>NC_089251.1:72273894-73523894 GCF_963930625.1 Muntiacus reevesi
GGTGGTCTCTGCCGAACATCAACTGAATCAGTCATAACTGCATATATATCCCATCCCTCTTAAGCCTCCCTCTCCCACTCCATTCCACCCCTCTCGGTTGTCACAGGGTGCCAGGCTGGGCTTCCTGTGTTATATAGCAGCTTCCTGCTACTTACCTATTCTACACATCATAGTGTACATATATATCAATGCAACTTTCCCAATTTTGAGTAGTGGATTTTGAAACAGCAACCTAAAAACCACAGGCTGGTTCTGCAATCTGCTAACATTATTTGCATGTGGAGGGCATGGCTAGAGGGATAGAATATGTTTCCATTAAAGAGAAAAAAAATTTCCTTTTCTGTGGATTGTTCAGTAAATCCTTAATGTTTACTTGAAGTTCAATGGTAAACTTAGGCCCAGCCCATGTCCAAATTATTATATATTTCAATTTAAGGAAATTCAAATCAATAAATGCTCATTGTATCTAAACTCATTGAAGAGACAAACCTAATATAATCAAAATGCCTACTGCAATGAACAGTTCAATTATAAATAATCTCTTTACATCCCTATAATTAATTAATCACTATGTGACTAATATTCCAACCCCATTAACCAATCATTGATTTCAGAAGACATCCATCCCAATCTCTCTATAAATTCTAGTTCCTGCAATGACAATGATGACAGTGGCATGTGTCCTCACAGGGTTGTTGTGAAAACTGAGAAAATGGGTGTAAGGTGCTGAGCACAATGCCTGCCTGACACACAGCGAGTACTCAGGGAATAGTGCCTGCTGTCACCATCACCAGAGTGACCGCCACAGCCACTATCAGAGTTAATCAGACACAATCAGCCACAGGAGACTGTGAAACACCAGTGTGGGCGACCACGATGAGTTAGGAAATACTCTCCCTGGGGATAGGTTTTAAACATCATAAGGAGATAATGATTAATTTCCTCAGTGATTTAGACAAAATAGTAACTTAGCTAACAAATCCTGACTATAAAGCTTAATTTTAATCATCTCAGCTTAAGTGCAGAGAGCTTAGGGTAAGGTGCCCTGAACCATCTCAGCCCCGAGTCGGTGGAATAGCACCCAAGGAGGGAGCACCCCTTATGAGATAGCTTTCTCTAGAGAAGGGTCCGACACTAGCCAAGCGAAAGGATGCATCTCACCATCTTGGTGACCTGAGTGGAAATACACAGGAGATGTGTCACTGGTTGCAGGCTACTCCAGAAAGACAGAAAAGTAAAGGGACTCCTAAGCCCTTTTCCCTGAAGAGGGAGCAAGGGAGGCAGTGAAAGAATGAGGGAGGCAGTGTATTTTACTGACCCTTGGCCAAGAAGGAATCCATATCCTAGAATCAATTTATCCAATTAAGAATATCACTAAGCAATATCTGGGCTTCCCTGGTGGCTCAGATGGTAAAGAATTTGCCTGTAATTGTGGGAGACCTGGGTTCAATCCCTGGTCAGAAAGATTCCCCTGGAGAAGGGAATTGCAACCCACTCCAGTATTCTTGCCTAGAGAATCCCATGGACAGAGGAGTGTGGCGGGCTCTAGTCCCTGGGGTCACAAAGAGTTGTGGTGTCAAACAGTCCTCATTAACACAGGTCACCACTATTAAACAGTTCAACCCAAAGCAAGATTAACGCACTAAATGATTCACACTTTCAGACCCATTTATTAGGGGACAATCTGCTGAATGCTAAGGATATAAACATGAATATGACCCGGTCCCTGCAGAGTGCTGTCAGATGAAGCCAGATAAGAAGCCTCATTAATCCGGACGAAGTTAGCTATGAAAGACACTGGGTATGACAGAAATGCATTAGATACAGTCCAATAAGACATTTCTGTAATCTCTAGCTAAGAAGTTAGAGCACATCACATTCATACCTAAATAAGTAAGAAAGTTAAGCACAAAAAAATTCCATTACCCTCCCCTATCCCTAGGGAATCAGTGTCAGAGTTGGGAATTTAACCCACAAAAAGGGCTGAACTCCCTGCTGTAAGCTTCACCAAACACTAACCTAACTCTCACAAGAGAAACACTCAGTAGCCTACCTTCAAAGCAGCAGAATTCGCTTGTTCATCCACGACACCTTTCTTCAAGACCTGATTCTGAGCCCGGAGCTGAAAACAGAGAAAGTGATAATTAATTTTTAATATAAAGCAACCACTTATAGCAAGGAAATCACTTACCATCACTGTATAGGAATCTGTACACTGAATAACTATCAGCTCACATACAAATGAGCCCTCAAGAGGAAAGCAGAGATCGCCAGTCCGCCATTCTACAAATAAGGACACAGAGGCTGAGCTGCCCAATGACATAAAACTAAACAGTGCAAACTTAAGACTAAAATCCAGGTCTCTTGACTTCCCATATACATGGTTCTTTCCATGAAACCAATCACCTCCCTAAATAAAAATGAATACAATATACAATAGGGTACTAAGTATGCCGTTTTCCTTGTAACTCTTGACATACCATTCACCTGTAAAATACATACAACTGGACCAAGTATGGAATAAGAATTCTACAGCGAACCAAAGTATAGGGCATCAACACCCCCAGCAGGATACTGGGCCTAATATTAGCCATGCAACCATCACTCACTTCAGCCTCAGGAATGGAGGACTTACAATCAGGCATCAGCAGAAGCAGTGTACAAAAGCAACTGAGAAGCAAGTTCAATTCAGAGCATTTGAATGCTCATTACATACCAGGCACTGTCCTAAATACTTTACATATATTACCTCATCAATCCTCAACCTGGTGAAATAGGTGCTATAATTACCACGACTTCACACATGAGCAAACTAAGGTACGGAGAAGTTAAGTGGCAATGCTGACAATCAGACACCAGTAGTTTTGACTCCAGGTGTAATGCCATTTAGACAATACTGGCTATTGTTTTATAAAGCTAAATATAAATGAGAACAGTAGTAGGCTGGTGAGATGGAAGAAGTTTGGGGGGAGGCAGGACTTGGGTTTCTTTGGGAGTTAACTTTTTTAAGTTGGGGCTGACCTTTATCTTAAAATATACAAAGCAAAATTATACAGCTTGATGGATTTTTATCTATGGTTACATCTGTGTCACCATCACCAGCAGGGTTTTGAAAGATAAATCTTCTGTAGTAATCCCTTCTGTAATTATCAACAAGCACAACACAGAATGTGAGGACAAATACACCAGCACGGCGCAGCTGACACCAAAGGGTCACAGACAGTCTGAGGACTCAGCACAAAGGCCACGAAAGACCAGGTTCTTCTCTGAGAAACTAAATGAATGGGATGATTTTATCTATGAGCTAAAAAAAAAAAACCTATTTCTAATTCTGTGCAGCTCACATCTGTGTCTTGAAAACAGAAATGACCCTTTTCTGTGCCAAAAGAATAGGAATATCTGAATGCTAAACTTTAAACTGAGCCTTTGATACTCAAGAGAAAACTGAGCTAAGATTCTAAGAAAAACAGGAACACTGCAGGATATTCAGTTTGAGCAAGACAGACCAAAAAGATGAGCTGCTTCTATTTTTAGAAAGTTAGAGATCAGAGTTCACTACCACAAAAGAAGATCCAAATTTTGCTCTGTCACTTCCTAGACAATATAAACTAGAGATACTCACTTAATCTTTCTGAGTCTCGGTTATATGGTCTACAAAATGGGGCAATACATCTACCCTATCTTCATTCTTCTGAGGTGGTTGTGAGAATCAGATAAGAAATCTATGTCAAAGCACTTTCTAAATGATAACATGCCCCACAAACAGTAACAGACCTCTTATTAAGAGAGTAGAATCAAAGGGACAACAGATGCACTTCTAGTTTGCCATATGACCAGGAGCTAACTGTGGTTCAGATCATCAGATCCTAAAAGAAGATGCCGTTAAAGCGCTGCACTCAACATGCCAGTGCATTTGGAAAACTCATCAGTGCCCACAGGACTGGAAAAGGTCTATTTTCACTCTGATCCCAAAGAAAGGCAATGCCAAAGAAGGTTCAAACTACTGCACAATTGTACTCATTTCACATGCTAGCCAGGTAATGCTCAAAATTCTTCAAGCTGGGCTTCAACAGTACGTGAACCAATAACTTTCAGATGTACAAAAAGGATTTAGACAATGCAGAGGAACCAGAGATCAAACTGCCAACAACTGTTGCATCATAGAAAAAGCAAGAGAATTTCAAAAACACATCTACTTCTGCTTCACTGACTATGCTAAAACCTTTGATTGTGTGGATCACAATGAACTGTGGAAAATTCCTAAAGAGATGAAAATAACAGACCACGTTACCTGCCTCCTGAGAAACCTGCATTGCAAGTCAAGAAGCAACAGCTAGAACCAGACATGGAACAACAGACTGGTTCAAAATTGGGAAAAGAGTACATCAAGGCTGTATATTGTCACCCTGCTTATTTAACATATATGCCGAGTACATCATCATAAGACTTCCCTTGTAGATCAGACAGTAAAGAATCTGCCTGCAATGCAGGAGACCCAGGTTCAATTCCTGGGTCAGGAAGATTCCCTTGGAGAAGGAACTGGCAACCTACTCCAGCATTCTTGCCTGGAGAACCCCATGGACAGAGGAGCCTGGCAGGCTACAGTCCATGGGGTTGCAAGAGTCGTACAAGATTTAGTGATTAAACCTCCACATCATGCAAAATGCTGGGTTGGATGAAGCCCAACCTGCAATCAAGATTGCCAGAAATATCAATAACCTCAGATATGCAGATGATACCACCTTAAAGGCAGAAAGCAAAAAGGAACTAAAGAGCCTCTTGATAAAGGTGAAAGAGGAGAGTGAAAATGCTGGCTTAAAACTCAACATTCAAAAAACCAAGATCATGACATCCAGTTCCATCACTTCAAGGCAAATAGATGGGGAAAAAGTGGAAATGGTAACAGACTTTATTTTCTTGGGCTCCAAAATCACTGTGGACAGTAACTCCAGCCATGAAATTAAAAGACGCTTGCTCCTTAGAAGAGAAGCTATGACAAACCTAGACAGTGGACTAAAAAGCAGAGACATCACTTTGCCTACAAGAGTCCATATAGTCATAGGTATGGTTTTTCCAGTAGTCACGTATGGATGTGAGAATTAGACCATAAAGAAGGCTGAGTGCTGAAGAATTGATGCTTTCGAACTGTGGTGCTGGAGAAGACTTTTGAGGGTCCCCTAGACAACAAAGAGATCAAACTAGTCAATCCTAAAGGAAATCAACCCTGCATATTCATTGGAAAGACTGATGCTGAAGCTTAAGCTGTAATACTTTGGCCACCTGATTCGAAGAACCAACTCACTGTAAAAGACTCTGATGCTGGGAAAGACTGAAGGCAGGAGGAGAAGAGGGTGACAGAGGATGAGACAGTTGGTTGACATCATGAACTCATGGACAAAGGTTTCAGCAAACTCTGGGAGATAGTGAAGGAAAGGGAAGTCTGGTGTGCTGCAGTCCACGGGGTCACAAAGAACTGGACATGACTGAGCGACTGAACAAAGCAAAGGGACTATGCTAATGACATAAGGAGAGAAAGAAGTAAAAGAAATGGCCCTTGTTTTTAAAAAGTTTACAGTTTAAAGGGAAGAGAAAAGATAATTAATAATACTAGCATTTCCTGCTTAAAAAAATAATGTGGACATTAAATTTTCTAGAACAGGGGTTATCAAACTAAGGTCCCTGAGCCAAACTGGACAGCTACCTATTTTAAAGTTTTGCAGGAACACAGCCTAACTCATTATTGATGAATTGTCTATGATTGCTTTTGAGTTACAGTGACAGAAATGAGTAAATGCAATGGAAACCATATGGCCTCAAGCCTAAAATATTTACCATTAATATTAGGTTCTTTACACTCTGCTCTTGAAGTTCACAAGAGAGACTAAACCACCACTTTAGTACTGACTTCCATCACATAGTATATTACCTTTTAAGCAATATCAATGTATTTTTGGATAATATATTTTGGATATATATTGGATATTTTGGATATATATTTTGGATAACAGAATTCAATAAATATTCTCAAACTCATATAGCCAAAGGACAGCAGTACTACTTGAGGGTGTAGGTTTCATTTCGTACCCCCATTCTAACTTTGATCTATGATCATCTTCTTTGTGCAGTCGTTAGAACCTCTTACTGACTGCCTCAAAGACTAAGGATGAAGTTTGAAATTTGCTGAACTGATAATTTTCTGCAGGACCAGAATTGTACCCATTTTAAAAACAAACAAGCAAACAGGAAAACCTCACCTGTAATTTCTAAGGCACACTTAGAAGCTATTTAAAGCAAACTGAACAGCCTACTTTGTCAAAAAAAAAAAAAAAAAAGCAAAATTAAATTTTTCAAATTACTGAGGTTTGGAAGTTAATCTGATCATAAAGAAAAATTATTTTGATTTTCCTTTGGAAAATACTGTTGGGTGAATTGATAACAATTCAAACAGTGTTTCAGTGGTACCATTCAACAGAAAAATGCAGCTTTTAGAAATATTTATCTAAAATCCCTTTCTATTACTTGGTAGGTAGAAAAGGATGAGCTCGGCCAACCCCATTGCCTTGTTAATTACACTTGGCATTTGGCATCTTCCTGCATTTCAGCCACTGCCACATCTTTGCATTACTGACCAGCATCTTGTCAAATGTAGATACTGTTGTGACCAGTCTGGTCTTTCAGAATCTTATCTTTCTCCTCACCAGCATTCACCACAGTGGGAAGGCAAATGCAGTGTTTGTCTTAGAAACAGTTATAGATGGTCACTAATGACTCTAGGAGACGAGTGTGGAGATTCCAGTGGACGGGGACACTAACTGAGAAACAACTGCCCTCAAGTCTCCATTAGGACAGGGAAATTCTCCAGGAGATGATACAACCTATTTCCAGCAGCTGTGCCATGCACTACTATTTCATTCAGTAGAGAAATGGTCCTCTGAATCCCAACTCAACTCATTTTTCATGGTCTTGTGATCTTCTGACTAGCTTCACCTTGACTCAAAAACACAACCTGTTCTCATGTTGACCAACCAAACCCCAACTGTTCTTCTACAGCCTATTTCCTACTCTGATCCTACTTCCATAGATTTTCCCCAGCCATTCTCTATAGTGCCCCTATGGTCCACAGAGACCAAGCCCTGTTTCCTGGGCACTCACTAGTAACAGGACATCACTTATAGAAGTATTCAGTGTCAATAGTACATTTTACATTCACTAGTTTATGTGTGATTTCTATACTCGTGTCCCATCTGCCAATTAAACTGTCCTTCACAGTAGAGACTACAGTATAACCCCTTGTATCTCCTGCCTACAATGAAAGATCAATGCTATGGACAGGGAAGGCACTTGATAAATGTTTAGTTAATTATCTAATTAAATGCTGCAAATCAGGGGTCCCCAACCCCCAGGACACCTTCCACTATTGATAAGTGGCCTGTTAGGAACCAGGCCACACAGCAGGGGGTGGGTTGCATGCGAGGGAGTGAAGTTGTGGCTATATTTACAGCTGTTGCCCATCGCCCTCTCAACACCCACAGATGGGACCGTCTAGTTGTAGGAAAACAAGTTCAGGGCTGCCACTGATTCTGCATTATGGTGAGCTATATAATTACTTCATTATATATCACAATGTAATAATAATAGAAACAAAGTGCACAATAAATGTAATATGCTTGAATCATCCTGAGACCACCCCTCCCCTCTGCCAGTCTGTTGAAAACCTGTCTTCCACAAAATCGATCCCTGGTACCAAAAAGGTTGGGGACCACTGATATAACTAAAAGGTGTCTAAATGTAATCCTTTGCAGGGACTTTCCTGGTGGCTCAGTGGTCAAGAATCCACCCACCAATGCAGGAGACACAGGTTCAAACCCTGGTCAAGGAACTAAGATCCCACATGCCGTGGGGGCAACTAAGCCTTGGGCGCTGCAACTAGAGAAAGGCCCGCATGCAGCAAGAAGAGCCTGCATGCTGCAACTAAGACCCAACACAGCCCAAAATAAACAGTAAATGTAATGCATTCCACAACTACAGGGGACCGTCATTACTTCAACAGTCCCTCTTTTTTTTTTTTTTTTTTTTTTCAACAGTCCCTCTTTAAAGCCCTTCTCCAAATGAGTTGAACCTCACGGTGCTAAAGGACATGAAGCACCTTCAAAAGCCCTGAGCCTAACTCTCTGATAACCAGTGCCCTGACTGCTCTGTGTGACTCTGGTTCTGGAACAGCCCAGATCCACTCAGACTTATCATAAAGTGGTTTCTCCGGGGACACAGAGAGCAGGGTGAGCCACCTATGATCTCTCTCATGCCGCTCTGCCAATATGTGGTGGAGTAACTGCTCCAAGACTAGAGATGTACTACCGCCTATCACAAACTACTAGAAGCATTTGTGGGAAAAGAGAGGTGAATAGCCTATATGCTGTTTCTCATCTAATCCTCAACAAGACTGTTATAATTCACTCTTACATAACTGCTTCCATACAATGGGCCTTCTGACGTTTATACATGTTTTCATGCGTGCTCAGTCCAACTCTTTGCGACCCCATGGACTGTAGCCCGCCAGGCCTCTCTGTCCACGGAATTTTTCAGGCAAGAATACTGGAGTGGGTTGCCATTTCCTCCTCCAAAGGATCTTCCTGACCCAGGGATCAAACCTGCATCTCCTGCATTGGCAGGCAGGTTCTTTATCACAGTGCCATCTGGGAAGCCCTTATACATGTTTTACAACCCTATAAAACAAATCTTTAGACATCTAGCTTTTCTCTATTACAAAATAATGTATGCAGCAGACAACCTGAAGCCCATTCCTAAGCCTCACCAAAAACCCTGATTTCAGAATATTTAAGTCAACAGCAGACCACAGTTTCAATATCTCTAGCCTGGATGAGCCTTTAAAAAAACTCCCAGTTGTAACATTTTTGGTATTCTGCAGCTGTGGGAATACCACTCAGTCTTTCTCTCTGCCTACTAACTTGCTCCTCACCCTGGAAAAGCATAAAGTAGCTTTAGGCTACATACTGTGTACTAAAGGCTGAGATCCTTTTGTCACTGAGCTGGGAAGAAAACCGTCTTTCAGACCTGCCTTCAAACAAAACTCTTTCTCTTGTCCCTGATCCTGTGCAGGGAAATTCAGTAGGACAAAACCCCCACCCCAACTCTGCAGTCTGCCTCATCAGTGACTGCTTGGCAATTCAGCTGAGTAGGACACCCCTTGACTTTCTAAGACCTTGCTATTCAAAGTGTGGTCTAGGGACAGCTGTAGCAGGAGCACCTGGGAGCAGAATCTAGGCCCCACCCCAGACCTACTGAACCAGAATCTGCAGTTTAACAAGGTGCTTCCCTGATGGCTCAGATGGTAAAGAAACCGCCTGCAATGCAAGAGACCCAGGTTCAATCCCTGGATCAGAAAGATCCCCTGGAGAAGGGCATGGCAACCCACACCAGTATTCTCACCTGGAGAATTTCACGGACAGAGGAGCCTAGCGAGCTGTGGTCCACGGGGTCACAAAGAATCAGACATGACTGAGTGATTACCACTTTCACCTCTCAGGTAAGTCACATGGATATTTATGTTTGCAATGCACTGATCGAGGGGCTAACCTGGCACAGTTCAGCAGGGTGGTCGATAGCCACATGTTCCTATTAAAACTTAAATTACTGGGACTTCCCTGGTGAGCCAATGGATGGAAATCTGACTTCCAGTGCAAGGGACATGTGTTCAATCCCTGTTGGGGAACTGGGATCCCCCATGCCACAATTAGAGAAAAGCCTATGAGGTGCAAAGAGGAGGCTGCGTGCTGCAACTAAGATCCGATGCAACCAAAAATAAAATAAAAAATAAACTTAAATGACTTAAATAAAATCCAAAATTCAGTTCCTCAGCTCAGCTAGCCATGTCTCAAGTACTCCACAGCCCCATGTGCTCGTGGATCCCCTACCAGACAGCAAACATGCAGAGCATTTTCATTCTCCTGGAAAGCTCCAGCGCACAGCACTGAACACAGGCTGTTTTTCAATCCATCTTTCGTAGTGAACTCAACACATTAGGGTAGAAAAAAGCTGATACTCCGTTTTACTTTAGTCCGGCTCCTGAGTCTTACTTCTTTTACAAGAGGAAGCAATCAACCAGGTTCAGCCAACCTTACCAGGTTTACCTGCTCTCTGGTAAGTAAAACTGATCCTTTCCTAAAACGAGAAGCTCTAAGAGTATCAATCTAAAAAGTTTCCAAAGGCAATCTCCTTCATAACTACAAGAAGCAACAACTGCAAAGTAAACTGGTGGAGAAATAGGATCTAGCTTTCCCACTGGCTTTTAGAGCTTTGAAAAGTTATCTTTATCTGAGCAAAAGCGACTATACTGACACCATTTCTTGGTGGTTCTCAAACTCTGGTGTGCACGCAAATCACTGGAGAAGTTTGTTACCACACAGATTCCCAGGTCTGACCACCAGTTTCAGATTCGGTAAATCCAGGGTAGACGCAACCCATCCCCAACACTGATGGTGCTGATCCCGAGGCTACACTTTGAGCCACCGACCCAGGCTAACAAAAACAATGGGAAGATGGTGAGACTTGACACTTGCTTCCACATGGACATTGTGCGGGGCAAGAGTGCAGAAGCCTGTGCAGATAAAGCAGACCGAAATCAAACGGGTCAGGACTGTGTGCCCTCAGCCTCTTTTCCATAAAGAGATATACCAGAGCATTCACGCAGAATAGGCCGTGGACAAAATACCCAGTAAGAAATGGTCTCTGATTCTTAAGTCAACAATGTAGTCAAAATGAGGCCCTGATTAACTCTCCCTCACAGCTCAAAGAGGCAGCCTCATTTATTACCTATTAACTTCATAAATCTCTGAAAACCAGCTTCTAACCCCTTCCCCGCCCCCAAACAGTTAAACCAGAAATTTAAAGCCTACAGTGATTTGCCTAATTGCCCAAACCACTAACGTCTTAATCTCCACTTTAACTGGCCTTTCCGTAACACTTTGTGTTTTAGCAATCTGTCTGCCTCAGAAATTTTCATCTGCTTCGGCCTCCATGGTTCATTTTTTTATCTAACGAAACTCTCAGTCTCTTCAATGGGAGCTGCTCAGACTGTTTTTTCTCTTTCTCGGGGGAAAAAAGATTATGACAGAAGTTATAAAGGTAGAAATGGACCCCCTCCTGGCACACAGGATGAGATCTGCATTAAATATGAACGAGAAGATTCTGCAAGTGATGTCATTGGTTGAGGGATCATGCTTGCTGCTCTCTTGATATTTAGGCCTCCTTCTATAGGAGGACTTCATTTTTCTTTGTATCCTAAGTAAGGAAAAAGGGAGACATAACTGAAATTCAACATCAGCCCACAAATTCTGTACCAGGGAAGCTAACAAAAAGGTAGAATATCCCCTTCCATAGGCACAGGGTTGAAGGTAGCATATATACTGCATGCTCAGTCACTCATTTGAGTCTCTTATAACCCCATGGACTGCAGCTCACCAGGCTTCTCTGTCCATGGGATTCTCCAGGAAAGAATACTGGAGTGGGTAGCCATTCCCTTCTCCAGGGGATTCTTCCTGATGCAGGGATCAAACTGGGTCTCCTGCATTTCAGGTGGATTCTTTACCACTAAGTTAGTAGGCTTAGTTGATAGCATAAATCTTATCTAGAAATTGCTTGGCACTAGAATCAACAAGGAACAAAAAGCACATGAAATCTTTTGACCAATCCCTGTTCTCACATTCTGAAATTTCCATCATGTTACAGTTAAAAGGATGAAAAATGGTCTGGCCCAACAAGGAGACAACTTCAAGTCTGGCAGACCCCCTACAGTACCCTTAGCATCTCCTATTGTCACAGCCTTCCCACAGATGTTCCCCAAGGAATCTACCTAAAGTGATTAACTCTCAAAGTTCAACTACCGTCTTTAGGGGAATTATTTTAAAAGTTCTGGCCTATGTAAATCCATGGCTGATTCATGTCAATATATGGCAAAAACCACTACAATATTGTAAAGTAATTAGCCTCCAACTAATAAAAATAAATGAAAAAAATAAATAAATAAAAGTTCTGGCCTTTGTCCTGACTTTTAGCCAGTCTGTCTCCACTAGAAATTTTCGACAATGACCCCAACATTACTTCAACCTACTATGTGAATCAGATGGCCTCAGCATGCCTTCCAACCATAATTCTATGATTACATCTAACCTTCACTCCAAACTGGTGCGCCTTCTGACCCACCCTCCTCTGCCAGTTGGCAGTGGTGTTCCGTCAGAGCAGTCCATGGGTTAATCTCAGAGTCAACTCTCAAGTCTTCCCTCACTCATCACGTGACGTCCCACAGAATGAATGAGACACAAGGATGAGTGTCCTGACACTTCCATATCCTTCATAAGTTTGTGGCTACGTGCAAAGCAGGCACTCAAAAAACAGATAAGCTAAACCATATTTGTCAACCATAATTCCTAAATTTAAGCCCTTTCCATCTTAACAGTCACAAACTTTATTTAATCCTATATAACTCTCCCTGGTGCTATTCAAGGAGCCCGCAGTCTGGTCTCCTTTTCACCAGTCTTTCCCCATTTCAGTCATCTTCCACACAGCTACCAGTTATCTTTCCAAAAGCAATGTCACTCTCCCATTTGAAAACCTTTAGTGTCTATTCCATTTATTCAAAGTTCAAACTTCTTACTTGACATCCACAACTCTTCATGATTGGGTCCAAATTATCCCTCCAACCATACTTCACCACTCTCTGTCATGTATCTGACCATGTCTTCAAGTCAGCAGAGACTGTCTCCTTTGCCTGGAATACTACCATCCATCCTTTCCTCCCTATCCATTACTCCCCAACTGAGTAACTTCTGCTCTTACCTGCCATTTCTTCTGTGCGCCCACTGATCTAACACTTGTCATCTTGTATTAATTTTAAGTACATTTGAATATTCTATTAAAGGGTTCTCCTTAAGGTGGAATTCTGCCTCACTCTATGGGGCCTGGCAGACTCTTCACAGGTGGCACATAACTGTCTGCTGAACCAAAGAGCTTACATAGCCAAAAGAATAAAATCTTTTCAAAGTTTTCACTACTTTTGGGAGGCTGTTATTTCAGCAGTGCAGTCACCGCTCTACATATTTCTAGAACTCTCTTCTGCCATTTGGAATTGCCTTCTGAGCTTGTTTACTCTCCGGAAAAGGAAATCAATCCCCTTACTTTATACTCATGAAACATTTTCACCCCAAAATAGGAGAGCCAAGTGTGCGAGCTGCCATCCTCTACCCACCACACTTCATCACATGGATTTGTTCTAAATAATTTCTTGCCCTTTCAAACAAAGAAACAAAAAATGCCTTCAAAGGATAAAAACTTGTCATCACTAACATCTTGCCAGAGGCTCTTAGAGACAAATTCAAAGGGAAATGCAGAAGTCTTGCCAATGGTCATACTTAAGACACTCAGTCTGTCCGACTCTTTGCGACCCCTTGGACTATAGTCCGCCAGGCTCCTCTGTCCATAGGGATTCTCCAGGCAAGAACACTGGAGTGGCTTGCCATGCCCTCCTCCAGGGGATCTTCCCAACCCAGGCCTCCCACACTGCAGGCGGATTCTTTACCTTCTGAGCCACTGGGGAAGCCCTTGCCAATAGTAGCGCCACTGGAATAACAGTGCCATAATAATCTCAAAAGGCTTCCATGTGATTGTGAAGACTTAAGTGTGTATGTTTAGGTACAGGTTTTATTTTTCACAAAACAATGCATTTCACCTTGCTGCATATTTGTTATATGAAATTTTTAAAGTGTGTCTTGGTTTCTCCAAAGTAAAAAGGAGTCTAAGCTTCCCCATGCTCCCTTGAATGCCAAGATCATTGAAAACCAAGTTTAATGACTACTGAATCTATTTTCAAAGACGCGAGATTCTGCTTCGAGAACTTCATTAGCATATTCTTGAGGCAGAACCACACTACCCAGAAAAGCAGCAACGCCCTTTTCCAAGAAAAGGGTCCCATCATTTAACAGACGGATGCCATAAATATGACAAAAGGGAAAGGTCACTATTTTGCTTAATTCAACATGTCCTGAGCATCTTCTGGGTGCTCTGCCCCACTCCAGGCGACCCAAGAAAAAGAGAAAAGGACACAGCCCTAGCACTCCAGCTTTCAAAATCATTTTCAGACAACGTCTTTCCAAAGCACTGAATCCATTTGTAACCATCTCTCTCTGGTGAAGTAGCGTACACGCAAGACTCTATTCACACTTCAGATTTAATTGCGGGCGGTCGGGGGGAGGCAGATAAATCTCTTTATCCTCACATCATCCCTGTGGCAAAGGAGAAAGCTTGATCCTTCCCATCGCCGGGCTGGAAAACTGAGGAAGCAGCAGGAAAGCGATGGTCCTCACCTTTCCCTGCCCCTCCCGACCAGCACCAGAGGCGGAAGCCAGGATTTCTGACATCCCTGTCCAAGCCCGCTAGTTCAGTGAGAAGGAAGAATCAAACTCCAGCTCCTTCCCGCAGAAACGCACACTGACCAGACACCGCCCGGCCCCATCTCCTGGGAACTGCAGGTGGAAGCGCGGTAATGGTAGATACAGAAGGCGGAGGAGACAGGAGGGGCGCGCTCGCGTGCCCCCTCCACCGTCTCCCTCTGTCCCGACAAGTCGCTGCCAAGGCAACCCGAGGCCGCAGGACCGGGGACCCCCTACTCCCCGCATACGACGGGTACCTTCGAGTACTCCTGAGCCAGCTTCTGGTACTTCCCCTGCAACTCTGCCGAGGCCATGGCCTCCCCCGCCCTGTCCAGGCCAGACTGCCCAGGCCACTCAGCCCCACCCCCCGCCCCCAACCCCAGACACGCTGCCGGGTATGGCTCCACCAGCTCCTGCCCGCTCTGCCACCGCCGCCGCGCCTCCTCCTCCACTTCCGGGTTCGCCGGGTGAGAGGAAGGAGGAGTGGGGCCAGGGGTGGAGCGACCACCGGGGGCGGGGCGACGTCTGACGTCACCGCCCCGCCCTCCCGCGCCCGAGCACGTACACGCGCAGAATCGCTGGCGCTCCTGGGCTCTGCCTTTAGGACCAGGGAGCGCCATCTTGACTCATGGTCCAAGATGGCGACCCAGAACAGGGAAGGAGAGCATTAAAAGGGGAAGAAAATGATAAGAGCCCACAGAATGGGCGGGGGACGGCGGAGAGGGGCGGTGGTGCGAAGAATCGAGGACCGGAAGAAGAAACATTCTAAGCGCATCAAGAATTCTGGTCGAACACACCGTCCTCCCCTACTGGTTCCCATGGCAACGCCTGTCGTTTGATGGTTCCATCTTTCAGAAGGTGCTCAGAGAGAAAGACCTCTGTATTCCGCTACCTGCTATCCGGATATGGTAGCCCCGGATATGGCCTGCATTGTAAACTCTCCCCAGATTTATAAAGCGCGCTTCTGTCACCCTGTTCTGCTCCAGACAAACCTTCTTTGTCTTATATTTTGACGTTGGGATGTCTTTGTGTCCATTCTCTACCCATTCCACCCGCCCAGCCCTGCCCCCATACTGGCACTGCATCAGAGCGTTTTCTCAGAGAATTGGGTAAAAAGGTTTTAGGAAATTTCAGGGAATGATCCCTGCCACGCATGCAGATAGGGTGGACGTTAACAACGTAACTGGACAATTGAAGCAAATAATAGCCTGCCTGAAATACTTTATGCCGCTTTGCTCATTAAATATGTTTTGAGGACGTTTCACATGTTAGATATTCTAAGCATTGCATTTATTGCAACATTGAAATGTTCATAGAGGAATAAAAAATAAATTTAGGATACTTGTTTGCCATAAATTACAGCACCGCAGTTTAATAAAACTAATAACCTAGATCTGTATATATCTGCATGAATCTGTGTCTATCAACATAACAAAACACTGAAATGTAAAAAGCAAATTGCAGTATACTAGAACATGAAAAGATACATTTGAGGAATATAAAGCAACATTTGTGCTGCTCATGGACACATGAACGTGTACTAAAAATAGAGAAACAAGAACTGGAAGGATACACGTCTAATTCTGGCTTGTGATTGCCTCTAGTGAGAAAACGAAGAAAGGGAAATGAGAAAGAACAAAGAAGCATAAATTTTATTTTTATTTAATTTTTTCAAGTGACTGTGACTGGAAGTTAACATTTATTATCCAGGTAGTAGGGAAAGGGGTGTTAGTTATATTGTTATTTTAGAACGTTTGATATTTTTTCCATGATTAAAAAAATACCTCCTAGTTTTCCTGTTTGACGTTTGACTATGAGTATGCCTGGAATTTTAAAGTGAAAGCATGAGCTGGTATATGCACTTTTCAGCCACTGTAATGTAAGAAAAGGACTACAAACTTTTTAAAATGTTGTTTATACTTTTCAGTTGACTAACAGCCAAGCCCTACTATCCAGCAAACTTGCAGAATTTTAAAAATTATTATTATTAGTTTTCCATGGCACCACCAAGCGGCAGAATTAAATATTGTTAAGTGTATTTCTGTAGTTTTTAATGTAATGGAATTTTCAATTATTTAAAAATAAAATGCCATTGCAGAACTAACAATCCAAAGAAAGAATGTGCTACTGTGGTTAGAGAGCCTATGTACTGACCTGAGAAATTTATATTTCCACTGCTTAATCTAGTTGTTCTGTCTGTTGCAAAAAATTGTTTCCAAATCCCAACTGCTAAATCGAACACATTTCAGAATCTCTTCCTCAAAAGACACCATTAAGTGAGTGAAAAGGCATTTGCAGTATATATATCCAACAAAGGTGTCCCTTATACATATATATAAAGAGCTCTTACAAATCAATAAGAAAAAAGACCAGCAACCATATAGAAAAATGAGCAAGGGACTTCCAACCGGCACTTTACAAAGGAAAATACACAAACGGGCCATTAAACGTGCAAAGGGGTGTTAAGTTTCATTAGTAACCAGGAGGAAGTGAAATGAAAACCACAGTGAAATGCCATAAACACCCACACAAACGGCTAATATTTAAAAGATTGACAAGAGTGAATGAGAATATAAAACAAGAAACTATCATAACATGTTGATAAAGAGAGACTTCCCTAGTGGTGCCATGGTTAGGAATCCACCTGCCAATGCAGGGAACATGGGTTAGCTCCCTGGTCTGGGAAGATCCCACATGCCATGAAGCAACTAATCCCGTGCGGCAACTACTGAAGCCCATGCTCTGGGGCCTGTCAGCTGCAGCTACTGAACCCATGAGCTGCAACTACTGAAGCCTGTGTGCCTTGAGCCTGTGCTGTACAAGATGAGAAGCCACCGCCACGACAAGACTGCCCACCACAACTAGAGAAAGCCCATGTGCAGCAAGGAAGACCCAGCACAGCCAAAAATAAAATTTTAAATGTTGGTAGGAATATAACCAGCAAGAGTCACTTAGGAAAGAGTTTGCTATTATCCACTCACCTGAAAAGATACATATTTCAGGATCCAACAATTCTTCTCTTATATATAGACTCAAAAAATGTGTGCATGTATTCACCAAGAAGATTCATAGCAGTATTATTCATAATAGCCAAAAAAGCTTATCAATGAATAGATAGTTACTAGAAATAACTGTATATTCCTATCAGGAAATATTAAACAGCAATGAAAAAAGCTGAAATACAACTGCAATTAACTACTGGATGAATCTCAAAAAATAATACAGAACAAAAGAAACCAGATTCCCCCCAAAATATACTATAAAGCTTCATTTATATATCATTCAAAAAATGGCAGAACTCAACTATAAGATTTAGGATACATGCCTAAGTATTAAAACTAGAAAGAAAGTTAAGAAAGTGATAGCCATAAAAGTCAGAAAGAAGCTTTATTGTTTTCGTGTGGAAGAGGATGATAACTACCGGAAGAGGCCATGAGATGGGCTTCGGGTAGTACTAGCAATGTTCTATTTATGTGTGATTGTCACACAGGTGTTAACTTTGTGTTAATTCCTCACCAGGTACATTTTTGTTTCGTGCACTTTTTTTGTATGGATGTTACATTTCACAATAACAGAATTTTTAAATTTTTCTGTTAACTCATGTGCTTACCAGTGATGGTTCTCAACTTGTAACCATGATATACTTGTAGGGAGTGGCCTAACTTGGAATTATTATAAATATGCAAACACTGTGATGATCATTAAGGCGTTTAACAGCATACTGTTTTAGGAATTTTTTTCAGTTGCAGGTGTCAGGAACTGACTCAAACTATCTTGGCTCCAAAGGAGTACTTTCCTAGAAGGATGTGTGGGCAGCTCAGAGAACAGTAGGAAGAAAACAGGAGCTGCAGAGCTCCAGTTCAGAGTTGTTGGCCATTAGTTCAGTGTTAGTGAATCAACAATGTATATTAAATAAGGTGCTTTTAAATAGAAACACACTTAAAGCTAGGTTATATGTTGTTTGGTTGACAAAAGTGGGACCAGAGGCTGTCATGATCCTAACCCTGTGTTTCCCTAGGAGCAGTGCTATTCACTAATTCAGTGGATGTGATGATTTATAGAATACAACTCTGCAAATAAAGGGAATCAATTGTGTATACATTGAGAGCAGTGTGGATCTTCCTTTGGTCATATGGATAATGACCAGTCTTGACACTGGGTTACTTAGATGATATTGTCAGTCTCTGAGTAAACATCATTTCAAGGTACAGTAGAGTCATGTGTTCTCTGTCCTTGCATACATCTAAACATCAAGAACTTCCTTCAAACTTCAAAGCCCCACCCGTTCTACTTCATAACCTGCTGTGTGCAGCAGCTCTTAGAGTGACATTGGGAGCTCAGCTAGCCCCACTAGCAGCTCCCCATACAGAGAGCTAAGTAAAGATTTTCTCTGGCCTGGTTTCACATTCCTGTGGCCAGTCACAACACATGATTATTGAGGTAATGGACAACAAAGAGTGTTTATGTGAGTGGATATAAGGAAAGGATTAAAAAAAGAAGATTGTTACTCACTGTTTTCTTCCCAAGCCAATCCATTGTCCACTGTTTCTTACCTCCATTGCTACCATCTCTTGTCTAGATGCTTCAAAAAGCCTTCCAACTGGTCACCCTTCTTCCACCCTTGCGCAGCAGCAATCTTTCCTCCACAGAGCACCCGGTGTGATATGCTGAAGCATAACATTCTTATTAAAACCTTCAAGAACCCACAGAGCACTGGGAACAAAGTCCATATTCCTTACCACGCTACTAAGGCTTTACAAACTCTAGTTGCTGTGACCTCCCCACTTCATGTTCCAAAGGGCAAATAGCCAAGCCTTGAGCCTTCCTAAGGTCTAAGCTCTAGAATCTCTACCTCACTGCTGCCACATTCTATTGATCAAAGCAAATTGCATGGCCAGACCATCAATCTGGTTGACTAGATTTGAAGGGACTGGAGAAATACACCCTGCCTCTTGATAGAAAGAGGAGGAAGGTCAGTTGTAAAGAGCATGAACAAGGCGAATCCTGATTCACTGACGGCCTTAGATTAGAACAATCTGCCACCCCTCACCTCCTATACTACCCTTCTTTCTGTTCCTCAAACAGTCTTCAAAAGTTTGTACCTGTTTTTTTCCAGTGGCAGAATTTCTCTGTAGGGAGAATTTAGAAGGCTAGATCTAGCTGGAAGAGGGAACTGAGTAGGAGACACATAGAGATGAGTTTGGATAGTGAACTTGCAGTACTTATTTAGAATGGTTCAAGGGAGATAAACCCCAGACACCACCAGCCCTTCCTTGGTGCTGCTGCTCACGATATTTAGCCTGGCCTGTCCCAGAACTGAGTACAGTTGCATCCTTCTCAACATTCAGGTGCTAGCCCACACATTGCCAATTCAGAGAGACATTCCTTGAGCATCTACTTAGATAGTTCCCTTCCCCATCTCTCTCTGCTCTGTTTTATTGTCACCATAAAATTTATTGCCATTTGAAATCACCTGAGGCAAATCAGCAGCTTTCATTAAATCCTCCATATATCTCACCTTTTAGGACTCTAAGCAACTTCTCCAGAAGGGTTTGGAGGTCCTGTCTGTGCAGAACTAGTTGCAGACATAAACATTCTAGGTTAGACAGAAAAATGGCCTCTCAAAGATATCCATGTTCTAGTCTCTGGCACTTATATTGTATGTATACCTTCAGTAACATAAATTAAATTTACACATGAAATTAAGTTTGCTAATCAGCTTTCCAAAGAGATGGGAGCATGAAAAGGAATCAGCCCAACATCGCTGGCTGTGAGGATGGAGAAGGAGCCCACAAAGCCAAGGAATGCCGGTGGTCTCTAGAGGCTGGTGAAGGGAAGAAAAAGGATCCTCCCCTAGAGACCACAGCCTCCAAAAGGACCACAGCCCTGCCGAGAGATTGATTTTAGCTCAGTGATACCCCTTTCCGACTAATAACCTCTGAAACTGTGAGATGACAAATTTGTGTTCTTTTCAACCACTAAGTTTGGAGAAATTTAACACACCATTAACAGGAAACTAAACAACCTGCATAATTGAGGTAAGTCACAGTGCTACACCCAGCTCCTTCCTTCTACTGTGACCCAAGGTCATTGATCATCCATGGGTCAGAGTCATCCCACCCACTCTGTTTCCAGTTCCCAGCCACGTGTTGTATATGACCACGGCTACACTGCAGTATTGTGACAGGTAAATCAGGGGTGTGGGGGGCAGGCTCCTACTAGCTTGAGAGAGCCATTTGTTACATTTTCAGGAGTTGTGAAAATTAGTTACTGAACACAGCCATCACTGAAGATTAAACTCTATGAGCGTTAAATAAATTATATGACAAATATAAATACTCTAAATTCATCACTTCTTATGTCACTATATTTGCTATCTATAACTATTATCTAAGCTCTTGAAATGACTTACTTTTACTGTATCTATACAATACAATACAGTGATGTGCTATGCCTGTCTTTGCAACTCTGCATTCAGTGGCATCATGTTGGTAGCCTGAAACTGGCCATGATGGAGGCTTTACACTGTGGAAATAGGCAGATGCTGCAAATGTGGGCTCCCTCCACTCCACGGTTGGTCACAAGTCTGCCACCTGTGCATGGGACAGACAACACCTAACTTTGGAGTGTTCCCTACAGCTTCACGGTGCCCTTTTTATTTTTCACAACAAAGACTGGAAACATCCGGGTGAGGCAAGACCCAGGAACTACTGAGGGAAAACTCATCTGCTGGGCTGCTGAGGTCTCACAGAGTCTGGTCTAATTCATCTTTATTTTGCTAATGCTGTGAGCACTCAAGAAATGACTCCTGGGGACTTCCCTGGTGGTCCAGTAGTTAAGAATTTGCCTTGCAATGCAGGGGATGTGGGTTCAGTCCCTGGTCAGGGAACTAAGATCCTATACGCCATAGAGCAACAAACCCCGCATGCTACAACTACTGAAGTCCATGCTCAGAATAACTAGCACTCTTATTTTTTCTATAATTAATAGATTATCATTGCTAAATAATTAACTTAAATCAATAGGAAATGTTTCATAAACATTAGTAGCTACTATCATTACAATGTTAGTAGCTACTGTTATTACTTTTAGCTCACAATCTAACCAAGTCCATTGATACGTCAATGTCCTTCTATATTAGGGATCCTTTTTCTTAAAGCCAAGGGAGCAAATTCTTATATTTGCATTTTGAATAGTACTTAATTATAAGAGTTTTTCTTACCTTAGCCTTTTAAAAAGTTTCTAACAATCGGAGCTGAGAAAGCTAAACAGTTACATGTAAAATGAAATTAGAACATTCCCTCATATCATACATAAAAATAAAATAAAATGGTTTAAAGATCTAAATGTAAGACATGACACTGTGAAACTCCTAGAAGAGAACATAAGTGAAACAGTCTAACATAAATCATGGCAATATTTTCTTAGGTCAGTATACATAAAACTATAACTTATCCATAAAAACAGAATGAAATCCTACCTTTTGTAGTAATGTGGATAGACCTAAATAATATTCTGCTTAATGATATATGTCAGCGAAAGACAAATATAAGTGGTATTACTCATATGTGAAATCTAAAAACTAATACAAATGAATATATATACAAAATAGAAACAGAGTAACAGATATAGAAAACAAATTTATGGTTACCAGTAGGGAGAGGGAAAGATGGAAGGAGAAATTAGGGGTATGAAACTAACAGATACAAACTATTATACATAAGATGGATAAGCAATAAAAATTTAATATATAGAGCAGAGAATCTAAGATCATGGCATTCAGTCCCATCTGTAAACCACAGCGAATCTAAGATCATGGCATTTGGTCCCATCACATCATGGCAAATAGATGGGGAAACAATGGAAACAGTGAAAGAGGCTCCAAAATCACTACAGATGGTGACTGCAGCCATGAAATCAAAAGACGCTTGCTCCTTGGAAGAAAATCTACGACCAACCTAGACAGCTTAGTAAAAAGCAGAGACATCACTTTGCCAACAAAGGTCTGTCTAGTCAAAGCTTTGGTTTTTCCAGTAGTCAAGTATGGATCTGAGAGTTGGACTATAAAGAAAGCTGAGCGCTGAAGAATTGATGCTTTTGAACTGTGGTGTTGGAGAAGGCTCTTGAGAGTACCTTGGACTGCAAGGAGATCCAACCAGTCCATCCTAAAGGAAATCAGTCCTGAATATTCATCAGAAGGACTGATGCTGAAGCTGAAACTCCAATACTTTGGCCACCTGATGCAAAGAACTGACTCATTTGAAAAGACCCTGATGCTGGGAAAGATTGAAGGCAGGAGAAGGGAAAACAGAGGATGAGATAGTTGGATGGCATCACCAACTCGACGGACATGAGTTTGGGTAAGCTCTTGGAGTTGGTGATGGACAGAGAAGCCTGGCGTGCTGCAGTCCATGGGGTCGCAGAGTCACGATTGAGCGACTGAACTGAACTGACGCCCTATTAATTATTCTAGCAGAGAAGGAGTGCTGGCTCTGCAGAATGGTCCTTTCTGCCTGGTATAATCTCGCGTTGCCAGCAGGGGGCGCGCCCACACCGAATTTGTTTAGAAAAGCTAAAAATCAAAGGACAGTCCGAGTGAGCTGGTTGTGAGTCTTTCCACACGAACCACAGGGTTTGTCGTTGTTTAGGCACGTCTCTGGTGACCTCATCCCACTACACCTAATTCTTTTTGAGGAAACAATTAGCCTGTTTGAACATAACAGGCAAGGCAAATTAGTAACTGGAAAAGTACTAAGTCATTCTGCAGAACGCGTTGGGACGTCCGGTATTCCCTTGCGGCTTAGAGTTAGGGTGTGGACCCTTCCTCCTCACCTGATGGCTGGGAAGGCAGGCGAGTCACCCCTCTGCACAGGGCGCAGCCCCTCCTTTGTTCTGGGTAGGCCGGGCGGGCAGAGCGGGAACAAAGCTGGCCTTCGTGGACAGGGCTTCCGTGGAAAGACAGGGGCCTCTCTGGCAGCCCCCCGAGCCAGGAGGTGCAGCCGTAGGAAGCCTCTGTGCTGGAGAAGAGCCGAAGAGGTGGTGCCGTGTGTTCTACAAACCCCGGAAGCAGAGTCTGCAGCACTTCCTGGGCACTGCCGTTCCTTCCAGCCACGTTCCAAGAGACCAGTGGCTTCAAGGCCACATTCCTGCCCCTGGTGCAAGGCCCCAGAGGACAAGGGACTTGAGGGAGAGGATGAGAAAAGGGGGGCTGACTCTCTCTCAACTGCAGGCCTTCCCAACACCGTCATCAGCAGAGGGGCGTCCCCAGTGAGAAGAGGAATCCGAGTCGGAATTACATTCTGGTCGCCATTCACTTAGACCTTACACCTTATTCACTTACACCTCCATGGGTTCATTGAGGGGGTTTCCCAAGCAGCACTAGTGGCAAAGAATCCGCCTGCCAGTGCAGGAAATGCAAGAGACACAGTTCAATCCCTGGGTCAGGAAGGGCCCCTGAAACAGGAAGTGCAACCCACTCCAGTTCACTGATATCAGTGGGGGTGGTGTGTGCCAGGCACTGGGACAGGTGTTGGAAATACCTCGAAGAGCCCGCCAACAGCCGTCTGCTGGGGGAGGCAGATCATAAAATCATAAGGATACAGCATAAGCTCTTCAGTTCAGTTTAGTCGTTCAGTTGTGTCTGACTCTTTGTGACCCCGTGGACTGCAGCACGCCAGGCCTCTCTGTCCATCACCAACTCTAGGAGTTTACTCAAACTCATGTCCATTGAGTCGGTGATGCCATCCAACCACCTCATCCTCTGTCGTCCCCTTCCGCTCCTGCCTTCAATCTTTCCCAGCATCAGGGTCTTTTCAAATGAGTCAGTTCTTTGCATCAGGTGGCCAAAGTATTGGAGTTTCAGCTTCAGCATCAGTCCTTCTGACGAATATTCAGGACTGATTTCCTTTAGGATGGACTAGTGGATCTCCTCACAGTCCAAGGGACTCTCAAGAGTCTTCTCCAACACCACAGTTCAAAAGCATCAATTCTTTAGCACTCAGCTTTCTTTATAGTCCAACTCTCACATCCATACATGACTACTGGAAAAACCATAGCTTTGACTAGATGGACCTTTGTTGTCTCTGCTTTTTAATATGCTGTCTAGGTTAGTCATAACTTTTCCTCCAAGGAGCAAGTGTGTTTTAATTTCATGGCTGCAGTCACCATCTGCAGTGATTTTGGAGCCCCCAAAAATAAAGTCTGTCACTGTTTCCACTGTTTCCCCATCTATTTGCCATGAAGTGATGGGACCAGAAGTCATGATCTTAGTTTTCTGAATTTTGAGTTTTAAGCCACAAGTATTATACAATGAGGCTCTGAAGTAACACAGAGCAAAAGAATCTAGACCTTTTGTGAATGGAGATGAAGAAAGTACTGAGATTAGGGAAGGTTTACAGAAGAGGTGGGCATTTGGAGATTCAGTCAGCCAGTTAGCCAATAAATGCTTACTAAGGGTCTCGTGTGTCAGACACTGTGTCAGGCATTGGAGCGCATGAGGAAAGAAATGGTCCCAAAGCCATACTCTTGTGGAGGTGGCATTGTGGGAGACGCAGAGCATGTGTGAATATTAGTGAACATAATCAGTATCTACAGGTTAGAATGGAAGGAACACAGGGCAGCTGGGGAGGGGGTGGAGTTTACGGTGAGGGGGTCAGGTGAGCTTCCCTGAGAAAGCGAGATTTGAGCAAGGACTTCCAGAAGAGCAGGAATAAGGCCCCCTTCCCCTGGGGCTCTGCGGGGAGTGTTCCAAGCACTTGGAGCAGGCAGGGCCAGTCCCTGGAAGTGAGCGTGTCCTGGAAGGCGAGGAGGCCCATGTGCCTGTAGCAAAGCGGAGGGACTTGGAGAAGCAATCAGTTTCCAGGGGGGCTTGCAGGCAGTGGTGACAAGTTTGGCTTTTACTCTGAGAGAAATGGGTCACCACTGGAGCAATGGTGTGTTGGTAAATTGAGTCTCAAAAAAAGAAACGCTTTTTTTTTTTTTAGTTCAGTTCAGTTCAGTCGCTCAGTCATGTCCGACTCTTTGCGACCCCATGAATCGCAGCACACCAGGCCTCCCTGTCCATCACCAACTCCCGGAGTTCACTCAAACTCATGTCCATCGAGTCGGTGATGCCATCCAGCCATCTCATCCTCTGTTGTCCCCTTCTCCTCCTGTCCCCAATCCCTCCCAGCATCAGGGTCTTTTCCAATGAGTCAACTCTTCGCATGAGGTGGCCAAAGTATTGGAGTTTCAGCTTCAGCATCAGTCCTTCCAGTGAACACCCAGGACTGATCTCCTTTAGGATGGACTGGTTGGATCTCCTTGCAGCATCAGCCAATTTCTGTGGTATAAATACTCCCACCATGGCTTATTCTCAGCTACCAATGTGACACCACTGAACACAGTAGAGAAGGCATGTGAGGGTGGCTTCTCACCACCTGGGACCAGCTCTTCCAGCCCACCATTGCTTTGGAGGGTTTTGAGAAAAGTGTGACATGATCTAATCCATGTCTTAACAAAGTCACTCCGGCTGCTGTATTGAGAGCAATCACGGGTGGGTGGGAGGGCAAAGGACAAAGCAGGGGGCCACGTTGGAAGCTAGTGCCAAGATCAAGCTGAGAGGACAGCAGAGACTGTGAGTCCTGGACAGATTGTGGGTGTATTCTGAAGGAGGTATATTGAAATCCACCTGGTTTCTTGGTGGACTGGATGTTTGGTGCAAGAGAAAGAAAGCAAAACAGGATGGCGCTGAGGTTTAGTGGAAGGTTTGGGAGTAATGAGAGGAAAGGCATTCCCACAGGGAACAGCCTGTGAGAGTCATGTTGTAAGCATATGTTGTATTTGGGGGGGGGGGGGGGAAGGAAGGGGTGTGGTTAGTGAGCCAGTTATATGCACAGAGGCTGTGTTCAGGGCTGGATAGAAGAGTGCCCCCCACCAGAGAGAGCCAGGACTCAGGTTGTAGCCAGGGCAGAGCCCCTAGTGGGATTTTAGCAGAGAAGTATGTGCCTAGGTTCATAATAAGAAGAAATAACTAAAGAATCCAGAGGCAGTGAGACCAGTTAGGAGGCTGCAGCATTGATCAGCACAACAGAGAGCTGGCATCTCACCTGGACAGTGATGGTGAGGCTGGAGGGAGGAGGAGGGGAGAGGATGGAGGAGGAGGGGAGAGGAGGGGAGAGGAGGGGAGAGGAGGGAGGGCCCGGCACCAGCTCCAAAGTCATCCTTGCATGTGGACCACAGAGCACCGTGGGCATGTCGTACCTGTTTGTTCAGTAAGTGAACTGATCAGCCGATTGACGTGAGTCTTATCTTTACAAACCTCCTCCCATTCCCCCACTCATCTCCCAACCAAAGATATCTTTTCCAGAGGACAAATGAATTTATTATATTAGAAATGTAGCTTCAGTGCACATGCCTCTCTGAGGGGGCTGGGAAATTCTCAGTGTCAATCCAAGGGTTGACTGCGTGGGTACCCTTAGGCCGTACAAGGCAGGTTGCACACTCAACTGGGTGTGTGTCCATACCTATGGGCTGGCCATGATTCACTCCACCACGTAGTTGACAGAACACAGAGCCCTTCCTTAGACCAAGCCCTTGTTTCCAGAAGAGAAAAGAGGCCAGGAGTATTGGGTGAGGACGGAATGTGTAGACAAGACACAAGGGACTATAACTTTACCCATTTGTTTGCTGCTGAAAATTCACGTGGCCAGAGTTATCTGTAACATCCACATCTTTCACCTGACGTCACACCTTAGATAAGGTGTGTGTGATGGGAGGAGAAAGGACAGGTCAGGACTCGGTGGCTGACTCAGCAACACAAGACAAACTGGCCTGAAACTTCTGAAAGTTGCGCCTTAACAAGGCTGTGTAAGGTCACACCAAGGCATCATTGTTTTTATAGCACTGTAAAAGCTCCGTCATCAGCAATCTGGTCCAGCTATCCGGGAGGAAGCTGACTTTTCCATCCTTCAAATCTCTTCCCACCCCACAGATAGCTTCTCCTCCTTGCACAGGGCACACGCGTATCCCTTCCCCAAGGCATGTACCCCTTCCACAACACGTGCAACTACAGACCTGTAGACTGTTCTGGATGGATCAGCAGCCCAAAGCCTGCCTACTCCACAGGACCAGTGATTACTTTCTCAGTGACAGTCGGGGGTTGTTTTTTATTCTAGTAAGCTTTGTTTTCGTAGTTAGCCTGCAAGTGTGAGTTCAGAGCTGGACTCCCAGAGGCTCTCGGGGGTATTTACTCTTTTCAGACAATGACCTGCACCCCAGGAAGGAAAGAGTGGGTGCCACCTTTCACGCTCAGACTGTGAGGAATGTATCCATTTGTCTCTACTAGAGTTGGTTTCTCTGAAGAGGACCAGAAGAGTGTGCATGTGTGTGTGTGTGTGTGTGTGTGTGTTTCTGTGTGCACACATGCCTGAATGTAGGTGTGTATCTATTTTTGAGAGAATAAACATATTGTTGTTTTTGTTGTCATTTCGTCACTAAGTTATGTCTGACTCTTTGTGACCCCCATGGACTGTAGCCCGCCAGGCTCCTCTGACTATGGGATTTCCCGGGGAAGGATACTGAAGTGGGTTGCCATTTCCTACTCCAGCGGATCTTCCCAACCCAGAGGTCTAACCTGTTTGGAAGGTGGATTTTGCACCACTGAGCCACCCGGGAAGCCCATAAACATGTTAATAACTATATTATTAATTATTATTAACTATGTTATTAACTATTAATAACTATGTTACTCTAACTATGTTAGATTCCCATTGGGCACCAAGAACTTAATACTCTCATTGAATCTTCACAACCCAGTGAGGAAAATGTTATTATAGAACCTCTGATGAATCAATCTGTTGCAAGCTAGTCTTGGGAATGACATAAGACTTTCTGATGCATTTTCTCTTTGGAGATGTTTGAAGATTTTTACAGCAAGGTCAATTTGTTTTCCACTTAACCACTTTTATAAGACTACACTGCCTGTAATTCAGGCTAAGTTATGCATGATTACCAAGTTTAATAAGAAAAACAATAATGTATTTCAGGATTTCAACATTTTTAATGAGTGGTAGTATTATTTGTGAACAGTTCTAAGTCAAGTGATTTTATTAAATGAAAATGCTCACTTAAGTAACTGTTAGATCATGAAGAATAAATCTTGAGCCAAAAGCAAAATAATAATAATATTCATGACAAATGGGTATTCAGTGTTCTTTGATAAGTTGCTCTAAACATTTCCTTAAGGACAAAAGTTGTTAAGTGCCTCAGTTGCTATACTGATACTCCAAGAAGTAAAGAGACTTGCTCAAGGTCACACAAGCTCAGTCTCTGGATGCCCTTTGTCTGCCTCTGGCTGGACAGAGAAAGACATGAGTGAAATACAGGTGTCTGTGCTCTCCATGTGGGCACAAGCTGGGGGCTGGGATCCTTTCCATTCAGGTTGGAAATCCCCAGGAAACAGTCATCATAAACCAATTGTAGGCCAAAAGCAAAAGAGGATACATCTTTCAAAAGAAGATGCTATTCCAGAGCTCACACTGGTGACATTACTGACTGATCCTCCCTTCCTTTCTGGACCTGAGAGCATTTTAAAACAAAGAGTTTTCTAAGAATGAAGACTCCAAAATGTATCTGGAAAAGAGCCCCGGACAGTCATGGGGTAGCCATCAGGCAAACATCACTCACCCCATCCTCAGAAATGATGACACCTCTGCCTGCATTTGGGTTCTGTCATCCTGGCAACGTCATCTCTAAACAGGTCTCCTTCCAGACACCCCTGAAAGAAGATGAGCAAAGGGCAGGGTCAAAAGTTTTGATCAAGATATAGCTCAGCCTGAAGTGCAAGGTGGTAAGGATTTATCTGGGAAAAAGGTAAAGATTTTCACTACCCTGAAAAAAATGCTTAAATTTGTTGGTTTTATATCTGTTTTCACTCCTATAAGGTTCAAAGAAGCAGGCATAGCCCCTGGCCTAGCCCTACCCACAGAGGAGGCAATCAAGCCACAATTGTGATTAGATGGAATGAAGTGACATGACTTTAAGGATGTCATAACATTTTTTTCCTCAATTATTTTTACAGGTGAGGAAACAGACCCAGAAAGGTTAAATTACTTGCCCAAAGCAGCTTAACCACCTAGCCCAGTCCCAGAGCTTCTGAGCATCACCTGGTGCAATATACACACTGTCCTGCAATATACACAGGGGCCTCCTCACCTCACTCTGCCCGGGCCAGGCTGCATAGGAGACACCGCCTCTCTGTGTCTCCCTCTTGGCACGAGATGAAATCAGGTGGTCCCATTCTTCCTGTTCCACTCTGCCAAGTTTATCTGAACATATTTCCTCTCCACAAAGCCAGCTCGCCAATTATCTGCTCCAGTTAAGGCGTGTGAGATGTGGTTAATTCAGTCACTCCAGTGGGGTGACCGGGGCGAACAGTGGGCTGATCATGCTGGCTGCAAGTCCCCCAATGCCCCTGGCCATGCTGCTTCCCCTGGCATTCTTCCTACCCCCAGATGGCCTCTGCGGTTTCTTCCTCTCCCCGTTCCTTCCTTTCTGAGTCCCTGGAGTTTCAGAACTGTGCCTTGCCCTGGCTCCTCCCCTATTAATGGACAGTTCTGTCCTAATTTTGTGTCCTCTGACAAACTAACATGTGTAGAGTTGTCAGTGGTAAATGGCATGGTAATACGTAAAGTATTACCATAAAAAGTTTTAACACTTAAAGTCTCTCACAAATAAGTAACTCTCAAATGACATTGCACACGAGGCATCTTCTGTACTTATGCCCAAAGCCAGCCTTGTGACCAGTGAATGTAAAAATCATGCCTGTTTTGCTTTGACATACAAACCCCAAACACTCAGCTCTCTAAGGCCGGTCCTTTCTGCCTCTTAGCATGAAAACAAAGAAGGCAGACAAAGACTGGGTGTGTTTTCGTCTGATCAGTTAGGACAATGGACACAAGGTCAAGTTCCTCCCTTTTATGAAATAAATACTATGACCCTGAGATGAAATGTATAAGGTAATATAACCTACCTATACACATGCAGTGCTGGGCTCAGTCACTCAGTTGTGTATGACTATTTGCGACCCCATGGACTGTAGCCCACCAGGCAGGCTCCTCTGTCCATGGTATTTTCTCGGCAAGAATACTGGAGTGGGTTACCATTTCCTCCTCCAGGGAATCTCCTCCAGGGTTCTTCCGGGGATCGAACCCTCATCTCCTGCATTGGCAGGCAGATTCTGCACCACTGAACTACCTGGGAAGCCTCCATCTACATAAGCCCCTACCTTCTCAAAATTAAGATCAACATATTGCCTTGACTGGAAAGATTCAAAGGTGAAATAAGACAGAGACCATTTCTAATAAAGTAATACGTATTTCAGTATGGAAACGCTTGGACCCAACTATCTTAGAAGATAACATGAAGGAGTCAAATGTAATTATTCATATATTCACCATGAATGCTGCTGCTGCTGCTGCTAAGTGGCTTCAGTCGTGTTCGATTCTGTGCGACCCCATAGACGGCAGCCCAGCAGACTCCTCCATCGCTGGGATTCTCCAGGCAAGAACACTGGAGTGGGGTGGCATTTCCTTCTCCAATGCATGAAAGTGAAAAGTGAAAGTGAAGTCGCTCAGTCATGTCCGACTCTTTGCGACCCCATGGACTGCAGCCTACCAGGCTCCTCCATCCATGGGATTTTCCAGGCAAGAGTACTGGAGTGGGTTGCCATAGCCTTCTCCATCACCATGAATGGGACAACTGTAAATGTAAATCAATACAACTGTATCATGTTGCATACAGTTAGTGCTGTGAATAAATCCTAGTAAACTTCCATAAACCAAAGTACCAGATTACTTTGCTTCATGTGGCAGCTGCATTCTTGGAAAATTAAGTGTCTCTGAAACCATGCAAATATACATTTTACTTATGGGTAAAATGTAGTTAAGTTTGAGGCACAGGTAATTATAAACATTGTTGTTATTATTTTAAATCTACATGAGCATCTGCCACAGGACATCCCATGGCTCTTATCTACTATTTTATTGTATTTACAAGTAGTGTCATATATTGTGACAACAACAACAAAAAAATACAACCACCCCCCAAAAAATTCCCAAATGCTCCTAGGGGTAGTACTGTGCCCTTCATTCAATAGTAAGTCATTCCATTAGCAATTACAATTATCCATTACTAACAGAGTCAAGAGAGAATAGTTAAACAAGATAGGGGTTCGTTTTTCTCTCAGGTAAAACAAATCTGGAAGCAGGCAGTCTTGGGCTGATTTTTTCCAAGTCTCCTATCTTTTCTTTTCCAACATTCCTAGTACTGATTTCCATCCTTAAGTTCATGGTCACAGAATGGCTGCTGGAGCCCCAGTTACTGTATCTATGATCTAGTTAAGATGAAGAAAGAAGGGAGAAAGTCAGGAAGAGCAAAATCATGTAGTAAATGAATAAGGCTCCTTTAGTAGTGTTTCTAGAAGTCTCTCCCAATAACTACCTTTATATCTCATTAGCTACCCCTGTCCTCAAAGCAGGCCTACAAATGTAAGTAGGTACTTTGCTGTCTCTAATAATAATGAGTTCCATAGTGAAGAAGCAGGAGTGAATGGACATTGGGTAGGCAGCCAGTCATCTCTACCATATTACTTCACCCACTGCGTCCAGAGATCCTGCCAAAACCCCAAATGTAGATTCAAGACACAGGTGCGAAGAAGGGCATGCAGTCTTTTGGGCTGCTTAGCTCAGGACCTCAGGCTTCTGTGGGCTTCAATATTTGTATGCTATTCCCTTCAAGGGAGCAGTGTGATGCTTCATCACAGTGATCTATTCTGACTACATCCTGGCACTGAACAAATCTGGGTCAGCAGACAGATCTGAAAAGGGGTTCAAAACTCAAAATCTGCCTTAGTGTCTACTGTGAGAATCCAAGATGACAATGGTTGAGCTTCTCACATCTGGCATTAGCCATACAAACACATGTGTGTGTGTTTTCCAGACTTTGGGCCAGCCCCTCTAAATTTTCCTAGGGGAGTTCTGTTCAGGCTCACAAACATGCACTGCATCTACTCATTTTTCCTGCTGTGTGACAGGGATGCAAGATAAAACCAACAAAGGTGCTTCCCTGAAAAGCTTATGCTCCGGGTGTGGGGGGGAGGAGTCAGGGAAGGAAGGCTAGGGGGAGCAGAGAGTGTTGAAGTGGTTCATGCTGTGGAAAGGCATGTACTGGGTATTGTGTGTCCGCAGCAGCCAGCACCATGCCATTCCTAGTGGGTGCTCAATAAGCAGTTGTGGGTACTTCCCAGGTGGTCCAGTGGCTAAGACTCCACGCTACCAATGCAGGGTGAACTGGTTCAATCCCTGGTGAGGGAACTAGATCCCACTTGCTGCAATTAAAAAGATCCTGCTCCAGGGCAGCCAAATAAATAATAATAGTAATAAAAATAGTTAGTTGCATTTTTTATTTAAAATTATTCTCCGTGATGCTTGGAGAGGAATCTGTTCTCTTCTGAGACTTCCTGGGCTGAGGAGTTATTCATCACAGCTGAATTGCTTTGTTTTCCCTTCCACTTCATTCAGTCAGCTATGTCCTAGAAAAAGTTCCCAAAATATAGCTTAATTTTTCAAACTTGCAGAAAGTCTTCTTGGTTGAAGCCATGCCAAAGCTTTTCGAACTGGGAAATATCAGTGATATGCAAAGATAATAAAAATAATCTCTGTAGTTGGAAATTCCTAATTCTTCCATAGCCTCAGAATACCTCCTGAGGGCAATTTGGCAACAATTTTCAAAGTTTTAATAAAACATTCATATCTTTTGACTCAGCAATTCTAAGAAGTTAAACCAAGAAAATAATGAAGGATATAGAGAAAGATCCAAAAATAAGGGTGTTTGTTAGAGTTTGGGTCCATTGTTGTGAAAGATGATAGATGTGGTTGTTTCCAATGTTTTCTAACCAATAATAGATCAATGAATAAATATAGTGAATTTCATACAACACATTATAGCCACTTGAAATGATTCATTTAACAATTGTTTATTGATTACCTGCTATGTGCCAGTCACTATTGTAGATAGAAGGACGTAAGTGAATAAAACAGACAATGTGGATCTCAACATTCTGGTAATGTGTCATGATTATATTTATTAACTTGAAAATACATTACTAAATTTAAAAGGCAGTATAGCACATGGAACTCTACTCAATGTTATGTGCCAGCCCGGATGCAAGGGGAGTTTGGGGGAGAATGGATACATGTATATATATGGCTGAGTCCCTTCACTGCTCACTGAAGCTATCACACATTGTTAATCAGCTATACCCCGATACATAATAAAAAGTTTAAGGTCTGGAAAAAAAATTTTTGTTAAAGTGGGTTAGAATGTCAGTATTCTTATTATTAAGAAAAATAATAGTTAACACTTATATAGTTTTTATTATGTGCCAAAATTATGCTATTATCTGCCAAACATCAACCATTTAACTTACATAAGAACCCAGTATGATCCAATACTTGTTTAAAAGTATTTCTTTTCTTATGTGTTATTATTTTGTTGTTAAGATGGCCACAAATGTGATAATAAAGTAACTGTTTTCTTTCCCCCACATTTACTTCAAACCTATTTTCTGGATTTGTCCTTTTCCTGCCTGTGGACGAAGTCTCAGGCAGGTCGCAAAGCTTTTCTGGTGCCTTTCAGTCAGATGGGCAGTCTTAATTCAATAACTTGCTCTGAACTTTTCCTCGTAAAGGGAAACTTCTCCTCCAGGTCAGGTCAGCCTGCTGTGAGCTTGGATGCCTGAGAGGCTGCATGCTGCCATCTGCCCTCTCAGAGCTCCTTGGCCTCCCTTCAGCTCTCGCCCCTCCAAGCCTGGGGCCTTGGGATGCGACTGGGGGAAGGGCAGTCTCCTCCGGCACGCCTGTCTAGGGCCATCGCTGATTTCTGGGTGTGTGGCACAGGCACCTTTGCCGCCCCTTTCTCTGGCAGATGCCTTTGCAGGTGGCTCCCAGGATTCATTGTTGAGGATGCAGCCTCTCGTCCAGTTCTTCCTTCCACCCATGGAGAGTTCAGCCATCTCCCTTGCACTAACCCTCTCTCTTGGATTCTCTGCCCTCCCACTCAGGCATCCTCTTAAGTAGTTGTCCCTTTTTCATCTTTTGACTGAGACACCGGGTGGCGGGATCTTATTTCCCTGAACTGGGATCTCTCGTGTCCTCTGCAGTGGAAGTTTGGAGTCTTAACCACTGGACTATCAGGGAACTCCCCGTGGTCCCCTTTGGAGAAAACTCAGGCTAGATCCCTCCTCAGATCCACACAGCCCTGGCAAAGCTCACACAGCTTTGCTTGCAACGTGGCAGCACGGTCCTTCCTTCTCCTGGCGGCTGTTGCAGTCTTAGGCCCAGCCACAGTCGCTCACCTGTGGGCTTCTCTTGTCGGAAGGCAGACAAGTCCCCAAGCTCCGGAAGGCCGTGTCTAGCTCTCTAAGCGGGTCTCGGAAGGCCCTCTCACTTGGCTTTGAATGAGGAGATGTACTCCTCTTCCTGCTGGGGGAGGCTTTCCATGAAATTTCCCCTCACTACTCCAGTTCCTACTTTTTGGGCTGATGGGGTGATTGCTCAATCCTGGCAGGACCTGTTTCATAATCTCTGTTTACCCTTACATAGATGCCATAACACCTTAACTTGAATGTTTAGGATGTGGGATCCTTGGGCACCTATTGTATTTTTATCAACCTTTAGGGTGTTAGCCAAAAGTGAACAGGAAGAGTCCCATTTTAACCTTCTGCTAATATATATATATACACATACCTGAAAGCTTCATTTCAAAATGCTATCAGTTCTCTTCGGTCACAGAATTATTTTCCTCTTTTTTGTTTATCTGTACTTTATCTATACTTTGGACATTAGAAGAAAATGACTTTTTAAAAGTTTTTATTAAAGTACAGTTGATTTACAGTGCGGCGGACTGACATGCCCCAGACGAGGCTGCGGCCGGCGGGCAGCCCGCTGGGGAGATGAGCCGCTGCGGCCAGCAAGGAGCCCGGCGTCGGGGGCATCGCGCACCTTTCTCATCCCCCTTCCTTGCCCACCCCGCCCGAGAGACCGAGAGGAAACGTGGCGACCCCAATGCGCGATGGTCTGATCCCTGGAGCGACGGCGGCTGCTGCCTGTCCCTGAAAACGGCGGAGTACAAGGACGTACTTAAAATTCTCCAAGTCAGGCTTCAACAGTACGTGAACCATGAACTTCCAGATGTTCAGGCTGGATTTAGAAAAGGCAGAGGAACCAGAGATCAAATTGCCAACATCCATTGGATCATCGAAAAAGCAAGATAGTTCCAGGAAAAAAAAATCTACTTCTTTATTGACTATGCCAACGCCTTTGACTGTGTGGATCACAACAAACTGTGGAAAATTCTGAAAGAGATAGGAATACCAGACCACCTGACCTGCCTCCTGAGAAATCTGTATGCAGGTCAGGAAACAACAGTTAGAACTGGACATGGAACAACAGATTGGTTCTGAATTGGGAAAGGAATATGTCAAGGCTGTATATTGTCACCCTGCTTATTTAACTTATATGTAGAGTACATCATGCAAAATGCCAGGCTGGATGAAGCACAAGCTGGAATCAAGATTTCTGAGAGTAATATCCATAACCTCAGATATGCAGATGGCACCACCCTTCTGGCAGAAAGTGAAGAAGAACTAAAGAGCCTCTTGATGAAAGTGAAAGCGGAGAGTGAAAAAGTTGGCTAAAAACTCAACATTCAGAAAACTAAGATCATGACATCAGGTCCCATCACTTCCTGGCAAATAGATGGGGAAATGGTGAAAACAATGAAAGACTTTTATTTTGGGGGCTCCAAAATCACTGCAGATGGTGACTGCAACCATGAAATTAAAAGACGCTTGCTCCTTGGAAGACAAGCTATGACCAACCTAGACAGCATATTAAAAAGCAGAGACATTACTTTGCCAACAAAGGTCCATCCAGTCAAGGCTATGATTTTTCCAGTAGTCATGTATGGATGTGAGAGTTAGACTATAAGGAAAGCTGAGCACAGAAGAATTGATGCTTTTGAACTGTGGTGTTGGAGAAGACTCTTGAGAGTCCCTTGGACTGCAAGGAGATCCAACCAGTCCATCCTAAAGGAAATCAGTCCTGAATATTTATTGGGAAGACTGGTGCTGAAGCTGAAACTCCAATACTTTGGCCACCTGATGTGAAGAACTGACTCATTGGAAAAGACCCTGATGCTGGGAAAGATTGAAGGCAGGAGGAGAAGGGGATGACAGAGCATGAGATGGTTGGATGGCATCACCGACTCAATAGACTTGAGTTTGAGTAAGCTCTGGGAGTTAGCGATGGATAGGGAAGCTTGGCGTGCTGCAGTCCATGGGGTCACAAAGAGTCGGACCACAACTGAGCAACTGAACTGAACTGAACTGACTTACAATGTGTTAATTTCTTCTGTGCAGCAAAATGACTCATTTATATTTTTTCACATTATTTTTCATATTCTTTTCCATTATGGTTGTCACAGGATATTGAATAAGTTCCCTGTGCTATACAGTAGGGTCTAATTGTTTATTCATTCTATATATAATAGTTTACCTCTGCTAATCCCAGACTCCCATTCCTTCCCTCCTCTGCACCCTCTTTTCCTTGGCAACCATAAGCCTGTTCTCTACATCTGTGAGTTTGCATCCCATAAGTTTTGGTACTTTGGATTTTTGTTTTATGCATTTATTTTTCTATTTTTCTTATAAATTTCACTTTTAAGAGTGTTTAGTTGACCAGACTCAAATTAATGAAACTGGAATATATTCTATATTTGATCCACCCAATAATACCCTTTAGACAGTGTTCCACCCTGCCATGATATTTTGGCTGTTCAGGCTCCCCTTGGGATTGACTTGAACAATAAGTGCTACTTTAGATATCCATTTGCTGCTTTAAATTGCTCTCAGGGCTTCAAAGTCCCTTGTGTTTACTGGTTCACACAACTATAGTCTGCTACTCTTTAATACTAAAATACAGGCCAATCTCCCATGGAATAAGAGCTTTAAAAATTTTAAAGCACTTTTTAATTTATATTCTTTTATTTTACCCTTTTATTCTTTCAACAATTATTTATAGAGCAACTGCACGTGTGATAGTCACTTCAGTTGTATCCGACTCTGTGTGATCCTATGGGCTGTAGCCTACCAGACTCTTATGTCCCTGGGGATTCTCCAGGCAAGAATACTTAAATGGGTTGCTATGCTCTCCTCCAGGGAATCTTCCCAATCCAGGAATCAAACCCATATCTCTTATATCTCCCGCATTGGCAGGCAGATTCTTTTCCACTAGCGCCACCTGGGAAGCCCTATAGAGCACCTCCTGGAAAGCCCTATAGAGCACCTACCATAAGCCAAATATTGCACCAATCCCTAGAGACACAGAACTCTCAAGACAGTTTTGGTATTTGTGGCCTTGACGAGCCTGTTTACTTCTGAATTGGACCTGGGTTTATTTTCTCAAATTCAGTATAGTCTTCAAATATATGAGTACCAACATATTGAGGACAGATTTAACAATACTCGTAAGGCATAGAACAAGTCAGTAGAAAATGAACTTTGCCTCCCGCATGATTACAATCTAAATTAGTCTCCACACTGACCTAGTTATAAGGAAACCTGGTCACTTTAATTAGATGTATGAATTGGTTAGTTATTTGAGTCTCAATTTCCTGAATTAAAAAATGAGTATTATATTAGTTAACTTCTAAGTTTTCTTACAGTGCTAATGAATTACATATGATTCTATTGGGTCCCCCAAGTGAATACCATTAATTAATTATGCAAAGATATATGTTTATTCACTATGTGCCAGGCACTGCAAGAGAAAACATGATACCAATTGTCCTCATGAAACTCAGTGTCTGCTAATTCATTTACTATCTGACTAAAACAACAATAATAAGGATTTCTGTTCTTTAAACCCACACATATGGTCAATTAATCTTCCACAAAGGAAGCAAGAATATACAAAGGGGAAAAGACAGTCTCTTCAGCAAGGGGTGTTGGGCAAGTTGGACAGCTGCATGTAAATCAATGAAGTCAGAACACACCCTCAGAGTATACACAAAAATAAATTCCAAATGACTTAAAAGTTTAAATGTAAGACACGACACCATAACGCTTCTAGAAGAGAACACAGGCAAAAAATTCTCTGACATAAATTATACCCATGTTTTCTAAGTTCAAGACAATAGAAATAAAAGCAAAAATAAACAAATGGGACCTAATCAAACCTATAAGTATTTGCATAGAAAGGAAACCATAAACAAAACAAAAATACAACCTATGGACTAGGAGAAAATATTTGCAAATGATGCAGCCAACAAGGGCTCAATTTATAAAATATACAAACAGCTCATATAACTCAATAACAAAACCCACAAACAACCCAATCAAAAAATGGGCAGAAGACCTAAACAGACATTTCTCCAGAGAAGACATACAGGTGGCCCATAGGCCCATGAAAAGATGCACAGAATCACTAATTATTAGAGAAATGCAAATCAAAACTACCATGAAGTACCACCTCATACCAATCAGAATGGCCAACATAAAAAAGTCTACAAATAACAAATACAGGAGAAAATACGGAGAAAAGGGAATCCTCCGACACTGTTGGTGGGAATGCAAATTGGTGCAGCCACTATGGAAAACAGTATGGAGATTTCTCAAAAAACTAGAAAATAGAGCTACCATATGATACAGCAATCCCACTGCTGGGCATATATCTGGACGAAAGTATAATCAAAAAGATAGATGCACCCCTGTGTTCACAGAAACACCATTTGCAATAGTCAAGACATGGAAACATCTTAAACAACCTAAACGTCCATCGACAGATAAAGAAAATGGTGTGTGTGTGTGTGTATACACATACAGTGGGATATATTTACTAAGCCATAAAAAAGAATGGAAAAATGCCATTTGCAGCTACATAGATGGACCTAAAGATTATCATATTTAGTGAAGTAAGTCAGAAAGAAAAAGAGAAAGGCCATATGATATACCTTATCTGTGGTATCTAAAATACAATACAAATGAACTTACTTATGAAACAAAAACAGACTCACAGACATAGAGAACAGTCTTGTGGTTGCTAAGGGGAAGGGGTTAGGGGATGGTTGGATTGGGAGTTTGGGATTAGCAGACACAAACTATCACATGTAGAATGAATAAACAACAAAGTCCTATTGCACAGTGCAGGAAACTATTAATATATTCAATATCCTGTAATTAACCATAATTAAAAAGTATATATATATGTATAACTGAATCACTTTACTGTATAGCAGAAATGATAACATTGTAAATCATACAACACTGTAAATCAACTCTACCTCAGGTTAAAAAAAGATTTCTCTTCCTAAGGAAAACATTATACTGTATAAAGGGGGGCAGAAAAAATGTTAAACAATTAGAGCTCTCAAATTAACAAAAGATTAGTTTCATGAGAGAAATTAAAAAAGAATTTGCTTGTCTGGGAAGCAGTCTGAACAAGATTATTCTGGAAATGTAGTTTGGAAGCAGTACCACCAGTTCACATGTGGGTCTGTCAAGCCCTATGCTAAATTCTCTAGCAGAGTCAAGTGCAAAAGAGGAGGGACAAGCTTGCAGAACTTTCTGTTTGGAGAAATAAGATATACTTGCAAAGTGCCCCACCCAAGAGCTCAGAGAGCAACTCTGTGCAAATTAGGAAAAACCACCACTCCAGGCAGACAAATTACAAAATGGCACCCCCCAGGGCAACAAATCAGATAAAGACTCATTTCTTGAGAATACTTGAACAAGAGTGTGTGCGGGCACATGGAGCCTAGACTGATCTCAGCTCCACTCATTGACTGGATTTTGTGTTGGACACTGACCACACGCCTGTGTGACAGCCTGGCTTACAGTGAGCAAGAGAATATAAAGTCTGAAGACACCAAGGAGATAATCATGGGAGTTAAATCATGACCCCTGTGAAAAAAAATTCCAAATTTACCAGTCTTTTTAAACCAAGTAAGGTCCTTGGTCTAAATAGAAAGTTTCCTTTCATTGCCCTTAGAAACACAGCTTTAAAAAAAAAGCTGTCATATTCTTATTAGGCCTTTTGTCCAGAGATCATTGCCATATCAGCAACAAGAAGCCCTGACAGCGTGAGGGTTAAGTGTTTGAAAATTCTCTTCCACTGAAGGCTGATCTTGTTGCCTAGTGACTGCTGCGTTGCTTGCTGCTGTCACTCACCTTGTCTCCAGAGAATTATCCCCCACTCTCATAAGGAAGGTTATGATTGGACAAAGCTGACATCATAGCCCAGAGAGGAACGGCATCTCTTTGTCAAGACAGCACCAATGAGATGACTCAAGAGTTGGTGGCCAAGGGTTTTGGTTCCTTTGTTTTGTTTCTTTAATATAGAGCCAACAAATTGGATGAAACATTTTCCTCTTTTCTTGCTGAGCCAATTTTGCAGGTGTTAGTAGTGAATTTTTCCCCATAAAGATATTCCTTGATAGTGTATGGATTATCTTCCCATCCATTTAATCAACACTGTCCCCCCGAAGTCTTTTCTCCCCCATGCACTTGGTCAGCACTTGACAAGCTGAACAGATTACAGGCAGAAAATGAGTGCCCCGGAGCTCATTATCACACCACTGGTTGCAGTGTGGAATTTCACACAAGGCAGATTCTTCTGGGTGCTTATCTGAAAAGTACCTGAAGAAGTTTCAAAGCATCAGTTTCAAGGACAGCCCTGTAATACTCCTTCAGCGCACATACACCAGACACCAAAAAAGTTTTTTGAAAGTCGATTAAACTTGAAAGCACACCTACTTTTAAAATCAAGCAGTTGGAAAACTCTCAGGCATTTTTGATAATAAACAAACATAAATTCTTTGATCACTTTTTAAAATTTACATCACACACTTGCACTGCTTTGAAAATCAAGCTTGATAAGTCTTTGTTTTTTGCACTGACTTGCGCTACATGTATACTCTTGAATATTTCAGCCATTGAAGACATTAGCTATATGACTGGAGTGTCGGTTGCAGATTCATTATGCCAGGCTGCTATATTAATTCATCTGTTAAATGTGTTCTTTTCTTGGTAAATATTTGGTATATAGCATAGTCACAGCTGTTATAATTGGACAATTACTTCCAATTAATGCTCTATTTCAAAAGCTGCAATCCCATATAAAGCTTAGAGTTAAGCTGTAACAAAGGCAACACCCTCCTGGGGAAACAGAGAATGAGAATTCCTTTCTGTAATTCTCCTGGAAAGCAATTAGAGAGAGAGTACTAATAAATTATATATGGTCCTGCTTTTACCTGCGCTGATAAAGAATCTGTAGCGTGTCAGCTAAAATGTGTAAATACACCACTGCCTCTCCCAAGAGCTGTCTGCAAGTATTTGAAGATTGCAATTTCTTATTTGAATAATCAACATTTTTTCTTAGAGTGAATTAAAGCTGACCATACATTCCTGGGGAGAATTTATTTAAAAGAAGGGAGAGAGAGTATTTACACAGAATCAAGTTACAAGGAAACACTTCATCTCAGAATTATCATCAAACAATATAAATTCAGGAAAAACCAATTACATTTGTAATATAATTTTCTTTAAGAATTCAGACTGGTGTGTAAATGCAAGTAGAAAGTGGGTGGGAGTTCTTTTAAATGAAATCTTAATAGACCTGAGGAGCAGTGTCTGCTGCAACATGCTTCTTGCTCCAGAAAGATACCAAATGTCTGGGTTCTTAGACTGTTAGTTAATGTCTTAGTTCTTTGCTTGGAAACAACAGTGAGTTAGGTGTTGCAGAACTGATAGTGCTATAATTTGATCAAGACTGAGTTTTATATTTATTTTTATTTTATTAAGAGATTTAATACTGTAAGCCCCATCTTATGGAAATACTTGCATTACTTAATGAAACCCCTCAGACAGGTTGATTGTAAGATTATTCTTCTCTATTCCCTTAATGCCATAAAAAATGTGGATGGTTTAGAACAAATTACACTTAAAACTAGTAAATATATATTTTAATAGACTTTGCAGTAATGTAGCCTGACCTTTATACTAATGAGAAGAAGTAAGATTTTTATCCATGAAACTTATTAATAAGATACTGTAATATATGTAGCAGTTTAGAGAAATACCACTTCTTCTTAACTGCATAGATTTTATACCCCCTGAATATTCATTGGAAGGACTGATGCTGAAGCTGAAGCTCCTATAATTTGGCCACCTGATACAAAGAGCCAACTCACTGGAAAAGACCCTGATGCTGGGCAAAATTGAAGGCAGGAGGAGAAGGGGATGACAGAGAATGAGATGGTTGGATGGCATCACTGACTCAATGGACATAATTTGAGCAAACTCCGGGAGATGGTGGCAGATAGGGAAAACTGGCATGCTGCAGCCCATGGGGTCACAAACAGTTGGGAGCAACTGAACAATAATGTTATGTACATTTCTTGGTTTTGGAGTTATTTTAGCTGGAAGGGTAACTGTAACAGGTGATAGTGTAGAGATGTCCTGTTTGTCAGAGGTATTTGATTAATTATTTGTTAATTTGTGTTGTATTAAAAATTTGCTATGGACACTCTCCAAATTTCAAGGTGTGGTAGCCATCCTTAGAAAATGCAATTTGATTCCATTGCTTCTAGATCTTGGATTCTAAGTTCTTACCATGGTAGCCACAGAACTCTGTTAAGACCTGGCCCCTGGGACCTAACTACTTTGCAGGCCTCACCTCCTACCAGTCTTTCCTTTGTAAGGGATGCTCCAGGCAAATAGCTCTTCTTCTTGCTAATGCTGTAAGAACATCAAAGAGCCGCAGCCTCTGATTTAGCCTTCACCGTTCCTTTCCTCTGGAGACGTGTGTGCACTCCTGCACATCATTCTAATGTTGCTTAGAGCCACTTAGGTGAGAGGTCCTCCCCACCTAAAAGGCCAACTGCTGGGCTGTATCCTGCAGGCCTGCAAGTCCTGGACTTGCCTAGCTTCAAGACTGAAGAGCTCTGAGTCAGCAACAGATACCACTGGTCTAATAGATGGGGAGGTTACCTGCCTGAGACAAGGTCCTGGAGCGACTTCCCACTGTGTGCAGTAGGTGACTAGCTAGACATGCTGGCATTCTTTGCTCCCGGTGGAAGGGTGAGGTTAACCAGTGACAGGGGAACTGACATCATGTTGACGCATTGGTTACCAGGGAAACTAGCCGAGGGGCATGCCCCTCTTGCCCCTTTGATAAGCTATCCTAGTGGAGATAATCTGATCTGATAGTTAGAACAATCACTAGCAGGGCCGGGGGCAAGTATGTAGGAAGGTCAGTCATGTGACTGGTGCAGGTGAAGCAGGCATTAGTCAAGCAGCGGGATGTACAAGAGAGAATAGCCGTCTTGAGGGGCCTGATCATATAGCAACTGTCACCTTGCCCCTTCCTTACCTGTTTTTCTTCATAGCACTTATCACTTTCAGTATTTTATTTCAAGTTTTTGTTTTGCTAGTCTCCCCGCACTAGAATGTAAGCTCCATGAGGGCAGAGAGATTTTTATCTGTTTTGCTCACTGCCAAACCATGAGGGCCTAGGCAAAGATTTGTTGAATAAATGAAGAAAAGGCCAAGCATTCTTCTTGTGCGTGATTAGTTCTGTAAACTAGAGGCAGTAAAATCTGGTAGTTAAAGCACAAGTTTAGGAACTAGACTTTGCTTTTTTTTAGGCTTCCCAGATGGCTCTGTTGTAAAGAATCTGCCTGCCAATGCAGAAGATGTAGGAAATACAGGTTCAATCCCTGGGTTGGGAAGATCCCCTGGAGGAGGAAATGGAAACCCACTCCAGTATTCTTGCCTGGAGAATCCCACTGGACAGAGCCTGGCGGGCTATACTTTACTGGGTCACAGAAGAGCTGGACACGACTTAGCGACTAAACACAGCAACAACATTAACCTCAAAGACGTGATGTAAGAATTAAATAAAATAAGCTATCTAAATGTTTGATTTAGTAGTCGCCAAGTCTGTCAAGTAGAAAATACTCAGTAAGTAGTTATAACATTTCAGGTAATACCCTTCATAGATTACTAAGTCAGATTCAGGTAGCTCTTAATTAAAAAGCCATTAAACTCCCAGCAAGTGATTTTCCATACCCACCCAATCCTCCCCAGAGAATATTTCTTTCTCTTCAATCTAGCTCATATTCTGTAGGGGAACCACCTGTCTGAATAAAAACTGAAGAATTTTTATTCAACTCTCAGCTCTGAAGCTGTTGAATTTAACTACTCATTTGCTCCTTACAAACAAATTTTTATTAACTCCCTTACTCTGCAGTTCAAATAGGACAACTTAATTTTGGTTTGCAAAAAATAAATTAGAATGTCAAGGAGCTTTTCTCTAGACACTGTATGTTTCTGAGCTCTCACTCCACCCACCCTGCCTGCCTGCCAGCTGGAGGTATATGGATGTACTTTCTGTCACTATAGATTCCATTGCTGTTGTTCAGTTGCAAAGTTTGCCACTCTTTGCCACTCCATAGACTGTAGCCCGCCAGGCTTCTCTGTCCATGGAGTTCTGCAGGAAAGAATACTGGAAAGGGTTGCCATTTCTTTCTCCAGGGGATCTTCCTGGACCAGAGACTGAAGTCATGTCTCCTGCATTGGCAGGCGGATTCTTTACCAACCAGCCACCAAAGAAGCCCAATTAGTTTTTTCTAAAGTTCCATGTAAATGGAATCACATAGTGTGTATTCTTTTGACATAATTTTCATCTACACTGTTACTAATACCAGCAGTTTGTTTCTTTTTGTTTCTGGGTAGTGGTCTATTGCAGGAACTCATAATGTATTAATATTTACCTATTGATGGACATTTGCATTTTTTCCCATTTTTGGAGCTATTTTGAATATGACTGCTATGAAAGCTTACTGACATGAACATTTAGGAAAAAATCTTTTATTTCTCTTGGGTGGCCACCTAAGAACAAAACTTCTGAGTGTTACAGGCTAAACTGTGCTCCCCTCCCAAATTCTTATCTTGAAGCACTAACCCCTAGTACCTCAGAATGTGACTGTATTTGGAGATAGGGACTTTACAAAGGGAATTAACCTAAAACCAGACCATTGAAGATGGGTCCTAACCCAATCTGACTGGTGTCCTTGTGAGAAGATGAAATTTGGACAAAAAGGGAGAACCAGGGATTAAAGTGCACGAAGGAAAGGCCATGTGGGGTACGGTGAGAAGGCCTGCAAGCCCAGGAGAGAGGCCTCAGGAGGAACCGCACCTTGCCCTTGGACTTCCTGCCTTCAGAATCGTAAGGAAATAAAATTTTGTTTCTAAGCCATCCAGTCAGTGGCATTTTATTATAGCAAGCAGCCCGAGCCGACTAGTACATTGGGCTATATATGTTGAACTTTATAAGAAACTGCCAAACTGTTTTTCAAAGTGTTTGTGCTGTTTTATATTCCTGCCAGCAACCATGAAGTTTATACTGGCTTTGTATTTTTAAATACATTTGGTGGTGTCAATTCTTATAATTTCTATTGGATGTGTAGTAGTATCTCATTGGGGTTTTAGTATGCATTTCTCTTACAGCTAATGATGTTCAGCATGTTTCCATGGTCTTATTGGCTGTTCATATATATCTTTGGTTAACAGTCTGTTCAAATCTTTCAGTTCAGTTCAGTTCAGCCACTCAGTCGTGTCTGACTTTGCAACCCATGAATTGCAGCACGCCAGACCTCTCTGTCCATCACCAACTCCCAGAGCCTACTCAAACCCATGTCCATCGAGTCGGTGATGCCATCCAGCCATCTCGCCCTCTGTCGTCCCCTTCTCCTCCTGCCCCCAATCCCTCTCAGCATCAGGGTCTTTTCCAAAGAGTCAACACTTCGCATAAGGTGGCCAAAGTACTGGAGTTTCAGCTTCAGCATCAGTCCTTCCAATGAACATCCAGGACTGATCTCCTTTAGGATGGACTGGTTGGATCTCCTTGCAGTCCAAGGGACTCTCAAGAGTCTTCTCTGACACCACAGTTCAAAAGCATCAATTTTTCGGCACTCAGTTTTCTTTATAGTCCAACTCTCACATCCATACATGACTACATCCGCCTTGACCAGACGGACCTTTGTTGGCAAAGTAATGTCTCTGCTTTTTAATATGCTATCTAGATTGGTCATCACTTTCCTTCCAAGGAGTAAGCGTCTTTTAATTTCATGGCTGCAATCACCATCTGCAGTGATTTTGGAGCCCCCAAAAATAAAGTCTGACACTGTTTCCACTGTCTCCCCATCTATTTCCCATGAAGTGATGGGATCAGATGCCATGATCTCAGTTTTTCTTTAAGCCAACTTTTTTACTCTCCTCTTTCATCAAGAGGCTTTTTAGTTCCTCTTCACTTTCTGCCATAAGGGTGGTGTCATCTGCATATCTGAGGTTATTGATATTTCTCCCGGCAATCTTGATTCCAGCTTGTGCTTCTTCCAGCCCAGCGTTTCTTATGATGTACTCTGCATATAAGTTAAATAAGCAGGGTGACAATATACCTTCTTGACATACTCCTTTTTCTATTTGGAACCAGTCTGTGTTCCATGTCCAGTTCTAACTCTTGCTTCCTGACCTGCATACAGGTTTCTCAGGATGCAGGTAGGTGGTCTGGTATGCCCATCTCTTTCAGAACTTTCCAGAGTTTATTGTGATCCACACGGTCAAAGGCTTTGGCGTAATCAATAAAGCAGAAATAGATGTTTTTCTGGAATTCTCTTGCTTTTTCGATGATCCAGCAGATGTTGGCAAATTTGATCTCTGGTTCCTCTGCCTTTTCTAAATCCAGCTTGAACATCTGGAAGTTCACAATTCACGTATTGCTGAAGCCTGGCTTGGAGAATTTTGAGCATTACTTTACTAGAGTGTGAGATGAGCGCAATTGTGCGGTAGTTTGAGCATTCTTTGGCATTGCCTTTCTTAGTGACTGGAATGAAAACTGACCTTTTCCAGTCCTGTGGCCACTGCTGAGTTTTCCAAATTTGCTGGCGTATTGAGTGCAGCACTTTCACAGCATCATCTTTTAGGATTTGAAATAGCTCAACTGGAATTCTATCACCTCCACTAGCTTTGTTCATAGGTCTTGCATATTTCATTACAATTGCTCCATTTCTTGCATACTAATGTAAATAGTACTTTTTAAAGCTTCATTTTCCAAAAGTTTGTTGCTACTATATTGAAATACAATTGATTTTTATCGATCATTGGACCTAGTATCCTGAGGGCTTGCTCAATTATTAGTTCCAGTAGCCTTTTCCAGATTCCTTAGGAATTTTTACATATACAATCTTGTAGTCTGTACAAAGCTGGCATCATTTCTTCCTTTCGAAACACTATGCCCTTTATCCCACCTTCTTCCTTCCCCTTATTTTTTCACCTTACCAAATTGGCAAAGAGGCCCAGTAAAATATAGTAGTAATGAGAGGGGACATGGGTTGGCTTATGCGTAATTAGAGGGGACGTGGTTAGCCTCTCACTACTCAATATGATGTTAGCGGTAGATTTTTCACAGATGCCTTTATCAGACACAAGAATGTCAAGAACTGTGAAGGATGGGGCTTCCATGGTGATCCAGTGGTTAAGGATACATGGGTTCCATCCCTGGTCTGGAAGATTCCAAATACTGCAGGGCAGCTAAGCTCGTGTGCCCCGGCTAGTGAGTCTGTGAGCTGCAACTACTGAGCCTGCAGGATCCACAGCCTGTGGTCCCACAAAAAGAGAACCACCATGATAAGAAGTCCGTGCACTGCAACCGGAGTAGACCCCACTCGCTGCAACTAGAAAAAGCCCACGCACAGCAATGATGACCTAGCACAACCAAAAACAAATAAATGGAAAAACAAACAAAGAACAATTGATTAGTTAGAAAAAAAACTGTGAGGGATGTGAGCTTTTACAATACTTTCATGCTAACAAGCTTGCTTGCTCCAGTTTCATGGATACTGGCAGAAAACATGTCTCTGGGTCAGAGACAAAGGAATTTATTACTCACAGCAAGCAACATGAGCTTCATACTCAGGGTTTGGGTCTTAGTTTTCCCATGGGGTGTGCAGAGCAGCCCAGTTGAATGCTGCTTAGGAAACCCCAGTATTTTATAAAGGCTGCAAGCAAATGTGTCTGACCTTTGCCCCAGAGGGAGCCATTATCTTTATTATGCTGGACTGCAAACAAATCTGTCCTCCATTCTGAAGGAAGACACTTTATTTTCCACAGTTATTTACCATACATATATTTTTGAAAATATAGTCTGCAAGAAAATATTGCAATGCCTCTGCTTGCAAGACATGCGAAAGTGTGACACACCCTACTTCACCCCCATTAGGATGACTTAGGATGACTATTATAAAGGGAGAGAGGGAGAAAGGAAGAAAAGGACAAGTGTTGGAAAGGATATGGAGAAATTGGAACATCTGCACATTGCTGTGGGAATGTAAAAGGGTGCAGTTGCTTTAGAAAACTGTATCGTGGTTCCACAAACACACACAAAAAAGCCAAAACTGAACACAGAATTATCCCTATCATCTGGTAATTTCACTTCTAGGTGTCTACCCAAAAGAACTGAAAGTAGGGATTTAAACAGATACTTGTACACCAATGTCCACAGCAGCGTTATGCACAAGACACAAAAGGTAGAAACAACTGAAATGTGCATCAATAGATGAACAGGTAAACAAAAGAAAAAGAAAGAGAAGAACAAACAAAATCCAAAGTCAGTAGAAAAAAACAAATAAAGATCATAACACAATTAAATGAAACAGAGACTAAAAACAATAGAAAATATCTAAAACTAAGATCTGGTTCTTTGGAAAAACAATACTTTCAAAAAGTAGCCTTTCAAAACATTCTGAAATTAAAACTTTCATCCTTCATCTCTATGACTCCAGCTTCATAACACTGGAGGGGAAAGTGTATGTGTGTAGGAGTATGCAACCACCTACATCTATATTACCAATCCCCAAAAGACAGAGAAAGCACAAAAATGTTATAAAACAACATTTATTCTGTAATACTTTATCATAGTGAATTGCATCTCTTTGGTAAAAATAAACTTTATAAACAATTTAATAATCAGAGATTAGATACAAAAACTAAACATTTGTTAAGTTGTTTTCAATATGAGCAAAGACTGGCAACTAAGAAGTGGTTCACTTGGACTGGTCATCTACTTACTGGCAGTTATAACTCAAACTCAGGGTAATTTTTATGCTACATTAGAAAAATGGATAAGGACACAATTTAATAACTCAAATTTCTTAAACCAGAAACCATTCTTAATTTTCACTTAAAAATAAATAATAGTTACAATGAATTGGCAATTACACATTTTTATACACTATTTAATGGCAACATAATACTTTAAAATTAAGCACTTAATAAGAAATGTACAACAATTTTGACAATGGCACTGGCAGTCAGATGCAAAAAAAAATGTGCTTTAAGGAAAAATGGCAGGTATAACATTAAAATACTTTGTTTTTCAGAAAATAAATATTTTGACTACATCTTAATGTATTGAAGCAAACTGTTTAAATCAAAGCTTGTATAACATTTCAAACAAAAAAAAACTATAATATATATATATGTAAACCAGAAAGCCTCAAAGTTTCTTAATTAAATGCTATGGTCTTCACAAAAGGTTGTTAAGCTACTGTAGTATTTAAGACGATAGTCTTTACAGCTTTGTGAAGTATTCACAACCATTGCTTAAGTTGCTGAGAAAGGCCTCCTGGTCTACCAAGATACACACACACACGCACATGCACGCACACACGCACGCACGCACACGCACACACACACACACCCTCAACACTTTCTCTAGCTTTGAATTCATGCTAACATATATTTAACTGACCACCTAGTATGACCCTTTACACAATGCCTCAGAGAGTAGGAAAAGAAAAAAATATGTATATTCTAAACTTTACTATATACAAAGGAATCAAAGTTAAGAGAAGCCATGGTGGTTATAAAGAGGATAGGAAAGGCTCAAAGGTGAAAAAAAGGAGGTGATCCATCAATTCATTTTCCATGTAATGTTTTCTTTCTCTGAATTTGAAAAGTAAAATAAAACATGAACTAATTGAGTTATATATTGCACAAATAAATTTCAAAAACATATATTCATGAAACACTGATTCTATTTGGGATGTGAAAGATGAAGATTAATTGTTAAAACTTCTACTAGGAATCTATCATAAACTGAGATTGATTGTAACAATTTATATTGATGCGAGGCAAATTATATATTAGCTTAAGTCACAATTTTAAAAGACTGAACCTTTTCAGGATTTCCAAGTTGTTTTTTTATTACAGTAAGATTTGCTAGTAATATATTCTTAGAAATACAATTTCCAGCCCATAGGACTAGAAGTGACTTCCCTTAATTGGGTGGTTATTAGCATGTTTTTGTCTCAATACACCTGAGGAATGGGATTATGTCTATGGAAGTAATAAAGGGGGATGGTAATTAAAAAGGTTCTTCCCCTTAAAAATAACTGCCTTGGTAAATCAGAACATGGAAAGTGATACAATGAATTCTATGTAAGAATTCAATAAAGCATCCTATAACTTCTTCCTGTTAGCATTTAGTGTGAAAGTTTATTGACTTTGCTAGTAATGAACATAACTTTTAACTTTTAAATTTGTGGTAAGAGCACATTTAGAGGGAAGGAAAATCAAGTTTAAAAGTTATTGCTATTTATATTAAGACAAAAATAACTTTAAAGATCTTTATTTGAACCAGGAATGACATTCTCCCTTCCTTATTATCTTAGATCATTTTCCTTTACTTACAAAGACTAATGATCTAATGGACAAGAACCAGAGAGAAAACATTTGTAGTACAGAATTTCAGTTAACGAAATAAAGTGGAACCAGATCATTAAAACACTGCTAATAAGGTCTATCCAGAGGACCACAAAAAACAGCTTAAAAATATTTTGTTACTAAAACGACTTTTATAATCTGTGTACTATTTGTGTTTGTGTGTGTCTGTGTGCCAGTCTCTCAGCTGTATTCGACTCTGCAACCCCATGGGCGGTAGCCCTCCAGGCTCTTCTGTCCATAGAACTATCCAGACAAAAATAATGGAGTGGGTAGTCATTCCCTTCTCCAGAGGATCTTCCCCAGGAGTGAACCTGGGCCTCCTGCACTGAAGGCAGATTCTTACCACTGAGCCACCAGGGAAGCCCTGTGTACTATTTATACTGTGGTAAAAACAATTTAACAACTTTTGGTGTTATATTCACTGTGCAGAGTAAAAGATGTTAACTTCGGTTAGCAATTTTCTGCAGCAGATGTGATATATATGAAGAACAAAAAATTCAATACCTCATCCTGCACACTTATTATCAACAAATTGAAAGATTATTATTTTCAACAGCAGCAATTCTATTAATGTGACTAATCCGGGTTCAACTACAGTTAACACGGAAACAGGACAGACAAAATTGTTATCCCTGGCTTAATGTCTTGCCAACTGAAAAAGACATTTTTATTATGCTTCTCATTTGACAGTTTTGCTCAAACTACAAGTTAAAAGAAAAATATGTCTTTAAAAAAAAAATGCTTTATCGCCATAGAGACACCTGAAAGTAACAAACCAAAATCACAAGCTTATGTGTGTATGTATGTATATGTATATATGAAATTATCAGAAGATAAAAACAAAGTCATTGTCTATGAAACAGGATGTAGCATGAGATAAGACTGAACTTTTAGCAAGCTGCTTTTGCCATTGTAAAAAAATACATTATGAATAAGTTTAGCTTTATTAGTATCCTTTGTCCATTTTGAATGATACAGTCAAGCTATACAAATGATATGAAAAAATGTGTATCATATACGATTTGTTCAAATACTGAAAAAGGCCTTGGTCAATACACATTTGGAAGGGTAACAAAATCTTTTAGGATGGGTTTAATGGCACGTAATTATTATACTGCCTCCTTAAAAGGATGTAAGGCATTTCATCTCTACAGTTTTGTTAAATCCTTTAACTTAACTGGGTGCACATACAACTTTAATCCATACAAAGCTTGAATAGAATTCTTTTCCTAAATGATCTACCTTTATTTATGACGACATAAATAGCACATATTCAAATGTTCATATTAGATTACACTCCATTTGTGTAATTTTCAGAATGCAGTACATTTAACAAGCCAATGAAAGATCCTCTTTTTGCAAAAGTGCCTAAATGGGACTCTATGGCTATATCCCTTCATTGGATACTTTCTCCTCAACAAAGACAGCTAGTGGCAAAATCAAAATAACGGCTGCAAAGAGTTTTGGGAAAGAATAAATGGCTCCAATCAACACTATGGAATATCTGGAAAGTTAAAAAATTTGAAAAAATAATATCCTAACAGGAATTGAAGTTCTTAGATGAAATTACATCACAAAATTGCCTTTTCTAAATCTTAGAACTTTTTGCTATCTCTTTGCTGATGTATGCAAAAGGAACTTTCTGGACATTTAGGATCTTTTCCAACTTACATTCAACTTTGTTCATGTGTCAACGAAAAATAATTAAAAACAAAAATTAAGACAAAATAAAATATTCAAATCTTATCCTACTGGATTACATGTGTCAAGAGCAGAGTATGGGAGAAAGAAAGCAGCAAAATTTCTAGCTGGATCAGCAACTACAGTTAATGACAGATAGGAAAAGAAAATGAAAAAAAAGTTAAGAGTTGCCAGTTCTTATACTTGGACATAGTAACAGAACAAAAGACTTCCCTACAAATTTAAGACAGAGGCTTGGGACTTTTTTTTTTAAACATAAAATTTCCAATCTTGGAGACACTTATCACAAAAATTATGCTTTTAGGATTTCACATCATATTGATGATTGGGCATGATCCTAACAGCAATTATTTAATAAAAATTCAAAAAACAAAAATATTTTGAAATAAACAAGTAATTAGCACCCCTCCCCCACCCTAAAACAAAAGTAGTCCATTATGGCTTTGATATCCCTTGTAAAGAATTAAGTAGAAGAGTATTGCCACATTTAAAAACAATTTCACACTAGTAAGTAAATTCTATTTTTTCCGCTGCTTTTGATTCTGTGTCTTGGCAGTACTTATTAGGGAACCTAGACATGTACGAATACCAGCAAGGTGGAGCAGAGATCCAGCTGCCTCTTTGAGCTCCTCATCAATTTCTTGACATGCCTGTTTTCGCATCTTTTTGTCTGGCTGCCCCTTTTCAGTGGTATCTGCACAAGCCTGCGATGCATAGCCACTGTCTCCAAGTGGATCATCTTCATAATCAACGTCTGTGTCCTCTTCACTGCGAAATCCTTCACTGCCATCACTTCCTACGTGGCTACTCTTTGGGATAAATTCATACACCTCATCCACAGAGGACAGAGAAGACACACTAGACCTGGACGCACAGCGCTGTGCTGCCAAGCTACTTGCACTGTAGTTGTGGTCTTCTTTTGGATCAGTGCTGGTGGCTAAAGAATCACTCTCATGCAATCGCATAGCACTGGAATGATTAAATGCATTGCTATAACTCCTCTTTTTTTGCATTGTTGTTTTAAGAGGCAGAGGCTTCTCACCTGTGGAAAACAAAGCTTCCATCAGTAAATCAAATGCATTTGACTGCAGAAACAGGCCATTTAAAACTATCATATCACTCCTGAATAAGTGCTTCAGACTGGTAATGTTTCATGGGTCTTTAAATTTTATGCAGACCATCATCCTGTAGGAATCAATCTAAAATATTTTTAAACCACTTAATGCTATGTCTTGACCTTCCCATGGAAAATACATTTTGAGCTGCTTGCAGAAAATGCCTCAATATTAATGTGTCACTGGTTAGTTAACAATTTACTTGTTGATATTTAGGTTGTTGCCAGTTTTTCACTATCACAAGTAATACTGCAATGAAAATCCTCTACATGCCTTTTCTTACACATATGGAATTTTTCTAGGAGAGATGAAAAGAAACAGAATTACTAAGTAAAAAATATATACATTTAAAATTTTAGTTGGTATTTCCAAACTGCCTTCCAAAATAGTTGTATCAATTTATATCCTACATTACATGACAACACCCAGTTCCTATACTTCACCCCTAATATTATCAATCCTTTTAATTTTTCATAATCTCATGACAAAAAGATATTATCTCAATATTATTTCAATTTGCATCTCCTTGATTTCTAGTGATGCTGTATCTTTTCAAATGTGCGCTGTCCATCTGTATATTTCCTCCTCCGAGGCCTAGCTATTCATATATTTTGTTGAACTGTTTTCTCATTTCTTACTCACAGAATCTTTTTATGTTGTGCACATATGTATACTCAACATGATTCCTTTGTCTGCTACATACAGCGAAGAAATACGTCATCCCAGTATTATGCTTGTGTTACTTTTCTTACAGGTATCTGCTGTTGTCAGAACTCTAAATAAGAGTTTGATGTTTAATTAAATTTACACAGCTTTTATGGATTTTGCACTTTGTATGTCAAAGATAGCTTTTCTCATTTCAAGGTTATAAGCATACTTTCCATGTTTTCTTTTTCATAGCTTTCATTTTTACTTTTATTCATTTCTTAAAAATATTTATTTTTATTTATTTATTTGGCTGCACCAGGGCTTAGTTGCAGAACGTGGGATCTTCAACCTTTCATTGTGGCACATGAAATCTTTTGTTTCAGCATATGGGATCTAGTTCCCTAACCAGGGACTGAACCTGGGTCCCCTGCATTGGGAGCATGGAGTCTTGCCTACTGGATCACTAGGGACATCTCCATTTTCACTTTTAAATCTTTAATTTCTAAACATGCTCTTTATTTCTTCATTTCTTGGTCAATGTAACAAGAATTATCATAGCATTAACCTCAGTTTCACAACCGCTCACATAAATTAAAAGAAAATAAAACAGAAACTAAGTTATTCAGATGAAAACACAACCTACCTAGAAAGAAGTAATTTTGCCTGTAACACTGAAATATTTTGCATCCTAAATGACATTTGAAAGGTGCTCACAAAAAAGAAAAGTATGATTGCTTACATTCCAAAATTCCTTGTTCTATAGAAGTATTTAAAAGCATCATTGCAGTGGCAGCATCAATATCAGATTCTAAAAAAGGAAAAGAGTGATAATATTAATGTTCTTTATAAAAAAAGAGGCTATTATAGTATATGCATGTACCCAAAGGTAACCAACATTAAGGTTTTGGTGTATTTTCTACTTAAGCCTATAAGTACTACAATTATGGATATTCCATAAGAAAAATGGATTTTAATAGGCTGGTAAAATCAGCAGGTTTTATTCCAGAGGTCATTATGCTCTCATATCTACTTTTGCACTAGAAGTTCCTCTACATCTTGGCAATCTGTTAGCCTTTATAATCGTAATCAAATAAAAACAAAATGGTACAATCTAAAATGTGAAGGAAAAGTTAGAAAATGTTTACAAATTTTAGATTATAAAGGATAGGCTTAAAACAAGACTCAAAAACATTCCATTTCTGCCTCAAAATTGGAAAATTTTTATTATCCCCAAATCTTACATTTTATTTATAATATCTAATTATAAAATGATCTTAGATAATAAAGCCATGTGGATAGTGACTTGTTTCCTCCTCATCTTGACCACAAACTCTGTAAAGGCAGGAAATGTTATGACCTTAAAAAATAGGTTTAAGTAAATCAGAAGATTGTTGCTATGAGAGAGCACATATTCTTCTCCCTTGAATAAAGTATGATCTCATGAATCAGAGTTTCTATATGAATGTCTTTCCAATTAGACTGTCAGCTCCCTTAAGGAAAGAATCATGTCTTATTCTCTATATTCCATAATACCTGGAAAAAACAGTAGTTCCCTGATAAATGAGTGAAGAATATATTGTATCTCTGCCACATCTCCTTTCTTTAGATTAAGCTGATTATCACCAAATTACTAAGCCCATGGCATGTTCTAAGTATTATTAAGTCATCTCACTCTCATAAGTTTATGATGTGGTACTATTAGTATTTCCATCTTAAAGATGAGAAAATGGACAAAGAGGGATCTCTAGGAATGAGAGAGATGGGATTTAAACCTGTGCAGTCTACCTCCAGAATCCAGGCCTTCAATTTGTAATCTCATCATCCCTCAACACTTACCAAGGATCTATAATTAGAGTAGGAAATTTTGCAGGAAATTATAGAGTATAATGGAAATTCTCTATTCTGTACTCATTCGATAAATTCAGCGTCCTATCTCACACTCCAGGCTGAAAACAAAACAGGAAAATCCCTGACTCTCAGAACACAAAAAAACACAACTTCTGAGAGATAAACACTAGGGAGAAGAAAATTGGAGGGAAGGAAGACAGAGAATGTGGGGAAAGGTAGTTGCAACTTTAAATACAGAGGTTAGGGAAGGCCTCAAGGAGAGATAATATTTGAGCAAAAACCTCAGAAAGGTGAAAGAAAGGAAACCATGAAGATATTCAAAGGAAAAGCATTTCAGGCAGGGAAAAAAAAAAATCAAGTTAAAAAGAACAATCAATGATTCCCACATGCCACAGCCATAGACTCTAATAAAACGAAGACCTCTCCAATTCCCATCTTTTAGAATGAGACTTGACTATAATAGAGTTCAGTATTCTAACATGTCTTTAAAGAAAAAAAAGCTAGTACAGCTCTAGCCCATATTGTATCTCTGTGTGAATTGGAAAAAAAGCAACTGGCCTCCAGGTGAATGCCTCTCTAAACCAGGGCACACAGCTTGAGGACTGAGTGTGGTCCAGTCCTTCTGAAGTCAGCCCACTCACTGTCTCAGCCAGGTGTCCTTCGTGCGGGCGCAACCTGGGTGGCACTATACTAACAGACAGACTTCCGTTCCATGAAATAATTTTATTTTCTTTTAAGAAAAAAAAATCTGCTTTGTTTTTTTAAAAAAAGGGGGAATAGTGGTGAGGGAAAAAATCTAATACTGAAATGCGTTATAACAAGTAAACAATATCAGGAAATTTATTAATCTTGTAAATGAAGCACCTATAAAAGATTCTTAACTTTAAAAATTAGTATATCTTTATAGTTAGTGTAGGGGCTTCTCTGGTGGCTCAGAAGCTTAAGAATCTTGCCCACAATGCAGGAGATCAGGTTTCGATCCCTGGGTTGGAAAGATCCCTTGGAGAAGGGAAAGGCAACCCACTCCATATTCTTGCCTGGAGAATTCCACAGACAGAGGAGCCTGGAGGGGGATAGTCCATGGGGTCTCAAAGTGTCAGATACGATTAAGCAACTAACACTTTCACTTTCTGTAACAGTAGAAATGACAGGAAAACTGTTCTTTAAATACAAATTCTTGTAGGAATTTGTTACATCCAATTTAATTTGAATAGTCCAACATGAAATTACTTTTTTGCAAACGGATTTTATCTACATCTGACTTTGTTTGATTCAGAACATTCGCTAAGTATGCTTCCCACAACATCTTGTCAATTAACTCAAAAAAAGTTAAACTTCACTGTTAAAATAAGCACCAGAGAAATGATCCCATCTGGTAATCAAGAACACCTGATTATCCAATATGGTATTGGAAGTGTGGAGTCCAAACCACTGAACCACCAGGGAAGTCTCCTATCCAACACTGTATATTAACCATACTTCAATACCACCACCACCTAATTATCAATGATTTGTCCAAAGTACATTCTTGAACTTCTTGGAACAAAAGCAACAAAACTGTGTAGATTTTACAATTCTTATTTATAGTACCAAATCAGTTTTGGTATTAAAATTAAACTTAAGACTTACTTATTGTCACGGCTGAAAACACTTTATAATGTTTTTTCCATTAGTAAGTATAGGGTTGGTTTGTTCAGGTTTTTCCATAATATCTTACTGAAAAATCCGAAAAAACTTTTTGGTCAACTCAATACTTTTTGCAATTTTAAAGATGGCTCTGTGTTCTTAATAAGCATACTACTAGCTATATTATCTAACATATTGTTTATGAAGAATGAAAATTTCATTTTTTTATAAAGTCTTTTATATATATTTTCTCTGACACTATTTAGGTTAATCCAATAATTCACTTCCAGCTTAAAGTCATTTGTCATTGGAGCCACGAGAGCCATCTAAACAGTGAGTTAATAATAACAACAATGACTTGTTAAAAGTCATATTAAGCAGTATTATATAGTTCCCTTTTTATCCTTCATAGATCTGACTAGTGTTCAAAATATGCTACTGACTTAATAACTGGTTCAATAAATCTCTGTCAAAACTGTTAACTTATGCTTCTTAGTTTATACTTTCTTAGCCTTGATGCTAAGAAATTATTAAGAATAATTGAGAGAGAACTAAAGACATCAGTTTAACTATGCAAAAGTAAGAGTTATAATAAGACAAACAAGTTTCTATTACCTGATTCTCAGTCCATTTGCTTAAGGAATGATATGAGAACCACAGTGGCAGAATTTAAATGATTATAAGCCAAGTATTAACTATAGCAGGATTTACTGCCTTTATCAAAACCAGTACACACATTAACAGAGCATCCAAACAAGGAAGCTGTTTCTCAAGATTCTTAAAAGTAGGAGAGCGATTTCAATAAATTACTAGTACGTAAAGCTGTTTGGACTACCAGTTTACTTTCATTTTAATTAAGATACAAATTATGCTAATTTGTAAACTTAAATTTGAAGTTAGATTTGCATTTAGTTCCTACCTTCATCATTAACCATCTGAATTTTATATTTGCTTGTAATATGCTACATATACTTTAGTGCTTAAGTATAAATACTAAAATTTACTAATTAGAATATGGTTCCATTTTTGTCTTCCTTGTTCACTGATGCATCCTTAGTGCCTAGAACAGTGACTAGCACACAAGTGCACTCAATAAGTATTTTTCAACACATGAATTTACTACAAACCCACACCAAATCAAAATATTGACCAAAAAGGTTTTGTTCTGCTATCTCAGTACAGGATTTCTCTGCCTCCTGCTGCCTGTTATACACTACTGTAACATGCTAGTGGCCAGATGAGCAAAGCAGAGGAGACTTAAGCTACGACAGATCTAGGCAGCGTATTAAAAAGCAGAGACACTACTTTGTCGACAAAGGTCCATATAGTCAAAGCTATGGTTTTTCTAGTAGTCATGTACTGATGTGAGAGCTGGACCATAAAGAAGGCTGAGTGCTGAAGAACTGATGCTTTCAAACTGTGATGTTGGAGAAGACTCGTGAGAATCCCTTGGACAGCAAGGAGATCAAACCAGTCAATCCTAAAGGAAATCTGTCCTGAATTTTCATTGGAAGGACTGATGCTGAAGCTGAAGCTCCAACACTTTGGCCACCTGATGTGAAGAACTGACTCATTGGAAAAGACTCTGATGCTCGGAAATACTGAAGGCAGGAAGAGAAATGGATGCCAGAGGATGAGATGGTTGGATGGCATCACTGACTCAATGAACAAGAACTTAGGCAAACTCTGAGAGATGGTGAAGGACAGGGAAGTCTGGCATGCAGCAGTCCATGGGGTCGCAAAGGGTCGGATATGACTGAGCCACTGAATAACAACAACAAAGTTGGAGCCAACATTGAAATTTCAGTGATATTTACAAAACACAAAACTGACAATGTCACCTTATTCTTAAAGACTTTCAGTAGTTCCCCTAACTCCTCATATCTGGTAGGAGTGCAGGCTCTGAAATCAGAGTTCCTTCTATACCATTTACTAGTTGTGTAACCTTAAGAAAATTACTTAATCTCTCCAAAGTTCAATTTCCTTATTTGTAAAAGGGGGTAACAAAACCTCAAAGAGTTGTCGTAAGGATTAAATGAAATAATGCAAGCAAAACACCACAGTCAGGAACTCAATGTAAACTAATGTTACAGTTACAGGAAGAAGTTCCAACTCATTATGCTAAAGAAGCTCTCCTTGATATGGCTAATGCCTGCTTAAACTTTTTCATTTGCCTTGCCCATGCTAAATGATCACATCTATAGCTACAGGACCAAGGCTACTTACTCTTCTATGCTCTTAGGTTTCAGCCATGTTTACCAACCCACAGTTTCTAGCAACTGTCCCAGACCAAATCTCTAACCAAAGTTAAGTATCCCTCCAACTTTTGAGGCCCAGAGCTCAGGCATTACACTTTCTTCTCCAAGAGGCCTTTCCCAACCTACCTCTAAGCTTAATTTGCCACCCACTTCCTTTTCTCCCAGTATATTCTGTATAATTCGAATGAATTCAACAAGAATTAATTCTTTAATTAAACAGTATATTTTCTAAGACTAGGGCCTGGGTCTCTTTCTGCATATCCCAAGGCACCCAGAGTTCAGTGATTAGCACAATGGATGAATTCAACAAGTACTTGAATGTTTAATCAATTTACTGCTGTATTTTTCAAACTCTTCCCTAGAAATAATATCAAGAGTTAAGAAAAAGTAAATTTCGCCAGAATCTATGCAGATGTGGTAAATCAACCTGATTTAAATATAAAATTTCTTCAAGTTTTTGTGTGGTACAGTATTTCATTTTTCTCCTAAAACTTATGAGAGATGATGGATAATACATATAACTCATTAGATGAAGAAGTACCTATGCTCTCCTTGTGGAAGCTGATCCCCAAAGGAAGAAGGAGAATTCAGATGGAATAGAACAAGAACAAGAAGAAATTCTAAATAAACCCCAGAATTCACGAGAGAAAATGTTCTCAAAATGTGCATTTGAGCTAAAGCTTAAAAGACTAAGGGTCAGAATTTACTGAAGTAATAAAAGAAAAAGGAAGTTTCAGCAATACCTAAACATAAAGAGAGCACATTTACTCAAGTAGGTGACAGGAAAATGGGTACTTGATATATGTTCAGTCACAACATTATCTGAAGCAGACTCCTAATTCCATTAACTTCTTTGCAGAGTTCTCTTAAGCTTTTCATACTCTTTGCCTCCCTTATTTTACAGACCATCATATGTTTCCTAGGTTTGGCTTAGTGTAGTTTTAAAGAATCAAAATGTCTCTGATACACAGAAAGGCTTTTCATCTGATAATTTTTATTTTTATAGATCAGAGTTAACATCTGCAAGCTCCAAAGCAGCAATGTGAGGAAAACTTATGTTAGTATATCACTAACCTATAATATTAACTATGAGTAGAGGAAAAAACAACTAATTCAAAATTTTGATCTACTTTTTAAAAGTCAACCAAGTTCAAAAGTTAGCTTTTGAAAGCTTATTGCTTTCAAATTATAGTTCTTTACACTTATCTATAAAAGAATTATGTAAAACCATCCCTAACTCAAAGGCCATAACAAAATGAGTGGCAGGCCGGATTTCACCCATGGGCCATAGTCTGTCAACTATTCTAGTCCGACAGACTTGAAAAGATAATTCGGTACTTATCGCATTACTAAGAAATATTTCCCTATTTTCAAGGAAAAGTACACAATAAAAGGAAGTAAAAACAGGGATATAAAACAGTATACACAGTATAATCCAAGTACTTGGAGAAAAAGTGTGTTTGGGAGGTTGAGGGGGGTGGTATGTGCATGTATGGGCATGCACACAAACATATCTCTATTCTTGTATAAGGCATAAAAAGGACCAAAGCAGTTATATTAAAAATGTTAACAGCAGAGGGGCAAGATAGATAGGGTAGGGGCTTAAGAGGTATAAACTACTCTGTAAAAAATAACTAAGCTTCAAGAATACACTCTACAACACATGGAATACAGTCGATATTTTATAATTATAAATGGGGTATAACCTTAAAAACTGTGAATAACTATGTTGTATACCTGAAACATACAACATTGTACATCCAGTATAGCCCAATTAAAAAGTTAACAGTAAATAAAGGGTAAGTTTTAGTTTCTTTTTTATAAATGTTTTTTTATTTTCCAAACCTTCTATAATGAACATGCAATACTTCTACAATTAAAAAGCAATTAAATAAAAATTCTGATTTTAACCTGAGTTCTTGTGATTTAAAATACTGATCTTTCACATACCTTTGAGAGTTCGCACCTGGTTCTGCTTGAGTATAGAGCTCAAGTAGTGAGGTGATAAAGAACCACTAAAAAGAGATAAGATAAGCACACTTATTAAAAAAAAAATCTTTATTTCACATTTTATAAAACTTAGTTACAAATACAACTAGTTTGTACAATAAAAAACAGTTTTTACCTTGTTTTCTTTGCTAATACTATTCAGTTTAGCAAGAGTCTGCCAAAGCAGAAAGAGCATAAGATCCAAGTTTAAATCACAACTATTTGGGCGTTCTTAGGCAAAATAATTAACCCCTTAGTTTCTTCATCTGTAAAACAGGAATAATTAAAACTCCCACATAGGGTTGTTGTGATAATTAAATAAGAACATTAAATTTAAAATGCCCAGAACAACCGACAATACATAATAGCTACTGTTTGATTCTACACTGGATGCCTAAGTTTGATAAAATATTAATATAGGTGTTACTACAGAAATGAAAGTGTTTATCAAAACAAGGTTTAAAGAAGACTGTATGGTGATGACAAAAAAAAAATAAATTCCTAATTTAATTAAAAATATAAATTACAAATTAAAATTTCTATATTTATGAAAAAGAGACAAACAGTTTCTTTTTTTAAATTTCAAAAATTTTATCCAAGTTTAAATCACAACTATTTGGGCGTTCTTAGGCAAAATAATTAACCCCTTAGTTTCTTCATCTGTAAAACAGGAATAATTAAAACTCCCACATAGGGTTGTTGTGATAATTAAATAAGAACATTAAATTTAAAATGCCCAGAACAACAGACAATACATAATAGTTACTGTTTGATTCTACACTGGATGCCTAAGTTTGATAAAATATTAATATAGGTGTTACTACAGAAATGAAAGTGTTTATCAAAACAAAGTTTAAAGAAGACTGTATGGTGATGACAAAAAAAAAATAAGTTCCTAATTTAATTAAAAATATCAATTACAAATTAAAATTTCTATATTTATGAAAAAGAGACAAGCAGTTTCTTTTTTTAAATTTCAAAAATTTTTAAATATTTTTGGAACAAACTTTCCTCTTCTTTGGAATTTGTGATAGTATTAAAAAAAAAAATCTGGCTAACTAAATTAAAAGTCTATTTCTTAGTCACAGTTTCATATACACTATAGTTCATTCTCTTCCTCAGACTTAACCAATTATGGCATGAAAGGGCTACACAAAGGCATGTCAGATGGAACTGTCATTTTGTCAAACAATAATAAAGAGAAAATGTTTCTAAAAATATTTTAAAGTCAAAGATTACAACCTCTATGCTGCTGTCTATCTACCTATTTTTAAACCACAAAATCATCTTTACTTAACATTTAAACATATAAAAAATGAAAACATGAAAATGTATCATATCAAAAGCACAGGAGAGTGTATTTCTGATGGTATACCAAAAAAGTGTGCTAATTCTCCCATTTAATTTTTAATAAAAAAAAGCACTGCTAAATAAAACATAAAAGCAGTATCAGCAGAACTTACCATTAGTTTCCCAACTATTGATCTTTTAAACTAGGACATCTCATAAGCACCAACACTAAGGAAAGTATCAACTCCCAAACAATGAGAATATAAACTCTGATAACATCTTTTTGGAGTTTCATTTCATAAGGATAAACTAGTTCTTGTTACAATCATCCTTCTAATCTACTAATATGGTAAATAAGCTTAAAATCTCAATAAGTATGTATGTATATATATTGCTGAAATTTCAACTTTAGGCTAATTTTTTAAACTGTATCAGCTACAAATACTCCTCTAAAAGTTATATAATAATACTTTAATTCCTTAAACACTACATGAAATGTTGCTAACTGCTGCAAATGGGAGTTCACGCTTCTACTTTTGTGTATGTTTCAAATTTTTCATTTATTATTTTACTAAAAAGCTTTAAAAAACTTTTTATAGACTACCCTTTAAAAGTATTTTGACAAAACTGTCATTTTCAACTCAAATGAATATATATAATAGAATTTAAAAATAAAGATTCTGAAGACTTCTTTCAAAGGCAATAGTCAGATTTAAAGTCATCATTTTCAGATTCGACTTAAAATGGGAAAGCTATAAGATCAATTTAATGATTACTGAGTTAGAAAACAAAAGCCAAGGAAAAGCATATTTGCCAATAGAAACAAATCAAATAAAAATCCAAAGCATTATTTTACTTGACATTTAAAAATTTGAGACTTAAATATTAAACATGCTGTGAAGGAAAAAAAATCTTAAAATTGAAAAACGAATGTAAGTGTATATATAAAAATGCTGCAATGACAAACAACTACCTTATTTAAAAAATTTTAAACATACGACCACTTTCTTGTGTCTTTAGGTCAGTATTAGTATTGCAGACAATGTAAATGATCTCATCTTTACAAAAAGGTTTCAGGTTATACCTGAAATCATATTATCACTATCTTCAGAGTTTAGTTAGAACATATATATTATTAATTATTAATGCATTTTCCAGAATTTATGCTCTCAATTACCCAGCATCTCGGTTCCTAATAAGTTAAGACTATAAGTAAAAATGCCTTAGTCTAATGTCTTATCCGTAAATAATTCTCTATGTAATTAAAAAAAAAAAGATGAAAAAACCCCCCACAACTTTAAGTTATTCCATCTCATATAATGAAATCTTATATATTGCCACTGACATTTACATCTTAAATCTTGTACCTTTGTGGTGATGCAGGAGGGCTGTAAAATGTGGACTTTGAGGAGAAAGGTTGCTTCTTCAGTGCCTGCATAAGGTTGGGTTTATATTCTGGATCAACACACCATAAGGAACCTTTTCCATTAACCTAGAATAAATTACATAAGAATTAGTAACCTGGAATCAGACACAAAAAGTGTCTGAATGTTTTTCTAAATGTGTGGGGGAAAAAACCCCCATAGCACCTTTTGAAACAATGCAAACACTGAAGTAAACTTGCTAGTAATGAACTGTGTGATTAAAAGCCCTGGAGGCAGACAGCCTGGGTTCCCATCTCCAGCTCTGTCGTTTACTCGCAGAGTAAACTTAGGAAGGTTAACTAACTTCTATTTCTCTGGGTCGTCATTCCCATATTTGTAATTTTAGGAAGGTTAACTAACTTCTATTTCTCTGGGTCATTATTCCCATATTTGGAAGGTACGGATAACAACAGCACCTACCTCATAGGGTTGTTGCATGGATTTAATTACACGCAGAGTACTCTGCACAGTGCATGGTGCACAGTCCACAAGACCTATGCACTCTAGGACACATCATTCACATCACAGTTTGTGAGAATGATACAACACCAAGCTATGAAGAGAACAGAATGAAGGGCTATGCATGATGGCCCTTCAGTAAGGTGGTGTCATTCCCCCCAAAAGTGCTAAACAATATGATACTGGGTGATGCATCCAAAAATAATTATTTTTATGGCATTAACACTAGTGTTTATTTTCCCATTTAAACTGCTTAAATTCAAAGCAAACAATTTAATGAAGAGATGGCCAAAAGTCTGAGAGAGTAAAATAAAAAATTGAGGGATGGAAAAGACTCTTGTTAAAGATAAAAAAAGAGGAATAAATATCATCCCTACCCTCAAGATGGTTAAGTTACAACATTTGAGGCCCTTCTGAATAATAAGGTAAAGGGTACACAAGCCCAGATTTCATGGAAATAGCCATAAGAATCTAAAAATAATAGAAATGTATGGTTATTGGAAACTAGGGAAAATATAAACAGAAGCACCCACTAAATGGTAAATGAGAGATGCCTCAAAGAATGGCTTGCCTGCTCCACAGTTCCCCTGATATGAAGGAACAGCTTCCCAGGAAGGTAAGCGTACAACACACCTGAGGAATACACTAAAATGATCTAATGTGCAGGGCAAAGGCCAGACCAGGAGATAATTCCTTCAGAGAGGTTTGAAAAATGCTGCATATTTTACCTCCTTCCTTCTTAGAAGGTCACACTACATATTAGCAGATTGGTGGTGGTTTAGTCGCTAAGTCATGTCCGACTCTTGGACTGTAGCCTGACAGGCTCCTCTGTCCATGGGGATTCTCCAGGCAAGAAAACTGGAGTGGTTGCCATTTCCTTCTCCAGGGGATCTTCCCGACCCAGGAATCAAACCTGGGTCTCCTGCATTGCAGGCAGATTCTTTACCAACTGAGCTATGAGGGGTCCTAAATAGTCTTGCTTTAATTAAACCTGTTTTATATTAAAAATACTGATGTAACTGATGAATTCTTATAGAATATACTTTCCTAATGTTAACACTGAGAAATGGGTTTTTTTTGGTAGAAAAAAACTACAAACATTGATTAGGCCATGAAGAAAAATAAATCTCATTTAAAGGTCACTCTAGTGCAAAAAGAAAAAAAAAAAAACCCAATAGCAAAATTCTCTGACTACTTGGAAATTTATAAACACTCTTGAATTTAAAAAGCTATCCAAACTATAATTACAGATTATAAAAGGCATAAGAAAAACATAAAAACTAAGTGGATGTGGTCAAATGCACAGACATTAGTTGAGCTAGTTAAATGAAATAACTGAAGGATTTCAGGAACTATAACATCACCTGCTAACTCTTCCCTAAGGATATATCTATCCTATTTCTTTAGCTGAACATCCATCCCTATCTAGCAACCTGAACAGTCTGACTAGAAGAACAGCCTGACTAGAAGAACAGTTCTGCAAACATACCACATGGACCCACAGCTTACTTACAGAAGCCCACAGCCATGCAAGGAGGAGATTCAACTGCAAACTCATCCCACTTTCCAAGAGCTAAACACCACTTGCACAGAAGTTAAGAGTATAATCCTTGAAGAAGACTACCTACCTTTGGAAACCTGGCTCTGTCACTTAACAGCTGTGTAACCTTTAGAAAAATGTCTATGTTCTCTGTGTATTAGAATGCCCAAAATACATAAAAAACAGTACCTTCTGGACATAAGCCATTAACACCAAATACTACTATTGTTACGTTCTATGTTCATTTTCTTTGCAGTTTTAAAAACTGTTCCTCTTTCTTCCAGTCTAATATCATTGTTTTTATTCTCTAATAATTTGTTTTTCTGCTTCTATTCCACTAGATACTGACATTAAACTTTAATAAATATTTTTGAAGATATTTAATCTTTTGAAGATATAAATGTCAAGTTAAATATAAGGTATAACCTGAACCCTTCTCACCATGGTGTACAAAATTTCCTCACAAGATTAGTGAGATTCAAACTGCTACTAATTTTTGTTTTTACATTATACCTTTTCTATTTCAAAAACCCCTTTTGAAAATTTGAATTATACCTCACAACATTAACAATTATCTAGACAACAATAAAACTGACCTGTGTCTTATTCCCCTGCTCCTTTCTGCTTGTATAAAATCCCATATGATGTAAGCTATTATGATCACTGAAGATTTAATGTGATGAATTCCAGGGTGCTTCCATTTCCTGAACTGTTTTCAAGGTAACATTAGTCTATTACTGAGGTTTTTTTTTTTTTAAATCTCTGACTATCATGTCATAACTACTATAGCAGGACAGTTTAGTGAAGGAACAGTTTCACAGATTTTAAAAGCAAAGTCTTAAAACACTGCTTACTGACCGGCTACATGACATTGGACTAATCATTTAATCTCTGTCTGTCCTCTAATTCATATTTTATCTGTAAAAAAACAGACCACTTCACTGAGTTGTGACGAGATTCAAATAAGATAATTTTTATGTAAGTGACAGAGCTGCAAAGTAAATGAATACTAAGAGGTTATACTGAAAATGGCAGAAAGTCAGTTTATGTTCCTCAGTTTATGTTCCTATTTTTTCTTCTAAGAGATGAAGGAATTTTTAAAACATAAACAGTAAGAACAAAAATTAATTAATTTTGAATATGAGACAAAAGTTACAAGAATTAAACTGATAAGGGAAAAACACTTTTTTGTGAGGAAAAGTATGGTAATTGAGTGTAAGGCAGTTTTTAACATCCCAGCAACTTAAATATATTGGAAAAGAAAAACCATGGGTGTCATATCATACTGTAATACAGAAAGTAACATACCATCCTATCAGGTGAAACCTTTTCTGGCCTACGGCAGCAAGATATCACATGAACTATATTGAAATTTTAAGTTTTTTCCAAAGGAAGTCAAATTTCTACCCATGTATTTTTGAATTAAGTGATGGGTCATCCCATCTTAAATTACATGTATTTCCAATCACTTGGCCTAAGTGGTAAGTGTATTCTGAAGGTAGAGAAATACAACTTTAAAATGATAGCACCCACAGTATCCTTTGTCCCCAAACCACTTCAGTTTCATATAGAAAATAAACACACAAATTATTTTTCATATATAGACTAAGAAAATTATTTTAATGATTCTAACCATGTTCTATCTTGGTATTCCTGAGATTATACTCCCAGAAGCTATTTAGTTCAAATCCACTTTTAAAATTCTATTGTGAGAGAACTGCAAACTGTTTTGATCATAGAAGAATTGGTATTTCCTTGAAATAGCACATTGGAAGCACTAGTACTGAAAACTTGCAGTTCAGGGCAGTTAAGTATCTTGAGTAAGGTCTCCAAATAACTGTCTGTTTTGTGTTACCATGGCAGCACTTCCGTTCACTGAGCCCGTTCACAAACTATCAGTAACAAGATAAAATTGTGTATTTGCTAATCTATGTTTTAGAATCTAAAGCAAAAAACTTATTTTTAAATCTAAGTCTCAGTTAAAAACTATGCCTCTTTATTAAGTTGTGCTTAGATGACAGAACACAAATAATAAAGAGTTTAAGAAGTGTGGTTTTAAAGTGAATATGACTATTACAAGACATGTTTTTTTTTGTGCAGTGGAAACAGGAAATGTGCATTCTCTCATGTGCTATTTTGCATTTTGAAACTCTAAGGCTTTTGGACGTATTTGGTAAAGAACCACCGAAGGTTTTGAAGAAATAAGGAAAATACTGAGAATTGAACTTTAAGATTTATCTTAATGGAAGTTGTAAAGAACACTGGGAGAAGAAACAATGCTCACTATTCCTGAAATGTTTTTATCTACCTGCACGGTACACTTTAATATTTCCATCCCCCCCCCCCCGACTACCTTTTTCAGTGGTTTTTAAAATCACTGAATTTAAAAGGGCATTCATAATTCTTGCTCATAGTGTGAACTTTTAATGGTGGCTTGCATGACTTCATTTCTTGGGATTCAGCTACTGAAGCAAATCACCACCACGAAAATGTACCGCCTGAATTTGTACTAAATCAGGCAAAACTTCTGATTTCATGTTCCCCAGCTAAAATCTCACATTAAATATTTCAGTCTGGCTTTTATAACAAAGTTTGAAAAACAGATTTTAAGACTTCAATGTTAATGTTCAAAACATAAAAACAACACAAAAACTTTACCTTGCCTAGCTTTTCTGATTTTAAAATTCATAAATAACAAGCCAAGATTTTTAGGCCTATCTTTTGAGAGTGGTAACTATGGTATGGATGAGGGCAGGGAGCTAAGCAGCAGCCATAGCAGGTGATCAGATGTCTGTATCAACCTGTAGTTTGACCTGGACCTTTGTCATCTTGCTTTTCTTTTTTGAGATTATCATCTCCAGACAACAACTATTCATCAGAAAAAGTGCTTTTCAAGGTTGCCAAACTTAATGGAAGTAAGTATAACTTACTTGCGTTTTGCAGGTTGAAAGAGAAAAAAATCAGTATTTTAAGGTACTGATTCAAGCAGTATTTTATTAAAATATAAAAAATAAAAACAAACCACAAGCACTCCTAATCCCACTTGAATGTATCACTTCTTGTCCAAATTTTGCATTTAATGACATAATGTTGGCAGCTTGAAAATGGCCACAACAGAAATATTTATATCATGAAAATCGGCAACAGTGATACCTTCACTGTAACCCAATTGTTAAATATTTATCAATATACCACTGTTTATATATTTTTAATTCTAATCTTTTGGCTGCTATTTGATGCTAATCAAGTTTTTTTTTTTCTTTTGGCTGTGAGATGCAGCATGTGGGATCTTAGTTCCCTCACCCATATCAGACCTGCACTCCCTGCAGTGGAAGTGTGGAGTCTTAACCACTGGAGTGCCAGGGATATCCCCATTTTCAAGTTTTTTTTTGCAACATTTGACACTATTGCTCATTCACACTTAACTTACCCTTGTTCGCTTCCATTCTATTATATTTTCCCTAGACCCTTCTACTGAACACCAATGCTGATGACTAGTTTCTTTTATATCTTGCCATAAGCATAAATACAATAGGTCTAAAACTAGAAAAGAATTAACTGATACAGTTCAAAAAATAAAATCTAATGATGCATGGTGGAAAGAATACATCCAAAATTTTCAACACTTTCAGTCATCTGAAAGGACAGTTTGACTGACAGGAGAATCTGCTTCCAAAATGGCTTACTCATATGTATATTGAGTCTGATTTCCTCGCCATATGGGTCTCTCCATAGGGCTATTTAAATGTCCTTATGATACAGCAGCTGACTTCCCATACAGCTAATTGGCCAAGAAGCCAAGATGGAAGCCATGTCTTTTATGACCTGGATTCAAAAGGCACACTCTATTTCCACAATATCCTCTTGGTTACACAAACCAGCCAAATTCAGTATTGAAGGGGGACTCTACAAAGGCAGAGATACTGGAAGGCAGGGCTCATCTGGGGGCCATCTTGGAGGCTAGCTACAACCTTAACTAGCTAGCTACAACCTCAGCGATCCTTAACAATTGCTGAGGCTTCTTAATGGTCAAGCACACAGCTGGCCTTCATAAACATTCCATGTGTAGTGAAAAATGTGTTAAATAGCAAGTTATTACATAGCAATAGATAACTAATACAATCTCCTTTAATCATAAGATAATGATGTGCCCAAATGCCTTCCTACCCAGGGTGTCTCATGGATTAGAGGCATCAGGATCACCTCAGAGCCCGTTAGAAATTAGAAAGCCTCAGTCTCTATCCTAGATTTGCTGAAGAAGAATCTGTATTTTAACAAGATCCCCAGATGATCAGTAGATACTTTCAAGTCTGAACAGCACTGTCCTATGAAATCCTTTGGTTATCTAAAGATTTAATTGCTTGCTTTTTAAACTTTTATTCCAAATAAAAATCGGAGTTTTCTGCTACCAGTTGGGTTATAGAAAACTACAAAAGAACACTCCTAGATTAACAAGAAAAAAACCAAAATAATCTACAGAACCATAATTTTTTATGAGCCTGAGAACTGAGGCTGCAAGAAGAATTGAATTTTGAGGTGTGACAGGTCCTGTGAGGAGGGATGAAACATAAGAGCTGTTTCACTTTTGGTAGAGCATGGAAAAAGTGGCAGTCACAATAAATAAAGTACTCAAGGGGACTTAAGGAAGACACCCTTGGAGATGGAGATAGATGTGTCGAGCCGACTGTGGTCTGTGGCTGGAGCAAGGATATCAGGCAAAGCTCATTCATGCTCCAGGTCCTGAATGAGTAAAAGGTAAGATCAGGTGTCACTCTGGGAGAGGCACTAAACCTGCCTAAACCCTCGACAAAGCAAATAAGAAGCAAAAGCTGTCTGCCATTGAGAGACAAAGTGCCCCCGCCTCAGCCCAGTCACCAGCAAAAGACAGCTGCTATTGGAAGGCAAGTACAAAACCCAGTTATCCTCACACTTTACTGATACTAGGCAATGTAGTATACATCATGTGGAGGAGGACAGGAAATTAGCTCATGCCCAAATGCTCCAAAGATACAAAGCAGAGACCCGCTGCCACTGGGAAATGGTCACTCACTTGTACCCAGAACTTCCCACTGATATTAGGTAAAATTTACCTACCATGATGGGAGTGGACAAGAAACTGTTCTGAATGCTCGAACAGCATTAATTCCTTTTCAAAAGGAATTTATACAATGACAAAGTATCCTATATTTGTGCTCTCCAGTATACCAACCACTAGCCACATGGAGGTATCTGGTTATTGATAAGTGCAGCTCTGGACTTCCCTGGGTAGATGGGAGAGTCTGCTCATGGAAGAGACAGGGAAGTCCCACACTTGAGGCATAGGCATACAATAAGCCTGCCTGACACTAAAACTGGAGACGAACCAAGAAACCTATCCTGTTCACACCAAGAACCTTGCACCAAGTAACAAGGAAGAACAATGTATCGCTAAGCGGGGAGCAAGAGTACAGAGATAAATATTTAACTCCCCTCCCACTTCTAAGCTAAATGTGTCGCGAACTGAAAGATAAAGGTGGAGCAGAAAAGCTAAGAAAAATCACCTGACATTCCAGGCCTCACACTGAGTACAGAGTATCTGCAGTCTCTCCATAGGAATGTAAAGACTGTGGTATACCAAGGTAACTATGGCAACCACAAAACCCAAACCCAACTCAACTGTTAACTAGATTGATCAATACCTGTCCATACTAACAACCTGAGAGAAGTAGAGGCATATCTATTTCTTGATAGAAATATTCTTTACTTCAGTTTCTACCATTTTTTAACAAGCAATGTCTGACATTTAATGCAAAATTATGTGACACACAAAGGCAGGAAACAAAACAATTAACAAAACCAGACCCAGAGATGGCCCAAATACTGAAATTATCAGACTGACACTGTGACTATGGTTAATTTGTTTAACAGACCTAGTGGGAAATTTTTAGCAGAAAGATGGAGACTAGTTTTTTTAAAGGAAAATGAAAATAGTTTAAAAAAAATGAAGATGATTTTATTAGGTTGATCAGCAGAATGGATACAAGAAAGAATAAAACTGTACAAAGATCAATAGAAATTATCCAAATTGAAAGAAAGAAAAAAGAGTAGGAAGAGGGACAGAGCAATCAAGAGGTGAGACAACAGCAAATGGTCTAACATATTTTCACTTGGAGCCCAGAAGTAGGTGGTGAATCACAAGAAATATTTGAAGAGATAATGAGGAAATAAATTTCTCAGTTTAATGAATGACAACAAACCACAGATCCAAGAACATCAGGAAAACCAAGGCAGGATAAAAATAAAGAAAAACACACTTAGACACATCATAGTCAAACTGCTAAAAAGTAAGTGATAAAGATAAAAATCTTGAGCACAGTGAGAAAAAAAACTACAAACAGAAAAACAAAGAATGGCAACAGACTTCTCATCACAAACTATGCTACCCAGAAGATAAGCGAATAAGTCTTTAAAGTATTTAAATAGAAAACAATGCAATGATAGATTAAATCCAACCGTATCAATTACACTAATGTAAATGATTCACATTCCAATTATAAGGCAGACACTGTCATACTGAATAAATAAGAATATATAAATACAGCAACAAGAATATTATAGAAACTAAGAACAGAAAGTTGGGACGTTAAAAAAACTAATTATAACCGAACCACTTTTTTGTACACCTGAAACTAACACAACATTGTAATTAACTATACTTCAATTTTTAAAAGTTAAAGAAAATAAAAAGAAAACAATAAACTCCTAATTTATACCTAATTTGTAACTTTAGTAGACTGAACAGAATTCTGCTATATTTATATCAATACTGAAGAAATTTAAAAACATCTGAGATGAAAGCAAATGGTGAATAAAATTAAGTTCAAGCTGAAGTAAGCTGACTTGACTATTTTTTGTCTTCCTTTGACTTCCTCATATTTTAAGATCTCCATGTTATTTTCCCCCACCTCTCTAAATATAGCAATGTTCATAAACACTGACCTTGCCATGGCTTCTTTCCACTTTCTGAAAACATTTATTCAGGGACAGATTATGTCGAACAGAATTCTTCCAGCCAGTTGGTGCAGTTGCAAAATATGGGAAGCGGTTCAGAATCCAGCTATAAATTTCTTTGACTGGCAAACACTTATTTGGAGAGTGTTCAATAGCCATATAAATGAGAAGACTAAAGGAGTATGGGGGCTTTGAAGTTGCTGATTTTTTTTCTTGGTTCTGATAGCACGATGGTCCAAAGGATGGCACATCATCTCCTTCTATGTCATACAATGGACTAACAATTGGAAGACCTTCGCTTCCAAAGCTGAAGTTTGTTAGGAGATTAGTACTTTCGTGAAGCCAGTTCAAGTTTGTGAGTTCATCATCTGCTGACTCATTGTCCACTAGAGTGGCCTTTGGCCTGGCAGCATCAACAGCTTCAGGCAAGCTTCCCATTTTGTAAATCTGGCTTAATCCTGCAACCTTTTCAGCTCCTGGAGTTTCAGCTCTCTTTTCTGGAGTCATTCCAATTACTGGACCCATTTACTCTTACAGTTCTGCAACAAAAGAAACAATTATCAACCAATGTTATACTTAAGATTCATAAGCACATGGAAAAAGGAAACACAAATTTAAAAATCCCCAAATCAGAGAAATTTTACAATCAATATCCCATATAATATTTAAGTATAATATTTGCATAACAAATGCTAAAGGTTATAATACAAGGAACAGAACTTATTTCATGTTATTTGAAATGGCTATAAATAAAATGCCCCACTATAGCAAAATATGTACAGGTGATATTAATAAAGTTGAATGTATTCTGAATACTTATTACAGTCCCTAGCCCATAGTAACTGCCTAATAAGTAATGTTTGCTATTACTAAAAATGAATAGATTACTTCTTTTAAATTATAAAATTCTATAATCTATAATTTATAATTTCATTATAATTACAGTGAAGTTAACAGTCATACATATGGCTCAAAATAAATAATAATCAAGTTTAAAATAAGCTCAAACAGTAATTCCAAATAAACTCTTTCCTCAAACATAATTATAATACTATAAAGAAATAATTTCTAATATTTTTATAGTATATCATACTAAAAAGATAACCCTTTTTTTTTTTTTGTTCTCTTGCACTTTGGTGATTTATTATTTCCAAATCTCCGCTTATATACAGGATAACAAGGCCACTGTTTAAAAAAAAAGGAGCTAAAATGGCCTGGCTGATGTGGCCGGTGGGCCCAGGCCCCACTGCTCAGTCCTGGGAGTGCCTGGTCTGAGGTCCGCAGGCCAGCAGCCCGCCAGGGGACCGGGGCCGATGCAGCCCCCACCCTCCTCGCCCCATCCGGCCAGTGTTGCAGCTGGCCTGGCAGAGCAGGCGCGGAGCTGACAGTCCTGTCCCCAGAGGTCTGGCTGCTGCAGGTGGATGCCAGTTCCCTGTGTGTCCACAGTGAGGGTCAGCCCTGGAGGGCCCGGGCACGGCCACCATGCTCAGAGGACCTGCTCTGTGCTGGAGGCCGAGATGTCCAGGAGTCGCCAGGCTGCATAGGGGTTCAGCTCATCCTGGTCTCGGCAGAGCGCCCACACATACAGCATTCGCAGTACCTTGTCCGGGTCGCCCTCGACCACCTCCCCTTTGGGGTTCTTGATCACCATCACCATCTGGGCCTGGAAGGTGATGATCAGCACTGGCTCCTGCTCCATCATCTTGCCCATGGCCAGATCGATGTTGTCAATGTCCAGGACGCGGGAGTGGAACTGGAGGCCCAGAGCCTTGGCCTGCTGGATCGGGTGGGCCAGCTGGCTGTAGGTAGCTTCATAGCACCAGTCTTTGAGAATGTCGAGTTCCCCAGAAATCATGGCCTCCAGGACGTTGGGGATGATGTCATTCTCGCACTGCTGCAGGAAGCGGTCCTTGTCAAAGGCGGGGTCCACACGCAGGATCTCTGTGAGCACCTCTGACATCTCGGTCTTCGAGAACAGGCCCCCCGCAAGTCCGTGACCTTGTCTGTCAGCACACGGGACGCTCGGATGAAGGCGCTGTCGCTCTCGTCATACTTCATCTCAAAGAACCGACTGAACACCACATTGTTGTCCCTGAAGTCCTTCCACTGCTGGTACCACTTGGAATCCTTATGCAGCACGACCCCCAGCGCCTCTTCATTGGCCTCAAACACTTTCTCTTCCTTGACTTTCTCTCCGGCGAACTCCTTCCTTTTCCGGAGCCCTCAGGCCGCCGATAGGGCCCGGTCTGTCCTAGGACGCTCTCGTCGATCTCCTTCTTGACAGACTCCACCCCCTGGGAGGGGGCTTTGAAGGCAGCGGTCCGGCCCAGCTTCTCCCCGCCTCTGGACACCGACTCGGCAGACTGCTTGGCGGTCTTGGCTGCTGCTTCCGCACCTTCCTAGATTTTCCGGCCAAGGTCACTTTTACTGACTTCGCCAAGACTCTCCTTGACGGTGCCCGTGATCTCCCCCAGCTTCTTCCTGATCCCCTCGCTTGTCCGCAGGGTTTCCGATTCAATGGTTCTGTATTTCCTCCTGGCTTCCTGGAGCGCATCTGACTCTTCCAGCTTCTTGGCCTCGTCTCGGAACTTTTTTATACTTTCTTTCATTTCTTTGTTTTTGGCTAATTCCTGTTTGATGTTATCGAGCAAGCCGGAGAGAAAGCCTTTTCTGCTTCCAGAAGAATAGGATTTGGACAGGGTCAGCTCTCCACTAGGCCGGGGCAGCTGGTAGGTACCACGGGGCAGGGCACTAGATTGTGGCTGGACAGGAGATGGACTCCGCTGCCAACACATCTCCGCGGGCAGCGGCACCAGCCTGCCCGCAGCGCCGCCGCCGCCATGCTGGAGGATCCCGTGTCAAGATAACACTTCTTAATCACTAAATTCATTACTAGCAAAATCATATTTACTACAGACTTATCATTGTAAATTCCAGTATTTTTAACTCTTCCTTCTATATACTATCTCATCAAGTACTGATGGTGAAAGGTTGACATTCTTAGTAAAGTTTGAACTGTCACTGTATTTTCAAGGGGAGGAAAAAAAAGCTGTTTCTAAGCTATCCTTTTTTGTTTCTATTCTCTCAATGATTTTTGTTTTGCTTCTGAAATTCAAAAATCTTACTATGGAAGAAAAACTGACCAAAAAGGAAAGTGGCAGAACTAATGTGCCATTTAATTCATTTTCAATGGTTCAAGCTACCTCATTTCCGAATTCTGTGAAAAGCCCTGTGCATCTACTATTACTCTACTCAAGCTTCTTACAGGTATGTAAGTGAAGTAAGAGGAGCGGCCCTGGGGTTTGCTTTTATTTAAAACACAGCTGGCAGGGTTCTCCAAGAATTATGGAAGCCGGTCGATGTTGGATATAAAACAATCTGGATTCCTGTAGCTATTAGATGTGGTCTCAGAACACCCAATTATCAGTAGCATCCATCAGCTAATATTTGGGGTGTAAGCCATTGTACTAAATACTACATACCGTATCTCAAATGACTATCAATTAAAATGCATAAACTTTATTTACATTATTACTTAGTTCTACATATGATCTTTTACCCCCCACTGTGAATCCCGTATTAAGAGTCTTTTTACTTCTGCACTCCTTATACATCATAACAAAACACTGGGCATAAGGAGGCACTCAAATTATAATTTCAAACTGAAATGAAATTATAAGCAACAAATACCAAGTGCTGGGCTACCTGTTTTTAGAAGTTACTTTATTTTTGAAACAAACCGTTAACGCTAGGAAATATCCCCACTAGTTACAATCAGAAAACTGAAATCGCTGTTATGGAAGCCAAGTAAGTAAATTGCCTAATATTCTAAAGCTAATAAAAAGTGAAGCCGAAATTACAAACTAGGCTGAGTTCAAGATTCAAGCTTTTTTGTCCATTTGAATACACTCAATTTCTTAAGGAACCTTCATTTTTAGCAACACTACCTAAAACAGATACTGTTGACAGTCTCATCAGAAACTAATTCAAACGGTTGCAAATATGTTATCCTCTGAATCAGAAGTTTAGAATGAAATCCTATTACTTTAAGATGCAAGACAATACTATGGCAGCAAATGTGCCAAAGATTACATAAAGCATTGCTTGCTTGCTTACTTTGCCTCAGTTGTTGTGTTCAACTCTTTGCCAGCCAGGACTGTAGCCCGACAGGTTCCTCTGTCCATGGGATTCTCCAGGCAAGAATACTGGAGTGGGTTGCCATTTCCTTCTCCAGGGGATCTTCCCCACCCAGGGATTGAACCTGCACCTCTTATGTCTCCTGCATTGGCAGGTTGGTTCTCTACCACTAGTGCCACAAATAGCCAAGCAAAGTTAAAAACCAAGTTGAAAGACTGACATCCTCTTAGTAAGGTTTCAATTGTCATTGTATTTTCAAGGAAAGAAAAACAGCTGTTTTTAAATTATCCTTGACAAGTACTTTAGAACACCAAGTCCACCAAAATAAATAGGCAAATGATCTTTCCTTACAAGTAAGTACAGAAATAACAAACACATGTATTAGAAAATATTCAACTTCACTGATTATTAAAAAATGCAAAACAAAAAGGTGACATTAAGTATGATAATATACTTATCATAGTGTCTGATAAACACAAATAATTATTAACATTATACAAGTAACAATATCTTTTGTTGCCCAATATCAATTGTTTCATGCTAATGCTCAGTTGCTCACTTTTTGCGAACTCGTGGACTATAGTCCACCAGGCTCCTCTGTCCATGGGATTTTCAGGCAAGAATACTGGAGGGGGTTGCCACTTCCTTCTCCAAAGGATTTTTCCCAACCCAGGGATCAAATCTGCATTAATCTGCATTGGCAAGCAAATTCTTTACTGCTCAGCCACCTGGGAAGCCCTATCACCAGTTTAAAAAATCTATAATACACAATTTTGGGCAAGGACCTTGGGCCACTTTGAAAAACAAGATGGCAATATGCACCAAGAATCATTAAAAATGTCATATTCTTTGATTCAATGCTTCCACTTATGAGCCACTCCAGTGAAATAATCCTAAGTCAGAGAAAATATTCTCTCCTTATCTTTTACACACAAACACACGTACACACACACACACAGATGTTTATCCAGGAATTATGAAAAAGAGGAAAACTATAAAGTTTATATATTTTATTATAGAGAAATAGCTAAGTAAATGAAAGCACATCTCTTTAATATTTAGTAGTCATTAAAAATGAAGATTGTGAAGTAAAAATTGAAGATTGTGAAGTAAACAAAAAAGTTTACTAAAAACTAGCAAAAAAAAAAAAAAGAAATATACAAGAAGCTAACAGTGGTTTATATAGTAACTTATATAATACCTTGTAATTTTTTTCTTTGTTATATTCCCCAGTGTTTAAGATGTTTATTACTTTTATAGTTTAAAATTAAAACAATATACTCAAGGCAGAAAAGCTTGTGTTAGATTATTTTTAGTTGTATTTAGATTCCACACAAAACAAAATCACAAAACAGGCAGACTGATCAAAGGACTCTAGTCAAAAACAGAAGCTACCTCTCATATTCTTAGTACAGTTTAGTTTGTTACTAAGCTTTTCTGTAACACAAATTAGCTCACTGGTATGTAGGGCAAAGAGTTTAGTACAATGTGAAAGTCACATAGGTTTGTACATGACTTTTCTCAGCCTTTGTCTTTACACTACTAAGTAATAAAAGCTAAACTTGAAATAAGCTAACACAGTGAAAAGCAGTATGTACCAATTCTTATTCAACCCATTTTCCACCTCTTGGCACAGCTTGGCCACATGCATTTTCTAGAAAATACTTAATGACATCTCCTCTCCAGATCTTTATGCATTCTACTGCCTCCACAACCCTGTAGCTTCAACCTTTCCTTGCACAAGCTTCAATCAGGCTTTATCTTCGTCTTTTTTCTTTTTTAAACCTCAGGTTGCCTGTAATATTTCTTTACTTGTAATAGATTTAATGTATCTTTTAGAATATTCTAGCATGCTTATTTACTCCTGTTAGTGTTCTGGTTACAAAGCTTTGCAAGTTTTGGGTGTGACCCATCTCACCTGTGTACAATTTCAGTGTTTTCAGAAATACATAATATGTAACACTGTAACAGAAGGTCTATACATTTTACACCAAAATCAAGAAAAGTTTTAGTTTTAAGTTTTTATGAAACTACTTCTTAAAATGAACTGAAAATATTCAGTAGCAGATAATAATACGAATGGAAGTTTGATTCATAAAGCAAAATAAGCACAGAAATAAAAGGAAATCTGGACTAGTGATGTAATACTTCCTTTCAGTAATCTTTTAAGAACAATACTTCAATCAACCAAATATAATTGTTACACATAATAAATGTCACTCAAAATAGGCAGTTAAGCCTAGAAAATGTGGGATTTGAAAAATATATCCTAGGCTTCCCTGGTGGCTCAGGGGAAGAGTAGTTAACAGTCTGCATGCCAGTGCAGGAGACAGGGGTTTGATCCCTGACCTGGGAGGATCCCACAGGTCACGAAGCAACTTAAGCCCGCGTGCCAAAACTACGGAGCCTGTGCTCCAGAGTCTTGGAGCTGCCAACTACTGAGCCCATGTGCTGCAGCTACTGAAGTCTGCATGCCCCACAGCCCATGCTCAGCAACGAGAGAAGCCTCTGCAATGAGGAGCCTGCCTGCACATCACACTGGAGAGGAGTCCCTGCTGCTGAAACTAGAGAAACCCTGTGTGCGGCAGTGAAGACGCCACACAGCCCAAAAGAAAAAGAGGAAAGAAAAATGTATCATAGTTTATTAGGCGTGTAACTAACATAACTCAAATAATGAATACATTCACTATAAACCGATTTCTAAAACCAAGACACTGCTACCCAAAAAGGAAGTAAATGTACAAGACAATTTAGCAAAATACACATTTGTGACTCTAAATCTACACTTCAGGAAAGAAGAGAATTTTCTCTCACAAGGACAATTTTTAAAGTGAAGAGTTCAAATAATCCCAGTATTATTTGAGCCCCTGCCTAAATTTTCACTGTGTAACGGCCATGGTAGTATCTTGAGAAGAGCTCAGTATTAAAATGTACCATATTTTTTTCACAACTATGCAGCTCACGCATCTCTAAAGGTGTCTAACAGAGAACTGCATATCTGCATATCATGTTCAATGATACAGTGATACTCAACTTCAGGGCAAGAAAAATAAGATTTCATATCGTAATTCTTAGATCACATCGCAAAATGTTAGAGGAGAGCACTTTTGCTTAGGTTTGTATTATTGATAATACTGGTCTGAGAGGAAATGCTTGACAGAGAATAAATAAGGGAAACTGAGGCAGTGAATTTTCAGTTACAAGGTGCTGAATTAAAGGTATTAGAGATCACATTGAGAGCCTTTTTTTTGCCCAAAATAACTAAGAAACCTCCTAAACATACAGTGTTGTTTAAAACCACATAGATTTTATGACTTAATCTGTTCACATTTTAATTGGTTGTAACAAAGACAAAGCAAATGAAAATTTTTTCCTTTATGGTTAGAATCCTTGAATATTACTTAGCCCTCTAAGTTTTTCACACATCTTATAAAATTGAGCTGTGCTGAAGCTTGTTTTCCCTTCCACCAAATTCATTAACATTACTGCAGCAGTAATTCATTCGTTTTTTTACAGATGACTTACATTCTACTGTATGAATATACCATTATTTATTACACTCTTTAGACATTTATGTTTATGTTCGGGGCTATTACAAGTCGTATTGCTACGGACATCTTTGTTTATATCCCTTGGAAGACAACTGTAAACAAGTTTTCTGAAATTCTAAAAGCACAATACATGTGAAGCAGCAGTTATTGGGCCAGAGTATTCTTTTCTTCAACTTTAACTGCTAATGATAGATTACTACCAGGAATGTACAAGTATACTGTTTGCTCCATGAACCCATCAAAAAAATTTTTTTGCCAACCTGATGACTGTGAAATTGTATCTCGTTGTGGTATAATCTGCATCTCCCATATTATTAATGGAGTTGAATATCTCTTCATGTACAAAAGAAACCTAGAAGGCAAATGCATATATAATTTTGTGTGTGTGTGCCATTTAGACTCCCTTTTCTATTAAGTGTCTACTGAAGCCATTTGTCTGAGAAGGCAATGGCACCCCATTATTTGGATACTAATTTTTATATGTAATGCAAATATCTTTCCCTATTTAGATGGCTTGTCTTTTTATTAGTTGCCTATTAATGAAAAAGTTCTCAACTTTAATAGGGTGAATCAACCCTTCCTTTACGGTTACTATAGTTTGTTTCTCATTTAAGAGTTTCTTCTGTATACAAAATTCATTGAAGTTTTATCCCATACTGTCTTCTATATGTATTATAGCTTTTACCTTTCACATTTAAGTCAATCCCCCCCCCAAAATATATGGATGTATTTTTTCAAATTCAATTTCATCTTTTACGTGTGAAGACACAATTGTTCCAGCATCATTTACTAAAACTTCTGTCCCTTCTGTTGGGAGAACCAATCCGTCATTGACTCTTAGCACTCTCACCATGTATCCCAAGAATGAAAGACCTTTATGTGGCCCATTTCGCAGGATTGTGTTTGCCACATGCAAAACTGAGGAATGACTTAACACTTTCTAGGCAAAGGGCAGCAAGAGTTCCATTAACATTTCCTTTTTCATACTTCAGTTATTTCAAAGGATATATCTTAATTTCCATGGGATTGTTTTTCTTAGTGATTTCTAACTTTAATGATTTATAGCATACTAACCCTCTGAAATTTGTTGAAACTTGCTTGATGGTCCAGTAGGTGTTGATTTTCATGATGATTCAGCTGATGTTTCTACAGTACTGGATGCAATATACGTCCATTGGATCAAGCTTGTTAACTACACTGTTTAAGTTTTCTATATTCCTAATTTTTTTTTTTGGGGGGGGGGGTTCCTGCTCTCTTTACCAATTAATGAGGAAGATATACTTTACCCACTACAGTGGTGAAATTTGTCAAATTTTCCTGGTGGTTCTATTAATAAATGTTTTATTTGTGGTTTTATTAGTGGTATACAAATTTAAAACTTCTATATGGAAAACTGAAACATACTATTGTGTATCAACTCTTTTATCTCTAGTAATTCTACTTGCCTTAAAAGTCTATTTCAAATGATATCCCAGTTTTCATTCCATTAATATTTGCCTGGTATATCTCTTTCCATCATTTTACCACATTTTACATGTTTTTACATGTTTTACATTTTTACAATACGTCTTCCTTTTGTTTCTTTGTTGTTTAGTCGCTAAGTCATGTCCGACTCTGCGACCCCACGGACCGTAGCCCACCAGGCTCCCCTGTCCATGGGGATTCTCCAGGCAAGAATACTGGAGTGGGTTGCCATTTCCTTCTTCTTTGTTTCTTTGTTGTCTATACTAAATCCCATATAGGTAAGCATTTTAAAATATAAGGCACTGATATAATGGGATTTACTTGTATCATCTTATTTGTTATTGCACTGTTTCCTTCTCTCTTATCTTGCTTGCCTTCTTTGGGATTATTTTTTTCTGGTTCCACCTTTTCATCATCTACTAGTTTGGAAGTTATGTATTTCTATTACTTAAGTGTTACTTAAAAATTTTTACCACACATACTTATCAAAATCCAAAGTTAATTTTAATCTTCTCCTGAGTAATAAAAATACTTTTGAATACTAGCTCAAATCACCTCCTCCCAGTTTATAAAATAACTGGCATTTAGTAAATAACTAAAATAACTGCTGTTTTAGTTCTAGCTTTTTTTTAACCCCATAAGACACTATTATTATTGTTTATACAAGTTGTGAAAATTAAGTTACACTTTATTAACATACACTTACTACTGTCCTTTGATCATCATTCCTTCCTGAATCTCAGACTCTCAATGACCATCTTCCTTCTATTTAAAATGGTCTGCTAGGGAGGTGGGGGAGGGACGGCATAAGACTTTGGAGTTAGCAGACACAAATGATTATATACAGAATGGATAAACAAGGTCCTATGGTATCACACAGGCAACTATATTCAACATCCTGTGATAAACCATAATGGAAAAGAATATGAAAAAGAATATACATATATGTACCCGAATCACTTTGCTAAAAAGCAGAAATTAACACTGTGAATCAATCATACTTCAATCTAAAAAAAAAAAAGCAGTTTGTTAGTGAATTTTCAAATTTCTCTGAGCATGTCTTTCTTTTTGCTAGCTATAGAGTTCTGGGTTGAACCAGAGTAGTTCACTGGCAACCCACTCCAGTATTCTCGCCTAGAGAATCCATGAACAGAGGAGCCTGACAGGCTACAATCTATGGGGTCGCAAAGAGTTGGAAATAACTTAGGGCCCAACACTTTCACTTCGGTTTCAGAGTAGGTCAGTTTCTAGATGTATTTTTCACTGAGTTTATTATTTTCACGGTCTCTATTTTCATTATTGCTATTGAAAACTGATAATCCTTTCAAAGTGCTCCATGTTTTCTCTTAAATATTTCCCCTTTATTAACCTCTTTTATAATTTTCATTTTCTTGTCTCTCTGGATTTCTTCAGGTTTATCTTTCATTATATCATTTTTTTCTCCAATGGGGTCTATTTGCTTTTATCTAACCCTCGCATTCTAATTTCAGTTACTATATATTTCCGTTTCTAGGACTTTTGATTCTTTTACAGAATGTTTGCTCTTTTCCTCACTGAACATATTATATATACTTCTTTTATATTTTACATCTGATAATCCCAAGATATGATTGAATTGTAGGTCTGATTCGACAGATTCTCTTATATTGGGCCCTATTTCCTTAGATGGTGTGTAAACTTTTATTTTAAGCATCTCATTTTTCATTAAAACTTTACCAACAGGAATTCTTTCATGATTATGATCTGTGCTACCTCTGTCAGGCCCCTGGTAGTAGCAACAATCCAGGATCATTTAAAATTCTTAGCTTGAGGTCTAATGTGAATTCAGGCTGCAAACCAGTGTAAGGGCTGGTTTATGGTAACAAATTTTCAGTAAAGATTTATTTTTCCTGTTCACAGCAATATTCTAAAAAGATAACTTTGTTGGGGAAGAATTTCTAGATCACTCTTACACCTATGGTAAAGCGCTATTATCGGGGAAGATCTACATGTTTTTACTTTGGCTGGCTCTGGGTTTTGATTCATGATCCCTGAGCCCCAACAAGGCCATGAAAACAGAAGCTCACTTGATTTGGTGAATACCTTCAAGGCAGGAGCCAGCTTCGGTACTCAGCTTACCTCACTGCGTTTCCAGTTCATGTTCAGTTTAAATAGTCTTTATTTTTGTTCCTGAGCACTAATGCATTCGATCCAGCATTTTAGGTTGTTTTCAGCAGAAAGGCTGGTCCAGGTGCTTAGTTTGCCATGTCGCTGGAAACAGAGGTTTACATTAGTTTCTGATGGCAATATCTCTGAAGTATATTATCCTGTATTTCAGAGCACTGGTTCTTAAGTTTCTTCTACTTCCCTACATTTGAGAACTTTGACTTACTATCACTAAGAGTTGCTTGTAATGACAGTGATTGCCAGCTGGTAGTAGGTAGAAGACAGTTCCCTGGAGGTGAAAGGTAGTAATTAAAAGTCATGTGTACATTTTTTGTTCAAGAGGGTGCTTCTTCTCATTCCCTTTAAAAAATCATACTTTTTAAATATAGGAAAAATATTTTAACCCCTAACTATGATTCAGGCTGGGCCCCCACTGGCATGTCTTAACTCAGTCTACCTTTGTGTCCTTTCCTCTAATGACTCTCCTAGTTGAGGCAGATCTAGAAGCCTTAGGAGTCAAAGGGAAAATGTGGTTCCAAGTGGAAGGTGAGGTTTAAGCCCCACTTCGATGTTTGTATTGTTTCCATGGCAGCAGGTCACAGAACACCAAAGCGAACAGGGGCCAAGACATACACTCCAACCCTTTCATTTTACTGTGGAAGAAACAGCCTCAGAGCCAGTGATTTTGCCAAAACCATTTCCCGTGAGGCAGTGCATCCAGGGTAACACCTGACTCTTCCGAAGCCCACTCTCTCCATCCCAACCCCGCTCCACTTTCCTCTCACCTCTTAATCCAAGTGCCAGGCCATTTGGCACTTGGCACTTTGGCACATAGCAAAAACACTCAAAGTGTTCAGAAATGTTTGGTGGTTTGCAAGAAAAATCATTAGCCTTCCCAACTCCACTTATGTTTGTCTATCTCCTAGTTGCATGTATGAAGGGCTTCTCCAGTGTCTCAGCGGTAAAGAATCTGCCTGCAATGCAGGAGACACAGAAGAGGCGGGTTGGGAGACCCCCTGGAGGAGGGCATGACAACCCACTCCAGTATTCTTGCCTGGAGAATCCCATGGACACAGGAGCCTGGTGGGCTACAGTCCATAGAGTGGCAAAGAGTCAGATACAACTGAAGCGCCTTAACACATACATTATTCAGGCTACTGTAAACAAAGATTTGGCAAAGAATAATACTTACAGGGATTGTTCAAGTATATAGGACTATTTCCCACTTTCTCAGTATTTCTCAATTAGTATGTGCCATGGATAAACTCTGGGGGACACAAGTTTTAAAAATTTTCATTTTGTCCTTTCATTTCAAAAGCAATATAAAGGGAAAAAAATCAGACTTAAAAATAAACTTACTTCAGAAACTAAAGTCAGTGATTCTAAAAATGGAATCTATAATTATTTTCTTTAAAAGAGATCCATGTATTATTCCAGTTACAAACACTGCTTCACACTGAAAGGTCTCACATATGCTATGCTTGAGTTACTGGATTAATCTTAGTTCTATATCCTAGTTCTCAGTTGTACTGTAGTCACTGTACCTGATTATACAGGTATATGATCCCTTATCTAAAATCCTTGAGGAGAGATATATTTCAGAATTTATAGAGTATTTTAGATTTTAGAAAAGGACTACGATGTATATGTGATATATTATATGACGTGTCATTGAGGTCTGAGACAGGACCCCATAAGAAAGATGTTAATATTTCTGCAGAAAAATATACATTCACACTAAGAAGGGAGTAAATAAAGGCTATAAATAGTTTTCTATCAGTTCAGATTATCTTTCACCACTCAATGGGTTAAAAGATAATTTGGCTTTCAGAGCATTCTATTAAAAACATGGAAATACAATTATAGAACCATTATCTGCTATAGACTGGAAAGCCAGATAAGTTTCATTAGAATTTCATACAGATATGATAAGGGCAAAGAGTCCACCTTAAGGTACATGAATTTAATGTATAAACTTTGAAAGTTTTTTCCCATCTACCTAAGAGACTCTTTTTGTCTACTTATAGTTTAACAGTTGAGGATACAGATAAATTATCTCCTGTTAAGCAGGAAATATACTATAATATGAACTCTAAAATGCCAGAAATATCTAAACTCATATAGGAATTTTAAATATATTCCAAAGATAACATATTAGCTATATTGGATTATGAGTATAATGTCTTTACATAAAGTAATGTGATAAAAGAGAGAAAGGAAGTATAAAAGTTATACTATTCAGAATGATCTCTCCTGATCCTTCAAGAAGAAACCTTTTATTCCTACTACATTCATGGCTCTGTTGTCATAGTTGTTAAAATGAAAGGCTTCTTCCTGGAGAAAGGAATGAATGCATGGAATGCTGCTGCTGCTGCTAAGTCGTTTCAGTCATGTCGGACTCTTCGCAACCCCATGGACTGCAGCCTACCAGTATCCTCCGTCCATGGGATTTTCCAGGCAAGAGTACTGGAGTGGGGTGCCATTGCCTTCTCCAGTATGTAATACTAGAAGATATTGAATAGAAATGTGAGGAGGCAGTACATTTGAAGTTAAAATTGTGAAAGATAAGACAATTTCATATTATCAAGTCATAAGATAGAAATCATTATTATTAATATTAGAATCTGGTGGCAGTGAAGCAGAGGGTTTAAGAGGAAGCATGAGTTGTGAACAGATAACTCCTGGGTTCAAATTCCAGCTCTGCTACTCAACAGACTAGAAGACCTATCAACGTAGAATTCTAACAGTACCTACTTTCATAAGATTGTCAGTACAAACTAAATGAGAATATAAAGGACTTAGAACAGAGGTAGAGAGTAAGGACACAATGAATACTAGCTGGTAATTATTATTACTATTATTAATTTTTAAACTATTATTAGCTTTCTTTCTAAAGCAGTATATATATAAATGTTGTATCTCTCAAATTAAAAAAAATTGAGTATAAGATCCCTAACAATATTCTATGCTTTAAAGCTTAGAAATTTTAAAGAAGTTCTAGCATTAAGGATGGGCCTCCTTTTAAACTAATGACACCCTCTGGTATGGCACAAATTAGGACTTCTCAGAAGAGTGCTGCAATAACAGTTTCATCATTTTCTTTATGATGTGACTTTCACTTCCTTTTACTGTTTCCATGAACTTTATGTTATGTCAGTCTTTTACCAGTCATGCCACATGACAGAATCTTTCTTCAAATCTTTCTAGTTTAATAATCTAAAAGAATTTAAACCATATATAAACTTTCAGAACTTTTTGAAGTTGATTGCAATTAATAGCCCCTGAAGCATTTAAGTTCCTTTATTAACAGCTCTGCCTAATGTTAACATCCTAATATATAAGAAAAGAATTTATATTAAAAAAAAATCAACTACACTACCTATGAAATAAAGTATGCTAAGCTTTCAGTAGTAATGACATTCTCAATCATAAAAAGATATAGTGGCAATATAATACTATAATCAAAACAGGACAAGAATATAAATACATACATGCTGTTGTTTAGTTGGTAAGTCATGTCCGACTCTTGTGATCCCATGGACCATAGCCCGTCAGAATCCTCTGTCCATGGGATTTCCCAGGCAAGAATACTGAAGTGGGTTGCCATTTCCTTCTTCAGGTATCTTCCCGACCCAGGGATCAAACCTGTGTCTTCGGCATTGGCAGGTGGATTCTTTATCACTGAGCCACCAGGGAAGCTCCATCTACATAATAGTTTTATTTGTAATCTAACTAGTTCAGAATCTACTATCCTGAATCTACAGAATTCTCACCAAGTTAAAATATACAAAATAATTTCTTTCAAGATATTACTATATTGTAACTTTCTGGATAATATCTATAGTACCGTAAAAATATCTATAGAACCTTAAAAAAATATGGACTCATGTATACAAAATTAAACAATCCCAAAAATCAGGCCCTCAGTCCAGCAATTCCCATGAACATAAAAGCTTTTCAGTGTATACCTTAGTAAAATAAATCCATGGCAAATAAGGAATTAATTGCAATTAATTCAGTTCTATGAAAGTGTTTAATACTTTTTAAAAGTCCTTTTCAAATTATTCTAGAGTTTCATGTTACATTTTTCAATTTTAATTAAGTTTTTATCTTACCTATATCATAGTTCTTAGAACCCTGTATCTGTAAGTTATTGTTTGTGAGAAAATTTTTTAATTGTTGTAAATTTATATTTAATTCACTATATCATATAATAATTGTTTTTAGGAAATGAAGAGTAGCACTGAAAAAAGACATCGAAAAATAGCTAATTTTTGATGTGTGTTTACTTGTGTTAGTTGCTCAGCCATGTCTGACTCTTTGTGACCCCATGTACTATACCCTGCCAGGCTCCTCTGTCCATGGAATTCTCCAGACAAGATTATTGAAGTAGGTAGTCATTCCCTTCTCTAGGGGATCTTCCTGACCCAGGCATTGAACCTGGGTCTCCTGCATTGCAGGCAGATTCTTTACCATCTGAACCACCAAGAAGCAAATTTATTACAATTTATTTTTTTCTTAACACTCCTGAACATCATTGAATACTTCTTTCCTCATTATACAGAAAGGATAAATGAGGAAAATCATTTTGCTGTTTCTACAAAACTTTTACTACACTGGAGTGAAAAGGAACCATGCCATCTGTTATGTTCTTCTAGAATTGGAAAGAAGTTGAAACCAACTCTTGAGCAATCATACTGAGAGGCCCTGAAGAAGGCTCCAGTCAGTCCCACGCTTAAAGCAAGGGATGGATGATCTCAAGCTATATGGCAGCATCTGAACTACAAATAAAGTTGTTTCTCACCGTTTTCACCCTACTAGTCTAGCTTCCTATTTAAAATCAGTCTCACTATAAATACTTTAAACATCTAAATTCCTAAAACTTGTGACAAATGAGTATGATATTTGGTTATATTAATTTTGTACACTTACAAAATCTAATTATGTCTTTTTACATGCTCTTAAGACATTTGGAAACATTTCTATTGACTTGTCATTTTACCTCTCACCAAGAACTTTTTGTTATCAGTAAATTAAACTCTTAGAAGTGTCAAAAGAGCAACCAGAGAGTAGGCCCCTTTTCAGACTTGTGGTTTTTCCATCCAATCACCTTAAAGTAACCAATATAAAACATCATCTGACAGGCTATGGCAACCCTAGCAAGGGGAAACAAGTTGTCATTCACTTAGCTCAGATGACTAAACAATGCTTTTTACAGAAAATGTCTACCACAGAGTCCAGGCATAACACAGAAACCCAAGATGTTTGGATTTTATCAGAATTTTATCAGTTACTTCAGTTCTCTACTGTAATTTAAGCTTGGTCTCTGATTAAGATATACTATATAATAAAAGGAATTTCCATTCAATTTCCCCCTCCTTTCCTCATCTTCATCTCCTTAGGAATAAACCATTTTTATTAATTAATTATAAAATGTACCACTACTTAAGACCGGAAGCCATAGTACTACGTTTACTAGATTGACTCAGCAATACAATAAGCTTACAACAAGCTCACCATTAAATATTTTAGCAGTTTACAGATATTATTTTCAACATCTCAAATTCATCATTTTTAAATCACGAAGACAAGTTTCTTGCTAATTTACCACACTGGTAGTAATAATAGTGTAACACTTACTGAGCACATACTATTTGCAAGGCATTGTGTAACAAATAGAATGCTAGAAACTTTAGTATTCTACTAGCTCACATTATCTGATAACTTCGGTAACTCTCAGCTAAAAAAAAAAAAAATAAGCCATATTGCAGGAACTCACAACCTTTTCCTACAATACATTCTTTGTTTTAAGGTTCTCTGCTATAAATACTATCCATCCCATAAAATCCAATATTGAGAGTACAGGATAGATTCAAATCCCAAAAGTATGACTGCAAAAAGACCCATGCTTGATTATAATGCTACACGATGTCACATACCCAGGACAACTGAAGCATTTCGGTCTCTGAGGGATAAAACTGCCTCTTGGTCATAGATTTAGGTGACACAGCATGTGATCCATTGTCTCTAAACAAAAAATGTGTGCAGCTGCATTTTCCAGTCAAGAAAGGGAAAGGGAGGGGAGGACACAGAATACAAAAGGGTCAAAGATCTGTCTCATAGGGAAACTGTTTTTCAAATAGGGATTAAAAAAAAAAAAGAAAATTGATTGAGGGAAAAACCTTTGACCACCTCATGCTAAATGGCAGAAAACACTAAAATCAGGGAGGGGAGGGGGAACTGTTGTGGTAATCTTTCACCAAATCCACTTATCTCCTAAATCAACTTGCCCAGATACAGTGTGTAAACCATGGTTCAAATGCCACTTCTATCTGAAAAAATGTGCTATTTGTATAGAGTTTTCATACACACTGTTGCGGCATTTGTCTTTAAAAAATTAAATTTAAAAAAGGGTCTCAATTGTTCATTTCTTTCTTGGAGATGTTAAAATGAAGCAATAGCTTTATAAGTTAAAAAAAAAAGAAAGAAAGAAAGGCGTTTGCTTCTAACCAGTAAAGAAACCTGATATTCTCTGTATAAAGACCAAATTACCCTTTTTTTTTTTAATGTACCCTAGCACATAACCCGCCTTTCACACAGAGAAACACTGGTTTCAAAAAATAGTTCCACAATAGATCTAAGTTGAGTGAAAATTGTTTTCTGTTGAGAAAAATAGGATTTTCTAATAAATGCTTTTAAAGGCTTCCCTGGTGGCTCAGATGGTAAAGAATCTACCTGCAAGGAGGCCCAGGTTTGATCCCTCAGTTGGGAAGCTCCCACTCCAGAATTCTTGCCTGGAGAATTCCATGGACAGTTGAAGCCTAGTGGACTGTGAGTCCCAGTCCATGGGATTGAAAGAATCAGACAAGGTAATGACAAAATAATTTGTAACTTCTATTAGTATCTAAAACACGAGTTTAGCTTACATGTTATGAAACATGATAGAAAAAAAAGCACTACTAGCTTTTAGTGTAAATCTAGCTTACAAGACCTATCTTCTAAACCTTTGGGATGACGATCAATGTTATGTCTGAACAAAAGTGCATTAGAAGCTGAAAAAACAGTACAGAAAAGTAAACAAAACACAAATGGAAGGAAATACCTTTACCATGTAGAATGAGAAGTATTATCACCATATTGTAACCAGGAAGCCAATCAGCACTTCAGTTTTTCGATAGCACTGTAACTGTACTTGAAAAGCTATTTTGAAAGGAACAAAGTTTCAGAAACCTGAAAAATCAACAGACCAAATGTCCTAAAGTAAAAAGATAAATGTGGTTGGCAAGGGAATACAAACAGGTGGTATTCTTTGTCACCAAAATTTATTTCTGGGTAACATGGTTTTCACTGCTTTTGAATATAAGCCATAATTAGTCAGCCATGCAGTAAGTATACAGTGAATTAAATTGTCCAACTGAAAATAAGTGTCTTTTAAAAGCACATTCATGATCAAAATAAATTTAATAAAGGCAAACAGTGATATCTTACATTACTAATGCCCCCATAACAAATTTGGAAAGCAAAATTACAACTTAAGACTGTATATGGCTGATTTAATATACTGATTTTTTTATGTAATTCTAAAAACAATACAGGGGCTCCCCCCGCAGTTCAGTGGTAAAGAATTTGCCGACCAATGCAGAAGACACAGGTTCAATCCCTGATCCCGGAAGATCCCACCCACACAACTAAGCTCGTGTAACCACAACTACCTTGGCCTGTCCTCGAGTGCTGGGAGCCTCAGCTACTGAGCCCACTTGCAGGAACTACGGAAGCTCGGGCTCCCCAGGGCCTGCCTCCACAAGAGAAGCCGCTGCAGTAAAAAGCCTGCGCACCACAACTGCAGAGCAGCCCCTGTTCGCCACAACTAGAGTCCATGCAGCATCGGAGACCCAGCACAGTTACAAATAGAAAGGTAAACAGAAACAAAAAACCCTCACGAAAGTAATATTAACATAAAATTAAGTCCTCTTTAAAACAGGACTAAACTAACCTTTTTTGAACACTTACTGAAGTCAGATATATTTATGGTAAATTTTTTAAGATATATGTTATTAAATAGAATATCTGCTTTCTCCTGCAACATCTGGATTGTTTACCCTCCCTACCACTATTCAGTCAAAACCCTAATATTTATGGCCTCATAATGACAATTCCTCCATGTAATTCCCACCTGAACTTCTCTTAGGGATTTTCAGTCTCTCCTACAATGTTCCAAATGTGTTTATATGTCCTCTTTTTACAGTATTTATTTGTGTCAACAGTGCAAAAGAAACAATCGACATGAAATCCCTTTATAAACACTAAAGTTCTACATTATAAAGTAAATAAAATACTAATAAAACCCAGAAGAGACTAGCAAATAATGGGCTCAACACACCTAAGCAGAATACTTCAAGCAAGTACAACTTGGTTCTAACTGCTGCCAACTAGACAAGAAACGCAAAGGTAAAATTATACTTAAATTATACTGCAGGGATGATATTACGTTAGATACTATGTTCCACTACGCTCTGTGATCTTTTCACTTCCTAAATTTCACTTCTCTACTTAAGAAATTTTATCACAAAAGAAAACTTTAAGACATCAATTATCATAATTCCATGTGAACAATATGCTATTTTGAAGTTGCAAGCAAAGGAAGCCTACTGTTAATCCATTTGTATAAAGAACTACCAAAGGAAAAGTCTGACAAAATAGGGGAAATGAGCTATTAAAGGTACTGACACAGCATTAATAAACCCCCATTGTGACGATAAAACCCACCTCACTCAATCCCATCCTTGGGGAAAGTTCTTACTCTGTGTTTTCATAGCACTAGAATCTATGTCTAGAAGCACATGTCTCATACTGCAATTATTTACTTACATGCATCTGATTCTTGGTATTTAACCCAATTTTTGCTCCATAATTTAAGCATGGTCCTAGGTGTATCACTGTACGGTAACCTAAATGTAGGTTAGCTTTTAAATACTGGAAAAAGCTAAAGCATTAAAAGTCAAAGCACGAACACTTGTATATGTGCAACAGAAAGGCAAGCCCTTTCACAATTTCCCAAAGGATCTTTAATAGATTCTTAAAGGTGCTCTTAACTACAAAGAAATAATCAGGGCAAAACAACAGGTTCAGAATTTTGTGACATGTACCTACAATCAGTGGACAGTGATTGTAGTGGCAATAATTTCAGAAGAAATGAAAGATTTTTGTTAAGATTTGGAGGGAAAAATACATGCACACTCCCCAAATTAAATTAGGAAAAGGATTTTGAGAAGATGTCAACACTGGTGGTAACATATTTTGATTCCTTGATAATCTTCACATAAAAACAGAGTGAGCAACTAGAGAGCAAACCCCAAACCCATGGGTAATATTGATATCTACAAAACTATGTTTAACAGTCTCCCCACCAACCCCAAAATACCAAAGGCTTAAACAAATCACCCACAGTCCACAGACTTACTTTCTATCGGTGTCTAGGTGAGAGAAGATACAGGGAAGCCATGAGGGACTTGAGAACAAAACGACAAAATAGCCAATATTTGCTGGAAACTACTGACAGACTGCTTTTACTGAATGAAAGCTGAAACTATTTCAAAAGTAGGTAAATGCAAGGAGACTACAGTAAGGCTTTAGTTCCTATAAGCATGGAACAATCTAGTCTCTTTGAGCATTCAAAACTTGACATTTGGGGCTCTCTTCTAAGACAAACTCTAAGCTTAAGAGGAAGTACTAGGAATGGCATAAAAATTAAGCAGGATGGGGGGAAAAAAGAGATTAAAGAGAGTCCAGACAGAATACCAGAGTAGAACAGAGCCGGGAAATCTCAGAAAGCCATTTACCATTTTTAAAATCATGAACAACAACAACAACAAAAAACAGGACTGTGAAGTTAAAAGAGCTATCAGAACCAAGCCTCCCCCTAGAAGTTTAAGAAAACTAGTTTTATGTAAAGAAATGATGAAAAGCGTTGAGGAAGAGTATCACACAAAGTTACAATAAGAGAAACAGAGAAATAGTTAAATTCAGAAGCAAGGGGGAAACAGGGACCATGGGTAAAAGCTTCCATCACACAAGATGAATAGATGTGCTGCACAACATAGCTCCTATAGCTAACAATACTGTATTGTACACTTAAAATTTTAAGAGGGTAGATCTCATGTTAAATGTTCTTACTACAGTACAAATACAAAATGAGCTTAAAAAATTACATAAGACATGAAAAAAAAGGTATATCAGAATTAGAAAAGCTCAGAAATAAAAGAGCTCAAGAAAGAAGCTGAAATAAAAGAGGGGGGGAAAAATCTGTTTCAGAAATGAAGACCTAAGCTAAAGAAATACGAGAAAAAATAAACGTACAAAGCCTTAGGAGAAACAGAGGATGAAAAGGAAGAAAAGTTAATCAGAAAGAAATAAAGAGGAAGCAGGCTACCCATACTGTATAAGAATACATAGTTGGGAAACTTAAGGGATTTTCAGAAAAGCTAGAATACTGGTTACTTTTTGAAGAAAGGGAGTTATGTTTTGGAATAGGCATGTAAAATGGCATCTAAAGTGGCTGGCAAAATTCTATTTCTTAACATGAAAGATGGTTACATGAGGGTTGGCCTTAGAATAATTCACTAAGCCACACATTTCTTGGGTGGTTTTTAGCATCTACGGTTTAACAATAAAAAGCATTAAAAATTTTAGAAAATAAAAAACTATCAGTTCAGTTCAGTTGTTCAGTTGTGTCTCTTTGCGACCCCATGAACTGCAGCATGCCAGGCTTCCCTGTCCATCACCATCTCCCAGAGCTTGCTTAAAACCACGTCCATTGAGTCAGTGATGCCATTCAACCATCTCATTGTCTGTCATCCCCTTCTCCTGCCTTTGATCTTTCCCAGCATCAGGGTCTTTTCCAATGAGTCAGTTCTTCGCATCAGGTGGTCGAAGTACTGGAGTTTCAGCTTCAGCATCAGGCTTTCCAATGAATATTCAGAACTGATTTCATTTAGGATGGACTGGTTGGATCTCCTTGGTGTCCAAGGGACTCACAAGAGTCTTCTCCAACACCACAGTTCAAAAGCATCAATTCTTCGGTGCTCAGCTTTCTTTATGGTCCAACTCTCACATCCATACATGACTACTGGAAAAACCGTAACTTTGACTAGACAGACCTTTGTCAGCAAAGTGATGTCTCTGCTTTTTTAACATGCTGTCTAGGCTGGTCATAGCTTTTCGTCCAAGGAGCAAGCGTCTTTTAATTTCATTGCTGCAGTCGCCATCTGCAGTGATTTTAGAGCCCAAGAAAATAGTCTGTCACTATTTCCCTATCTATTTGCCATGAGGTGATGGGACCAAGTGCCATGATCTTTGTTTTTATGTTACTACTTCTAACTATCAGTACAGAACATAGTAACAAAAACATCTTGGAATAATCTTCAAAATGACTTAATAAAATTACAGGACAAACCAAGAGACAGGCTTCCCAGTGTTTCATCCTGATGTTTGGCAACCAGGACAACGAATTGGAAGTCCACCATCTTATTATACAGAACTGATGTGATGTTTTTCACATGTAACACATGCTCTGAAAGTATTTGACATTTACTCATTCTTAGGATAAATCGCAATACTTAAAACATGCAAAAGATTTTTTCCATTGAGAGATACTCTAAAACTGCCAAGAAAACTCACCTTTGAGAAAAACAAACATGGTAATTTAAAAAATAAACATAATTAAATTCAACAAGCATTCACTCAGCATATGCTATGTGTGCTAAGTCACTTCAGTCAGGTCAGAATCTTTGTGACCCTATGTACTGTAGCCCACCCGGCTCCTCTGACCATGGGATTCTCCAGGCAAGAACACTGGAGTGGGTTGCTATGACCTCTTCCAGGGGATCTTCCCCACCCAGGGATCGAACTAGCGTCTCCTGCATTGGCAGGCAGGTTCTTTACCTCTAGTGCCACCTGGAATGCCCATGTTACATATGAGGTGTTTACAATTCAGTTGAAAAAATAAGTAACACAGGTAAGAGAAAGCTATATACAGTAAGAGCTTTGAGAAAGGTACAAAGTACTATGGAAGAAAAGGAGAGAAGAAGAAAAGGACATCCCACCTGCTTAGTATTTTAACCAGCTGCCTCTCATATTCCTCCAATTCATCTTTCCCAATACTGGCAGAATGATCTTTCAAAGACCCCAAATCCTCTTTTTAAAACACTTCACAAAATAACAGTACACAGCAGACAATTCAAAAGCCTTACAAGAACTAGGCGGGCAACAAACAAGTAAAGATGGTCTTCTGTAAGAAAGATGGAGACTGCCGAAAGAGGGCAGTTACTTATAAGTTTCAGCCAATCAAAGCTATGAAACCAATGCTGCCACAATATTCATTTTTTCCAAGGGACAAAAGAACTCTAGATTTTTGTGTGAAATGTACCAACATTTAAATATTGGCAAATATGAAAAAAAAAATTTTTTTTTAATATTTCAAGCCCAACAAAACACAGCTGGAGATAAAGGTTGCAAACTTTGGCTTACAGAAATGATACTAACATTCCAATAAAGGGCCCCCACTGTCCTCAAAATTGAATAATGGTTGTCTTCAAATTCAAAGGAAACAATGAACAATTTTCTCATAATGTTTTCTTCAAACTTTAGCACCTGCTACCATTAGTCTGCTGGCAATAGCAAAAATGAAAGAAAAAATAGAAAAGGAACATTTGATAGTCACCTCAAAACTGCTTCACCTTTTTTTGGTTGTGATCAACAGTTGTGCTCATACCATTTTATACTATATACCTGGTTACATGGTCAAATTTTCTGTCCCTAAAATTGTTTCTAGATTATATGATAGAATCAAATACATTAATATATCTGTTCTTTAGCAAAAGAATGCCATGAGACTTCAGAAAAACCACGGGCCTAATAAAATCTAAAATCTTTAGCATGGTGGCTGACAATTCCATACAAAATCTGGCTTCTGTTTGCACCTATTTCACACCACCCAAGCTTCCTGAATATCCAGTGCTCTTTTACTCCTTTATGTCTTAAGATGTATTTCAGGCTCTCCACCCTATGTTTCAGAGGCTCAAAGTTCTCTCTCTAGGAGCCTCCCTTGAATTATTTAATGTTTCCAATCATGCTTCCTCAGCATCCTATTTAGAGTCCTATTACAGAACTTGGGCTTCCCTGGTAGCTCAGACATATAGAACTTACTTGCTACTTCTGATTATTCACCATTATTTGCTTCCCTTTCTAATTCAGGCACTAGACCAGTAGTTTTCGAACTTTTGATGCTATCCCACAAGAAGAAATACATTTTTATAAGAGAACCATGACATGCTCACATATATAACTGAAACAAAATGAAATAACACTTTTACCCTTACCACATACAAAACACTGACATTTACTATTTGATTGTATTTTTTTTAAGAAATATTAGTCACAATTTACTATATTGATTCTCTATCATCCATTTAAGAAATGCTGTACTAGAATATAAAACTTCATAGGCAGAACAAAAATACGTTCATTTTTATGCTCTGTCACACACCATAACATTTAGTAAGCAAATGTTTAAATGAGTACATAAAGCAGCATTCTGTACTAGAAAAGTAAAAGAGTAATAAGGCTTTGAAGTCAAGCAGACCCATCACCTACCAACTTATGCAGTCTCTGACAAATGACTTCACCCCCTCACATCCCAAGGAATAACACTACTTATTTAATTCACTATGACAACAAAGTAGTGGCCTTCATAGCACAGAATGTGCTAAGTCACTTCATTTCTGTTTGACTCTGTGGACCCTATGGGCTGTAGCCTGTCAGACTCCTCTGTCCATGGGATTCTCCAGGAGTGGGTTGCCATGCCCTCCTCCAGGGGCTTTTCTCAATCCAGGGATCGAACCTGTGTCTCCTGCATTGGAAGGCAGGTTCTTTCACCACTAAAACCACCTGGGCACAGAATAAGCATTGTATAAATATTAGTTTGCTTTCTCTAACCTGCATTCTTCCTTATTTTTTCCTGGGAAAGAAATATCTATCTCATCCTGGCAAACATCCATTTTTCAAACACTGCAGGTCACAGCACAAGGAAGATGAAATTTTAAAATCTGACAGACCTGGGTTCAAACACCCAGCTCGGTATTTACATAATTTCTGTTTCTTTACAAGATTAAAATATGTCCTGCCCAGTCATTATGGAATATTATATATTCATGTGTCTAATATAATATCATGTCAGAATATAGCAGGCACTTGATAAAAGGTAGGAATTGTTGCTGTGATTATTAGTAAGTGTTGCTCACTCAGCATAGATGAAGAATTTAACCTGAACTTTTAAGGAAGAATTGGACAGAAAAACAGGGCAGACAGATGGAACAGTAAAATCTCAATTTACAAGAAATCTCTTCCTTTTTTCCTGTATTTCCTCTTTTAAGACAAATAAACCACAAGAATGTAAGTTTATCAATTTCCTCAATTCTCTACTTCTAAGGTTATATAAAAAATTCAGAATAACTGTACTCTGTGTCAAAATTCTAATTTAAATAATAAATTATGCTCAGTCAGCTGAACATTATAAAATGTGAACAGTGTAAATGTATTAGCAATGCATTTTAGAGAGAATTTCAATAAGAGTTCAATGTAAAAATGCTTTCAGTTAGCCCAGTTAGATAGAAAAAATTAACTGAAATTCTTACTCAACATATCTTTCAAACCATTTCTGAGGGGGGGAAAAAACCTCTAAGTAGCAAAAGCAGCAAATATCTACGAAAATACAATCAAGAAGTCAAGAATTTTCTTATACAATGTGCAAACTTGTAGGATATGAAGATAATTAATGATAATTAAACTATTCTACTAACTTAATAGTACTACACCTACTTGGAGAGAATCAAAATAATTTTCCGTTATTCATGTTGGTAGCAAAAAGATGGCTATTTTAATAGTATACATATTTAACTTTTACAATAACAGCATATTTCTACATGGCTACTTAGCTTTATTTAGCCTTTTAGGCTTACAGTAATACTATGTTTGTTTATAACTGCCAATGAAATAAGACCTATATAGGTGAGGGGATAAATTCTATTTTACACTCACATTAGGCTGACTCCAAAAGAGTAGAATGATGTCTCTTGTTCACCACAAGAGATATAGTTTAATACAGTAGATGCTCGATATACTTAAATACAGCCCTTAAATACAGTAGATGCTCGATAAATATCTGTCCAAGTTTAATGTTTATTTATGGACAGGAAAATTAGGCTGAGGGAAATAAAAAATACACAAATCAAAATTAGGTCAAGGCCTTGAGCGTGAGCCTTGCTTGGCAACTTGACTCCAAAGAGCAGAGTATAAATGGGTGGGGAATGAAACCTGACAAAAACCTCAAACAGGCAATCAAAGCCTGTTAACATTGTCAATTTTTTGTTGTCAGTATGTACCCTTGATATGCTGTGATGAGAAAGGCACTTCACCTCTGTCGTCTTCCTCCCTAAAACCCGTTACCCATGTCTACTCATGAGGAAAACATCAGGTAATTTTCAATTGAGGGATGTTCTATAAGATTTCTGACTGGTACTCCTAAAAACTGTCACAATCATCAAAAATAAGAAAAATGTGAGAAACTAGAATTCTGAAACAGAAGAAGGACACTCGGGAAAAACAAATGAAATCTGAATTAAGTATGCAATTTAGTTCATAGTAAAGTAGCAACTTTGTTTCCTTAGTTGTAACAACTGTACCATAGTAGTGTAAGAAGTTAACAACAGGGTAAACTGGGTGAGGTATACTCTATTGTCCCGCTACTTTCTGTAATTGTAAAGCGATTCTAAAACCAAACGGTTATTTAAATTAAAAAAAAAAAAAGGGCAAGGCAAATAAGAAATATATGAATCAAAATCCTTTGGAAATGAATGGTGATAAACATTCTTTTGGATCCTTTATATTTGGTAGCACTCTCACAGACTGACCTATATGCAGGTTAGGAAGCAACAGCTAGAACTGGACATGGAACAACAGACTGGTTCCAAATAGGAAAAGGAGTATGTCAAGGCTGTATACTGTCACCCTGCTTATTTAACTTATATGCAGAATACATCATGAGAAACACTGGGCTGGAAGAAGCACAAGCTGGAATCAAGATTGCTGGGAGAAATATCAATAACCTCAGATATGCAGATGACACAACCCTTATGGCAGAAAGTGAAGAGGAACTAAAAGCCTCTTGATGAAAGTGAAGAGAGGAGAGTGAAAAAGTTGGCTTAAAGCTCAGTATTCAGAAAACTAAGATCATGGCATCTGGTCCCATCACTTCATGGCAAACAGATGTGGAAACAGTGTCAGACTTTATTTTTGGGGGCTCCAAAAATCACTGCAGATGGTGATTGCAGGCATGAAATTAAAAGATGCTTACTCCTTGAAAGGAAAGTTATAACCAACCGAGATAGCATATTAAAAAGCAGAGACATTAGTTTGCCAACAAAGTTCTGTCTAGTCAAGGCTATGGTTTTTCCAGTGGTCATGTATGGATGTGAGAGTTGGACTGTGAAGAAAGCCGAGCGCCAAAAAATTGATGCTTTTGAACTGTGGTGTCAGAGAAGACTCTGAGAGTCCCTTGGACTGCAAGGAGATCCAACCAGTCCATCCTAAAGGAGATCAGTCCTGGGTGTTCATTGGAATGACTGATGCTGAAGCTGAAACTCCAGTACTTGGGCCACCTCATGCGAAGAGTTGACTCAATGGAAAAGACCCTGATGCTGGGAGGGATTGGGGGCAGGAGGAGAAGGGGACGACAGAGGATGAGATGGTTGGATGGCATCACCGACTCGATGGACATGGGTTTGAGTAGGCTCCAGGAGTTGGTGACGGACAGGGAGGCCTGGCGTGCTGCGATTCAGGGGGTCTCAAAGAGTTGGACACAACCTACTGACTGAACTGAACTAAACTCATACAGTGGAAATTAAGGTTTTGAACAAGTCTACAGTATTAATTATGAAGTCACATATGACCAAAACAGATGCTCCTGCTTTTGTTTTCCAAAGCATCATTCTTAGGCCTCCACGCTTCAATTAGTAACTCTGCAACAAAAAATTGTAACATTAGCTGTCACCTCTATATTGAATGAATTATCTCACACCTCTAATCTCTAGTCATTAAAGATTATATTCACCTTGATATCTTCTACTCACCTTACACTCTAACTAAACTCACCATCTTCTTGATTATGCTCCCTTTCCAAACCTCATTCTCAAAGTTAATAACTAGCCTTGCACAATGCTGTCAAATGAACCTTCCTCAAATAAGGACTTTATCCCCTCGTTCCCAGGCTTAAATGCCATCTTCTTTTTTCTTTTTCTTTTTTGATTAAATCATGTTTAAATTCAGAAGTGATGTTTGCAAGGCCATCCATAATTGGTTATTCTTTCGTACCCTTCATGCATACTTTCAATCCATCTCTCAACCTTGTAAGTGCTGCCTTTCCTTTATTCAGAAAATAATCAAATACTCACTAAGCATCTATCTGGGGGCAGTGAGGCGCTGGGGAGGGAGACTCTTCTGGGTGGTCAAAGACTTTATAATTTTCTTGGGATGAAGAATAGGGAATCTGTTTTTGCAAGGCTATAGCCTTTGTTCTGATAACAGTGCCTGGCAAATGGTAGGTGCTTGAAAACTATTTATTAAAAAAAAAAAACACAAGGTAGTATAGAATGCTGCAACCCAAGAGAATAAGACTTCTGCTGGAGAGGTGGAAGGCAGGTCTAAAATGATTCCAAGGCTCTCAAGACAATTAACACTTTAACCAAGCCTCAAGTTTGAGCAGATTTTCAGTGGTTAAGAGGATGTGTGTAGGTGCATTTCCAACAGAAAAATGTTGTATCAGCCAAGGGAAAAAGAAGTAAATTGTTAAACCACGTTGAAGTAGTAAATAATGAACACTTCCTGTGGAAGATAAGATGGGAGAAGACTAGGTCCGAATTTCAAAGACTCTTGAGAAGAAATTTGATATTACTCTTGATATAAGGGGTTTTGGTCAATAGAGTGATATAATCTTTAGGAAGATTAATCTAGTGGGACTAACATGAAGGTAAGACTTCTGAAAGCAAAAACCTTAATTTCTTCAAGAAGCTACCCCTCTATCTTACTCAAACCTTCTAATTTCCTTTTCAACTCTTACAGTACCTGCCTGAATCATACAATTTAACTCCTAATTAGATCATCACACTGTAAACTTTTTTTTCCCCACATGTATTAATCATGTCTCTTCAACCCAAGAATAAGGATCAAATCCTAGAGCACTTTTTCTTCCCTAAGAAATCAATAAGGAATTGGGCCCTTTATTCTGGAGGACCTTTTTGCAAGTATGCAAAAAGCAGGTGCGAAAATGACAACAATCCAAAAGCAAGACACACATATACAAGCTGACACAAGAACAAGATTAATCCTTGTTTGGATGGCACTTTGTAAAGTTTCATTTGATAGCCACATCCCATAACTATTAATGTAGCTATCTCCCAGCATATGTTTTCAGTGTTTCCTCCATTATATAAGTACTTTTTCATCTCATTTAGTTTTCTTTCTCAACTATGCATTCGTTTCAGCGGTCACCACACATATTCACTTCTCAATTGCATTGTCTTTTCTGCACTGAAGCCTCTCCAATCTTTTTAGCTATTAACTTCCCTGAAAACCATTATTATGGCATATTAAAATTCTAATAAATGGTGCTGCTGTAACTTCACATAACTCTAAATGTTTCCTGTGGTTTAGCACTCTTCAAATAAAAGTGATGCAAATAAAAACATGTTACAGAAATAATACAAATTTATCAAAATATTTACAAAATTTAACATGATGAAATCAAAGATTGTATGTACTTAAATTGTTTGTATTGATACCTAAATTCTGAAAACTCCAAACTGTCCAAATATCTATCTTCAACCTTTTTTTAACTTATCTTACTTTAAAATAATTTAATAATATATTTATTTTGCTTTTTGTTATTTTTGATCTTCAGTCCTTGGTCTCTTACTTTTATATATTTTAATCCGTTGATGTTAACATCTATACTAGCTATTAATACTTTCCCTTAAAAAAAAAGTGCCCATGCACAAATCAAACAAAGTATTTATCTATAAACAAGTATTTCCACTAGTAACAGATCTTTTCAGGTTATAATGAAACTATCAAAAAGAAATCCTCCAGAATGAGATTACTTCTGATTACATTAGAAACTTATTAACCACTCTGAAATTCAAACGGATTTTTCCCCCAGAGTTGAGAAACTCAATAATGTACTCTTCTGTTCCCCATCACTCTATAATGGTACCTAATACTGCTTAGATTTCAAATACGAATCATCAAAACAGAAGGCACCTTACACAGACTGCAAGCAAACAGGGAGAAGTCGACTTGGTTGGAACAGAGATAGAGAAGAACAATTCAGCTTTGTCCACTTCCCCATCTCAGGAAACACCAAAATGTGGGTCCAAAGCAACTGCAGGGCTACAAAGCCCCCAGCTGCCAGTGACGCCTCTGCTCTAGCGGTGCTAGGGCACTCAATTACACCCAGTCGGCCACGTGGCTGTCACAGTCAGAAGACAGGATTAACAGCGTCAACTAACCTGGAAATAACAATCGACCTCTTCCCACAACCTGAGTTGGGGTGAAAGAAAGTTGTGTGTCATTTCCTTGCACGCTAACGCTTTTTTCTATAAACAGAAAACGAAGTACAGGGGCTGCTTTAAAGAGACTTTAAAGCAGAAATCAGGTCCCGGAAAATTCCCGAGAGTGTGCCCCCAGTGAATTAAGACACGCTAACTCTCGTGAGCCGCGATGGGAACAGAGGCATTCTGCAAAGGGGCAATAGGGTGGAGTTGAGTAAAATGGAGCACTACACACAGGGACGGCTTTCCCCTGACTCCCACCTTCTTCCCGGGTCCCAAACTCTGGGCTTTTACAACGGGGCGAACTCAGAAGAGCTGAGGGACCTCGCACAAGCCCTCACGACCTCTCGCCTTCCCAGTAAAAAGAACTGAAGGGCAGAGATAGAGGGCCCAAGAGAAGCGGCGAACAGGAAGTGTCCATATTGCAGAGCAGAAACACTAACTCCCACCCCGAGACAGCACCCTCGGCGGACCCCCGGGCGCCCGCTGGAGGAAGGGCCAGAGCGTGCCGAGGTCGATCACCCCCACATCCGGGACCCAGCCCTGCCCACCCCAACGCTCGGCCGCCCGGCTGCTCAGAGTTCACTGCCGGCCGCGCCCGGCGCCTCCCCGGGCTCTACTTGGCCCGGCCCAGTCAGTCCGTCCGGGACCGGACGAGAACTCCACGCCCGGCACGTCTCGCTGCACTTCAAGCTGGGGGAGGGGGTTCCGGCAATGACTCCCGACGGGCTTGGGGCGCTTCCCTCAACAGTAGATTCACCCCGAGTCGAGCCCTAAGAGTCCTCGAGGCCACCTCCAAGCCTTTCCGAAGCGCCAGCAACACTAGCCCCGGTTTCCGCCGTGGACACCCGCTCCCGGGCCGTCATTACACCCCTCAAGAAAAACTCCTAACTCCTCACCGGGCCGCACTATCCTCAGTTCGCCGCCCCCCGGGAGCCCACAAACCACCCAAGCCACGCGCAAGGGAAGACTCCCCTGGCGGTGCCAGTTCATCACGGGACAAAAATGTCCGGGCGCGTCACGGGACAGCCGCCTCCGCGCCCCACGCCCGGCGCCTGCCGCACGCGCTGTCTCCGAGCCCGGGAGCCGCGGCGCGGCTCGGGGCGGGGAGCACGGACGCCGGGCGGCGCCGGCTGGGGAAGGCGCCGCTCCGCTCGGGACTCACCGTCAGCTCGGCCGCCGCAGCGGAGGGGCGAGGGATGGGTAGGGGAAGACACAATATGGCAGAGCACCACAGCTGCTCTCGGCCGCTTCCAGTAGCCGCCTCCGGGAAGACGCGGCCACGAGCAGGCAGCGGCAGCTGCGGTGGCGGCCGCAGCAGTACCACATCCCCCTCCCGTTTGCTTCCTCCCCTCCCGCCGCCCTCCCCCGCTGCCATGGCAACGAGGCGCCAAGGAGATTAGCCCCGCCTCTCCCTCCAGTCCCCGCCTCCAGCGACTCCTCGGGAGGGGGCTCCGCCAGTCCCTCCCACTCCCCTCCCACCTCCTACCCGAGGCCCAAGCCTGGGAACCGGCAGGCTGCTGAGGCGGCCGGTGGCAGAGGAAGGGATGCGGTGTCCGGAAGGGCGGGGCTCGCACAGAAGGCAGGGCGGTGACGTTGTGAGCCAGTCAGGTTTCGGGTTGTGGAGGGGCTGGGGAAGGCGGGAAAATGGAAAGGCCTCGCCTGTCCGGGAAGGACCTATAGGAGTGAGGCGGGTCGCGGCGCGGCCGCTGAGTGGCCGAGATGGGGAGGGGGCGGGACGCAGCTGGGCGGGGCGAGGGTGGCCGCCAGGCTGGTAAGTCCGAGAAGCTAGTGCTGCGACTGCAGCGGCCGCCCTCGGTAACCCGAACTCTGTGTTTCCTCAGGAGCTTTCCGCCATTGGCCAGGCTTTAATTGAAAGAGCTTTAGAAACGGTAAAGCACTAATAGAAATTTACAGTAGTATCACCCTCGCTTGACTGAAAGTTTATGTGGAAACTGAGCTCAAAATGTCTGAGATTTTTTTTTTAGAAAAAGGGCTTGGAAATCAGACCCAAAATTTAATAAGGAGCTCCAGAACGCGCTCTAAGTGCTATGGGCTGGGCTAAATTCTTTACACGGTTACATTGTTGTAACCGTAATGCTAAAATAGTATTGCCAGGTAAAATTCAGCTGTGTCTAGTTAAAGCCGAATTTCAGCATAAGAATGTTCCATTTGAGAAATACTTCCTTGTTTGTTTTGTTTTTGTATGAAATCTGCCAATCTTCTCCTAACTCCTGTTAATTCCCACTTTACAGTTAAGGAAACTGAGGCATAGAAAAATAACCTGTCAAAATGGGAAACTGACACAAGGCTCCATTTTACCGTTACCACTTCGATCCTTATAATTAAAATTATGAATTCCTATACTACATCTTCAAAAACTAGAGTAGCAATACCTACCTCACAAATGTGTTGAATGGATTTTTTAAGAAAGGGTATATGAAATAGACGTGGACGGTAACTGAGGCACAGTAGGTGCTAACTGAAGTTCATTTCCTTCCTGAACAATGAACAGTATATGAGCCAGGTTCTAAGTATAAAGTGGGCAGAATATGAAACAAGCTGCCTGCTGACAATAAAACAAGCCAAGCTGTGGGGATGATAGAGATACAGAAGAATTATAGGAATCACCATATATTGTAACAAAAATGGAAATGTTCCCCTCATTCCACAGATGAAAACACTGTTTATATGATTTGTTCAGTCATCTACTAGTTCCACTTGCTTTTCATTACACTGTTCTGGAGGGCCTCATAGCTGCATTCAGAGTTAGAAGACCACAAAGCAAATATACAACATGCTTCAGTTGAAGTAAGAGTTGCTTTGGTTTCTCCCTTCAGTGCAATCACTGTTGCTCCCTCAAGTGGGCAATTTCAAGGAAGTTTTAGAGGAAAAGTGTAGCAGAAAGGAAAGAGAGGTAAGCAGGAAGTTTGAGAGAAGATGGCTTCTGGGAAATGACAATCTTCTCAGACCTCAGTCTTGTTTTAGCTCTGCTGGTCATTGTCATGGTGGCCACTGACATAGGTCTTCATCTCCCTACAGATTATTGTACTACTGTTTTACTTGAAACATGAAACTTTAGTTTCTCTTTTTCCTTCTAATCTATTTTAAACCCAGATGACCAAACAATCCTCAACTCCAGAAGAATTACAGAATGAGAACTGTAAGTTATATATACTTTAGAGATATTTCATCTAGGAGCTCAATCTATCATAGATGGGAAAACAAATCCAGAAAAATGATGTAACTTGTCAGTGGTCAAATAATCAATCTACTGCATCTACATTCAGTAAGTTTTCTCTGCTTGTCCTCTCTACTGATTGATTCACCCCAGAGAGGCTGGCACATTTAAATAATCTCTGTGGGTGAGGCTCATATCTCTTAGGAAATCTATCACACTTAGTTCAGAGTCCAGGGACACTTGTATACTTAGCGGCTATTTTAGAGGACTTTGAACACCTACCAAGGAAAATCTCTGATTAAAAATAACCATGATTCAGAGTGAGTAGCTTTTCCCCAAGAGCTTACAAGAGTAAAAAGGCTAAGAAACCAGAGCCTAACTCTTTAGGAAAAAGAGAATCCTGGTATTTAATATCTTCTGGGTGGTGCAGTGGTAACAGGAGACACAGTCTTGATCCTACAGTCGGGAAGATCCCCTGGAGAAGAAAATGGCAAGCCTTTCCAGTATTCTTGCCTGGAAAATTCCATGGACAGAGGAGCCTGGTGGGCTACAGTCCATGGGGTTGCAAAGAGTTGGACACAACCGAGCAACTAAGCACACAGCACACACAAAGCTTGTATTCTTCTTTCTCCAAAATATTTTACAGGAACATTGTCATTAATAAACTTTACTGAAGACAAATTTTAAAAGTATATTGTTTAAAATGTCCTCATGTTTAGGTTAAAAAGTGACAGTGATCTCAGGTGGCCTCAGCCTGCAGCAGCTTGAAGCAGGATTTCAGTTGCCAGCCAGAGTTTGAGGTCAGACAGTGTCAGGGAAAATGCTGAATCCTAGCCACTAGACCACGAGGGACCAGTTTACAATGACAAGCTGTGTAGAAATGAATTTCCACATAGAGATGGAAAGTAGTGAAGCAAGAAAAGTATTTATTAGGAGAAAAGAGAATACAGTATGTTTGGATAGACACGTGGGTGGGCTCAGAGAGAGTCGCACTCTTCTGGTAGTTTGACTCACTTCTATGGGGCGTACCTTCCAGGTTTCCTTTGACCAATTTTCTTGCTTTGCCTGGTTCTGAGTCTGTATTTGGTATATATCAAGATCCTCCCTGTGTGCATACATACATCTCTAAGTCAAGATGTATTCTAGTGAAGAGGCCCATGAGTAGTTGATGTTACTTGCTATGAGGTGACACCCTCTCCCATTTTGACTTCCAAGGAGTGTTTCTGCACATGTGTAGTTAGGGAGGTCCCTTCCTCCATCATCCTGCTATTATGGAATTTCTGTCCACAGAGGAGAAACTGTTCAGTCTGGGGCCCATCTATCTCCTGCCTCAATAGAAACTCAAACATACACATTTATATTTTAAATGCTTCCCTGATAGCTCAGTTGGTAAAGAATCTGCCTGTAGTACAGGACACCCTGGTCTGAGTCCTGGCTTGGGAAAATCCCCTGAAGAAGGGATAGGCTACCCACTCCAGTATTCTTGGACTTCCCTTGTGGGTCAGCTGCAATGCGGGAGACCTGGGTTTGACCCCTTGGTTGGGAAGATTTCCCAAAGAAGGGAAAGGCTACCCTCTCCAGTATTCTGGCCTGGAGAATTCCATTGTCTGTATAGTCGATGGGGTTGCAAAGAGTTGGACATGACTGAGCCACTTTCGCTTTCACTTTCTTTCATTATTATATCATGTATATTTAACAAAAGACTTTTTGATCACGAGTTGATGAGTCCAAAAATAACCAGTTTACCAACAAGGGCTCTAGACTTCAAGCCCCCTTGAGGTCAATTATCTTGTCTTCTTCATCCTTACAATGTAATTTCTTAGAATAGCTTTCAGAACAGAGATGATGTTTAGTAGTGTTTGTCAATAAAAGAAATAACTTTCCTCAAATGATATCAGAACTAGGATACAACATTGATAAATACTGGTCTGCCACTTTGACACAAAAGTCAAGAATTACAATTGTGAGTGAAAGTCTATTTTTTTTCCTTTAAGGATCTTTTTCAATGTACTTATAAAAGCAAGTACCAGAATTTCCATGGTGGTCCAGTGGAAAAGACTTAGATCTTCCAGTGCAAGGGTTTGATTACTGGTTGGGAAAATAAGATCCCACATGCCGTGCAGTGCATTCAAAAAAACAAAAGCAACTACCTATGTTTAATTATATCTACATTTGTATAAGCCCTGATATTGGCAGTAATTTGGACCAATCCTTTTACTAAGAACACTAGAAAAACTCAGCAAAGTATTTTAAAAAATAATTCAAAGGCATCAGAGAGCTCACAGGATAGGAATGACCAGGCTATGAATCTGAAGAATGATGGAGACCCAGGGACATCCATTTATCCATTCCAAAGAATGTAGCTAAGAGGATGAGCAGGGATGAGAGACAGTGATTAGAATTCAGGGTGTACTAAGGAGGGAGGAGGAGAGCTCTGTTGAAGCTCCTGTTGGACTAGGAATCCAAATGGCTACATCTTAGAAGTAAAGGGGTAGCATCTCATTTTCAAAGCATTTAAATCCTGAGGTTGGATTAGGATAATGCCTTTGCACTAATGTCCCCAAGCACTTGGTGGAGGCAAACTAAAATCCTACTTGGAGTAAAGTAATATGTTAGGCCTGAAGTCATCTCAACAAATAATGATGCAAATACAGTTTTTAGTACACAATTAAAAGTAAATCATACAAAGAAAGAAAAACAGCAGAAGCAATAGAAAAAAAAACACAAAAGGGGTTGAGACAGTGAAATGATCAAACACTTAAAAATAACAATGCTTACTATATATAAATAAATAAAACACAAGATTTAAAATTTAGGCAGATAACCAGAAACTGGAAAAAAGAATCAGGAAATTCCCTGACAGTTCAGTGGCCAGAACTACATGCTCTTATTGTGGAAACCCAGGTTCAATCCCTGATCGGTGAACTGAAATCGCACAAGCCTGGTTCAGGTCAGTCCAGTCGCTCAGTCACGTCCAGCTCTTTGTGACCCCGTGGACTGCAGCATGCCAGGCTTCCCTGTCCATCACCAACTCCTGGAGATTCCTCAAAATTATGTCCATTGAGTTGGTGATGCCATCCAACTATCTTATCCTCTGTCATCCCCTTCCCTCCCACCTTCAATTTTTCCCAGAATCAGGGTCTTTTCCAATGAGTCAGTTCTTCGCATCAGGTGGCCAAAGTATTGGAGTTTCAGCTTCAGCATCGATCCTTCCAACGAATATTCAGGACTGATTTCATTTAGGAAGGACTGGTTGGATCGCCTTGCAGTCCAAGGGACTCTCAAGAGCCTTCTCCAACACCACAGTTCAAAAGCATCAATTCTTCAGTGGTCAGCTTTCTTTGTAGTCCAACTCTCACATCCATACACGACTACTGGAAAAACCATAACTTTGACTAGATGGACCTTTGTCAGCAAAGTGATGTCTCTGCTTTTTTAACATGCTATCTAGGTTGGTCCTAACTTTTCTTCCAAGGAGCAAGTGTCTTTTAATTTCATGGCTGCAGTCGCCATCTGCAGTGATTTTGGAGCCCCCAAAAATAATGTCTGTCCTTGTTTCCATTGTTTCCCTATTTGCCATGAAGTGATGGGACCAGATGCCATGATCTTCGTTTTCTGAATGTTCAGCTTTAAGCCAACTTTTTCCACTCTCTTTCACTTTCATCAAAAGGTTCTTTAGTTCTTCTTCACTTTCTGCCATAAGGGTGGTGCCATCTGCATATCTGAGGTTATTGATATTTCTCCCAGAAATCTTGATTCCAGTTTTTGCTTCATCCAGCCCAACATTTCTCATGATGTACTCTGCATATAAGTTAAATAATCAAGATGACAATATGCAGCTTTGACGTACTCCTTTTCCTATTTGGAACCAGTCTGTTGTTCCATGTCCAGTTCTAGCTGTTGCTTCTTGACCTGCATACAGATTTCTCAGGAGGCAGGTCAGATGGTCTGGTATGCCCATCTCTTTCAGAATTATCCACAGTTTGTTGTGATCCACACAGTCAAATGCTTTGGCATAGTCAATAAAGCAGAAATAGATGTTTTCCTGGAACTCCCTTGCTTTTTTGATGATCCAACAGATGTTAGCAATGTGATCTCTGGTTCCTCTGCCTTTTCTAAATCCAGCTTGAACACTGGCAGTTCTTGGTTCATGTACTGTTGAAGCCTGGCTTGGAGAATTTTGAGCATGACTTTGCTAACGTGTGAGATGAGTGCAATTTGTGTGGTAGTTTGAGCATTCTTTGGCATTGCCTTTCTTTGAGGTTGGAATAAAAACTGACTTTTTCCAGTCCTGTGGCCACTGCTGAGTTTTCCAAATTTGCTGGCATATTGAGTGCAGCACTTTCACAGCATCATCTTTTAGAATTTGAAATAGCTCAACTGAAATTCCATCACCTCCACTAGTTTTGTTCGTAGTGACGCTTCCTAAGGCCCACTTGACTTCGCATTCCAGGATGTCTGGCTCTAGGTGAGTGATCATACCATGGTGTTTATCTGGGTCGTGAAGATCTTTTTTGTACAGTTCTGTGTATTCTTGCCACCTCTTCTTACTATCTTCTGCTTCTGTTAGGTCCATACCATTTCTGTCCTTTATTGTGCCCATCTTTGTGTGAAATGTTCCCCTGGTATCTCTAATTTTCTTGAAAAGATTTCTAGTCTTTCCCATTCTATTGTTTTTCTCTGTCTCTTTGCATTGATCACTAAGGAAGGCTTTCTTATCTCTGCTTCCTATTCTTTGGAACTCTGCATTCAAATGGGTATATCTTTCCTTTTTTCCTTTGTCTGGTAGTGTGGCATTAAAAAAAAAAAGCAGATGAAAATTTTAGAACCCCAAAATTTACTAACTCGTTAGCATATTAGCAGAGATATAGAATTAGTGAACTAGAAGATAAGTCAGAAAAAAAATTCATTATGAAGCACAAAGAAAAATAAGAAAGGAAAATATAGAATACAGAGGAAGAACATAGAAGATATCATAATGAAATTTAATATGCATGGAAATGGAATTCTAGAAGGAAAGAAAAGACAATACTGAGCAGAAATAGTATTTCAATGAATGAATCGTTAGCAGGATAAAAAATGTTTTTAATTGACACATAAACACATCATGAAAAACACCACTAAAATTCAAAGACAAAGAAAAATCTTAACTACAGCTAGAGAAAATAATAATTAACCTTTAAAGAAACAAATTAGACTTATAACTAACTCTTTAATAGAACTATCTTAAGCCAGAAAATGATAGAATGATAACTTCCAAGGATTAAAAGCAAATATTTTAAGAACGAAGGTGAAATTAAGAACTTTTCAAAATAGTGTGTTTGTCACCAGCAGATTGACAATGGCATTCTTCAGGCAGAAGGAAGTGACCCCAGTTGTTAAACAAGACATACATGAGGAAACAAAGATCAACCAAAATAGTAAATATGTGAGTAAATCTATCTGAATATTGATACTGACTATTTACATCGATAGTAGTAATGTCTTCTGTATTTAAAAGTACACAGAAGTGGTAAATGAACTTCCCAGGTGGTTCATGGCAAAGAATTCACCTGCCAATGCAGGAGATGTGGGTTCAATTCTTGGGTCAGGAAGATCCCATGGAGAGGGAAATGGCAACCCATTTCAGTATTCTTGCATGGGAAATCCAGTAGAGAAGCCTGGCAGGCTGTAGTCCATGGGCTCACAAAAGAGTAGAACATGGCTAAACGACATAATGGTATATATATCAGGAGAGGGGAAATGGAATCAAGTGTTCTAAAATCTGTGCATTGTCTAGGGGAATGGAAAAAGGTACAATTAATAATAGACTAAGAATACATTTTGTAATCACTAGAATAATCGCTAAGAAAATAAAGAGAATAATATATACTATGTGTATTAGTCAAGTTTCTCCAGAGAGAAAGAACTAACAGAATGTGGGTGGTGGGGAGCGGAGAGAGAGAAAAAGAGAGAGATTTATTTTAAGGAACTGGCTCAAGTGATTATGGAGGGGTTTGGAAGTCCAAAATCTGCTGGATATTCTGGCAGGCTGGAAGCCAAGGAAGAGTTGCAGTTTGAGTCCAAAAGCAGTGTGCTGGCAGAATTCCTTCTTGCTCAGAGATCAGTCTTTGTTTTATTAAGGCCTTCAGCTGAATGGATGAAGCTCACCCTTGTTATGGAGGGTAATCTGCTTTACTCAAAGTACATTAATTTAATTGCTGATCTTATCCAAGAAACACCTTCACAGAAGCATCTAGAATAATGTTTGACCAACTATTTGGACACTATAGTACAGCCAAAATGACACATAAAATTAATCATCACATCATACAATTTCCAACCTAAAAGGAGAGAGAGAATGGAGTAATAAAAGGTAATCAATCTAAGTGTGAGAAAGGAGAAACATGATAATATGTAATAGGTAAGACAAATAGAAAGTACTTAATAAGATGGTGGATTTAAACTCAAATATCTCACTGATTATATTAAGTGAAAAAAGCTCATAATTTAATGAGAAAGTTGTGTACTTTTTTTGGTTACCTATTGCTGTGTGACAAACTACCCCCAAATTTAGTAATTTTAAACTACCACCATTTTATTCTATTTCATGATTCTATGGGTCAGGAACATGAATAGGACACAAAGGGAATGGCTCATCTCATCTGTGGGTGATTTCTGCTGGGGCTAAAACAGCCCAGATAGCTTCACTCTCATGTCTGGTACCTCAGTTAGGATGGACCAGCTTAACTTAGATCGTATGTATAGGACACCGGTTCTCACTGTTGTTTGGATTCTTTTATTTTTGTACAAATAGTTTCATGACTTCCTTTCCATGTGCGTCTCCAAATAGTCTCTCCTGGGAGAGAGGCAGATTTCTTATATGCAAACTCAGAGCTTCCAGAAGGATTAGGCTTGGAACTAGCACACTGGCACTTCTACCACATTCTACTGGATAAAGTAAATTACAGGTCTATACCAGAGCCAAGGGGAGAGAAATAGTTATGGACATAAATATTAGGAGGTGTGATGAATCTGAGGCCACTGGTCCTTGTAACCAGCTAGCACAGACTGTCAGACTCAACAAAAATTCAAAATCCAACTACATGCTGTTTAGAAGGGATATATCTAGACTCTAAAGATGCAAAAGATCAAAAGAAAAGGGATGGAAAAAAACTAAACTATGAAATACTACCAAAAGAAAGCTAGACTAGATTAAGTAGACTCAAACAAAAAGTAGTACTAGAGATAATGGGAGAGTCTTCATAATGATAAAGATTTAATTGGCCAGGAAGATTTTTTTAAATACTAAGTTTGTGTTGTTCTAGTAATGTAACCTCATGGCACATAAAGCAAAAATAACATGGAGGGATAAAAATTTACAATTTTGGTGGAAAAGGGTAACATATTCAGTTACTGATAAAATAGGCAGACAAAAATTTCAGTAAGAGTATAGATTTGAACAACACTTTTAGCAAAGCTGAGTGTAAGAACATATTGAGTCCATTTCTATAATCCTTTGCGTATGAACAAATTCATCACTTACATTATTTCTGTTTGGGCTCCTGAAGCTGGAATGGACATCCAAAGATCCTAAGACTTCATGCTGGTTGGAACATATCTATATTTTACATATCTGTTTACCAGTGTATGCCTTTACTTCATTCATTAAGTCAGCATATAAGGTTGACTTATAAAGTTCCTGCTTGTCATATACATATCAAGTTCCTATTATATGCCAGGCACTATACTTAGCACAGAGATGAAAGCTATAGTTAAAATTACAGACAAGCAAATCAGAGAATATAATTTGGTACTGTAAGTGCAGTGATAGAGCGGCACATAAGGAGTAGTGGGAACCAAGTCCTAACTCAGCCACAGATGACGCCTGAGCAAAATGACAAAAGAAAAGAATATGGAGTAGAAGTGACAGTGTGGGAGTAGGCAGTGGCGAAGCCTGGTTGTGTGAGAGATGACTCTGCAAGCCAGAGAGCTGCCAGTTATTTGGAATGTCTCGAGTATAAAAGATTGATTGAGATAGGGGTTATCTAGTTGCAAGAAGCAGAAATTCATGCCAGCTGGCTAAAGGAAAGGAGGGACGAGTGTAAAAATAGGCAGGGATTATATGAGACACAACTGTGGGAAGCACAGCCAACTTTGCAAGAACTCTCCTTCCCCACTGCTCTCTCTCATCTGGGTGTTTCTTCACTTTGCGTCTCTCCACAGATTGGCTTCTCTGCTTGTTTTCTGCTTGCACGTGTCCTATGACTGTCTCAAATAGTGATCCCAGTTCTCCAACACTGGCCCCTTCCCAGTTTGCCCAACTTTACTGCTTAACAACCCAGTTATTACTTAACTCAGCCACAGGGTTCCAACTCCAAATTCCCAGGGACTGTAATCTGACTGGTACTAGTTCAACAAGCATAGTAGATCAGGAGTCAGCAAGCTACAGTCTGAGGCAGGGTTGGGATGGGAAGAATCTGTCCTGTCTTGGGCTTTTAAAAATATGTGTATTTAATTAATACATTTATTCAGGTTGTGCAGGGTCTTATCACTGTGCCTGGGCTTTCCCTAATTATGATGAGCAGGGGCTACTCTCGAGTTGTGGGGCTAGGGCTTCACACTGCAGTGGCTTCTCTTGCTGTATAGCACAGGCTCTAAGGCATGCAAGCTTCACTAGTTGTGTTGCATGGGCTCAGGAATTGTGGCTCTGAGGCTCTAGAACTTAACCTCTAGACCACCAGGGAAGCCCGTGTCTTCTGCTTTTAGAGTACAGCCAAACACATTCATTTACATGTTGTCTGTGACTGCTTTGGCATTTACAAGGACAGTGTTGGGTAGTTGCAACAGAGGACCTATGGACCACAAATCCCAAAGCGTATACTGTCTAAACCTTTCAAGAAAACTTTTCTGACCTCTGCATCAGACAGTTGGATGTGGAGATACAGGGCTGTATAGGGGCTTGAGTGGCACAGGGTAGGTGGGGGCAGTCAGCTCTGGTAACAAAGTTCTCCTGAGAGGGGATAACCACCTCCCACCCCCACCCCACATGTAGAAAAACAATAATGTAGAGAAAAGGCAGTCTAGGAAAAATTTGGGGAAAGGACTATTTAAATGTTATAGCACAAGAAAGAAAATAATCAGTCTAGGTATGTGCTAAATTTTTTACACAAAGGATGGGAGAGTGCAAGACAGTTACTCCTTAATCTGGAGAAGTTCAATAAGATGCTAAATTTAGAAGAGCATGTCACAGTAACTACCTACAAATAACTGACTTGTGGCAAATTTCCCAGACCCTCCATAGTTAGCTCTTCCTGAGATGAATTGGCTGAGGCAAAGTGTGTACATATAAAGATTTTTAAATGCATGTCCACAAGGTTATATATTTACCTTTCAAAAGAGGGAAAAAGAGAGAGAAGAGGCACTGAGAGAATTAGACTGATAAATGTAAAGACAGTGGCAGATGGACTGAAACTTTCAGGGGAGGGGGAAGATGAAATCTAGAAAACCAGAATTTACCAATTTGGGAAACTTAAGATTATTGTGGGGAAAATCTTTCCTAAGCAGTCTTTGGGTTGAATAGAAAAACTGTTTAATATTAGAGGTTAAGCCATCTGAGAGCTAATTCTAGTCCTTGCAACTCAAAGTGCGATCTGAGCTCACTCAGTGTCATTGGCATCACCAGGGAATTTATTAGAAATGGAGACTCTTAGATCCCACCCCAGACCCACTGATTAAGATTCTGCATTTTTTAAATATTGCCCAGATGATTCATCCACATGTTGAAGTATGAGAAGCATTGAATTAGAACAGTAGTTTTTAGATCATTCAAAGTAGAGCAGTTGTAGGGTTTTTTTTTTTTTTTTTTTGAGTGAAATCTTACATGGAGCCCAACTCTATCAATTGATCAAAGTATACCTTCTCTTGTTGAAGATGGGTGAATACTGACATGCAGAGAAGGACTGAAAAAGCCCAGGCATTTCCATCCGATGTTCCCCCAGTACACAGTTTGAAAACCCACTGATGTAACATAATGAATGGAGGTAATATCAGAATCTTCAGGGCCAACCTCTGTCAAACTCCTAGGCCCTCTTCCACTTCCACCTCACTGAGAACGTCTACTACAATGAATCCCTGTTAGTGATGGAATATGTCCTGCCTTGAGAGAGTTGGAATTTTTAAAGACTTTAAAATCACTGACCTAGATTCCTTCTCTCAGATTAAAGATGGGGAGACTCAGGCTCAGAATATGACTAGTGAAACTTCATTAAAATATGGCCACATTTAAAACTACACTGATTGCTAATAAGAGGCTACTATGGGCTGATATCTGTGTCCTCTCAAATTAATCTATTTGATCCCTAAAGCCTAAAGTAATGGTTTTAGGAGGTGAGAACTTTGGAAGGTGATAAGGTCATGAGAGAAGAAGCCTAAGGAATGGAATTAGTACCCTTATAAAAGACCTCTCTGGGCTTCCCTGGTGCTTCAGATGGTAAAGAATCTACCTGCAATGCAAGAGACCCAGATTTGGTCCCTGGGTTGGAAGATCTCCTGGAGAAGAGAATGGCTACCCACTCCAGTATCCTTGCCTGGAGAATCCCATGAACAGAGGAGCCTGGTGGGCCACAGTCCATGGGGTTGCAGAGTCAGACACGACTGAGCAACCAACACTAAAAAACCTCTCAGAGTTCCCTTGCCCCTTCTGCCATGTCAGATTACAGCAAGACGATGGTAATCTATGAACCAGGAATATTCTAACCAGACACTGAACTGTGGGAATTTCCAGACTCCTGAACTGTAAAAAATAAATGTTGTTTGTAAGTCAGCCAGTCTATTATATTCTGTTGGAGCATCCGAAATGAAAACAGAGATAGTTCTGAAGCTTCAGTCATTCTCAGAAATAATAAAGTGCTAAAATGCCATTTTCTTTTTTATGTAGCAGTGAAGTAGAGAGACAGTGTGTGCAGTTTTAAAAGCCCTAGATTTAGACAGGCTCAGGCTTGAATCTGGATCTGCTACTTCCTAGCCCAGGCAAAATAGTTCAATGTTTTCTAAACCTATTCATGTCTGATATTATTTTTAAATAAACAACTGAAAAGTCAACCTACTTCAGTTTTAGAAATTGCCTAAAATGATTGCATGTGTGAAGGCAGATAAAACCATTTTCCACTGCTAGAAGAGTAAAGCAAATTTATCTGCAGTAAATAGTTTCTTCAAAATTAAATGCTGCAGTTGTGGAAATAGTTCTTGATAAATGAAGCATATGTTTAAAGAAGGCAGAGGGTATTAAAGAGATTCCAAATTATAGTATATGCAACATTTAGATCCATAGCAGTGTTGCATTTAGAGTCAGGCATTTTTAGTAACTATGGTCCATTGCCTCACTCTGTCTTGTAGATTGTGAAACCCCCAAACTTTGGAGTCATCCCTGGTACCTCTATTTCTTTCATAACTTCAAATTTCATTTTGAAATTTGAACTTTGAATTTCATAAATTCAAAATTCTAGACTCTGACCCCTTCTCCCCGTCTACTGCCGCCACCTTGGTCAAAACCACGGTCACCCCTCACCGAATGACTTAGCCTCCCAACCCTCTACACCTACTCTTGTCCCCATGCAGTATTTTCCTACCACAGCAGTCAGATTAACCCTCTTAAAAACTGGCAGTTCATATTACTCCTCAGCTCGAAACTACTCAATGGCTTCCCCATTTCACTTAGAGGAATGCTGAAGTCCTAATAGTCCACCAAGTCTTTCATAATCTCACCCCATCGCTAGCACTTCCATTGCCCTCCCTGCTTTTTCTTGACAATGCCGGGCACACCCTGCCCTGTGACCTTTACTCTTTGCCTGAGATGTTCTTCTCCCAGATATCTATTTAGGTAAATCTGTCACCTCCTTTAAGTCTTTGCTTGAATTTTACTTTCTCACTGAGACTTGCCTTGACCTAATTTTATACAAAAATTACCCCAACCATATCCCAGGAATTCCAATCTCCTTTCCTTTGTTGTATTGTACTTTATTTTATAACATACTAGATAGCTGATTTCTTATATCTTGCTTAAATCTTCACCCCCTCCACCACACATACACACATACACATGAATGTAAGCTCCAGAGAGGCAATAGCCTCTGTTTTGTTCATTGATGTGTTCTAGGCATCTAAAACACTGTTTGACATATATACACACTCAACAAATATTTGTCAAATTAATTAGTTTTGTAGTTACCAGTTTTGTGTGTGTTTGTTGCACTGCCTTATTTTGAAAAGACTAAATTAAACTGACAATAATTTAACAAATCTAATAATTGCACGAGTTGGAGGTTTTCCATTTTCTTTTCATTTCTCTTTGTTTCCATTTCTTCTTCATGCTATGATTAAAAAACAAACAAACAAACCCAAATGTTTCAAATACAAATCTGTTTTAAGCTGATGTGCTTATTTCTTCACCAAAGAACCCATGTTCCTCAGGTTGTTCAATATATATCTATGCCATTTCTATTTTCTCTCTAGTCTTCAGTCACACCCTATCTATGAACAAAACAGAATTTATGTGTCTAAAGATCCATTATTTTCAGGACTGCCTGGTCTAATGTATTGGCAGAGAGACAGTCATCCTCAGACCAGTAATCTGGGTTGAGACTATAGCTATAAAGAATGGATAATAGGATAATAACTGATAATAGGAGCAGTGGTATGTAGAGGAAGAGCTGGAGGCTGGCCCCTCTGTGGGAAAATGTTGACTCTCTGTTAGCCCTTCTCCTATGGGAGAAGAGAAAGAAGACAAATTGGAGTGGGGACATTAATAAAATTGTGTGCTCTACGCCATGGTTTATAAAACCCTCTCTTGGCTCCTTTACAAAATCTTCAGAATAATCTACATTGTTCTTAAGTATTTGAAGGGTGAGTTTTCTTTGGAAGGGACTTGAATATATTCTGATTCCTACTTTAAGGTTGACATGGGGCCAAAATGGAGGCTTTCAGGGCAGGGTTACATAAGGAAAGTTTTAGGGAGTATGATTAGCAGAACTAATAAAGACCTGTTCAAGTAACTGAGATATGTGTTGGGAAAGGCACCATAAAAATGACAAAAATTCATGTAATTAGAGCCCTCCTTTTGAGTTAAGAAACTGTCTCTTCAAAATATCTGTTTTAAAATGTCTAAATGTTGACTAGGAAGGGAGATATTGGTAGGGTCTATCCCATTTTACACTTACACACTTGAGGTTAGTTAGCTTCTTCTATAAAAGGGAACAAAGCCTTGAAAGAAAAAGTAAAAGTATTTGTAGTTATGATGGAAGAGGCATTTCAGAAATGTTTGGTTGCTTGGAGGCAAAGCATACTGCCAACAGGTTTAAACCAACATTGGTACCACAGTGTACATCCTGGCAGTGAGGAGAGGGCATGGTTAAGTGCTGCTCCTTTGTGTGACGGGCTGGGTCATATTCTACTCAATTTCATCACATTTTTGCCTAATGTAATTCTTGACCTACCCTTTTATGATCTGGATATCCTCATCTCCCATTGTTTTTTATTTCCAATGAAAATTTTGATCTCATTTAAGTAAGTTCTCAATAGCTTGGAGCCCTATTTTTTAAATTGTTGATTAGACTTATATAATATAAGGCCAATTATTAAGCCATGACTAGGAAGATAAAGAAATAAAAAACACAGGTGCCTAGAGTGTCACCTGGGTCATGGGGGAATGTAGAAGGTTGCATTCTACCAGCACCCTCCAGCAGGAACATGGGTACCCGTTGGGTAGGGGGTGTAGGTCAGTCCAGCACACACCTGCAGCATCTTGGGGCAGGCATGACAGTGGCCCATCTCTGCCCTGAGCTGGCAGCATCACAGTGCATTTGATGGATGTCTTAGCAGGGGCAAGCTCTGACTCCCCCCATCTGGGCACCAAAAGCCTCCTGGAGTGGAGGTTGCAATCCTTTGTGGATTACCCATCTGCCATGGGTTTGGGTGGCAGGCCATGTGAAGGGAGGTTGACTTCTACCCCTGTCCAGGGCTCAGCTCCTAACTCCTACACCTGTGAGAGGTGAACTTAGCAGCTGGTGGATGGTGAGTACACACATTTGTAGAATGGTGCCCCAGGGTGCCTTTGAGTGGTGCCTTGAAAGTGTCCCTGTGCAAGGAAGCAGGACATTAAGTGGCAAATAAAAAAACACCATGATGAGGTGAGAGAGAAGAAAAAGAGAAAAATGTTCTATATTTTGGTATCTTTAATATTACAGTGCGTTGGCACTTTTTCTACTTTTTGAACAAGGCCCTGTATTTTCATTTTTCACTGGACCCTGCAAATAATGTGGCTGGTCCTATCTGTATGCATTTTGCATTTTTCTTTTATAAGTAACAGGTTATAACATCAGACATGGTGATGTGTCTTCCATTAGTGAAACTAAGCCAATTTTTATAATCTTCAATTACCTTTGATGGGTTTAGTAAAGAGGAAGCAATTTTTCCCATACCCATAAGAATTACTCTGTCATTAAATTCACTTTATTGTATGATTTAAAATTAATAAGCAGGGAAGAAAATTTAGTAGTTGTCAGCAGAATTTCATTTTAAATTGTAGTAATTTCTTTTCTAGATGTTCTTGATATCCAGCAATCAGGATATAAAATACTGCTTCTGTATAGATATTATATTACATAGGAGAACTTATTTTCAGTTCTGAGGCAGACAAGTCTTCTAAGAATAAAATAATCCTCAAAAATAATTGAATCTTTGATATGTGCATTTTCTGTCTCTTCTTTTGTTAGGGAAGTAGTATGGTTTAGTCTAAAGAACCCAGGATTCTGAGATAGAAGAAGAAAATGGGCAAGTTATTTAACTTTTCTGTTTCTCAATTTTATCTTTGTTAAATAAAGAACTTTAAGTAACTGGAAAGTTTCTAAGGTTTCTTCCAACCCTGGAATCCAGTGAAGTTTGAATAGCATGTTTTAACCGCACACACACAGCACAGATACACTATTTGAATGAATGCTACTACTACGAAACTATCTTTAGTAACTAACTATGGGTCTTGAAACATATTTGCATGAATTAATAGAAACATCCTGAATTTACTCAAGTAAAAATTTGTTTTTTCTTTTTGAGAAACTGTGTCATATAGAACAAGAAGGCACAAAATAACATATATGAGTGCATATTCAAAATAACTATAAAGTACCCACCACCCAGACTAAGAAATAGAAAACTGCCATATCTTAGAAGCTCCTTATTCACACCTCTCTGAACATTTCTCTTTACCACCCTTGCAGAGGTAACTGTTATACTGCTTTTAAAAATATATTTATTTGTTTGGCTGCGCCAGGTCTTAATTGCAGCACATGGGATCTTTAGTTGCGGCATGTGAACTCTCAGTTGCGGCATGTGAGATCTATCTCCCTGACCAGGGCTGGAACCCAGGGCCCCTGCATTGATAGTGCGCAGTCTTAGCCACTGGACCACCAGGGAAGTTCCTATACTGCTCTTTTGAGATGATCATCCTCTTGTTATTCTTTACAGATTTTACCCTCTGTACAGGTGGTGTTAAATAACATGCTATTTTTAAAGGAGTTGTATTGTAAAAATAACACTTTGCATGAGATAGAAAATCTTACTGACTGAAATGGCTTTTTTCTCCTTAGTCAGATGTCTACCTCTGATCCAGTCAATTGTGGCAGAGGTAGAAAAAGGGCAGCCACAACAGTTCCAGTCAGCATTTATTCAAAGGTTACAAACACTGTTCAGGAAATAGCTAGATACAATGTGTAATTCAGCCAATGATGTCATTTTAAACAAGTCTGAACTAACACTGGCTTTATTTTCTCATTAATAAATACTGCATTTTACATGCTGTTAAGAAAAGCTTCAGATCTCTAAAAGAAAAAAATGCTAACCTTAATTCAGTTGATTGGGCATAGAAAATAATTTTCCCCTTTCATTATTTTATTTAATTATTACTGGATGTTTCTTGGGTGTCTGTGTTGTCAATTAATGGAGAAATTCACTGAATCTCACCCATTGCTACTCTGCCATTGGCCTTATGTTCTCTAGCCAGGCCCATATCTTCTTCCTTTTCTAAGCCAATTAAGAATATCAAATGCCACTTGTTTAATAATGAATATGATGGAATGAAATGCATTTTTTTCTTTTTACCACATAATTTTAGACATAAATTGTGTGTTAGAGATGCAGATCATTGATTCTACCCATCCTCTATTCTAAAAGATTCTGATTCTTGCCTCCATCACAACAGAGCCCTTGCTGGCCTTTTTGTGCTATGTGATCCCACCTCTGCCCCGGACTTCGGCAAGTAAGCAATGGGCAGACACTTGGTTGGCCCAAGGAGATGCACACTATCTTGTAGCTAATCCAATCAAATTCTCCTTTTTGAACATTTGAGAGTGAAGGCACAGAAACCTAGAGAGTGGTTAGCTGCATCATTTTTCACAGGGGAGCTAGAAAGAGCGACCACCCTCTTTCCACCCCTCGATTTCTCCTTGAATTCTGTAAGATCAATATTTCTTAAATAACAGATCAAGAGAATAATAAACATTTGAACTAACTTGAGTAGGCTATTTGAAATAAACTTGCTCTAAAACAAATGGAGAAAAAAATTTTTTTAATATTTTTCCTTACAAAAAAACAACGAAGTTATTCCCTAAAAACAGTAGTTCTCAAACTTCACCACTCCTTGAGAAACAATGCCTGAGGAATAATCATCTAAGATGACCATAACTAACATAACTTTTTTAAAAACCAAAAATTGAGATTCCTCAGAAGAGTATAATAATTATGAGATCATATCTTGAATGAAGCCAGATAACCTAGATCCAAACTCTGGCTCTGCCACTTACAAAGTGAGTGAACTTGGACAAGAATCTTAACTTTTCTGTGCCTCTTCATCTGTAAAGTAGATAGTCTAACAGATAATATCTTTAGGCAGCCTAGCACTATATGATTCCAGGGATCCCATTCTTATAGACTACAGTGTCAATGGCATCCCCTAGAATTGTGCAAAAGTGTTATCATATTATGAGTGCTTACCTCCTAGAGTTGTGATGATTAAAATCATTGTAAGGATTAAATGAAGTGGAATGCATGTGAAGGGTTTAGAACAGTGCCAGCACATGGTGAGAGTTCATTAGGTGCTGACTATTAGAGAATGGTCCTTGTCTTGGCTAGGCAAAGGAAATACTGAACACATTGTAGAGGTAACTGTATCCTTAACTAAGAAATAAAGGAGTACAGGTACCACTGTGCAGGTATAGTAGACTTTTGGAGAGCAGGGAAGTGACAAAAGAAAATATGCTCGTAATTCTTCCAGGCCACAAAACTACCCTTTACCCTATATCTAGGGTATGCTAAAATCAAAGTAAAGAAATAGTCACTGCGATCCCTAAATTATATTTTAATTCCTGAAACATTAAATACTCTATCAAGAGACAGTACTCCGTACAGATTGACCCTAATGTTTTTTTTTTTAATCAAGTCAATTTATTCTTCAACATACTGTGTTCTGATTTAAAATATTACTGAAAGATGTAGGTGGTAAATTGCACAATTTTATTTGACAGGATAAGAAACTATTTTAAGCAAGGAAATGGTTAAAAACCAAAGTTGTATTTGAAACTGTGAACTTGGTGCCATAAGAAAAGTCATTTGAGACTTGTGTATGTGAACGTTCACAGCAGTATTATTCATAAGAGCCAAAACCTAGGAACAGTCCACATGTCCATCAACTGGTGGATGGATAAACAAAGTGTAGTTTCTTTGTTATCATTGCTATGACACCGAATCACCCCAACATGTAGTGGCTAAAAACAACAAATGTTTATTTTCTTACCATTCCTGTGAGAGATCAAAGGGTCAGGAATATGTACTTGCTTAGTTGGGTAACTGCTTTATTCTCTCCTAAGGCTATGGTCAAGGTGCTGGCCAGGGCTACAGCCTCTCTGAAGCCTGGACCGAAGAGTGGGGGGTACCTGCTTCCATTATCACTCGCATGGTGTTAACAGGCCTTAGGTTCTCATTGGCTATTGGCCAGAAACATCAGTTCCTTGCCATGCGGATCTGCCTACAGGGCTGTTCACAAAATGGCAGCCGGAGAATGAGAGCCTCCAAGATGAAAACCATAGTCTTTTTATTTTTAATTTTAACCTAATTAGTGAAAGTGAAAGTTGCTCAGTCATGTCTGACTCTTTGTGACCCCACGGACTATACAGTCTATTGAATTCTCCAGGCCAGAATACTGGAGTGGGTAGCCTTTCCCTTCTCCAGGGGATCTTCCCAACCCAGGTATCAAACCCAGGTCTCCCTCATTGTAGGCAGATTCTTTACCAGCTGAGCCATAAAGGAACCCCAAGAATACTGGAGTGGATTAGCCTATCCCTTCTCTAGCGGATCTTCCCGACCCAGGAATTGAATCGGGGTCTCCTTCATTGCAGGTGGATTCTTCATCAACTACACTATCAAAATTTTAACCTAATCTCAGGATGACAGCCCACGACATTCTGTTCATTAACAGTAAGTCACTAGATCTAGCCTACACTCAGTAGGCGGGAATGACACAGGGACATGACTGCCAGGAGGCAGGAATCATTGAACACCATCTTAGAAGCTGCAGCCAATGTGGTACATCCATCAGTGGTCCTATTCATCTATAAAAAAGAACAAACTTCAGGGCTTTGCTACAAATGTATGAACCTCAAAAACATTAGGTTAAGTAGAAGAAGTCAGGCATGAAAGACCACATTCTGTATGTTTCTATTATTACACATTCTGAAAAGGCAAAATTATAGAAACCGAAAGTAGATTAGGGGTTACTTAAGGTTAAGGGGGTGGGTGGACAAAAGGGAATTTTTTAGGGGTGATGAACATATTTATAAAAATGGATTGTAGTGATGGCTACAGAACTCTATATAATTACTAAAAATCAGTAAATAAATACAAAAAAAGACAGCATGGGATACAAAACAACTAGGCTGTACTTTTCAAAAAATGTCATTATTCTGCCTTTCATGAAAGACAGAGGTATTATGTCAGATTAAAAGAAACCAAAAGGTCATGACAACCAACTGTAATGCATGATCCTGGATTGGCTACTGAATATGGTGGGGAGGGCATGGAAGAGATGTCATAAGGACTTCATCAGGAAATCTGGAGAAATTGCATATAGACTGTAGATTAGATAATATTATTGTATCAATATTAAACTTTCCAAATAAGTATCCTGTGGTTATGTAGGAGAATGCCCTTGTTCTTAAGAAATATTTGCTTTCTAGGGGTAGAGTCACATTTTTTCTGCAACTATGGGTGATGAGGTCCCACCTCCAGGTTGTTGCCAGGGATAGAAGTCTTAAAATTTCCTAGGTGGTTGTAATGTACAGCTGAGGTCAAGAACCAGTGTTCCATGTGTGGCCACTATGGTTTTTCCAGTAGTCATGTATGGATATAAGAATTGGACTATAAGGAAAGCTGAGCACCAAAGAATTGATGCTTTTGAACTGTGGTGTTGGAGAAGACTCTTGAGAGTCCCTTGGACAGCAAGGAGATCCAACCAGTCCATCCTATAGGAAATCAGTCCTGAATATTCATTGGAAGGACTGATGTTGAAGCTGAAACTCCAATACCCTGGCCACCTGATGCAAAGAGCTGACTCATTTGAAAAGACCCTGATTCTGGGAAAGATTGAAGGCGGGAGAAGAAGGGGATGACAGAGGATGAGATGATTGGATGGCATCACCAACTCAATGGACATGAGTTTGAGTAAACCCCGGGAGTTGGTGATGGACAGGGAGGCATGGCGTGCTGCAGTCCATGGGTTCGCAAAGAGTTGGACACGACTGAGCGACTGAACTGAACTGAAACTCTTAACTTGTTTAGGGGGAAAAAAATACATGTATAAGCAAAATGTGGAGGAGTGATAGAGCAAATATAATTAATTGTTAACAACTGGTGAATCTGAAGGACATACAAAAATTCTTCATACTGTTCTTGCAACTCTTTTGTAAGTTTAAAATTATTTCAAACTAAAAAGTTTAAAAACCCCACAAATCTTTGAATGAAATTCTCATTCTGTCTCTCAGCTTCTAGCGAGGATAGAATATAGCTACTAACACAAACAGAAAAACCAACTGTAGAAAAAAGAAAACAAATTATTTTCGATCTACTACTTACCAGGTACTATTTTTGTTTTATTTAATTCTTTTCACACATGGAACACTGATTCTTGACCTCAACTGTACATTACAACCACCTAGGAACTTTTAAAACTTCTATGCCCTGGCAACAACCTGGAGGTGGGACCTCATCATCCATATTTTTAAAGTTCTCCAGGTGATTTCCATTGTACAGCCAAGATTGAGATCATGGCCTTGGACCTAAAACTTTGTCATCTCCTTCTTAGAACTGTCAAAGTTGAGGCCCATTGAGATTCTGTAATTTGCTCAGCTTGCAGAAATTGCAGAGGGTAGATGGAAATGGGTACACAGAAAAGCAGGCATCCATGTGACCTCATTTTTAGGCTCTTATCACCACACTTTTTGACCCTCTTGGGTCTTCACCCTACTTTCCTGAGCTTGGTCTGCAGACAAGGAGCTGAATTGGATGCTGCAAAATATAATCAAACTTGCTTTTAATTTTAAGGACCTTACAGAATGAAAGCAAATGTATAAAAGATGAGTCTTTATAGAAAAATTCTATAAAAGCACATAACTTCTTTGTGAGAGGCTGAAATCTGGTGATGGGAGTAGGTTCAATCGAGAAAGTCTTCTTTGATAAGTAGTCAGGAAAGAGAAATGCACATATCTGGACACTCTTTCTCATGATAACATAACTCCTTTCAAAGAAGACAAAACAAATCTTTTAATTTTAATTGTTAAATAAGAACATTCTAAAAGACTCCACTCCAATTTAGAATAGTAAAATATGCTTCCTTTAAGCCATGCTTCTCAATAACCAATCACTAGAAAGAATTATGTCTCATTTTAATTCAGTCCCATCTATTAATTTTTCATATTGTTGAACAGATAATATTCATGTGCATGCGTGTTAAGTCATTTCAGTCATGTCCGACTCTTTGGACACTGCCAGGCTCCTCTGTCCATGGGATTCTCCAGGTAAGAATACTGGAGTGGGTTGCCATTTCCTTCTCCAGAGTATATTCCCAACCCAGGGATTAAACCCGCATCTCTGATGTCTCCTTTGTTGAAAGGTGTGTTCTTTACCACTAACGCCACCTGGGATACCTGGGATATGCATGTAATAAACTTTAATTGTTGCTGCTCCTAGGTTTCCCAGACACTTAGAAAATAAGGATTTTTCAATTGCTGTTTAGGCTGAGAAAGAGGAAATTTGACCCACAGTTTATCATTTAGCTTATTAGCATACTGATATGACTACAATTTGTATTTGACTAAGGGGTTGTTTTTTCACTCTTGTAATCTTTTTTGGCAGAATACTATGGTTTGGTAGATTTTTTAAATAAATTTTCTATTTACACTAGGGAAATAAGATGGTGTTAATACAAGAAGTAAATTAATTGCTCTGAAACAATTCCACGTTGGTTTAGCCTCTTAGGTAGTATTTGCACAGCCCTAGCAGCTAATGATCAATTTGCATTGCCATTTAAACAAATTCAACCCTAAGACATTTCTCACACTTCCTAATGAATGATTCTTTTCTTAGTCTCAAGTTATCTAGTCCTGTGGTGATTTAGGATAGCTCTTTTATTTGATAAGTAAAAGATTTTTCAGGTTGCTAATTCAGAATGAACTAGCTTTTCTTTAGCTGCTTACCCTTCAAAGAATTTAATTTGATGTAGATTCACATAAGAAAGAAATTAACTGAGCTGTGTTGAGTCAATCTTACTGGTATTGAGATTTTTATTATTTTTAAAAAGTAATTAAATATTCTAAGTAATAACATTATTCTAAAATAGTCTAAAAATATTTTAAAGGGCCTGTAGTAAAAAGCACATTTAGTGTTGAGAGGCAGACCATCTCTGGTGTATTGATGTCGTTGTTTTCTGCATGTGCCAAATACCGAATGTTTGTGTCCCCTGAAAATTCATACACAGAAACCTACTCCCCTAATATGATAATATTCTGGAGGTGGGGACTCAGGGACGTAATTAGGTCACGAGAGTGTTCAGTTCAGTCGCTCAGTCGTGTCCGACTCTTTGCGACCCCATGAACTGCAGCTTGCCAGGCCTCCTGTCCATCACTAACTCACAGAGTTAACCCAAACTCATGCCCATTGAGTCGGTGATGCCATCCAACCATCTCATTCTCTGTCGCCCACTTCTCCTCCTGCCCTCAATCTTTCCCAGCATCAGAGTCTTTTCAAATGAGTCAGCTCTTCTCAAAAGGTGGCCAAAGTATTGGAGTTTCAGCTTCAACATCAATCCTTCCAATGAACATCCAGACTGATCTCCTTTAGGACGAACTGGTTGGATCTCCTTGCAGTCCAAGGGACTCTCAAGAGTCTTCTCCAACACCACAGTTCAAAAGCATCAATTCTATGGCACTCAGCTTGCTTTATAGTCCAACTCTCATATCCATATATGACTACTGGAAAAACCATAGCTTTCACTACACGGACCTTTTTTGGCAAAGTAATGTCTCTGCTTTTTAATATGCTGTCTAGGTTGGTCATAACTTTCCTTTCAAGGAGTAATCGTCTTTTAATTTCATGGCTGCAATCACCATCTGCAGTGATTTTGGAGCCCCCCAAAATAAAGTCTGTCACTGTTTCCATTGTTTCCCCGTCTATTTGCCATGAAGTGATGGGTCAGATGCCATGATCTTAGTTTTCTGAATGTTGAGCTTTAAGCCAACTTTTTCACTCTCCTCTTTCACTTTCATCAAGAGGCTCTTTAGTTCTTCTTCACTTTCTGCCATAAGGGTGGTGTCATCTGCATATCTGAGGTTATTGATATTTCTCTTGGCAATCTTGATTCCAGCTTGCACTTCTTCCAGCCCAGCGTTTCTCATGATGTACTCTGCATATAAGTTAAATAAGCAGGGTGACAATATACAGCCTTGACGTACTCCTTTTCCTATTTGGAACCAGTCTGTTGTTCCATGTCCAGTTCTAACTGCTGCTTCCTGACCTGCATACAGGTTTCTCAAGAGGCAGGTCAGGTGGTCTGGTATTACCATCTCTTGAAGAATTTTCCACTGTTTATTGTGATCCACACAGTTAAAGGCTTTGGCATAGTCAATAAAGCAGAAATAGATGTTTTTCTGAACTCTCTTGCTTTTTCAATGATCCAGCGGATGTTGGCAGTTTGATCTCTGGTTCCTCTGCCTTTTCTAAAACCTGCTTGAACATCTGGAAGTTCAAGTTCATGTATTGCTGAAGCCTGAGGGTGAAGCCCTCATTAATGGGATTAGTGCTTTTATAAAAGATACCTCCTTAGGGCTGCCTACCTTCTTTGGCCATGTGAAGATACAATGATAGAATGGTGGTCTACGAAACAGCAAATGGGCTATCACCAGACACTGAATCTGTGAGCACCTAGATTTTGGAGTTTCCAGCCTCAGAATCATGAAAAATAAATTTCTGTTGTTTAAGCTCCATAGTTAGTGATATTGTTATAGCAGCCTGAGTGGATTAAGACAGTATGTGTATCAGACATCTAGTGTAAGGAGATATAGATATAGGTATAGATATATATGGAGAAGGCAATGGCACCCGACTCCAGTACTCTTGCCTGGAAAATCCCATGGACAGAGGAGCCTGGTAGGCTGCAGTCCATGGAGTCGCTAAGAGTCAGACACGACTGAGCGACTTCATTTTCACTTTTCACTTTCATGCATTGGAGAAGGAAATGGCAACCCACTCCAGTGTTCTTGCCTGGAGAATCCCAGGGATGGGGTCGCACAGAGTCGGACACGACTGAAGTGACTCAGCAGCAGCAGCAGCAGTAGCACAGATATATATGGGCTTCCCTGGTAGCTCAGCTGGTAAAGAATCAGCCTGCAATGCAGGAGACCCCAGTTCAATTCCTGGGTTGGGAAGATCCCCTGGAGAAGAATGGCAACCCACTCCAGTATTCTTGCCTGGAGAATCCCCATGGATAGAGGAGGCTGGCCGGCTATAGTCCATGGGGTTGCAAAGAGTTGGACATGAATGAGTGACTAAGAACAGCACATAGATATATACAGATATATTTATTGGACACATATATATTTATTGGATATTTATATATATGGGGAAAAACATTTCATTCCTTTTAGGAGACAATCAAATACTCAGTAGGTCCCTTGGCCCAGCTGGTAAGATTGTCTTGCCTATTGAAAAAGTGTGCCTTTCAATGCCCCACTATATATAAGGTTGGCCAAAAACTTTGTTTGGGTTTTTCCATAAGATTGTGCAGAAAACTCAAACAAATTTTTTGGCTGACCCAATATTTACCTTGGTAACAAGTTTATAACAGATTTCTCTGTCCTGGGACAAAATGCCTAATCAACTTCTTTATGGTGGACAAGGGACTTAAAATAGCTGCCAATTAGGAGTCTAAATTAATTAGTAGTGGTAGAATTCTGAAATGAAGACAACTGGGAAGAAGGAGAATAAAAGAAGAATAGCACTAAGAGTTACCAAAGCACATACTATATGAAGGACACTATGGTAAATACATTTAAGCTATACTGACCTACTTCATTCTCTCAGCAACTGTGAGAGAGGTACTAACTTCCTCACCTGAAAAATTGTGAAGGTTTAATAACTTGCTGAACACAATAAAGTGATAGAGTGGAGATTCAAACACACTTTGAAGTTCTATCCATTTCAAACCTGCTTTCTTTTTACAACACCATGCTGCTGTCAAAATGAAAGAATTTTCAGCAAATTCTGACAAGAAAATAAATCTGAAAATTTGATGCACTGTGGGGGGAAACACAAGTTTTGGGGGTAGATTTGGCCCAGGGGCATGTGGCACAAGGGCATATTGCTCAGGACATGGGAAAAGAGACTAGAAGATAGCTAGAAATAGATAGCAGAAAGAGAGTGAATACTTCTCAAGGACCTAGGACTTAGAATAGAATGTGCTTGGGTAACTGACCAGGCTAAAGACTCTCAGTATAGATTTCTTCTAAGTTGATCAAAGATGAACTGTGAACGTGACAGTGTATGTATAATATATATAAAAAAGCATGTATAATATATGTATAATATATGTGAAAATTATATGTAAAAAAGCATGTATAATATATGTAAAAAAAAGTATACATATATATTACAAAGCATGTAGAATATATATGCTGTGTGAAGAAGTGAAAGTCACTCAGTTGTGTCCTAATCTTTGCAACCCATGAAATTCTCTAGGCCAGAATACTGGAGTGGGTAGCCTATCCCTTCTCCAACAGATCTTCCCGACCCAGGAATCGAACTGAGGTCTCCTGCATTATAGGTGGATTCTTTACCAACTGAGCAATCAGGGAAGCCTTTTATATATGCTTTATATTCTGACCTATATGTAACTATAGTTTTCAAAGAATACTTTATCACTTATAGTGGCTTCAAGAAGGTTAGCCTGTACTTGTTGCTGTTGCTGAAAATTTACTAAGAGGAGGATTGTAAGAAAAATGAGGGCATTTCTCTAAGATATATACAGGGGAATGAAATTACTAGAGCAACTAGTGTGCAGATCTGGATCTTTTTTTTTTTTTTTTAATCTCCATTTTAACTAGATATTACCAAAGTTGGGGGAGGATTGCTCTTCCTTGGAAGTCACTCCAAGAATATGATCTGACCTCTGTAGGGGAGGAAAAAAATGTTATTTTAAAAAAATTATTTATTTATTTGACTGTTCTGGTTCTTCACTTCTGCGTGGGCTACTCTCTAGCTGTGGTGCATGTGCTTCTCACTGTGGTGGCTTCTCTTGTTGCAGAGCACAGGCCCTAGAGTAAACTGGCTTCATTAGTTGCAGTGCATGGACTTAGTAGTTGTGGTTTCCAGGTTCTAGACCACAGGCTCAACAAGATATTACAGCGAACTCACACATCAGTTTATAGGAAAATGAGTAGATCAATTGCAGCATATTCATCCACTGGAATATCTATGAAACAACAGTTAAAATCAGTGAAGTGTAGCTATAAACATAAACATGAATAAAATGCAAGAACAATGATAAGGGATAAAAGCAAATTGCAGAGTTTATTCAGAATGATATTCTTATAGTTTTAAAAACATGCAGAACAGTGTCATATATAACATATATAAAGTAAAAATATACTACGATACTGTGTGTCAATGTGATAAAAAAAAAAAGATAAAAATAACACTCATAGTAATGACAGTGACTTTGACCCTGACAGGGACAGAGTTGAATACAAGTGGGACAGGGCCTTCAACAGTTTGTGTAATAACTTATTTTTTAAATGGTGTAATGGATCCATAAGTGCTTATTTTGTCGATCTCTAACATTTTGTATGGGCTTCCCTAGTTTTACCTCAGAGGTAAAGAATCTGCCTGCCAATGCAGGAGACGCGTGTTTGATTCCTGGGTCGGGAAGATTCCCCTGGAGAAGGAAATGGCAACCCACTCCATTATTCTTGCCTGAGAAATCCCATGCACAGAGGAACCTGGTCGGCTACAGTCCGTGGAGTTGCAAAGAGTCGTATGCAATTTAGTGACTAAACAACAGCAACATCATTTTGTATGCCTGTTATGTTTCAACTTAAAAGTACTAGAAGAGGTAAAAAGAAGATCAAAAAGACACACAGTGAAAACAAAAAAAGATACACAGTAAAATGCTTAATAGTATTTGTTGAGGATTGTAAAGCAGATTAAATTTTCTTCTTTATTCTCTATATTTTCCAAAATAAATATATCATTTTTCAAGTTTTATAAATGAAAACAAATTTTAAAAGCAGAGAACATTACAGAGCCATGCTATTTTGCAAGAGCCTAGAATAGTAACTGGTGTATATTAAAGTATCAATAAATATTTACAGAGTGAATGAATGAATGAAGTAGGTGGATGAATAATTGAGACCTTTCCAATACAGGCCAGTGGAGGAAGAGGAAGTAGGAATCATGGAAGCAGGCTATTGCCTGAAGCAGATAATCCTATAAGGTACAATGTACAATGGTCATAATTCTTGTTTCTAAGTGAAACCAACTCAGATATAATGAGGCTGGGCAGAGACAAAAATATAAACCCAATCACTTTTCCCCAGTCTTAACCAACTATTCCTACCTTCCTTCTCTTTTCCACCTACCTGTGTTGCTGAGACTCATTCCTTGCACCTAAGCCTGCCTATCACCATTTGCAGGAGAAGAGGAAATGTCTAAATATAAATAGTATCCATGGTTGAAACAACTAGCCTAGGTAACCTGGGTTGTATCCAGATGTGGAATGAATAAAAACTAGTCAAAATTTGCACTAGCATTGTCTTAGTTTGGGCTGCTGTAACAATGTATCAAAGATTGGGTAGCTTAAAAACAACAGAAATTTATTTCTCACAGTTTTGGAGGCTGTAACTCCAAAATCAGCCTGCCAGCATGTCAGGTTCTGGTGAGAGCCCTCTTCCAGGTTGCAGACTGTTGACTTATCGTATCTTCATACAGCAGAAGGGCCAAGGGAGCTCTTTGGGGTCTCATTTACAAGGCACCGCTCTCATCCATGAAAGCTCCACCCTCATGACCTAATTATCTCCCAAAGGCCCCACTGCCTAATCTTATCACACGAGGGGTTAGTATTTCAACATGAACTTGGGTGGTGGTGATGGTATAAATATTCAGTCCATAATAAGCATTAAACTCCCAAAATATCATCTCAAATATTTCATTTAACTGGGGCTGAGGCACCACAGGCAGATTATATGCATCTAGTAATACATTCCCTTGCTTTAAATGAGTGCATATTTATATTTGTACCAAGAATTATAGACCACTTGGTAAGAGTCTACTTATTAAACTGATGAACAAGGTAGTTCTTTGGGCCTAGGTGATTTGAGAAAGATAGAGCATGAACCTGCACAGAAAAATAGCAGTAATCTTCTAAATGCGGCCAAGTCAATTGTATTTGTTGTGCACTAACAGAAAGACTCCTGGGTTTTAGTAGATAGCCCGCTATGCAATCATCCTGACTGAATAGCCTCAGATACTTTGTTTTGAAGAGAGTGCAGAAATCCTGCAGGTTTAATTGCCAATAAATCAGCATGACCTCCACTCCCTGGCATTCCTTTTCTACAATGATCTTTTCAACCAGAAAATGAAGAGATGGATTTTACAGTGTGTGTGTACTGCGTTTGGTAAGATAACAGAATTACACTTGCCGTTTTCTCCATTTCAGGCTATTCTAGATAATGAAGGACTCTATTAATGACATGTTCTGTTTGCTTTTAGGTTATTTTCATCTTGTATTATAGTCATTCCTTTTTGTTATTATGGAGAGCTGTCTTTCTTTTTAAAAAAGATCTGTCTATCATCAGTGAGTTCAATATTTTACTGTTACTAGAGATTTTATTTCCAAGTTAATTCACAAGAATTTGCATTAAAATATTCTGGCTCACTCAAAAAGCTATTCATGAACTGATTGAATTGGGTGTTACTCTTAGCTGATTTTCAGATTTGGTTTAAAAAATAGCTATTTTAATTAATATTTCCAATTCAGGACTATAACTAATATAAACATTTTATCACTCATTCATACCCAGATGTAACATAAACCTGCTGTTTGTACTGTTGAATTGTTTGTATTTAATATGTTGATATTTATTTTCATTTGAATGAATAGTATTTTGTGGTATATATTTAGATTTTTATATGAATACTATAAGAAAGCATCAAAATTTAAAACTACTATTAAATTGTAGTTCTACTTTCTGCTTAATTTCAGAGTGCTACTGCTACCTATTCTAAATTTAGGATGATGCTTTTCTTACCTGACCACAGAGTGCTGGACAGATGATTCCTTGAGGCTCTGTGTAGCTCTAAGATCTTTGATGTGACCCGATGGTTCAGAAAGCCATCTTCTTATGGACTGTGTGCTGGACAATATTGTTGTGCTTTAAGTATACATTTAAAAATCTTTTAGGATGATGGCAACATTGACATAGTTTTTTAATCTTTTCAAATCCCTATATAACACTAGAACCATTAGGTAGCATTTGCCATAAAATTAGGTGCTAAGGTATCCCCATAAAACTCAGACTTCCCTGGTGGTACTGTGGATAAAAGTCTGCTTGTCAGTAGACGAGGGGACGAGGGTTCAGTTCCTGGTCCAGGAAGATTCCACATGCCACAGAGTGGCTAAGTCCATGCACCACAACTACTGAAGCCTGTGTACCTAGAGCCTGTGCTAGGTATGCAACAAGGGAAGCCACCACAATGAGAAGCCTGTGCTCCACAATGAAGAGTAGTCCTTACTCACCACAACTAGAGAAATCCCGTGCCCAGCAACTAAGACCCAGTGCAATCAAAAAAATAAATAAAATTCAAAAAAAGAAAACAAGTCACCAAAATTCACAAGACTTTCCATTTGTGTGGGAGAAAGCAGAGGAAAGCAGCAGGACCTCAGATGAACCTGAAAACTGTGAATAGATATTCACGGGAAAGGCAAAAATTTATTTTGAGAATAGCAGCTGAAATTGGGAGGTATTTCCCTTAGGAGATGAATATGAGAGGCCTACAGGGAGGGTGGAAGGGACTAGAACAGATTTGTCCAGTAAACTCATGAAGCTACCAGCTAAGGCTCCCTTCTATAATAGAACCTGACCAAGACTTCTGAGAGTGGAATCAAAATTGATCAGGATAAAGACAATATAGACAAAGGACAGAGAAGATCCACAGCCAGTAAGCAAGAAGCTAATTTTTTAACACTTCATGGAAACAAAAGAGGGAGCTCTGTGAAGTTAGCAAAGTTACCCTGAACCATGCCTCTTTCTTAAAATTCAGAAATCTCTTTTTACATAAAAATGGACAATAAATCAGTTACAATACTAAAACAACAACAACAACAAAAATGGTGCTTCTCTGATCCCTCGGTTGGGAAGATCTCCTGGAGAAGGCAACGGCAACCCTCTCCAGCATTCTTGCCTGGAAAATCCTATGGACAGAGGAGCCTGATGTGCTACAGTCCATGGGGTCGTGAAGAGTTGGACACAACTGAGTGACTAACACACATGTACTGAAAAAGGAGAGTGGAGGGGTAAGAAGCAGAATGACGTCATTTCAAATGATGAAAGCACATCAGAAACATGTGTTCACATAATGCATCAAGACCATAACCTTTTTTCAGACATGACACTGCTATATTTATTTTTTTCAATTTATTTATTTTTGGCTGCTCTGACTCTTTGTTGCTGCCTGCCAGCTTTCTCTAGATGCAGGGAGTGGGGGCCACTATCCAGTTGTGGTGCACGGGCTTCTCATTCTGGTGACTTCCGTTGTTGTGGAGCACAGATTCCAGGCACATGGGCTTCAGTAGTTGCAGCATGCAGCTCCATAGTTGCAACTTACTGGCTTTAGGATACTCAGGCTTCAGTAGTTGCGGCACAGGGACTCATTAGTTGTGGCTCATGGGCCCTAGAGCATGCAGGCTTCAGTCCTTATTTATTTATTTGGCTGCCTCTGGTCTTATTTGTGGCACATGGTTATCTTCATTGCATCATGTGGGGTCTTTTTGTTGTGGCTCAGGGACTCTGGTTGTGGCTTGCAGGCTCGGTGGTTGTAGCACATGTGCTTAGTTGCCCCAATGCGTGTAAAATATCAGTTCCCTGATTAGTTTTCCTGATTCGTTGGAAAAGACCCTGATGCTGGGAAACATTGAAGACAGGAGGAGAAGGGGACAACAGAGGATGAGACAACTGCATGGCATTACTGACTTCATGGACATGAGTTTGAGCAAGCTCCGGGAGTTGGTGCTGGACAGGCAAGCCTGGCGTGCTGCAGTCCATGGGGTCACAAAGAGTCAGACACAACTGAGCGACTGAACTGACCAATCAGGAATCAAACTCATGTGCTCTGCACTGCAAGGTAAATTCTTAACTACTGGACCACCAGAAAATTGCCAAGATCATAATCTTTAATTTCATAATAATCTAAATATCATTAAGAAAAATAATCTACAAGATACTGACATTAAAAAATCACATTTTATCTTAAATTTATAATAAAAATAAAAGGAAAATCATTTTAGAAATGAAGTCTTAACTAAAAAGAATACATGAGAATATATAAATAATATCTTAAGAGAAATAAAAGATAAAAAGAGCAAGAATCTTTTAAATGAAAAAGAAGTTAAAAGATTTAGAAACAATTTAAGACAGAGTGACAAATTAAAGGCAAAGAAGATCCACACATAAATAGTAGGAAGTTCTCAAAAAAGAGATCAAAGTGAAAGAACAAATCAAATATTAAAGAAACATAATTCAAGAAAACTTTGCTGAAATAAAAAAGAAAAAATAACTTAAATTATATGTTGAAAGATTACACTGTGTACCTGAGAATATTCACCAGGACCACCCCAAGACACAGTTTTGTAAAATTTTTGGACTTTAAAGGAAAAAGGAAAAAAAAACTTTTAGGCATCTAGACAAAAGGAATGTGTGATTTATATGACAAACACGATGAGATTATCATCAAACTTGTCAACACTTTATGCCAGACAAAAGTGGAGTAATGTATCTAAGGCACTCAAAACAAGTGTGAATCAGGATAAGCAACAAAGCTGATCACCAAGTATAAAAAGCACAGACAAGATTTTATCAACATGCAAGCCCTCTGGGAATATCAACTCTCATCTCCTCTTTGAGGAGTCTATTAGACAACAAACTTTAGACAATCAAAATGACTAAAGAGATACTTCTATTAGGCCTGCTCATGAGCATTAAATAAGTAATTAAATAAATAATTTCATGTAGGACTAAGATTATATAAGGACTAAAAGGGAGAGTAGGGTATGTAATGGCTCTCTGACAGTGTAGATACAGTACAATTATTAAAACTGGGAGAAGAATGGGAGAGGAATATGGGGAAAATTTTTGTCTGTTCTCAGGAATTTTATTTGTATTTTTCTGAGCCTGTGATGTACATAATGCAGGGTAACGTGAACAGCAATTGTGGAATATTGAAATTCTGTTTCACCCTTTGCCCTTGAGTACCAGGATTTCCAGTGTGGAAGACTAAATATAAGAGGGGTTACATAAAAAGCCTATTGTCCTGAATTTGAATTTAAAATATCAGTATTAACTTAGAAATATGTTTAAAATGTATGTTTTTCCATAGCTCTGTATTGTCTTATAGTAGAAAAGGTTTTCTTTTTTTTAATTTTCTTTTTAAGTTTTCATGTCTTCGTCTACTGAAGAGGTCATGAAACAGTGACAAATCCTGTTGTTTGTTTAGTTGCTAAGTCATGTCTGACTCTTTTGTGACCCCACAGACTGTAGCCTGCCAGGTTCCTCTGTCCATGGGATTTCCCAGGCAAGGATACTTGTTGTCTTGCCATTTCCTTCTCTAGACAAACCCTGTAGTCATGAGTGTTTCTAGCAATCACACTGTGGTCTTGAAAATATCACTTCTCCCTAAAAGAAGCCCAAGATTCTTAGGGAAATGGTTGCATTTAGGTCTTGGGTAGTATATTAGTTTCTAGGACTGCTGCAACAAAATACCACACCTGAATGACTTCAACGACAGAAATTTATTGTCTCACAGTTCTGGAGGCTAGAAATCCAAAATCAAGGCATTGGCAGGACTGGTTCCTTCTGAGGATCTCGAGGGAAGGATCTATTCTAGGCCTCTCTTCTCAGCTTGTGGATGGCCATCTTTCCCTTATTTTTCACACTGTCTTCTCTTTGCATGTACCTCTATGTCCAGATTTCCCCCATTTTTCATAAGGACACTAGTCAGTAGATTAGGGTCCACTCAAATGAACTCACTTTAACTTAATCACCCCTGTAAATCCTCTACATCCAAATAGAGTCACATTCTGAGGTACTGGGTGTGGGGTATGTGTGGTTAGGACTTCAACATATAAATTTGGGGTGTGGGGCGGTGGTGGTTTACAATTCAACCTATTGCATGTGTGCATGCTAAGTTGCTTCATTCGGGTCCAACTCTCTACAACCCTATAGACTGTAGCCTGCCAGGCTCCTCTGCCCATGGGATTCTCCAGGCAAAAATACTGGAGTGGGTTGTCATGTCCTCCTTCAGGGGATCTTCTTGACCCAGGAATAGAACCTGCATCTCTTATATCTCCTGAATTGGCAGGTGGGTTCTTTACCACTAGCACCACCTGGGAAGCCCAACTCAACCTAGAGTAGACAGTAAATATACTGGATAAATGTCAAACACCTTGTTATACCAGATAGCGAGGAAGTTGTTAAGATTTACTAAGGTCATACCCAAAGGCCTAAGAGCCAAACTAAAGAAAAAATAGGACACTTACAATTTAAAGACAATCTCAAGTTTACAATAGGGTTATAATTTTTCATATCTATTAAAGTTGTCTCCTTTAGAGGTTGATTGGAAACTAATTCCCTGTCTTGAAAACTGAAAAAAGCAACTATTTATCCTTCTTTTCCTATATGAACAGTGCCACTGTGTTACTTAAAAGGTAAATGAGGAGAACCATCTTTTTATAAAACGTTTTAAATAATTTAAAAAGAAATAACAGATTCAGAGTATCACCATTTTTCAACCCTCAACAAATAAATGGGCATAGTCACTGAGTATCAACACATTGCTGATGTCACACAAGGAAAGCTAACAAGACATGTGCCTCCCAGCTCAGTTCAGTTCAGTCACTCAGACACGTCTGATTCTTTGAGACCCCATGGACTGCAGCACGCCAGGCCTCCCTGTCCATCACCAGCTCCCAGAGTTCACCCAAACTCATGTCCATTGAGTCGGTGTTGCCATCCAACCATCTCATCCTCTGTCATCCCCTTCTTCTCTTGCCTTCAATCTTCCCCAGCATCAGGGTCTTTTCCAACGAGTCAGCTCTTCGCATCAGGTGGCCAAAATATTGGAGTTTCAGCTTCAAAATCAGTCCTTCCAATGAACACTCAGGACTGATCTCCTTTAGGATGGACTGGTTGGATCTCCTTGCAGTCCAAGGAACTCTCAAGAGTCTTCTCCAACACCACAGTTCAAAAGCATCAATTCTTTGGTGCCCAGCTTTCCTTACAGTCCAACTCTCACATCCATACATGACTACTGGAAAAACCATAACTTTAACTAGACAGACCCCAGCGAGATGGTAGGAGGGGCGAATTCACGTTTAGAATCAAACCCCATTCCCACCAGAGATGCTCAGAGGGCTCAAACAAACCTTGTGCCCACCAGGACGCAGGGACCCCACAGAGACTGAGACAGAACTGTGTTTGAGCCTCTCCTGTGGAGGTACGAGTCAGCAGGGGGCTGCCACGGGGTCAGGGGCTCTGGGTGCAGCAGACCTGGGTATGGCATAAGCCCTCTTGGAGGAGGTCACCATTAACCCCACCATAGAGCAGCCAGAACTTACACAGGACTGGGAAATAGACTCTTGGAGGGCACAATAGAACATTGTGCACCAGGACCCAGGAGAAAGGAGCAGTGACCCCACGAGTCTGACCCAGACTTGCCTGGGAGTGTCCAGGAGTCTCCAGTGGAGGCGTGGGTCAGTGGTGGCCTGCTGCAGGGTTGGGGGCACTGAGTGAAGCAGTAAATGTGTGGGATCTTTTGAAGGAGGTCACCATTACCTTCATTACCTCCACCAGAGTTTGGCCCCAGGTAAACAGCATGGAGGGAACACAACTCCACCCATCAACAGAAAATTGGATGAAAGATTTACTGAGCATGGCCCCGCCCACCAGAACAAGACCCAGTTTTCCCCTCAGTCAGTCCTTCCCATCAGGAAGCTTCTGTAAGCCTCTTATCCTTCTCCATCAGAGGGCAGACACACTGAAAAGCACAATCACAGAAAACTAACCAATCTAATCATATGGACCACAGCCTTGTCTAACGCAATGAAACTATGAGCCATGCTGTGTAGGGCCACCCAAGATGGACAGGTCAAGGTGGAGAGTTCTGACAATATGTAGTCCACTGGAGAAGGGAATGGCAAACCACTTCAATATTCTTGCCTTGAGAAACCCATGAACAGCATATGCCTTCCCATGAAAGAAAATGTCATCACATATTGTCTTAATCTGCTGGGGTTACTGTAACAAAATATCACAGACTGAGTGGCTTATAAACAGCAGAAATTTAGTGCTCACAGGTCTAGAGGCTGTCAGTGTGGTGGGTGAGGGCCGTTTTCTGGGTCACAGACCTAGTGTTGTGCTTCCAGGTGGTGGAAGGGACTAGGGAGCTCTGTGTGATCTCTTTTAGAAGTTCTAATTCAATAAATAAATAAATAAAAGTTATAATTCCACTTATGAAGGTTTTCTCCCTTGTGACCTAAGCACCTTCCTAAACCGTCACCTGTTAATACCATCATTTTAAGGAGTTAGAATTTCAACATATGAATTTGGGGAGTGGGACACAAATCTTTAGACCATAGCACCTAGCCTTCCCATAGAAAATTTGACTCTAATCATGTCTCTGGATCCAGCAGCCAATATGAAAGAAATGAAGATGACAAACACTTGTTGAACCATGGGTGTACAGTCAGTAATGTTTAGAGTGTAAGAGAGTATACAGCTTAAGTGATCTGGATTCCTTAACAGATAGGTGTAAAGGAAAGGATTGGAGGAGGAACCTATAGATTAAAAGAGACTTAAAAGAAGAAAATTTCTCAGCAGATCAGACTAAATAATGGTCCAGGAAAGTACACTTGGATGTCTTTTAAGACTTGAGTGATGATATGGTAAAGAAAGAAAACATTGCTTTAATACTCAGAATATTGGCTACTTTTGTAGGGAGGGGAGGTTCTTATTAGAAAGGGTATATGGAGGGGCTTTGGTCGGGGTTGGAATTGGCAGAGTTTTATCAATATTTCTTGGCTTGAATGGTGGTTACACAAGCATTTACCTCATAATAAGTCAGTAAGCTATATATTTGTTTTATGTGTCTTTCTGTACCTGTTTTGTTTTTTCAATAAAAAGTTTGTCCTCTTTTTGTTTTTAGTTTTTTGTAATAGTAATGCAAAACATGAAGAGCATTAGGAGAGACTTGTGCTGTATGCTGCTTTCATTTCAGAACACTTGTCAGTGTCTTCCAAAAATCCTAGAGTGACCACGTTTCCCTGTTAAATTCAGCAAAACCTATTCTTGGCATAATAAACAAACATACATTTCTGTCTACAATCTGATTTAAGAACAAGATAAGAAGAAAGCAGTGAGAGGCCAGCAAAGTTAAAAAGAAAAATGTTTTGCCATCCAAGCATTATTTCTGCAAAACACAGTATTAAGCAAAACTGGGAAAGCTTAGGTAGGCATAGGCATGGCAGCATTAGTAAGAGGTTATCACAAAACCTCTCTGAGAAGCTATGGAGTCCCTCACTGTTCAAGTTTACAGCTTCACTCCATTCAGTTTAGGCAAACAAAAGGGCTTTTATCCCTTTGATCCACTGAGTTTTTGACTTGAAGCTACAGAGGAGATAAGTTTGCAGCCCAAGTCAGTCTTTAAGTTGTCAGCAAAGATCTCTCTGAACTAACTTTCTTGAAGTACTAATTAAAGCAAAGAATGGGAGTCAGCCGTACAGTCAAGGACACATTCCTTGTGACAAATGAGAAGCGGGCCATGAAATCTGTATCAGACAGGGTCCAAATGTGCGCTGAGCAGAGGTTTTTCTATGGAATCCCAATTTCACATACGGGGTTGGAGCTCCAAATATATGGACACTAGACCTATTTTACAAAATCATTCTTTGTCTTCCTTCCTCTGTTCTTAATGAAAATTGTGCTGCACTTGCAAGTAGATCTGACAGATGAATTTAACACATCCTTAAAAATTTAAATTATTGGAACCAGCGCAAGAAGTTTCGAGAATATACCTCAGAACACCTAAGATGTCAATGGAGTAGGAGGATTGATAAACAAGCAGTTATTTAAAACTTATCAATTATTTAAAGCCCAGCTCAGCATTATCCTGCAATGCTGGAGACCTGGGTTCGATCCCTGGGTTGGGAAGATCCCCTGGAGAAGGGAAAGGCTACCCACTCCAGTGTTCTGGCCTGGAGAGTTCCATGGGGTCACAAAGAATCGGACACAATTGAGTCACCTTCACTTTCACTTTCAGCATCATCTCTTTTCCAAACCACTTAAGAGCATCATAGGCTGAACCGCTCATAAGCTAGCTTTCAAGATTATTTTGCCAAAACAATAGTGGTTTTATTGCCACTGTTGCATATTGTCCTCCAACTACTTTATGATTAACTTTGTGTCTCTACCTGGTTATAAAGCATCCATAAAAGCAGCAAGTACATCTTATATTTTTCTGTATTCTCCACTGCATAGAGAAAACAGTTATTACTCATTGATCTCATTCACTGATCCTTTAATTCATCCATTTATTCAATTAGCAATATTTTTTAAGGACCAACTATGTGCTGACCTTTCTGCAAGGTTTATAGCTTTGAAGTGAAACTTCCATTTTAATAGTTGGCATAAGGAAAACCTCAGGTATTCCCCCCAACTCGGCACCCAAACTTCAGACTCCAAAATGACTAACTTTCCAGTAGTAGCAGGGACTAAATTCCCTATGTCCAAAAAGAATTCCTAGCCCATTCTGCTGCTCAGTGGTAGGCAAAGTAAAAGAAAGAAAAAAACAAAACAGGTTAGGCGGGTGTGAATTCTTTCTGACTGCTCTCCCCTTCACTGAGGCGCATTCTTCAAAAGCCAAGTAGAAATTTTCAAAATTCTGGAGTAGGAGGAGATTCACAGAGTTGTTCTTTGACTGCTGGACTTCTCCCCCTTACTTTCCCTCAGACATACACTATTTTATAAAATATATACACATGTGTGTTTACATACATGTGTAGGCATATATACATATGTATACATGTATCTCTATGTGTGTGTATAATGAAGTTTGTCTCTCATCTCCCCTTCATAGTGTTTCAGGGTGACTTTTAATTTTAAAGCACTAATCACCCTAGTGCCCTTTGCCCTCTAGAGTGATTTCTCAAAGGCAGGGCAGTGCCATAGCTGTAAACCTTTGCCTTGCCTTTGTTGCTCTTTTTTTTGATGCTGGAGCTTTCTCACCTTTTTGTCTAAGCAATTCCCAGGCTTCTGCAATTCTGGGAATCTGGCTACTACTTAACCATTGTCATTTATTTCATCAGTAGTGTTGAGGCGGCAACTTGTGACAACAGTAACATTGATTCTCAAAGTAGGTGTTTTCCTGACTTTAACTGTTTTGATAAAATAATCTTGGACTGAAAAGAGAACTAAATACATTTGCCCCAGGCCAACTGTCCAATGCATAAAATGTAAAAAAAAATGTAAAATATAAAAAATTTTAAAAAATATAAAAATAGTGCCTAAAATAGGAAAATGATAAAACTCTTCCCTTAAAAATAATTATAGTGCAGGTTGGTATAATGCTGCAGACTATGATAAAAATTAATTGATATAGATATAAGTACTTTTCTGAAGGAAGAGAAAAGTGAAAAACAGGATCTAACTTCAATAAAGATAAAATCACCCCTACATCCCACTGATACATATCCCAGGCCAACAAATAGTGAGCACAGTAATATTTGTTGAATGAAAGATTTCACTTCTTCTATCTACCACTCCCAGATCCCTGATACTTAAAGAGTGGATTAACTATGAGGATAAGCAAACTTGTTATGAATGTAAATAATGATAAGATTATAACAAATCATGCTTTTAAACCAGTACATTGTTGTTCAGGCACTAACTCGTGTCCAGCTCTTTGTGACCCCCATGGACTGCAGCACATCAAGCTTCCCTTTCACTATCTCCTGGAGTTTGCTCAAACTTACGTTCACTGAGTCAGTGATGCCATCCAACTATCTTGTCCTCTGTCGTCCCCTTCTCTTCTTGCCTCCAATCTTTTCTAGCCTCAGGGTTTCTTCAATGAGTTGGCTCTTCACATCAGGTGGCCAAAGTTTTGGAGCTTCAGCTTCAGCATCAGTCCTTCCAATGAGTATTCTGGGTTGATTTTTTTTAGGATTGACCGGTTTGATCTCTTTGCTCTCCAAGGGACTCTCAGGAGTCATCTCCAGCACCACAGTTTAAAAGCATCAATTTTTCAGTGTTCAGCCTTGTTTATGGTCCAACTCTCACATCTGTACATGACTATTGGAAAAATTATAGCTTTGGCTATACAGATCTTTGTCAGCAAATTGACACCTCTGCTTTTTAATATGCTGTCTAGGTTTGTCATAGCTTTTCTTCCAAGGAGCAAGCCTCTTTTAATTTCATGTTTACAGTTACTGTCTGCAGTGATTTTGGAACCCAAGAAAATAAAGTCTGCCACTGTTTCCACTTGCCATGAAGTGATGGGACTGTAAGCCATGATCTTAGTTTTCTGAACTTTGAGTTTTAAACCAACCATTTCATTCTCCTCTTTCACCTTCATCAAGAGGTTCTTTAGTTCCTCTTGCTTTCTGCCATTAGGATGGTATCATCTACATATCTGAGGTTATTTATATTTCTCCTGGCAATCTTGATCCCAGCTGTGATTCATCCAGCCCAGCATTTCGCATGATGTACTCTGCATAGAAGTTAAATAAGCATGGTGACAATATACAGCCTTAATGTATTCCTTTCCCAATTTGTAACCAGTTTGATGTTCCATGTCTGGTTCTAACTGCTGCTTCTTGACTTGCATACAGGTTTCTCAGGAGACAGGTAAGGTAGCTAGTCTGGTATTCCCATCTCTTTAAGAATTTTCCACAGTTTGTTGTGATCCACACAAAGACTTTAGCGGTAAAGTGTCTGTCTACAATGTGGGAGACCTGGGTTCAATCCTTGGGTCGGGAAGATCTCCTGGAGAAGGAAATGGCAAACCCGTTCCAGTGTTCTAGCCTGGAAAATCCCATGGACAGAGGCGCCTGGTAGGCTACAGTCCATGGGGTTGCAAAGAGTCGGACACGACTGAGCGACTTCACTTTCACTTTAATGAAACAGAAGGAGTTGTTTTTCTGAAATTCCCTTGCTTTCTCTATGATCCAACAGATGTTGGCAATTTGATCCCTGGTTCCTCTGCTGGATTTTCTAAATCCAGCTGTTACATCTGAAAGTTCTAAGTTCATATACTGTTGAAGCCTTGCTTGAAGAATTTTGAGCATTACTTTGCTAGCATGCGAAATAAGCACAATTGTACGATAGTTTGAACATTCTTTGGCATGGCCCTTCTTTCGGATCGAATGAAAGCTGACCTTTTCCAGTCCTGTGGCCACTGCTGAGTTTTCCAAATTTGCTGGCACACTGAGTGCAGCCCTTTAACAGCATCATCTTTTTTTTTTTTTTTAAGCATCATCTTTTAAGATTTGAAATAGCTCAGCTGGAATTCCATCACCTCCACTATCTTTGTAGTATTGCTTCCTAAGGCCCACTTGATTTTAACTCCAGGATGTCTGGATCTAGGTGAGTGACCACACCTTTGTGGTTATTCAAGTCATTAAGAGCTTTTTTTGTGCAGTTCTTCTGTGTATTCTTGCCCCACCTTAATCTAAACCTGTATCTCTATCGTCAAAACTTCGTGCTATAAGCTAGGGTTCTTGTAAATAATTGTTCACTCTTTGTGCATTGTTTGAGTAATCCATTTATAAACAGATGGGAAGATAAAAGTCTACAGAAAGCCAACCAGGAGTATTTTTCTTTTGAAAATGCAGAGACATTCTAAATACTTCAAATGTTTGCTTTAGGTGATCCATTCTTAATATCATTCTTAACTTTCAAAGAATTGCTGTCAGAAGTGTTGCTGTTCCAAGGTGAGGCTAAGTGTCTTTGAAGAAGTATGAATTAATGGGTTTTCGTGTGGGTGATTGTTTTTATTTGTCCAAGTAGAAAGTGCATGTGGGCAGCAGATGGTTGTCATTTGGCACAGAATGGCTCCAGATGACTGTACTGTTCCCAAGTTGAGCTCTGAGGAGGCTCACACCAAGCTGCTGTGGACAATCAGTGAAACTTGTGGGTAACTGAGGAGAGTGTTTCCTGCATGGTCTCTGACCTGAACTTTGTGCTGCTAGTATCTCTTTGTGTAGAGAGATTTGTTTACCTCTCAGGAGACTTTTGAAATGATTCAAAGTCCCGAATGACTAAAGGATTCTAATCAAACAAGAACAGTTTATGTCTCTTTTTCATACCAAAAGTGACAGAGAAGATATCGAAATTCTTTAGGTTTCCTCTTTATTTGTACAAATGGAATGACAGTAATGCTGTGACCCTGTAGAGCCTTAGGCTGAATTAAACATGTTGTCTTATCAAAGCAGTTTCTCTAACAGTAGATCATTAGGGGTGAGGGAGCATATTTCTACCCTGGAACATTAGAGCTTACAATCCTTGAAGTAAGTATAGAACAATTAATACTTTGTTAATATGTTACTACTGACCTATGAACTCAAGCTATAGTTTTTTCATATAACATTTTGAAAGAGTCAACTTGCCTCTCTCCACAGCCTACAAAGCTAGAATACTTTTTCTGATATGTCTGACAAATGAGTGGAGCCTAAGTTTTGGGACAAGAAGAATTTGTAGCCTGGTGAGATACAGAGTCAGACACGACTGAAGTGACTTAGCAGCAGCAGCAGAGATGCAATTATCAGGGAGATCAGTAAAAGACTGTGTAAATCAAAAGTGTTTAACTTGAGAAATAAATATGTGTACTCTTAAATAATAAGGTGTCTCTAGATTTGCCCCTACTTTTTGAGCTATGTTGAGTCATATTCTTTCATGCTAAATAAATGTGTTTAGCAAATATTTTTCAAGCTCTTACCATGTGCTCAGCACTGAGGTAGGTACTTGGAATATCACAGTCATTGAAACAGATAAAAACTATGAAGTTTATCCTCTAGGGTATTTAAGGATAGTGATTCAGTGTATGAGCCGCATTCACAGAATCAGGTCCAAGAATGCTGCAACTGACTCATTTTATTTTAGTCTGTCTCTGACCACTCTTGGCTCTCAATTGTTTTTCAGTTTTTTTTCTGCCTAATCATTTTAGTTTGGCACACTGATTGACAAACTTCCACTTTGTGCTTCATATTCTTTAATTTATTCTTAGTCTTTCAAAATCTGTCTTTTTCTTCTGATGTGTCCCCCATGAGAACAAATGCCCAGTGATAAGCCTCCTAGTATGCGCCTCTCAGAGCCTACCACCTTTCCGTCAGCTCACACCAGAGATAGCCTGGGCCAGACAAAAGACCTGGGTTTTGCTCTGAGTTGCAGAGTGTGTGGTTGTGCACAGTAAGGAATATTTCTGAGCAGAGCTTCTACTTAATCCAGTGGATACTAAAAATAAAAAAGGTAGTACCGGGCAAAGTTAAGAAGCAGAGAAAATGATTCCACCACTCTGTGGGTTTTTTTCCTTTTTCTACTTAGTAAACTTTTTCTATCTTTTAACATCTGCTTTAGTCACTTTAGGAGCCAGCCAAAAACCATGTCTCTCATGTGGATCTCTCCCTCCTGCTCTCACAGAAGGAATCCCGGCTGCAGCAATTTAAGGGCTTGTCCCCAAGAGCTACTAGAAGTGGGAAAATGTGCCTCAGGATTTCCTTCCCTGAACCCCTAACTCTACGTCTTCATTCATTATAGTACGCCCTAAGCCTCCCAGACACCAACTATCCTATGTTTCTTTTTTCTTTCTTTCCTTTTTTGTTTTTGGCTGCACTGTGTGTCTTTTCAGATCTTAGTTTCCCCACCAGGGATTGAACTCAAGCAAGCCCTCAGCAGTGAAATCATGGAGTCCTAACCACTGGACCTCCAGGGAAGTCCCTTGTAATTTCTGCATAATAGTGATGACTAGCATTGGTTGAGTGCTTACCATGTGCTAGGCTCACACTAGGTACTTTACAATGTGTTATCTTCCCGAATCCTCCCAACCTGATCAGATAGGCACTGCTATTACCACAGGGTAAACTCTGCAGACATTTCTTTCCACCGCTAGGCAGGAATAAAGTGCAGAGTTTTGACTCTGGGGTATTGCTGTACAAACACAAAAATATCTCAAACTTAGCGACTTGAAACAACACACCTTTACTATCTTATACTTTCTGAGGATTAGGAATCTGGGAGAAGCTTAGATGGGATGGTTCTAACTAGAGTCTATCATGAGGTTGCAGATTAGATGTTGATCAGGGCAGCAGTCCCTTGAATGCTTGACTAGGACTGGAGAATCCACTTCCAAGATGGCTGACACACACGGCTCTTGGCAAGAAGCCTCAGTTTGCTGTCTCCTCACATGTCTGCCTCAAGCCACGGCAGCTGGCATCCTCCATAAAGACTGATCCGTGAGGCAGCAAGACAGAAGCCACAATGTTTTTTCATAACCTAGCCTCGAAAGTGACATTCCATCACTTCTGCAGTCAGTTCATCACATAGACCAACTCTGAGGTGATGTAGGAAATAATTACACAAGGGCATGAATACCTAGAGGCACGGATCACTGGGGGCGGGGTGGGGGTGCATTTTGGGGTTGACTACCACTATCTTTTGAGCTTCCCAGGTGGCGCTAGTGGTAAAGAACCCCCTGCCAATGCAGGAAACCTAATGAGACACGAGTTTGATCCCTGATTTGGGAAGATCCCCTGGAAGAGGGCATGGCAACCCATTCTTGCCTAGAGAATCCCATAGACAGAAGAACCTGGTGGGCTGCAGTTCATAGGGTCGAAAAGAGTTAGAACCAATTGAGATGACGTAGCACGCATGCAAGCACCACACCTTTTAAAGCTACAAACCACAAACCAGCTTTCTTCTGTATTAAGAAAACAAAGACTTGAAGTGTCTCTGGTTGGTGAGCAATATCTGGCCTTAATAATTGGGTGTTGTATAAGTGCTGGGCGGGCTGGCAGTGCTTTCTGCCCACTTAAGCGAAGTGACTACTCAGGGTTAGAGCTGTCAGTTATCTTTGCTGTGTACATGAGATACCAACTAGGGATTGTTGTATCTGTTGTTATTTTAGCAGAAGTCAAGGCTGTACCACTCTCAGCTGGCCACATCAAGGGTTTGTGATCTCCATTTTAAAGGTGTTGGGAATTGAGACATTTGCTCAAGGTAATACTACTAGTCAAGGGGGAAAGGGTTCTGATGCAGGTTGTCAGACTGTAGAGGCCGCCTTCATAACCAGAATTCCATAGGGCCCTATCCTCAAAGGGTAGGATATGCTCTCATAGTTCCTTCCAGCCACCAGCCTAAACCCAAGGAACAGGAAGAAGGGAAGCTAGGACAGGAAATGGGGTACAACCAGAGTGCTACTCAAGTTTCCCTTGAGGATGCATAGACAGGGCATTCTAGAAGATTCAAAGGAACCTGTGTGGTTAGATCGAAAGAATACCCACGTCTGGAGATGGAATTAGAGGGTTGATAAAAAAGGATCTCCTGCTTCTAATGGGCTGATATGGGTCTTTATTTTTGAATAATGTGTAAAAGTGACATAAGAAATCTGGTATTAGCAAAAAGTATCACAAGGATGCTTTTCATTCAGTTCAGTTCAGTCACTCAGTCGTGTCCAACTCTTTGTGAACCCATGAATCGCAACATGCCAGGCCTCCCTGTCCATCACAAACTCCCAGAGTTTACTCAAACTCATGTCCATCAAGTCAGTGATGCCATTCAGCCATCTCATCCTCTGTCGTTCCCTTCTCCTGCCCCCAATCCCTCCAAGCATCAGGGTCTTTTCCAATGAGTCAACTCTTTGCATGAGGTGGCCAAAGTATTGGAGTTTCAGCTTCAGCATCAGTCCTTTCAATGAACACCCAGGACTGATCTCCTTCAGGGTGGACTGCCTGGATCTCCTTGCAGTCCAAGGGACTCTCAAGAGTCTTCTCCAACACCACAGTTCAAAAGCATCAATTTTTGGTGCTTTCTTTACAGTCCAACTCTCACATCCATACATGACCACTGGAAAAACCATAGCCTTGACCAGACAGACCCTTGTTGGCAAAGTAATGTGTCTGCTTTTTAATATGCTATCTAGGTTGGTCATAACTTTCCTTCCAAGGAGTAAGTGACTTTTAATTTCATGGCTGCAGTCACCATCTGCAGTGATTTTGGAGCCCCAAAAAATAAAGTCTGACACTGTTTCCACTGTTTCCCCATCTATTTCCCATGAAGTGATGGGCCAGATGCCATGATCTTTGTTTTCAGAATGTTGAGCTTTAAACCAACTTTTTCACGCTCCTCTTTCATTAGTGCTCAGTAATTGACAGAATAAAAGGAAAAGATACAGACAGTTGCCTTGGCAAGGTAAAAGGAACACAAATTAGTCATTACCATGAAATGTTTGCCATTTGTGTCTTGCTAATATTATCACACCGAGGAATACATGCAAGGAAATCATGGTTTCTGAAGTACAGCTAGGAGATGCTAAGAAAGTCTTCCACTGGGTATTTCTCTTGGGACTGGCTCTGCCCTACCTTCTCCTTTCAAACTCTAAATAGAAAGTAGCTATTCCGTTTGAAAAAATGATATTTTCTCTGAAGATGCCATGAATGCTCATCCAGAAGACTGCAATCATGTGAGAATTCTCTTAGAGATGACACCAAATTAAGAAGCTCATATGTGGCTTCTTCTGCAAAGCCTTCCTTGATTTTGCCATGGAGGTCCACTCCTTCTTCCTCTTGTCCAAATGGGAGTTTGGATTAAGGATGAGGAAATAAAGGACATTTGAAAACAGAGCACTAGTGGGGGATAGGCACTGGGAGGAGGAGGATTACTAGGGACTCTATAACTCTCTTCTCAGTTAGATTCTCTATAACCCAGCCCCTTGAACCTCTTTTCTCCTCCTCACTGATCTGAGAAATTCAGTTTGCTTTCTTTTCTTTTCCACGTTGTTAGCATCTACTCTCTTTCTTAGGTCTCATTTTTTTCCAAGAGTGGTTGGATATGGAGTGGGATGGATCCCTATCTTGTTATGCCCCAAAATAAGTACATAGCAAAGGTTTCTTGGGGGTCACTGTGGGGAAACAGAAGGGGAAAAAATTAATAACATGAGGAAGTTATGAAGTCTCAAAAACCTCCAACTTTATCCTTATCTGAAGTGTTGGTGGCTCCCCTTCTGGTCCTGAGGGTGGAGCTCTCATCTGAGCTCCTCCTTTCTGGACAGCTTCCCTCTCCCTTATCTTATCCCACAGACCCACCCCTCCTTCCAATAGGGCCTGTCTTTCAAGATGTGCAAGTACAGTTGGGTGTGGACACAGAGACTTTCAAATACTTCCAGAACCAAGGAATCATTTACTGTCAGAGTCATTGCACCATGGTTTTCATTTCTCTCAAATGACTTCTTCAGGCCATCTCAGGAGTTCTTCACTAGAGCTAAGAGCATGAAAACTGCAATTGAGAAGGAACATGTGAGAAGCAAACCTGTAGGTTTGGGGAGGTGACAAAGACACTCTATAGCAACTTTGCTGAGGACTCTTGACAGCTGTCTGAGTGCTCCTAGGACATCATCTCTTAGGGAAGCATTTAACAGAATGCGTGGAGTGTTTTCTTGTAAATGCAAATCTAGAAACTGCAGATGTTAAAGAGTATGAATCAGAAGAATTCAGTCTGGTGTAAGCAGGAAGCCAGTGCTCTGTGGGACAGACCAGTGATGACTCCCCACAACCCGATAGTATCACATATGTTGTCATACGAGGACAAAATTGAGCTACCTTGATTTGCTAAATGAGAATCAAAAATATTAGTCATTTCTTATAGAAGAAGAGAGAGTGCATTCAAAGTTAACTCTTTAAAATATCTCCGATTGTTGGGTGCTTTTAAAATGTTTCCAACAAAATCTTTAACAAAATGTGGAAACTGGAACATTGGTGTTACTTCAAAGGACTCAGAAATAGTTAAGTAACTTAGATTAGCTTAATCTTTAATGAAATGAGATATACTTTATGTGAGCCACCTATTGAAGTTTGCTCATATAGCTTATATTCTCACCTATGTTTGAATAACACAGTCATTCTGCTGAGTGACTCTTGACTGCATCATGATAACTCAGACTGGTTTCTTAATTTCTTGCTCCTCAGTGTGGGGGCAGTTATATTCTGTCTGCATCCAGCCTTAGAAAAGGAAACAGAGGTAAGTTCAGGGACCAAAAGGATTTATGATAATGAACAAACTATATTGAAAGCATTTTCTATGTATATATAAAACTATGTATCTTTAAAGCTATTTAATATGGGGCATATTTTTTATGAGATAAAACTTCTATATGATATATATATTTAAATAAAAAATTATTTTAAAAAAACCTACATTGGAGAAGGCAGCTGATGACATGATTGTTTGGAGAAGTTAGAAAAAATTAAAAACTACAAAAAGAAAACCCACTGAAGGAATTTGAGAAACCCCAGATGGACTTGGACATGGAGGCAATAGACAGCAATATGACAGAATGGACCTGACTTGTGTACCTGTAATTTTCAAATGGAAGTTTGAAGTCCTCAGATAAGCTAAATTTGGTGAAAGAGAAAAACTCTAGAATTCATAATTCTCTCTCCATGAGTTTTGAAGAACTATTTATGAGTATGGAATAGCCTAAGGGCAAAATGGGAGCAGTGGGCGTGTTGCCCTGTCCAAGACAGCTAGACTTTCCATTCCTATCCATATGAAAGTGGTTATAGGTCCCCGGATACGCCATCCTGTGACCCCTCCCCCCACTTTCCTGTTCCTTTTTTTTTTTTTAGTACACTTTTTTTAAAGAGCAGTTTTAGGTTCATTGAATCCTTTTTGTGTCCATCCTTTATTTTTAAATATAGTTTATAATTTTATTTATTTATGTATTTATTTATTAGCTGTGCTTGGTCTTCATTGCTGTACAGGCTTTTTCTCTAGTTGCAGCAAGTGGGGTCTACTTTCTAGTTGCAATACACGGGCTTCTCATTGTGGTGACTTCTCTTGTTGCTAAGCAAGGTCTATAGGGTGCATGGGCTTCAGTAGTTGCAGCTCCCAGACTCCAGAGCATAGGCTCCATAGTTGAGGTGTATGGGCTTAATTGCTCTAAGGCACGTGGGATCTTCCTGGACCAGAGATCGAAATCATGTCACTTGCAACTCCTGCGTTGGCAGGCAGATTCTTTACTACTGAGCCACCAGGGAAGCCCCCTGTCCTGTCTTAACTCTGTTGGGTTCCCATGGCACCTTATACTTTCCTTTCATGGCAATTAACACAATTGGTATTTAGATATTTATTTGTTTGATAATTTGATTGCCTGACTTCATCATATTGCAAACTTCAAGAACAAGGACAAGCTTCAATAACTATTTTGTTCAGAAATGTGTCCCCAATGCTTGCTTAGTACAAGATTTCTGGTAGTAATCAATAAATATTTTTGAACAGATGAATAAATGATTCTTTTTTGTCTGCTTCGAATGTCTTCCCTCTTCCTGTTTGGCTGGTGTTCTCATATTTATGTTTTTTCATAACCTAGCTTGTATCACCACTCCAAAATACTGCTCCTGAAGAGGAAATTATAGCCTCATTTCTCTCTACATCTTCTAAGCATGTGGGTTGCTGTACTCACAACACTGTCCTGCAATTATTTGTTTACGTGAATTTCTTCTCCAACACCACAGTTCAAAAGCATCAATTCTTTGGCACTCAGCTTTCTTTATGGTCCAACTCTCACATCCATACATGACTACTGGAAAAACCATAGTTTTGACTATATGGACCTTTGTTGGCAAAGTAATGTCTCTGCTTTTTAATATGCTGTCTAGGTTAGTCATAGCTTTTCTTCCAAGGACCAAGTGTCTTTTAATTTCATGGCTGCAATCACCATCTGCAATGATTTTGGAGCTCAAAATAAATAAAGTCTGTCACTGTTTCCATTGTTTCCTCATCTATTTGTCATGAAGTGATGGGATTGAATACCATGATCTTAGTTTTCTGAATGTTGAGTTTTAAGCCAACTTTTTCACTCTCCTATTTCACTTTCATCAAGAGGCTGTTTAGTTCTTCTTTGCTTTCTGCCATAAGGATGGTGTCATCTGCATATCTGAGGTTATTGATATTTCTCCCAGCAATCTTGATTCCAGCTTGTGCTCCATCCAGCTTGGCATTTCTCATGGTGTACCCTGCATGTAAGTTAAATAGGCAGGGTGATAATATAGAGCATTGATGTGCTCCTTTCCCGATTTGGAACCAGTCTGTTGTTCCATGTCCAGTTCTAACTGTTGCTTCCTGACCTGCATACAGATTTCTCAGGAGGCAGGTCAGGTGGTCTGGTGTTCCCATCTCTTTCAGGATTTTTCACGGTTTGTTTTGATCCACACAAAGGTTTTGGCATAGTCAATAAAGCAAAAGTAGATGTTTTTCTGGAACTCTCTTGCTTTTTCAGTGATCCAGTGGATGTTGGCAATATGATCTCTGGTTCCTCCGTCTTTTCTAAATCCAGCTTGAACATCTGGAAATTCACGGTTCACATACTGTTGAAACCTGGCTTGGAGAATTTTGAGCATTACTTTGCTAGCATGTGAGATGCATGCTATTGTGCAGTAGTTTGAACATTCTTTGGCATTGCCTTTCTTTGGAATTGAAATAAAAACCAACATTTTCCAGTCCTGTGGCCACTGCTGAGTTTTCCAAATTTGCTGGCATATTGAGTGCAGCCCTTTCACAGCATCGTCTTTTAGGATTTGAAACAGCTCAACTGGAATTCCATCACCTCCACTAGCTTTGTTCATAGTGATGTTTCCTAAGGCCCACTTGACTTCACATTCCAGGATGTCTGGCTCTAGGTGAGTGATCACACCATTGTGGTTATCTGGGTCATGATGCTTTTGAACTGTGGTGTTGGAGAAGATTCTTGAGAGTCACTTGGACTGCAAAGAGATCTAACCAGTCTATCCTAAAAGAAATCAGTCCTGAGTATTCTTTGTAAGGACTGATGCTGAAGCTGAAACTTCAATACTTTGACCATCTGATGTGAAAAACTGACTCATTAGAAAAGACCCTGATGCTGGGAAAGATTGAAGGCCAGAGGAGAAGGGGCCGACAGAGGATGAGATGGTTGGATGGCATCACTGACTTGATGGACATGAGTTTGACTAAGCTCCGGGAGTTGGTGATGGACAGGGAGGCCTGGCGTGCTGCAGTCCATGGGATCACAAAGAGTCAAACACGACTGAGTGACTGAACTGACTGAACTGATGAGTTTCTTGACAGTGAGCTCCCTGAGATCAGAGACTGGATCTTCTTCATCTTTTTATTTCCAGTATCCAGAAGCATATCGTAGGCGCCCATAGACGTTTGGGAAAGAAGTGAGGTGATAAATCAACCTTGCGTCTTCTAGCCGCCTTGACAAAGGAGAAGTCCATTTAGGAGCAATGCTGAGCTGCAGGTCAACAGTTCAGTGAATGTACAGGACACCAGTGAAGCCCTCAGGGGACACTGGTATTGCTTCTCCTACCTTTAGACCTTTACCTTTTCTCTTCTCATTTCTTCCAAATAGAGCTTCCCAGGCCACTATGGGGCAAGTCCATGATATAAGCAGGAACAAAGAATTTCTCTTGGTATTTTCTTCCAATAGCTGAGCTAATAGGTAGCAGTTCTTTCCTCTCTGTTGGTGCTAATGCCAGATCATTGCCCACCACTTGTTTCTCTTTCTCTCTCACAAAGTTCTTCACACTTACACACACTTCTGTTGTCTCTCTGCCACGCTGAGCAAAGTTCTGCCCAATTCACAGCTGTATTCTCAGGACCTAGGCCACTGTCTGGCAGAGTAGGTCCCCAGTAAATGCTGAGTAAGTGAAAAGAGTTATAAAAAGACATTTCTACTAAATAAAAGAGTTTAAAAATGCAAGTTGTGTCAAGTCAGGTTTTTAAGGCCTTTACATTACAACATAGGTATGCCATTCACTGAAAGCTTTCATCCATCCCTGGCAGCAGCCTCATCACCATAAGGCTGGTCCCACTTATGTGCCTTAACTCTATTACATTTTAAGCATCCATTATGCTATATGTTACTCTCTACTGTGTATCTTTTTGTTTTCTTGTCTGTATCCCCCACAGAATATGCAGATCCCTGTATCTCTACATCCCAGATTCAAGAGAGAGTGGTTAAATAAGTAAGATTCCTTTTCCTGAAATTGTTAAAACCGAATCCATTTCTTAAACATGCTGTAGGCAGGATTTATCAGGAGCAAAAATTTATAGCATATTGATAAGATTTCCCTCAATGAATATTTGTTGAAGACTGTTAAAGTATTCAGCCGTTGCAATTAGTGTTCTCAAAAGTCTCTAAGAGCCCATTTCCTGTTCTGAGTAAACTCTATTATCTTCTGAGATCTAACTAAGCCTTATTTCACAGGAAAATGAGGCAGACTCTCTCTGATGGCTCATTGAATAGTGGTGGTGAGTTTCATTGAGAGGATTGTTTTCCTGTTCTCTGAGCCCACCTTCCAATTTTTCCCTCTAGTGCTCTGTCAGGATTCTATACCATTCAATAATCCCTCACTTCCTCGTGGCCTCATTCCCTGCTCTTTCACGCTTTTTACCTGGTCACACCCTAGAATTACCCTCTGCATATCCATAGTACTCCTCTCTCCGTTCATTGTATTCACCTAACAAATCCCCAACTCTGATACTATCAATTTCCCACCTTCTCTTGTGGGATGTGTCCTTCCCACCATGCACACAGAAACCCAATTGTAAAATATGCTAACTAGTTTCACTTTAAATTCTTCACCAGGCATGCATGCATTTGCTAAGTCACTTCAGTTGGGTCCGACTCTTTGCGACCCTATGGGCTATAGTTGCCAGGCTCCTCTGTCCAAGGGATTCTCCAGGCAAGAATATACAAGCAACTCCTGAAGCTCAATTCCAGAAAAATAAATGACCCAATCAAAAAATGGGCCAAAGAACTAAACAGACATTTTTCCAAAGAAGACATACAGATGGCTAACAAACACATGAAAAGATGCTCAACATCACTCATTATTAGAGAAATGCAAATCAAAACCACAATGAGGTACCATTACATGCCAGTCAGGATGGCTGCTGTCCAAAAGTCTACAAGCAATAAATGCTGGAGAGGGTGTGGAGAAAAGGGAACCCTCTTACACTGTTGGTGGGAATGCAAACTAGTACAGCCACTATGGAAAACAGTGTGGAGATTTCTTAAAAAACTGGAAATAGAACTGCCATATGACCCAGCAATACCACTTCTGGGCATACACACCGAGGAAACCAGATCTGAAAGAGACACGTGCACCCCAATGTTCATCGCAGCACTGTTTATAATAGCCAGGACATGGAAGCAGCCTAGATGCCCATCAGCAGATGAATGGATAAGGAAGCTGTGGTACATATACACCATGGAATATTACTCAGCTGTTAAAAAGAATGCATTTGAATCAGTTCTAATGAGATGGACGAAACTGGAGCCCATTATACAGAGTGAAGTAAGCCAGAAAGATAGAGAACATTACAGCATACTAACACATATATATGGAATTTAGAAAGATGTTAATGATAACCCTATATGCAAAACAGAAAAAGAGACACAGAAGTACAGAACAGACTTTTGGACTCTGTGGGAGAAGGTGAGGGTGGGATGTTTCAAAAGAACAGCATGTATATTATCTACGGTGAAACAGATCACTAGCCCAGGTGAGATGCATGAGACGAGTGCTCAGGCCTGGTGCACTGGGAGGACCCAGAGGAGTCGGGTGGAGAGGGAGGTGGGAGGGGGGATCGGGATGGGGAATACGTGTAACTCTATGGCTGATTCGTGTCAGTGTATGACAAAACCCACTGAAATGCTGTGAAGTAATTGGCCTCCAACTAATAAAATAAAATTAAAAAAAAAAGTAAATAAAGTGGGTTTTCGTGCCCTCTTCTAGGGAATCTTCTGATCTAGGGATCAAACTCAAGTCTCTTTAAGTCTCCTGCATTGGCAAGCGGGTTCTTAACCACTAGTGGAACCTAGGAAGCCCAAAATTCTTCACCGTCAACCTTAATTAGGCCCTCAGTACCCCCACTGTCTACATCTATATAGTCACCTACATCTATACCTGCAGACTCTGCAATGAATTGTCTACATTCTGAAGGCCAAGTTCCTCACTTGGGCACCAGATCCCACTCTTGTCCTCTCAAAGACACCCCCTTCCTTTCTTGTGTCATTAAAATTTCCTTGTCGATTGGATCATTTTCTCTACCATCCATAGTTATTTCTCTCATCTTAAAAAGCAAACTAAAACAAAAATACTCTCTAATAGCTTTCAGTTTTTTCACTCCCCTTTGTGTCTCTCTCCAATTCCTCTCCTCCCATCTTTTTTTTTTTTTTTTTTGCATTTGCCTATATGTGTGTGTTTAGTCACTCAGTCATGTCTGACTCTTTGGGACCTCATGGACTATAGCCCACCAGCCTCCTCTTGTCCATGGGGATTTTCCAGGCAAGAATATTGGATTGGGTTGCCATGCCCTCCTCCAGGGGATCTTTCCAACCCAGGGATCAAACCCAGATTGCTGTGGATCCTTTACTGTCTGAACCACCAAGGAAGTCCAAGAATACCGGAGTGGGTAGCCTATCCCTTCTCCAAAGGATCTTCCTGACCCAGGAATCAAACTGGGGTCTCCTGCATTGCAGGCTGATTGTTTACCAGCTGAGCTACTAGGGAACCCTCATTTGCCTATATACCCTCATTTTATAAAAAGAAATATAAAAAAGTGAAAAAAGATCAGTTAACTACGTCAATTCCTATCTGAGTTTTTTAAAAAAGGTGATTAACTTAAGATGATGGTGAAGTGAAGTCACTCAGTCGTGTCTGACTCTTTGCGACCCCATGGACTGTAGCCTTCCAGGCTCCTCCATCCATGGGATTTTCCAGGCAAGAACACTGGAGTGGGTAGCCTTTCCCTTCTCCAGGGGATCTTCCCAACCCAGGGATTGAACCCAGGTCTCCCGCACTGCAGGCAGATTCTTTACCAGCTGAGCCACAAGGGAAGCAAAGTACCTACTAAAGGTTTAGCATATATATAGTTACCCCTTGGTTCCAGTATCCTCCACAAACTCCACTTCATGGGGTCTCAAAGAATCAGACACGACTGAGCGACTTTCACTTTCACTTACTTACTAGGTACTTCAAATATTTTATTTCCTTTCATTTTTACAACAACTCCGTTTGGAAAATACTAACATACCCCTTTTTTATAGATAAGGAAATCAAGGCTTAGAAAATTTAGGTAGTTAAAAGCTACTTTCTCTCAGCTGCACTCCAACCAAGCGCTCACTCCCACCACTACAACAAAGCAACTCTTGAAAAGATCACTACTGACCTTTGTGCTGCTAAATCCAATGGTCCAATCTCAACTCTCATCCATCTTGACCTGTCATCAACATGACACAATTGCTCACCCCCTCCTCCTCAAAACAAGTCTTTTCATTTGACTTTGAAGAGTCTCTTAGTTCTCCTTTTATTTCTGTGCCTATTCCTCCTCAATCTTCTTTGCTGGTTCTCCCTCATTTCTCTAACCTTTGACTATTGGAATAGCCCCAAATACCCCATGACTCAATTATTAGACATCTTCTACATGTAGACTCACTCTCTTGGGAATGTCATCCATTGTCATGGCTTTGAACCAGTACAAGCCAAGAGCTTTCAACTTACGTCTATAACTGTATTTCTACCCTGAACTCTGGATCTTGATATATAAGTTAGTTGATAGTTCCATATATATCTAACAAAAATCTTGAACTTGATGTGTCCAATATCAAATGTCAGACTCCTTGCCTACCCCCAACTCAAACCTGCTCTTTTAACAGTTTTCCCACCTTAGTAAATGCCAGCTCTATGCTTCTAGCTGTTCAGACCAACAACTTGGGAGCCACTCATGACTATTTTGTTTTCTCTCACACTTGATATCCAATCTATCAGCTAATCATATTGGTTTCATCTTTAAAATATTTCTAGAATATGATGACTTCATCTGCTGCCATCTAGTCCAAGTCAATCAATTTCTCTTGGATTATTGCCAAAGTCTTCTAATTGGTGACACTATTTGCACCCTGAGCTTCCCTTGTGGCTCAGCTGGTAAAGAATGCACCTGCAATGTGAGAGACCTGGTTTTGATCCCTGGATTGGGAAGATTCCCCTGGAGAAGGGAAAGGCTACCCACTCCAGTATTCTGGCCTGGAGATTTCCATGGACTCTATGGTCTACACGACTGAGCAAGGTCGACCTTCACTTTCACTTTCACTCTTCCCGTCTTCCCAACAGAGCAGTCACAATGATCCCTGTAAGACCTAAGTCAGGTCACGTCACTCCTCTATGCAGAGCCCTCTAGTGGCCTTCGTCTCACATACCAACGTCCTTATCATGGCCTTAACCCCCGTAGGTAATGGGAACACTGTCTTCCTCCCAACCCCCACCCTTTCCTCTCCCAGTGCTCTTCCCTCCCTCCTCCTTCTTCAACTACACTGTCCTCCTAACACATGTGGCATGTTCTCACCTCAAGAACTTAGCACTTGCTTTTACTTTGGCCTCTCCATGCCTTCGCATAGGGCTCCTTCTGCCCTTACTTTTAGTCCTCTGCTCAAATGCCAATATTACTAGTGAGGCCTTCTCCAGCCACCATATAAAAATTAGTAACATTCTTTCCCTCATCCCAATCCTCCCTTTCTTTTCCCCTTACCCTATTGTTTTCCAGAACCTTTACTATTCTCTAATATATTATGTATCTGTGTATGTGCTTAGTTGCTCAGTCATGTCCAACTCTTTGCAACCCATGGACTGTAGCCCACCAGGCTCCTCTGTCCATGGGCATTCTCCAGGCAAGAATACTGGAGTGGGTTGCCATGCCCTTCCCCAGGGGATCTTTCCAACCTGGGGATCAAACCCAGGTCTCCTGCATTGCAGGCGGTTTCTTTACCAACTGAGTCACTTGTCTATATATTCATTGACTATCTCCTCTAAGCTTCATGACAGAGGGACCTTATCTTACTTACCTCCATATTTCCAGCACACTGAACTGTGTTTGGCACCTGGTATTTAATAGACACCAATTGAATAAGTAGTATATGAATTGCAACTTTGTTACTATAAAATATGCTATCACTAATATTGTTATGATAACTCAAAATTTTCCTTGTTTAGCAGGCTAACTTCTGTTTACCCTTCAAGATTCTTCTTAGGAATTCCAAATTCCAGCCAGGTTGCCTCACATCTCCATGTCTGTGTTAGGCGTCTCTTCTCTGAGCTGCTATGACAGTCTGAGAGAGTCTCTGTTAGAGCCTTGGTCACATAATCATGTCTGTTTATCTGGGCACATCTCCACTGCTGGACTGTGATCAGGGCGTGGTATCTTCTCTTTGGGCTTCCCAGGGCCTCAAACAATGTTTGGCACATGCTACGTAGCCTACAGATGTTTGAAGGAAGGAAGTAGGGAGACATCAAGGAAGAGAGGAAAGAAAGGAGGAATAAAGAAGAGAAGAAATGAAGATAAGCTTTGATTTTTCATTTCTGATTTTAAAAAATCCTTTATAAATTCAATTAACACAGTGCAGGAATATTACAGACTTCCTTTTTAAAAAAATTTTTAATAAGTATGGTTGTAAAAAAAACCCCAAATTTTTAAAAGTGTGGTAAAATACATAGGACAAAAAGCCATCTTAGTTCAGTGGCATTAAGTACATTCACATTTTTATGCAACCGTCTTTAGAACTCTCTTCCTATTGTAAAACTGGATCTTGGTACCCATTAAACACTAACTCCCTATTCTCCCTTTTGTTGTTATTGTTTAATTGCTAACTCATAACCTACTCTTTTGTGACCCAGTTGACTGTAGCCCACCAGTTTTCTCTGTCCCTGGGATTTCCTGGGCAAAAATACTGGAGGGGGTTGCCATTTTCTTCTCCAGGGGATCTTCTGAACTCAGGGATAGAACCTGTGTATCCTGCATCGGCAGGCAGATTCTTTACCACTGATTCACAGGGGTAGCCTAATTTCACCTATACCCTAACCCTTTTGGCTATCACCATTCTACTTTTTGTCTCTAAGAGTCTGAGTATTCTGGGTACCTTATATGAATGGAATCACACTGTATTTGTCCTTTTATGACTGCTGCACTTCACTTATTACAATGTCCTCAAGGTTTATCCATGTTATAGCAAGTGTCAGAATTTAATTCCTTTCTAAGGCTGAATAATATCCCGTTTTATGTGTATACCACATTTGTTTATCCATTCATCTTGTTGATAGACACTTGGATTGTTTCTACCTTTTAGCTATTGTGAATAATGTTGCTATGACCATGGGTTCAAGTTCTTGTTTTCACTTCTTTCGGGCATATACGGCTGGGTCATGTGGTAATTATAGTTTTAAATTTGGGGGGAACTGCATACTGTTTTCAAAGTGGCTATATCAGTTTATATTCCCACAGTTTAGCACAAGGGTTATAATTTCCCCACATCCTCGCCAACACACTTGTTATTTTCTTTCTCTCTTTCTTTCTTCCCCCCTTCTTCCTTTCTTCTCTCTCTCTCTTTTTTTTTTTTTTTTGATAGTAGTCATCCTACTGGAAGTCAGGTGCTGCAGACTTCCTTTTAAAATCTATGTACATCTGCAAATACATTTAAGCCCCCAGTTATGGGTCTTTAGCCTGAAAGGCAGCCAGTGGTGCTGAGGTGAGCTTCTGGAGTTTATTCACCAGCTGCACAGACACATATTCCTCTTTCTCCATCTGCTCACTCCTGGCAGAGCCCTACCAACCACTGTTGAGCACCTTCAGTGATATAAATTCTCACAATTCCTGGGGCCCAGCTGCTCAGCAGCATTAAATACACACTGTGAACCTTCCTCCACTCTCTCCTCTTGAGGCTGTAGTGCATTCTCTCTTCACTGTGGATTGTCTCTCCAAACTCCTTGTAGGTCCCAGCTCTTCCGGAAGAGTCTGTGGTTCACAAAAGGCAACTGAGGGGAGCAATACAAGGTTTACTCACAGGAAAGAGATAGCACAAAAATAATAAGCAATTTGAGAGAGTTGTAAAATAAGAGAATGAGGACAGATTCTGAAGACTTCTTGTAGTGCCGGCAAGAGCTGAGTGAGGGAACACCTGTCAGATTCCCCTTCCCCCAGCCACACACCCCATCAACCCATCACCCCCAGAGTCCAGCTCTGTTCCTAGGGAGACTCTGCAGATCATTTCCCCCATTTGGCAGATAATCCTAAAAATGTTTCCAAAAACTTAATAGAAGGGAAACTATGCTTTAAACGTTTTAATTCCACAATTAACTGTTACTCTGGGCAAGTCAGTAAACCTCACCTTGTCTATTTTTCCCAGCTATGAAATGAAACTCTTGGACAAGAAGTCTCTAAGGGCCCTGGCAGCTTGAACATTTTTAATTATAAAACTTTGGATGATTTATAAAACATTTCCATTAGTTTAAGAATATATATATATACACACACACACATATATATATTTTTTTTTACCTTGGATATATTCATCTCATAAATACTTTGCATAGTCTATGTTTAAATAAGTTAGTATTTGCTAAATATAACTTAGGCAGACTAGGTCACTTGGGGCTAAGCTGGCTGAATTTCAAGGAAACAATAATCTGCCAGGTGGATAATTCACATATGGTCAAGAACTGGAAGGCTCCCACCAGTTTTTAACAGATCTGAGAGTCACAGCAATTCTGTCTCATTCTGCCCTCAGTGGCAACCTCATTAACAATTGAGTAAATCTCTGAAAACTCGGAATCGGGTGTTGTTTGCTGTGTGTTGTCCACCAGGTAATCGTAAACTTGTGTGTCTGCTTTTGCTGAGAGCTGTGACTTCTCAAACACTTGCTCTCTTACCCACCACCTTCAACTGCTTCTTTTCTAAAAGCACACGCAAAAGTGTCACTGGATTAAACGTCATTATGAAAGGCTGCCTCAGAAACAAACATATTAAGTCTGTGCTCAGTGGTACTCAAAGGCTATAACTGCTCATGTGGCACTCCCTTTTACTTACTCACTCTCAAATTCACATTTTGAACAATGTAAAAAGAGACAAAATCCAGAATTGTCATCTCCCACAGGATTACCATGATTGAGAGGTAACAAGCCCGTTATTGTTATGGGCCAGGAGATGTTTTAATGGGTTTCTCAGCCTGTTGAGAATCATTTCACGTTACTGAATTGAGGAGAATAAAGCCGGGAATCTCCCAGTTATTTCTGTCATACTTTGCAATGGATGCCCACGGGCTTTTCTTAGACCACTGTGCCCTGCCAGTCATGTTTACTTTCATCAGTTAAAAATTATATTAGTTTATTGAAAATAATCCCTAATACCTTTTCATTCACTCATCCTATGTTTTGGATACACTTTAAAAACAAAGTTAAACATGCTGTCCCTGAGACCAGCCTGATGCTCTGTGATGACCTAGAGGGGTGGGATGGGGGTGAGGGTTGAGAAGGGGGGATATATATATCCCATATATATACATACATATATACGTATATATAGTTATGACTGATTGATGCTGTTTCACAGCAGAAAGCAATGCAACATTGTTAAACAATTATCTTCCAGTTAAAAAATAAAACAACAACAACAAAAGAAAACAAACAAAAAACCATTCTGTCCCTGATTTGGTGTTTAACTTCTGACATGCCAGTAGTTGTTAGCACATGCAGAAGAGAAGCTCATAGATGATCCTCAATTTTTAAGCCCTTTAACACTAACCTTGATGGCAGACAGTGTATAGGAGAGACCAAATAAAGAAAATTACTTTTATGATTCTAAAGTAAGATTTGCAGTTTCCCTATGTTAAAAGTTCATGTTATCAATAGTATCAGTAAAGTTTAGTAGTAGAAAACAAACCACTGCCACAGGAGCATTTAATACAATAGATGCTAATAGAATTATTGGGGAGGCTGATAAGAGTGGAATAAGCAAGGTCCTTTGCAATGACCCCTAGAACATCACCACTTAATTCTTCAGCCAGAAGAGTATCACAGTCAGTAGTTGGAGATTCAGGAGCTCCCTCTGGACGTGTTGAGTCTAAGAATATACCACTGAGACTATGATCCCTGGGGTCAGGAAACTGCCTCTGCAACTGCCTTTGGGCATCTGTGAAGCTAATCTCCGGACACTAGGATGCTGTTGCAATGACCATGACTGTCAGCAACAACAACTAAGAACAGGAGAAGTTGGCGCCTGCCCCTTCTGTTTTCCAAATCTTGCTTAATGCACTGAATTGATGCAATCAGTTTCATACCTAGAACCAGTGGCAAGAAGCATGAGAAGTGTGAAATTTTTTTGTTAGCACAAATAATCATTAATTATTATTGTTGTAAGGATCACAAGGACTTCCCTGGTGGCTCAGTTGGTAAAGAATCTGCATTTATTGCAGGAGAACTGAGTTTGATCCCTGGTTTGGTAAGACTCCCTGGAGGAGGAAATGGCAACCCACTCCAGTATTCTTGCCTGGGAAATCCCAGGCACAGAAGAGCCTGGTGGGTTACAGTCCGTAGGGTCACAAAGAATTGGACACAACTTAGTGACTAACACACACTAAGCATCACAAAGGCAAAGGACAGAATATAAAGATAACCTACAATGATGTCGGTTATGTGATGTAGGTCAAGTGTGATGTACACACTTGAGTTGTGGGAGTCAGACAGTTTTCTGTTGTATTTTTATAACAAATTATACACTTTCTTCTATGCCTTGCCTTTTTGCTTAATAGAATATCTTGGATATTAATCTATATCAATACATAATGAGCTTTTACATTCTTTTTTTTTAATGATTGCCAAGCATTCAACAACATAGATGTATGTAATTTATCTTACTGTTTCCCTCTCAATGGACAGGTAGGCAATATCCAGTCCTTTACTATCACAAATAATGCTGCAATAAATGGTCTTGTATTTATATTCCTTGACATGTGTACAAGCATATACATAGAATAAATTCCTAAGAGTAGAAATGCTCAGTCAGTGGGCATGTGTTTGTAAGTTTTAAAAGAAAATATATTTTGTTTTATCCATTAGCTCATTTTATGAATAGCCAGTACATGCACAAAGGGTAGAAAGAAAAATTAAAAAGGAACAAAAGTTGGAGAGTGGAAAGTAGATTTCATTTACAATCCATCCAGAGATAGCCTGTGTATATACAAGTACCTGGGCTTCCCTGGTGGCTCAGATGGGAAAGAATCTGCTTGCAAAGTGGGAGACCTAGGTTCAATCCCTGGTTTGGGAAGATCCCCTGGAGAAGGGAATGGCAACCCACTCCAGTATTCTTGCCTGGGGAATCCCATGGACGGAGGAGCCTGGAAGTGTCACAAAGTCCATGGGGTCACAGAGTCGGACACAACTGAGCTACTAAGCACATACAAGTACATAGATATACATAGACACCCACACAGAACATACGAACATATAGATTAGCATGTAGGGTTTCTCTTCTTTGGGCAGATGTTTATTATTTTCTGCATTATAGTCTATGGGGGCCAGGAGAGCTTTGCCGAGACACGGAGAGACCCCAGGCTTCAGTGTACCACTGTGTTAGAAAGATCTTTGTTACGGTTTCATCATCTTTATTGGCCGTACACAAGCTTCACTATGCCTATACCTTCACTCTGGAGACAAAGACAGCTATGCATCTGGGCCCTCTACAGTTCTGAGCATCAGATTTTCTAAGATCTGTGCTTTGTGTAGCACAGGCATGTGGGGTCCATCATCTCCATCATTTGACAGTTTCCCTTTGCCTCGCTGTGTTGAATCTCCTGTTTCATGTGGTCTGTATATTCTTTTTTGCTTTACTCTCTTCATTTAGTGGGGTATATTTTCTAGCAGTTTTCTGAAAAAGGTCATGTGGAGGGTAAATTTTTTGAGGTTCTGAATGTGTGAAAATGTTTTTATTCTACTTTTCTGCTTGATTGATAAAGTAACTGGACATAGAATTCAAGATTAGGAATATTTTTTTCTTCAGTTTTGAAGGCTTTACTCCATTGACTTCTAGTTTTACATGCTGCTGTTGAAAAATCAGAAGCTCTTCTGATTCTAGCTATGTGGCCTGTTTTTTCAAGTAGAAATTTCTCTCTTCCCAGTGAAATTTCATAATGACATGCCTCTGGGTGAGTCTCATTTCCATTCATTCTCTTGGTCATCCAGTAGGCCCTTTCAGTCTGAATACCCTAGGTATTCGCTTGATTTCTTCATTGCTACTTTCTTCCCCTCTGTTATCTAGATGTTGGATCTCCAGACTGGGCTCCTCTTTTTCTCATCATTTCTCTCTGATTTTCCTTCTTTTGGTCTTTTTGTTCTATTTTTTTTCCTGAGAAAAATTTTCCAACTATATCTTCCAAAATTTCTACTGTTTTTTTTTTTTTCAATCTTATCATGCTTTCAGTTTCTACAAGCTCTTTTTTGTTGTTCTTCTTTGAATTTTTTTCATAGTATTCAATGTGCACTCTTCTCATCTGCTTAAGAATATTAATATAGATTACTTTTATTTTTCCTAAAAGAACTCTTTCCTCTAAGTTCCTTTTTTCCTATTTGCTTGTTTTGGTCTTTATCTTCCATGTTGGAGCTTTTCCTCAGATGTCTGGTAATTCTTAGTTGTCTGTTCATGATTTAGAGTTAGGTACTGATTTTCCGGGGAACAGAAAATGTTCCATATGGTGTTAGGGGTGTGAGTTACACAGATGTGAGAATTTACCAAAACTGCTCAAGCACATTTAAAATCTGCGCATTTCAATACTATATATAAATTATACCTCTCCCACAAAATACCTATTTAAAACAAGCAAAACTAAGTGAGGAATAAAAATACTGGAAGCTCTGAGTAAATAATTAAGACTTAACAATTAGAGATTTATCTTTGGGACATCTGGGTGGACCATTTGTTGGTATAGGATCTAGCGCGCAGAGGAACCTAGCATTCCCCCGTCCTGACACCTTCTTTTACCTCTATAGGTAATAAGCCCCCAGGATCTGCTAGGATAAAGGAGGGCAGTTACCAGCACTGTGGAACGGGGCAGGGTTCGAAGGATCTAACTGTTACTCAAACACTTTTACCCAGTCCTCCTTATTTCAGCCTAATGCCCCTTCACCCCAGCTCCAACATTATCCAGTACCTTGAGTTCTTGAACATTGTGAGAATCCTACAGCATAAATTGTTTGTTTCTTTGCTTCCTCATTTCCACTATTCAGCTTCCAAAATATTACTGTTCTTGCCTTTTGTTTTCCCAGCTCCAGAGGGTTTATGTCTTAAAAAAAAAAAAAGTTTTTAATTGTACTTTTTGTGTTGTTTCAAGATGAAGCAATGTTACATGTGTATATTTAATCAGCTAGTTTAACTCTGGAGTCAGGAAATCAAAAATATGCTTTTTAATTCTCTAGCTTCTGCAGTAGAGGAAGGCTCCTTCTAAAGAGTTTGGAATAGATACTGAAAGCCACTCACCAAAGCCATCACAGTTCACCCTTTGACCATTCAGCATTTATATATACCCTTCTTCCTGTACTTTAATCTCTAAACAACAGTAACAATCTGGACATGTTTTCACCTAACAAAATGTTATGATCCTTTGTACAAACAAAAAAATGCTTTGTATCTCTCTGAAGGGGAAATTTTGAAATCCCCTTCCTTGGACCTCTCTCCGGGAATGTTTATTTGTCTTGTTTAGGAATAATCTCTCCTAGATATCCTGTCATCTAAGAATTAAATTATAAAATTAACCACTACCAGTGCACCTATACAATTTAGTAAGGAAGAAGGGGTACTGGTTATTATCTATAATTTGTTAGGAAGAACATAAGGGAGTTGTTATAGTCCTTGTTTCTGAAACTGCTCATAAAGCCACAGTTGGTATTTATAACTTCCTTCCCTTGTAACCAGCAATTCAGCTATTTGGGGTTCAGTTTGTCTGTTAATTCCACTGGTGGCAGGGCTAGATATTTTGGACTGCCAACAAGAAAATTTTAGATGGGTCTTCCCTTATTGTTTCTTACTTTCAAAATGCTGGTCTCCAGCCTTCTGCCATTGCAGGAATAGTTTGATATTATTGATTCCTATGAAGAGAGAAAAGCAAAAAAAGATCATGTGTTGTACTTTCTGTGTAGACAAGCGTCTCGGTTTGACAGCTGATCACTTTTAGAAAGTCAAGGAAAAATGAATTCATTTACCAATGGAAGGAAGGTGAACATTCATTAGATTGAAGGCTAGTAAGTATCAAGGTTGCCACTATTCATAATCCAAATTGTGAAGCCTGACCTTGTGTTCAGAAAAATCACCAGCCTCAAGGAAGAGATGGTCAGCAGGGGAGAATGAAGGTAGTCATAAAGGGCAGCTTTGGAAGGGTAATAAAATTTGCTTTGGTGCCTCCTTCCTCACTTATCAGCCTCAACTCTTCTTCTCTCCTGCCCTGTATTGCATTTGTCCCAATTTCTGCTAAAATATTAACTATTTATGTCATTTGATAAAAGATTGGTATGATCCCTTCAAAAGATATTTGCATTTCAATAGAGTACTCATCAAAATCAAAAAGTTTTAGAAATTAAAGAGCATAACTTTACTGATAGAATAATAGATGATGGTATTAATTTGCTCTACTGCCATCTGATTTTGAGCGGAAGGTTCTACTAGCCTATAAAACCATTTCACTGAATTGATCCTTGATATAGCTTATAGTTAATGCTGCGGACAGGGTTATATCCATATCTTCTGGTATCTGGCTCACATTCCAACGCTATTGTCATTGAGCTAGAAAGTGACACATTAATTTATAGTTTTATCACTTTCAAGCTCAGAGTATGTAGGTAGTGATTAGCTTGGATGTTTAGAACTTATTATAGAGTTCTAGTCTGTCAACACAGTTTACAGATCAAACTATCCAACCATTTTCCAAATTCATACCTGGTCACTAGGAGCATTAGCTTGGGAACCAATCGTAGTGTTTTCAGATTCCATTTACTTGGCAACTTAAAAACACTTCTTGGTGCTGTTTGCACACTGGGAAACTCTTCAGCAAGATTGAGTTGAGAAATCAGTGTATTTTAGGTATGAAGTAGCCTGCGTTAAATTGGGGATTTTCCAGAGGAGAAACAAGCAAATATTAAGTAATGTGTCAGACTTCAGTGCCCAGAGAAGGGAGTGGTAAAGTGTAAAAGGACTACTTTTGGATTGCTTTAGGAGAAAGGTAGCCTTTGCTACTTCTCAGGAGAACTAAAGTATGTACATACCAACCTTTATCTCCAGGAGGTCAAAAGAGGCCTCCAGTCCTGAGATTAGTACCCACTAATTTAAAGTATGTAATCTTTTGACTCTGTCTTTGTGATATCTATGAGAATAAGATTTATTAAACAACTGACAAAAAGAGAGGTTTTTCAGAAGGAAGTAGTGAAATCATTTCAGAGAATGAACTCTTTCTATTCAGGAGCAATTGACATACTACTTAAAATGAATGCTGTTTACCTGTCAATTATAGAAAGGACCTAGAAGGCCCTTACCTTGAAAAGCTTTATGTGTTTTAAATGTAGTTACTCTAGGCACTCACAATTAACTTTATTACACCTCTATGACTGAGTCTATAATTCGTACCTACCCCTCTTCCCCAATAAGCAGTTCAAAAAGTGGAATTCTACTAAAAGTTATGAAATGAAACCATGTGCTGCTGGGCTGGACTGAAGAAAACACTGATCTTTGCTCAAGAAGAAAGGGACTGGTGGTGGTAGCAGTAAAAAGCCTTCAGTAGGAAGGAAGCAAATGACTTAGGTAAAGTACTTGGATGGTCTGTCAAATAACAAACCAGCGGAAATGGTGGGGTGGGTCAGGAAAAAGGCTAACTGAAAATGCCTTCAAAGCGACGTCAACAACCCATAGAAGTGAGTGTACTTGTGTGTTTGGGTTGCTGTGAGGTGGATATCTGATGAATGTGAGAAATGAACATTTTAAGAATTTAAAACACCAAGGAAACCCATGCTTTTGAAAGAGGTTCACTGTTTGGTAATCTTTAAACCTTGCAGGGAAGGTTGGCCTCAGAGAAAATGAATATAGTAGAAGTTCACTCCGAAACTTGCCATTAAAATGGAGATGCGTAAGTATTAGCCTATCTGCATAGTGGGATGGAAGCCTTGTTTTACTGTAATGTGATTTCACCAGTAAACACTCCCTGTTATATTGGTCTAAACACAGTCTCAGTTTGGTAGCTATTAGCGCAACTTAAATGTTATTAGCACCTTTAAATAAACATTTTATTAAAAGAGGTGAAATCAAAGAAAAATGAAACAAAAGCCATTGTGATTACTGTTTGTATCTATGTGGATGCTTTGCTCATAGTTCATGTGCATGTAGGTTCAACACAATCCCTGTGCCAAGGAGATGGGGCAGAGGAGAGACTGAGGGAAACCAGGGCATTTGCTGGTTAAAAAGTTTACTCAAGAAATAAGTTTAATAAACAAATCAGGGGAAGGGGAGGCAGAAGAAAATCCCTTCTTTTTTGCTCACGGTTCAGGTCCAAGAGTCTTTATTCATTTCTGTTATAGAAATGCCTGTCGATAATATTGGGAATTATGTTCACTGCATTTTAAAAATATTTAAAATGTGTGATTTTTCCATTTGAGACACTTTATTTTTGGCCCTGAAATTTTTTTCATACCAGCTGGTGTGTTTGGTTCACAAATATCTCTTTACCTGCTAGACTGGACATTCCTTAGGGGTAAATTTGCATCCTCTCAACCCTTAAGATACTTTGCTTTTTCCCTTCCCTGTAAATCAACCACGGATATCTTTGGATAGTGCTCTATCTTTGGATAGCCTCCAGTTTTGGAGGCATTGTTTGGTACTAGGAATTGCTGGAAGTTAGACAATTTCCCAAAGAGCAAAAATAAGCCAACATCTGAAATTGTCACTCAGATATTATTCTCATCATACTAGAATGCTTAAACACTTTGCAAGGAAATATAAGAAAAATGCAAGGTAACCCAGTCCCTAGGGGAGTGTGCCAAGGTGCAGATGCAAAGGAGGCTCTCTGTTTGCCACCACAAAACCACTGCATATGACATTCACTAACAGATGTCTCAGACCTGGAAACCAGCACCCCCCATGGGCTGTGTGTCTGGAAAACACTCTAGTAACACCATTGCCTCTAGAACATCCAGGAAATAAATGTATTTCAAAAACAGTCCATGAAAAATACAACTATGCATTCTGTTTCAACTTGGAAATAGAGACAACGAATGCCAATGGGGAGAATTGCACTCAGTGTTCTGAAATCATGTAAATTAGATCAAGTGCAAATCTGAAGGATCTGAATGGCTTTCAGGGTCCCCAGCTGATGATCCTAGAGGAAGTAAGGGCTATCTGGAAACCCAGAGACAATTCTATCAGGTAAATAGAAGGTGTAATTAACAGCAGTAAATTACAGCAGTAAACATAATTCAGAGCGCCTGATTCGAAGGAGCCATGCTGAATGGTACTTCATGTCTCTTTTGGCAAGCCAGGTGAACTTGGTTGTGTGGCTGTTTCATTAGTAATGATAGCAATTTTATTTTCTCCCTCTGTAGCTAGACTGACTGTTTTGGAGGAGAATTGATGAAGTCAGCTCAGACCATAAAGAATCCGCCTGCAATGTGGGAGACCTGGGTTCAACCCCTGGGTTGGGAAGATCCCCTGGAGGAAGACATGGCAACCCACTCCAGTATTTTTGCCTGGAGAATCCCCATGGACAGAGGAGCCTGGCGGGCTACAGTCCATGTGATCACAAAGAGTTGGACACATCTGAGTGACTAAGCACACATAATGAAGTCAGCAAGCTCCTCTAATATTCCCCTTTTACTTCCCTCTGCTGTGAAACTCCTTGCTCCCCAATACCAGCACTTTAGCATCTCAACAAGAGCCTCACTGTTGCTACAAGTTTGGGCTCTTCAGCCTTGCTCCTTCTCTAATCCACTAGGAGTTGTCTGGGAGAACTATTCTCATGTTACTCCTTCCAATAGGAAACTACAGAAACCCTTGCCTATTGCAGTGGTTTTCAAAGTGTGGTCCCGGAACCAGTACCAGCAACATCTCCTGAGAACTTCTTAGAAATAGATCCCTGGTCCTCACCTCAGTCATACAGAATCACAAACTCTGATGGTGGACCCTACAGTCTATGGCTTAACAAGCCCTAGGTGATTCTGATTCCTGCAAAGGGTTGAGAAGCTCTGGCCAGTTGGATCCAGAGGGAGTTCTTTTTCTTTCCTTGAAGGCTCAGCCATCTACTCTGGCTATTGATTCAGTTTTGTTAGTATTTAGTAAACATGGATTCTGCACTGGGGATTTGCATTTGCTCTCCAGCTCGCTATAACCCTAATTTATCATACTTCATATTGCCTGGTAAGTGTTTTTTTTTTTTTTTTTTTTTTTTTTTTTTATTGACAATACTAAGGAATAAGATGTTCCATATGTATGAAAGAGAATCCCATATGACCAAGACATATTCTTTTATATGCCAAAATGTTAAAAGCTGATAAATATTTTTTGCATTCCTATACTAATTATACTTAGCTAGGTACCAAATTACTCCCCAAATTAGAGGCTTAAAACAACAAGTTCTTATCTTACAGTTTCTGCAGATCAGGGGTCTGGGTGTAGTTTAGCCGAGCACCTCAGTCTCAAGGTCGAGTACAAGGCCCCCGTCCCAGACAAGAAGTCAACAGGGCTGTTGACTCATCTGGTAACACGCTTACTCATGGGTTGTTGGCAAAATCCAGTTCCTTGTGGGTTGTTGGCCTGAGGACCTCAGTTCCTCATTGCATGATCAGAGGCCTCCCTAAGTTTCTTGCCCTGTGAACCTCTCTACAGGCAGCTCACAACATGGCAGCTGGCTTCCTTGGCGCCAGCAAACTAGAGAGCTAGAGTGGGCGAGCAGGACGGAAGTCACACTTTGTCTGTACCCTAATCTCGAATGTGACATCCCGTTATCTTCTTTATACCCACACTTCTCACTTTCTGATCCAGAGCTTCTCTGAACACCAGGGTGAGGGATGCCAGAAGGAACCACTGGGCCTTCACCTACAACGATTTAGTTGATGTACACCTTTGGGTTCATTATAGCTGAGTTTTTATTTGGATAGTAAACTTTGGAAAACATTTTCACCTTTTTCTTTTTCTTGGTTTTTAGTTTTAGTTGCACTGTATCTTCATTGGTGCGTGCAGGCTGTATCTTCATTTGTGCGTGCAGGCTGTCTCTAGCTGCCGTGAGCAGGGGTGGGGATGGCTACTCACTAGTTGTGGGGCACCAGCTCCTCATTGAAGTGGCTTCTCTTGCTGTTAAACAAAGTCTCTAGAGTGTGGGCTCAGTAGTTGTGACACACAGGGTCATGTGGGATCTTCCCGAACCAGGGATTGAACCCATGCCCCTGCATTGGCAGGCAGATTCGTAACCATTAAACCACCAGAGAAGTCCCATTTTAACCTGATTTTATACACGTATTTTTTCATTAATTAATTAATTAAAATTTTTTGGTTGCATTGGGTCTTTTTTGCTGCGCATGGACTTTCCCTAGTTGCGGTGCACAGACTTCTCTTTGTGGCGGCTTTTTTTGTTTTGGAGCACAGGCTCTAGGTGCATGGACTCCAGTAGTCATGACTTGCGGGTTTTAGTTGCTCTGGGGCATGTGGAATCTTCCCGGACAAGAGATCGAAACTGTGACCTCTGCATTGGCAGGCAGATTCCTATCCACTGTACTTAGATTGCTAGAATTCAGAATGAACCCTCCCATAATCCCAGGGACCTCTGCATCTTCTTAGATTTTGTTTTCTTTATTTTTTTTTCAAACGTGACCCCCTTAGTTATTTAATAGTTCATCACTTGTATTTGCTTATAAGTCTTCCTAAATGTTATGTAGAAGGAAGAAAACAGAAAATCATTTAAGATAAATGGAGTGCTTGCCTATTTATTCAAATCAAGTCCTCAGTTTAGTATTACAGATGGGCATACTTTAGTAAATAACAAAAAGTAAAACTTACTTTTACTTATAGACCCATGAGACGTAGAGCTTCGAGAAAGCACCTGAAAATCATTTGTATGCCAAACAATATTTGCTACACAAGAAGATTCCTGTTGAAGTTTCCTTTTTGTAATGATTTTTTTCTTTTTGTTATATGTTTGTTTCACAGATGTTCAGAATCATATTAGTGAAGTTTGGTACATCCCTCTGGTAGATACTGTCAGTTCTCTAGCCAGTATTCATCTGAACACTCCTCATTAATAACATAGTTCTGATTTTGTTTAGGGTAGCCATGTGCCTAACTGGAAATTTAAGCATAGTCCAATTCCTGCTAATGAATTGTAAGTGGGAATTGCTAGGTGAGGCTTCTGGGAAAACTCCTTAAAAGTAGGCAGATCTAAGCTGGTAGTTAAGTTTTACCCTTTGATCTTTACTTTCTTCCTGCTATATGGGTTCAGTGTTGCAGAATGAATTTTTATCTGCCATAATGCAACCATGAAGCAACACGGGTGAAGAAAGAAGGCTAAGAGCAACTACCCTATACGCATTGTGGTGCCATGTTAGCTTCTGAGCAACTGGATTTGGACGTCCTGATTCCTAAAGGGAAAAAAAAGGACCCTTTTTCTTTAAGCCACTATTATTTGACATTTCTCACTGTTCAGTTCAGTTCAGTCGCTCAGTCGTGTCCAGCTCTTTGCGACACCATGAATCGCAGCATGCCAGGCCTCCCTGTCCATCACAAACTCCCGGAGTTTACTCAGACTCATGCCCATCGAGCCGGTGATGCCATCCAGCCATCTCATCCTCTGTCGTCCCCTTCTCCTCCTGCCTCCAATCCCTCCCAGCATCAGGGTCTTTTCCAATGAGTCAACTCTTTGCATGAGGTGGCCAAAGTATTGGTGCTTCAGCTTCAGCATCAGTCCCTCCAATGAACACCCAGGACTTATCTCCTTTAGGATGGACTGGTTGGATCTCCTTGCAGTCCAAGGGACTCTCAAGAGTCTTCTCCAACACCATAGTTCAAAAGCATCAATTTTTCGACACTCAGCTTTCTTCACAGTCCAACTCTCACATCCGTACATGACTACTGGAAAAACCATAGCCTTGACTAGATGGACCTTTGTTGGCAAAGTAATGTCTCTGCTTTTTAATATGCTGTCTAGGTTGGTCATAACTTTTCTTCCAAGGAGTAAGCATCTTTTAATTTCACGGCTGCAGTCACCATCTGCAGTGATTTTGGAGCCCCCAAAAATAAAGTCTGACACTGTTTCCACTGTCTCCCCATCTATTTCCCATGAGGTGATGGGACCAGATGCCATGATCTTAGTTTTCTGAATGTTAAGCTTTAAGCCAACTTTTTCACTCTCCTCTTTCACTTTCATCAAGAGGCTTTTTAGTTCCTCTTCACTTTCTGCCATAAGGGTTGTGTCATCTGCATATATGAGTTTATTGATATTTCTCCCGGTAATCTTGATTCCCACTTGTGCTTCTTCCAGCCCAGCATTTCTCATGATGTACTCTGCATATAAGTTAAATAAGCAGGGTGACAATATACAGCCTTGACGTACTACTTTTCCTATTTGGAACCAGTCTGTTGTTCCATGTTCAGTTCTAACTTTTGCTTCCTGACCTGCATATAGATTTCTCAAGAGGTAGTTCAGGTGGCCTGGTATTCCCATCTCTTTCAGAGTTTTCCACAGTTTATTGTGATCCACACAGTCGAAGGCTTTGGCATAGTCAATAAAGCAGAAGTAGATGTTTTCCTGGAACTCTCTTGCTTTTTTGATGATCCAGCAGATATTGGCAACGTGATCTCTGGTTCCTCTGCCTTTTCTAAAGCCAGCTTGAACATCTAGAAGTTCTCGGTTCATGTATTGCTGAAGCCTGGCTTGGAGAATTTTGAGCATTACTTTACTAGCGTGTGAGATGAGTGCAATTGTGTGGTAGTTTGAGCATTCTTTGGGGTTGCCTTTCTTTGGGATTGGAATGAAAACTGACCTTTTCCAGTCCTGTGGCCACTGCTGAGTTTTCTAAATTTGCTGGCATATTGAGTGCAGCACTTTCACAGCATCATCTTTCAGGATTCTAAATAGCTCAACTGGAATTCCATCACATCCACTAGCTTTGTTTGTAGTGATGCTTTCTAAGGCCCACTTGACTTCAGATTCCAGGATGTCTGGCCCTAGATGAGTGATCACACCATTGTAATTATCTGGGTCGTGAAGATCTTTTTTGTACAGTTCTTCTGTGTATTCTTGCCACCTCTTCTTAATATCTTCTGCTTCTGTTAGGTCCATGCCATTTCTGATCTTTATTGAGCCCATTTTTGCGTGAAATATTCCCTTGATAACTGATTTTCTTGAAGAGATCTCTCGTCTTTCCCATTCTGTTGTTTTCCTCTTTTTCTTTGCATTGATCACTGAGGAAGGCTTTCTTATCTCTCCTGGCTATTCTTTGGAACTCTGCATTCAAATGGGAATATCTTTCCTTTTCTCCTTTGCTTTTCATTTCTCTTAATTTCACAGCTATTTGTAAGGCCTCCTCAGACAACCATTTTGCCTTTTTGCATTTCTTTTCCATGGGGATGGTCTTGATCCCTGTCTCCTGTACAATGTCACGAACCTCCGTCCATAGTTCATCAGGCTCTCTGTATATCAGATCTAGTCCCTTAAATCTGTTTCTCACTTCCACTGTATAGTCATAAGGAATTTGATTTAGGTCATACCTGAATGGTCTAGTGGTTATCACTACTTTCTTCAGTTTAAGTCTGAATTTGGCAATAAGGAGTTCATGATCTGAGCCACAGTCAGCTCCTGGTCTTGTTTTTGCTGACTGTATAGAGCTTCTCCATCTTTGGCTGCAAAGAATATAATCAATCTGATTTTGGTGTTGACCATCTGGTGATGTCCATGTGTAGAGTCTTCTCTTGTGTTGTTGGAAGAGTGTGTTTGCTATGACCAGTGTGTTCTCTTGGCAAAACTCTATCAGCCTTTGCCCTGCTTCATTTCATACTCCAAGGTCAAATTTGCCTGTTACTCCAGGTGTTTCTTGACATCCTATTTTTGCATTCCAGTCCCCTATAATGAAAAGGACATCTTTTTGGGGTGTTAGTTCTAAAAGGTCTTGTAGGTCTTCATAGAACCGTTCAACTAAAGCTTCTTCAGCATTACTGGTTGAGGCATAGGCTTGGATTACCGTGATATTGAATGATTTGCCTTGGAAACAAACAGAGATCATTCTTTCATTTTTGAGATTGCATCCAAGTACTGCATTTCGGACTCTTTTGTTGACTGTGATGGCTACTCCATTTCTTCTCAGGCATTCCTGCCCACAGTAGTAGATATAATGGTCATCTGAGTTAAATTCACCCATTCCAGTCCATTTTAGTTTGCTGATTCCTAGAATGCCAACATTCACTCTTGACATCTCCTGTTTGACCACTTTCAATTTGCCTTGATTCATGGACCTAACATTCCAGGTTCCTATACAATATTGCTCTTTATAGCATCAGACCTTGCTTTTATCACCAGTCCCATCCACAATTGCGTATTGTTTTTGCTTTGACTCCATCCCTTCATTCTTTCTGGAGTTATTTCTCCACTGATCTCCAGTAGCATATTGGGCACCTACTGACCTGGGGAGTTCCTCTTTCAGTGTCCTATCATTTTGCCTTCTCATACTGTTCATGGGGTTCTCAAGGCAAGAATCCTGAAGTGGTTTGCCATTCCCTTCTCCAGTGGGCCACATTCTGTCAGACCTCTCCACCATGACCCGACTGTCTTGGGTGGCCCCACACGGCATGGCTTAGTTTCATTGAGTTAGACACGACTGTGGTCCTGTGATCAAATTGGCTAGTTTTCTTTGATTATGGTTGCAGTGTGTCTGCCCTCTGATGCCCTCTCGCAACACCTACCATCTTACTTGGGTTTCTCTTACCTTGGATGTGGGGTATCTCTTCACAGCTGCTCCAGCAAAGCACAGCCACTGCTCCTTACCTTGGACGAGGGGTATCTTCTCACGGCCGCCCCTCCTGACCTTGAAGTGGAGTAGCTCCTCTTGGCCCTCCTGCGTCCGCGCAGCAGCCGCTCCTTTGAGGTGGGGTAGCTGTTACATGCAGCCAAACTTATTTCCTAATGTAACACCCTAAATCCTTTTATGCGAGGTTTTCTAAAGATTCTCTTTCAGCAGCATAACTTTTTCTACAGATATATCTTCTATTCAACTAATAGAAGTATAATTTATTACAAAAATGACCTGGTATTTTACAACTTTCAAGCTGAAGCAACCTTAGTGATCACCTAGCTATTGAATATTTTATCATTATCTGAAAAATTTATACGATGTGTAAGCTTCTTTGCTTGTTAATTATGTCTCTCTTAATGAACAAAGTACCAAAAGGAAAGGGACATTGTTATATTCCTCACTATATTGTCATAAGCTAAAGCAATGTCTGCCTTGTAGCAGGCAAATGATAAATGCTTAATCAATGAACGTACATAGTTATCTAAATTCATCTAATGAAGAAACAATCTTAGATTATCGTTTCTCCAGCACACATTTATTCAACCACTTTGACCTGTAAAAACGGTCATTTTATATGAATTCGACCTAAAAGTGGCAGAATGGAGATAAGAATTGTAGTCTTCTGATTATTGACCTGGGCTTCCCTGGTGGCTCAGATGGTAAGGCATCTGCCTGCAATGCGGAGCCTGCAATGGGGGAGACTTGGGTTCAGATACCTTGGTCGGGAAGATCCCCTGGAGGAGGGCATGGCAATCCACTGGGGTTGCAAAGAGTCAGACACGACTGAGTGATGAAGCACAGCACAGACTATTGACCCAGTGCTCTTTTCATTGCAATATACTGTCTACTGGTTATGATTCAGATTGCAAAATTATTCTTTATCAAAATAATTTTTCATATATTACAACTTGTACTCCTATTTAATATTTAAAAGAGGGTCCAATTAAGAAAAATGAATATAAATGTATATTCAACATTCCAGGAAAGAGGAAGAGTGGAAATTAAAGTTACTTGGGGAAGCGTCAGGTACTCAGTATGTGTCATGGAACTTCATCCTCACTTTGGTTCCATTTCACAGGTGATAAAGCCAAACATTATTTCAGTTAGTAGACTAGCCTGGGGTTTCCCAGCTACTAAGTGGTGAAATGAGTTTGAGGCTGTGTATGTCTCATTCTAAAGCTTGTGCTCTTCCTAGGGTACCAAATACTATTTTACTGATTATAATCTACAAATCACTTGATAAATGTAAATTATTAAATTACCTACATCTTCTAGTTGATTTCACCAACCTCAGAAGCATAGTCATATTTTTATCTAGTAAAGAACATTCCTACTACCTTTAAAATGGATCCATATTTTTAACTGCAGATCATTGCTTCTGGTTAGACAATTTTCAAAGTTAAACTGTGGAACATTACAAGGCAAGACACTTGACATTTTTCTCCAGTTCTTGTTCATGAATCAAATCTATAATTTCTTGACCACAGAAGATTTGTACGGTATGTACACTTGGTTTAACTAGTGGCTTAGAAAAAAAGAGAAGTGTCAATTCAGAGAAGTAGCTGCTTCTAAATGGAATGATGCCAGACAGGCTCAAAATAAGCTTGGTCCAAGATTGCTTATTCTCCTGTGAACTCCTTGGCACTTCTTAAAACTTCCTCACTTTGCAATGATTATATTCAATCACTTCTCTATTAGGCTGGGTGGTCAAATCTAATCTTTTAGTGGTCTAAAATCTATTTGTAGAAACCAGCCTCTTTTTAAATGGAATCTTATGTGAAACATTAATATGTAAATCAGATGAGATTAAAAAAATAGGTGAGGTCTGAAATGGGAGCCCAGAGGTCCATTAGCTGCACTCCAGCTTGGGCCTAGAAAGGAGGATTGCCAAGGCCTTCTGCTGATACCTGTGTAAGATTTCTAACATCCCTTGCAAGTTGATAAATCTCTGAACCAATGGCTCTGTTGAGTATGTGTTGGTTATCTTATTGCTATGAAAATCTGTTGTATTCAACAAGGGGGAAATAACAGTAAGTGTCTTTCCCTGGGAACAGCTGGTCTGGAAATTAGAACACTTTAGTTCTAATCCCAGCTCTGCCACTATTAAGGTTTGTTTCATTTGAATGCTGTTGCCCATCTATAAAATGAGGATAAAACATTCTCTTCCTACTTTATTTTAAAATATATTTTCTTGTGAAGTTAAAAATTCCTTTTGATAAAAATACGGCACAATTGTAAAGTATTGCCTTCAGGAAGACTTATGACAAGAGATATGGGTATAGATTTTTTTTTTTTTATGCCAAAGTCACTGCTATACAGTTACTACCTCTGTTTATAATTATAATAAAATTAAAAGCTTAAAATATAAGTACTATTAGTGCTTGGTATAGGGCTAAGTTTTCATTTTCATTTGTGGATGGTTATGATTTTTCCAGAAGAAAGTGAAAGAATTACTTTGTTAAAAAAAAAAGCTTGGTTTCTGTAGAGTTGATAGTTTATCAAAATAAGACATAATCCTTATTAAAATACAAGAACAAAAAAGAAATTCCCCTATTTAAACCTACAACAAATGACATTTCAAGACATTCAATATACATCTAAGATACAGATAGAAAGATAGTAGGTAGGTGAATAGGTAAATATAAGTAGAATAAAAATGAGACTGATTGGTAGACAAAAATGGGAATCATACACTGCATGTTATTTTAAAACAAAAAATAACTTTATACTTTTATTTAATGGAGTTAAAGGAAATTGAAGTGAAACTGCAGAATTGCTGAACTTCAGACAAATGTTTATTTGCCATGAAAGTTATTAGTTCCTGAATATTTTTAAGTTATGAAAAAACTGAGTTTTCAATCATTATGTAAAAGATTTTTTAAAAATTTTCTTCTAGACTATATCTATGAATTCTATGTGATGCAAGATGAGAAAATCAGCACATTTATTCTTCCAGCCTACTCTTGATTTTTGTGCTAGGATCACTTACATTCTGTTCTGTAATCATAATTCTCTGTTATTTAATCTCAGTTTTTTATTTGAGTGAATTAAGTTTTTCTTAATCCTTTTACAGTGGCTTCCATATTCCCTATTCCTGTATTATTTTGATTTGATTTTTATTGGCTGAGTTTCATCATCTAATTTTCTTTCCAAGCTTCATAAGTTCTATTCATTTTCTTTATATCTGAGGGGCATCTGCCTGGTGTAATCATTTTGAGTTAAGTTCAACAGATTATGTCAATGTACGGCAAAAACCACCACAATATTGTAATTAGCCTCCAAATAAAATAAATTAATTAATTAAAAAAAACTTTGTCCTCCCAATATACATACACATCAGAGAAGTTTAACAAGTTGGAATTTATTGCTTTCTCACATAACAGAAACCCAACATTGGTGCCATAAACTTGTCAGGGACCCATAGTTTTTCCAAATTACTGTTCTATCATTTCTTAAAGGATTGTCCTTTTCATCATGATACAAAAAGGCTGTTTGAGTGCCAGCCATCTTCAGATTTCAGGCAGCAGAATGAAGGAAGGAGTCAAGAAGGATAGGTCCCCACCTTTAAGGAGGTTTCTCTGAAGTAGCACACAACATTCCTACTTATATTTCACTAGATAAAACTTAATTGCATGGCTATGGGATATATAGTATTTTACCTGATGGCTATTATCACACTCAAAATCTGGGTTCTTAGTGTTAGGAAGGAAGAAAATGAATATGGAGAAATAGTGAATGACCTTTGCCTGCCATACCTGAATATAGTGTTTGGGATTATGGTTTCATGCTTCTAAAACTGTAAACATGGACCATTCATTATCTTCAACCATTTGAGTATCACTGAGGAGCTGCCTGAAGTCAATCTAATTCTTTCCTCCTTGTAAGTAACCTGCCTTTTCTGCTTGTATTCTCATATGATTAGTTCTTTATCCCTGAAGATGAGTGGTTTCTGCAGAGTATCTTGTATTCATCTTTCTGCATAATTTTCCCCAAATTTATGGTGAATCTTTTTGATCTGCAGGTTAGTCTTTATCTTTGGAAACATTTCTTCCATTATTTCTTTAAATATTATCTCTATCACATCTCTTTTTTAAGAAGTTTAATCTCCTTTTTACACCTTCTCTATAAAATTTTATATTTTTGCTCTTTTAATTTGTCTTTCACTCTAGGCTGTCTCTCAGGTCTTAACATGCTTTTATCACACTTTCCCCCTATTTTTGTCTGTTTATAATGTGGGATTCATTTCTGAGATGTTTTTCTCTTTTATTTATTTCTCTACCAACCTATTTTTATCTTTTTCTTTTATTTTTTTAAACCCCTGTAATATTCTTTGAGACCTATCTTTAGAGCAATAATTTACATTTAATACATTTTGTTCTTCTGATTGCTTATGTTTTTGTTTATTTGATTAGTTTATTTTAAATATTGTAGTAGACACCTGAACATCTAACATGAAAATGCTGCTCCATATCCAAAGTAAGCATTGTCCTGAATCCTATATTCATGGTTTCTTTGATTTATTTTTATATTATGATATTGTGTCAATATGTGTTCCTTCAAAGGATTATATATATATGATAATTAAATATATTATACATATAATATAATATGCTTTATGTTGGTTGCTTGTAGCTTTATAAATAGGATATCATGTTGTATGGAAGGGACTTTTTAACTTATATTACTGCTATCCATCCATATTATGGTGTGTCACTGCAGTTCATCTGTTTTGGTTATTGTGTAACATTACAGGGCATGACTATACCTCAATTCATTTTTCTACTTTAATATCATGGGCATTTGAATTATTTTCAGGTTATTGTTACGTAAGCAATGTTTCAATGAACATTCTTCCACATATATCTTGTATAGGTCCAAGGGTTTCTTTGGGGTTTACACTTTTAGGAGTGAAATTGTTGAGTTATAGGGTATGTCTAAAACAGAATTCTTTATGTAACCTGCGAAACCAGCCTCCTCTCTTCCCCTCTATTTCTGTTAGTGACATCCCAGTCACCAGCTCCTTTGACAAGTCATCACTTGTTCCTTATATCCAATTGTTTACCAGGCTGGAAGGTTTTTGCCTTCCCATGATACACCCATTTCTCCTGTTCAAGTTTTGTTAATTCTCCCCTGGACTCCCTATTCCTAAGCATCACTGTTAATAAATTCCAATCACATTAATTTCCCTCTTTATGATATTAATAATAATAATCCTGCATTCAAAGCTCTCACATTAAAACTCCAGACTGCCTTTTCTGCCTTAATATCTCCCTATTTTGTTGGTGGAGAATAGTAGAGTGAGCAGGGACCTTAGAGGTCATCTGGTCAGACTCACTTACTTACAGATAAGAAAATAGAGGCTCAGAAAGGGGAGAAAGGGTTTTGTTTTCATTTTATTTGTTGATTTGCTTATTTATTGCTGCATTGGGGTTTGTTGCTGTGCACTGGGACTGTTCTCTAGTTGAGGTGCACAGGCTTCTCACTGTGATGCTTCTCTGGTTTCAGAGCACAGGCTCTATGGCATTTGGGCTTCGCTAGCTGTAGCACGTGGGCTTAGTAATTGTGGAGTATTGACGTAGTTGCACCTCTGGCGTGTGGAATCTTCCCGGACCAGGGATTGAACCCATGTCCCCTGCTTTGGTAGGCAGATTTTAAACCACTGGACCGCCAGGGAAGTCCAAGAAAGGGTTTTTATCAAGGTCATTATGTGATCTGTTTGAACAATTCTGTGGTTATTACAAGCACTTCGGGAGGAGGGCAGAGATGCCTATAATCTTTCATCTTGAGTTAAGGACAGTAGAGTGAAATAGTTGTAGGCAAGGGAGAATGAGCATGATTCCATCACACTGAGAACTCATTGAGACCATTGGGAAGGTAGAAAACAACCATACAGAGTAGACTCTTCTATTACTAGCTGAGTGTAAATATTATTGCACTGTATTAAGATACAATTGTTGTTTGGACCTGGAAGAGTGAAACTACCTGAGAGGCATGGCTTCCTCAGAAGCAACCAGAAAGAAGAGATGGAGGAACCCTAGATGGGGGTTTGAATAGTAGGGTTGAAACTGAAATCTCTCGCTTTCCCCTTGCCTCTCCCAATCCACCCCCTTTTATCTCACCTAATCTTTCAGTTTTGCTTGTCAAATAATAATATTTACTGAGTGCTTTGCATTTTCTAAATGCTTTTTCTAGATTATTTCATTCAATCCCCACATCAACTTTATGATTAATTTACTTTAGTATTATTATCCTCATTTTACAGAAGAGTACATTGAGCAAAGAAAGAATATAGTCAACAAGTGAGAAGTAGGTTATAAAATCTCATTCTTCAGCTTTAGACAATTTGAGGAATAGGAAACAAGAACTCAAGTATTTAAGCTTAAACTTTGCTGTCTCTCTCTGGGGATAAAGTGTAGACTCTGTAGATGCCTTGTGAGCTGAAACAGGTCTTGAGCACCTCAGAACTGAGTTCATGTTAAAATGGTTGAAAATTTATAATGTATAAGTCTTTTACATTTTCTTCTTGTGTTTGTTTTCCTTTTGGCCTCCCTTTCCTTTTGGTTAACAAAGCAGGTCCATCTTGTGCTAGGTGACCCAAGAGAAGATCTTTTTGGTTTGTTCATCTTGGTTCAGAGTGCTTAAGAGGCAGCAGTGTGCTCATAAAGGTAGAAACCTCTTTGACAAAAAAAAAAAGAGTGAAAATCATGGAGGTGGCCCTCCTACTCTTTGAAGATCTCCCCTGTTTTTTTCTGGAAAGTTTCCCTTCCAGGAAATACCTTCCCTGGAATTTTAGACAGATTCTAACCAGAAAGAATATGTTGGCCTTTTGAAACTGGAATGGTTCATGATAAAAAGCAAGTAGGGAGTGTTATGGGAGAAGACGAAAGCAAAGAGTTGTCACTTTTTAACTGTCAATCAGTTAAAATTGGTAAATCTTTTTAGTGAGTCCATTGTGTGCTAATCTAATCTAGATACAATCCTTGCCCTTGAAGTCAAGCATAAAAGATGAAAAGGTAAATATGTACATGAGTGGATTTGAAAAACAAATTAAAAATACAAGGCCTGTTGTAAAACAACATGACAAGTGAAGGGAACAGGTAGTAAACAGGTTCTTTAGATGTGACAAGAAGGGAGAACTCACTGGGCTAGGTGGTCTTCCACCGTGAAAGAGGAAGGACACTTCAGCTAGATATTTTAAAAACTGGAAATGTAGGATAAGTGGAAAGGAACAAAAAATGTCAGGAATGGAGATGAGGTAACAGGAATGTGTAAGATATTTAATAGCAGCACTGAGCGAATCTTTCTGGCTTGAATTAAAAATTTCTTTAAGGGACCAATAGAAGATAAAGCCTAATGGAAAGCTTTGAATGCCAGGGTAAGAAGCTCAACTTCACCCTGTAAAATATGCCTGTGTGTGCTCAGTTGTGTCCAGCTCTTTGTGACCCTAGGGACTATAGCCTGCCAGGCTCCTCTGTCCATGGGATTCTCCAGCAAGAATACTAGAGGGGTTGCTGTTTCCTCCTCCAGGAGATCTTCCCAACCCAGGGATTGGATCTGCATCTCCTACATTGGCAGGCGGATTCTTCTACCACTGAGCCACCTGGGAAGCGTAGAACCTGAGATATTCTCAAAGATATTTAAGACAAGCAGTGAGACAATGAAAATTACGTTTTTGGATGGCTGGTGAGTAGGGAGACAGGTTAAGATATTGTGGTAGAAAACCCTCAACATTTCAACAGTAAATGAGTCTTCTAGAGACTTAATGTGTCAAAATGTTTAGGAAATGAAGAATTCTCTTTCCTTTATACTAACTGCTGACTTATGTCCAGGGAAACGAGCAGGCAGAATTTTATTTAAAGCAGAAAAGAATTACTTTGCTAACATTTACTTGCATTCCTGACATTTTGGGGACAACTGTGGCAGAGGCCACTTCCTGACCTGTTCTCAGTTCACAGGTTGAATGTGGGAAGATGGAAGACCTTCAAAATTGAAGACAGATAAAGTGCTCAAAGCCCAGTGTTCTGATCTGAAAGAGACACGTGCACCCCAATGTTCATCGCAGCACTATTTATAATAGCCAGGACATGGATGGCAACCTAGATGCCCATCAGCAGACAAATGGATAAGGAAGCTGTGGTACATATACACCATGGAATATTACTCAGCCATTAAAAAGAATTCATTTGAATCCGTTCTAATGAGATGGATGAAACTGGAGCCCATTATACAGAGTGAAGTAAGCCAGAAAGATAAAGAACATTACAGCATACTAACACATATATATGGAATTTAGAAAGATGGTAACGATAACCATATATGCAAGACAGAAAAAGAGACACAGGTGTATAGAACAGACTTTCGGACTCTGTGGGAGAAGGCGAGGGTGGGATGTTTCGAGAGAACAGCATCGAAACATGTATATTATCTAGGGTGAAACAGATCACCAGCCCAGGTGGGATACATGAGACAAGTGCTCGGGCCTGGTGCACTGGGAAGACCCAGAGGGATCAGGTAGAGAGGGAGGTGGGAGGGGGGATAGGGATGGGGAATACATGTAAATCCATGACTGATTCATGTCAATGTATGACAAAACCCACTACAATATTGTAAAGTAATTAGCCTCCAACTAATAAAAATAAATGAAGAAAAAAAAAAAAAAAAGCCCAGTGTTCTGTTTCTTCCTCTTTTAAAGTGTTTCTGCTTCATTAAAAAAAAAAAAAAATCTAAGTTGTTTTTTTGTTTTGGTTAAAAATCTCTCTTTGTACTAAAAGGATCAGGATATTTCATGTAAAGAGAACTGATTCCCTCTACTTAGCTAGAATTTTCTGCAAGTGCAACATTTCCTTTGGAAATTAAGCACTCCATAGACAGAGTCTTTTGCTGATAAGGACACAGGCTATCACACTCAGGGATCGAAGTGTTGCCAAGATTGCTGACAGTGATGGCTCTTACTGGGAATGCTTTGTTACCAAACAGACATGAAGGGCCAAATATCTGCTCTGGGCCATCAGACTCAGGTGGAGGATGGAGAACAATTTACTGAAACCAGGGATGTCGAATTGAAAGCAAGGAGGCCCCTCTGAGCAGGATGTGGGGTCAGGGTGAAGATCCCTGGAGCAAGAAGCACAAAGAGGACTCAGGAGCAGGACTCAGGACTACAGTGCTCTCCTCGCTACACCAAGCTGCATATTTACCTGTATGTGGTTTAGAACCTTCTGCCACTCTCTTACTCCTACCTTGATTGTTTACCAAAGTGAGAAGTTTTGAGCATACTCCCATACCACCCCTGCCTTGGCGAAGAGTGGTCTGAGGCAGACTTTGCTTCAGAATCATATTTATATATCACAGGACTCTCTGACTACTTGACCTGACATATGTTTAAGTGGTCCTCACCTCTGCTAGTCCTTATCCATTAACCTACCTGCCCTTCTATTTTTTTGACATCTGATGACTAAGGGCCTCTGCAAGTCAGAGACTAGCCAAATCTTTGTTCCTTTGGTGTCCATCACCTAGAATCTGTGTCAATGTGATTATTCATTTTTCAGGTGGTTGCATGTAGTTGTGGTCACAGACCAAGTCATTCAAGGCAGAGCTCCTCCTATCTAACTTGTGATGTGAATTTCAACCAGTAACTAGGTTATAGGAACCCCATGGGGCTTGATTTCCTTTGGGATAACAGTGCTGACCTAGAGAGCTGGAATTTAGGAATCAGATCAGACCACTGGAGGAAGGGATACTGGAGAACGATACAGGGGGAGGTCCTAGAAGCAAGTTCAGTCCTAAAACTGTATCCAGAGAGATTGAATGTACAAACACATACTCTATGATTGGTGGGAACGGAGCTGTTTAGAAATTTAGGCAGGTGGGCAAGCAGCTCAGGGAAGTCTGGAACTGGATAACAGAGGCCCAGCCACATGATCAGTTTGAGGGTAAGTGTTGGGGATGGCAGTAGCACTTAGAAAGAGAAGGTAGAGCTTTGGTTCAGGAAGAAGACGGGGTCTGAAATTGTTCCCTACCTTTTCCCCAACCTTTTTCTTTGTAAAGGCTTCTTAAGTTCTGAGGAGATATTTATAGTTCTTCTTCCTCCTGGCCTGTTCCTCTGTTATTTCTGCCTTCTGCTATCAATCCAAATCTAGGGCCCTGGTTTGCCTCTCTGCTTACTGCTTTGAACTGACCATTGAGTTTTCTCTTTTCCCACAATATCCATATAAATAGTAAGGAAGAAGCTGTTGTCAGCTCTGTGCATGTTTAGGTTGATCCTAGTTTTGGCTATGGTGACCCTAGTCAGTGAGCCAGGACCACTGGAAGAAAAGGTTTGACATGATGGATTTAAGTAGTTTACGGAAACAGGAGTGAGGTCATACGGATAGGAAGCCAGTTATTAGAACTGAGCTCAGAGAAAATGGACTGGATTTGAGAAATGACAAAATTCTACCTGTTGGAACTGTGCCAGCAGTTTTTCTTAATTATTCTTAAATTATTCTTAAATTTTTCCTCTCTAAGGTCAGGGTTTATCAACCTTCAGTAAGCTTTAGAATCAATGCTTGCACAGATTCTGCCTCTGTAAGTCTAGGATAGAGATTACAGTCTAAGGAAATCCACAGTTTTTCTCTTTTGTCTTTCCAGAAATATTTCATGCATATTAAATAAAAAGTAAGTATAAATTTTATTCTTTTCATTCATGTGGTAGCATGCCATACACACTTTTCTGAACCTTGTTTGTTTATTTTTTTCACTTAATGTTTCTTTGAGAGGTTCTTATTCTGATGTATAAAGTTTCCTCATTCTTTTTGATAACTACATAGTATTTCACTGTGGGAGTATACCATAGTTCATTTAGCAATCTGCTGCCAATGGGCATGCAGATTGTTTCTAATCTCTTGCAACTGTAAACAATGTAGCAATAAGTGTCATATACATATATCATTTCACACACAATTTTTTCTCTATAAATTCTTATAAGTGGAATTACTGGGCCAAATAAGTGATTTTGTGATTTTTCATAGATACTGCCCTTCACAGATATTATATCAGTTTACACTCTTACCACCATGAGCACCATTGTTTTCACAACCTCTAGCCAACGAAGTGTATTAGCAAACTTTTTGACTTTGCCAATATGGTACCTCAAAATAAGATCTCATTGGTGTTTAAGTTTGCAATTCTTTTACTATAAAAAGAGAGGAGAATGAGAATATTTTAATATGTTTGAATCATTTGTATTTTCTTTTTGTGAAGTCTGTTCATTTCCTTTCACCATTTTTTCTACTATATCTTTTGATCTTTATTTTATTAGTTTGTAGAAATTCTTTACATATTAGGGAAATAAACCTTTAGGCTGAGATATGACTTGCAAATATTTTTCTCAGTTTGTCATTTATCTTTGACTGCCTTTTGGTAGCTTCTGTGAGACAGCTTTGTATCACATTGTAACTGTTACTAAATTCATTTTTATTTTACTTAGTGACTTCTGGGTTTTAAGTCATACATTGAAACACTTTTCCCACTCTGAGACTGTGAAAAATCATTCCGTAAATTCACCTAGTACTTTTATAGGTTTTTAAAAAATATTTAAATCTTTAATCCACATAGACTTTATTCTAGAAAAATATGTAGAATTTGGTTGCAATTTATTTTTTTTCCAGGTGACTATGCAGTTTCCCCAATAACATTTATTGATTAATATATTCCTTATTTCATCACTACCCATAATTTTAATTGCCCCTTTTATCATTTTCTGGGTTTCTATATGAATTTGTGCTTAATTCTCAATTTTCTCTTCTGTGACACTACTACAGTTGACTCTTGAGCAACATGGGTCCGAACTGTGCAGGTCTACCTATGCATAGGTTTTAGTGGAATCCTCAGATGTGGAAATGTGGACCTGAAGGAACTGTGGATATGAAGGAACTGAGTGTATGTAGCACCAGCTATAATTTATATATAGATTTTCAACCCTATGGAGGGTCAACACCCCTAATACACATGTTTTTCAAGGGTCAACTGTATTTTGGGCTCTTGATGCACCAATATGACACTCTTTAATTATTCTGTCTTTATAAGGTAGTTCTAAGGCAGGTGGTCCATGGAATGCATTTTATAAAACACTGGCCTAGGGGCTGGTTCACTACTAGCCCTGTGCAGAATTGGATAATGAGTTGATTTCAACAACCAGGAGAATAAGACTACTAAGAATGGCATTTGGGGAAAAAAATGAAGATTTCTTGATTTAAGCTAAATTCATCTGTTTTTATGTTTTCCTATTTTTCTATTAACAAATGTAACTTCACTTTGACTTTTTTTGGTAGGAATTCTTGCCAGTTGTTAGTTTTGTATATTTGTATGGCTGTTAAGTTAAAATAAGTACGTTATATGACTGGCATTATTTATTCAGTCTACATGCATGGATTTATAGATTCATGGCTCATTGCAGTAGTAAAGCAACTGAGGTAGATCAGAAAATATATCAGTATGGTTCTACATACACATTGTACACATACAATCAATTCTTGTTCCCTCAACATGCGTTCATTGAGCTCTCATCATATTGCAAAGAACTTTGATAAGTGCTAGGGATGCAATAGGTAATTAAAAAAAAGTAATGTGAACGAAAGAACTTATGCTAATTTCCTAAGACTGCTATAACAACATACTATGGACTGGGTGGCTTTAAAAAGCAGAAACTTCTTCTCTTGCAGTTATGGAGGCTGGGGCTTCCCATGTGACTCAATGGTAAAGAATTCACCTGCCAAGCAAGAAACACAGGTTTGATACCTAGGTACGGAAGATCCCCTAGTGAAGTAAATGGCAACCCACTCCACTATTCTTGCCTAAGAAATTCTATGGACAGAGGAGCCTGGCAGGTTATAGTCCATAGGGTTGCAAAGAGTTGGATACAACTTAGTGACTAAACAACAGATTATGGAGGCTAGAATTAGAAAATCCAGGTATCAGCAGAGCCATGCTCTCTCTGAGGGCTTCAAGGGAAAAATCTCCTTCCTTGCCTGTCCCTAGTTTCTGCAATTCTTGACATTCCTTAGCTTACAGCTGTGTCACTCCAGTCTCCCTGTATGTGTCTATGTCTCTTTACAGCTTTCTTTCAAAGACACTAGTCATTGGCTCTAGGGCCCACTTTAATCTAGTAAGTTCTCTTATTGTATATGCAATAACCCTATTTCCAAATACAGTCACATTCACAATTATCAAGAGTTAGGACTTTAACATCTTTTGGGGAACATAAAAGCATTTATCAGAATACAAAGCAGAAATAATATCTATGTTAATCAGAACCCACTTAACTGATCAATTTAGTTTTAAAACAATTTCCCAACTAAACTATTTAATTCAACAAAATGGAAATGAAGACAATGGTAGTTAGAGGTAGTGGCGTGGTCAAATTTATTGGACCTGACATCAATCCAGACCATCTTACTGTATACAGAAGCTACATTAAGCAAACTGGTGGCTTGGTTTGTCAGGAATAGGGATTTGTCAGGTTTTGGGATACCCAGTGGAGAGAGGTCCTTTGGAAGGGGAGCTGGAACGGGGCCAACAAGAAACTCCTCCACAATTTCATGGAGGGTCTGTTGTCTGCCCTTGTTAAGGCAAACTACTCCAAGTTCTGTGAAGGACAAATCTGGGCTTCTTTTTCCCTTGGAAGAGGGAGTAGAAACCAAAAAACACCCTCCTTGACTGCCTTGTTCCACTGAGACTGCAGAAAAATAAGCTTCTCCCCCTTCCTGACCTCAAGAACCTTGGCCTCAGCCAACCTTCCTTACTGTGAGACCTGTTTCAGGCCAATAATATGATTCTCAAAACATATTTCTATGTCTTTGGTTTCCTACCAGGCTGTCCATTTCCCAGAGCCAATATTTTCATGCGAGCAGCAAAGTGACTGTGGTTAGGATTCCATTTTATTATCTCTATTAACATTATTTTTTTAGAAGGGTAGTAACAGATTCAGAATCAAGAGCTCTAGAAGGAGCCCATGTTTTCCTACTGGTGACATGAAGCACTGTAACAGAAGTTCTATCATCTGGTAGGAGATATAAAAATACATTTTAGTTGCTATGCAGAGTACTAGCCCTCAGCTAACAAATTTGTTTTCATTTGCCTTCAGCTGCCCATGACTAGTTTCTTCCCTCACCCCTACTGAGGGGCTCAACCTCTCTCTTTCCCTTCCAGGTGAAAACCCACCCTCAAAAAGCATTTACTAATCTCACTTGCACAGTTGTGTTAATAGCTGATCAATGGTAAACGGAAATTAGTGAAGTGTGGCTGAAAGCACATGTGAATAGCAATCCAAGGTCTAACTCGTTTGGATTCTATTATATGTTGGCATTGAGGGAAAATGGTCCCAGATCTTTGCAGGCAGGCATGCCTGGGTTTAAATCCTGTCTCCATCACATATTAGCTGCATGACCAAAGACATTTACTCAATCTCGATGCTCCTAAGCTTCTTTTCTTTAAAATAGCTATTGTAACATGTACTCTACCAGGTTATTTTGAGGTCTGTTTGTCAGGTAGCATAGTATGTGACATATAGAAAGGCACTGAAATGACAATCATAGTAGTTTGCTAACAGAAGGGGATTGAGGATGCTCTACTCTTAGAAAAATTCCTTTGTCTTCTTATCCAGCCAGTTAGTGAGTGTTTGCTTCTTACAGTAAACATCAAGCAGCATTGTGATTCTGACAGTCAGTGACAACTTTCCATAGTACTAGCTCATATCAAGTTTGCCTGTGGGCAGATCTAAGGAGGCAGTAATGCCCTGGAAGAAAGACAGGATGTGTCCTATCTAGAAAATTTTGCCAGCCCCTAGCCAGGGAACAGGCTCCTTCTCTTTGACCAGTTGCCACACTGTTGGTTCTCCTGTGCTCCCACCTTTGTTCCAAGAGCCTTAGACTTGCCTAAGAGACAGAGAAAAACTTGGAAACAGAAAGGAGACAAGAAACATCACTTGACTGTTCCTTTATAGGTTCTTCTCTATTATCAAGTTCTCACTTATCTCTGAAGAATCCATTTTTTCAAGGATTTAGTCAGGCCTTTGGAAGATGCTACTTCCCATCTTCCATCCAACTTCTCCTATGGGTTAGTGGTATGTAATCATAAATATTTTTCAAGGTTATCTGGTCATCCTCCACTAGATTGGACTTTCTCCCCACCCAAAAAAGGGGACCGTGTATTTCAGGTATTCATTTATGTGTTTATTCACTCATCTCACTATAAGATTGATAATAATAGTCAATACTGATTGAGCTCTTTCTATATAGCAGATAATTTGTTAAAGTTTTCTCATGTTATCCAATTTAATTACCTGAACAACCCTGTGATGTAGATACTATTTACATCTTTTCCTTCTTTCTTTCTTTTTTTGCTTCACTGGGTCTTCGTTGTATCCCGCAGGCTCTTCCTTGGGGTGCATGGGCTTTCTTGTAAGCTGTGACACATGGGAGCTTCTCTAATTGTGGCATGTAGACTTTTCTTGTTGCAGTAAGCAAGCTTAGTTTCCCCATAGCATATGGGATCTTAGCTCCCCAACCAGGGATTGAACCCACATCTCCTGCGTTGGAAGGCGGATTCTTAACCCCTGGACCATGAGGAAAGTCCCTATACCTCATTTTTTAAGTAAGGACACTGAGGTGTAGATGTTACCCTTCTAATCACATAGCTATTAATAGCAAGTGGGAGAGTCAGGCTTCTATGGTGTGCCCAAGTCAGTGCTGAGTAGACGCTGAGTGGTATAAAAGGTCACTTCTTCTCCAGGAACTTAAAACTTATGTGAGTACCTAAGACAATCAAGCAGTCACATGGGACAGAATGAAGCTAACTATTAAAATAAGTATAACTGGACAAAAGCAATGAGTATAGACTGGACCAGTCAAAGAACTTCTAGGCCCCGAGGGATGAAGTGGTTTTACAAAGGTACAGGATTCAGAACTCTGAGGAATGGGGAAGGGTGGGGAGGTAGCCCAGGCCTGGGCAGGTTTGGCAAGTAGGGAGGAGAGGCAATGCCTGTGCGGCCAAAGCAGAGTGGTGGGAGACAAGGCCCGGGTCAGAATGCGTAGGCCTTGAGTGTTTGGGAGAGACAGCTGTACTGAACAGGCCATGGGAAACTGCTGAAACTTTAAAAGTAAGAGTGTGATAGGATCCAAACTGTGCCTTAAGGGGATTAAGAGGTATCAACAAGGAGAATAGGAATAATCTAGAAAATTAGTGAGGACATTTCTTGACCATTCTAGGGATGAAAATAACATTCCTAATTAGGTTAGTGACAGCATAAATGGCCAGGAAGAGAAGAGGGTGAGATTGAGATATTTCGAAGGAAGAGTTGGGCATGGATAGATCCAGAGATTGTCATATTGAGTGAAGTAAGTTGGACATAGAAAGAGAAATACCATATGACATCCCTTATGTGTGGAATCTAAAAAGAAATGATACAGATGAACTTATTTACAAAACAGAAACAGACTAGCAGATTTAGAGAACAAATTCATGGTTACCAAGGGGCAAGGAGGGGGAGGGATAGTTAGGGATTTTGAGGTAGACATGCACACATTGCTATATTTAAAGTGGATAACCAACAGGATCCTACTTTATAGCACAGGGAACCCTATTCAGTGTTCCATGTTGCAGACTGGATGGGAGGGGAGTTGGGGGAGAATGGATACATGTTTGTGTATGACTGAGTTGCTCTGCTGTGTAGCTGAAACTATCTCAACATGGTTAATCGGCTCTACTCCAATATAAAATAAAAAGTTAAAAAAACAACAAAAAAAAACTAAAGAAGAGCTGATAAAACTTTATGATTGATTGATGATTAGGGATAAGGAAGAAGATGGAATTTTAAAATGACTCCTAATGTTGGAACCGGTGACACAAGGAAAATGGTGGTAATAAAGCTGGAAGTTTAGTGTATATACACATTTTAAATTTAATTATTGAAATTCTCTGGATGGGGTGTTCACTTGGAGCAGAAAATTTGTGATTAGAGCTTAGGAGAGGGTTTAGGTTTGGAAAAGTAAAGTTCCCATCACTCAAGGAATAAACCTGTCAGTGTCAGTACGCAGATGGATGGGAGCTGCTAGTTAGAGTTTTAAGACAATGCCCCATGAGTATCTCACATTTCTACACATCTTGTAAGTGAGGTACTTATTACCCTTCATTCAAAATATCTTTTCAAGAATGTTTCATATAACAAATGGCCACGGAAGATAGAGATAGTGCCTCCATCTAGAGAAAAGGCCACACCATGCTTACTGCTCAGTGTAATAATGTCTTTCTCCAGAACAAAGAGCAAGCATATTTACTGCCCATTATAAAATATTTAGGTTCCCTAAGCTACAGTGGAGTTCCTCTACTGAAACACAACCCACAGCTTACACAAGCATCCATTTAGTCCCATGCACATTGTTCCCGTGGGACTAGCGACTAATGTAAGAGGAACTGATGTAAATATGCTAACGGTCATTCTATAATAATTTCTGTGTTGTGAGTGATAAAGTCCTTTGTTGTTCACACCTAAGTTTCTTGCCTTCTGCAGGCATCAATGAAACTGTGTCAAGCTTATTTGTTAGCCAGTAAGTTTGGTAAAATCTTGGACCCTGTCACAGTTCTTTGAAGTTAGATGAGGAACTCTTATAGAAGGAGCAACTGCACGGGGTTCTGGGTTTCTCTTCAGGTGACTCTAGTCAGGAGTGGACAACACTGAGAGTAGAGAAAACTTAGGAAGGTCGAGATTGGAGCAGTGTACTCCAGGGCTCAAACATGATGCCTACCCAGCCAACAGTTCCTTTCTAAAAGAAACAACCCCACCTACAGTTCTTCTGCTGAGGGAAGGCTTCTTGAAGTGATTTTCTTCACTACTTGATCTGTCAGTCTGATTGGCCCATAAAATCCCTGCTCTAGACTGAATGTTTGTGTTCCCCTCAAATTCATGTTGAAATCCTCAGCCCCAAGATGACAGTATTAGAAGGCCTTTGGGAGGTAATTAGGTCATGGTTGGAACTCTCATGAACAGGATTAGTGCCCTTATGAAAGAGACCTCGGAGTACTCCCTTGGCATTTCCACCAAGAGTGGAACCAGTAAGAAAATGACCACTATGAACCAGAGCTCCTCCACGCTGGCAGCCTGATCTCAGACTTCCAGCCTCCAGAACTGTGAGAAATAAACTTCTACTGTTTAAAAGCTTCTTAGTCTATTATACTTTTTATTATAGCAGTCCAAACTGACTAAGACAATCACTTTGGCTAAAGCTTTTCCCACTGGGCTACCTTACAGATACGGTCTAGCCGGTGAATTGGCTGCTTTTGGAGTAAATATCCCCTTCTTATCCAGACAGCAGAACCAGAAGGGTCACAAAGCATCTTCACCTCAGAGATGGGCTAGGAAGAAGTGAAGACTGAACCTGGACTGGCCAGAAGAAATCAGGCCCATCTGTAGGAGGTACCCAGGAAAGATATGGAATTGGGAGGAGTGTGTGGTGGATTCAAGCTTGATTCTGGGTGAATAGCAGTTCAACCCATTGAATGGAGGCCTTGAAACAGGAAGTACAGACAGTGGGAGATTTGAAAACTCACATAGGCTGGGATACTGTGATTCTTAGAAGGCAGGCACAGCCAGACCCTGGCCGAATTATTACTGTGCTGTATTATCAATATTTTAAAAGGGGAGGAGTGAATTCAGTTCAAGTCTATTGACCCACATTCATTAAGTGTCTATTACCTACTAAGGAATGTGTGAGCTACTGGGGAAATAGTATAAGGCATAGTTCCCAACCTCAAAGATAAACAAATAAACATTATAGAGCACAATTCATACAATAATAAATATACATGGAAGATACAGAGGTGGTGAGTGAGTCACTGAATTTAGGGGTAATGGTGGGAGGTAGCCAGAGAAGGATCACTGAGGAGCAGACCCATGCAAAGTGTCTCAAAGGATGAACATTTGAACATTTCAAAGGATGAAGAGATGAACAGAGGTTTTCCTAGGAGGATGGAGTGGGTGGAATACACGGCTCAGCCCCAGGTTTGGAGGACCAGAAAGAACGTGGCAGAAATTAAGCAGGTAACAGAGCCCTGGCCAAGCAGTCCAACAGAGAACTGAACCCATTACAGTGAACACTGTGGCAGAACTTAGGTATGTGACAGGGCAGGGCAGAAACCAGGAATGACAAGACCTCGGTGGGCCTGAGAGTGCACACCCACTTGTGTGCCTGTGTGGTCACAGGCCTCTGGTCACGTGACTAATCCAAGACCTTTCCGGGTGGAGAATCTAATTTTGAAAGCATCTGCTACCTGTTCAGGAAGGGCTCAGGAACAGAAGGACCAGGCCTCCTGTGTGACTATCCACCAGTGACTTTGCTGAATGATGCTGGGTTAATTTCTTCTCCATGAATTCAGCCATGTTCAGACTCTTGGCTCTCTGGATTATTAAAATAGCTTTCTAATTGGTTTCTCAACTGTCTAACACAAGCTCCTCTGATCCATCTTCCAGACAGCCCTTGGGGTGCTTTCTCTAAAAGTCCAATCTGATGATGTCACTTTCCTGCTTAAGATCCTTCAGTAGCTGTCCATTGTCTACCCCCTGCTCTTTAACAAGGACCCTCAGAGTGTGGCCCTGCCCAGGGCAGATGCTTGGAGAAAGATAATAAAGCCGAAATGTCAAGACTTCTCACTCTCAGGTCCTGGGAGCCACTAGAGGTATGTTGACATGGCGGTTTTGTAAAGCGGTTTCCCCCAAGTTGGAAAATCTCTAGGCCTCACAAGACCTAACTCTATACTGTGGGCCCTGCCCATCTATCCAACCTCACTCAACAGGTCTCTCTCTGTCTCTCTGTCTCTTTCTCTCTCTCTCTAACCTGAAGTTCTCTGAACAGCCAGCCTGAACGTTCCCCGCCACACTGTCTGTTCGGCAGCATCCTCATGACGCATCTCCCCTGAGGAAAGGCTGCTCTCATCTCCCCATTTCCCCCAGAGTTCATCCCAGTCCTACCATCCTACCCTCTCTCCTGGGTATATTGCTACATTCCTGCATGCATCGTGCCAACTATCTGCCCCACTGAATCCAGGTATTCCCAACACAAAAGCAGTGTCTGGGATAAAGAAAGCGAAAGTCGTTCAGTAGCATCTGACTCTTTGTGACCCCATGGACTATACAGTGCATGGAATTCTCCAGGCTGCAATACTAGAGTGGGTAGCCTTTCCCTTCTCCAGGGGAATCTTCCCAACCCAGAGATTGAACCCAGGTCTCCTGCATTCAAGGTAGATTCTTTACCAGCTGAGCCACAAGGGAAGCCTCCTGGGATAAAGAGGAGGGATAGGGCTTGTTCAACTGACTTGAAATAAAATGCCCTTGCTGTTGCTTGCAATTCATATTAGTCACCATGTATTGTGCACATACCGAAAGCCAAGGAATAAATAAAACATTTAAAATACATCATCCATAGTCCTCATAATAACCCGCAGGTTGAGCACTGAAAAGATGATATTGGGTCGACCCCCATGAAATTGCCATTTTTTGACCATCTTTGGTATATATAAACAGCAAATTCCTGTGATTCAGCCTAATAGATTTAAACCAGGTCAGTCTGACTTCAAGGTCCATCTTTCCTCTAAAGAAAAAGAGCCACAGGGGTTGGTTGAGGTAAAGAGGTGACACTGTAGAGTTGTGGCTGCAGGTTAAACCCTGAAAGCTCACAACTCATTATGCGAGGTGAAGTGTGTGAGATAGTTTTTCTCAATTCTGTTTTTCCTATAGGCCATATTTTAACAACCATAGTCAAAACAATAAAAAAAATTTGTTCTTTGTTTGGTTTTCTCCCTTTTCAGTTAAAAATATCCTAAAGGGTTATGTTTTTTGGGGAAGGAGAAAAGAACAAAAAAAGGAAAACAGAGTGGACAGCATAGTTTTTTCTATTAAGGTTTTTAATAGCAGCTCCTTGCTGATCTTATGAATAGAAGAGCTCCCCTTTATTTTACAAGAATATATTTTAAGTAACAGCAGCTTTCACATGACACTCCTTGCATAATAATTTCAAAAGAGGAAATTGTGTTTATGTTTTGGGATAGCACTTAATTGCAAGGAACATAAGTAAAGAACTCGAGGCAGCATTACTATTGAAATCTGAAAGAAACAGAAAGCTTGCAGTCCCATTAGTGCAGTGCAAGGTGATTCATAATTAATAAAATTAATAAAGAGATTAATATCAAAGAAGTTATGTCACAAGCCCCATCAGCCTAAATTGTTGATCTAATTTAGCTAATAACCACTTTTCCATAACCACTCCTATTACAGGCAGAAAAAAATTGATAAATTCACACGGCCCACACCACATACCTTCACCAGCTCTGTAAAGGCATTTTGTATAGTGCCTGAGGAAGGACTTTGAATTGATTGTCTAGAACAGAATGGGAGAGAGAAAGAACCTAAAATGGAAATCTGCAATTACATCTCAAAATATCTTTAGGGAAGCAGAATGATTTCAAAGCACAAAGCATGGGTCAGCCACCCTGGATGACAAATGAAAATGGAAAAAGACTTCTGACTGCTGGCACCTCTCACAATTCACAGAACAACTCTCATTTCCCCCTGGTCCCTTTCTCGTCTCTCTTTCATCCTATTCCCTAAAAGCCATCTAACTGGGCGGTATTCATTTCATCTTCAGAGGCATATATCCAGTAAACCTTCCAAAAATAGAATCACTCCCAGGTCTCACATCCACATGGTTACAGGAATTCCTCCTATCTCTATCAACTCCCAGACATATCTGAACACTGCTCTAGTCACAACCAAGGTAGAGATCTGCCACCCCTGCCTCCACACTAATATGAAGCTGAGGAACAACAGGTTTGGTCCTATGAGCAAAGGCTTACTCTTTTTTTCTTTGTTGTCAGTCTAACTCCTTTTGTTCTTCCTCTTATTTCTTTACAGATTTCTAGTCCCAAGCAACATTCCATATAGATCAGAAGGGAAAATCTTGGTTAACAAGTAAAATTTAAACTCTTGATGACCAGCAGTGATGGCACTAAGATTTGGCAGCTAATGGGCCACGTATAGGTGGGGACACTAGATCAAGATACTCAATAATTTGCTTAAGGTCTTCAGGATTTGCATCTTCCAGGAAGCTTGAGTGGAGAAACTTTGTGATGCAATGGATTTGGTTCTGCATTGGGCATTGGAAGATACAGATTCTAATTCCCTCTCTGTTACTAAATAGCTCAGTAGCCTTGAACAATTCAGGTTGTTTCTTGGAACTTCCATTTCTGTACCAGTGAGGTACCCGGGCCAGACTAGATCAATAATTCTGAAGCTTTCTTCCCTCAGTGACACATGACATTCCCACAGCAGCCCCATGGTCTTACGTCAGAATTTGAGGTTACTCCTATGGGTTGTGGCTGTGTTTCTCAGCACTTTTTTTTTTTTAAACCCATGACATTTTTTGAAGACCAAAACAATACAAAGGAAGATCTGAGACCCTGCCAACTGTAACATCCTCCAATTCCAAGCAGAAAAGGTAGACTTTTTTATTTGTGTGTTTGTTTCTGTACCTGGGTATGTCTCAGCCTGCTCCTAGAAAGTATTCAAATACTTGTTGAACAAAATTGACTGGGTGGCTTTAATGTCATTCTCCCATTTGGGTCAGCGCAGGGTCCTCTCTTTTATCTCCCTTTTTTACTGCCTTTTATCTCCCTTCTCCTTCTATCCTTTCTATAGTCTGAGAAGTGCTTGGGCAGAGGAACATGTGCAGTTGGCAGAGAACCTACACTCATCACATTCATTGCTAGCCTGTGAATCACATCTAAACCCCAGGAGATCTAGGCTTTGCTTAGTAAGAGAACCAAATGTCAGTTTTCCTTTCCCCTTTCAGCAAGCAGCAAGCAAGAATGTCCTGCAGAGGGCCAAGGCCAGATAGACTTACAAGGAGCACACTGGACCCTTTTTGTTCCCTTCCTCCCTATATTTTGGAAGCTGCAGCGGGAATGTGGTCTGAATTTAAACACTCGAGGCCGTGACCACTAACAGTGAACACTTTTGTAGATTCATGCAGCCTTTCCTCTCCCATGGCCTTGAATGATCTGTTGTTTGTGGACAATTCACTTGTTGTGCTCCAGAGAGCAGGCTGATCCTGGCTCTCCCGTTCTCTCTTATATGGGCAAACAAAAGCAGTCTTCTTAGGCCAGAACACCAAGCTGATAAAAGACTGATTAAAGCCTCTTTTTGTGATGAAATTTAATAGATCTGTGTTGGGCATTATATTTGATTAACCCCAAACAGTCATTACATGGCATTATATATACAGGACAGCTATACCCAACAGCTCTCAGCTGGGCGGAGCCTATCTTTGAACTCCTGAATGATGCCAACACACCACAGGCAGAGCTGGTAGTCATCTAAACGGAAGTTAATAAACTTATCTCTGAGGCCTGTGATTTCCCTTTTAGTATCTTTCCTTCCCCACCCATACTTTATGTTCACTCTTTCCCAAGCACCCAGTGCTCTCAAATTATTAGGTTCTTTCCAACAGGTTGGAAGACATCTGATAAACTCATTCACACAGAGGGATTTAATGGGTTACCCTTTCCAAAAGTAGTTGCCGTTCAAAAGAGGAGTTTAGATTGGGAACTTGGAGGGATAAAACGCTCATGGTGGTGTCAGAACCTCCTGGTTCCTCAGCTCAGAGTCTCCATTCTCCCCATAGCTGGACCAAGTGGCTTCTCCTTGCAAGCTCTGCAGGACCAGCCTGGCTTCAGGTTGGAGAAATTAAAGAAACTCTATTTGGACCCTCAGGTGACCCTCAACCCTTCCCCACCACCCGTCCTGCTTTGTTCAGTGCCCTCCGTTATTGACTGGATAGTCATTGTGTGAGTTTCCTTGCCATTGACACCTGGCCCACCCAGGATCTCAGGCCTTCTAAGAATGAGTCCATGCCTTGATGTTGTCAGTTCTGCCTCTGAACTCTCTATAACCCTCCCCTTCCCACCACAGATATGAACTATGATTTTTCTAGCCATATTCCTGGGTTTCCAAGCATTCCTTACTCTCCTTTTCCTTCTGTTTTTATCCTTCATCTCTTGCTGGTCCTCCCTGAAGCTGGCCTGGTCATGGTCTATGACATACCACCCTTCCAACTGGATTTCCTCCTGCTCCCAATCCAGTAAGAATGATGATTCTAGGTCCTAGACCCACCTCACTTCCCTCTACAGACATACCTTGGATATACTGTAGGTTTGGTTCCAGATCGCTGCTATAAAGCAAATATCACAATAAAGTGAGTCACATGAATTTGGTGGTTAATTAGGTACATGTGAAAGTTATGTTTGCACTGTTATACTGTAGTTTATTAAATGTGCAATAGCGTTATGTCTAAGAAAAACAACGTGCATACCTTAATTAATTAACTAATTAGTTTTTCCTTAATTTAAAAAAACTTTATTGCTAAGAAATAATAATCATCATTTGACAACGCAGAGTTGCTACAAACATTCAATTTGTAAGAAAATGCGATATCTGTGAAACACAATAAAACAAAGAACAATAAGATGAGGTATGCCTGTAGTTTACTTTTTTCTCCCACTCAATGTCACAAGATTACTTGAGCTAAATGTCAGCAATCAATAGCAAGAGGCCAGTCTGGATTATCAGGGAAATTTACCCAATAGGTGAATCAAAGAGGTGCCCTTCAAAACTCCACTCACAGACACCTCCCTCCCTGTCAGTGTGTTCTCAAAACTCTGTATGCATGCCCCTATCACAGCACTGACCACGTGACACTTCAGTTGTTGGTGTGGTTTTTTAACTGTGCCCCCTACCAGACTGTAAATTTGAGAGCAAGGACCACACTTGATTTTGGTAGTTTAGCTCATGATCAGCTTTTTAAATTGTTCTTTTTTAATTAGCTGAGTGAATTGAATTAGTGATTAGAGAAGAAAGAACCACACCCTGAATCGTGGAATGTCCTCTATTCACCATGTGAGGCCCTGCCTGACACCTTTCAGTTCTAGCATCCCTTTTATAGGTAACAAGCCGTTTACACTTATACCAATATAGCTACATAGAGCTATATATTTGTCTCATTTCATTTTTTTCCTGACCTTTCGTTTTCAATCTTTTAGTGTCTCTATGTTTTAGGTTTCTGTCTTGTAAAAAGCATAAAGCCAGGTTTTCTTGTATTGTCTGATAATCTCTGTCTTCTGACTTCGCTAAACTAGACTCACTTAGCAAGCTAAGTTAGACCATATGCTTTGCTTGCAATGACTGATTTCTTGGAACTATATCTATCATTTTATTTTGTGCTGTTTGCCACACCTTTTAAATTTCCTTTTCTTTTTCCTGCTTCCTTTAAGATTGATTTTTTAAATCAGTTTTTGTTTCTCTAACTACTTTTCAGTTAAACACATTCTCTTCAGTATTCAATTCTACTTGTTATTAGAATGAAGATATTTTCTGGCTAATTATTATGTAATAGGTCAATGGATTAGGCTTTCCTTGGATGCAAATAGCTAAATATGCTAGTGGTTGATAATCTAGCACATGATTTAATCATTTATTTTTCTATTAAAACTGAACTTGTAATGAAAATAACAGCATGAATAGATATCAACTATTTTTAAATTTTGGACATTGACAAAACAAAAGAAAATAAACACAGAACAAAGTTCAAACAACTAGAGCAACCACATTTTATTTAAGAAAATTAAAATCTTGCAAATCATACTAGTTAGAGCTCTTGGATTACACATGATGGAAGATCCAACCCAAAGTGACTTAAGCTACAAGGGAAAGCTTTGGCTCATGTGACTGAAGAATTCTGCTGTATGCTGGCACTAGGGGTGGCTCAGTGCAGGGGCTCAATGTGTCACCAAGACCTGGTTTTTCCTTTACTCTATCTTTTGAGTCAGCTCTCCTCCAGATTGGCTTCAATTTCAACCACATGCTTTTTTTATAGTCATTAAAGGCCTGACCCAACTCCAGATCATACTCTTTCTCAGATTCAAGTCCCAGCAGAGAGAGTTGAGATTTTGTTTTCCGAAAGTCCTAACAAAAGCCTTATTTTTTTTCCAACGGGCCCTGACTGAATCATGTGACCACAGTTTGATCTATCATCCAAGGCAGCTCATATGATATACTTACTGGTTCTACTCTGGGCATTGGGAGGGGCTAAGGAGAGGTCTTGAAGTCTATCACTCAAGAATGGGGAAAGTTCGATACACAAAGAACTATGATCAGGACTGGGCTAAAATGATGTCAGAAGCAGTGTCCACTGAAATCACTAAGGTACTCCCCCTTATCCACAGGGGATATGTTTTAAGACCCCCACTGGATGCCTGGAACCTCAGATAGAGCCACACGTTATATGTGTTGTGTTTTTCTCATATTCAGTTCAGTCGCTCAGTCATATCCGACTCTTTGTGACCCCATGGACTGCAGCATGCCAGGCTTCCCTATCCATCACCAACTCCCAGAGCTTGCTCAAATGCAGGTCCATCGAGTTGGTGATGCCATCCAACCATCTCATCCTCTGTCATCCCCTTCTTCTCCCACCTTCAATCTTTCACAGCATCAGGGTCTTTCAAATGAATCAGTTCTTTACATCAGGTGGCCAAAGTATTGGAGTTTCAGCTTCAGCATCAGTCCTTCCAATGAATATTCAGGACTGATTTCCTTTAGGATGGACTGGTTTGATCTTCTTGCCATTCAAGGGACTCTCAAGAGTCTTCTCCAACACGACAATTCAAAAGCATCAGTTCTTCAGTGCTCAGCTTTCTTTATGGTCCAACTCTTATATCCATACTTGACTACTGGAAAAACCATAGCTTTGACTAGACAGACCTTTGTTGGCAAAGTAATGTCTCTGCTTTTTAAAATGTTGTCTAGGTTGCTCATAGCTTTTCTTCCAAGGAGCAAGCATCTTTTAATTTCATGGCTGCAGTCACTATCTGCAGTGATTTTTTTTCATACACACACACACACACACACACATACCTATAAAAAAGTTTAACTTATAAATGAGGCATAGTAAGAGATTAAAAATAACAACTAATGATAAATAGGACAATTTAAATTAAATACTGTGATGAAAACTGTAGTCATGTGGTCTCTCTCAAAATATTATTGTGCACCACTCACCCTTTTCCTTGTGATGACATGAAATGATAAAATGCCTGTGTAATGAAATGAAGTGACGTGAATAAGGCAGGCATTGTGTCATAGCATTAGGCTACTACTGATCTTCTGATACATGTCAGAAGGAGGATCATCTGCTCTGGGTAACCCTGGATCATGGAGCCATGATGATATTGATGATTGGATGTCCAGAGCAGATGATGTCCATGATTGGGGGTACCAGGCAGGACATGTAGGATGGTGGGAGACTTCACCATGGTGTGTAATTTAAAACTTAAGAATTTTTTATTTCTGAACGTTTCCATTTAATATTTTCAGACTGAAGTTGACCGTGGATAACTGAAATCAAGGAAAGCAAAACTGTGAATAAGGCGGTTGCTACCATCTTCAACATGGGAGACCTGGTTTTGATACCTGGGTTGGGAAGATCCCCTGGAAGAGGGCATGGAAACCCACTCCAGTCTTCTTGCCTGGAGAATCCCCATGGACAGAGGAGCCTGGCGGGCTACAGTCCATGGGGTTGCAAATAGTCGGACACGACTGAGTGACTAAGCACAGCACAGCACACAGTACTTCATGTAATTCTGCTTCCCCTTACGAGGGTTAAACAAAAGCAGCACTTTTTAATACCTTTTCTTAGGGTCAGAAGATCTTCCAGTGACATGTGTTCTCTGAATTGGGCATTGGCTTCTGAGTCACAGCTCTGATACTAAAAGTATCTGCAGAGTTGTCTTTTACTTCGGTGGTGGAGGTGGGGTGGTGCGATGAGTGAGGGTGCAGAGAACTGAAATACGGTTAGTTATGGTTACTCTTGTGCGGGAATATTGTTTTTCACAAGTTTTGCTCATCTCAGTTAGGATACCTGCATTATAGTTCTAGCTGTCCCTTTAATTTCCTTTGTGACCGTGTGACTTTTTAACCTATCAATGAGAGAGTTGAGCTGTAATCCTTAGCTTTTAAACTTTTTTTCTAAACTCTTAGATTCTCTTTGTTAGTGAACTCTTACTTGGAACCCCAGTAATCATGTGACAGAGAAAGATTTTATTAATGTGTATCCAGACTCTCTTCCCTCCTCACTGCCAGTCTGCTTGAAAAATACTTTTCCTACTTAATTCCCCAGCTCAACTCTGAATGGTTCATTTTTACCAGAGCAGATCCTGGACTTTTGTGATTCAGAGCCAGAACTAGAGTGAGGAAAATAAAGTACTTGCTTCTGGTGTTCCTAAAACTAAATAATCAAAATAAATAATATTTTAATGCAATATTTTAAAAGATCAAAATTAGTACAAAAACAATTCCTGATAGTAAAACATGAAAATGTTTGAGAAGACAGGATCCAACAGTGAGTCAATTTATATTGCTTGAGGCAAGAGGAAAATTGTGCACCTCTATATTACTTCTTATGTATTTATTTTAATGGTTAATTTTTTCCCTGAAATACTAAAGGAGTTGGAAAAATATTGAAAAGTTCAAAGTAGGTATCATTAAATAAGTGTAGTAAATTTTTTACAATTGAAAATTGAGTAAAAAAAAAAGTCACTCCAAATTCCATAACCCCAAAATTATTGTTTTGGGGTATTTTCTTGTAGTCCTTTTTGTATACCTTTTAAAAAAATAATTGTAATTATCACTTATAAATAATTTGGGTCTTTTTTTTTTTTTCGCTTAACTGCTTCCCCCTGTTGCTAAATGGCTTTTATAATTACCACTTAGAATGATTGCAAAATATACTAGTGAATAAATTTCTTAAGTTATCTATTACCCCATTATTAGACATTTGAGTGGTTTCCAAGTTTGCACTGCTATAAATAGTGCTATTGCTTTATGCTTGTTGCTTTCATCATATTTTTTTTTCTTTAAGTAGTTTAAAATATAATTGAATAGACTTCAAATGAAAAATGCTGGGCTGAGCTAATGCCAAAAGTCCATCTTCTCCAATCCAAATATGAGAAATCCTAGTCAACTTTGTAGCCAACTCTGAAAGCAAGAAAGAAAAGTCTCTATAGACCAGAAATAAAGGAGGAGCTCACAGCAATAAGAAGGATTCTCAAGGGTGATGAGGCTGAAGACATGGGGTAAGAGTTGAACACAGGTTGTTTGCGTTTGAACTGTAAACTCTATGTGCAATAATATAGGTTCCCTGCTAGAAAAGCCTTCACTCCAGTTCATAAATGAGTTTCCCAAGTGTTAGAGACAAGTTTTAGGAAAACCATGACTCTCATAAAAATATAAAGGTCATCTGGTAGCAGGACCTGACCTGGAAAGAGCAAGAGAGGTTCCTGGGTAGAGAGGATCAGAGTGTTAGATGGGTCACCAAAGACAGCGTATTTGTTTTTTTTTTAAAGATTTGTACTTTTCAATATGTCAAATACTTAATATATATTTTAGAAAGACATACTTTTTAATATCTATAAACATGTATACTATAACTGGAGTCACCCTGCCCTGTAGAGCTTCACAAGATTGACTCATTCCTCAATTTGTTTAAAGTTCAGTGTCTTCCTCAAATTTTCTGCAAAAGTTCCAAGGGCAAGTTCCTAGTCAACTTTAGTTCTCATCTCCTGCTTCTGAAAAATTAACAGTTGGGGATCATTTTGCTACCATAGCTCAGTTGGTAAAGAATCCGCCTGCAATGTAGGAGACCCTGGTTTGATTCCTGGGTCAGGAAGATCCCCTGGAGAAGGGATAGGCTACCCACTCCAGTATTCTGGCCTATACAGTCCATGGGGTCACAAAAAGTCGGACACAACTGAGCACCTTTCACTTTCACTTTTGCTGTCCCGTGCGTGCTGCGTATATGATTGTATAGACCCAGACTTGGAATCATGCCCTCTCCTTGATTCCTATCACCCCTACTCCCCTCACTACCACTCACCACTGAATCAAACAAAGCCATTCTGTGTACAGCAGACTTTTAGTGACAGTTTGGGGTAGCCATGGGTTTATATTACAGCAGTGCAAAAAACTTACAGTAAAGAAGTATCATGCCTATTTTTATTTTTTTTAAAGTTTTCTTTTTTGATGTGGATCATTTTTAAAGTCTTTATTGAATTTGTTACAATATTGCTTCTGTTTCATGTTTTGGTTTTTTGGCCATTAGGCAATTGAGATCTTAGCTCCCCAACAGAGAACCCATAGCCCCTGCATTGGAAGTGAAGAGTCTTAACCACTGGACCACTGGAGAAGTCCCTCACCCCTGTTTTTAAAAAGTTCTCCACTGCGTTGGCACAGGGTTCAATCCCTTTCCTTCCCTTCTCTACTCTCTGACAATTTTTCATGCCCTCAGAGGATAAATTACTTTCTCACCGCAAGAAGACATCCAGAAGTGACTGCTCTTAAATCCAGATAAGTGGGATCCCAGCTATCTAGAGGAGCCTGTGCCCTGACCTAGAGTCTGAGGTACCCAGTTGGGCAAGGGTTCATATATACCCAGACTTTGCCCTCCTTTCTTCCTTCTGGATGATATAGTGAATATTTCAGGCTTTATGGCCACATGGTCTCTATGACAGCTGTAGGCAGCAGTGTGTTCAGAGCTTGGCTGTGAAGGCAGGGGCACCCTCACTCGTGTGCCAAGGGCTCCCTCCATGTGGGATAGAATAGGATTGAGATGAAAGCGCAGGAGAGGCGGTAGTTCAGCAGCTAGGAGTGGAGGCTGGGGACCAGCCTCTCCTCAGGATTCTGGAGAACATTCTGGCTTAGAACTCTGAGGAGTCCATAAAGTCCACATTTAAACCTGGCCTTCCAGGTTGTTAAGAAGGACAACTTGTCAAATTAGAAGAGTAGAACATGTTCTACTTGGCAATTCGTTAAATTGATTTATAACTGTAAATCTTTAAATATATAGTATATGGGCCTCCTTTGTCATTTTACCCAACCCCACCCCATGCTCATGTCAAGGGCTTTTCCTAAGCAAAAATTTTATTCTGTCTTGAAAAAGAATCCTGGATTTAAAAATTTTGTTTCACTCTGCTACAATAATATATTTATTTTATGACCCTAAACATTCAAGGTCAACACCAGATGAATGTGTGTGTGTGTTAGTTGCTCAGTTGTGTCTGACTCTTTGAGACCCTGTGGACTGTAGCCCACCAAGCTCCTCTATCCAGGGGATTCTCCAGGCAAGAGTACTGTAGTGGATTGCCATTTCCTTCTCCAGGGGATCTTCCTGACCCAGAGTTTGAACCCAGGTGTCCTGCATTGCAGACAGATTCTTTACCATCTGAGCCACCAGGGAAGCCCCCAGATGAGTAACTAGTATGATTTGATGTTACATCATGAGTTTGGGCAAGAGCTTCTTAATATCCCTCCAAGTTCAGGATTGGTTCTAGTCACCTGGGAGAGCTAAATCAGCTGGTGGGGGGTCCTGCACCTCACCTGTGGAGAATGATGCTTGCCAAGGGTAGAAACCAGGCAGGGACTGACAGACCTAAACTGCCACACGCATCATTCGGTTTAGAAACCACATCTTCCAATAATTAGGACTGCTAAACATGGGACCATCAGGGTTTGTGCTTGTCCTGAGAATAAATACCATGAGAGAAAGACACAATGGGGATAATGAGCTTCATGTCAGCTCAGATCTGTTAGGATAGGAAACTGGAAAAGGGACACTACAGCTGGTTGGGAGGGCTTTTCCCTTGTGTTTCTCTTGGCCATCTGTTCCAAGCTGAGCCATCAGCTTCCCATTGGAAAGGTCAGAATGGGTGTGTGGGTAAAGCTTAATGTTGGCTCCACATGCCGCAGTAGATGCAGCTGCTCTTGGCTTGGTCACACCTGGGTTTGCACCCAGGACCCTCAAAAGCTCTGTGCATTATGGTAATTAGCCATCTGCCACAGCCTTTGCAGGACCCGCTGATCACAAAAGGAAGCCAGGAAGCTCTCTGACAACAGCAGAAATGGAGGTGTGAGGAGGCGCCTCAGGCCGCTGGGCTTCTCCCCACTCCTCTCCTGGATACTGATGCCTGAAGGGAACTGGTCCAGCGCTCTGCACAGCCCCGAGCTCGAGGTCTCCCCACTGATCCATGGCTGTCTCCCATTCAGTGGGGAACTGGACAGGGAACAGGAGTCTGCTGAAACAATGACATTCTGCGTGTCGGTAGGGAGACAGACACACCATTTGTCTGAGAAGTGACTTTCCTTTGGAGACTAGGTGAATAGAAATAGCATGATTGGCAATTTTTAGATTATCAGTTTTTATGAAACTAAATGAATCTAGGTAGCTACTAAGACCCTAAAGTTATTTATGGTATGTACATATGGCAATAAATACAGTTATGTATGTAAGCAATGGTATCATGTCTGTAAATCCCTGTTGAAAGAAATCCTGTCATGTATAAACAAACTTTGAAGGATAGAACTTTTGTTTTGTATGTGTGGATATATATATATGTATAAACTGTAAAATAGCTCTGGGATACACAAGTGTGTATTTATACATATCTATGCAGCATATGGGGCTTCCCTGGTGGCTCAGCAGTAAAGAATCCACCTGCAATGCTGGAGACATGGGTTTGATCCCTGGGTCAGGAAGGTCCCCTGGAGGAGAAGCTGGCAACTCATTCCAGTATTCTTGCCTGGAGAATCCCATGGACAGAAGAGCCTGGTGAGCTACAGTTCATTGGGTCACAAAGAGTCAGACACAACTGAGCCACTGAGCACACACACAGGCAGTATATATAGTCTGAGGGCTTTTTGAACAATTCTGAAAATGTATATATATGGAATGTATGTACACATACACATATACATGGATGAGGGATAGCATCTAGAACTCAGGATTTGGGAATTGGTTCAAGTCCCAGTTCTGCCACTCCACATGTACCTGGTCATACGCATAGGAAGATGGTACACATTATAGTAGGAAAGGTGGAATAAAACAATCCTCAGACCTTATTGACATTGGCTGGACTTGACTCCCCTGGGGAGAACCAGAATTATGGGTGTGGTGTTGTAGGAACATGAAGGGAGCTTGCAGGAAGCTGTATGCCTGAGTTAGCAGATGAGAACACGTGGAGGGAGGAGGAGGAAAGCAGTTGCACGCACAGTTGTAAGGGCAAGGCCAGAGTGTTTGTCAGTTTGCCTGGGGCACAGAGGGAAAGAGCCTAACTAACCAGAAAAGTCAGGGAGAAGGAGTCATGGTGGAGTTCTCTTGACCTGATCTTGAAGGATGCACATGTGACCACAGGGGTGAGGGAAAACACTTCAAGATTTAGAAATAGCATCTACAAAGGCATGAAAATGCAAGGTGTGCGCTAATGCTGGCGAGATGTCTGGGATGGCCTGAGCTTAAGGTGATGGAGATGAGACTGGAAAAGAGGATTGGAGTCTGATGGAGGAGGGCTGAGGTACAGCACTCATAAGTGAGCACTTTATCCTACTGGTGAGGGGACACTAACAGTTTTAAGGATGTTATGAAATCAAACTGAGTTTTGAGAGCAGTCAATCTGACAGCCAAGCAAGTTCAGTCTGCAAGGGGAGTGCTGGAAGAAGGTTGTTGTAGGAGGCCAAGCAGGAGGTGATGGTGGCTGAGGCAGTGGAAATGGAAAAAAGGAGACAAAGTGAATTCTGGAGCCTGTGTGGCTAGAATTGGTAGGACTTTGGGGCAAGAGCAAGAAGGAAGAAACAGACGACTCGGGTTTCTAGCTTAACTGGCTAGGCAGAAGTTTATGCACCTGACAGAGACAGAAAATGCAGAAGAAGAGGTAACTCTGAGTGGTGAGAGTCCTGTTTTGGACATATTGCTTGGAGGTGATTGCAGGACAGCCAGATAAATAGCTCTAGTCTAAGCCGGAGTAAAAGGAATTTATACTGCCCCCCCCCACCCCGCCACCTACACACACACACACACAAATATACAGGGCCTCTACTAACTAGATAAGAGGTACTAGGAACCCATACCAGAGAAATACTGACAAACCCTCATGCATAGTTCCTGGTCCCACTCAGATCTCTCCTGTCCACCCTTGCAGCTCTCCCTGCTGCAGTCACAATGGCCTCTTTGCTGTCTCTTGAGCATGCCAAGCATTCTCCCATCTCAGGGCCTCAGCGGCTTAGCTGTTCTGCCTCATTCTTCTCTGTTTTCTTATTTTATGTGTTTTGCTTTTTCCCTGCGAGAACATACATACTCTATAGGAGCAGGGGTCCTTGTTCACTTATATATTTCAAGTACTTAGAACCATGTCAAGCACGTGATAAGTTTATAATAAATATTTGTTAAATGAATTTTAAAACGAGACTACTTAAAATGAGGACCAAAATTTCATGGTGAATTTATCTTTAAATACAGAAACAAAATGTTAGAGTATTTTAATGTATATTTCATAAAATATGGTTTATAATTACAGCTATTTTAATATTAGAGCAAAGAAGCATTCAACTGATTCTTATTTGGGAGGGTGTAGGCTTTTTCTGTGGAGAAGGCAATGGCACCCCACTCCAGTACTCTTGCCTGGAAAATCCCATGGATGGCGGAGCCTGGTAGGCTGCAGTCCATGGGGTCGCTGAGGGTCAGACACGACTGAGCGACTTCACTTTCACTTTTCACTTTCATGCATTGGAGAAGGAAATGGCAACCCACTCCAGTGTTCTTGCCTGGAGAATCCCGGGGACGGGGGAGCCTGGTGGGCTGCCATCTATGTGGTCGCACAGAGTTGGACATGACTGAAGCGACTTAGCAGCAGTAGCAGCAGCAGACTTTTTCTGACAAAATTATTTGATAGTGTGATACAACTTTAACAAATTCTTACTTGACTTTTATGGTATGACCTAAAAGAGGGTTATCTTTTGCAAAACTATTTGAGGCTTTATCAGTTTTTCCCAAGAACTTCTGTTAGTTTATAATAAATAAATGAAATTTTAATAGAGATATAATGTATGTATAGTAAAAGACTCAAGTCTTAAGTGTACCATTCCATTAGTTGTAGGAATTCATATCAAGACAGAAAATTAACCTCACCCCAGAAAACTCCTCATACACCTTCCTACTCCCTCCATAAGCAATCACTAATCTGATTTCTACCACCACAGTTTACTTTTTCTACTCTAGAAGTGCAAATAATTGGGTTCATGCAGTGTATAGTTTTTGTGTGTTGGCCTCCTTTCATTGAGAATATGTATTTTGAGATCCATCCATGTCATTGCACATATCTGCAACTCATTTCTTTTTATTCCTTAGTAGTATTCCAAGGACTTCTCTTATATTTTTAAAGACTCATTCTCTTATTGACTTTGAGGATTTTCTGAATTGATACTTGCTCTAACCGACGATGACTCTGCATGTAGTTCAAGTAGTTCTTTTTCACTGTGAAAAAGATGAAGTTCTGTATTTCTATAAGACTTATAGCTTCACTTTGCAGTTAATTTCCATTGTACTTGTAATGATTATCAAATATATATCAAACAATGCATGAGAAACTGACCAAAAAATTGTTAAGTAATTAGACATTACCAGTAAAAAAAGAAGGTTTGAAATAGAATGTAATTTTTTTTTTATTAGTTCTACCAGTTTATTGCTACCAGCGCATCACACATGCTCAGTCATGTAACCCCATGGAATGCAGCCCGCCAGGCTTCTCTGTCCATGGACTTTTCTAGGCAAGAATACTGGAGTGGGTTGCCAGAATCTAATTTTTTAAATGCTCACTTTATTAGTGAATATTTTCATGTTTTGATAACTTTTGCTTCACAAAGCATTCATGTAAACATAGACATCAGAATAATAACACTCATACTAAAGGCCCTCCTTCCCTGTGTGTGTGTGTGTGTGTGTGTGTGTGTGTGTATACACATGAGTCTTTGAGTCCTTGAGTGTGAATTGTGGAATCACTTATGTATACATGTTTACTAGTTGGTTGTTATTGTCCATCTGAGACTATAAATGTAAACAAAGCAAGTATTAATAATTTGATTCATAAACAGTTATTTGATTCATTATATGAAACCACCAACATTTGAGGATTGCTCAAATTGCTCTAAAACCAGCAGTTTCATGTGGTTCAACTTCATGGTTTTATACTGTAAGTTGCCACCCATTAATGAGTAATAAAATCAGTTTAATAGATTGGGATCAACATTTTTAAAAAGTGATAGACCAGAAAATATCAGAGGGCATCTCACTGTGAGAATAGATATTGTTTTGTGAACCTTTTCTTTCAGTAATGGGTGCATGTATCATGTCATTTAGAATACTGATTTGGATGCTTCAACAGAAACAAAATAGTGAAGACTTCCACAAGAAAGGCTGCTTTTAGTTCCCTGTTAAGTGTGGGTTTGCAGTTTGTCCAGCACAGTCAGCAGACAGTTCTGTTGCACGGAGCATGCAGGCATTCAGGTCCATTCTCTATGGTGGTTGCGCTGTCTCCTTGATCTCGTCCTCATCCACTTGGCTGAAACTGGTTGATGGCTACATCTTCATTCCAGTCTGCTTGAAAGGATAAAAAGCAAAGTGATGGCTAATATACTTTTAGAGATATGAGGAAACTATCACTTCTGCTCAAAATCCAACGATTTCAACTTAGTCCAGCAGTTCCATCTAAGCACACCTTTCTGTGGATAGATGAGGGCCTGGGGTTCCTAAGCACTCTTCTCCTTCTCTCTGTGTAAGTTTGCCCCTCAAAAAACCCTGTTTTATATCTTTACTACAAAGCACTGCATAGATAAATTCTAAGCCCTGACATTGCTATGGCTTGTGATTTTTTAAAAGGTTGAAAATCTCTAGATAGTCTAGTTGATCTTAGTGTCCAAGTGACAGAATTATTAATGCTTCATCCCACTATTTCTGCCTGGCTTACTCTAATAATATGGAATCAAATAAAAATTAACTAATCCCTAGATCAGTTCTACAAATTATAAAAATTGAGCAACTATAGACATATTGCCTGGCAACGCACTGCAATACTCTTGCCTAGAAAATTCCATGAATGGAGGAGCCTGATGGGCTACAGTCCATGGAGTTGCAAAGAGTCGGACACGATTGAGCAACTTCACTTTCTTTCACTTAAACATATTGCCACATTTGCTTCATTATTCTCTATTGTATGCACTTATTTTCCTGAATCATTTGACAATTACAGACATAAAGTTCTTTTACCTCCAACTGTTTCAGTGTTTATTTCGTAAGAATGAGGACATTCCCTTAAATAAGCACAGTAACACTGATGCAATACCATTTAAATGCACAACTCAGCTTGGGACTTGAATCCAGGGGCTAGAACTTGAAACCAGCCAAAATCCAGACTGGGTCTTGAATCCATGGTCTTTTAGTTGAGATCATATAACTGGTCTCAGGATTTAATGAAGCTTAGGTTCTTTATGTTTCATTGCAGAAAGAATTCAGTGAGAGACAAAGTGATAGGTAAGAAGTAGACTTATTTAGAGAGAAACACACTCCACAGACAGATGCATTCTGTCTCAAAAGGTGAAACTGGGGTTGGGAGGAACACACTTCACGACAAGTATAGGTCATCTTGGAAGGTGACAGGCCCCAAAATGTGGGGTGATTAGTTTTTATGGGCTGGATAATTTCATAGGCTAATGAATGGGAGGATTATTCCAACTGTTTTGGGGAAGGGGCAGACAGTTCCTGGAATTGGGGAACCACCCACTTTTTGGCCTTTTATGGTTGGCCTCAGAACTGTCATGGCACCTGTGGGTGTGCCATTTAGCATATGCTAATGTATTACAACTTATGACCAACCTAGACAGCATATTAAAAAGCAGAGACATTACTTTGCCAACAAAGGTCCATCTAGTGAATGCTATGGTTTTTCCAGTAGTCATATATGGATGTGAGGGTTGGACTGTAAAGAAAGCTGAACACTGAAGAATGGATACTTTTGAACTGTGGAGTTGGAGAAGACTCTTAAGAGTCCTTTGGGTTGCAAGGAGATTCACCAGTCCATCCTAAAGGAAATCAGTCCTGAATATTCATTGGAAGGACTTATGTTGAAGCTGAAACTCCAATACTTTAGCCACTTGATTCAAAGAACTGACTCATTTGAAAAGACCCTGATGCTGGGAAAGATTGAAGGCAGGAGGAGAAGGGGATGACAGAGGATGAGATGGTTAGATGGCATCACCAACTCAATGGACATGAGTTTGAGTAAACTCCGGGAGCTGGTGATGGACAGGGAGGCCTGGCATACTGCAGTCCATGGGGTGGCAAACAGTCAGACACGACTAAACAACTGAATTGTACTGAACTGAATGTATTACAATGAGGCTTAAGGTCTACTGGAAGTCAAATCTTCCGTCATTGTTGGCCTAGTCAGTTCTAAGCAGTTTTTGTTGTGTCCTCAATGGCTCTGTCATTCTTTTAAAGGCTCTGCCCTGCCCATTCCTCCCCTGTTCTATAGTTATCTAATAAACAGTGTGTATTAAAATTTTGCCAAGTATCCTGATAAAATTTGTGGTGCCAATCTCTCCTATCTCTTCTCTCCCATATCCCATTCCGATCCAGAATCCAATGCAAGGTCACGAATTAGTTATTATGTTTGCCAAAAATTAAACCAACATTTTAGATCCCACATTGTTCCATATAGCCTCTAGACTCCTCTCTTTCCTGATGATGTCTTATACTGTACTTGGGCTGTTTGTTTTCTTTTCATAGAGATGGTGAAGAAGGATCCTAGAAGTTGTAACCAGGCAGCCAGATCAAGCCTTGAGATAGAGCCAGAATTCAAACAGATTTTAATATCTGTATAATGTGTGGCTCCATGAGATAAGAAATTCAGGAGAATTCCACAGAGTCCAGAGGTCCTTAGACTTACTAGAAAGACATTTACATTTCTAAAGAGCCAAGGGAATAAAAAATACAATAGACTTTCCCAGATAGGTTGGAGAATTAGGAGAAGGAAATGGCAACCCACTCCATTGTTCTTGCCTGGAGAATCCCACGGATAGAGGAGCCTGGTGGGCTACAGTCCACAGGTTCGCAAAGAGTCAGACACGACTGAGCGACTACACTTACTCTCTTAACTTGACCACACCTTTCTTTAAACTGTGTAGACAAAAACTAAGTAAACAGGCTCAGGATGGCAATTAGGCCACAACAAAAATTCCCCCGGAACCTGTGGTGCCAGCCCTCAAACCTCACCAATATCTCCAGTCTGTGAACAACTTTGTCAAAATTTGCAAGGAAGGGAGGCCAAAATTTTAAAGATGACATATTTCCTTAGTGAGTTGGAAAGAGAGATTTATATATATATATATATATAGGAAATGTATGTGTGTTAGTCGTTCAGTTGTGTTCAACTCTTTGTGACCCCAGAGTCTGTGATCCCATGGACTGTAGCCTGCCAGGCTCCTCTGTCCATGAAATTCTCCAGGCAAGAGTACTGGAGTGGGTGGCCAGTTCCTGCTCCAGAGTAGATATGAAATATATCAAACTAAAATATTAGAAATAATCTGTAAATTTTAGTATGTTAAGAATGTCATATTTAAGACAATTGGGGGGCTTTAAACTATCTCATAGATTAATCCTATAGGTCTAGAGTAAAATGAATGTAGACATGATTTTAGGTTTTAGACAAAATTTTACTAAGGTTGTTAACAATATTAGAATACTCAAAAGAATGTAAGATTCACCGTATTTACAAGTTTAATTTATTATTAGCTTTATAAGGCTTAAGGTCTCATTTATAAAACTTAAGGCTTATTTGTTAGTCAGAGAATTGTAGCTCTTTAAAGGAAGTAGAATACATTAAATGTATCAATGCATTTGAGATATTTATTGGAATTTAATTTACTATGTTTGTGAATAATACAAAACATTTTAATTAAAGGCCACTTCAGAGTGATTATTAAAGTTTGTCAGAGGAATACACAGACTATTACAATTTGTATTTTAAACTTAAAGTTTAGTAACTGGGTTTTAAATTTTGTAATTTTAGTAACTTGAATATTAATTTTTAAAAGTAAAGTAACTTGTGTAATGTTTTTGGTGCTCAAAAGTCATCCTCAGAGACCCTGAAATCCCACATTTACAGAAGTGATCTCCTTGCTGGTAACAAGTTGGTGCTGCCAGTGGGAGGCTTCACATGTGACTGGCGGCCCCTCCCTGGAGGCCCATTTGGCTCACCAGTGGCAGAAACTGCTCTCTGCTCGCTTACCAAAGAGCCACACTGTGAAGAACCCACAGGTTTCTGCATCATGATCATGGTCAACTACGGCCTTCATTATTACAGGAATCTAGCCTTAGGAAATATTTTTACTTTCACCCTTCCTGAGTGCCTTCTGGCTTGCCAAGTGAAACATGTTTCATAATTTTAGTTATTTCTGATTGAGATAAAACTAACTAAGACCTTGCTTGGTCTTCTATAGTATTTTTCATTCAGACACATGTTTATTAAAAGGAGCCACCTACTTTTATCGGTTTAGCGTTGCCTCCATAAAATGAAGGGCTTCCCAGGTGTTGCAATCAGTAAAGAATCCACCTGCCAATGCAGGAGACACAGGTTTGATTCCTGGGTCAGGATGATCCTCCAGAGAAGGAAATGGCACCCCACTCCAGTACTCTTGACTGGGAAATCCCATGGACAGTTCATGGGGTCACAAAGAGTTGGACATGACTGTGCACTCACACACACACACACCATAAAATGATGCATATTTACTACTGCCCTACTTCACGGAAACTCTTGCCTGATTCTGTTCACTCTCACTTTGGCCTGCTCTTGTTTCATCCATCCCACAGAAGGTATCCAGTCCCTCACTCTAGGTCTAGGCTGTTGGATGCAGGTTACGTAGCCCCAGGGGATAGGCTGATAGTGAGAGAAGAGCCTGGTCCTAAGACTCTTGCACATGCTGATTCTTGGGGTGCTTCTTCCCAACTTCTGAGTTTCCCATCTTCCTCCTGTACTTCATCCTCCATCATCCTCCACTTCCCAGTCTATAGGAAGACCCATCTGATCAAACTGTGTCCAAATCTTTGTTTCTCCACTTTGATAGATGGCATCTGTGAGTCTTTGTTTCTGTCTCTGTGTGACTCAACGAGGGAAAACCGTCCCTTGGGTAATAGTGAGAGAGCAAACTAAAAGGGAAATAAGCAGAAATATATAGAGCACTATGATCCTGCCACATTGGAAATGATTCATTTTATTTCATCTTATTTTTTCCTTTTAATGGAGAAAGGGAGTATAAGTTTGAGGAAGATGGATGGGAAGACCAATTTTTTCCCAAAGTGCAAGCTATGCATTTGAATTCTGTTATTAACTGTGTAACCACAAGTAAGTCATCAATGTGTCTAAGCCTCAATGTCCTCATCAGTAAAATGGAGTTAAAAAATCATCCTTGCTTCATAGAGTTGCTATGAAGACTAAGGAGAAATTTCTTGTAAAGTATTTAGAGTAGTACCTGGCACTTCAATAAGCCTTAACTATTGTTATCATTATCATTGTCAGCAATGTGATTATTTCCATGCTAGCTTAGTGGGCTAGAAAAGATGGATGATAACCATGTAAAAACTTCATCCAGAAAATTCAAGAAACCTGCAAGTCAAATTACCCCACTACAGTACAGTCACAGCCTGATCTCAAATAACTGCCCAGGGGAATCTTGTGAGCTGTGCCCTCATTGTGATTCCAGGAAAACTAAGAACAGAGTGTCTGATGCACACTTTGTACTGTCTCTCCATTTTTCATAGCAAACTCACAAAGTGTAGGACAAAAAGCATCTTACTTTATGAAATGAGTGTGCTTCTGAAAAGTTAAAAACTTAAAAAAATTCAACTCAATAGCAAATGCCTGATATATCTGCTTCCACTTCTGAGATCATTAGCTTTAACTCCCTTAGTGGCATAAACCTGCCCATTATTTAAAGATCCAACAATAAGTCCTTTTGTGAAGTGAAGAACTCTATCCCTGATCTTCGTCATCTTATTTTCCTAAAGTGAAGTCTTTCCTCTCCAATAAACAGTTAACTCCAAGTAACAGTTGTGCTTTTTATCCATTCTCCTTAGGAGAATGAGATTAATTCAGTTACCAGAGATGGCATTTTCACATTTTTCCTAAAGTCATAGGGTACGTTTTTGGCTTTGCAGATAGTTAAGAGTAAATCCTTTTTGCTTTCTTTCTTTTTGTTAAGAGATGATCCCCTTTTCAACAACCCCCAACCCCCAGTCAAACACCCAACAACAGATTGTGTCACTTGAAAAACATTAAATGCCTCTGTTACTCTTTTTTTTTTTTCCTGAACCCCATTTCTACTACATCAGCATATTACATTATTTGAGAAGATGCAGTTCAGTGTCATTCTGTACCAAACCGGGGGGAAGTGCTTACACACTAGAGGAGTGTGAACTGCTGCACCAAAAATACCGGTGCTTACAAAGCCAGGTTCCTGCAGGCCCAGTGCCTGGAGCTGACAGTGTAAATTCTTGCCAGTATAAAGCATCTCTGCAAAGGGATTAATCCTGCAGAGGCTGGGGCTGCTGGAGGAGCATTTGTTTGCTGAGACAAAAATCCTTCAAGTTAATTAGTGTTTTGGAAAAGTCAGTATTAAACAATAACAATCATGGTCAACAGGAGGGCTTGACTTACGTTTCTCATGGATCAGAAGGGAGGGAACAAAAGTCTGTATGAAGGAGAAGCCTCATTGTCTCGTTAGATCTGTTAATAACTACAGTACAGAGGCACTTTGTCAGTAGTCATGATAATAAGCTCCTCCAAAGTTCTCAGTAGACTAGCTAATCTTTCTTTGCAGCAAATCACTTAAAGCTAATATTTACTGAGCACCAGTTACAAAGTCCTGAGCTTAACAAATTACATTGCAGTTCCAGAGATGTATTTTCTTCATTCTTCATATACATTTAATGGAAGGTATGTCTTAATACTTCAAATTAATCTACTTTGTGTATACCTTCTGCCATATGTGTCAAGTGGTTATTCTTAAACTCTTCTACAACTCAGTATATTTGGGCTGTCCTAGATTTTGGGACATTGAACTTTTATACAACCTTCCCTTTGATTTTTTTTTAACATTGATACCCCTAAACCATCTTTATTACACATTCAATTTAAAACTTCCTTCATTAGCTAGTGAATGAGCATTTAAATTTCTGCCTGCACTGCTAGCCTATTAATAGCTTAATTCTGGCAGAGTATCTATCTTTGTGTGTCCAGTGCTGTTTTTGCTTCTTTTGCATTTTGCTCTTATTTTATAAATTAAGTGCTAATGGAGGGAAAAAAAGAGTGAAAAGAAAAGTAGAGCTAAAAAACAACATAATGGAGAAAGATGGAAATTATTAGGAATACTAAAAGCAGAACATTTTTAGCTTCAATCTCATGTGCATTGATTTTAAGCCAATATTTTGTGTGTTTGAATGGGAAGAACAAAATTAAACAACATGCATGAAAGCTGGAAATAATTTGAAGAGTGTATCTGACAGAAAAGATATAATTAAATATTTTGTCATTTTTCTGGCTATCTGCAAGTAAACCTTCCCTTAAAACATATAAGATGATTATGCTTTCAAATATTCAACTGTGTATAAAGATTATAGGCATGCTTTCTGTACATGAGGAAAACTGCCTACAAGGAACCTGGCCTGTAAATCTTTTGTAAAGGATTCATTTTAACAAATGAAAATTCTTGTTGGTGGAATCAGCACCAAGTTTGCTTCTTGTCCCTCTCGAAACTCAAGTCAAATGTGCTCTTACAAAAAGGAAAAAAAAAGTAAGAGCAAAGAAAGTGGGAGGGGTAGGTCACCCACAGATGAGAGTTTTCAAGAGATTTCTCAAAGAGGAGAAGAGAACCAACACAGGAAATGTGTAGAGAAAGGAGAGTGGAAAGTAGAAGTTGCTCCAAGACAAGGCTCTTCCTGTCTTTTGTAAAAGCTTAAATGAATTGAAGAGACTTTGGAAAGTGCCTTTAATAGCAATAAAACAAGGGGGGATGGAGAGGCAAGTGATTTCTTCCTGAATAAGATGAGCTCAAGAGATCAAAGATTAGATGCTTCAGGGATAGAGAACAAAAAATCTCTCTGGCCTTGAGGAGGGAGCAAGGCCAGAAAGGCAGAGGGTTACTGAACGGTGCTCCTAGGTCGACTGGCCCCCCTCCCCCCCACCCAGTACCAGAGTCGCAACATTGAGCAACGAGTCTTTGACTCCTGGCATAGAGGCAGAAAGCCACTGAACCTCATAGGGCCACATATTCCAACCAGAACAGAGGTCTCTGATGCTGACTCCAATTGCTATACAAACCCACTGTGAGCCATGCCCAGAATCTGATATAATTGTATTGGGGGAAAAAAGACATTTTTTTTTTAACACATGAGTCTTTTGTTAAGATCACAATTTCTACATTAAGAAAAGCAAGATGAGTTGTGCTTGTACCTTGAAAAATAGTAATTTGGGTATCCTATAAACCCACAAGAGATTTTTTAGTCAAAGGGTCCTTTGACCAAAAGGCCTAAAATTTAAAGAAGTTAGTAGTTATCTGCTTAGAATGAACTTGCCTTCCAGGAACTCGTCCTCTCCCTCTAAGCACCACCCATGCCTACTAGGTATTGTGGGCTTCTCCCTAAGTTTCTCTACCGTATATCAAATACATTTGTCAAGGAGGGAAGATATTTTCCCTATCCTTCTAAGTTCTGGCTGGTCTAGAATTAAATTGACATGAGACAGATTAACAGGAGAAAATCAAACAAAAGTTTAATAATATATATAAATGGGAAAAATCCAGGAAAACTGAGTAATTCACCAAAATGGCAAAACCTTTACCTTAAACACCATCTTCAGTTAAAGGCAAAAGAGAATGTTGGGGATAGTGGCTAGGGACTAGAAAGGAGAGAAAGACAATTCACATGAAGATGGAAAAGCAAATATATTTTTTTACTACAACACACTATCGTTTCAATATCATGATCCTTTGGAAAATTTTCCAAGCAAGAAGTCCACTTAGATTCTTCTTTCTCAAACCCATGCAACCTCTTAATTTGTTTCAGATTGTTTTTGCATAGCTAACTTATTCATATGATTCAAAAACAAAAATGATGTAACAGTTGTGTGGAGAAAAGTCTCTCACTCACACCTATCCCATCTGCTTCATACTGAGACCATATTTTTTGTTTTGTTTTGTTCTTTAATGTTTTGTTCTTTTGTTGTTCTTTAGTCTGCTTTTTTTCCCCCTGAAGTTTCTGAATTGCCTTTCTTTTTGTGGCAAGAAGAAATACATACATTCTTCATACTATATCATGTATTTCACAGTTTCTTATTCCTTTTTTCTGTTGCTTAGAATAGCTCTACTTATATGAGGTCCTAAAGTGGTCAAATTCATAGAAACAGAAAATGGAATGGTGTTTTCCAGGGGCTGGGGGAGTGGGGAGGGAAAGAGGGAGCTGTGGTTTAATAGACACTCAGTTTCTGAGTTGGCAAGAGGAGAAAATTCTGGGGATTGGTTGCACAACAATGTGAACACACTTCAAACTACCGGACTATACACTTGGAAATGGTTAAGATGGTAAATTTTATGTTATGTGTACCTTACTACAATTAAAAATAGAATTTTGTAAAAGGTTGAAAAGCAAAACAAATGTTTTACTAGCCTTCACTAAATTCTCTGGAAGTTAGGACTCTAGGTTTGAATAATAACTACAAGAATTAGGATTTAATTGCAGCTATTAATTATTAAACTAAGCATTTACTTAGTTACAGTATCTCATTCAATCCTTAAACTAACATCCTAAAGTAGGCATCATTATCTGCATTTTAAGATAAGAGGATTCACAAATGTGCCAGAGTCATCAAATTATCTCCCCGCGCTTTAGGGTTGCTAGTTGATTGGAGTGGCGGTAAGGAGCAGAAGACAGCATTACTCATTATTAGAGAAATGCAAATCAAAACCATAATGAGGTACCATTTCACACCAGTCAGAATGGCTGCTATCCAAAAGTCTACAAGCAATAAATGCTGGAGAGGGTGTGGAGAAAAGGGAACCCTCTTACACTGTTGGTGGGAATGCAAACTAGCACAGCCACTATGGAGAACAGTGTGGAGATTCCTTAAAAAACTGGAAATAGAACTGCCATATGACCCAGCAATCCCACTCCTGGGCATACACACCGAGGAAACCAGAACTGAAAGAGACACGTGTACCCCAATATTTATCACAGCACTGTTTATAATAGCCAGGACATGGAAGCAACCTAGATGCCCATCAGCAGAAGAATAGATAAGAAAGCTGTGGTACATATACACAATGGAATATTACTCAGCCATTAAAAAAGAATACATTTGAATCAGTTCTAATGAGGTGGATGAAACTGGAGTCCATTATACAGAGTGAAGTAAGCCAGAAAGAAAAACACCAATACAGTATACTAACGCATATATATGAAATTTAGAAAGATGGTAACGATAACCCTATCTGCAAGACAGAAAAAGAGACACAGATGTATAGAACAGACTTTTGGACTCTGTGGGAGAAGGCAAGGGGGGGATGATCTGAGAGAATAGCGTTGAAACATGTATATTATCAACTGTGAAACAGGTCGCCAGTCCAGGTTTGATGCATGAGACAAGTGCTCAGGGCTGGTGCACTGAGATGACCCAGAGGGATGGAATGGGGAAGGAGTTGGGAGGGGGGTTCAGGATGGGGAACACATGTAAATCCATGGTTGATTCATATCAATGTATGGCAAAAACCACTACAATATTGTAAAGTAATTAACCTCCAACTAATATAAATAAATGAAAAAAAAAAGTAAGGAGCAGAAGAAAGAGGGTTAGATTAGCAATCAGGAGCTTGGACATGTCACTTAATTTCAGTGAGGTTCACTGAAGTGAATTTCAGCGATCAGAGATTTCCTCACTGTGCCTTGAGGAACCCTAGGGGTTTCACAAAGACCCCTTCATTCCCACTCAAAAAGCCACCTAGGGATGGGTCTCCTGACCTTGGAGAGGTCAAGTGGACAGGGCTAAAGCCCGCCATACTTCCCCACCAAAATGTTTTCCATTTTGGATTTGCACTCTGAAAAACGGTTCCACTGCCAAAAGAAATTTGAAAATTACTGAATAAGATTATCTCTAAGGTCCCTTTGAGCTCACTCTATGCATAGCACTCATTTATTCATTCCAACTTCCTATACATTTTCCCTCTGGGATTTGTGGGTGAGAAGGATCAGCTACATAATTTGCAGGGCTCAGGGCAAAATGAAAATGCAGTGCCTCTTGTTTATAAAGAACCTCCCCCCTCCACCCAACGCCATTAAAGGCATAGAACTTCTTCCTTTCTTCTGTGGTCTTTCTCTTGACTTGTTATGGTGGTTTTTTTTTTTTGTTTTTTTGTTTTTTTTTTTTTACTATTTTATGTCATCCTAAATAAAGAGAAAGTAAATTTTTAAATTACCAGCATAAAATTTATCATTCATTTACACTGGGCAATGCCAGTTTCAGATGCAAATACAAGAGCATCTAACTCATACACACAAACATATATATTTTGTTCTGGCCAGAACATGGGAACACTGCACAAAACTAAATCAACTGTTTTTTATTTCACATCTTAATGTGAAATAAAATGAATAATGAACACATTCTACCAAAACTCTCTACGTTCTACTGATAAATAAGAAAGTACTGGGAAAAAAGAAGCTGTGGGTTACCCTATCTTTTCCTTTCCTTCTATGTCATAATTTTTATCAGTAATGGTTAGCTAAAACAGGGAACTAACAGGAATAAGAAAGTCTATGACTGGATTCCTCAGTGGCTGGTGTTTCTAAGAACACCATTACTTTCTGTGTTGAGATCAAGTTCCAATAACCTCTTGGGGCTGTCTGTGCCCCTGCTCACTCAGTTGTAGACATAACACCTTGTACTTATTTTGACTCTCACTGAACTCCCCCCAGATATGCAGAGGACACCACCCTTATGGAAGAAAGTGAAGAGGAACTGAAAAGCCTCTTGATGAAAGTGAAAGAGGAGAGTGAAAAAGTTGGCTTAAAGCTTGATATTCAGAAAACTAAGATCATGGCATCTAGTCCCATCACCTCATGGGAAATAGATGGGGAGACAGTGGAAACAGTGTCAGACTATTTTGGGGGGCTCCAAAATCACTGCAGATGGTGACTGCAGCCATGAAATTAAAAGACGCTTACTCCTTGGAAGGAAAGTTATGACCAACCTAGATAGCATATTAAAAAGCAGAGACATTACTTTGCTAACAAAGGTCTGTCTGGTCAAGGCTGTGGTTTTTCCAGCGGTCATGTATGGATGTGAGAGTTGGACTGTGAAGAAAGCTGAGTGCCGAAAAATTGATGCTTTTGAACTATGGGGTTGGAGAAGACTCTTGAGAGTCCCTTGGACTGCAAGGAGATCCAACCAGTCCATCCTAAAGGAGATAAGTCCTGGGTGTTCATTGGAGGGACTGATGCTGAAGCTGAAACTCCAAGACTTTGGCCACCTCATGTGAAGAGTTGACTCATTGGAAAAGACCCTGATGCTGGGAGGGTTGGGGGCAGGAGGAGAAGGGGATGACAGAGGATGAGATGGCTGGATGGCATCACCGACTCGATGGGCATGAGTTTGAGTAAACTCCAAGAGTTTGTGATGGACAGGGACTGGTGTGCTGCGATTCATGGGGCCACAAAGAGTCAGACACAACTGAGCGACTGAACTGAAATGAACTGAACTCCCCCCATGCATGTGGGTCCCCTGCAATGCTGTGCTCATGAGGCATTATGAATGCTAATGAGACATGTGAATGCCTCAGGAGGAGGTGGTAAGAGACAGAAGTAGACATGCACACTATATGTATTTCCTCTGTTCAAACACATGCTCCATTGTCCTATTGGATTTCATTTCATTTTAGAATACAAATTGAAGGATAAAATTAAGATTTTCAAAAGAACAACAGCAAAGCAGGAAAGCCCAAGTGTGGAGTCCTTCTGAGCAGGAACCCTGTACAAAAACACATCACATATCCAGAATCAGATCCTGTGGTTGGGGGTAGAGCATGAATATTTTGATAGGCAAGTACTTTCTTCTTTGGGCATGTTAGTGGAAGCAGTTACAGTGGGCCTTACTACCATTCACTAATATTCAGTTCTCTTCTTCTCATCCATTTTGAACAATGTCCATGAGACTCTGGTTCATAAGGTGTGTGTAAAACAACATATCTCTTCTGGGCAGAAGTATGTATGAGCTGGTGAGCTAATTAATAATTAATTTATTATCTCAGCTTCCTCCACAGTGGCCAACACTGTCCAGATAGTGGAAGTTCCACCAACCTGGGTCCCAGAGTGGGAACAATGTGAAGCAGAATCCCTAGCCACCCACTTCCCTTTTGCCAAACCAGAGTGGAAATATAGGCAGAGCAAGAAATAAACATTTATCATAAACAATGAGGGACTGCTTAGTATTGCCCAGACTAATAGTGGATTTTTTGTTTGTTTGTTTTTCCTTCTATTAGTAGAATGTAGCACATATCACTATGCATGCACGCATTGGTTGCTCAGTTGCTCAGTCGTGTCCAGCTCTTTGCAACCCATGGACTATAGCCTGCCAGGCTCCTCTGTCCATGGGGTTCTCCAGGCAAAAATACTGGAGTGGATTTGCCATGCCCTCCTCCAGGGGATCTTCCCAGGGACCCAGGGATCAAACCTGTATCTCTTGCATTGGCAGGCAAATTCTTTACCACTGCACCACTTGGGAAGCCCCATGCCTCACCATACCATAACTTAAAATTATCTTTGGAATAACCATAAAATGTATATTTAAAACATAAAATCTATAGCTTTTTAAAAAAGTGTATGCATGTAAGTCGCTTCAGTCTTTTCTGACTTTTTGGACCCCATGGACTGTAACTTACCAGGCTCCTTCGTCTATAGGATTCTCCAGGCAAGAAGACTGGAGTGGATTGCCATTTCCTCCTCTAGGGGATCTTCCCCAACCAGGGATCGAATCTGCATCTCTTACATCTCCTGCACTGGCAGGTGGGTGACTCCGTTTTTGTTTTTTTTTTTTCTTGAAGTAGTAGAAATTACCCTTGATACATTTTGTGAGTATTTGTTGAGTATTTAGTCATCATTAATTTTCATATGTGCATTATTTAAAGGGTAAAACACATGGGTAAAGTTCTGAAGGTTGAACCTAATTTTCCTTTGTATACTGGGAGCTCCACTCCCAGGATAGCCCAGAGTCCCTGTAATATCTCAAAGTCTATAATTCATGCTACTGGCAAAGTCTTTTCTCTTTTTAGCAAACTTTGACAAACGGAAAAGATAATAACTCTACTGAATCTTATCTCTTGCATCACCTCCTGTAGTGGCATGATCAGAATAGGCATTTCCTTAAAAAGGATACAAAAAAACTCAAAAATTTGGACAACCAGGACCTGAGTATCTATATTACCTGAAATTTTCCCAAAGATATCACATGTGTGGTGATTTTATATTTCACATTAAGTTCCTCATCTTTCTCTGATCTCTGGAGGTTAACATACTCCATTACTAGAGAGAGCTATTTATAAGAAAGATAGATTATGGAAAACTCATTTTTAAAGCAACTATAAAAACTGGCATCAGAAATTTGTGGTAGATTCAGAATGAATGCTCTGAGCAGAGTAAAAGCCAATGAGTACAAAGGTCTGAGCAGCAAATTAATAATTTTTATGTTGGTCTTGATATTTCATGTCAGATAAATTTCAATGAACTAAGTCTGCAATTTCTTTCTTAGAACCAATATGAAATCTACTCTCTATTGAATTTCACAGGGGGAAAAGAAATATATTGCATTATTTAAAATGCAATTCTGAGATTCAGTTATTTGAAGGCTTGGAGAATTCCAGGTAAACTCAGTATGTCTGGAAATACCTGGTCATTAGGATTTGGAAACAATGTTTTCTGGCTTGACTATCTTTAAGTGACCCTGAAGTTTTATTGTGGGCAGAACTGTGCAATTTTGTGGGAGTACAAATGTGAATAGATGGCTACAAGTTTGGAGTATCTGAAGTTCCTGTATGAATCTAGGATGTGTGCCCAGCCTATTGCCCAGCAGCCTCAGTTCAGTGTAACTTTGCTGTTCTTCATCAACTGCATATGCAGTAAATCCCAAGAGGTACAAAAATTCTCTTTTTGCGTCTGTGAAAAGAGCCCTGTAAAGACAAATAGTCTTTAGTCCTAATGTTGTTGGAGAAATGGTGACAAATCTAAGGAAGTGAGTGATCTTAGACTGAAAATAATTTGGGATTAATTATAGCCCATTGTCAAAATCTCTAGTTTTTTTCAGGTTGATAAATGATGTGATGAGTCTCCCATATACCTCCAAAGAGAGAGTGGAGACAGAGAATAAATTCAGTTTATGAGACTATTTTAGCAAATTCCAAGGCAAAGCACAACTACTTTTCTTTTCTTTTTTTAAAAAATTAATTTATTTATTTTAATTGGAGGCTAATTATTTTACAATATTGTAGAGATTTTTGCCATACATTGACATGAATCAGCCATGGGTGTACCTGTTCCCCATCGTGAACCCCCCCTCCCACCTCCCTCCCCATCCCATCCCTCTGGGTCATCTCAGTGCACCAGCCCTGAGCACCCTGTCTCATGCATCAAACCTGGACTGGCGACCTGTTTCACAGTTGATAATGTACATGTTTCAACGCTATTCTCTCAGATCATCCCCCCCTTGCCTTCTCCCACAGAGTCCAAAAGTCTGTTCTATACATCTGTGTCTCTTTTTCTGTCTTGCAGATAGGGTTATCGTTACCATCTTTCTAAATTCCATATATATGTGTTAGTATACTGTATTGGTGTTTTTCTTTCTGGCTTACTTCACTCTGTATAATGGACTCCAGTTTCATCCACCTCATTAGAACTGATTCAAATGTATTCTTTTTAATGGCTGAGTAATATTCCATGGTGTATATGTACCACAGCTTTCTTATCCATTCATCTGCTGATGGGCATCTAGGTTGCTTCCATGTCCTGGCTATTATAAACAGTGCTGTGATAAATATTGGGGTACACGTGTCTCTTTCAGTTCTGGTTTCCTCGGTGTGTATGCCCAGGAGTGGGATTGCTGGGTCATATGGCAGTTCTATTTCCAGTTTTTTAAGGAATCTCCACACTGTTCTCCATAGTGGCTGTGCTAGTTTGCATTCCCACCAACAGTGTAAGAGGGTTCCCTTTTCTCCACACCCTCTCCAGCATTTATTGTTTGTAGACTTTTGGATAACAGCCATTCTGACTGGTGTAAGATGGTACCTCATTGTGGTTTGATTTGCATTTCTCTGATAGTGAGTGATGTTGAGTATCTTTTCATGTGTTTGTTAGCCATCTGTATGTCTTCTTTGGAGAAATGTCTGTTTAGTTCCTTGGCCTATTTTTTGATTGGGTCATTAATTTTTCTGGAATTGAGCTGCAGGAACTGCTTGTATATTTTTGAGATTAATTCTTTGTCAGTTGCTTCATTTGCTATTATTTTCTCCCATTTTGAAGGCTGTCTTTTCATCTTGCTTATAGTTTCCTTTGTTGTGCAAAAGCTTTTATGTTTAATTAGGTTCATTTGCCTATTTCCATTACTCTGGGAGGCGAGTCATAGAGGATCCTGCTGTGATTTATGTCAGAGAGTGTTTTGCCTATGTTTTCCTATAGGAGTTTTATAGTTTCTGGTCTTACATTTAGATCTTTAATCCATTTTGAGTTTATTTTTGTGTATGGTGTTAGAAAGTGTTCTAGTTTCATTCTTTTACAGGTGGTTGACCAGTTTTCCCAGCACCACTTGTTAAAGAGATTGTCTTTTTTCCATTGTATATTCTTGCCTCCTTTGGCAAAGATAAGGTATCCATAGGTGCATGGATTTATCTTTGGGCTTTCTATTCTGTTCCATTTATCTACTTTTCTGTCTTTGTGCCAGTACCATACTGTCTTGATGACTGTGGCTTTGTAGTAGAGCCTGAAGTCAGGCAGGTTGACTCCTCTAGCTCCATTCTTCTTTCTCAAGATTGCTTTGGCTATTCAAGGTTTTTTGTGTTTCCATACAAATTGTGAAATTATTTTTTCTAGTTCTCTGAAAAATACCATTGGTAGCTTGATAGGGATTGCTTTGAATCTATAGATTGCTTTGAGTAGTATACTCATTTTCACTACACTGATTCTTCTGATCCATGAACATGGTATATTTCTCCATCTATTTGTGTCCTCTTTGATTTCTTTCAACAGTGTTTTATAGTTTTCTATATATAGGTCTTTTGTTTCCTTAGGTAGATTTATTCCTCAGTATTTTATTATTTTCACTGCAAAGGTGAATGGAATTGTTTCCTTAATTTCTCTTTCTGTTTTCTCATTGTTAGTGTATAGGAATGCAAGGAATTTCTGTGTGTTAATTTTATATCCTGCAACTTTGCTATATTCATTGATTAGCTCTAGTAATTTTCTGGTGGTGTCTTTAGGGTTTTCTATGTAGAGGATCATGTCATCTGCAAACAGTGAGAGTTTTACTTCTTCTTTTCCAATCTGGATTCCTTTTATTTCTTTTTCTTCTCTGATTGCTGTGGCTAAGACTTCCAAAACTATGCTGAATAGTAGTGGTGAGAGTGGGCACCCTTGTCTTGCACAACTACTTTTCAAGTGAGAAATAAAACAATAAAACTTCAGTGACATATGAAAAGCCCTTAACTAGTATTTGAGGAAATGCATAGAAAATAATTTCCTTTTACAGAAATGGAACTCAGGAGAAGGTTTGGAGGTCTGTAGGGGCATCCCTATGAAGCAATAATGCTATAGCTTCTACTGCCATAATTGAAGCACCAAAAGGAAAATTTGGTTCAACAACCTGCATAATGTAATGATAATAGGAAGGCAGCTTCAGTTCCTTCCCTTTAGCTCTTCTCAAGTTTAAGAAATTCATATAGGGACCTTCCCTGGACTCCACACTCCCAATGCAGGGTGGAGCAGGGTTTAGATCCCTGGTTCTGCATGCAGCACAGTGCAGCCAAAAAAAAAAAAAAAAAAATTCATACAGGAAACATGTCCTAGCACAGCAGTGTTCAACTCACAGAGAACCTGCCTATATTCAAAGACAACTACTTTGTTTCAGAAATACATTTAGTGTTATCATTATGCCAGGAAATGAATAGAGTTGCAAAGGAGACAAAAAGTACTTGCCAGTCATACTGTTCTTTTATTTAAAAAAGTATTTATTTGGCTCCACAGGGTCTTAGTATTAGTTGCAGCATGCAAATTCTTAGTTGTAGCATGTGGGATATAGTTCCCTGACCAGGGATGGAATCTGGGCCCCTTGTATAAGCAGTGCAGAGTCTTAGCCACTGGACTAGAAGGGAAGTCAATCATACTGTTCTTAAAGGAAGCACAAAGTTATGAATGCCTTCGGAGGTTGGTCCTTGGTTTTCTGCTTTTATACTGTATCTTCCTCTATAATCCCCTTTCCACATCTCTCCCAACCCTGATGCTAGATAATCACTAAGAAGGACAGAAGGACCCTGCTGATCTGTGATTTGTCATTCTCTATACACAACACTTTTGAGGAGCCACAATCACATCAGCAAAGACTGAATTTTGCAGTTTCAGACCACGTTTATAGTTAATGTTCCTTCAGTCATTATGTTGGCCTTCCAAGGTGGCATTAGTGGTAAAGAATCTGCCCACAATGCTGGAGACCTGAGTTCTATCGCTGAGTTGGGAAGACCCCCTGGAGCAAGGCATGGCAACCCACTCCAGTATTCTTGCCTGGAGAATCCCATGGACAGAGGAACCTGGTGGGCTACAGTTCATGGGGTCGCAGAGTCAGACATGACTGAAGGGATTTAGCATGTATGCCCAGTCATTATGTAAGGTAGGATAGGTTTATTTATTTTAATAGGTTTACAAAAAAGACTAGTGGTATATTTAGAAACTCTTCAAAGGTTTGAAAAAACTTAAAACTGCAGTAACAACTGACTACAATTCATGGGAGAATTATATGTTGTGGTTATATTTGGAAATTTGTTTATTTATGGCAAAGTAATGACTTTAGGTGTCCTAACAGATATCAAGGGCCTGTGTTTTCTGTGTATACAATTAACCATTTACACATAGGTACTTTGCTTCACTATATATTTTAAAAACCATTCTGTTTGTTTAATGTGTAATTTTCCAGGTAAAAAAAGATTTACAAAGATGCAAGGAGAGAAAGAATCAATATAGATCAACTGTAATTCAGCTCTGCTGCTGTGTGCCCCTAAGCCTAACAGAACATGAGGGACTTAGAAATTAAGCCACTATTTGAGAGTTTATCTGTAAAGAAAATACACATCAGATTGAAGTTCTGAAGAAGCTGGCTTCAAAGACAGTTTCCCCAGTCAAAACAAAGAAATAACTGGAAATCTAATAAATATTTTCCTCAAAGTCAAAGAAGTTGCAGCTTAATCATCAATGTTAATATACTTACAGATAAAAAGTCAATTTCCAGCAGTATGGCAAACTAGTAAACTGGCCAACCCTTCTGGTAAAAATGAATAAAACAGCAAACTTTACAACCATCTTTTAAAATGTAGAGTGATCTAGCAAGAAAATAAGGAATACATAGGCCAAAAACTAACTGAATGAGGGGTGAAGTGGAACCCAAAGCTGAGCAATATTGAGTTTTTCCTTGAGGGCATTTGCTCAATTGGGTAAATTTGAATTTTGGTTGTTACAACTTCCTAGGTACTGGAGATATGAGGCAAAGTCCATGGACCCCAAGGGTTGGTAGGAGTGGGAGCATCTGAGACCTAATGAAACTGGAATTTTAAAAGCCTAAACTTACTGTAGTAAAAGAGGAGTAAGAAGAAACCTGTTACCCTCTCCCCTAACCCAGGAGACTGCAAGAAGAATTCTCTGCCTCAAATTTCACTACTAAGTTAAAAAAAAAAAAGACAAACACTCACTTAAGAGTTTGTAACCAAATTCTTGTAGCAACTAGACTCATAACCAGAGTTCACTTAGATGTTAAAGAATCTGCCTGCAATGCAGGAGACCCGGGTTCAATCTTGGGTTGGGAAGATCTCTGGAGAAGGGAATGGCAACCCATTCCAGTATTCTTGCCTGGAGAATAACATGGACAGAGGAGCCTGGTGGGCTACTGTTCATGGGGTCGCAAAGAATTGGACACGACTAAGCGACTAACACTTAACTTAGAAGGTAAAGCTGAGAACTTATTTAGCATTAATTATTCTTAGAATGTGCCCTTGGGTACCTTACAGAAGGAAATGTATCTTCACTCCAACCTCAAAATATTCCCAGAGATAAAATTTTGTAAAATATAATATGTAATCAAAAATTGCAAAATACAAAAGAAAGCAAGATACTTTGATCGAGAGCCAGCTGAAACTAGAGTTAGTACAATCAAACCATCAAAGACTTCAGATAGAGGATTTATCAGAAATGAAATGTGAAATTTTAAAAAGATAAGGAGGAAAATGAGTAAAGAACAATAATATGAGGAATTACCAAACATATCAGAGAAACAAACCTTATAGAAATGAAATTTGGAAAGTGAAATTATAAGTCAAATGAATGGCTTTAAGAAGCAGATTAGATACAAATAAAGAGAGAATTAGTGAAGCAAAAGGCAGGTAACAAAATTTATGCAAAATTTTGCATAAAGGAACAAAGATATAGAAAATATAAAAGAGAAGGATTTTTCTGGAAAACTCAGTGGGATTTGAACACATGAAGCTTGAGTACAGAAGTTTTAACCACTATGCAGTGGTTCAACAAGACTAAACCCTGGTGCTCTTCCTTTCTGCACCAAAGTAAGCATCCTTGTTAAACCTCCTAGGCCAAAAGAAATGCTGAACTCTTCTATGTATTTTTATGTCCATACAACTTAACAAGCATTTATTGGGCTTCGCTGGTGGCTCAGTGGTAAAGAATCTGCCTGCCAATGCAGGAGACATGGTTTTGATCCCTGATCCAGGAAGACCCCACATGCTGAGAAGCAAGTAAGCCTGTATGTCACAACTATAGTGCTCTAGAGCTATGGAACTGTAACTATTGAGCAGCAACTATTGAAGCCTGCATCATAAAGGAAATTCTAAGGGTGTATTTCAACAAGAAAGAAAGTGATCCTTTCTTCCATGTAGAGAGAGACCCCAAACAGGTAGATGCCTGAAATGGGTGTGATATGTGAGAAGAATGAAAAGCAATGGAAGTAATAAATATGTAGGCAAATATAAACAAGCACTGACTGAATAAAACAGTAATAATAACATGTATGCTTGTGTGCTCAGTCATGTCCAACTCTTTGTGACACTATGGACTGTAGCCCACCAGGCTTCTCTGTCTATAGGATTCTCCAGGCGAGAACATGCATAGGTTGCCATTTCCTCCTCCAGAGGATCTTCCCGAACCAGGGATCAAACCTGCATCTCTTGCATCTCCTTGCATTGGCAGGAAGATTCTTTACCACTGAGCCACCTGGGAAAGCCCCGATAATAACATGATAGGATTCAAAACAAGAAGATTACAAATGAACAAAAACAACATATCTTCCCTCTCCTAGATTCATAAAGACATGCTTCCCATATCATCTTCTTAAATGTTTATTGGTTTCCCTCAATATTTACATGTTTAATCCACCTGGAATTTATTTTTATGTAAGGTATGACATAAAGTCTGTATTAGTCAGCTTTGCTGCAGTAACAAAAAACCTACACCTCAACATTTTAGTGACAACATACATGTTTCTTGCTCATATTAATGAGCAAGAGTAAAGCAGCAACTGCAGGTCTGCTCCTTCAACTCCACCTCGGGTGTCTTCTCATTCCAAGCCCTATGTGTATTCTTATTCTGGAACCCAGTCTTGAAAGAATAGCCCCTTTATGGGATATACCATTCTTGTGGGCTTCCCTCATAGCTGAGTTGGTAAAGAGTCTGCCTGCAATGCAGGAGACCTGGTTTTGATCCCTGGGTTGGGAAGATCCCCTGGAGAAGGGAATAGCAACCCACTCCAGTATTCTTGCCTGGAGAATTCCATGGACAAAGGAGCCTGGCATGCTACAGTTCTTGGGGTCGCAAGAGTTGGACACAACTTAGCGACTAAACCACCACCACCACTATTCTTGTGGCAGAAGGAAAGAGCAAGACCCTGACACTTAATCTGAGTAGATGTGACAAACTCAATGAGATAGAGAACTATATTTCTCCTACAGGAAAGCACTATAAATCACATGGCAAAGAGTAGGAGTATATAATCCTCTAGCAGAAAAGGATTCAATTATAACTTACAAAGTTCCTCATTCAATTTTTTCCCCATATTATGTCGAGGTGCCCCATTCTGAAGTACGGAAAAACCCTTCTTTCCTCAAGGATTGCAATGCAGGGTTTGTTCAAAAGCCAAGATTCTGCATATTCTATGGATCTGTTTCTCTGTCCTCTCATTTACTTTGATTTCTTTCTCCCTGTTTCCAAACCAGATTATCTTATTACTATAATAAATCTTCATAGCTGATAAATCAAACCTACTGTCTTTTTTCAACAATGCCTTGGCTAGTTTTGGTTCCTTGCACTTCCATAAACATTAGTTGATTTCTGTAAAAACCTGTTGGATTCTTGAATTAGTTTACATTGCGTGTATAGATGGGCAGGGAATGTATAGAACAGTTTGGAAATGATTTACATGTTTACAATATCGAGTCTACCTATTCATTAGCATAGTCATTTCAATCTTCTTTAATAGTACTGTTTTATATTTTTCTGGGTAGAGGTCATCATATCTTTTTAGATTTATTCCTAAGTATGTGGTGCTTTTGATACTTTTGCAAATGATATATTTCCTTAATTTTGTTTTCATTACTGCTTTTATGGCTTTATTTATTAATTTTTAATTTATGTTTTAGATCCTCTGGATTTTATTTTGGTGTAAGAAAATGAATAGTCATTTTAACTTTACATTTTTTGAAATATTAACCCGCTTGTATCAAGAGTACATCTTGATACATCTCCCCTTTGAATGCCATCTTTATCATATACTGTTTCCATAAATGCCTGAGGTTTTTCTCCCTACTTAGTTTCATGTATCTGGCTCATCCATCAATGAATGATCTTTAGTTATGTTATTTTCTAGGCTCTACTTCTTTGCTGCTACATAGGTTTTTCCTTTCTTACCCTTTTTAAGTTTTTTCCTACCTCACTATATTTTAACTCATTGCTGATGCATAAACATGTCATTGTTCTGTTTTTTATATTGATTTATTTAGCAACCTTGCTAAATTCTTTTATCAATTTTAACAATTTATTAAGATATTATTTTGGATTCTCTGCTGTACACCAATATTCAGTTCAGTTCAATTCAGTAGCTCAGTCGTGTCCGACTCTTTGCGACCCTGTGAACCGCAGCACGCCAGGCCCCCTGTGTATCACCAGCTCCCGTAGTTCACCCAAGCTCATGTCCATTGAGTCGGTTATGCCATCCAACCATCTCATCCTCTGTTGTCCCCTTCTCCTCCTGCCCTCAATCTTTCCCAGCATCAGGGTCTTTTCAAATGAGTCAGCTCTTTGTATCAGGTGGCCAAAGTCTTGGAGTTTCAGCTTCAACATCAGTCCCTCCAATGAACACCCAGGACTGATCTCCTTTAGAACGGACTGGTTGGATCTCCTGGCAGTCCAAGGGACTCTCAAGAGTCTTCTCTAAAACCACAGTTCAAAAGCAACAATTCTTCAGTGCTCAGCTTTCTTTATAGTCTAACTCTCACATCCATACATGACTACTTGAAAAACCATAGCCTTGGCTAGACGGACCTTTGTTGGCAAAGTAATGTCTCTGTTTTTGAATAAACTGTCTAGGTTGGTCATAACTTTTCTTCCAAGAAGCAAGCATCTTTTAATTTCATGGCTGCATTTACCATCTGCAGTGATTCTGGAACCCCAAAAATAAAATCTGTCACTGTTTCCACTGTTTCCCCATCTATTTGCCATGAAGTGACATGGACAGAGGAGCTTGACAGGCTACAGACCATGAGGTCACAAAGAGTCGGACATGACTGTGTGACTGTTTTACTTTTCACTTTATACAATTCTTAATTGTGAAGTGAGTAGTTTCAGGGTCTCAAAATTATGCATCATGTTTGTTGGAGGGATTTGGGGTAGGATCTGTGTCATCACGGAGAATAGCATTTTCCAAACATGACTGCAATAGTATTTCCAGTTCCACTCGTTCTTCTAGAACCTTGCCACTAAGGAACCCACAAAATATATGAGAGAAGCAGACTTTGAGAGGAACACAGCCTCAGTTACCAACTAACTGAGCTAGAACCACACCTGAATTCCTGACCACAGATGGTGCACAAGATTTGTTATGCATCATAGAGATTACCAAACCTTCAGATTAAGAAAATTGCTTTCAAAAAAAAGAAAATTGCTTTCTCGGGCTGAGAGGTTTTTATTTTTACTTTTAATCATAAGTGGATATTTAATTTTGTTAATTATCATTTGTTTTCATTCTTTCTTAAGATAATAAAGACATTTAAGTTTATGAAATTTGTTTATAATACAACCTAAGCCATTTCCTGTAGGCTTTATTATAAATTTCTATTCTATTGTTAATGTCTAAATAAACTGTGATCTCAGATTTTATTTCCTCTTTGATTCAGAGGCTATTTTGGAAAATATTCTTGAATTTTGAAATGGTTAAGTGTTTCTTTTTTGTTATGTTTCTATATTCTTCTGTTGATTTCTATCTTAACTGAATTGTGGGCAGAGAATTTGGCCTGTAAAATCTTTATGCTCTGGAATCTATTAAGATTTTCTTTGTGCCAAGTACATGATCAATTTTTATGGATATTCTGTAAGCAGTTGAAAAGAATGTGGTTTTTTTTTCTGTTTATAGAAACTCTTATGTAAATAAGGATAACATTTATGCTTTAAATGAATGTTCTTTTTATATTTCCATTTGCATATGTTTCTCCCACTCCTCAGAGTAATCTGTTGCCTTAGGTGGGAATTTGGACAGTTACAGCAGGGATAAAAAGAAAAAGTGGTCGTCAATGTCCACTTTTTGATCACCAAAATAAGATTTTTAAAAATCTAAAGTAAAACAGTATTCTTTAGAAATCAGGCTTTTACTGGAGAGAAAAGGATTTTCTAAATATCTTATGCTTCATTAGCACATCTGAACCAAGGTCTCAGGGATATACATGCTGAGTTTAAAGTAAACTGTGGGTAAATAGAGCTGAGTCTGTGAATTCCTTGCAAGGAGATCGCATTTCTTTGTCTTGGTCTTCTCTATTGGAAAGGGATTAAGATCCAAGTCTTGACCACCCTTCTCCAGGGTGAAGTGTCAGACAGAGTGGTTTAGAGGTTGATGTTGGTATTGGTGTTGGGGCAGAGTGGCTCCAAGTAATAGGATGTCAGAAAAGCTGCAGTCAGAGTGAACTTGTGCCTGTCACTCCATTTAGAACTCTTAGGACTGTCTCCTACAGACTGGCCTTTTCTCTATCATGTGAGGAAGAGCCTGACTCTGGGAACATAAGTTGCATGATAAAGCCAGGCAGAGGAAGGGCAACTGTGGATCCATGGGCTCCCTTGCCGTCTATGTGCTCTGGGAGGGAGTCAGAAGTTTCCACACACTCCTGTAGGGTGGGTGACTGGCTTCTAGAGTGAGGGTTGAGCTGACCCCTCCACAGAGACTGCCAGTGGACAGCCAAAGCCAGAGTGAGAGGTCTGATGCTAGCTTGATCAGAGGGGTGCACACACACCGACTGACTGCTCCCAAGCAGGGCCACTACAGCCTACCTAGGCCTGGTGAAGGGTAATGAGGCCACCAGCCATAGGCGTAAGTGATGGTTCCACCTAACCAGGAACACCACTACAGAAACCCAATGACTCTGAAGACAGCACCAGGTCCTGCCCACACAGATCTAAACCTTCTTCTGCTATATAACAGACACCTTCCTTGGAGTGACAGGGAGTGGAAAAGAAGTCTGAAACTTGGATAAAGAACCAAAAAAAGAAAAAAAGATCCCAGAGAGACTGAATACCCTTAATTAATAAGGACAAGTATTGCTACTAACCCTTTTAGTGCCCAGTCAGGAGCAGCTTGTGAGGACGATTTGTTTGTTCAGTCACTCAGTCGTGTTCGACTCTTCGCAACCCCGTGGACTACAGCACACCAGGCTTCTCATGTTCTTCACCATCTCCTGGAGCTTGCTCGAACTCATGTCCATTGAGTTAGTGATGCCATCCAACCATCTCTCCTTCTGTCATCCTCTTATCCTGCCTTCAAACTTTTGCAACATCTAGGTCTTTTCCAACGAGTTGGCTCTTCACGTCAGGTGGCCAAAGTATTGGAGCTCCAGCCTCAGCATCAGTCCCTTCAATGAATGAGTATTCAAGATTGTTTTCCTTTAGGATTGACTGGTTGGATCTCCTTGCAGTCCAAGGGACTCTTAAGAGTCTTCTCTAGCATCACAGTTCGAAATCATCAATTCTTAGTGCTCAGCCTTCTTTATAGTCCAGCTCTCACATCCATACGTGACTACTGGAAAAACCATAGCTTTGACTATATGGACCTTTGTCAGCAAAGTAATGTCTCTGTTTTTTACTACACAGGGTGTTTTTACATATCCAAATATCTGTGGGTACAAATGTGTGACTTCCTTAGCAACCTATCTGTCTCTTTCACATCAAATTTTTTGCTTGTCTTATTCAAGTTCTGTTCATCCCTTATCTACTTCTTGTCAATTTGAGCATCCAAGTTCTTAAGGGAAATACTACATCCTTCCCAAATGATAGTATTTTATCAAGTCCTTTACTTTCTGAGCAATTTTGCCATACATTTTTTGTTGTGCTGATGTTTGGCGTAAGTAATGCTATATTTTCTGTGATGGATTCTATTGTTTATCCTCATAAATTGTTTGTTCTATTACAGTTAATGTTTTTGACTTTGAAATCTTTATTATTGGATGATAACTTAGGCATTCCTGCTTACTTTGTGCGTGAGTTTCTTACGGCAGTCAAAAAACCAAAAACTTGATGACTCAAGACCACAGAAATTTATTGTCTCACAGTTCTAGAAGCCTGAAATCAGGGTGTCTGCAGGGCCTTGTTTCTTCGGATGTTTCTAGTGTTCATTGGCAGCCCTTGGCATTCTGTGTCTTCTAAATGCATCACTCTGATCACATGGCCATCTTCTTCTTGTGCATCTTCATACTGTCTTCCCTCTGTGAAATCTCAGTTTGTGTCCAAATTTTACCTTTGTATAAGACACCAATCACATTGGATTAGAGCCCACTCTAATGACCACATTTTAATTTGACTATCTCTGATGTCAATCAGTCAATCAATAAGTACCCTATTTCCAAATAAGGCATAATAACTTTCTTCCCCCCCCCAACTTTAAAGTTTTTATTTTGTATTGGGGTATATTCAATTAACAATGCTGTGGTAGTTTCAGGCGAACAGCGAAGGGGCTCAGCCACACATATACATATACATATACATGTATTCATTCTCCCCCAAACCATCCTCCCGTCCAGGCTGCGACATAACATCGAATAGAGTTCTATGTGCTATACAGTGAGTCCTCGTTGGTTATCCATTTTGAATACAGCAATGTATACATGACCTTCCCAAACTCCCTATCTGTCGCTTCCCCACCAGGCAACAATAACTTCATTTTCAAAGTTGGTGAGTTTCTCTCTATTTTGTAAGTAAGTTCATTTCTTTTTAGATTCTACCTATAAGGGATGTCATATGATATTTTTCCTTCTCTGTCTGACTTACTTCACTCAGTATGACACTCTCTGGGTCCACCCATGTTGCTTCAAATGGCATTATTTCATTCTTTTTAATGGATGAGTAATATTCCATTGTATTTATGTACCACATCTTCATTATCCAGAGATCTATCAATCAACATTTCGATTGCTTCCATGGCTTGGCTATTGTAAACAGTGCTTCAGTGAACATTGGGGTACACGGATCCTTTGGATCATATTTTTCTCTGGCTATATGCCCAGGAGTGGGAGTGCAGTGTCATACGGTAGGCCTACTTTTAGTTCTTTACAAGGAACCTCGATACTCTTCTCCACAGTGGCTGTACCAATTTACATTCCCACCAACAGTGTAGGAGGGTTCCCTTCTCTCCAGACCCTCTCCAGCATTTGTGTTTGTGGATTTTTTTTTTATCATAGCAAATAAGGCATAATAACATTCTGAAGTACCTAATAAGGTATGTGCTGTGGATTAGGACTTCAACATAACTTTTTCTGGGGGGAGAGTCACAATATAAACCATGACACTTCATTTGTGTTTGTGTGATCTATTTGGCCATTTCCTTTATTTTCAACCTTGATCATTTTGTTTCTGGTACATTTATTTTAGAAAGAAAACATCTGTCTTCATACTTAAAGAGAATTTAACTCATTTATGCAAGTTTTAATACTTTTCACACCTACTAAGATACTTTATTATGATGTCTCTTTTTCCCTTTCCTTAATTTTGCTGAGTTGACCAGACCTATGTTTCCCACCACTAAGATGAAACTATTTGAACACTTTTGTCTTTTCACTTCTTTAATTCCCTCCCTCAACCTCCCCCATCTTGAGATCTTTGTTCTGAATTTAACTTTCATTTGGTTGGCGTACTTCCCAAGCAGTTTCTTTAGAAAGAACACATGGCTGTTTGTTTTCTGTGCCATTGTACGTCTGAAAAAAAAATCTGTTGTTGCTTTCATGTATAGTGATATCTTGGCTTAGAATAGGAATTTTGACCTGTGGTCCTTTCTTTCAAATGTCCATGTATGTTGCTTCACTATATATAGAGTCAAGAAATGCAGATCAGAATCTGAACTTGGCCTGATTATCTTCTCATTTAGGTACCACGTCTCTGCCTGAAAACTTGTTAAGATTTCCTCTTTATGCCTCAGGTGTAGAAATTTCACTAGGATGTGATCAGGTTTGTTCCTTTTTTCCTGACTCCTTCCTGCCACTTCGTGAGCTTTTTCAATCTGAAAACTTGTAGTTCAGGAACTTTTCTAAACTTACTCTTTCATAATTTCATCTTTTCCATCTATTCTTTTTTAATCTGGAGCTTCCATGATTCCCATTTTGGGGCTTTCAGATATGCCTTTCATCGATCATCTTTTTACTCCTAATGTCCCCCTCTTTTTTTTTGGATAATTTTCCTTAGGGATGTGAGATAGTATCTCCATTTATATGTTCAGAATACTCGTTTCCCTTTCAGTATTGTCCATTTCCTTTTTCACTTCTCTTGAACTTGGGGGTAACCTTTTATTTTGATATGGTTTTTAAAGTCAGAAAGGTTGCAATAGTGTAAGATATTCCTTTACCAATGATTTACATTTTGCCCCATTTTCCATGAAATTTTTCAATGGGGAATCATATTTTGAATTTATTCTTTCATTTATTCATGAGTAGTTTATAGTATTTCTATAAACTACATTTTATGTTATTATTATGAATAATTATGTTATGAATGGAATTTTTTCTTTCCATTTTCTAATTGGTCATGTTTGGCATATGTGATTGTTGACAGAGGGATAGCTATCTAGTGGGCTTCCCAGGTGGTGCTGGGAGTAAAGAACCACCTGCCAGTGCAAGAGACATAGAAATGTGGGTTTGATCCCTGGATTAGGAAGATCCCCTAGAGGAGGAAATGGCAACCCACTCCGTATTCTTGCCTAGAGAATCCCATGGACAGAGGAGCCTGGAAGTCAATAGTCCATAGGGTCACAAAGAGTCAGACACAACTGAAGCGACTTAGCATGCACGCACAGCTATCTAGTAACCTGACTTTTTATTAAACTTTCCTATTAATCCCAGGTTTTTCAGCATATTCTTTTGTATTTTTTCATATCAGCAGCAAATAATGACAATTTTATATGTTTCTTTTCTAAAATTAAATCTTCTGCTTCCTCTTCTTATGTTATTATTTCAACAAGGGCCTTCAGAATAACATTGAATTATATATGTGTTATCTTCCTGGTCTGTTCCTGATCTTAATGGGCTTTCCAAAGAAATTGGGAAATGTCACTTGTAGTTCACCAAAAGCATGATATTTGTTGTTAGTTTTTGAAAAATATCTCTTCTCAAGTTCCATGTAGTTTTATTTCAGAAATTTTAATTAATAATAGATGTTAAATTTTATCAAACCTCTTTCCTGTATCGATCATAAGGAGCACATAGTGTTTCTCATTGTAACCTATTAATATAGTGAATTACATTAATTAGTTTTCTAATTTTTAAAATAGAAATATACTTGGTATACAATATCAGTTTCAAGTGTACACACTGGGATTCATAATTTTTAAAGGTTATTCCCCATTTATATTTATTATAAAATATTGGCTATGTTCCTGGGTTGTACAATATATTACTGTAACTTACTTTATACATGATAGTTTGTATCTCTTAGTCTCCTACCCCTATATTGCCCCTCTTTCCTTCCCTCTCCCCACTGTTAACATATGGCTTGTTTTCTATATCTGTCTGTCTCTTTTTTGTTATATTCACTAGCTTTATTTTTTAGATTCCACATATTAGTGATATCATATAGTATTTGTCTTTATCTGTCTGACTTATTTTACTAAGCTTAATACTCTGTAGGTCCATACATGTTGCAAATGCCAAATTTACACTTTCATTTTATGGTTGAGTAGTATTCCATTGTATATATGTATATACCACATCTTCTTATCCTTTCATCTGTTGATGGACACTTAGGTTTCTTCCATAACTTAGCAATTGTAAATAATGCTGATATAAACATTGGGATGCATGTATCTTTTCAAGTTAGTGTTTTCATTTTCTTCAGATATATATCCAGAAATGGAATTGCTGAGTCCTATGGTAGTTCTATTTTCAGTTTTTTGAGAAACCTCCATACTGTTTTCCACAGTGGCTGTACTAATTTGCATTCCTACCGACAGTGTACCCTTTTCTCCCTTTTCTCCACATTCTTGTCAACATTTGTTATTTGTGTTCTTTTTGATGATAGCCATTCTGACAGGTGTGAGGTGATATCTCATTGCAGTTTTAATTTGCATTTCTCTGATGCTTAATGATGTTGAGCATGTTTTCAGGTGTCTCTTTTTCTTTTTTTTTTCCAAACCTTCTATATTAAAAGTTTTCTTTTCTTTTCTTTTCATTTATTTTTATTAGTTGGAGGCTAATTACTTTACAATATTGTAGTGGTTTTTGTCATACATTGACATGAATCAGCCATGGATTTACATGTATTCCCCATCCCGATCCCCCCTCCCAGGTGTCTCTTTTTCATGAGCATCTTTTCATTGGCCTTAACTTCTTTTTTTTTTGGCCATTACTTCTTTGGAAAAATGTCTCTTAAGGTCTTCTGCCCATTAAAAAATTTTTTTAATGTTGCATTATAAATTTCCTAATTTGTAGCCAACTTTACATTCTGAGAATAATGCTAATTGCTCAAAACATATTTATCTTTTCAGCATACTATTATTATATTTAATTTGCTGTGATGAGATATGATTTTTATATTTCATGTGAGATTGAGCTTCGGCCTCCCCCCACCCCTGGTTTCAGTGTTACAGTTGTATAAACTTCCCACCTTTTACTGTGTTTACTTAAACAGATTTTAAATAAAATAAGAATATAAGATGATAAAGTTCTGAGGCATTAATGAACCTTTTCAAGGTTAAATCTAGAAAGTGAAATGAAAAGTAATGATAATAAAAGACTTATATTTCCTCTACTCATCTCATTTTGTTAAAATAGAATCTTTAAACATATCCACTGATTTTAAGACATCAGTTTCCCCAGGCCTCATAGACACTGAGCTATGATTGAAATATTGTCATTTTGGAAGTGTGAAAACCTTAGGTTTGCAGAGTACTTGAAAATTTATGTAAGATATAAACTCAAATGTTACTAACAGTGATATAATAAAGAAAATATTAATCACTATCCTGCCAGCCCAGCCCCCAAAGGAATCCACTTGATGTTTCTTCTGTTGTTCATCACTGTATCTCCAAATATTGAATGTATACTGCTCTCTCTTGCTTTGTCAATTTTTGTATAATCCATTGTTTTCCTATATTGGTAGCTGAAGACTTTAACTTTCAAACACTTTCTATTCTTTTACCCATTCTCCTAAAACAGTTACATCTTCTAAAAAAAAACCCATACTCATTTTTGTGCTAATAAATCTTGTACACTGCTGAAACGAGTGGCATACTCTTATTATTTTCCTTTCTTGAAAGATACTTTGATTTTCTTTACGATTCATTGACTGTCTTTTCATTTGCTTTGTTTTCCCTGAACCTACTGCTAGGTCTCCCAGTATACCCCAATAGCTCTGTAGAAGGCCTTTCAGCACAATTTCCCACAAAGTTTAACCTGTTAGATAACCTCCTTTCTATGTCTCCCCTGCCATATGTTCTGGTGTCCTCCCGGCTGGCACTATAGGTCTCAACATGAGAATTCCTTTACTTCTTCCCTGCCCTGAGTGTTGTGCTTCATGTTTCCATGGCTTCTTCTTGATTTAGTCCCTCTTTTCTTTTTTTAAATATATATATTTATTTTTATTTATTTATTTGGCTGCACCAGGTCTTAGCTGCAGCACATGGAATTTTCCATCTTCCTTGCATCACGTGGAATCTTTACTTTGAGTATACCTTCATGCAGAGTCACTCAGTCATATCCAACTCTTTGTGACCCCCTGGGACTGTAGCCTGCCAGGTCCCTCTGTCCATGGGATTAGCCCAGTGAGAATACCAGAATAGGTTGCCATTTTTTCTTCCAGGGCATCTTCCCAACCGAGGGCTTGAACCCCGGTTTCCTGTGGTTCCTGCATTGGCGGGGGGTGGGGGGGTGTTCTTTACCACTAAACCACCTGGGAAGTCTGGGATCTTTAGTTGCAGCCTGCTAAGTCTTAGTTGCAACACACGGGATCTAGATCCCTGAGCAGAGACTGAACCTGGGCCTCTTGCATTGAAGTGAAGAATCACTGGACCGCCAGGGAAGTCCCAGTCCCTCTTTTCGATGAAACACATATACCAGCAGCTGTCTGAGAAAGACCAGTTGACAGTGAGAAGTTCTGAGGCTTTGATGTCTAGAAACGCCGTTACCATGTCCTCATGCTCAATTTGCCAGGCATGACATTCTCAGTGTAAATTAATTTTGTGGGCATCATTCCTTTTCTTCTTCACTATCATTATTTTCTTGTTCCCAGTCTGTTATGTGTGATTCTTTTTTTCTTTCTTGAAACCTGTTGTTAGGACATTCTTGTTATCTCTAGTGAGAATGAGTAACATTGTGAATAACATTGTATGTGACTCAGCCTTTGAGGATCAGTTGATCCTCAGACAACTCTGTGACTTTGTTGATACTAATTATTCCCGTTTGACAGAAGTGGAAACCTTGACAGAGAGTTTAGGTGATTTTCCCAAGGACACACAGCTAACAGTTAATGCACCCAGGATTTATATCTAGTTCAACTCGACAGTCTGTGTTCCTAATCATTATTCTTAGCTTCTCCAGGAAGGTAAAAGTAACCAAAGGAAATTCCCACTAGTGCAGAGTTTCGGGCACTATGTCCAATGGTAGGGATTAACACAACATGGAGTCGGGTTCTTGACTGATACACAAAGTCAACACTAATTATGAAACAGTTCCTCTCTGTACTACAGGACCTTGGACATTTCTTAACAGAAACCAGCCAGCAGCGCTTTTTACAGCCAGCGGGCTGGGAATTCCTAAAGGCAGAACAGGTACAATTTTCGTCACAGTCTTGTACCACTTATAGCCGGAGGAGCCTTGCAGTGGGTGAGTCATTGTTAAGGCTGGCCCAGTGCCACTCTTCTCAGTAGCAAACACTCCTCATTGTGACATCTTGGGGTGTCCTGTACCCAGATGCTGCCAAATCCTCATACCTTTATCTTCTATACTTACTGTAGTCACAGTAACTTTCCTCCTCTTTACTTTCTAGGATATCATTGGTACATGATCAATTCCATTGTGTGATATTCTTTGTATTTTCTGTTAATTTTTTGTCTTCCTAACTATAGACTGTGGGCGGAACTATATTATATATCTTCTATTTCTTTATAATGACAAAGAGATGATCTATGTATGAAAATGTACATAGTGCATGTGTGTGTGTGCTATTTAAAGATTTTTTATCATAAAGGTAATATGTCTTCATGTTTTAAAAAATTTAAACAGTGCCAAAGAGTAGAAAACAAAACTTAAATTTTCTCAATTCTTCTGAATCTCTCTACTCACTACTGACTCCTTTTATCTTCTGCCTTCTCATCGTCTATTTCCTTTCCACAGAAACAAGGATTACTTATGTGACTCCAGAAATTTTCTGTATATATAATAGCATGTATATACATATACATATTAACATAAATGGGATCATGTTAAATGTACAGTTCAAAAACTTGCCAATTTATAGCTGCAAATTTTTCCCTTTTTAAACAGCCGTGTAGGATGAATTAATCAATTTTATTAACCAGTCACCTATTCATGGGCATTTAAGTCCTATGTAGGTTGGGATTTTTCATTGTTTTTGTTTGCTAGTACAGTGTTGGGCTTCCCTGATGGCTCAGTGGTCAAGAACCTGTCTGCCAATACAAGAGACATGGATTTGATCCCTGGGTTGGGAAGATCCCTGGAGAAGGAAATGGCAACCCACTCCAGTATTCTTACCTGGGAAATTCTTGCCTGGGAAATCCCATGGACGAAGGAACCTGGCAGGCTACAGTCCACAGGGTGACAAAATAGTTAGACATGATTTAGCAGCTGAACAACAACAATCAATATTGCAATGAATGTTGTAAAAACATTTTAATTCATTATGTAAATATATTTATAAATAAATTCATTGAAGTGGGACTTCTGGGTCAAAGAGTAAATTAATTTAAAATTATGATAAGTGCAGCTACATTTATTTCTATGAAAGTTATGCCAAATTATACTACTATAAACAGTGTCTAAAAGGGTCTGTTTCCTCTCATCATATCCATTGCCAAGTCATGGAGCTTTTCAATATACCCTCATCTAACACAGAGGAAAATTTGCACATCTTTGCTATTTTAATGTCTCTAATAATTATTGAAATTAAGCAAATTTTCATATATTTATTGATTTCGCTTTTGCGATTAACTGATTTTCATATCTTTTGCCCATTTTCTAGTGGGTTGTCCATTCATTTGTTGTTATGATTCAGCTTTCTGTTTAATTTTTAAGATGTCTGTTTGTTGTTTTAGTTTTTGGCATATTAATGAAATTAATCTGTTATATGTGACAGGTTATATATAACCTGTTATATGTGTTGCCGATATTTCCCCCCTTTGTTATCTATCAACCTAGATTTTTGTCTCTTACCTTTGTTACTTTTGGTGTGAGTGTGGATGTGGGAGTGTGTATGAATTAAAGCATCTGAAAAGAGTACAGGATTGTTGAAAGCCCCGAAGCACACAGAAGTGAAGAAGATTAAAGAGCAGGAAAAGAAACAAGGGAACTTTCTCAGCTCTGCTGCACGTGTGCCTTTTCTCCTTCCACAAGAGGCATAAGGCTTATGGGAACAGCCAGGAAGCAACCATTATCTTAACCTGAGACTCCTGTTTACATAGTTTTTAGAGAAAAAAAAGACAATAAAGATAATGTTTAAAAATATATTGTTAGCCAAAAGGCAGCTTTCTCCTTGGGAAAAAAAAAAAAAGAGAGAGAGAAAGAAGGTCTATCCAGGATTGGACAACAAATTAATATGCAACTTGCCCATGCCAACTCTTCCAGTCAGCTTAATTCTCATCAGCCACTATAATTTATTAACAGTGAGGTGGGAAAAGACATGAATCAGCTTAATGTGATATAAGTAGGGCGTTGCCGTAGCAACAAGATGCAGTCTGTTTTCTACTATTTATGTATGGTTTATTTTCTCCAGAGCCTCTTGAGTTATTGCTTGAAACAAATGGAATGAGAAACATCTTGTTCTGAACACCTCCCCCCCACCGCCCTTCAGTGTGTATGTATATATAAAACCACATATTTTTTTAATGAGAGAAAAAACAAAAACACTTGAAATTTTTCAAAAATTGTTTGTAGCATAAAAAGCTAACTACATAGTTACCAATCCACTGTGATTTTTAAGAACTCATATTTTTTTTTATTTTCACCTCTGAGACATGTAATTCCTCACTGAAACCTCTGGGAAAAAACCCAAAACACATGCTGGAAGCAAACCTAAGGCTAATATTGCTTCTCAAAGGAAACATTCACATTCTCTACCCAGACTTCTTAGCTGGCTAGAACCAACCCTCCACTCCTAAAAGGAGTGAGCAGTCTAAGCCTGGTGACAATTTGTTATTTCACTGGATCACAAAAATTCAGCAGTCCAGTCCAAGGAGAAAGCCAAGACCAAGTCTGTGAGCCTGTTGCCCTGAGGAGAACACCATGGATCCTTAAGAAATCTTACCAGTCAGTAAATCATCCCATCCTTGCCTAAAGTACCCTGTATGGAATAGACACATTTCATGATGGATCCTCATAATTCTCTGCTTTTCCTTGAAAGTACAGAATTTAGAACTTTTAGAACAGAGACAGAGTGGTCATCTCTGGACCATAGAAAACATCTGGGTTTCAGTTAAGCAGAAAGGGAAACAGTAACAGAATCTCTCCATTGTCTTTTGTCTTTCTTCATTCCAACTCTGGATTCCTATCATAAAAGCCCCTATGGTCTATAAAGACAGAAGGCGAAATAAAACATAGGGGAAATTTAACTCTCAGTATCTTCACTCTGCATTAAATATGAATTGATGTTTCTTTACTTGTCTGTTTCATTTAACTCTTTGAATCACTTCACGTGCTTAGTTGCTCAGTTGTGTCTGACTCTTTGTGACCCCATGGACTGTAGTCCACCAGGCTTCTCTGTCCATGGAATTTTCCAGTCAAAAATACTGGAGTGGGTTGCCATGCCCTCCTCCAGGGGATCTTCCCAACCCAGGGATCCAACCCAGGTCTTCTGCATTGCAGGCCGATTCTTTACCACTGAGCTATCAGGGAAGCCCCCAAATCAATTTAAATGTTTAACAAATCTTTCTAATCAGAGGCTCATAGTTGCCATCAGCTTTCTAGCACATGTTTGGGGACTTGAGCTAAAGAAGCCCAGAAATGACCAGTAGCACTTGCCTGTCATGAAAACGGCTCCCAGAGCTCAAATTTTAACATGCTCACATTCAGAATTCCTTAATCCCATGCCTCTTTTGACACTCTTCTAGTCCTCAAGTCTGGGAAGGAGGGAAATTATGGGAGAGTATTATAACTGCTTCTGGGAAACATTTTGGTGTCTGGGAAAGACCTTTACCCCATCCCATCTTCTGCTGGAAGGAGGAGACAGGATTTGGGATGTCATATAGCAAGTGAGTTCAAGCAGTTTCTTGTTACCCAACCTCCTTGTTCCATAGGACCTGGATATTACCTTGTGATGTCCCATCATCAATAACCACTGTGATTTAGCAATTAGTTAGTGTTAGTCACTCAGTTGTGTCCGACTCTTTGTGACCCCACGGATTGTAATCCACCAGGCTCTTCTGTTCATGGAATTCTCCAGGCAAGAATACTGGAGTGAGTTGCCATTTCTTTCTCCAGGGGATCTTCCCAACCCAGGGATGGAATCTGGGTCTCCTGCATTGCAGGCAGATCCTTTACTGTCTGAGCCATCAGAGAAGCCCTGATTTAGCAATGAGGGCATCTAATTTAACCCATATTGAATATTCCTTTGATATTTATTTGCTTTCAAGGGTTAAAGCACTTCCAACTGTTTTGAGCAGTAGGTTATCCTTTTATTTATCTTTAAGGTATAATTTATATACAATAAAGAATACAAATGTTAAATGTCCAGCTTGAAGGATTTTTACTTTTGTGTGTGTATACTCATAACCACCTACCAGACCAAAATATAGAACATTTTCAAGTTTGGAAGCTTCCTTTATGCCCCTTTAAAGTCTATACCCCTCCAAAATACACACTATTCTGATTTCTATTATCATCAATTAGTCTTGCTTGTGCTGAAACTTCATATAAATGAAATCATACAGTGTGAACTTTTCTTATCTGGTTTCTTTTGCTTAATGTAATATCTGTGAGAATCATCCATAAATAATATTTTATGACTGGTTCATTTATTTTTAGCTGTATATTACTGTATGAATATTCCATATTATATTTATCCATATATATCACATACATTGTTCCCTACCCTATTATATATACACACATATATACTGCATATCCATATTATATATATATATATATATATATATATATATATATATCTCCATATATATATTGTTATCCATTATCTTTTTGATGAACATTTGAGAGTTTCAAGTTTTATCTTCTGTGAATAAAGATTTGTGAATATTCTTATACATTTCTGTTGATGAGCATGTACAGTTATATAGAGCTGAATTCTGGAATCATAAAGTAGGTTTATGTTTAGTAATTATTGTCAATCTTCCCAAAATGATTGAGCCTATTTACATCTAAATACATCCTAGGTAACTCTTGGAATGGTCAGTTCTTTTTTTTCTTTTAATTGAAGTATAGTTGATTTACAATGTTGTATTAGTTTAAGGTATATAGCAAAGTGATTTATGTAGATATATATTCTTCAGATTATTTTTCATTATAGATTAATACAAGATATTGAATATAGTTCCTGGGCTATACAGTACATCCTTGTTGTTTTTCTATTATATATATATTAGTAGTACTGTGTGATTTGTTAATCCCAAACTCCTAATTTATCTGCCGCAACCCCCGCCTCCCCCCGCTTTTCCCTTTGGTAACAGTAAATTTGCTTTCTATGTCTGTGACTCTGCTTCTGTTTTTTAAATAAATTCATTTGTGTCATATTTTAGATTACACATATAAGTGATAACACATGGTATTTGTCTTTCTCTGACTTACTTCACTTAACGTGATAATCTTTAGATCCATCCACGTTGCTGCAAATAGCATTATTTCATTATTTTCTGTGGTTGAATGACATTCCATTATATATATATAATATATATAATAAGTATATATTATGTATACCATGTCTTCCTTATCCATTCACTTGTTGATGGACACTTAGGTTTTTTCCACGTTTTGGCTATTGTCAATAGTGTTGCTATGAATATTGAAAAACAGTATCTTTTCAAATTAGAGTTTTGATCTATTCTGGATATGTGCCCAAGAGTGGCATTTCTGGATCATATGCAACTGTCTTTTTAGTTTAGTTTTTCTTTTTTTCTGGGACAAGGAAGGATTTAACATTACTTGCAGCAAGTAAGGGGAGCACTGGGGATCTTTCCGAAAGCAGTGTCTCCACAAATAGCAAAATTGGGAAAATTTTAAGCTAAGGGGACACACATATCCATGAGGTGGCTTGAACAACGGAAAATTCAGCATAGAATTGGGGCAAATGTCGACAGTCTAATCCATAGTTAATTGAAGTCAGGAGAGTCAACATCATCATTCCATTGAAGGTTTAATTCTTGAAGGTTTATAGCCACCCTCAGAGCATTTCATCACAGATGCAGGGTAAGGATTCTACAGCAGAGTTCTGGAGGTCAGAGTCCAAAATGAGTCTACCCAATGAAAAATGAAGGCTCGTTCTTTTGGGGAGAGCACGTTTCCCAGCCTTTTCCAGCTTCTAGAGGCTTCCCATATTCCTTGGCTCCTGACCTTGTATCACTCCAACATCCACTTGCATCCTAACATCATTTTCCTCTGTTTTTAGTTTTTTAAGGAACCTCCATATGGTTCTCTGTAGTGGCTGCACTAATCTACATTTCCACCAAAAGTGTGGGAGAGTTCCCTTTTCTCCACACCCTCTCTAGCATTTATTATTTGTAGATTTTTTTTTATGATGGCCATTCTGACAGGTGTGAGGTGATACCTCACTGTAGTTTTGATTTGCATTTCTTTAATAATTAGCAATGGTGAGTATCCTTTTTTTTTTTTTCTTTTTTAAGTAACATGGTGAGTATCCTTTCATGTGCCTGTTGGCCATCTGTAGATCTTTCAAATTTAAGTCATTCTGTTGAGTGAGTAGTTGTATCTTTCGGTGGCCTTAATTTGCATTTTCCTGGTAAGGCACTGTTTTAAGCACTTTTCAGGGGCAGGGCTCCAGTGTTTGAGGTGTTATAAGGCCTGCAGCTGCCCAGCCAGTATCTTTATGCCTAAGGGAGTGAAACATTAAATTACGATTAAAAACACAGTGACATATGAGAGAGCATAAAAGAAAAAAAAATCATTTTTCCCGTTTTATAAACAAGAGGGGCCTATGTTTTCATTTTGTATTGGACCCCACAGATGATGAGCTTGGACCCCACCATTAGCTTGATGAATGCAGATCTTCAGGGAAGGCTCTGGAATCCTGTTTCTACTGCCTCTAGGTTAGTTTAGGTCACACTCTTTCTCTGTAACTTGGTCATCTACTTCCAGTGTTGCCTTAATTCTCCCCAGTAACCCCCAATCACTCTCTGCTTTAAAGACAGAATGATCTCTCTAAAACAAAAATTGGATGCACTATTCCTTGCTTCCTGTGTCCCCATTTTCCAAGGGTTAAATCCGAGACACTTGAACACCATTTACATGGCCCTGTGTGATTTGCCCCTGCTTGTTCTGCAGCAACCTCAGCTCTCTCCATTCACAGCCTCCAATCACAGAAAACTACTTTCAGTTCCTCCAAAGTACACGCTCTCTCAGTCTTCTGTGCCTTTGCCTGTACTGTTCTATCTCTCTTCTCCTTACAACCTCCCTACTCTCTTCTTAGTGTGGTTAACTCTAACTCATCACTCAAGTCGTAGCTCTAAAGCCTCCTCTCTGGAAGTCTTCCTAGACCCTTACATGCTGTTTGCTCCATAATAGTACCATACTATGTTATAATTGCCTGTTTACTCACTTGCTTACCTCTCTCATGAGATAATAGGCTGCATGAAGGCTTGTACCCTTACCTTCTACAACAGTAAGTTTCTGTGTACTCCGTTGCGCAGTTGTGTCCGACCCCTCTTGACCTCATGAACTGTAGCCTGTCAGGCTCCTCTGTACATGGGATTTCCCAGGCAAGAATACTGGAGTGGGTTGCCGTTTCCTTTTCCAGGGGATTTTCCCGACCCAGGGATCAAACCTGCATCTCTTGTGTCTCCTCCACTGGCAGCCAGATTCTTTACCACTGAGCTCCCAGAGAAGCCCTCTAGCACAGGGCCTGGCACATAGTAGGGACTTATGTTTGTGGAAAGAACAAATACATGTTGGAGCACTTCAAGTTCCTTAATATCGAAGACAAGTTCATGGCAGGAGGGGAAATGAGACTGAAGAATAAGCAGAGCCCTGGTGTGGAGGCGATCATATTTCAGGCAAAAGTTCAATTTTGGTTCCATCAGCGAGAAGGGGACTGACAGATTTTACTCTCCAAATTCACATTCCCTCAAGACGGCCTATCTCTCTTCCCGATCCATATCACCTCTGTACTTTGGCTTATCTCATCATGGATAAACTCCCCAACTGTACAGTTTAGAGTCCCATCTTTCCTCTGGAATTTCAACCTTCTGGCCTTTCAAAAATTCTATCACATCTGTGCAAGTCCTTTCCTGTTATATGGCATATGCCCATGTCAGCTTCTGTGTTTTAACTCTTTCAAAAGGCTTTCTACTTTAACATTGACAGTTATGGATGATCCTATTCTTGTCACCCTAGGCAAATCCAGAAGCCAGCAAAAATGGTCTATGGATATAAAAAACCTAAATAACAAATGGTGTGGTTAATGAATTACACTTCTGTCAGCTTGATCTCAGTTTCTTTACTTCTTAAAGCCTAGAGGCTTACAATCCCTAATGTATCCACCATCTTGGCCACTGCTGCTAATTTTTTTAAATCGTGTTAAAATACACAACCATGGAGGATTCTCTGGTAGTCAGTGGTTAGGGCTCCATGCTTCTACCGCAGGAAGCATGGGTTTGAATCCTAGTCAGGGAACTATGATTCCCCAAGCAGTGCAACACAGCTGAGTAGAAAAGAAAAAACCACACATACAAACAAAAACACAGAATTTATTACCCTAACAACTTTGGGGTGTACAGTTCAGTAGCGTGAAGTACATTTACAATGGTGTGTGATCAATCTCCGGAACACTTTTCGTCTTGCAAAACTGAGACTCTGCAACCATTAAACAACTCATGTGCCCCTTCTAGCCCCTGGAAACGACCATTCTACTTTCTGTCTCTGAATCTGACAACTCTAAGTACCCCATATAAGTAGAATCCCTAAGGTATTTGTATTTCTGTGAGTGACTTTCTTCACATAGTATAATGCCCTTAAAGTCTGTGCATGTTGTAGCATGTTGTTAAAATTTCCTTCCTTTTTAATGGTAATACTGAATACTGGCTAATACTCCATTGGATGTATATACAACATTTTGTTTATCCATTCATCCATCAGTGGACACTTGGGTTGCTTCCACCTTTTTTGCAATTGTGAATAATACTGTGATAAACAAGGGTGTAAATATTTCTTTGATATCTTATTTTCAGTTTGGAGGATATATACCTAAAAGTGTAACTGTTGGGTCATATGGTAATGTTATTTTTAATTTCTTGAGGAACTTCTATAGCAGTTGCACTATTTTGCATTCTTACCAATAATGCACAAGGGTTCCAATTTCTTCACATCCTCATCAACACTTATTATTTTCTGTTTTTTTTTTTTTTAAATTTAAGTGGTAACCATCCTAACGGGTGTGAGGTGATATCTCATTATGGTTTTGTTTTGCATTTCCTTAATAATTAGTGATGTTGAATATCTTTTCATGTGTTTGCTGTCCATTTGTGTATCTTCCTTAGAGAAATGTCAGTAACTCAATTCTTTTTATCCATAAATAATAGTCCACTGTATTGATGTATATACAGTTTATTTATCCTTTTGTACATTAAAAGACATCTTAGTTGCTCTCAAGTTTTAGCAACTATGAATGCCTTCATAACAATATGTGTGAGTTTTTGCATTATATGGTGAGAGTACTTTTAGTTCTGTAAGAAAGAGACACACTATCTTCCAAAGGGGCTGTACCATTTTGCATTTCTACCAGCAATGAGTGAGAGTTCCTGTGGCTCCACATTCTTGTCAGCATTTGGTATCAAAGAATGGAAGAGGGAGGAGATAGAGACAAGATTATGCCCACCCCTTCCCCAAGCCATCCTCTGGAACTTCCACTGCTGCAAAGAAATATGCGTCTGTCTGTTTCTCTTTAAGGCAATTCATCTTTGTGTGGTAAGAAGTATAGGGTCTGGCACAGAGTAGATGTTCACTATTTGTGGAATAAATAAGTAAAACAGTCACAAGTGAGAGTACCATGTTCTGGAGAAATCTCTGTGCCAGTGATTCTCAACCTTGTCTGCACATTGGAACCACTGGGGAAACCGCAGAAAAATGCACAAGCCTGGGTCTCACTCTCAGAATTTCTAATTTGGATGTTCTTGGGTAGGGATTGAATATGAGTATTGTTAAAATATTCCCAAGTGATAGTAATACAGGTATCCCACAATTTTTAAAAGTTCCCTTTCCCTTTATGCTAGTTCATTTTTATGAACGACCTATGTTAGTACCTATTTTTGTTAACAACAACAAGAATCCAGAGAGGATTTTTGATTTTACAGAAAATGGTGAAAAGCTAAAATAGCCTTAAGCGTTTGTTTCACAGGGAGCAGTTAAAGAGGTGGAGTTTCACCCTGAGTAGTGACAGTGGCACCACCAAGCCCCCTCCCCAGGAACTACATTCAGCATCTCAGCCTCAAGCTTTGAAGCCATAGCTTTGAACTGCATCTGTGAGTATCTGTGCTTTATCTTGATGTATTTTTTTCATCCGTGAGCAAGATGTGTCCTAAGGTAATTGCTTCTTTGATTTACACAATATTGGCTTCAAAAGGTTTCATAGGAACATTCTAATTCCCAAAAGCAGGGGAAATGTGTATACAGTCCAGACTAAGAATGTCTTGAGGGTGCAGCAGAAATACTTGGAAGGCTTGTTAAAGCACAGATTGCTGGGCTTTACCCCCAGAATATCTGACTCAGTAGGTTGTGACCCAGGAATTTGCATTTTTTAACCAGCTCTCAGGTGATGCTAATGTTGCTGGTCCAGAATAGAATAGAACAGAAACAGAGATCTCATTCAGCTGTGAGAAACCCGCTCTTTCTTTCTCTTATTAAGTTCATAACTGACCCCAGGGATGGACTTACGAGTAGTGTACTACTACTAGATATTTTAAATATTTAAACACGTACTCTCATACTGCCCCACAAAGAATTTGCAGAGGTAGTAATATTTGAAGAGAAATCAAAAAAGTTCTCTGGTAATTACTAATCCATTTTTTTGGCTATTAAAAGCTTATCAAGGCCTTTATTACAAAAGTTATATATAATGCAATTTTACTCCTTGGAGGAAAGAGAATCCTAAGCTTGATGGGGGAGAGAAGATAGTGAAGGAAGACTGCAATAAGGACATGCAAAATTACTGACTTAGTATTTACTGAGAACTGCCTGGGTTCTGACCCTCAGGGTTTTGATTCCTGAGAGCCCAGGAATGCTGGGATGTCTTTAGTTATTGGTGGTTCTGTTCCCCGTCTCCACTTGCACTAATTATACCCTGACCCTCCAAACTGAGCATGTACTGTAACCTCTTCTATTCCCCTGTTCAAGTTCCTCTTTGATCCACACTCTGCCTCCCTGGTTTTCAGCTGTGTCATCTGTAAAGTGGGAGAGAAGGATGGGGGAAAACACAAAACCCAACTTGGATATTTGGTCACTGGGACTTCTACACTAATCCCCTGACTTTGGGGCAGAGCAGCACAAAGGCTGGTAAACCTCAGCTCTGCTCTGGAACACCCAGCCTCCAAAAGGGACCGAAGGAAAGCTAGTTGGCTCTTCCTCATTTGCCTTATGGGGTCAACCTGGTGCAGAGAAAAAGAGACCTGGAACTGAGAATTAGCCATCGTAGGTATTAAGTGAGAATAACTCAACAAAACACTGCACAGTCTAAAAGTTGAGTCATGTTTTATTCTGGGACCATACAGAGGACTATAGTCTGGGAGATAACCTCTCAGATAGTTTTTTTGGGACTGTTCAAAAAGGTAAGAAAGGAGCCAGGGTAAGTAGTTTTTGCTGGGAAAAAAAAGAACAAAATGTAGTCAAACATCAAAAGATTACTGCTAGTCACACACACAAAACCAGACATCTCGAGTTTATGATTTCAATGCTTTTCTATGTATGGGAAGATACAAGAGTCTGGGTTCACCTAAATTATTCCTTTGATATACATCTTAACTGTCTAAGGCTAGCATGCTATTTTTTCTTCATCCTGAGTTCCCCTCAGGGTATGCTGTCAGGGGCGGCTGCAGTGGCTGATGGCCTGATGGTGTGCAATGTTCCTTGTGCACATTGGTGTGGTCCCAGTTCTACTTTCTACCTTCTATGAGATTGGAGGCAATCAGTTCACCTACTGGGGACTTCTTGCTGCCTCATCTGTTACACAGAGTTAGCTACTGCAAGGTGCTGTTTGGAGGATAAAAAGGGAGAATGGAAGTGAAAGCACATGGTACTTATCAGAGTGTTTGTATTATATTGGGACCCATCAGCGCATCATACTTCCAGAATATTGTCACTGAGAAGGAACACTCCTACCCCACTATATAAATGTCATCAAACACTGTAAAACACACCCAAATAAACTAGGATGTATTTGTGCTCATAAAGAAAGATATAGCAGAAGCTCAGTTGGAAATCCAATCCAGGTTGGTTCCAGAAACACATTTATTCTGAATTTTGTATCCACGATTCCCCTACGCCTCATATATATCCCACCATCCAGTTCAGCCCCTGGGTCATATTCTTATTCTCAAGCTCATAATCCCCAAACTCGAGGGAAAATATCCTTGCGGGGTTCCAACTCTCAAAAGGAAGAGAGATTTCCAGTTGTAAGGACAATACCCCTAGACCCTGGCACCTTCTAAAGGAGAAATCTCTTGTAAGCTGTACTTTTCTGTAAGCAGCGGTCCTTGGCCAATCCAGAACTAAGGAACTCTCCTGCCCTCACTGTACATTTAGAAATGTATTTTGGGTTGTTTTGTGGTTTTACAATAAGCATGCCTGACTTTAGTAAGCAGAGGAGCCAAGGATCTTTTTTTTTTAGCTTTGAAAATACTATCGGTAGAACATTAGTCAAAATTGTTACTGTATTCTTTTGTTGATCTTCTGCTTTGAAGTATTCATATATAATGGGGAATACTTCATATATATGAAGTATTCATATACAATATTTTGAGAGTACTAAACCTATGTATTTTCATCCTCTGTAACTCATAGATCTTAGAGTTACTGAGGCTTCACCATCAACCCAGACCAAGGTAGAGAAGATACTCCTTTAGCCATTTTTCATGAGGCCTGGTGTCCCCCAGGATAGGAGGCTATGATGAGGATCGTTCAATCTGAAGAGGTATAAGTGTGGGAAAGGAAGGACAGTAGATCCAGAGGGAGACGGAGATGCTCAGATGCCAATGCCAGAGTTCCAGTCCCTCCTTCCTGGCTGAACTTCAAGGTGAGGAGACTATCGAGACATCTGGTTGGGCACTGGGGAGCCCAAGTTAATTGAATTTGGTGACTCCATTCCCAGGGCATGATTTGGAGAGGCTGCAGGCCTCTGGAAGCCCAGCCTTTAGCTTCTCTATATCCGGTCTAGGAAAATGATGGTGTGGTCTCAGAGAAGGCAGGAGAGCAGAGGCAGTTCTCTATGGCCTGTGTGTGGCATAGAGAGATATAGGAGTTCCCAACTGCCTTAGTGAGGTACCAGAAAGGGGCTTAGGTCTGAATGAACAGCCAATCTGGAGTCAGGATGGAAAAAACCTCCATAGGTAGTACTTTTTCAAATCAGAAGGAAGTGTCTGAGAACTCAGACTCCACATGTGTGTGACAGTGAGCGACAAAAGATTGGGTGAGACCAGTCCAGCGGCCAGGCTAGGAAGCAGGAGACATGTGGATCTGAGTCCTCCTCTCTCCTGGTGCCATGAAGTCATATAAGCTTCCACTTTCCCCAAATGCAGCAACAATAACCTAAATGAGAGTGGTAGAGGAAATGGAGAGAACTGAGGTTTTTTTTTTTTTGAGTACTCCCTATGACTTTACTTTTTTCTTTAACGTAAAATTTTAATTTGTTTTCAGTTATGCCAAACTCTTTTGTTTTTAACCTACATAGGTGTCTTTTTATTTTATTGGGATAATACAATATTATGTTGGTTTCTGCCACATATCAACATGAGTCAGCCAGAGGTATACATATGTCCCTTCCCTCATGAAACTCCCTCCCACCTCCCAGCCCATCCCACCACTCTAGGTTGTCACAGAGTACCAGATTTGGGTTCCCTGAATCAAACAGCAAATTCCCATTGGCTATCTATTTTGAACTGAGCATTTTACAAATTCAGAGTCATTCAAAAGAGATTATTTAAGTGGCATAGATGGAGATACTGGTGATTTGAAAATGTAAAGATTATTTTCTTCTCTCATTACTCATGGGTTGAAAATCTGAAGACAAGATTAGATCAGTTATGGAAAGATAAAGAAGTTTTATTTCCTTTGTACAACTGAGTAGTGCAAAGTGTAAAAGCTCAATGCTGCTCAACATAAGTGCTATTTGTTGAATGATATCAATCGTTTGTCCCTTGGTTTTGTGTGTTTTCTTGATTTGCACAATATCCAGTCCTAGAGTTCTTGAAAAACTAATCAGTACACTTAGTAACATCATAGCCCAGTTACTGCTATGACCACAGTTCTGATTCTGAGTCACCAGGCTCCACACCTGGTCTGAAGTTCTAAAGGTACTTGGAAGACCTCTGTGAGCTGTCATTAAAATATTTTGCCCAGTTTTATCGTCTCGGCTTTATATCCTTCCAGCAGAAATACCCCCAAATTGTGAGAGTCCCCAGTTTTAAAAAGTAGTTTGCAGAGTGTTTTATATGTGTTATGTCATATCATCCCAACAACTGTCAGTTAAGATGGAAAAAATGGTAGTAGTTCCATTTTATAGTAAAAACAAAAATCAATTCTCAGAAGCTTAAGTGTTGTCAGGACCCAGTCATGAAGAGGAAGCAAACTAGGTCCTTCAACAGAACGAATTCATTTTAGGGGACTGGTTGCAGGCATCTATGTACACAAACTGTTCATATCAACTTGTGAAATTCAGCAATGCCATGTAGGCAGTTAAAAATTATACATGGTGAATGATCTATATTACAAAAATCAGTACACATTACAAATCAAGTTTCTTATTGTTTTCCTGGAGCATTGGTTATTAAATATTTACCAGTCCATCACCCATTATATGTACTAGAGGACTGGGGAAAAAGGGAACAATGATGTAGCAGAGATAATAACTGGATTAAGCAGTTACCATCCCAGGACCAGGAAACAAAGGAAAGAGACTGGATTATAAAAACCTAGGATGTCAGAGGAGGGGCCCCCAGAGCCCAGGCTCAGTCTGCAGAGGGGTGGCTGCACCCTTGGTGCGCATACAGCTGAGGGGCACAATGATACTATATAGAGATACTAAAGGAACATGGGGGCCACAACCTACCACTGATGCTGGGGTGAAACTGATAGGGATAGCAAGCCAACAGAAAGCCTTCCTTCTCCTCCTGCCTTGAATCTCCCTCCAGCACCCCTACTGACAGAGCTTAACAGACAGCAGCAGCAAAGAGTTTGCAGAGTCCCCAGCTGCAGTATTTTAAAGTCACATATAGAAGATGGTTTGGGGTGAGAGACAATAGCTTAAAAACTAGAATATTAAGGGACTTACCAAAGGTTACGTAGCGTCATCTGCCTCATTCCCTGTGATATTTCGGTGCCTAGGCAATCCTTGGTGTATAATATGCACTCAATAAGCAATTGCAGGGGCATCCCTGCTGGCTCAGAAGGTAAAGAATCTGCCTTCAAAGCAGGAGACCATGGTTCAATCCCTGGGTCTGGAAGATCCCCTGAAGAAAAGTGAAAGTGAAAGTCCCTCAGTCATGTCTGGCTCTTTGTGACCCCATGGACTGTAGCCGGCCAGACTCCTCCATCCATGGAATTCTCCAGGCCAGAATACTGCAGTGGGTAGCCATTCCCTTCTCCAGGGGTTCTTCCCAACCCAGGGATCGAACCCAGGTCTCCCGCATTGCAGGCAGATTCTTTACTATCTGAAATTACCTGGAGAAGGGAATGGCAACCAATTCCAGCATTCTTGCCTGGAGAAGCACATGAACAGAGAAGCCTGGTGGGCTACAGTCCATGGGTAGAGAGTCAGTCACGACTGAGCGACTAAGGGACACGCACAAGCAATTGTGGAAGGAAGGAAAGAAGCCAGGCCAGACTAGCCCAGCACACATCTAAAGGCAGGAAGAGGTGAGCACCATCACAGCATCACGTATGTCCTTAGACTTGACCCTGTTGTCTCCCAGTGGTGCTGTGGGCGCCACCCGAAGGAGGCGCTACAAGCTGGTGCTTAGCAGAAATGATCTGTATTCAAATCCCAGCCCCACTCTTTAAGACTTGTGTGGCCTTGGGCAAACAAATTACTCAACATCTCTAAACCTTGGTTTCTTCTTCTGTAAAATGAAGATAATAATAGTGTGTAAGGCTTAAATGGGCTTCCCTGGTAGCTCAGAATGTAAAGAATCTGCCTGAAATGCAGGAGGAAACCCAGGTTTGATCCCTGGGTCTGGAAGATCTCTTGGAGAAGGGAATGGCTACCCACTCCAATATTCTTGCCTGGAGAATTCTATGGACAAAGGAGTACACAACCTTGGTTTAAACGAGGTAAATAGGCTTAAATAAGGCAATCAATTGTTTGTGGCACAAATTCAATCAAAGCTCTCTGTTACTCTCACCCCAGACCCCAGAAGGGTGGGCAGATAAATGGCCAACTGAAGCCAGTGACCCCATTGTTCTGGGCTTCCCCTTCTGCTTCCCAGCGCTGGCCAACACCCGGACTGGAGGAATAGAGATCTGCCAGGGGCTGCCGCAGTCAGGCTAGAGGCTGGAAATGGAAGACAGGCTTAGCCAGGTCGTTTCGGCAGCCCCCAAACACGGCATACCTCAGGGCGATCAGGAGATGAGAATCTGTGTGTTTTCCAACAGCTCTACGTTTCAAAGCAAGTTCACTCCCGACTGAGACAAACGCGGGTGTGGCGGTTCCTTGCATTCAAAACAAAAGAAAAGAAAACAAAGAGAACCCCCGCCGCCAACCCCCGGAAGGCCCGCAGACCTTTTCCCAGGCAAAATGTGCCGCGAAAGAGGGGAGGGGGGGGGGCGCCTTTTGTGGCTGCTGCCCGGATTTGGAGCCTAGGAGCACGTCTAAACAACAACAACAACAACAACAACAACCGCATCCCTCTCGGGGGCTCAGGTCAGAAGTCTCACGCCTCAAAGCTCGGGGCCGGGGGACGGGGCGGGCCGGGTCCCAGCCTCTCTCCCAGCGGGTCCCGGGCCAGGCTGAACGCGCCCCGCCCGGGGAAGCACCCGCTCCCCCTGCCGGAATCCCGGGAATGTCGCCGGTACGGGAAGCATCTGGATGGTCCTCTAGGCAGAGGGAGGGGGTCAAACCTGGAATTTCTCGGGTGCTTTTGCACAAATTCCCCTCGAGCTTTTCAAGTCCTGTAAAGTCGAAACCTATGAGAGTAAGAGGGTGGCCGCCCTACTTCCCCCGGCATACTTTCTCGCGGCAAAGGCTCCCAATCCCCGCTCTGCGAGCACCCAAACTCCCCTTTCCCTGGCTCGAAGGATCCCTTCTTTGTGTCTGAGGGAGGAAGCCCTTCCCCGCCTGGAAACCCACAGGGCCGGCCCGGGCAGGTGTTTCCAGCTGGATTGTCGCCATCTTGTGGCGGGATTGGGTGGCCACGCTGGCCCATCGGCCAGACCAGCCCGCCTCTAACTATTTTAGGTCTCAAAAGTACTGTTCCTTCTTTCCCCCAGCCACCTAGGAATGGAAAATTTTAAATCCGTGGAGAAGGAGTTGAACTCTGAGGCGCCTGTCCCCTCCACGCTCACCTGCATGCACGATGTCTTTCTAAACGCATTCAAGTGTTAGCTGGAGAGACCAGCTTTCCTAAGGGCTCTGCCTCCTGAGGCGCCAAAACCAACCTGAAGAAGATGCCAGTCCCCCACCAACTTCCCATGATGCGAACTAATGATTAACAAGACAGAGTCCTGTTCCTACTGGTTAGTAATGTCATTATGCTTGATGAGTATTATTAAAGGACCCCTGTTATTAAAGACTCCCTGTTATTATTATTCAGCATTCGTATTCTGTTTTTTTCAAAACACTCAGGTTATTATCTCCTTGGGTTTTCCAAACACTCCAGAGAGGCAGGCAGGTGACAACTTCATTTTATAAAATAGGGAAACTGAGGCACTGTAATTAGTGGCAAGTTCATGGATTGATGAGTCAACAGTAGTCATTTCTTCCTAGATGATTACTGTCTTACTCTAAAGTGTCATAGATGCCAGTAGATGGTAAATAGACACCCTAACCTGGAAAACTAGTTTCTCTCACCCACTTTTATGACCTATTGTAATCACATTAGAAATCCATCCCAGAAGTTTTAAAACTTACTATTCGTATGCTCATTGCATTGAGCATGTGGGTGTTGTTAATTGCATTTTATTTTATTTTTACAAGGCAAACACAACCCATTTAAAAAAAAAAAGCAAGGGTGTTACAATCAGTAAACCAGATGTATCTTGATTTGGAGAATAAACTGGTTTTCAAGACACTCGTTCATTATGAAAATACCCTATTCAGTAGACATTAGCAAGCATAAAAAAGACCAATAAAAAACTGACCATCTTATTTTAAACTCTGTTATCTTCTCAGAGACATGAAGAGCTGTTTTCTGCTTTCAGACTTTACTTCTTTTCAAAAAAGTCTTCAGTCTTATTAGTAGGTGCACTCATTACCAGAGGGCCTTAAGTTTCTTCAATAACTTTTTTCTTTCCAAAAGAGACAACAAAAGAAATTCCTTTGCTCTGCTCATAGAAAGCCACCGTATAATACAGTCCCCTTTCCCCTCTTTATTCCCCCTCCCTCGCCAACGAAATGGATTCTGTCATTCTGGAAGCCTCCAGTGGGAAGCCCTGGTTGGGTTTGAATTCGGAGCTGAGTCAGCAAGGAGACATAGGAGGATGTGAGAGGCATGTCCTCTCCCCAGTTGCTGAGTTAGCCTAACCCCCAGTAGAGCTATAAAGTTGAAGAAGTTTGTCCTTGGAGCTCTCCCAAACAACATTTAGTGCTCTCTTTTTATCCAGTTCTCACCCAAAATAACACATTTCTAAATGTACATGTTTAAAGAAGTTAAGGAAGTTGTTTGCTGGTCTGGGGGAAATCAGGCTAGACTTCTCAGCCAACCTTCCATTATATTCATTCAACTCATTCATTCACTCAGAAGGGATGTATTTATAAACTGTATTAATAAACACTCTTGATGGGCCTATGATAAGCAAAGCACTTTAAATTCACCTTTCCTATGCATCAAAGCTTTAAGACAGATTCTCATTATCCCCACTTTACAGGTGAGGAAACGAAAGTTTAAAAAAAGCTCAAATAACCTGCTCTCAGTCACACAAGTAGAGGTAGAACTAGGATAGGACTGACTATAAGGTCATGACTTCTGTGTACTCAGAAATATGAAGCTCCCTTCACCATCTGAATTCCTGCAAGTAGGAAAATAAGACTTGGGAGAGTGGTAGGTAAATAGGAAATGAGTTGAAAAACAACAGAGTGACAAAATATTCCCTGTCAGTGGGGAAAGGGTCCTGTGCACACACCTGACATTTACTGTGTCTATGGAGTGGACTCCTGCAGGCCAGCCAGCCTCATCCTTTTGTCTCTGTCTTAGGCCAGCTGGACAAGGTGGGATAGGATGACGAATCAAGAGAGAAGTATGCATGCGAAATTGCTTCAGTCGTGTCCAGCTCTTTGCAACCCTACAGACCGTAGCCCACCAGTCTCATCTGTCCATGGGAGTCTCCAGGCAAGAATACTGGAGTGGATTGCCATGCCCGCCTCCAGGGGATCTTCCAGAGCCAGGGATCGAATCTCAGTTTCTTGTCACTTGCAGGTGGGTTCTTTACCACTAGTGCTATCTGGGGAGCATATGACTCCCCAAACTCTTTCTGACTCTTTCAACTTCCAACCAGTAGGGAAAAGGGTTCTCCAAGGAAATCCCAGCCTTCATCATATACAAAGAGTGCCCAAAGCCCTAGACAATCCTAGTTGAAAAAAATATGTAGGTCCTTACTAGTGTGGTAAGTGGGAATTTTTCCAGGCAGTACAGTATACACTGAATAATAAAAGGGTGACATAACAATGGGGGCTGTGACTTCCACTCAATTGTGAGATTTAAGAAATTGATAGGAAATTGACAGGCAATAAGCAGCATTATTTGAGAGTACTACTCTGGAGTCAAGCTGCCTGAATTGATATCCCAGCACCATCACTTATTAGCTCTATGAACTTCAGCAAGAAATTTGGCCTATCTGTGCCTCTGTTTCTTCATCTGTAAAATGGGAGTAATTATAGTTACCTGCCTCATAAGTTGATGTGAAGATTATATGAGTTAATGTATGTGCTTAGAATAGTGTCTGGTCCATGGTTTAACACAATGCAAATATTAGTATTTACTATCATTATAATAAAAAGAAACTTTTCAATCAAATTTATCTGGGCTTCTATGACAGCTAGGTGGTCCTGGATAAGTTATCCAACCTCCTTGAGCCTCAGTGTCCTCATCTATAAAATAGAGTGATAATACCTGTGCAAGCAGGGGCATTGTAAGGAGTGAGATAATGTGCATGAAAATACTCACCACAATATTGGTGTTAATAGTATATAGCATTAATAGTAGCTCAGTAAATTCCAATTTCCTTTCTTTCTTTAACATTAATGAATTGTTTGGAGTGTGTTTAGTGGTAGCAAAAGAATAGTAAAAGTGAAAATATGTGTAATCTATAATATATATTTTATAATTAAGCTATGTAAATTAAAGTATCTTTTATATTAAAAAGAGAACTCTGTGGCTTGCAGGGATGTCATAGCACCCAGACATAAAATGGCATCCAAGCAGGCCTGTTCCTCAGGAAAACTGTGAGGCATGTCAACAGCAGGTCTGCCCCCAGTTTTCTGTTCAATGTTTTGCTGTGGTTCAACCTTGCCTTCCTCTTCAGATTGTCTGAAGGCAGGGTCTTTGGGAGGAGTGGGGAATGGGATGAGAAAAGGGACTTGAAACGACTCACCCAGGGGGTCCCAGAGCTCACAATTGCTTCAACCCCTTTCCTTTTTCCTTGAAGTCAGGGTCTGAAGTCTGAGGGACTGCATCAGGGCTGAGTGGAAGGAGAGGCTCAGCTTGGGTTTCTGGCACTCTAAGATACCCTGGACCAGATGCGGGTCCAGAGGATCCTTGCTCCCTGCTCCTCAAAGGGCAGCATCAACAACATCTAGGGTCTTGTTAGAAATGCAGAATCTCAGCTTCCACTCAAAACCTAGAGAATCAGAGTATGTGTTTTAACAAGATTCCTGGGAGATTTGGATGCATGTCAAAGTTTGGGAAGCATTGAGTTAGAACCCACGAAGCCTGTGTGGTCTGAATGAATGTGGGATTGGGACATCTGCTTTAAAGTGTGTGTTTCCTCTTCATTTCTTTTTCCCTTGAACCCACACTGTGTGCCTTATATGGAAAAGGCAGTGGCTTGCTATGGGGAGAGTGACCACTTTAATTGATCAGAACTCTCAAGAAGCACAAAACTGGGCAGTGGCCCAGATGACAACTGAAAACTCACTTCGTTTTTCAAATAGGGTTGTGAGAACAACAATCAGTCAGGCAGGATCTGTGGAGCACCTATTTGTGCCAGGTACCTACTATATGCAAGCCCTATGAATGACACAAAGAAATACCATAGTACTGATCTGGGACTCTTCAGGACATCTGGGCTCTGGTCCAAACCTCATTTTTAAGTTGCTGGGCAATTCCTTTCAACCCTCAACATCTTCCTTTCCTGTCTGAAAATCGTGTGGGTCAGATGAGAGGATACTAAATTCCCATCCAAATCTAAAGCGATCTGATTCAAATAGCCCTAGCTTCAAAACCTTAGTCTAATTGAATAGACAAAATGATTTAAAATGATTACACATGAAACAGAGGGCAACTCAGGACAGGATGTGATTAAGGGCTGAGTTGTTCAGAACTGGCAGCGTAGCGATCAAGGGCTCCTGGAAGCTGTGTTTGCAAAGGGCAGTGTTTGGAACCTTTCCAAACTCCTCCCCTCGCTCCCAGAGCCAATAGGGAGCGGGGCGGGCTGGACTTCCACGAGAAGCCACTAGGTGGCGCCGTCATGATATGAAATCCAGGGCTGGTAGGGACGCTCCAAGGGAAAAACCTTTGCTGCCCCTCTGGCTAAAGGAATAATGTGTGCGTGTGTGCCTGAGCGTACTCGTGTGTGTGTTTGCGCGCGCGCTCGGTTGTGTCCGGCTCTTTGCGATCCCACGGTCTGTAACCCACCGTGCTCCTCTGGCTGTGGGATTTTCCCGCAAGAATACTGGAGTGAGTTGCCATTTTCTCCTCCAGGTGGATCTTCCTGACCCAGGGATTGAACCTGCGTCTCCCCTGTCTCCTGCCTTGGCAGGCAAATTCTTTAACTCTGAGCCACCTGGGAATCACAAAAGGAACAATGCTAGTTTCCAGACCTTAGAAACACAGGTTTCTAAGAGTGATGAGGAACTCAGAGCGCAGGGTCGTCTTGTGTCTAAGCAGGAGTGTTTATTCTACCCTGCTCAGATGACATGAAACATGAAAAAAGCAACCAGCAAGAACGGCAGCAGAGAGTACATGGAAGGGCCCACCTTCTTACACACACACACACACACACACACACACTTTAGGCCATTGAGGTGTTGGAGATTCCCCTTCCCAAACTGGGTCTCTACCCCCACTTCCTGATCTTACTTCTCACTTGCCCTACACACAGCAGGGAATTTGAGCCTAAATCTGAAGCCTCCTTCCACATACCCACCTGCAGCAGAGCTTGGTTCTCCCACGGACAGGGAGAGGCCCTGTCTGGTCACTTCGTCCTGAGGTGAGCCCTGTCCGCTCCAGAGCCACCAGCACTCCTGACATCCTCTCCATTTCTTCACCCTGCAAAGGCAAGGGGGCGGGGGGAGGACACAGCGTTTATAAAGGTTCTTCTATGTGCCAGGCTCTAGGCTAGGTGCTTTGCATGTATTGCTCGGGAGTCTACTTCCTCTGCCCTGGTTCCCACTCCCCACTCCCCCCTCTGCCCTTGAAAAACAGCACAAACTGAAACTGGTGAACTCTGCTAGGGAAATAAGCAATCACGCTGAGGTGTAGGCGAAAGTGTGCAAAACTTGCAGCCCCCACACCACGGTCATTTTCATTTCTGTTTCTTGACAACCGTGTGACCGTGTGACTGCATTTAAACTTTATGAACCACAATTTCCACATCTGTAAAATAAAGTAGGGGTTATATAGGAACTGACTTTTTATTTTAAAGTTTCTTACTGTATTAACTTTTTCTTGAGGTGTAATTGACATCCTACAAAGTGGACATCAGTGTACAGCCCATTGAATTTTCAGGCCAACGTCCAACACCCAGACTGAGACCCAAATACAACCAGTATCCTAGAGCCCTCCTCCCTCCTCAAGCTACTAACCTCCCCTACTCCCACCAGGGCGCACACCAGCCCCACTTGTAAGAGAACAAGTTAGTTTTTGCCTATTTTTATATTACACTTAAATGAAATCATATAATATGTACTCTTTCTGGCTTCTGGCTTCTGGCTTCTCTCATTAAACATCATGTTTCACAGTAGCAATAATGGTTTGTTTATTCTATTTACTGTAAGGAATTCCACTGTGTGACTATACAACAATTTATCCATTCTACAATTGTTGGCCATTTGGGGGAAAGTATTATAAATAGTACTTCTCTGAACTTCCTAGTAGTTATCTTTTCCCCAGTATTTTTTATTGTGGTAAAATACATATAAAATTTACCACCTTAACCATTTCTCAAAATTAAGATGTAATTGACATATAGCATTATATTAGTTTCAGATGGACAACATAATGATCCAATATTTGTATTTATTGCAAAATGATTACCACACTAAGTCTAATTAACACCCATCATCTTGACCATTTTTTAGCATGTAGTTCAGTAGTTAATACATACATAATTTTGTGCAACCATCACCACCATCTATCTCCATAATTTTTTCATCATATAATACTGAAATTCTATACTATGAATTCTCCATCCCCTCCTCCAGCCCCTAGCAACCATCATTATATTTTATATCCCTGGGTGATTTGATTACTCTAAGTAATTCATGTAAGTGGTCTAGCATATATTACTATCTTTTGGTGAATGTTTATACTCATTTCTATTTGACACAAGACTCTGATTTCTAATATTTCCCTTTTTGTGCCACTTTTGAGTAAATCTGAATTTGCGCATGTTAAGACATCTGTATCTTGGTGACAAGGGGTGTGCTCACCCTTTTCCTGGTAGGCTGGCTCTGAAGGCATCTGAGAAGGTCGGGGCTGACAGAATTTTGCCAGCTCCTAAATTGGCTTCCTCTAACAGGTGTGTAGCTACCTGTACAACCTGCACAACTTCTATTCATCACATTTCATGTGTTTTTATTGTTTCCAAAATTAGGTTGTCAGATCATTGAACAAAAAGGACCTTATCTTTCCGTTGTATTATATCTCCCACAGAGCTGACCAGAAATTGGGAACAAAGTGGATGGATGTTCAATTGATTATTTTTATATTAAGCCCATTGGGTTGGCCCACACTAGATTAGATTAAACTAGACCAGCCAGTGGAGGAAGAGTTGCCACTGAAGAAAGTCCAAATTATTCTGGAGTAGGAAAGGGCCCTGAAAAAGGGCAAAAGTCTCTTTTCTCTAATTCTCATCAAAAGATGCACTTGTATTTGATTGGCTCGATTTGGTCCCATGCAGTGTCTGAAAAAATTAATCCAATCAGGGTCTTGCAATGCATATATGTCTGCTTTTAAAAACTATATGCATATATGCATTTCATTAACTTTTGAGATCATGAAACAAAGAAAAGCACATAAAACACGTGGATGCAATATACTGAGTAACTAGTGTACAATTATGTAATCACTATGCAGATCCAGAGGGAAAACATGGCTGGCATCCCCAAAGCCCGTATGCCATGTGTCTCTTCCTGATCACAACTCCCTCCTTCCTTCCCTCCAGAGACGACTATTATCCTGACTTTTATAGCAATCATTTCCTTGTCTTTTAGTTCTGACAAATAAGCATCTTTTAAAAATACAGTTTTGACTGTTTTGAATTTCATATAAATACCATGTGTGTATTCCTTTCCATCTTGTTCTTTTACTCAGTATTGCTTTATGATTGCTATCTCATGTGGCTATAGTTCATTTGTTTTCATTGGAGTATAGTATTTCTATCTACAAATATACCACGATTTATTTATTCAATTGTTGCATATTTGCGGTTGACTCCAATTTAGGCTGTTTGGGAATAATGTTGCCGTATAGCTATTCCTATACACATTTCCTGATGTTTATGTTTATACATGTCTCTAGCATATAAATTTAGAAGTGAAATGACTGGTTCATAATATTTGCATATATTCAGCTTTACTGTACTCTACCAAACTGTTTTTTAAAATTCTACCAATTTACACACCTATAAGCAACAGGAAAAAGTTCCCATTACTTCACATCCTTGCAAATATTTTGTATTGTCAGGCCTCTTAATTTTTGTCAAACTGGTGCCTCTGTGGTAGATTTTCATTGTGGTTTTAATTTGTATCTCCTTGTATATCAAGTGATGGCTGCTTTTTAATATATTTATTAACTATGTGTTTTTCCACTTTTGAGAGGTGCTAAAGTCCTTTCTTCCTTTTATTGTCCATTTCTTATTGGCCCTTGGAATAAGTTTCTTATGTATTCTGGATCCAGGGCCTTTGTCAACAGAACATGTTGGGAATATCTTCTCCTGTTTTATGAACTATGGTTTCTCTTTCTTTATAGTATCTTGCAGTAAACAGAAAGTTCCTAATTTAAATGTAGTCAAGGGACTTCTCTGGTGGTCCAGTGGAAGACTCTGCACTTCCACTGCAGGGGACACAGGTTCAATCCCTCGTCATGCCAGCTAAGATCCCTGAGTGCTGTGCGGTTTGGCCAAAACAATGTGGTCACAAGTTTCAATCCTTTCTTGTATGATTGGTGCTTCTGTTTCATATTCAAGATGCATTGTTTAAGATATTTTCAAGGTCATGAAGATATTTTTTGATATTGTTGTTGTTCACTCACTAAGTTGTGTCTGACTCTTTGCAACCCCATGGACTGCAGCACTCCAGGCTTCCCTGTCCTTCACCATCTCCCAGAGCTTGATCAAACTCAGGTCTATTGAGTTAGTGATGCCATCCAACCATCTCATCCTCTGTCATCTCCTTCTCCTCCTGCCTTCAATCTTTCACAGCCTCAGGGCCTTTTCTAATAATATTTTTCTAAATATATTTTATATTTTATAATATTATTGTATATTATCTCCTACAATTTTATTGGTTTTCCTTTTACATATTGGTGTATAATCCACATGAAACTAGCTATTGTGTATGGTGTGAGGTAGGGATCCAATTTAAAATGTTTCCACATGAATACCCAACTAGCCAGTGTTAAAAAGACTGTTCTATTACCAATATTCTGCATAGAACTCTTTTAAATAAATGACAAAATAATATGTGTGTGGATTGGTGTCCAGCCTGTCTGTTTCTTCCGGTGGTCTGTCTATCTCCACACAAATACCACGCTGCCATATTTATTATAACTTAAATTATTATATCAGAAAGAGCAGTTTTTCCCACCCGGTTCTTCTTTTTCAAGAAGATATTGATGATTTTTTATCTTTTGTATTTTTATATAAATGTAGAACTCCCTTGGACAGCAAGGAGATCCAACCAGTCCATCCTAAAGGAAATCAGTCCTGAATATTCATTGGAAGGACTGATACTAAAGCTGAAACTCCAATACTTTGGCCACCCGATGAGAAGAACTGACTCATTGGAAAAGACCCTGTTGCTGGGAAAGATTGAAGGCAGGAGGAGAAGGGGATGACAGGGGATGAGATGGTTGGATGGCATCACTGACTCAGTGGACATGAATTTGAGTAAACTCCAGGTGATGGACAGGGAGGCCTGGTGTGCCGCAGTCCATGGGGTCACAAAGAGTTGGACACAACTGAGCGACTGAACTGAACTGAACTGAGAATTGGCTTATGAATTTTCAAGAAAGGATAAGGAATTTTAAAGAGATTGTTATTAATTTCTAGTGTAATATCATTATAGTCAGAATAGTATTCCATATGATGACAGTCCTCCCATATGTGTGGATATTTTCTTTATGGAAAAGTATAATACTGATCTTTGAAATAGTTCTTATGCATTTGAAAAACATGTATTATACAGTTGTTGGTGGAATATTCTGTATGTAGCCATTAAATAAATTTCTTGTTCAAATCTTTTTTATCCTTTACATATATTTGTCCTATCAATAACTGAGAGAAGAGATTTTAAAAGCTCCCTTAAATTTTGAACTTTCTTATTTCTCCTTGTGTAGGTCTGGGAAAGTGAAAGTCACTTAGTCATGTCCAACTCTTTGCCACTCCATGGATTATATAGTCCATGGAATTCTCCAGGCCAAAATACTGGAGTGGGTAGCCTTTCCCTTCTCCAGGGGATCTTCCCAACCCAGGGATTGAACCTAGGTCTCCAGCATTGCAGGAGGGTTCTTTACCAACTGAGCCACAAGCTCTACCAATAAGTGAGAGAAGAGTGTTTAAAAGCTCCCTTAAATTGTGAATTTTTAAATTTCTCCTTGTGGTAGGTCTATGATTCAACTAAAGTTAGTTTTTGTGTGTGCTCTGTGTTAGGGGTTGAATATATGGTTTCTTAATTTCAATAATGCTGACAGATTGCTTATCAGACTAACTACTCATTTCAATCATATCAGCAGTGTACGAGCTCTTTTCTCCCCACATTCTCTTTAACATTTGATGTTACCTACCTTTCTAGTTTTTGCCAAAGCAAGAGGTATCTTGTTTTAATGAAAATTTCTACAATTAATTGAGTTTGAGTCACCATTGATTTTTGTGATGCTATCCAATGATCCTATTAAGAAATCTACTGTTATTCTATATCTTGCTTCTTTTTTGTCATCTAATTTTCTCTTGAAGCTTTTCTAATATCTTTTCTTTATCTATGGTACTGAAATTTCAAAATAATGCATCTTCTTCCACTTGAAGGGCTGTTAAACTATGTCCTTTGGCTGTGGGATAAATTCTCCCCTTCTGTTTCCTCTGTTCTTTCTTTTTGTGAACTCTCATTCATAAATTAGACATTCCAGATTGACCCTCCAAATTTCTTTCATGGTCTTTACTTTTTAATAGCTTACTTTACTTGGGTGGAGATACCAATGATCTTTTATAACAAATCTCAGCTTCCTAAAATTTCAGCTGTTCTCTGCTGTTTCTATTTCATAACATGCCATCATAACTTTTTTAAAAAGTATGAGATTTTCTTATCTCTCTAAGCATATTAATTGAAGTTTATCTTTTAAAAATTTCTTCTGTTTCCTGAGTTTTTTCAGGTAATTTTAAGAACTTTTGTGCAGCAATATGGATGGACCTAGAGAATGTCAGACTGAATGTAGTAAGCCAGAGAAAGACAAATATTATATGATATTGCTTATATTTGGAATCTAAAAAATGATACATATGAACTTATTTACAAAACAAAAAGAGAGTCACAGACATAGAAAACAAACTTATGGTTACCAAAGGGAAGAGGAGTAAGGCGAGAAATACATTTAGGAGGTTGGGATTAGCAGTTGTGTCCGACTCTTTGTGACCCCATGGGCTATACAGTCCATGGAATTCTTCAGGCCAGAATACTGGAGTGGGTAACCATTTGATTCTCCTGGCCAGAATACTGAAGTGGTTAGCCTATCCCTTCTCCAGCAGATCTTCCCAACCCAGGAATCGAACTGGGGTCTCCTGCATTGCAGACAGATTCTTTACCAGCTGAGCTATCAGGGAAGCCATCATATATATATATAATACAATACAAAAACTAGATAACCAACAAAGACCTACTGTATAGCACAGGCAACTATACATTTTGTAATAACCTGTAAGGGAAAGGAATCACTGTGCTATACACCTGAAATAAGCATGATATCGTAAATCAACTATATTTCAATGTTTTTTTAAAAAGTAATAAAAAGACCTTTCTTCTTGTTTTCCCTCTTTCATTTTAGAGGCTTTCTTCAAATGTCAGCTTATCCTTGATTATTTATTCATATTTATAGTTTAAAAGTCATGAAATTATGAAAGCAATTGTATGTAGAAAACTTAATGACTGAGGGCTTTCAGTCCAGCATATGTATGAAGCTTGGAAGACACCACTTCATCCTAATAAGTAAAAAGTTGAAAAAACTGAAAAATTACCAATTCTTCTTAGATCCATAGACGAAGTGAGATCACAGGGCAAACTGCTACTACTGCTGCTAAGTCACTTCTGTCGTGTCCGACTCTGTGCGACCCCTTAGATGGCAGCCCACCAGGCTCCCCCCGTCCCTGGGATTCTCCAGGCAAGAACACTGGAGTGGACTGTCCTTTCCTTCTCCAATGCATGAAAGTGAAAAGTGAAAGTGAAGTCGCTCAGTTGTGTCCGACTTTTCGCGACCCCATGGACTGCAGCCCACCAGGCTCCTCCGTCCATGGGATTTTCCAGGCAAGAGTACTGGAGTGGGGTGCCATTGCCTTCTCCAACAGGGCAAACTGCTGCCCTCCGAATTGGAGACACCAACAGACAAACATTGAGGATCACAACTTAGCGGAGCAGAAACCCATAAGCAGCAGTCTCCACAGGAATCAGTGCTGAGTGGAGAAACCTGAGCTGTAATTGACAAATTGTTGGAGGCTCCATGTGGACAAGTCTGAGAGATTAAAAAAAAAAACAAAAAAACAGGGGGAGCCAGTCACTGCAGAACCCCCATTCTTCTTTTACCTCCAGATCCTCAAAGTGAATATTGGAGGAAAAATTCCCTCATGCTTCCAGCAGGCAGTGGGGAAATGAACCATTTTTAAATATGCTTGAGCATTCTATTTTTCTTTAATTCTTCTCTAAGGAGAAACTAGTTAACCAGAGGCCAACATATTGGGTTTTATTAGAGCCTAGCTGACCTGGGGGAAGGGAAATATGCAACTTCATTCTACCTAAGGGGTGGGAAGCATTGAAAAGCACAGGCAAAGTACCACAATCCAGATAGAGACTCAGCCAACTACTGAGATCTAATTAAGACCTAAGAACACTTTCACTGCCCTCCCCCCCCCCCCCATTTACCAACTCATTATTAAAGCCTTATTTGCAACAGTTTCTTTAGCATGGTAGATTATTTCTAACTATCAAAAAATTACAAAACATACTAAAAACCAAAAATTTGTTGAAGAGACAGAGCAAGCTTCAAAAGCAGACTCAGATATGGCAGGGATGTTAGTATTATTGACCTCGGCATTTAAAATAGCTGATTAATATACTAAGGGTCTAATGGATAAAATAGATAGTATGCCAGAACAAATGGGCAGTGTAATCAGAGAGATGGGAATCCTAAGAAAGAAACTAAAAGAAATTCTAGACCAAAAAATTATAACATAAGAACGATTCAAGCTACTCCCTCAACTTGTTGAAAAATATCTACAAAAAATCTTCAGCTAGCATCACACTTACTGGCAAAAAAAAAAAAAAAACTGACAAGAAACTGTCCCACAAAGATCAGGAACAAATCAATGACATTCTCTGTCACTTACTCATTTTTCAACATCACTTTAGAAGTTCTGGGCAATGCAGTATGGCAAGAAAAGAAAAGGTATGTAGATTGAGAAGGAAGAAGTAAAACATTGTCTGCAGATGACATGATCATCTAGGTAGAAAATCTGAAAGAATCAACAAAAACATCTGGAACTAATAAGCAGTTATAGCAAGATTTTAGGATATAAGGTTAATTTACAACAGTCAATAGCTTTCCTATGTACCAGCAATGAACAAGTGGAATTTGAAATTAAAAGTGTATTGCCATTTATATTAACACATGAAAATGAAATATTTATGTATAAAAGTAACAAAATATATGTAAGATCTATATGAAAAAAACTATAGAAACTTAAAGAAATCAAAGAAGAACTAAATAAATGGAGAAATATTCATGGGTAAAAAGACTCAATATTGTCATCATTTCTTCCCAATTTGATCTATAGATTCAATGCAATCCCAATAAAAACCCCAGAAAGTATGCTTAAAGTGGATAACCGTCAAGGACCTACTGTATAGTACATAGAATTCTGCTCAGTGTTATGTGGCAGCCTGGATAGAATGGAAGTTTGGGGGAGAATGGATACATGTATATGTATGACTGAGTCCCTTTGCTGTTTACCTGAAACTATTACAATATTATTTGCTAATCACCTATACCCCAATAAAAAGTTTAAAAAAAAGCAGCAAATTATTTTGTGGGTATTAACTAACACATTCTAAAGTCTATATGGAAAGACAAAAGACTCAGAATAGTCAACACGATATTGAAGTAGAAAAACAAAGCTAGAAGACTGCCACAGCCCAACTTCAAGACTAAATACAAAGCTATAATAATCAAGACACTATGGTACTGGTGAAAAAATTGACAAGTTTCTCAATGAAACAGAATAAACAGTCCAGAAATAGACCCACGCAAGCATAGTCAATTGATCTTTGACAAGGAGCAAAGACAATACAATGGAGCAAAGGTAGTCTCCTCATAAACAGGGTAGGGGAAAAAGAAATCCACATGGAGAAAAATGAACATAGATGCACACTTTACACAATTCATAAAAATTGACTCAATATGAATATGACTCAATATGAATCACCCCCCTAAATGTAAAACGTAAAACTATAAAACTTCTGGGAAATAGCACAGGAACAAACCTCAATGACCTAGGGTTTGGCAATAACTTCTTCAATACAACTCCAAAAAATGTACTCCATGAGAGAAAGAATTGATGGATTTTATTGGTGGTCATGATGGAGTAGGAAGGCCCTGAACTCACCTCCTTTCACAAGACATCCAAATTACAACTATCTACAGAACAGTTACCTATGAGAACAACCTAAAAACTAGCACAAGTGAAAATATAATGAAGGAAATACACTGAGATGGGTAGAAGGGGTAGAGATAGGGTCTAGTCAAGACCCGCACCTCTGGGTGGGCAACTCACAGAGCGAGAGTAATCAAAATGCAGAGGTTCTTGCCAAGGAGCCAAGGATCCAAACTCCAGAATGGGCTGCCCAGCTTGGGAGTCATGCACTGGAAAGATGAGCCCCCAGAAGGGCTGGCTTTGAAGGCCACTGGGGGCTTGTATTGCAAAAATCAAGAGCTATATTGTTGTAGGAAACAGAATCCCTGCTCTTTTTTAAAAAAAAATTAATTTATTCTTTTAATTGGAGGCTAATTACTTTACAATATTATAGTGGTTTTTGCCATACATACGTGAGTCATACATGGGGGTACATATGTTCCCCATCCTGAACCCCCCTCCCACCTCCCTCCCCATCCCATCCCTCAGGTTCATCCCAGTGCACCAGCCCTGAGCACCCTGTCTCATGCATCGAACCTGGACTGGCGATCTATTTCACATTATGGTAATATACAGGTTTCAATGCTATTCTCTCAAATCATCCCACCCTCACCTTCTCCCACAGAGTCCAAAAGTCTGTTCTTTACATCCACACAAGGCATGAGATGTTCAACCCTTTACTACAAAATAGGCTTTGTTGGATGACTTTGCACAACTGTAGGATAATGTAATGTAAGTGTTCTAAGCATGTTTAAGTTAGATTAGGCTAAGCTATGATGCTGAGTATGTTAAGCAATTAAATGCATTTTTGACCAACAATGGCTCATCAAGACATAACCCCATTGTAAGTCAAGGAAGATCTGTGTACGAAGTATTGTCTCTACAGCCAGCTTCTCCAGAAAAGAATTCCCCAGCGGTGGTACCAGCTATCAGAGTTTTGAAAGTGGGAAGGAGTGGAACTGAGGACTCAGATACTCTTTCAACCTGTCTTTTTGTTTTCATTGCCACACCTCATCCTTGCTCTTCATGGCCCTTGTAGATTTCCAAGTTTTTATCCACTTCTCACTGATGCATTCTGTGGTTCATAACTGTCACTATTCTGGTCAGTTGTCTCTCCCTCACTAGCTTTCTAACCTGAAAAAAGTTGTTGGAATCTGTAGTGTGTTAATGTCTCCTTTCCTCTGTCTTTGAGTCCTTATATAATTTCCATCTCAATTATTTCCATCTTTTCATCTGCCATAAATCAATATGTCACTCTAAATTCTCATCCAGTTGTTCATCTAGTCTAATTGATATTCTAAATATGTCCTGGATACATACTCACAAATACTACTTTATATCTGGCCTTCCTGGAATCACTAAAAACAGAAATTATAATCTCAGGGGTAGTGAAGAAAGTGTTAGTTGTTCAGTCATGTCCAACTCTTTGTGAACCCATGGAAAAGTGCTAGTTGTTCAGTCATATCCAACTCTTTGTGAACCCATGGACTGTAGCCAATCAGGGTCCTCTGTCCATGGGATTCTCCAGGCAAGAATATGGAGTAGGTAGCCATTCCCTTCTCCAGGGGAACTTCCCAACCGAAGGATTGAACCCAGGTCTCCTGTATTCCAGGCAGTCCTTTACTGTCTGAGCCAACAGGGAAGCCTATCTAAGGGGGAGGGGAATCTCAAAGTAGGCATTTGCCTTTGTGTCTCAGTACTAACCAAGAGCAAAGATGTCCCAGTATGAAGGCTCCTGGCCATTTGACTGGTGTCCTTTAATAGGGAGATGGTTGTTTTTCCAAAACACCAGTATTTCTTGGGATAACGCATATCCTTTTATCCTGTGCTTATCAAAGAATTTCCTGGAATTAATGCTAGTTCTCACTTTCCTTCTTTCCAGGAAGAGCCTTGGTTGTATCATTGCAACTGTCATTGAAAAATAACCAATAAGTCTGGAAATTGGGAACCTCAGAGCCTAATTACTCTTGAGAGTGTTATATCTAATTGACCCGATAAGCTAAAGCCCAGGTCCTAGGTCCATGATGGCCCTGGGATGTTCTGATACTTCGGGGAAATTCATCTATCCAGCAAACAACACTCCCCTTCTTCCTCTACTACACTGACTACAGTACCAAATTCTGAAACAGTATTCACCATATTTTCAGTTTTATCCAATATATCCTCAAAGGGTAGGCTGCATGGTTATGATACAGTCAGTCAGGAAATAACCTGAAAAAAATCCCTTTATGTCAGACTGATAGCTTCTTTTTTAGTATAAAAATAAGTAAAGCCAAGCACATGAACAAAATGTACACACAGCATTATCTCTGTATACACACATACACTTACAGAAGTCGTATTTGTGTTCATACTCCAAGCTGCCCCATCATAACACACTCCTAAAAACTTAAGACTCCTTTGGCTCTGCTGGTTGCCAAGGTGACTCTTACTGGAGTAAACACAGTTTTGCTGGTTGACTCAGACAGAGAGAGCTTCATTTAGGACATTTCAAGTCCTCTGTTGAGGAGCCCTCCCTTTCCTGAGGTCTTTATTCCTGCCCACTCCCTCACCAACACCAGGCAGACATGTGCACTTGCCAGCTACAGAGCTGGCTCATGGAACTCTATGTGGGAATCCTCAGTTAACACAGGGAGACCAAAGAGAAACAGGGAAAAAAAAATCTCAAAGCTCAGCTGAATTCCAGGAGCCTACTCATTCCAATACTAACAGATGAGTAGAACAGGAAAGCAAGTGTCATGATCCCCCTGCCCCCCATTTTCCCTGACTCCCTCTTCTGATCATTCCAGCCTCCTACTCTCCTTACCATCCCTGCATCTGAAGCAGCTCTAACACTTAAGTTTGGAGACCCAACGTCATTCACTCCTAGTTATATTCAGTGTTACAGTCCTTGAGTCAACTAAGGCTGTACTAAAACTGAAATAGTTTTTTTTAAGGATGAGATAAAAGGACTCTGGAAAAGCTCAGTGCTCCTTCTCAGGAAGACAGGGGTGCCTTAACACGGCACAACCTACAAAGCCAGGGCCTCCCTTTGAGCCCTTCTGGTTTGGCTCAGGTGGTCAGTAAAAGAGGGTAGGCCAATAGGCTCACAATTTTTCTAAACTCCAAATTTTTTATTTGTTCTTTTTTAAAAAAAATATTTTCTCTGCCTTGTTCCCTAGTATGAAATGAAGCAAAAGGACTTATAGTTTGAGCCTCTGGCTGGGCCTTTGAATGCACTGTATGTTTCTCCCCAGATTTCCCTTGAGGCAAAACTCAGTCTCTTTGATAGTTTTTCTAAGAAATCCACTCATGTCAAATTTTGGTGACCTTAGTCAAATTTACTTAAGCTTTGGAGGAATTACAAGAAGAGGATCTCATCACAAAATGAAGAACCTTTTCCTGTCTCCCCAGCCCTTCTCCCCTCTGCTCTCCTTCCACTCTGCCCAACCCCCACAACCTCTAAATTTTTCTCACTTGATTGGGCATAGTCGTTTCCCTCTCTCTCTGAAACTGTAGTGTTTATATCAAGACTCTAATGGGAAAGAGTGGTTGGGGAGAAGGCAGGAAGGGAGTAGGGCTTCTCTCCTAAGTTTGTATTAGCATATTGATCAGAATGCTGAGGAAAACAAAAGCTTCTTCATTAGCATAATTCACTTTCTTTAGAAGACAATCACATTACGGGCACCAATGCCTTTTCTCTGATATCTGGAGATGCATAGATGTGATATAGATTTCTATTGTTCATTTCAGTTCAGTTCAGTTGTTCAGTCATGTCCAACTCTTTGTGACCCCATGGACTGCAGCATGCCAAGCTCCCCTGTCCATCACTCACTCCTGGAGCTTGCTCAAACTCATGTCCATCAAGTCGGTGATGCCATCCAACCATCTCATCTTCTAATGTCCCCTTTTCCTCCTGCCTTCAATCTTTTCCAGCATCAGGATCTTTCCAAATGACTCGTTCTTCACATCAGGTGGCCAAAGTATTGGAGTTTCAGCTTCAACATCAGTCCTTCCAATGAATATTCAGAACTGATTTCCTTTAGGATGGACTGGTTGGATCTTCTTGCTGTCCAAGGGACTCTCAAGAGTATTCTCTAAAACCACAGTTCAAAAGCATCAATTCCTCAGTGCTCAGCTTTTTTTATAATCCAACTCTCACATCCATACATGACTACTGGAAAAAACATAGACGGACCTTTGTTGGCAAAGTAATGTCTCTGCTCTTTAATACTCTGTCTAGGTTGGTTATAGCTTTTCTTCCAAGGAGCAAGCGTCTTTTAATTTCATGGCTGCAGTCACCATCTGCAGTGATTTTGAAGCCCTCAAAAATAGTCTCTCACTGTTTCCATTGTTTCCCTGTCTATTTGCCATCAAGTCTAAGCCAGGCTTCAGCAATACATGAACCGTGAACTTCCAGATGTTCAAGCTGGTTTTAGAAAAGGTAGAGATAAATTGCCAACATCCACTGGATCATCGAAAAAACAAGAGAGTTCCAGAAAAACATCTATTTCTGCTTTATTGACTATGCCAAAGCCATTGACTGTGTGGATCACAACAAACCATGGAAAATTCTGAAAGAGATGGGAATACTAGACCACCTGACCTGCCTCTTGAGAAACCTATATGCAGGTCAGGAAGCAACAGTTAGAACTGGACATGGAACAACAGACTGGTTCCAAATAGGAAAAGGAGTACGTCAAGGCTGTACATTGTCACCCTGCTTGTTTAACTTATATGCAGAGTACATCATGAGAAATGCTGGGCTGGAAGAAGCACAAGCTGGAATCAAGATTTCTGGGAGAAATATCAATAATCTCAGGTATGCAGATGACAGCACCCTTATGGCAGAAAATGAAGAGGAACTAAAAAACCTCTTGTTGAAAGTGAAAGAGGAGAGTGAAAAAGTTGGCTTAAAGCTCAACATTCAGAAAACTAAGATCATGGCATCTGGTCCCATCACTTCATGGGAAATAGATGGGGAAACAGTGGAAACAGTGTCAGACTTTATGTTTTGGGGCTCCAAAATCACTGCAGATGGTGATTGCAGCCATGAAATTAAAAGACACTTACTCCTTGGAAGGAAAGTTATCACCAACCTAGATAGCACATTAAAAAGCAGAGACATTACTTTGTCAACAAAGGTCCGTCTAGTCAAGGTTATGGTTATTTCAGTGGTCATGTATGGATGTGAGAGTTGGACTGTAAAGAAAGCTGAGCACGAAAAAATTGATGCTTTTGAACTGTGGTGTTGGAGAAGACTCTTGAGAGTCCCTTGGACTGCAAGGAGATCCAACCAGTTCATCCTAAAGGAGATCAGTCCTGGGTGTTCATTGGAGGGACTGATGCTGAAGATGAAACTCCAAGACTTTGGCCACCTCATGCGAAGAGTTGACTCATTGGAAAAGACCCTGATGCTGGGAGGGATTGGAGGCAAGAGGAGAAGGGGATGACAGAGAATGAGATGGCTGGATGGCATCACCGACTCAATGGACATGAGTTTGAGTAAACTCCGGGAGTTGGTGATGGACGGGGAGGCCTGGCATGCTGCGATTCATAGGGTCACAAAGTGTTGGACACGACTGAGTCACTGAACTGAATTGAACTGATGGGATTGGATACCATGATCTTAGTTTTTTGAATGTTGAGTTTTAAGCCAACTTTTTTACTCTCCTCTTCCACTTTCATCAACAGGCTCTTTTGTTCTTCTTTGCTTTCTGCCATAGGGTGGTGTCATCTGCATATCTGAGGTTATTGATATTTCTTCTGGCAATCTTGATTCCAGCTTGTGCTTCATCCAGTCCAGCATTTTGCATGATGTGTTCTGCATAAAAGTTAAATAAGCAGATTGACAATATGCAGCCTTGACGTACTCCTTTTCCTATTTGGAACCAGTCTGTTGTTCCATGTCCAGTTCTAACTGTTCCTTCTTGACCTGCATACAGATTTCTCAGGAGGCAGGGTCAGGTGGTCTGGTATTCTCATCTCTTGAAGAATTTTCCACAGTTTATGGTGATTAACACAGTCAAAGGCTTTGGCATAGTCAATAAAGCAGAAATATATGTTTTTCTGAAACTCTCTTGCTTTTTCGATGATCCAAAGGATGTTGGCAATTTGATCTCTGGTTCCTCTGCCTTTTCTAAATCCAGCTTGACATGTTTATAGGTAGATAGATAGATAGAATGATAGATATAACCATGTAGGTATCTATCTAACAATAGAAATCGCTTCTGACTCTGAGCCTAAACAAGAAAACTGTTGGAAACCTCTCTCTTTCCTGGCTGAGTCACTTGGGATCTTGCTCATTCTTCATGGGTAAAACTGATGGTTTTGGCCATAGCTGTTGCTCATCACTCTGCACCTGGTACCTGGAGCCACTTCTGCCCCTCCCTCTTCTCATCTGTCCTACTCTCCAGCCCTTGCCCAATGGTAGAGAATGGTCCCATGTGGCCATCTGTGATGTTTTCCTAAGTTAGGGGAGTTCTCCGCTCTGGTCTTTAAATGTAAGTCCACCTGTTACAACTCTTCTGTGTTACTTGCTCTCTCAGTTTCTCAATGGGTCTTCTCCTTGAAGGATACCCCTCAGTATTGCACATAAAAATATCCCTTAAAACCAAACTTATTAACTATTTCAGGGACAAGTCCCACTTCTTTGCCTCGCTCCTACTTCAATGTGCACCCTTGGCTCTCTCTGATGTGTACAGGGTGATGGGAAGATGCAATATTGTTAATTCCAGCTTTCTGGGCATCTCCCCTCTCATCTACCCTGTTTCTCCCAAGATTTCTGTGTCTGTTGGCTCTACATGCAAATAAGATTCTTTATAAAATCCTGATATTCTAACAATGCTATCTAGTAGAAATGTAATGCAGCTTCTATCAAGCGTGAAAGTGAAAGTGTTAGTCGCTCAGTCATGTCCGACTCGTTGTCACCCCATAGACCGTAGCCTACTAGGTTCCTCTGTCCATGGGATTCTCCAGGCAAGAATACTGGAGTGGTTTGCCATTCCCTTCTCCAGGGGATCTTCCCAACCCAGAATTCAGCTCCCCTACATAACCTTGGATTTGTAAGGTTACATCAAGTTATCAGTGCAGCTGCCATTGTTGTTGCTGTGGTTCAGTTGCTCCGTCATGGAGCGCAGCATGCCAAGCTTCCCTGCCTTCACTGTCTCCTGGAGCTTGCTCAAACTCATGTTCATTGGGTTGGTGATGCCATCCAACCACCTCATCCTCTGTCACCCTCTGTGTAACTTTAAATCTAGCAGCCACATTTTTTTCTTTTAAAAAGAAAGGAAACAAATCAAATTAATCCTAATAATACTTAACTCTATATTTAAAATAGTATTATTTCAACAGATAGTCAATATAAAATATTTAAGTGAAATTAGTTTTCATACTAAATCTTTGAAAACTAGTGTACATTTTACACTTACAGCATATCTCAAATCAGAATAGCCACATTTCAAGCGCTCTATAGCTTTATGTGGCTAGCTGCTGTCATATTGGACTGCACAGTCCTAGAGTTTCAAATGTAGGTTTGTAAACAGGCCCCGCTCATGTGGACAAAATATGCACAGATGTATCAAGTCCACACTTCTCAGCTGAACTTTTAAGGCCCTCGGTAATGTGCCGCACCGCTGCAATCCATCTCCTCTTATCAGTATTCATTACTCCGCGTTCATTCCTGCCTCTGTGCTCAAACGGTGCCATTTATCCTCAGTAACTCTCTTTTTCCTTTTGTTTCTAACTCCCAGTCCAGCTACAGTTCTATCTCTTCCTGGACTGCAGCAGTTTCTACTGCTCTTTCTTCAGAGCTTCTTACAGTAAGGATATACAGGAAGAAAATAATTAACTTCTAAAATTTAGAAGTTACATTGATTACATTGTCTTGGTATTATGTACTGTTTTAGCGGAAATTCTTCTCTCAATCAAAACCGGAAGCACTTTCAGAAAAATGTCTGTGTTGTATCTTTGTACCTTTTGGTCACCCATATGACCTACCCTAACACAGATCCCACAATATATACTAAAATGCTTTTAATATGTAGATGTAGTTTTTGTGTGATTTCATTTGTACCTCATCTCTCCAGTTAGATTGAAAATTTCTCCCAAAATATATGGTGATTCTTTTTTTAAATCTCCCAAACCACTTAGCACAAATTCTACTAGGATTTAAATATCTAAGTTTTGCCAAAATTGCAAAGTTACCTAGACTTATTTGATTCTTAAGACAATCCTTTGACCCAGGACTTACTGATATCATCATCACCTTATAAATGATCAATGCGAGGCTCAGAGAAGTTGGTTGATTTTCTTGAAGTCACGTTAGTAAAATGCTTTAGAGCCGAAACATCTAACTACAAACAAGAGACCTTACCTTCTAAATCAGTGGTTGCCACCTGCACTTCTGTTACACCCCAGCCTTACTCCCTCCAAATTAGAGCAGAACAAGTGATTTTATTATGCTTGATTTTTACAATTAATGTTCTCCAGGAGATTATTGGGCATCTGGCCCTGTCATGTCCAAGAACAAGCATTTGGGAGTTACTACTTGACAGTGCTGTGTAAAAGGCAGCTCTCTGCTCTGCTCCTGTGGGGAGAATTTCCAGGTCAAATCGCCTTTGTAAGGGATCCCCTCCACCTGCTTTTCTGCTCTGTCCTGAAAAGAGAAAGGAACAAAAAAATAAATATGTGTGAATGAATACTATTCAGTATTAGTTCTATCTAAATGTAAGTACTCATGTTTACTACTCCAAAAATCCAGTGATAATAGTTCAGAACTTTGAGCCACACATTCTCCCTCCACCCAGAGTGCCCCACACCCATTAAGAGCAGCATTATTAAAAACAGCAGCTACTGGGCGTGCTTAGAAACAGCTCTTCTTGAGTAAATAACTTGGAATGTTTTTATTTTAGAATATCAAAGGGAGTCTGGACCACATTATGGCTAATTGACTACATATTTCCATGAGCAGAAATGAAGCTATATTTTAGCTGTAAGGATACCGACCACATCGTCTTTAATGCTGGTTACCAGCTTTTAAAAAAGAGATGCGAGAGAGAGAAGAAACAAAAAGTGAATTATACACTGGACTTCAGCCTGACTTAAATCTTAGTTCTAATTCTAGACTAAGGAGGTTATGGGGAATGTAGCACATATATTTTGGCCTAATTACATCAACTGCAACCATGCTACCCGGCCCTATCTTTGTAGAGATCTATTCTGATAAAGGAATGTTCTTTTTACTTTTTTTTAATTGGAGGCTAATTACTTTACAATATTGTGGTGGTTTTTGCCATACATTGACATGTATCAGCCATGGGTGTGCATACGTTCCCCATCCTGAACCCCCTCCCACCTCCCTCCCCATCCCATCCCTCAGGGTCATCCCAGTGCACCAGCCCTGAGCACCCTGTCTCATGCATCAAACTTGGACTGGTGATCTATTTCACATATGGTAATGTACATGTCTCAGTGCTATTCTCTCAAATCACCCCCTTCTTATGGACAATGTTCTCTCTCTCTCTCTCTCTCTTTCTCTCTCTCCTCCATGGGGAGAGGTGGTTAAAGCAGCCTAGATAGCTAGAATACAAGGAATTCTGAAAGCTGAGCAGACTAGAGAGCCACTTCTGAAGTTAAGAAACACTTGTAGCAAAGTTGATCTCTCAACAATTTGCATAATTGTTTCTGTGCTACATGAGAGTTAGGCTTAATAAGCATTATTTATTTTATAACCTAACAAGTCATTTCTGGGTTTAACTAGGGAAGGAGATTTCTGAGAGTAGGGTGGAGAATTCCCAGTATGCACCCCAACTCCTGCGGCCCCCTCACTGCCCATTATCTCAGGGAAGGGGCTCTAAGTGAAGCCGCACCTGGCACCCCATCCTTCCAATCTCCTCCCTTGTTTACACTGCTGGTGAGAAAATGGCTCAACTGGAGACTTCTAAAACCTCTAAGCTGTGGGTGGCCTTGATTAAATGCTCTAGGAAGAAAAGAGAGGAAAATTTTGATTATCCAGAACCCTTGGATAATAAGTCTTTCTGGGTGGTAGAAACTTCCCAGATAACTAAGCATTTGCTTCCTTAAGCCCAAAACTTTTTATTTTAACCAATTAAGTGGGAATCTACACAAAATATATAGTACTATTCCTTGAGTTCTTAAACAATGGACATAGTTTAACATTTTCTTAACTGAGTCACAAAATTATAATCTGTTACATTGACTTGTGATAGAAATTCAATAGAAAGATGACCTCAGAGGTTTCTGAGACAACCTCTGGTTGATTCCTATATTAAATGACCCAGATTTATATAATGTAAGTCCTTGTAATGGCTTTTTATAGTTTTTTGAAAACCTCCCTCTCAGTGCACTTAACACTAGCAGTCCCTCTCTCTCTTTTAAACTGCTACATTCTAGAAATTAGAATAACTAGGATGTAAAGTAAAGGTTAAAAGGCTCTGATGGAGGACATAAGGGACAGCAGATGGGACTTTATTGAGTCTTACCAATTTCTTCATTCAGGCCAACTTTCTGTATAGCACTTCCTATATTGGGAGGTTGTCAGCTGAGTTCTGGAAAGGTGAGGGATCACTGTAACTGCTCCAAGGAGGTTGATTTGAAAACTCAGAAGGATGCTAAGGTGAAACAAATTTTCCCACACAGAATTTATAATAACATGATTTTTAAAGACAAAAACAATACATGCCAATTTTAAAACATTTAAATCTTATGGTGGTGGTTTCGTCACTAAGTTGTGTCTGACTCTTGCGACCCCGTGGACTGTAACCCACCAGGCTCCTCTGTCCATGAGATTTCTCAGGCCAGAATACTGGTGTGGATTGCCATTTCCTTTTCCAGAGGATCTTCCAGACCCAGGGATCAAACCCATGTCGCCTGCACTGCAGGCAGATTCTTCGCCACTGAACCACCAGGGAGTCCCCTTAAATCTTACAGAGATATATGCAACATGGAAAATGAGAGCCCCTCCTATGATTTCCACCTCCACCATGAAATAACTACTTGAAAAGTACATCAATGTTTTTTCTATCCATGTACTATCCTGTTAAGTCTTTTTAAAAGATAAATTTAGTATCATACACTAGTTGTGCCTTACGACTTGATCTTGCAACTTACCAATTAATCTTAAATGTCTCATGAATTCATTCATTTTTGGTTACTTTATTGCTTTTAACCACAGCTTAGAATTCCATTAAAGAAGCATCAAAATTTATTTAAACAGTCCTCTACTGATGGCTATTTGGATATTATCTAGTTTTTCAACATTACAATTAACAATGAAATGGACATCTTTGATTGGGTATAACTGAGTATCAGGGTAGAATAAATTCTTAGATGTAGACTGTGTATTAGTTTCCTAAGGTTGATGTAACAAAGTACCGCAAAGTGGCTGACTTCAAACAACAGAAATGTATTGTCTCACAACTCTAAGGCTAGAAATCCAAAATCAAGATGTCAGGGCCACGCTCCCTCTGAAACCTTCCTTGCCTCCCTCCTCCTAGCCTCTGGTAGTTTGCTGGCAATCTTTGGCGTTCTTGGCCTTGCAGCTGCATAACTCCAGTCTCTGCCTTCAGCATCACATGGTGTTCTCCCTGTGTGTCTGTCTTCACATGGCTATCTTCTTACAAGACTCTAGTCATATCAGAGTAGGGACTGACCCCACCCCAGTGTGACCTAATCTTAGCTGATTGCATCAGCAACCACCTTATTTTCAAGAAAGATCACATTCTGAGGTGCTGGGTTTGGGACTTCAACATATCTCCTTTGGAGGGGGTGTGGAGAATGACAGTTTAACCCATAACATCCTATGTATATGTGTGACTCTATGAAGTTTTGGTATCAACAGTGTATTAGCTTCATAAAATAAAGAGTAGGTTTCTTTCCTTTTAATAGCATCAGAATCATCTCTCCCTCAAAGTTTTAAAATAACTAACTTGTTAAATGATCTGGGCCTGGGTAGTTTTTGATAGCATTACCCATTTCTTCCATGGTTTGGGTTTTGAAAAATCTTTTTGAGTCAATTTTGACAAGAATTTCTTTGAAAATCATTGATTCATTCTCTTTTAAGAGAGAATAATAAATAGGAACAACTGTTTTCAATATGATGTCAAATAATAATCCAGTGTATAATTAAAATGCTTAGCATGAAGGCCAAGAATAAGGATAGCTGAGAGGTGATTTTGGTACCAAGAACACTACAAGGATTGTCAAGCAGGGAAGATGGACTCTCTTTGAGACTGAAATATCTTTTAGTAATAAAAATGGGGAAGTAGTAAACAAATACCTACAAAATAAACGTGATTAGTAGACTAACTCGTTCCAAATACAGTGGCCTTTGAGAAATATATCAGAAGGATTCCTTAGGGATGAGAATGCTAGGAAGCAGGGGTCAGACTGGAGCTCAGCCTAGTATTTTGCCGGCTGCCAGCTGGTAGAGCAGGGGGGACTTCCTGGAGGAGAAGGTCTAATACCAAGTTGAGAAAGGAGAAAAAGTTCAGAAAGGCCAAGAACATTTCAGTAGGAACTGTAGTCATGGGATCAGCACACCAGGGTCGGGGTTATGCCTGCTGATGTGGGAAGTACAAGCACCGGGACTCATGAGACATGTGGTAGTTGGAGGGTGGGCGCTGAGTATCAAGCTAAGGAGATCTGGCATGACTCATATGTCTTTCAGAAGAGTTGACCTCTCCTTTTCACTTGAAGGCTTATATTCGTGTTTTGACCAGCTTTCCTTCTTCCCCCTTGCACTTGAAGAGAGGGTGCTAAGCTAGTATGCACAGTTCAGTGCAGTTCAGTTGCTCAGTCATGTCCGACTCTTTGCCACCCCATGGACTGCAGCACGCCAGGCCTCGCTGTCCATCACCAACTCCTGGAGTTTACTCGAACTCATGTCCATTGAGTTGGTGATGCCATCCAACCATCTCATCTTCTGTTGTCCCCTTCTCCTCCCACCCTCAATCTTTCCCAGCATCAGGATCTTTTCCAATGAGTCAGTTCTTCACATCAGGTGCCCTAAATATTGGAGTTTCAGCTTCAACATCAGTCCTTCCAATGAATATTCAGAACTGATTTCCTTTAGGAGGGACCGGTTGGATCTCCTTGCAGTTGAAGGGACTCTCAAGAGTCTTCTCCAACAACACAGTTCAAAAGCATCAATTCTTTGGTGCTCAGCTTTCTTTATAGTCCAACTGTCACATCCATAGATGACTACTGGAAAAACCATAGATGGACCTTTGTTGGCAAAGTAATATGCTGTCTAAGTTGATCATAGCTTTCCTTCCATTGAGCAAGCGTCTTTTAATTTCATGGCTGCAATCACCATCTGCAGTGATTTTGGAGTCCCCAAAAATAAAGGTCTCTCACTGTTTCCATTGTTTCCTCACCTATTTGCCATGAAGTGATGGGTCCAGATGTCATGACCTTAGTTTTTTGAATGTTAAGTTTTAAGTCAACTTTTTTACTCTCCTCTTTTACTTTCAACAAGAGGCTCTTTAGTTCTTCCTTGTTTTCTGCCGTAAGGGTGGTGTCATCAGCATATCTAAGGTTATTGATATTTCTTCTGGCAATCTTGATTCCAGCTTGTGCTTCATCCAGTCCAGCATTTTGCATGATGTACTCTGCAAAGAAGTTAAATAAGCAGGGTGATGATATGCATCCTTGATGTACTCCTTTACCAATTTGGAACCAGTCCATTGTTTCATGTCCAGTTCTAACTGTTGCTTCTTGACCTGCATACAGATTTCTCAGGAGGCAGGTCAGGTGGTCTGGTATTCCCATCTCTTTCAGAATTTTCCACGGTTTGCTGTGATCCACATAGTCAAAGGCTTTGGCATAGTCAATAAAGCAGAAATATATGTTTTTCTGGAACTCTCTTGCTTTATCAATGATCCAACAGATGTTGGCAATTTGATCTCTGGTTCCTCTGCCTTTTCTAAAACCAACTTGAACATCTGGAAGTTCGCAGTTCACGTATTGCTGAAGCCTGTCTTGGAGAATTTTGAGCATTACTTTGCTAGCATGTGAGATGAGTGCAATTGTGTGGTAGTTTGAACATTCTTTAGCATTGCCTTTCTTTGGGATTGGAATGAAAACTGACGTTTTCCAGTCCTGTGGCTACTGCTGAGTTTTCCAAATTTGCTGACATATTGAATGCAGCACTTTCACAGCATCATCTTTCAGGATTTGAAATAACTCAACTGTAATTCCATCACCTCCACTAGTTTTGTTCATAGTGATGCTTCTTAAGGCCCACTTGACTTCGCATTCCAGGATGTCTGGCTCTAGGTGAGTGATCACACCATCATGGTTATCTGGGTCATGAATATCTTTTTTTGTATAGTTCTTCTGTGTATTCTTGCCATCTGTTCTTAATATCTTCTGCTTCTGGTAGGTCCATACTATTTCTGTCTTTTATTGAGCCCATCTTTGCATGAAATGTTCCCTGGGTATTTCTAATTTTCTTGAAGAGTTCTCTAGTCTTTCCCATTCTATTGTTTACCTCTATGTCTTTGCAATGATCACTGGGAAGGCTTTCTTATCTCTCCTTGCTATTCTTTGGAACTCTGCATTCAAATGGGTATATCTTTCCTTTTCTCCTTTGCCTTTAGCTTCTCTTCTTTTCTCAGAGGAGGGGAGCCACAAGACCAAACCAGGGTCTCTGCAACCAAGCTCACAAGGCCCTCTATTCTTCCTGCTATTGCAGGATCCAAAGACTGTCCCAGGAATGGTCTTACCAGAGTCTGAAGGCCCATCAGTTGCCAGGTTAGACTTGCTGCTTTTATCATGTCTTCCTAACAAGACTCCACAATCTGTTATAGTGTTAAGGCTTGAACTTTAAGATAGATTATCTGAGAATCCCTCCAGAGAGTGAATAGCACCCGCTGAACATTAAATGCCTCCTGCAATGTTTCTCAAAATGTGACCTGTGGACTAAATACCTGTCCACCTGTCTCATTATTACCCAAGATGCTATTACAAATGTATATTCCTAGGTCCCACCCAGATCTTTTGAATCAGCATCTCTGGGAGTGTAGCCAGGAGTCTACATTTTAAATTATGTCCCAGATGACTCTTTTTTATACACACTGACATTTGAGTTCCACCATGTGTGACTGAAACACACACACGTTCCCTGGAAGTGGCTAAATAGTGACAATAAATATGGCCCATATTCATCCCTTTGTCCATTTATTCATTCAAAAAATATTTTAAAATATTTATATTCAAGGCATTATGTTAGGTGCTATGGAAAGTTAGTAACTGGTCTTTCCTGGTGAGTCAGACAGTAAAGAATCTGCCTGCAGGGCAGGAGACCTGAGTTTGTTCCCTGGATCGGGAAAATCCCCTGGAGAAGGGAATGGTTACCGACCCCAGTATTCTTTCCTAGAGAAGTCCATGGACAGAGGAGCCCGGTCAGCTACAGTCCATGGGGTCACAAAGAGTCAGACATGACTGAGCAACTAACACTTTCACTTAAACTTAACTAGTTAGTGCCTATTTTCATTCAATTCAACAACTAATAGATGCTCACTGTGCTTCAGGCAAGGTGTTGCAGATAAAAAAAAGTAAGCAGTTCCCGAACCTGGAAAGTGGGCTCAGGGGTCCTCATGGAATCAGTGTGACACAGCATGAGACGGGCTCCTGACTTTATATACAGAAACACAACAGCTGAGATGGGGAAATAATTCTATTACAGTGTCAAATGCTACTAATATTAGAGAGGTGAAGATCCAAAAAGTTTTCAGAGATAAGATGGTATTTGAAGTGGACCCTGAAGAATGAGTAGACTTTTGCCAAAGGGAATAGGCAAGGGTAAGAGGAGCATGCTGAATTCCAGGAAAAGCACAGAGACACAAGATGCAGGGCAGGGCACACTTGGGTCCAACGAGTGGTTTGGTGTGATCTGCCTCTGGGGTGCCTGCATAGAGGAAGTCAACTGTAAGTGAAGCCCGAAACGGCAGATACCAGGTTGGGAGGGACTTTGAATGTTATTCCAAGAGCCTGGCCTTGGTGTTATGAGCCAGTGACACCCAATCCTGACTGCGTGGACTCCTGAGCCCTGTCTACTCGCAGTCTGGCCCAATCTGGGGTCAAAGTGTCTGTATGCTCGCCAAGGTCTGCAGGTAGTGCATAGCCATGTCTGGAATACACCGCGATGAAGGTTGCTAGGACTTTCAGTGACATCAAGTCATTGCCACAGCTGGACTCTGGGCAGGCCTGAGACTAGGGCAGAGGAGTGAGGCACCCACAGAGCAAAACGGAAAGAGGGCTTCACTCTGATCTCAGCACTTGAAGGAGGAGTCATGTCTCCACCTCACTCACCACACCCTAATTCCAGTCCTGACTCAAGGGACAATGCAGAGGCTCCCAGAAGGGAGGGCAGATAACAGAACAGGCAAGTAGGAAGCCAGGACAGCAGTTGAGAGAGGATGGAGGCTTCAAGGACAGAGAGGAGATCAGGCAGACCTTTCCAAAGCAGCCCCGTAATAGTGGACATAACCCAGTGTGCAGCCCAGAGGGTGCTGAGGTTTCCTGACTTAGGGCCTGGAGCATAAGTGCTGTGTGCTGAAATAGCAGACATGGGTACCTAGAAGAAGAATTCCTAAGACTGATTCTGAAGTCTTAGGGGGGATTGGAGAAGGTTTTTTGGAGGTGAGATCTGAGCTGGCTCCTGAATGTGAATATGGAAAGCAAAGCAAGCAAAGTAGAAGAAAACTTGAGTGTAAGCACAGAAGTAGGAAGTACAGAGAGTATTAAAAGACTGCTTTGGAGACCACGTTCCCACAGTGCTTATTTATTCAGTCAGCTCAGTCGCTCAGTTGTGTCCGACTCTTTGCAACACTGTGAACCGCAGCACACCACGCCTCCCTGCCCATCACCAACTCCCAGAGTCCACCCAAACCCATGTCCGTTGAGTCAGTGATGCCATCCAACCATCTCGTCCTCTGTCATCTCCTTCTCGTCCTGCCCTCAATCTTTCCCAGCATTAGGATCTTATTTATTATGCATCATCTTATGTATGCTCAGTACAGTGTGAGTGTGGAAGCCATGAGAAATGAACAGTATATGCATCCAGTTATGGGGAACTCAATTGACCAAGGGCCCAACTGCCACATGCTGAAATCCATCACTACCTTGACATGGAGGCCACACGTTCCCCAGGCTGCTCCTCATAGCCAGGGACTGGATCTCAGGGATTCTGAGAGAAGCCCATTTCTAGAAGGTACAGGCTCATCTGATGGCCAATTTGGGGCTTGAGAACTCCCCAGTAGCCATGCCAAACCTTTCTAAGACAATATAACCATCTAGGACACATCCACCGCCCACCCCCCCTTCACTTAAGGTCAGATAGCATTGGAGCCTAGCGACTCTCCCAGCTTTACAAGCAACCTTCCTATTTCCTTTCACACCAGCTTTTCCAAGATCAGACTAAGCCAGATAGGTAGTGTAAGGGGAGACAATATCAAGGTGAATTCTTTTCCATAGTTTTTTGCATACCGAATTATTCCTTAAATAACCCTAGGAGGCCTCTCTGTACAAAGGTATTTAGCGCAGAGATATTTTATAAAAACATTTCTGAAAAAGGATAAATCACTCTGCACCTTGATGCTTTTGTGTATATTGAGATTTCTTCAAGAAGGGAGCAGCTGGAATGAAAACACCTTGGTAGCCCAGCAGTAGGCTCATTGGAGTGGCTACTGAGCTGCGGAATTTGCTGGCTGTTCAGTCTGGTCTCACTGACTCTGTGCTTTCTCAGGCAGTACATGATGGATGTTTTATAAGGTGCTCTGATTTTCCAAAAATCACACAGGGTAGGGGAAAGAGGCTTTGAAGCCAAGCAGGCCTTGGTTTAAACAGTAAATATACCGCTCTCTATATAACCTCAAACTGGTTTCCATAAACTTTCTAAGCTGTTTCTCCCTCATCTGCAAAATGGGCTGTCATGTGGAACACGCACAGTTACTTGGAGGACTGGAGATAAAATCTAGCGTGCTAGGTACTCTATAATTGGGGGTTCTTATGTCTACTGTTTTTATCAAAAAGTGGGTTTGAGTTTAGCTGTGTAGAATAAAACGAAGGAGTTGAGGTAACACTGGAGATTGTTTCAGGCTAAAGATCCACGTTTCTCTCTATCACTGCCAACAAGAGGAAACACAACTCAGAGGTCAAAATGGAAATCATCCAACACCCTAATACTAGAGACTGTCCTTTTAAAATTCTTAATTTTGGCTATTACAGCCAGAACATTTTCAGACACTAGTGCTTCATCCCATCAGGGTAGCCACAGTGTTGATTCAGTGGACTTAGATATTTTCATGTCGGGTGTCTCTTGGCATATAGAATTGTAGATTCATTCTTCTGATTCCCAAAAGAGGGCAATTCCAATTGCGTGTGGTGGGTCAAAGATGGCTGCAAATTCTTTGGCATTTCTTCCAAAGAGAGGTAGGCTCCATTCTTCTCCCCTTGATACTGAGTTGGCACAGTTGTATTAATAAGGGTTCTCAGAGAAATAGAACCAATAGGATACACACATACACACACACAAATATATGTGTGTGTGTGTTTGTGTGTGTATATATATATATATATCAGGAAGAAAAGCTATGACCAACCTAGACAGCATATTAAAAAGCAGAGACAATACCTTTCCAACAAAGGTCAATCTAGTCAAAGCTATGATTTTTCCAGGAGTCATGATGGATGTGAGAGTTGGACTATAAAGAAAGCTGAGCACCAAAGAATTGATCCTTTTGAACTGTGGTGTTGGAGAAGACTCTTGAGAGTACCTTGGACTGAAAGGTGATCCAACTAGTCAATCCTAAAGGAAATCAGTCCTGAATATTCATCAGAAGGACTGATGCTGAAGCTGAAACTCCACTACTTTGGTCACCTGATGCGAAGAACTGACTCATTGGAAAAGACTCTGATGCTGGGAAAGATTGAAGGCAGGATAAGAAGGGGATGACAGAGGATGAGATGCTTGGATGGCATCACTGCCTCAATGGACATGAGTTTGAGTAAGCTCTGGGAGTTGGTGCTAGACAGGGAAGCCTGACATGCTGAAGTCCATGGGATCACAAAGAGTCAGACACAACCGAGCCACTGAACAGACTGATATGAATTTGGGGGCTTCCTTGGTAGTTCAGTTGGTAAAGAATCTGCCTACAATGCAGGAGACCCTGATTCGATTCGTGGGTCAGGAAGATCCCCTGGAGAAGGGATAGGCTTAGCCACTCCAGTATTCTTGGGCTTCCCTTGTGGCTCAGCTGGTAAAGAATCTGCCTGCAATGCGGGAGACTGGGCCTCGATCCCTGGGTTCAGAAGATCCCCTGGAGAAGAGAAAGTCTACCCACTCCAGTATTCTGGCCTGGAGAATTCCATGGACTGTCTATAGTCCATGGGGTTGTAAAGAGTTGGACATGACTGAACAACTGAACTGAACTGATGAGGCAGGAGAGAGATTATAAAGAATTGGCTCACATGATTATGGAAATTGAGAAATCTCAGTATCTGTCATCTGTAAGCTGGAGACCCAGGAAAGTCAGTGATGCAAGTTCCAATCTGAATCCAAAGACCAGAGGACCAGAAGCACTAATGACGTAAGTCACCATTCCAAGAGCAGGGGAAGACCAATGTCCAAGCTGAAGGAGTTAGGCAGAGCTACTTGGCTGTGCTGGGTCTTAGTTGAGGTGTATGGGATCTTGAGTTGCACCTTGTGGATCTTTTAGTTGCAGCATACGAACTCTTCATTGTGGCATGTGAGATCTAGTGGATCTAGATCCCTGACAAGGAATCGAACCTGGGCCCCCTAGACTGGCAGCTTGAAGTCTTAGCCACTGGTCCACCAGGGATGTCTGTTCTTCTGCCTTTTTGATCTATTCAGGCCACTGGGAAGGGTTGTCTGCTTTATTCAGTCAATTGATACAAATGCTCATCCAGAAACACCTTCACAGACTAGGTGGAGCAGAAGAATCACCTGACTGAGAACTGCCAAATTTCTCACCAACAAAATACTGAAATACAATAAAATGGTTGTTGTTTCAAACCACCAAATATTTTAGTTTGTTATACAGGAAATAGATGCCCTGAGAAAAGTCTCCATTGGAACTTCCTTGGTATGGCGACCGTGCCACCCTAAGGGGTTGAAATGACTCAGGGCCCTGAACACACCAGATAGAGATTTCAAGTGTCTTTGAATGTGTTGACTGCTCACCATCTCAGGGCCATAGGTGTATATAGGGCAGGTATGCAAAGGAATGCTCCCAGCTCAGTCTAGAAATTGATTCCATTTCCTCCAATCCCAACCTTTTCTCCTCTAGATCATTGTTTTTAAAAGCGGAAGACGAAGACAGAAGAGAAGAGAACGAGAAAGAATGGAGTAGAGAAATGGAGAAAATGGAAAGAAAAAGAAGAGGAATTCTCAGATTGAATGGCATCTGCTAAGGAATAAAATCAAAACCTCTGAAGGAAAAATTGGGCCACTTTTCACTCCACCCATTTATTGTTTAAAACCGGCCACACTTTAGATGGCAAATCAAGACCAACAACTCATGGCCAGGCAGAACTTCTTTATCCTCTGTTTGTATTTAACATCAGTTTCATTCATTCATTCAGTCGGTCCACATTTATTGAATAATTGTTATCTGTAGAAGAAAGTGAAAAAATATGGTATAATTGAAATCTCCTACTTCACCCACTTGCAGCTCAAAATAAGATGGTATCTCTTTTCAAATCAATAAAATTATGCACTCCCAGAATGGCAGAAAATCCATTCTCCTCTCCTAGCACTTTCTGTCTGTAATACATTGAAGAAACCCAGAGGTGCTTACACAGATCACATCAGAGAAAATCCATTTGACTGCCAGAAGAAACTTCACCACTGTTACTCCATCCATAGCTTCACTGTAGAACTGCTGAAAACAGGGAATCCATCAAATTCTTCTGCCAAAAGAAGTGCTACAGAGGGTGAGGTCCATGGTCAAAAAAGTTGAAGTTAGTGTGGCCACCTTGCATCAAAGTCAGTGGTTCAATTCCAACCCTATGCCTTGAAGAATCACCAATGAATCTGAGGTTCACTACCAACTTGGCAGCAGATTCTCAGAGTGCAGCCTGAATGAGAACATTTCTCTCTCCCAATGCCTTGTCCACATTGGGTGCATTAAGCACCAGTGTTACAGATCTGCAGAGAAACATCCACCTACCCAAAATCCTTCCCTGCTAAGGAATGCTGTGAAAACTGTTACCATGTCAGTAGAGGTTCCAAAGAAACCACAAGATATATCCAGAATCAGACCTCTTCCATGAACCATCAGATCAGATTTCCAAAGAGGAGAGGAAGTCCTTCCCTCCCCAGTCTAAGTCCAGTTCTTTTCCAGTCCCAGCAGTAAACACTTGTCATTCCCCATGGCCTCAACAAAGAGACAAGCATTGTCTAATAATACATTCCTGTTGTCCCTGGCCTCTTCATAACAATAAAATATTGTCTCCCTCCTTTGGAGAGGGTATACACATAGAAAAAGAAAAGGGTATACATGGGAAAAATAAAGGAGAATAATACATCAATTCATAGACTATAGGACTAGAACAGACTCCAAAAAAGGCTAAAGTTCAACCTCTTCATTGTATCAACAAGGAAACAGAGGCTCAGAGGCTTAATCAAACTGTGGAAAGTCAGCTACAACTTTTGATAGTTAAGTCCAAATCCTCAACCCAAACTCATTCCTCTGGATTTTCACATAACAGCCTTTCTCGGCCTCTAAATGAAACTAAAAGATGCTTAAATAGTTTAGGGGCTTTGCTTTTTCTCTTTGCCTAAGGAAAACAGAAGCATTCTTCGTTAAGCCAAGGCAGGGCCTGACAGAGCTTGGCAACTGGAACTGTCTTTCTAAATCTGGAAACACCATAACTCCTTTGAACAGTGGAAGCAACAATTTGTGCCTCTTAAATGTGAAGAAACGTGTTTCTTTGTGAGAAAAAAAAAATAACTGCAGTGAAATTACTGAAGACAAATATTGGGCAAGGCAGTCAACAAAACAAGAGGTACTGAGTTTGTCAGAACATTCAGTTTATTCATGTGCCAAAAAGGGGAAAAAATACCAGCAAATTATTTTCCATTTGTAAATATATTCTGTGAATTTTCCCAGAAGATGAATTCGTGAGTTTCAAGAATCGAATGCCCAAGTACTTGATAAAGAGGACAAGCTGAAACAGGGCTAAAGAGGAAAAAATAATCTTTATTCTCTCTATAACAAAATCGTTCCACCATCACCATCCAGGATTGTTGATGTGCTGAATCAAACGCATGAGGCCACTGCTTTGCGGGAAGTCTCCGTTTAAGACACACACTCTATTTATTCAGATATATGAACAACGTGAAGGAAATGGCAATAATGTCTTTCATTCTATACTCAGTTTTTGAAGTCTTGTTCACTTTTGTTTTAACACCAGATTTCTAGTCTGGATGGCTGGTTTGTACAGCCAATCACATGAGGAAACTTGGAGAAAGGCTTATGAATTCCTATTTTGACTTTGTGTTTCAAGCATTCATGAGACCAAAATTCTTCCAATCAGTGGGTGAAATTATCTTTTTTGCTTGTTGGAATGTGGTGCACAGTTCGTGAAACGCTGTGTTTTGGAATCTTTATCTGAATTCCTCAGCTTTTTGCTGTTCTTCCTCCCTCTTTTCTTACCTTACTGTTGCATCTTGAGAAATAATAACCCTTTGCGACCTAATGTTGACCTTGTCTACTGGCAGAGTTCCTCCTATTGGCATGTCTGATCCAGCGGAATAGGCACTATTTTGTTTTCTTTTTTCTTACTCCTTTCCTCTTGCTCAAGATACAGTTGCACATCTATGATTAACTGAAATGGGGTAGGGCTAATTATTAAGGGAGAAAATACTAGAATTATGTCTGTTCACTAGAACTGAGGACAGGAGGGAAGCTACATATACTGGAGGTCTAGACACAGCTACAGACGTAGGAAGTTCAGTCTGCAGGCAAAGCAGGAGTGTGACAAATAGGGTGGGCCAGGTCAATATTGGCACAGTAGGATGTAATGTGTGTTGGGGCAGCTCATACCAGAATAGTATGGGGGAGATGGTGACATTGCTCTTGACAAGGAGAAATCAGAGGCATGCCTTGCAGATACTTTGCAGAGTTCAAGGCAGTACTGAGGCATGGAGGAGATGGTGGCAGCATCTGGTTACCAGAGCCGGGCTTAGGCAGGAAGCCGACCAGCAGCCAGGGTGAGCCTGAGGCCCCCTGGAGCTTCTTCAGCAGATCTATCTCAAGTCCAGGGGCTGGAGGAGAGTGAGCAGTTGGAAAGAGAGGAGTGAGGGAGAAGGGAGAACTGTGCCATCAGGGAGGAGTCATCATTTGAGTCTGACATCTCACACCTAGACTGAGACAAGCCCCCTTGAGGGCAAGGACTATTTTGCTTCTAGGGCCTCCAATCAGAGTGCACATTCTGGGTGCTTAATAGCTGCAAATACTGTTGATTTGAATTAAAGGGCCAGCTTCAGTTAATTACTTGGCACCCCATTGTAACAAATATCTTCATGGATTTAATGCACTGCAAAGGGTATAGATAGTCTCCAGAATAGGAGCAGTTACATATGGTAAAATTGTAATTGTGCAGATGGTCTTCAGAAACTCCCTTTCCATTCTCATAGGAGAGGAACAGGGCTCATTTCTTTCTTACTTCTCTGTTCTGTTCTGGAGTCTGTAGCTCAGGACCTGCCTGCCTACCAGATACAAGTAACCTAAGAATCCAGGAGATTCTTGAGTGTCTACTGGGAAGGTGAAGAAGACAGTTTTTCAGAATCAGCTCCCAGTTTCACAATTCTTAGAAGACCAGCACTAATGATTCCCACAGTGGTTCAACGCAGTAACCCCTGGGTCCACTCCACACCACCAGCACCCTAAATTAGGCAAGGTTGGGAATCTGTTCTATTTGAAGTCTAGACATTATTAGATCACCTACAGCTGCCAGAGAAGAAAACAGGGAAAATGCATAGTTTCTGCTAAGTTAAGGGCTGACACTAAGTTGAAGGACAGATATTTGCATGAAAGTTGTATTCTTTCTGTACAGATGTGAAGATAAACAAGAGTCTGAAGGAAAATCATGACACTGAGAAGTCGGTGAAATTTGCCTTGAGTGTCTCTCACTTCTTTTTCCCTTCAGGGACCAAGCCCTCTCTCCTACACTGCACCTGGTTCTAGGTGTCTTCCCGAAGTTTCCAAAAGAAAAAGAATTTGATAACATAATTATACTTAACTGTCTCCTTCACATTACTGTAGTAACTGCCCCCAGTATTTGCATTTTAAAACTTCTTATTATAGATTAAATGGTTTCTAGGTCTTCCCTGGAAGGGATTTTTTTTTTTTTTTCTGGAAGGGATTTTTAAGCAATATTAAGCAGGTGGAGAAATTTTTTATAGCAAGGGAGTTTTCTCTGGTTTCCAAACTTACACTGCACAATATCAAAGGCTGGCTGTCTCCAAATGTCAATAATTGTAACTTTGCTTTAGATACATTAGGTGATGGGAAGTTACTTCAGAAGGAACACCCTGGCCCTTTTCTCCCAGCCCTTCCCCTGTACACTCCCATTCCTCTGCTAAAGAGAATACCCAACATTGGCAAGCGTCTATGAATTACTAAAATATTTTTTGTGTATGTTATCTCATTCAATCCTTACAAGAGTCTTATGAGATAAGGATTATAGTTATCTTAATTAAAACCGTAATTCCATTTAATGCTTCTTCTAGAAACATGATCTCTTTGGCTCACCAATGCTATACTCTCTGGGGTTTGTTCTTCCCCATCTCCCATTGCTTCTCCTCAGGGGCCTTTGCTGCCTTCATTTCTTCCTGGCCCTTAAAAGTTGGGGTTCCCTGGACTTTTGCTCCTCACTAACACTGGCCATCATTATTCATTCAGGAATTTCAGTTACAGCGCATATGTCTAGACTCTCATGGCTCCCGTCAGAGAGCAGTTCACTCTCTGAACTCCAGGACTTTTCAACACTTCTGCTTGAATATCTCACAAGCCCCTAAAACTCCACGTGTCTAAGCCTAATCTACTCAACACCCACCCAGCTCCCACCATCACCACTGGAAAATCTGCCCCTGGGACAGTGTGTGTTGACTCCTCCACCTCCAGCCTAAGGTCATTGGCCAAGTGCTATTACTCTCCTAATGGTCTCTCACCTCCACTTCCATCATCACCTCTCCACTTAGACTCCTACAGTGCTCCCACAAGTAAGCCCCCCCATCCTCTTTGTCCCTCTTTCACCATTCTCTATAGGATACCCTGAGAAGTTCCTGTAAAATACAAATTTCACCAAGACATATCTCTGTTGAAAACAGTTGCAGTAGGCTTGACTTTTTGAGAACTTATAGATATGGGTCCTCTTTCTTAACATGGCCTTTGAAACCCAGGGCAGTGTAGTCTCTACTCAGCTTTCCAACCTTGCCTCATCCCACTGTCCTCTTACCATCAACATTCCAGCCACTCTAGTTTTCTTTTGTTTCCTTGAAAGCTCAGGGGTCTTGATACTTCAGAACCTTTGAACATCTGTTCTCTCACTTGGTTAACTTTTTTTATATTATTATTATTTGACTTCACTAGGTCTTGGCTGCTGCATGCAGGCTTTCTCTAGTTGAGACAAATGGGGGCTACTCTTTGTTGCAGTGTGCAGGCTTCTCACTGCGGTTGCTTTCCTTGTTGCAAAGCATGGGCTCTACGCACATGGACTTCAGTAGCTGTAGCATGCAGGCTCAGTATTGTGGCTCACGGCCTCTGGAGTTCAAACTTACTAATTGTGGCACACAGGCTTAGTGGCTGTGAGGCATGTGGGATCTTCCCAGACCAGGGATTGAACCCGTGTCTCTTGCATTGGCAGGCGGATTCTTAACCACTGTACCACCAGGGAAGTCTTCATTTGGTTAACTCTTAACCATCTTCCAAATCTCAACTTAAAAATGTTACTTCCCCAAGGAAGTCTTCCCCTTTAGAAAAGGCTAAGTCCCCTTGGGATGTGCTCTGATAGCACAAGACTCTCATCGAAATTTAAATGTCTTAGTTAATGTCTGTCTTCTTGGCTAGACTGTAAGTACCACAAGAGTGAATTTTTTAAGCACTCTGTCCCCAATACCTAGCACAGTGTTTAACATGCAATTAATACTCAAAAAAACAAAAACAAAAACCAAACCAACCACATTTATTGGCTTGAATTAAGTGACTTGCCTAAGCCAGATTAGAAATGTCAAAGTGAAGGCACGAACCCCAATCTCTCTGATCCCAGCACACGTTTTCTCTTATCTTCTTTCACTGTGTATCCCTCTCCTCCCACCACATTCTTAGAGGCCTGGGAATGGCGATCATATGACCATTCCTTAAGGGAGGTAAATCTCAGAATCTTCTATCCCAGTCCTGCAAGTATCCCAGGTAGGTGAGAACCACAAAGCAGCTGCTCAGGGAACCTACTAATGTAATGAGATATGTGTTGGTTTTAAATATGTCTACAAATTATTTAATACTCTTTCTTTTAAGAAATAGAGCTCAATTCCCTCCCCTTTGATTGTGGACTGTACTTAGCAATTCAGTTCAAACAAATAATTTTGGCAAAAGTGATCATCTACAACCTCTGAGACTAGATCATAAAAGACACTGCAGCTTCCATTTTGTATTCTTTTGGATCACTTACTTAGGGAAGTCAGTGACCGTGTCATGAGGACACTTGAGTAGCCCTATGGAGAAGTCCATATGGCGAGAAATTAAGGCCTCCCACCAAGAGCCAGCAAGGAGCCAAATCCTTCTGCCAACTGAACTGTCTGCCTGAGTCTTCTTGGGATTAGCTCTTCTAGCTGAGTCAAGCCTTCAGCTGACTTCAGTCATGGTTAATATCTTGACTACCTTTTGAGACCCTCTGAACCACAAGCACCAATTTGGGCTGCTCCCAAATTCCCAACCCATAGAAACTGTGAGGTAATGTTTGTTATTTTCAGATGTTTCACTTGGGCATCACTTGTTATGCAGCAAAAAATAACTAACACAAAGTTAAAGAGAGAGAGAGATTGGAATCCAAGCAAATAAGCCAACCATAGAGGCAGTTCTTGGGAATGAGAAAAGAACAGGGACTGTGTAGAAACCCTTTGTCTCGAATGGATATAATTATGCTTTGTTGCACACAACAATGCTGAGGTGGGTGAGGTACTAGAAAAGACGGGAATCTGAGAACCCTGCTGGGCAGCAAAATAGAAGTGGATATCTAAACAGAGCCCCAGACAACCTAGATCCAGTGACACAAGAAAGGAGCTAGGAACTATGACGCAAAATGGGGCAACAGTAGCATCTATAACCAAGCACTGAACCACAGAGGGATAACTAGACATGGGAGCCAGGACACCAAACTGCTCAGAATTAGTGACATCTCTGAGGTCACAACAAAGACAGGTGGGGGAAACAGAGAAGTCTGCCATGTAATCTCTGCTCCTACTTCTGAGTCCCCACATACTCCATATACAGAAGTTTCTGCTTCTAAAGTACCTTGGAGTGAATGCTGTTGGGTCCCACCCCATTTGCTTTGCTGACTAAGTATTGGCTGATAATGCTCACAGCTGCCTGCTCTCTGGAAAATTGCCTTCAGCCAAATGCTTTGTTCTCACCCATCCCCTTCCATCCCAACACTCAAGCAATGCCTAACTGTCATGGGGTTCAAAAAGTCAGAGCCCTTGTTCTGAAATGAGACTAACTCTCTGGTGCAATTTATGCTCCAGCGCTTCTCCATGAGATCAGACATAAGGTAACATCCAGTTGAGACCGCATTATTCTCCTACCTCTTCTGCTTCCCTCACTCTCCTTTCCTGAGATTATTCCTATGTAAATCACTTGAATAAGAAGTAGGATCTGCTTCGAGGGAACCCAATCTATAACACATCTTAAAGGATCTAGTATTTCATAAAGTGTGTATGTGTGTGTTTGTGGTGTGCATGCCCATGCACTCCAGTTCAGTCCAGTTCAGTTCAGTCACTCAGTCGTGTCTGACTCTTCGCGACCCCATGAACTGCAGCACGCCTCCCTGTCTATCACCAACTCCCGGAGTCCACCCAAACCCATATCCATTGTGTCAGTGATGTCATCCAACCAACTCATCCTCTGTCGTTCCCTTCTCCTCCTGCCCTCAATCTTTCCCAGCATCATGGTCTTTTCCAATGAGTCAGCTCTTCACATCAGCTGGTCAAAATCTTGGAGTTTCAGCTTAAACATCAGTCCCTTCAATGAACTCCCAGGACTGATCTCCTTCAGGATGGACTGGTTGGATCTCCTTGCAGTCCAAGGGATTCTCAAGAGTCTTCTCTAACACCACAGCTCAAAAGCATCAATTCTTTGGCGCTCAGCTTTCTTTACAGTCCAACTCTCACATCCATACATGACCACTGGAAAAACCATAGCCTTGACTAGATGGACATTTGTTGGCAAAGTAGTGTCTCTGCTTTTTAATATGCTGTCTAGATTGGTCATAACTTTCCTTTCAAGGAGTAAGCGTCTTTTAGTTTCAAGCTGCAATTGCCATCTGCAGTGATTTTGGAGCCCAGAAAAATAAAGTCAGCCACTGTTTCCGCTGTTTCCCCACCTATTTGCCATGAAGTGATGGGACCAGATGCCGTGATCTTAGTTTTCTGAATATTGAGCTTTAAGCCAACTTTTTCACTCTCCTCTTTCACTTTCATCAAGAGACTCTTTAGTTCTTCTTCACTTTCTGCCATAAGGGTGGTGTCATCTGCATATCTGAGGTTATTGATATTTCTCCCAGCAATCTTGATTCCAGCTTGTGCTTCATGCAGCCCAGCGTTTCTCATGATGTACTCTGCATATAAGTTAAATAAGGAGGGTGACAATATACAGCCTTGACGTACTCCTTTTCCTATTTGGAACCAGTCTGTTTTTCCATGTCCATTTCCAACTGTTGCTTCCTGACCTGCATATAGGTTTCTCAAGAGACAGGTCAGGTGGTCTGGTATTCCCATCTCTTTCAGAATTTTCCACAGTTTGTTGTGAACCACACAGTCAAAGGCTTTGGCATAGTCAATAAAGCAGAAATAGATGTTTTTCTGGAACTCTCTTGCTTTTTCGATGATCCAGTGGTTGTTGGCAATTCGATCTCTGGTTCCTCTGCCTTTTCTAAAACCAGCTTGAACATTTGGAAGTTCATGGTTCATGTATTGCTGAAGCCTGACTTGGAGAATTTTGAGCATTACTTTACTAGTATGTGAGATGAGTGCAACTGTGCGATAGTTTGAGCATTCTTTGGCATTGCCTTTCTTTGAGATTGGAATGAAAACTGACCTTTTCCAGTCCTGTGGCCACTGCACTATGGACTGAATATTTGTGTACACCTAAAATTCATACTGAAACCCTGATCCCCAGTGTGATGATATCTGGAACTGGAGCCTTCAAGAGGTAATTAGGTTCAATGAGGGTAGAGCCCCTCATGATAGGATTCCTTATAAAAAGAGAAAGAGATCAGAGTCCCCCCACTTTCCACTGTGTAGGATAGAGCAAAAAAGATGAACATCTACAAACCAGGAAGAGAGCCCTCATCAGACACCAGTCTGCCAACACTTCCCCACCTCCAGCCTGTGTGAAGTAAATGTTGTTTAAGCCACCTGAAATCAAAAGAAAGCGTTAGTGGCTCAGTCGTGTCCATCTCTTTGCAATCCCATAGACTGTAGCCCGCCAGGCTCCTCTGTCCATGGAATTCTCCAGGCAAGAATACTGGAGTGGGTAAGCATTCCCTTCTTTGGGGGATTTCCCAGACCCAGGGATCAAATCCAGGTCTTTTGCAGTGCAGGCAGATTATTTTACCACCTGGAGCCACCAGGGAAGCCCTTAAGCCACCTAGATTAGGATATTTTGTTTTAGTAGCTTGAGCCAAGTATGTGTGAGTGTGACTGTGGTGATGATGAAGAAATATTTTATTTATTTATTTTTTCATGTATTTTTATTAGTTGGAGGCTAATTACTTTACAATATTGTAGTGGGTTTTGCCATACTGAAGAAATATTTTAAATAAGAGAAAACAATAAAAAGTTTCCTGCTTAAATTGTCCATGAATCAACAGATGGAGAGTACAAAACCTAGCAATTTGGTTAAATCATTTAAAAGAAATATAATTTAGTAATTTATCTAAATGTTTATTAAGTGGGATGAGTTTGCACTGTCTACAGCTAGCAAAACTGGAACAACTGTTTCCACAATCTTTTTCCCTGATGGTTCTGTGTTAAAGTTTCCCCCCACCCCGAATTTTTATTTAAGCACGATTTAGAAGGCAGGAATGAAGCAGCAGCGCTCTCTGAAAGTTGTGGTTGGATGCAACGAGCAATATAGAGGTGCCGATGCATTCTAGATTAGTCTACCCCTTCCAACCTCTAGCTCTCCTTTCTAGCTGCTGACCCTCCTGGCCACCGATAGTGCCAGGCTCACTATTAGGTGCCAAGTCCATAACTTACCACAGATTCCTCCTCCAACTCTCTCCAGTCCCACTCCAGCCGCTGGGTATACTGGCTTCCAAAGTTCCCTAGCAGGCTGTAACTTGTCCAGTCATGCCAATGTATCAGGAGGGTTGATTAGTTATTTTCTTTCGTCTTTCAACTCCCCATCTTCAGTTTTAGTTCCCCAAGTTTCCCCATAATCATAAAAGCTCACATTCCTAGAATACGTTATTTATTCCATAACATTCAAGGTGGTCTGCTTTCCTAGTTGAGTCCTGGTATCCTGATACACTCGTGAGTGAGTGAGTGCTCAGTCGCGTCCAACTCTTTGCAGCCTCATGCACTATAGCTCACCGGGTTCCTCCATCCATGTAATTTTCCAGGCAAGAATACTGGACTAGGTTGCTATTTCCTATTCCAAGGGAACTTCCTGACCCAGGGATCGAACCCACATCTCCTGTGTCTCCTGCATTGGCAGGCAGTACCACTGTACCACACTCATACACTGATTATATTTAATTGCCAAACTGCACAGAAACAAGTATATATTTCATTAAATGCATATCAGATCGATTTTGTTGATGTTGTTTTTCAGTAGGAACAGTACAGTCTCTAGAGATATGTTCAATATTTGTAGCATGCTACTTACTCTTTTAACACAGTCACCTGAAGAGAACTCTACAAAATGAAAGGGCTCATTGAAAAAAAACACTGAGATGTTGGCAGGCATCAGTAATGGAGAAACGATGAGGATTTTCATTTAGGAGAATAACACAGTTAGATTTTCAATTTCATTGTGCTAGAATGGTTGCAATGTGAAAAATGAATTGTAGGGAGGTTAAGAGTGGAAGTAGGGGACAAACTGGTGGGATACTGCAGTTGTTTAGCCAAGAGAGGAATAGTAGGTTGGGCTAAGATGGTAGCAGTAGAGGTGGAAGCTTTGCCTGCCAGGTGAAGGCAATCTAGGGCAGGGATAATCATTTCAAAGGGAGTCAATGTATCTCTGGCTCTGAACCATCATCATAAATAGAATGATCATAGAATGACTGGGATAGTTAACCTCCCAAATACCTTATTAACATTTGATAAGCCTCAGCTGTTATCTTTTATACTACTAATTAACTAGGGGTGGTTAACCTGATCCAGGACAGAAGGAAAATTTTTCTCAAGTCCTTGCAAAAAGCTGTCATAATACTGTTAAGAAAAAGCTTTCCCCCAATTCCTCATCAAATGAATACCTCTCTGCAAAGTGCAGCACATAACTCTTTTTTTCTTTTTCTATTATACTGAAGTGTAGCTGATTAACAAAGATGTGATAGTTTTAGGTGAACAGCAAAGTTAATCAACAATACATGTACATGTATCCATTCTCCCTCAAACTCCCCTCCCATCCAGGCTGCCACATATGCAAATCAAAACTACAGTGAGATATCACCTCACACCAGTTAAAGTGGCTATCATCAAAAAATTGACAAATAATAAATGCTGGAGAGGGTGTGTAAAAAAGAGAACCCTCCTACACCATTGGTGGGAATGTAAATTGGTACAGCCACTATGGAGAACAGTAAGAAGGTTCCTCAGAAACTAAAAATAAAGGTACCATATGACCCTTCAATCCCACTCATGGGCATATATCCAGAGAAAAAACATGATCCAAAAGGATATATGCCCCCCAGTGACAATATGGCTTACAACAGCCAAGGCATGGAACCAACCTAAATGTCCATCAATAGAGGAATGGGTAAAGAATATGTGGTACATATAAACAGTGGAATATTACTCAGCCATTAAAAAGAATGAAATAATGCCATTTGTAGCAACATGGATGACCTAGGGATTGTCATACTAAATGAAGTAAGTCAGACAGAGAAAGAACACCACATAAATCTTTAACATTCTTCCAATGCAACTATTTAGGCAGAGATTTGCTTTGGACTTAAGTCAACATCTTCAAATGAAGCTCTAAAGAGCGGTCTGGAACATTTTGTAACACTCTATTTGGACTAGGAAGGAATTTTTGAGACCTAAGTTTCTGCAAACACCATTCTCATTTTATTGTTTGAGTGTGCCTGAGGCAAACTCCCCTAGTAAAAAAAAATCCTCTAGCAGATCCTCCAGAGCTAGTTTTTCTACAGCAGGAGTCTATTTTTCAGAAGGATATTCATCACTCTGCCTCATCTTTACAATGTGCTTGGTATTGGTCTTCCCTGAGAAACATCTTACTCAGCATTTACTGCTTCTTCCCATTTCAGTGGTGGGGAGAGGCACTGGCTGTATGAAAGGAGAAATCAATAATTTCTGGCACTTAATGTATAGCCCATTTGAGAGGGAGCTCAAGATTTAAAGGAATGAGCCAAGTTGGGGTTAATAACTATGGAGTCAAAAGTGATTTCATCAGATGCCATTTGAATTTCTAATTCCACCTCTTCTCTTCTTTCCTGCTTCTCCATTCTCAAATGGCAGGGCTAAAAGAATTCATTGTGTATTCCATCTTCTCAGACCTGTAAAGCTAAGACTCAGAGGAAAGAACACTCAACCTCCTATTATAATTCTGTCCATTTGGAAAAGAGCATGGAGTTCAGGGCACAGCTTCAGTATGGGTCTGAGTCCTTCTCCAACGTTTCCAAACACTTCCATTTCTTTTGTGGCACCCTTTTTTATTGGAGTGTAGTTGATTTAAAATGTTGTGTTAGTTTCTGCTGTACGTCAAAGTGGATCCGTTATACATATACATATATCCACTCTTTAAAATTCTTTTCCCATATAGTTCATTACAGAGTATTTGAGAAGAGTTCCCTGTTCTATACAGTAGGTCCTTATTAACTATCTATTTTATATATAGTAATGTGTATATGTCAATCCCAATCACCCAGTGTATATGGCACATTCTCTCTTTTGAACACTTTTCCCCTTTGCTCTTATTTAAGGTTGCTTCTGACCCTGTATTCACTGCCTCCCACCAAGATGATTCACTAGAAGATGCTCTTGGAAGCTGCATGGTAGAATGGAAAGATGGTATGTTCTGGAGTTAGACCTGGGTTTAAATCCAAGTTCTGCAGTTACAGGGTGTATAACTTTGGCCACATCATGTAGACTCTGTGAATACCAGCTTCCTCATCTGGAAATGAAGAGAAGTGATCCTAATTCAGGGGGTTATTATCAGAATTAGAGAAAATATGGGCTTCCCTGGTGGCTCAGTGGTAAAGAATCTGCTTGCAATGCAGGAGACCCAAGTTCAATCCCTGGGTTCAATCCCTGGGGTTGGGAAGATCTGAAGAAAGAAATGGCATCCCAACTCCAGTATTCTTGCCTGGAGAACCCCATGGACAGAGAGGCCTGGCGGGCTAGTGTCCATGGAGAAAATATATGTAAAGAACTTACTCGTATACTTGGCACATGACAGTTAATATATTAATAAATATCCCAGAACCACATTAGTATATATTATTAATAATAATTAGGTCTCTTTGAAATACTCATTCTACTCTTCACAATAAAAATATTGTTTTGACTCTCTACCATATAGACACATTTCTAAACTCTACATATATTATTTAATCCTCTCAACAACTCCATAATGTAGGTACTATTACTACCCTGTACTGTAGTTGAAGACATAGAGGCGCAGGAAACTAATTGACTTACCTAAGGTCACATACTGGAAGGTGAATACAGTCTGGCTCAAAACTGACACCCTTTAGCGATCATATAGGAATGTTGGCTCTAACAGTATATTTAAAAGATCCATAAGAAAAACATACCATATTTTTCTTGGCTTTTCATATTGTACTTTATATTTATTGAAGAGGGGGATGTTTAGATGAATGAAAAAGGCCAGCAGACTCACTATCTACAAAAGAAAACTCAATTTATTCTCAGCCGTGGGGTTCATCCCCTCCTTGTCCCTGCTGGAGGAAGTTTTCAGCTACAGGTAATAGAAAATTCCTCCAAGTTGATCTCTAAAGGAGCATACCAGCTCACTTAACCACCAGACCAAAAGTAAGGTAAGCTCTCAGGTTGGTTGCTCTAGCAACTCAACAAGATCCTAAAAGACTCAGATTATTTCTACTTTTGTGGCTTGCTGTCTTCTGCCCACTCCATCCTGAAGCTCGCTTGCCTCTTGGACGTGTAGCATTTGGAACTGCATGATTCTGCATTCCCATCTAGAGGGAAAGGAAAAGAGGTTACATTGTTCTCCCAGAAGAGTGAAGAAAGGCTTTCCTGAACACTGTGCTGTGCTTCGTTATATCTGACTCTGCGACCCCATGGACTGTAGCCCACCAGGCTCCTCTGTCCATGGAATTTTCCAGGCAAGAATACTGAAATGGGTTGCCATTTCCTACTCTGTTCCTGAATACTACACCCTACTCCCCAGCCCCACACATAAACTCTCCTCACATCTCAGTGGCCCGTTAGCATCTCATGTGTATTCCCAAGCCAGTCACTAGATACAAAGATGGAATTTCTCTTAAGCCAGTCAAGCTCATCTCTAAAACTAGGGGATGTGGTTCTCTTCCCCAAGATACATGGATGTGAGGGTAACAGAGAAACCAGAACAAAATTGAAGTCTTCTTAGGAAGGAGAAAGGAGAGGAGTTGTGATGGACAGACAACCAACATAATCAGCCCACACCCAAGGGTACATTATCTATTACCATGCATTTTCCTACTTTTCTGGACCCTGATTTTATCTTTCCTACATTAGGAATAATACTAATAGCTGCTTACATGAGGTGATGAATATGGAAGAATTTTTAATACCATACAAATGAAAGTTGTAATTATTGTTGCAGTGCTGCTATTGTAGCTGAGCTTTACTCTCCAAAGTATGCTGTACTGTGAGTAGCAGGGCCAGAAGAACAGAGATTGTGTGTCTTTGGTGCCTGCCAACCTCTATTTCATTCATTCATTCCCACCTCCTAGAACGCGTTCTATGCTGCCCAAAGTAACCTCGTCCTGAATATTCTACACAAGCTTATCCTGACATCTAGCATCTTGGATCCCCATATAACTTCCCCTTTGCAACCATTTCCATCAAATCTCATTTCCTAGCATGGTCACTCTGAACTTGGCTCTCTCTCGTCTCTTTGCCTTTCACTAATTTTGCGATTTGGAACAAAGTTCTTCACCTCTCTGGACTCCACTTCCCTCTTTAGTGAAATGAGATGCTTGGAGTAATTAATCTCTAAGGCACCTTCAAGCTTTAACTTTTATGATTCTATGAATTTCAAACAGTGAGGCAAAAAAAAAATGAAGAAATTCACATGGAGGAAGAGATCTGGGGTTGGGGGATTTTAAGAAAAAAGTGGCCAGTGAGCAAAGCTACCTTGACTTGAGGGTTCCAAAGACAGACACACAAACACAAACACAAACACACACATATGCACACACAGACATTTACAAGTACACACACACACTGAGGATCTGTTAGCAATCATTAGTGAATGTTACAACAGGAATGAGGTGATCTAGTAAAACAGAGATGGACTCAACCACAGAGCAGACCTGAAGGATACAGGTATAAGGAGTAGGACAGTGAGACCGCATCCTTAAACACATCCAAGTTCAGCAGAGCTGAGAATTTCACTGAGGGTGGAAAATCACCTCTGCTGTGGGCATTACACTCATAGGCCGAGATGAACTGAAATTCGAAGGCATCTCTGCAGGGACCATTCTGACCTTCCAAACACAGAAACACATCTACTACTAGATCTGACCTTGTTTTGCCTTTTTCCCTCCCTAGTTTCAGCTGGGCCTCAAAAACAGAAAGGCCAAAATCCAACTAGAAAATCTGTTTCTGTTATATTCTCTTGGCAGCTTAGGAGATCTCTCTTGGCAGGCTTTCTGGTGATTTGTCCAAGCCTGGGGCCTCTCTTCCCTGGAGTTTCCATCACCTTGTTCAGGGCAGAAGAAGCTCTGAGTATCGCTATGCAGTGCCTAAAAGGCAGTGCTCTCTTCTCTTGCAGTCCTTTCTTTGTCCCCCCCACACACAGAAGGACACAGAATAATGATAATTATAATGAAATAATAATAGTAGGAACTACTACTTTTGACTGCTTCCTAATACTCAGGTATGAGACTAAGCACTTTATATATATGTATTATCCCAATAACTAATTTGGTAGGATTGCAAATATTAGTATAGTATAAAAACATTAAAAGTGAGAGAAATGGGTATTTCATATTGACAAAAAGTACACCCTCCAGAAGCTATACCAGCCATGAAATTTTGACACACCTAACAGTGTAGTTTCAAAAATGTGTAAAGCAAAAATGCTAGAATACAAGAAGAAATTGATAGAACCTTGTATATTAGAAGATGTTAATATATACTTCCCTCTCAGAGAGATTAAATAGGCAAAATCAAGTATATCAAGAATTCATATGGCATAGTATATGTACATATGTACATATGTGTATAGTACATATACATATATGTATATAGTACAGTAAGAAGTTATATAGAACTTGGCACTCAAGGGAGATTGCGCATTGTTCTGAAACATATGTGGAAGCAGTTACAATAATTGAACATGTATTAGATCATGAAGAAAATCTTCACAAACTCCAAGAGGCAGTATTCACACAAGCATATTCGTGGATTAAAATACAAATAAGACTTAAAAATTAACAGCAGAAGGATAGCAAAAGTAAAAATCTACCCACTTGAAATGGTATATTTTTTCTTTTCCCTTTGCCTTTTGCTTCTCTTCTTTTCTCAGCTATTTGTAAGGCCTCCTCAGACAACCATTTTGTCTTTTTGCATTTCTTTTTCTTGGGGAGGGTCTTGATCACTGCCTCCTTTACAGTGTCACCAACCTCTGTCCATAGTTCTTCAGGAACTCTGCCTATCAGATCTCAGATCTAATCCCTTGACTCTATTTGTCACTTCCCCTGTATAATCGTAATGGATTTGATTTAGGTCACACCTGAATGATCTAGTGGTTTTCCCTACTTTCTTCAATTTAAGTCTGAATTTGGCAATAAGGAGTTCATGATCTGAGCCACAGTCAGCTCCCAGTCTTGTTTTTGCTGACTGTTTAGAGTTTCTCCATCTTTGGCTACAAAGAATATAATCAATCTGATTTCAGTATCGACCATCTGGTGATGTCCATGTGTAGAGTCTTCTCTTGTGTTGATGGAAGGTGTTTGCTATGTCCAGTGCATTCTCTTGGCAAAACTCTCCTAGGCTTTGCCCTGCTGAATTCTGTACTCCAAGGCCAAATTTGCCTATTACTCCAGGTATTTCTTGACTTCCCACTTTTGCATCCCAGTCCCCTATGTTGAAAAGAACATCTTTTTTGGGTGTTAGTTCTAGAAGGTCTTGTAGCTCTTCACAGAATCATTCAACTTCAGCTTCTTCAGCATTACTGGCTGGGGCATAGACTTGGATTACTGTGATATTGAATGAATTGCCTCGGAAATGAACAGAGATCATTCTGTCATTTTTGAGATTGCACCCAAGTACTGCAATTCAGATTCTGTTGTTGACTTTGAAGGCTGCATTTCTTTTAAGGGATTCTTGCCCACAGTAGTAGATATAATGGTGATCTGAAATAAATTCACCCGTTCCAGTCTGTTTTAGTTCACTGATTCCTAAAATGCCAATGTTCACTCTTGCCATCTCCTGTGTGACCACTTCCAATTTACCTTGTTTCATGGACCTAACACTCCAGGTTCCTGTGCAGTATTGTTCTTTACTGCATCGGACTTTACCTCCATCACTAGTCACATCCACTACTGGGCTTTGTTTTCGCTTTGGCTCCCTCTCTTTATTCTTTCTGGAGTTATTTCTCCACTCTTCTTCAGTAGCATATTGGGCACCTACAAACCTGGAGAGATCATCTTTCAGTGTCATATATTTTTGCCTTTTTATACTGTTCATGGGGTTCTCAAGGCAAGAATACTGAAGTGATTTGCCATTCCCTTCTCCAGTGGACCACGTTTTGTCAAAAGTCTCCAACATGACCTGTCCCTCTTGGATGGCCCTACATGGCATGGCTCATAGTTTCATTGAGTTAGACAAGGCTGTGTTCCATGTGATCAGTTTGATTAGTTTCCTGTGATTGTGGTTTTCATTCTGTCTTCCCTCTGACAGATAAAGATAAGAGGTTTATGGAAACTTCCTGATGGGAGAGATTGACTGTGGGGGAAACTGAGTCTTGTTCTGATGGGTGGGGCCATGCTCAGTAAATCTTTAATCCAATTTTCTGTTGATGGGCAGGGCTATGTTTCCTCCCTGTTGTTTGACCTGAGACCCAACTATGGTGGAGGTAATGAAGATAATGGCAGTGTCCTTCAAAAGGTCCCATGCACTCACTGCCACACTCAGTGCCCCTGACCCTGCAGCAGGCCACTGCTGACCCACGCCTCTGCCAGAGACTTCAGGACACTCACAGGCAAATCTGGGTCAGTCTCTTGTGGAGTAACTGTTCCTTTCTTCTGGGTCCTGATGTGCACAAGGTTTTGTTTGTGCCCTTCAAGACTCAGTTTCCCCAGTCTTGTGTAAGCTTTGTAATCAAATCCCACTGGCCTCCAAAGTAAAATTCTCAGGGGGTTCTCAGTCCCTTTGCCAAATCCCCAGGTTGGGAAATTTGTTGTGGGTCCTAGAATTTTCCTAAGAATGCAATCAGTGATCAATGCAAACAAATAGAGGAAAACAATAGAATGGGAAAAACTAGCGATCTCTTCAAGAAAATTAGAGGTACCAAGGGAACATTTCATGCAAAGATGGGCACAATAAAGGACAGAAATGGTATGGACCTAACAGAAGCAGAAGATATTAAGAAGATGTGGCAAGAATACATAGAAGAAAAAAAAAAATCTTCAACCCAGATAACCACAATGGTGTGACCACTCATTTAGAGCCAGACACCCTGGAATGTGAAGTCAAGTGGACCTTAGGAAGCATCACTATGAAGAAAACTAGTGGAGGTGATGGAAGTCCAGTTGAGCTATTTCAAATCCTAAAAGATGATGCTGTGAAAGTGCTGCACTCAATATGCCAGCAAATTTGGAAAACTCAGCAGTGGTCACAGTACTGAAAAACGTCAGCGTTCATTCCAATCCCAAAGAAAGGCAATGTTAAAGAATGTTCAAACTACCACACAATTGCACTCATCTCACACGCTAGTAAAGTGATGCTCAAAATCCTCCAAGCCAGACTTCAACAGCATGTGAACCGTGAACTTCCAGATGTTCAAGCTTAATTTAGAAAAGGCAGAGGAACCAGAGATCAAATTGTCAACAATTGTTGTATCATCGAAAAAGCAAAAGAGTTCCAGAAAAACATCTACTTCTGCTTTATTGACTATGCCAAAGCCTTTGACTGTGTGGATCACAACAAACTGGAAAATTCTGAAAGAGATGGGAATACCAGACCACCTGACCTGCCTCCTGAGAAATCTGTATGCAGGTCAAGAAGCAACAGTTAGAACTGGACATGGAAAAACAGACTGGTTCCAAATTGGGAAAGGAGTACATCAAGGCTGCATATTATCACCCTTCTTTTTTAACTTATTTGCAGAGTACATCATGCAAAATGCCAGGCTGGATGAAGTACAAGCTGGAATCAAGATTGCTGGGAGAAATATCAATAACCTCAGATATGCAGATGATACCATCATTATGGCAGAAAGTGAAGAAGAACTGAAGAGCCTCTTGATGAAAGTGAAAGAGGAGAGTGAAAATGTGGCTTAAAACTTAACATTCAAAAAACTAAGATCATGGCATCTGGTCCCATCACTTTATGGCAAATAGGTGGGGAAACAATGGAAAGAGTGACAGACTTTATTTTCTAGTGCTCCAAAATCACTGCAGATGGTGACAGCAGCCATGAAAGTAAAAGACAGTTGCTCCTTGGAAGGAAAGCTATGACCAACCTAGACAGCATATTAAAGAACAGAGAAATTACTTTGCCAACAAAGGTCTGTCTAGTCAAGGCTATGGTTTTTCCTGTAGTCATGTATGGATGTGAGAGTTTAACTATAAGGTGAAGAATTGATGCTTTTGAACTGTGGTGTTGGAGAAGACTCTTGAGAGTCCCTTGGACTGCTAGGAGATCCAATCAGTCCATCCTAAAGGAGATCAGTCCTGAATATTCATTGGAAGGACTGATGTTGAAGCTGAAACTCCACTACTTTGGCCACCTGATTCAAAGAACTGACTCACTGGAAAAGACCATGATGCTGTGAAAGATTGAAGGTGGGAGGAGAAGGGGATGACAGAGGATGAGATGGTTGGATGGCATCACTGATTCAATGGACATGAATTTGAGCATGCTCTGGGAGTTAGTGACAGACAGAGAAGCCACCATGCTGCAGTCCATGGGGTTGCAAGGAGTCAGACGTGATTGAGCAACTGAACTGACTGACCCATGTTAATTCCTTTATAATAGATTATTGGGTGTGTCTGTCAGGGTTTAGCAAAAGACTGATCCCCTAAGAAATATCTTAGTTTGACTTTATGCAGTCGTGGGGCTGTTAAACAGTCTCTGTAAGCTTGTATAATGGCATCTAATATTGGAGATTGAAGTTCTCAAGGGCAGGCAGTCAGAATGTCAAGTGGGAAAAACAAGAACAGGCTGGAAGACTTCCCTGGTGGCTCAGTAGTAAAGATCTGCCTGCTAAGGCAGGAGACATGGGTTTGATTCCTGATCTAGAAGATCCCATATGCCCAACTAAGCCCGTGCACCACAACTATGGTGTGCTGTACAGCCTGGGAACTACAACCGCTGAAGGCCTCGAGCCTTAGACCCTATGCTCAGCAACAAGAGAAGCCACTGCAATGAGAAGCATCCACTCACCTGAACTCGAGAAAAGCCATGCAGCAACAAAGACCCAATACAACCAAATAAATAAATAAATGAAAGAACAGTCTGGAACTCATAAGCACAAGCTGGAACACATGAGGAGAGTTCCTGCCTCTGACCTTGGTCATGGAGGAGTCTGGGCCGTTTGTCACGGAGCTACACACACACACACACACACACACACAGAGTGCATGTTCAATAATGAACATCACAACAGGAATGAGGACATCTTAATAACTCCTCCAAATGAGGAGAGAACCTGAAGGAGGATCCAGGAGAAGATGAAGCAGTTCCAGTCTTGACTGCTGTCCCATACCAACCAGGATAGCCAGCAGACCATGTATGTTAACTATACAATGACTATGACTTCACTTATACTCTCCAAATTGCCTATGAGAATCTCTCTTGCCCCCTCTAAAAGGAAATATATAGGAAGGGGAATTCTGGGAAATGTAGTTCAGCCTAGCTAAGCTGATACTTTACAAAACCACCACAATCTATCTCTTGCCAACTTGGCACCCAAACATATCTCCATACTTAATCTCCAAATAAAGATAACAACAAAGTCATGCTTCTGCCTGACATAATACAATTATCCTCAGACAATGAAAGACATGCTAACACAGGGGTCAGAAAACATTTTTCTTAAGGGCTAAATAGTAAATATTTTAGGTTTTGCAGGCCACATGGTTTTCGTTGTAACTATCCAATGTTTGCCTTATAGCATGAAAGCAGCCACAAGTATGTAACCAAATGAATGTGGCTGTGTTCCAACAAAACATTATTTACAAAAACAGATGGCCAGCCCTTGGGCTATAGTTATTCGCTAACCCCTGTGTTAATCCTTTCACCAAGGGAGAATTAAAAATCCTTTTTTGGATTTAAATGATCTTTATTTTCCTCCTATTTAATTCACGTGTAACCTTTTGATATCCCATAGCTTAAATATTGAGATATAATGTTAACTGCACTTAGCACATCTTATATTAGATAAGGAGATAAGAGAGAAGGAAGAAAACAAAATTGTTTTGTTACTATATATAAAGCATATCTGTATCAAAATAAGGGAAGATATTTACAACTATTACAGAACTCCTTTATGCAACTGATTGAGGTTCCTTGTCTGGTTCCAAATCTTATTCTCGAGGAGTTGAGGCCATAAGCAGTTCTACCTGAATTGGAGGTAGTTGTAGTTTTCCACTGACTTAATAATCACAAAACAGGTGGATTAAAAGTTGCCTTAGAGGGCCTCCTGAATTCCAGAAATACTCATTGTGTAACAACTCAATTTCCCCTTGATAGTTAAGCACAATCACGACAGCCAGTGTATTGAATCCCTTCTTTGGGAGACCAAAGCTAGACAGTGAGGTGGCTATCTCTACATCCAATTCAACAGAATCATTGTTGTGTCCCGAGGAAGACCATTCCTCCCTGTGGAACTAAGACCTATAAAGCAACAGAGCCTAAAATTGCGGGAATGGGAAACATGACTTGTACTATTGGATCACTAGGAGTAATAATAAGACCAGCAACTTCCATTTCAACCCTCTCAATTTCTAGACTTGTGAATCCTGCCACAGGAAAAAAAAGTAGCAACATAATGAGTATTGATTTAGAGCAGTTAGCATAATCTGGAGGATTATGTTGAGCCTTCACAAGTTGATTACATAATTCTGTCATGTTGCTTCAGAACTGCAGGTAACATGATAAGTAAGACCAGTGAATTCTATGAGGATGAGCCCTTTGCCTCACTTCATTTGTTATGAAGTAAGTTCCTTGGTCAAAAGTGATGCTGTGTAGAATACCACATTTTTGGATAAAGTAATTGGTTGGCTCACAAATAGTAGTTTTGGCATAAGTATTGCAAACAGACAAGCAAAAAAGAAGTCCATATCCAATAAAGACAAAGCTATCCCTTCCATGATGGAAGCTGACCAATGTAATCAACCTGTCATCAGGTAATTGGCTAATTCACCCAGGTAATAGTATCATATTGGGGATTTAGTGTTATCTCTGCTATTAGCAGATTGGGCACTCAACAGTGGCTATACCCAAATAGGCCCTGATAATGAAATTTCATAATGCTGATCCCAACATAACCTCCATCTTGACTCCATGGCCATTGGTTTATGAACTCTTGGGCAATAACAGGAATTACTGGAAGGGAAAGCTGACTGACATTCACAGAACAGGTCATTCTGTTCACCTGGTTTTTAAAGTCCTCCTTTGGTGAGCACTCATATGTGACACAATATCTTTACATTCTGTGCCCAGTTAGAAAGCCTTATCTACATAGCTCTTCTTCAGTCTCCCTTCTCCCTAATTTTCCAATTTTGTTCCTTCTAAATCCTTGACCATCCAGCCAAATCATTAGCTCCAGCCTGTGAATTAATGTGGAATCATTTGTATGGCCATTTATCATTCTAGGAAATATGGATAACTACATGATCTGTTCAAAGTCCTGTCCACAGAAAGAATTTCCCTTTACCATGTCCCAAAGTGGGGTTGCAGTGCTGCACCTATCCACTTTTTGGTGGTTTCCGCACATCATGAAGAATTACCTGTAAACAGACTTCAAGTATTTTTATCTTCAATCAGCTAATCATAGGGAACTCCCTGTGAAGCCATAGATGCAGTTAAAGAAAGAAGGAAATGGAGCTGGAGGAGGGGTCATTGACATCTGGGCTACTTCATCTTGCAATTTATCTGTGCCTTCAGGACCTCCTTAAATCCAATATCATAGATAGTTCTTTCTTTTGATGAGGGAGTGATGCGGTGCATGCCCAACTTTATGGTTTGGTGGGTCAGACATACAGTTCATGATGAACATCTCAGGTCATATGGTAAGTTGGTAGCTCATGGGCAAGCATTTAGTCTCTACTAAGGCCCAGTAACAAGCTGTAAATTGCCTCTCAAAAGGGGAAAGTATGGCTTTGCTAAAAATCCTAAGTGTTTGTGTTGTGACTCACCTATAGGATGGGGCCTGCCAATGGCTCCAAACAGCATCCTGGGTACCACCAATACTTCAAGTACTATCATATCTTTTGAGTCATATGGCCCAGTTAGCAGAACAGCTTGCATAGCAGCTTGACCTGTTGCAGAGCCTACTGTTATTCTAGGATTCATTCAAAACAGGCAGCTTTTCAGGTCACTCAGTAAATGGGTCAGAGTAGCACACCCAGATGAGATATATGTTGCCTCTAAAATCCAAAGAAGCCCAGTAGGCATTGTGCCTCTTTCCTAATGGTAAGGGAAACCAAATGCAGCAACTTGCCCTTTCATCTTAGAAGATAAATCTCTTCATATCTCAGATAATTGGACCCCTAGAACTTTCACTAAAGTGGCAGGTCCTTGAATTTCTTTGGGATTTATCTCCCACCTTCTAGCACACTAATATCTTATCAGTATGTCTAGAACAGTTGCTACTTTCTGCTCACCACGTCCCCATAGGCTTACTATCATCCATGTAATGAAACAAGGTGATGTTCTATGGAAGGGAAGGGCAATCAAGTTTCTTGCAGACCAGATTATGACATAGGGCTGGAGAGTTGATATACCCCTGTGGTAAGACAATAAGGGTATATTGCTGCTTTGTCAGATGAAAACCAACTGCATATGATGGTCTTTACCAACAGGTACAACAGTAAAAGCATTTGCCAGATCAGTAGCTGCATGCCAGAGATGTGTTGATTTGCTCTAAGAACAAAACCACCTCTGGAAACACAACTATGTTTGGTATCACCACCAATTAAGTTTATGATAGTTCATTGTCATTCTAGTTGAATCACAACCCCTTCATCTTTCAAGTTCTTTCAAGTGGCGCTAATTTCTGCAATTCCTCCATGAATCCGGTATTGTATTTGGCTTACTGTGGTTTACTGTTTTTGTAAGTAGAGACAGTTGTGGTGGCTTCTACTTGGTCTTTCCTACCATAATAGCTCTCATTCCATGTGTCAGAGAACCACTGTGGAGACTCTGCCCGTTCATGGGTGTGTCTATTCTAATTATACATTCTGCAACTCCAAAAATGACCATACAGTGCATTTGGGTACACACGGGGCCCACTAAGATGGACCTGAGTCATATATTAGTTATACATTGCTGCCTAACAAGCCATTTCAAAGCTTAGAGGCGGAAAACACATACTTATTATTTCACAGTCTCTATGGCTCAGGAACCTGGGAGCAGCTTAGCTGGATGCCGCTAGTGCAAGGGCTCTCAGGAGACTGCAGCCAAGCTGTTGCCTGGTGCTGCAGTCATCTCAGGCCTTGATTGGGCATGAGGGACTCATTCCCAAGATCACTCATCTGGTTGTTGCCAGGCCTCAGTTTCTCTCTGTTGTTGCACTGGGGGCCTCAGTTCCTCACCATGTCACACAGACATGTCCATAGAATTGCTTACAATAGGACAGTATGCATCCCACAGTGCAAACAATCTGAAAGAGAATGAACCAAAGACAGAAATCATAGTTATTTTATACCCAATATAGGAAGTGTTATCCTATTATTTCTTCCATATTCTATTCATGAGAAACAAGCCACTAGGCCCAACCCATACTCAAGTGTGTGAATACCAGGAAATGGGGATCATCAGGCACCATATTAGAGGCTGCCAACCACATTGGATTATTGAAATAAAATGAAATTGACAAACAATTGATTTAGAAATAAACATGAAGAGACCAAATAGAAAAATTCCTCAGATATTCACACAACATATCCCATCTTACAGGTTTGAAATTCAAGGCATAGAGTGGTTAAAAATACATATCCAAGATTATTTAGTCAGTGGCAAAACTGACGCTCAAATATCAGTGCAATTCCAAAGACTCATTCTGACTCTGAACTCTTTTCGATAATGTCCTTTAATGAAGTCATTTACTCCAAGTGGCTTCTCCTCTTTTCCTTCTCTTCTCTTTCCTCCTACTTTTTTCTCCACTTCTAGAAAAAAGACGATTCAGAGACGGGCATATTTATTCAATACCTAATTGGACCTACTGAGGGAACCTCAAATGTGAGGTCATATTTTTTTTTCCCCAGAAAAGTGACCATTTTAAATGACAATCCAAGGCATTCTCACACTGAACTGTCTCTTTCCCTCTGATGATTTTACATCTTTCCTGTACTTTTTGCCTTCTAAACAGGAGCTGGTGATACTGATACCACAAATTCAGCATACTTGTTCCTTAGCAACAACAGCTGAATTGTCTTTGCCAGTACCTCAAGTTTCAGAGCTGCTCAGAAATCCCCCTCCAAAAGGGCCAGAGTCACTCTCAGAACAGTGAATCCAAAGTTTAAAATATAACTTGAGGGGTATAAGCATACACCCCCATCCCCACCTACTCCTTCCACTTCCATTTTCCTCCTTTCTGGAGGCACAACCAGTGAGATTTCAGCAATAATTTCTGTAGTCCAGGAAAATGCCAAGGTCACACTAGGAGATACTGGGCTGCCCAAAGGAGTGTTTCAGTTCCCACTGCCTACTTACAAGTAAAAAGCAGCTTGCATCCTTAGAATGATCATTTTCTTCATGTAGCTGAAAAAAGTCTCAGATCACAAATTAAAAGTTGAAAGAATGTTCTGTTGTTTAATAATCAAACCATTTATTTCATCAACCTCATTCCACATAGGAGTAGAAGCCTAGTGCATCGTTCAGGATCCCATCCTCAAAGCTGATCTGAGGTGCGGTGTGGGTTGAGGGGAGGATGAGTGGAGAAGACAGGGGAAGGGGACTCTGGCCTTCAGCTGTCATCTGTCTGTATCCGTACCTGTTGAGACGTCTCTCATTTGGTTGGTCTCTAGTCTTAAAGCCATTTTCAGCCCCTTGTGCCTGACCACAGGCTCCTCCAGGCTGGCTTTCTCTAAGGTACCACTGTGCCTCTCTCAGAGGTATAAAAACATTCAGCTGTTCTTCTATCTCATCTGGATGGGAGAATCCTACAAGTCTTGTGACCTCCCTGGAAGAAAGATACAGCCTTCATCTTCTAAATCCCTATACCTATCTGTGGAAGATTCTACTTCCTTCACTGCCCCCCAAAATTGGCCCAAGGGTTGGGGGTGAGCCACAGGACTCCTGTTCAGACACAAATAATGTCTTGCTTCCTCTTAGACACTCTTCTTTTTCCATCTCCACTTCTCTAGACTAATATCAGATGGAAAGGAGGTAGGGGGACAAATTGGCTTTGGAAATTCTTCAAGAGATAGGAATACCAGACCACTTTACCTGTCTCCTGAGGTCAAGAAGCAATGGTTAGAACCAGACTTTGAACAACAGACTGGATCCAAATTAAGAAAGGAGTACATCAAGGCTGTATGTTGTCACCCTGCTTATTTAACTTCTATGCAGAGTACATCATGAGAAACGCTGGGCTGGATGAAAGCACAATCTGGAATCAAGATTGCTAGGAGAAATATTAATAACCTCAGATATGCAAATGACACCACCCTTATGGCAGAAAGTGAAGAGAGGAACTAAAAAGCCTCTTGATGAAAGTGAAAGAGGAGAGTGAAAAAGTGGCTTAAAGCTCAACATTCAGAAAACTAAGAAGACTCTTGAGCGTCAAGACCATAGCTTTGAGAAGACTCTTGAGAGTCCCTTGGACTGCAAGGAGATCCAACCAGTCCATCCTAAAGGAAATCAGTCCTGAACATTCATTGGAAGAACTGATGCTGAAGCTGAAACTCCACTACTTTGGCCACTTGATTCAAAGAACTGACTCATTGGAAAAGACCATGATGCTGTGAAAGATTGAAGGCAGGAGGAAAAGAGGACAACGGAGGATGAGATGGTTGGATGGCATCACTGATTCAATGGACATGAGTTTGAGTAAGCTCCAGGAGTTGGTGATGGACAGGAAGCCTGGCGTACTACAGTCCATGGGGTCACGAAGAGTTGGATACAACTGAGCGACTGAACCAAACTGAACCACATATAATTCTAAGTCCTTTTGTCTTCTTCCTAGACCTAAAATTTTTAAACCGAAAAGGAACTATTTCATTCTTGTTCTTTAATTTTCCTGTACAACTTTCCAGAAGACAATTTGTACCTCCAGAATAGGGGGAAAGCCATAGAAAAAATAAGAATTATGGGAGAATACATATTAATTAATGCCAAAACATTGTTTCATTACAACTAAACACATTCTCCTGCCTTAAAAAAAAATGTCCTTTCTTCTAAAATCATAGTCCTTTATTTTCTTTCAAATCTACCAAAAGCAGAAAACTCACTGAATATCCTGAGTTAAGTGTCCTTAGAGTGAAAAAAAAGGAGACAAAGTCCCTTTCCTTAAGAGTGGTTGTTGTGGGTTGAATTGTTGTTCAGTCACCCATTCGTGTCTGACTCTTTGTGACCCCAGGGAAGGCAGCACTCCAGGCTTCCCTGTCCCTCACCATCACATCCTCTGATATCTTCTTCTCCTTTTACCCCCAGTCTTTCCCAGCATCAGGGACTTTTCCAGTGAGTTGGCTGTTCGCATCAGGTGACCAAAATACTAGAGCTTCAGCTTCAGCATCAGTCCTTCCAATGAGTATTCAGGGTTAATTTCCTTAAAGGATTGAATTGTGGCCCCCCAACCCCTGACGGCCCTGCAAGTATATGTTGAAGTCCAAACTCCCAGCCCTTCAGAATGATGATTTTATTTGGAAATAGATTGTTGACAATGCAGTTAGTTAAGAATAGGACATACTGATGTTCTTATAAGAAGAGAAAAGATACAAAGATTGGGACATACAGAAGATGGTCATGTTATGACAAAGGCAAAGATTGGAGTGGTACAATGACAACCAAGGAACACCCAGGATTGCCAGCAAACCCCAGAAGCTAAAAGAGGCAAAGAAGGATTCTTCCCTTCAGATTTCATGAGAAAACATGGCCTTATATTTGAGAATGTCTCATAATTGGTTCTCTAAGGTAGACATGCCAGTCCCTAAATAGTCTTTCCTCGTGTGATGAAACATGGGGCATAGCCCTGTCAGCACCTTGATTTTGAATTTGGCCTCCAAAATTATGGGAAAATAAATGTCCATTGTTAAATCACCCAGTTTGTTATACTTTGTAACAGCAGCGCTGGGAAACGAACACAGTGGCCAATTAAAGATTCAAAAACTCAGATATCACAAAGAGGTTAAGAATAATGCAGTGTTAAACTGTGTGGCACTGAGGAGAATTGCAAAAGGAGTTCTCACTGTGTTACTTCATTAACAACGCTAACACAAAGAGGTTTACCTCTCCTTGGTCTTCTGGGTCCCATGCTTCAAGATCCTTTAAAAGAAAGCCTCCAGGTAAAGGTCAGTCTTTACAGAGGAAGAAGAGATGCTTCTTTTGAACACAAATGCCATAGGCTCCAAAGATAAATAGGACAAGCCCTCACATCTAGGAAAGTTTTGCTTGCTGTGACTGTCATGTGACTCTGAGCTTCTGCCAACCAGAGCCTCAACCAATAGGACAATTCTGTCTTAGGAGGCCTGTTTTGAATCTTCATTTCTTTGCCTGAAATCTTAAGAAATGGATAATAGCAGTGGTTCCTATACAACCCACCTGATTTTGTTCTGCCAAGTTCTCCTCTACTTGTAGGACCTCTTCGTTATGGCCCACTAAATAAGTTGTCTCTACTGGGGCTTCTGTGGCCACCAGGTGTATGAGAAATTCTCTTTCCCACAGCCACAGGACTGACCATTACAATTTTCTGTTTTCAGGGAAGGAAGTGAGAAGTGTAGAAAGAGATTGGTCTTAAAGGACAAAGTGGTAAGGGCAAAATGAGAACCCAAGTTATGGATTTAGAAAAGGACCGAGGGCTCAATCTAAACATGGCAACTTTGGCAGTGAGGGACACCATGGCACTGTGGATGAATAATGGTCTGCTGGTTGTGTTTGTCAGAAAGATTCCCTGGACTGTGACCTTGAGTGAGCTGAGAGAACACTTTGCACAATTTGGCCATGTCCAAAGTGCACTGTTCCTTTTGACAAACAGACTGGCTTTCACAGAGGTATGGGTTGGATTCAGTTTTCTTCAGAAGAACTTCACAATGCACTGTAACAGGAAATTCATGTTTTTGATGAAGTAAAGCTCCTTGTTCAAGTTCAAAAACCCAAAACTTTGCAAGGACATCAAACATCTGATGAAGAGAAAGATTTTTGAGACCATCACCACCTATTAAACAAAGTAAACCAAACTGCGGTGGGGGGTGGAGCAGGGGGGAGAGAAGGACCAAGGATAACTGAAGCATCCCAATAATTGTTAGACAAGGAACACATTTTTAAAAAATGAAAGTTTAGTATTCTATAAAGAATAAATAAACTGAATATTGACCATATGAAAAATATAGTATGATTTGTTTCAGAGAACTATGTTTTCAGTTTACTTAATTACTTAAATATCTACAGATGTTTCTGGAGATATGAGATTAACTAAATATCTACAGACTAACATATAAACATGCTGCTTGGAACTAAAGAAAAAAGTTTAAAAAAGAAAGAAAAGGACAAAAGAAATGAAAACTGGCTGGGCTTGCAAGTCAGGAGTCATCCTTGATTCTTCACTTTCTCTTGTCTCCCACATCCAAGTAATCAGCAGATTTTATCCATTTTATGTCCAAAATATATCTCATATCTGTTCTTTCAGATTTCATCAACCACAAGTTCTTTACACCAGAAAAACATCATCTGTGTCCTAGACAACTGTTAAACCTCTTAACTGATCTCTCTTTTTCCAATTCTATTCTCATATAATACAAAGCAACCATAATAATCTTAAATCATTAATAAAACCATGTCTTCTGATTAAAATCCTTCAGCTTTCACTTTCAGCCAAGATGGAATAAGACTACATTTATCCTCTTTCCCTAAGCAATTAGAAAAATTGACTATTTTCAGACAATTTTCAGTCTGTGGCTTTCTTCCCTAGGTCCATTCCCACCTTACTGCCTCCAGGTTAGTTACTGAGAATGGTAGTTTTTAAAAGATAAAGTGAAAATGAAAATGTTAGTTGCTCAGTCATGTCCAGTTGTTTGTGACGCTATGGATTGTAGTTTCCTATAGAATTCTGTCCACAGAATTTTCCAGGCAAGAATACTGGAGTGGGTAGCTATTCCCTTCTCCAGGCAATCTTCTCGACCCAGGGATCAAACCCAGGTCTCCTGCACTGTGGGCAGATTCTTTACCAACTGAATCACTACTGAAGCCCCTTTAAAAGATAAGGTTAGTTGTAAAAACCAGCAACTTTACTACTTATATGAACTTACTGTCTAGAGGTAGTTTTTAGTCCACATCACTGTGAAGTGTTAACCAAACAGATCACATGAGTTGCAGAGAAAGAGATCTAGTTAGAGAAGGTTAGAAAATGAAAGTGAAAGTTGCTCAGTCTTGTCTGACTCTTTGCTACCCCACGGACTGAATTAATCAGGCCAGAATACTGGAATGGATAGCCTTTCCCTTCTCCAGGGGATCTTTCAACACTGGGATCGAATATAGGTCTCCCACATTGCAGGTGGATTCTTTACCAGCTGAGCTATCAGGGAAGCCCAAGAATACTGGAGTGGGTAGCCTATCCCTTCTCCAGCAGATCTTCCTGACTCAGGAATTGAACCAGGGTCCCCTGTATTGCAGGTGGATTCTTTACCAACTGAGCTATCAGGGAAGCCCAGGGTGGTTAGGGTGGCTAGAATTTCTGGAGTAGAGTACTGGAAAAGAGTGAAAATCACAGAGATAGAGATGGAGATGGGAGGAAGGGGTGGATATTCAGAAGACTAGAGGGATTCCATGAAGTCTCTGACTGAGTACTAATCTGTGCATGCATAAGGGGAATCTACCACAGGCCAGGGAAGGAAACACCTGAATGGAGTAGGCAGAACAGTTCACAGATCTGGAGACAGATTGTATTCCTACCAGCCAGAGTAGAAAGACCTCATATCATAACACACTGGGGCATTGGGTGGATTCCTTTTTTTAAGTCTTAATAATAGCCCTGAATTAGCTCTAAGTTGAAGGCTACTCTGGACCCACTCTGATAAAACTTAAAAACAAGCCCCCAAATAAGCCAAATGACCTCAGGTCACTTAACTGGACATCAGAACAAAATCCAACATTAGTTAAGGAAATAGAAGAAAATCCAGCAAAACAATATAAAATTCACAATGTATGGCATCCAATAAAAAATTAATAAGTGTACAGATAGGACTTAGGGTTATGACAGAGTGAAGAGGTATGTGAATCCTCTCTTCAAAAAACAAGTATAAACTGGATAAAATTGTCAAAAATAACCATTTCAGACCCCAGGAAAAATTACCAAAAGCACACGCCACATTGATAAGCAATTGTTAATTTTTAAAAAATTGAACCTTCAGGCAAGATCAGCAGGAGTGTGGGGCTTTCTTGCCTGGGTCCATTCCCCTCATCTGCCCCCAGGTTAGTTACTGAGATCAGTAGTTTTAAAAAGGTGAAGCTAGTTGTAAAAACCAGCAGTTTGCTGCCAAGGAGAAGACTAAACCTGGGACAGGAATCAAAAAACCATAACAATCTTATCAGTTAAAAAAAGAAAAAAATGGTAGAAAATAAAACTCACAACTTTGCTAGACTGAGTTTGTGATCACAGCTGAGACAAACAGCCAAACCAGGCAGAAATTTAACAAGGAGGTCTTGAAAATAACAGAGCCATAGATGAGCTAGATTAGCTCTTCATCTATCCCCAGCTGACTGGCAAACGACACACATTCACAGGAAAATCCAAAAGAACTCAGTGGAAAGTAAAATTCTCAGGGGCTTCCCTGGTGGCTCAGTGGTAAAGAATCTGCCTGCCAATGCAGGAGACACGTGTTCAGTCCCTGACCTGGGAAGATCCCACATGCCGTGAAGCAACTATGCCCTTGCACAATTATTGAGCCTGGGCTCTAGAGCCCACGAGCTGCAACTACTGAAGCCTGCGTGTCCTAGAGCCTGTGCTCCACAAGAGAAGCCACTACAATGAGAAACCTGCACACCACCACTATAGAGTAATCTCCGTTCTCCACAACTAGAGAAAAGCCTGTGGAGCAACAAAGACCCAGCACAGCCAAAAGTAAATAAATAAAACATAATAAATGCCAACTTAAAAAAAAAAAAGGAAAATCCTAGGCATACTTGAGAATCAGCTAAACTTTGAATGAACTCACTCCTCAATCTACACTTGGATAGGCCAACAGAGGGATGGGTCAAACCCCAAGGTGTCTGAGCAAATCTCTCCTCAAATTATTGACTGATGACTAGGCTATGCTGATATAGAGATTGACCTCTAGTAAGCTAGGATAAAAAATAAAAACAAAAATAAGAATCTGGCAGAGACTTTAGCAGTGGCCTGCAACCCTTGGGGGAGAAAGATTCCTCCATTTTAAGTCCACACAAATTTTTTTAAAAATCAGGGGGGAAAAATCAGACTACAGACTTGCTAACATATTACTGAAAATGCCTGTCAACCAAATATTATGAAAAATGCAAAGAAACAGTAAATTATGATTCACATTTAGGAAAAAAATCAGTAATAGAAACTAATGATGAGCAGACAAGACTTCAAAGCAGCTATTATAAATATATTTAAATAACTAAAGAAACAATGGTCAAAAATTAAAATAAAATGTGAATATAGCTAATAAATAAGAAATTTCAGCAAAGAAATAGAAAGTATTTTAAAAGACCCAAATGGAAATTCTAGAGTTATAAAGTACAATAACTAAAATAAAATATTCCTTTATTGGGCTCAGCATCAGATTTAAGTTGGCAAAAGACCAAATCAGTGAATTAGATAATAGATTATTAGAAAATTTCCAATCTTAATAATAGGAAAAAATGAAGAAAAATAAAAATAATCAGAGCTTCAAAGACCTGTGGGACAGCATCAAGTATACCCACATACCCATAATAGGAGCTCCCAAAGGTTAGAGGAGAGAGAAAAAACACTTGAAGAAATAATAGCTAAAAATTCTCCAAATTTGATGACAAATATTAATCTTCAAATCCAAGAAATTCAACAAACCCCAAGTGTGATAAACTTAAGGAAATCTATTCCTAGACATATCATAGTCAAAAAGTTGAAAGCCAAAGAAAAAAAGAAATTCTTGAAATTGGTAAGAGAAAAATGATTCATACAAAGGAACAAAAATGTGAATAATAGCTGGTTTTACATCAGAAATAATAGAGGCCAGAAAGCAGTAGAGTGATATATTCAAAATGCTGCAAGAAAAGCTTTCTAATTAAGAATTCTATATCAATCAAAAGTAAAAATAGAGACATTTCCAATGACCAACAATTCAGAGAATGTGTTACTAGTCAACGTGTCATTTAAGAAATACTAAAGGAAATCCTCTGTGCCTCAGTTTACTTTTCTGTAAAATGGGAATAATAGTAATATCTATCTATAAACTTATGACAAAAATAAACAAGATTATATGTAAAAATTCCTAGAGCACATCTTGGCGTTTGGTAAGTGCCCAGTAAATACAAATGAATTGCAAGTATAAGAGCTGTGTGCATATACCCAATAAGGCAAATGGCCCTCTGTGCATGCACCCCTCAGCACTTTGCCATTTGCCATTTGCAATGAAGCTATAGGTCTCGATGATCTCTGAATTTCTTGTATCTCAAAAAACTCTTAAGACTCTGATTTTACCTTAGTTCTCTTCTTTTACATCTCAATCACCTCCCTTGACTCACCTCAGAGCTGTTCCACGATCCATTTTCCACTCTGTACCTTTTTCACAGAAAACAGTTGTTTTAAGTATGCTCCATTTACCCAAGAAGGAAGGAAAGAAAATTAACAAAATAAGAAGAGTGGAAAATATGAAAACACATACATGAAAAGTCTAGAGATGAAAAGCAAAATGCACTGGAAAATACTACACCTTGTAGTTTTTTCATCATCCAGTTGGCAAACCCTTTCCCATATTGTAAAGCAACTCCTGAAACATCATTTCCTTTAGGCAGATTTCCCAGACTGGTTCCCAGAAAGAGTTCCACTTATGACACCCCTACAGCTACTTGCTCTAGTGCATGTTTAACCTGTCCTAAAAGGCAATCATCCTCAATCGGTATTAACAAGCATGTTTTCCTGTTTCGTGGCTTGACTTAATGTGCTAAATTGTTCTTTGAAGCCTCTATATGTGTATCAGTGTCAGTGAATCTGTCTTTGACCTTAAAAGGACTGTAGTCTCATAGTTAGATAGGACTAGACTTACTATCAAAAAGATAAATCTAAATAAAGTCCTGATGCCCTGAATTACTTTTTCAGACTTCATGCCTAAATCCCTTAAAAAAATAAATCTAGTACTCCTGCTTTGAGGAAGATAGAATATATATACTTTTCCCTATTCTTCCTACTAAGTGCAACTAAAAACTTTCAACACTATGTATAAAATAAATACATATAAATCATATATTTAAAAATATAACATATATTATATGTAAAATAAATAGATAAAAATAAAATTAAAATATAAGAAATCTGAATAGTAGGAATAAGAAAGCAGACTGGTTAGGGCCTTCAGGGCTCAAGGAATGACAAGGTGGTGAGTTCTCTGACTTTTTGCTCCAGACTGGGAGCTAAAGAAGAAGGCAACATGGAAATGCCAATAAGAACGGACATTAAAAAAAATCCAACAAAAGCTTGCTCTCTCCAAAGACCAAGGAAATAAACAACTTCTAGACAATGTTGCTCTACTATAGCCAAATACAAAAAGAAAAAAAAAAACAAAACCCTACCCTAGGACCCTCAAAAGTACTATCCATAAAAAGAAAAGTTGGTAAGTAGGACTTCATAAAAATGTATAACTTTTGTCCAAAATCCCTGTTAAGAGGATAAAAAGACAAACTATAGTGTGGGAGAAATTATTTGCAAAACACATATCCAAAAAGGACTAGTATCTAAAATATATAAAGACCATTTCTTCATGTATATAAATATATAAAGAATTCTCAAAATGCAATGGTAAAAAACAAATAATCCAGTTAGAAAATAAGCAAAAGACATAAACAGACATTTTACTGTAAAGAATATACAGATAGCATATAAAACATGAAAAAAAATGTTCTACTTCATTAGCCATTGAAAGTGAAAACGAAGTCATTCAGTCATGTCTGGTGAAGCGAAGTCATTCAGTCATGTCTGACCCTGTGATCCCATGGACTGTAGCATACCACGCTCCTCCATCCATGGGATTTTCCAGGCAAGAGTACTGGAGTGGGGTGCCATTTCATTAGCCATTCAGTCAGTCAGTCAGTTTGGTCACTCAGTCGTGTCCAACTCTTTGCAACCCCATGAATCGCAGCACACCAGGCCTCCCTGTCCATCACCAGCTCCCGGAGTTTAATCAAACTCTTGTCCATTGAGTTGGTGATGCCATCCAGCCATCTCATCCTCTGTCATCCCCTTCTCCTCCTGCCCTCAGTCGCTCTCAGCATCAGGGTCTTTTCCAATGAGTCAACTCTTCACATGAGGTGGCCAAAGTCTTGGAGTTTCAGGTTCAGCATCAGTCCCTCCAATGAACACCCAGGACTGATGTCCTTTAGGATGGACTGGTTGGATCTCCTTGCAGTCCAAGGGACTCTCAAGAGTCTTCTCCAACACCATAGTTCAAAAGCATCAGTTTTTTGGTGCTCAGCTTTCTTCACAGTCCAACTCTCACATCTATACATGACCACTGGAAAAACCAGAGCCTTGATTATTGTTAGCAAAGTAATGTCTCTGCTTTGTAATGTGCTATCTAGGTTGGTCGTAACTTTCCTTCCAAGGAGTAAGTGTCTGTTTATTTCATGGCTGCAGTCACCAACTGCAGTGATTTTGGAGCCCCAAAACATAAAGTTTGCCACTGTATCCACTATTTCCTCATCTATTTGCCAAGAAGTGATGGGACCAGATGCCATGATCTTAGTTTTCTGAATGTTGAGCTTTAAGCCAACTTTTTCACTCTCCTCTTTCACTTTCATCAAGAGGCTTTTTAGTTCCTCTTCACTTTCTGCCATAAGGGTGGTGTCATCTGCATATCTGAGGTTATTGATATTTCTCCCAGCAATCTTGATTCCAGTTTTTTCTTCATCCAGCCCAACATTTCTCATGATGTACTCTGCATATAAGTTAAATAATCAAGGTGACATTATGCAGCTTTGATGTACTCCTTTTCCTATTTGGAACCAGTCTGTTTCCATGTCCAGTTCTAACTGTTGCTTCTTGCCCTGCGTACAGATTTCTCAGGAGGCAGGTCAGGTGGTCTGGTAGTCCCATCTCTTTCAGAGTTTTCCACAGTTTGTTGTGATCCACACAGTCAAAGGCTTTGGCATAATCAGTAAAGCAGAAGTAGATGTTTTCCTGGAACTCTCTAGCTTTTTTGGTGATCCAACAGATGTTAGCAATGTGATCTCTTGTTCCTCTGCCTTTTCTAAATTCAGCTTGAACACTGACAGTTCATGGTTCATGTACTGTTGAAGCCTGGCTTGGAGAATTTTGAGCATTACTTTGCTAGCGTGTAAGATGAGTGCAACTGTGTGGTAGTTTGAGCATTCTTTGGCATTGCCTTTCTTTGGAATTGGAATGAAAGCTGACCTTTTCCAGCCCTGGGGCCACTGCTGAGTTTTCCAAATTTGTTGGCATATTGAGTGCAGCACTTTCACAGCATCATTTTTCAGGATTTGAAATAGCTCAACTGGAATTCCATCACCTCCACTAGCTTTGTTTGTAGTGATGCTTTCTAAGGCCCACTTGACTTCATTAGCCATTAGGGAGATACAAAATTAAAATCATAGGGAAGTATCATTACACACCTATCAGAATGGCTAAAACAGAAAATAATGACACCACAAATTGCTGGTGAGAATATGGAGAAACTGGATTCATCACACATTGCTGGTAAGAATGCAAAATGGGATTGCCACTCTAGAAAATAATTTCACAATTTCTTTAAAAAAAACCAAACATATGCAACTGCCACACTACCAAGCAGTTGACCTCTTCGGCATTTATCTCAAAATATGAAAATTTGCATGCACATAAAAACTTGCACATGAATGTTTATAGTAATGATAGCCAAACACTGGGAGAACAATTGTCCCTCAATGTTTAAATGGTTAAGCAAACTGGTACATTCCTCCCATGGAATACTATTCAGCAATAAAAAGGAATGAACTATTGATATATGAAACAACTTGGATAAATCCCCACAGAAGCACTCTGAATGAAAAAAAGCCAGTCCCTAAATTAATGCTTTTGAACTGTGGTGTTGGAGAAGACTCTTGAGAGTCTCTTGGACTGCAAGGAGATCCAACCAGTCCATCCTAAAGGAGATCAGTCCTGGGTGTTCATTGGAAGGACTGATGCTGAAGCTGAAACTCCAATAGTTTGGGCACCTCATGCAAAGAGTTGACTCATTGGAAAAGACCCTGATGCTGGGAAAGATTGAGGGCAGGAGGAGAAAGGGATGACAGAGGATGAGATGGCTGGATGGCATCACCGACTCAATGGACATGAGTTTGAGTAAACTCCGGGAGCTGGTGATGGACAGGGAGGCCTGGTGTGCTGCGATTCATAGGGTCACAAAGAGTTGGACACGACTGAGCAACTGAACTGAACTGAACTGAAAGTTTACCTACTGTATGACTTTATCTAACATCCCTGAAATGAAAAAATTTTAGAAATGGAGAATAGATTTGTAGTTTCCAGGAGTTAAGGAAGTGGTGGGAGTGGGAGAAAAGTAGATAGGGCTATCATGAGACAATGTAAGGAATATCTGTGGTGATGGAAGTCTTCTGTATATTGAATATCACTTTCAATGACCTTGTTTTGCTATTGTACTCTAATTTTGCTATATGTTGTCATTAAAGAGCCTCTTGATGAAAGTGAAAGAGGAGAGCGAAAAAGTTGACTTAAAGCTCAACATTCAGAAAACTAAGATCATGGCATCCAGTCCCATCAATTCATGGGAAATAGATGGGAAAACAGTGGAAACAGTGGCAGACTTTATTTTTCTGGGCTCCTCAATCACTGCCGATGGTGATTGAAGCCCTGAAATTAAAAGACACTTGCTCCTTGGAAGGAAAATTATGACCAACCTTGACAGTATATTAAAAAGCAGAGACATTACTTTGCCAACAAAGTTCCATCAAGACAAGGCTATGGTTTTTCCAGTAGTCATGTATGGATGTGAGAGTTGGATTATAAAGAAAGCTGAGTGCCGAAGAATTGATGCTTTTGAACTGTGGTGTTGGAGAAGACTCTTGAGAGTCCCTTGACTGCAAGATCTAACCAGTCCATCCTAAAGGAAATCAATCCTGAATATTCATTGGAAGGACTGATGCTGAAGCTGAACCTCCAGTGCTTTGGCCACCTGATACAGAGAACTGACTCAATTGGAAAGACCCTGATGCTGGGAAAGATTGAGGGCAGGAGGAGAAGGGGACAACAGAGGATGAGATAGTTGGATGGCATCACCAACACAATGGACATAGGTTTGGGTGGACTCCGGGAGTTGGTGATGGACAGGGAGACCTGGCTGTGGTTCATGGGGTCGTAAAGAGTCGGACACGACTGAGTGGCTGAACTGAACTGAACTGAGGAGAAACTAGGTAAATGACATTGGGATTTCTGTTTTGTTTCTTACAACTATAAAGGAATCCACAATCATCTCAACTACACTGGGAGAAATCATATTTGACTGTTTTTTAGTCTTTTAGATATTAGTGTAAAAAAACATTTTATTTAGAGGATCCTTCAGGGAGAACAGGATGACCCTGGGTGCCTATGAAAAGAAGGTAGACATACACTTGAGGTTTAAAGGACAAGAAGGAAGCCAGATACAGAAATTGAACTTTATCAACTTCTTAATTTAGACCAGGTCTGGTAGTAGCATAATTTTCTTCTTTTTTAAAGTATACACACACACTGTAAACACGATATATCGTTCATGCTACTGTTATTTAACGTTTAGTGATTTATATCAAGGGACTTCACTCAGGGAGGATTATTTTCAAGCCAAGGCAAGCTATGTCTACTGAAACCATGTCAGTTTAGTGGCAATTATAGGCTTAAATGACAAGTGAAATAATTGGATTCTGTTTCCCCTCCATGCTTCCATGTCTCCTCCTTTCCAGAAATCATAGGTGACTTTCTGTTATTCTACTACACCATGTCTAGATTTAGACTTGCTTTTGTTTATTGTATTTAGTGCATTCCTACAATTTCTACCTGTGGACTCAGGTCTTTCTTCAATTCTGGAAATTTTTCAATAATTATCTCTTCATATATTTGATCCCCTTCTTTTTCTATTTTCTTTCTCTGCATTCCCTAATAGATGTTTGATTCAACCTCTTGTTTCAGTCTCCATGTCTCATAATTTCTCTATTTTTCCTCTCTGTGCTGTGCATTCTGTATGATTTCTTCACATATACCTTCTAATTCTGTAATTTTCTCTTCAGCTAATCTGTTTAATCCAGTTTTCTTGTTATTTTTACTTTTAGAATTTCTGTTTTGTTCCAATTATTTGTTGCTACGTAAATTATCTCTAAACATAGCATCGTAACCCAATCATTTATTCTGCTCATGATTTTGTAGATCAGGAATTCAGATAGAGCTTGGTTAGAGGTTCTGGTTTAGGGTCTCTTATGCAATTGCATTCAGACAGTGGTTAAAGCTTGAAGAGCAGAGGACTGGAGAAGTGATGGGTACCCAGATAACTCTCCTTATTGATGTAGCCTCAGGACCTCTGCATATAGGCATTTTTTATGGGCCTGACAACTCCTGGCAGTTGAACTCCTTGCATGGCAGCTCAGGACTTGAGCACAAGTGATCCAGTCAACAAAACAAAAACTGCCTCACATTTCTGATGTAGCCTCAAGAAGTCACATGGCACTACTTAGACCAGATTCTATTAATTACAAATGAATCACAACCATATCGCTCAAGGAAAGAGGCACAGACCCCACCTCTCAATGGAAGGAGTATAAAAGACATGTTGTAAGAGAACAGCATGTGGGATGCAAAATGTTGACACCATCTATAAGCAATGATTTTGAAAGATACAATCTACTATACTGCATGATTTTTCTTCAAATCCCTTCTTTTTAAAAAATGATATCCTGTTCCTACCTACAAGTTTTGTCCTTCCTCTCTTTTTTTAAACATCTGAAAGAATATTAAAGTCTCTTTTGCATTGTGTCCTGGATTGTGGTTAAGACTCCATCAAGTTGTTCCATGGCTATGTTTGCTAGAGTAGAGTGTCAATGGGATTCACTGATTCCACATTAATATTTAGTTCAAATTCTTGGCACAGAGCTTCTACACAATGAGGTTATTGTGAGAATTTGAGCCTGCATAGGCAGCACAGGATACGGATCTTTATTTCTCCTAGCTGAGTCTTTTGATATTCATGGCCAAGATGCGAGCCTGGTCCATGCTCTTTAAGGAGCCTGGCTATAGCTTACGCTATGTGCAGACCTAAAGAGTTAACTGCCACCCTTTCCAACTGCTAAAATCTATACTCCAGGGTGCTGGGATTGCTCTTAGGACATAAGGAGCACTCACCTCTGTGAATTCGCTCTTAATTTCTGACACCTGGAAATTTCTGTTTCTTACAAGGTCAGCTATGGACTAAGAAAAATATTTTTCATGTCTAGAGATTTTATGTTAGGAGTGGAAAGGGGATTTCCCATGTTTCCTTGGTCCTATTTTTGACCACAAGTCAACTGTGTTTCTAAATATAGAGCTTTCGATTGCTGAATGCTTCCATTTAATGAAAAAATAAGCTCCTCTCTATGGATCTTCTAGCTTCATTATAGAAGATAATAAGAGACTGAGGCTTTTGTGCAAAGGAATAAAGACAGTGAGTGTGTATTTGCAAACCTATAAGGGAATGGACAGGTTCAGAACTTGCTAGGTTCAGGTCACAGATACCAAGGACTCATTTTATTTGAAAAATTTATTGAAGTATAGTTGATTTACAATACTGTATCTGTTTCAAGTGTATAATGAAGTGATTCAAAGATAGATATTTTTCATGTTCTTTTCCATTATAGGTTCAGTCGGTTCAGTCAGTTCAGTCACTCAGTCGTGTCTGATTCTTTTTGACCCCATGGACTGCACCACGCCAAGTTTCCCTGTCCATCACCAACTCCCGGAGCTTGCTCAAACTCATGTCCATTGAGTTGGTGATGCCATCCAACCATCTCATCCTCTGTCATCCCCTTCTTATCCTGCCTTCAATCTTTCCCAGCATCAGGGTCTTTTCCAATGAGTCAGTTCTTCACATCATTGTAGGTTACCACATGGTATTGAATATAGTTCCTTGTGCCGTAAGGACCCATTCTTAAAGAGTTGCTCCAATGTGAGTCTGCTCCCTGGAAGGTGCCCTCTAAGAGTTCAGAGGACTCTAGTGACGGCCACTATTCAGTGACCTTTCTATCTCTATCAATTGACCATCCAGTCTTAGATGAGTGGGAACTCAACTATATTCTCAGAACACTTGACCACCAGCTTTCTAACTGAGAAGTGAAGAGTAGTAGCACCTTGCTCTGCTGTGAGTCTATCCAGGCCACAGTGTTTTGGCAACCCAAGGAGGAGTTCTCTTACTCTTTCTTCATGAAGGAACAGAGCATAATAGAACATCAAAACTAAGGCGCTTGCAGAGCTCACCCATGTATGTCACAGGTGCGGAGATTTTAGGCACAGGTCAAGTATGAGGTAGTAAGGATCCTAAGGGAACTCAAACTAACCTAGCAAAGCCAGTTCCCAGGACAGGAAAGGGAAACGAGATTCTAGTAAGTTAGTCTTCAGTGCCTTCTCTCCCATCACCTCCTCCTCTTGTTACTTATTCAAAAGGAACTCTTTTCAGACTTCTGTCTGAAAGTGTCCTTTCAAGAGGAGACTCGTGATGGTTCATATTTATACAACTGCTTTTTTATAAGGAAGATGATAATGATGACCCTCAAGGTCCAGTTAAATTCCCACCCCTACCCCAAGTATTCTCTGCCAACTCTAGCCCATTCTGACCTCTCCTTTTCCCTTCCCTTCGATTTATTGTCTATCTCACTCACTGGTCGCCTCACACGTGCCTTGGGACTTTTCCTGTCATTGTCTCAAATTGTTATTTATTGCAATATTCTTTGCAAACTTTTAGTATGTTGAGTTTCAGTCTCTCTAACCAGATTATAGGAGTTTTAAGTCCAGGAATGTACATCACACATCTTCATTTCAATAATTTATAGCACTCACCATAGGCTATAGCACGACACAGGGGCTCCATAAATATTAATAAACAATAGCTTATTTATTCACTGCTCTTGTTTGTAAGTTTATATGATATACCACATATTCAGAAACTGGCATGCTCTGGAATACAAAGGACCCTTGAAGAAATGGTTCAGTCTTAACCTGCTTCAGTTTCCCACCGGCAATATGGAGATGACAATGCTTGCTGATCTTCACTTCACTGGTAGATGAAAGTGAAAGTCGCTCAGTTGTGTCCAACTCTTTGCCTCCCCATGGACTATACAGTCCATGGAATTCTCCAGGCCAGAATACTAGAGTGGGTAGCTTTTCCCTTCTCCGGGGAATCTTCCCAGCCCAGGGATCGAAATCAGGTCTCCTGCATTGCAGGCAGATTCTTTACCAGCTGAGCCACAAGGGGGTTGTTATTGTTTTTTTTATTTTTTATTTTTTTAATTTGGTGACACAATGCCTTTACAAGCTTTCTGTGAAGTCTGGGCACAGGTGTCCCTCACTTTGCACAAATGACTTAGTTATGAAAAATTAGACAAAATGAGATTTTACTGACTTACGGTTTGAATTCATCATTTAAAGTTTGATATGAGTTTGTCAGTTGTGAAATTAAATATGTAGCAGAGACTTAAAAGGGCTTCCCTGGTGGCTCAGACAGTTTGGAATCCTCCTGTAATGCAGGAGACCTGGGTTTGATCCCTGGGTTGGGAAGATCCCCTGGAGAAGACAAAGGCTACCCACTCTAGTTTTCTTGCCTGGAGAATCCCATGGACAGAGGAGCCTGGTGGACTACAATCCTTGGGGTTGAAGAGTCAGATATAACTGAGCAACTAAACACACACAAACACACACACAGACTTAAAAAACACTTGGTCAGATAAATTTGACTTGAAATAAGGACCCTACCCTAATTTATATATTTATAAATCCAGATTTCCCCTTGCACACTCCCCCAACAATATGGAAAATGTCCATCAGTGATCCATAAATTAAATCCCTCTTTTTCTGATTTGCACCATCCCCATTCTTGCTTATTCTCTGCTAAACCCACCTGGTGAAACTCCAAGTGGGGTAAGCCAATTCTTGGCCTCCAAGGCCCCTGCACCTTAAATATGGAGCGCCTCTGAAGATGATTAATCACACAGCCCCATAGATCTCACCACCACTGGTCTCCTCAAACCCTCAGTGCTTCCACCACCACCCCCAAACTCATAGTGAATGCCTTTGCATCCTACTTGGCTGGAAAAAAAAAAAAAAAAAAAAAAAAAAAATATATATATATATATATATATACACACACACATACATGTGCACATGCTCAGTCACTAATTCATGTCTGACTCTTTGTGACCCCATGAACTGTAGCCTGACAGGCTCCTCTATCCATGGAATTTCCCAGGAATGGGTTGCCATTTCCTTCTCCAGGGGATCTTCTCAGATCAGGAATTGAACCTGCATCTTCTGCATTGGCAGGCAGATACTTTACTGCTGAGACACTAGGAAAGCCCACACACATACACATATATAAAAATATGTGTGTGTGAGTATGTGTGTCATAAGATGGAAACAACCTCAACAAAATCGCTGCTCTGTTCAACCTCACCCAAACGCCATCCACAACAAACTTACGTAATTGAGTTGTGACTTTGGGTGTCCCTCTGACCATCAGAGACTTACATAACTTGACCTAAGCCCTAAACCCTCAATCTCTCTACCTAATGAGCCTAGAGACCATCCTTAAGGATTATGCAAATGCAACGCTTAATTGCTTTGGCCTTATCTATTCCGTTTGCACTCTGTATTTTGTCTCTAGGGAGTCTCTGACAGCCAGGATACTCACCTTGGCCCTTTCACTATTTTCACACAATACTGTTTACCAGTTCAGTGATCTCACAACCATCTCCTAACTCAGAGTCATCCAAAGCCCCTGCTCTCGTCCTATGACCTTCAACACTATGGACCAGTGAAGGGCAGCTCACTTCCTAATGCTTCTCTACTTGAGGTGACTCTGACCAGTCTGCCCAGTCTCTGGCTCTTTGGGATTCTGGAAAAAAATTTTTCAACATCTCATTGTACTCATCTCTTTTGAAACTTTTCCTTACTTCCATTTTCAGTGGAAAGGCTCATTCTGGGTTGTAGCTATTCAGTTGCTCAGTCATGTCCAATTCTTCGTAACTCTGTGAACTGTAGCATGCCTGGCTTCCCTGTCCTTCACCATCTCCTGGAACTTGCTTAAACTCATGTCTATTGGATTAGGGGCCGATATTCATTTTCATTAATTGAAGGCTTCTTCCATCACCCATTCTTGGAGTTCTGTTTGTATCTTCTTGGACATAATTTGGACACACAAATTCAATATATTTTAAATGAACCTACATGTCTGCTTCTGCTGCTATCTCACCCTGAAAAGATATTTTTTCTTCTGAATGAAGGATAGTTTCATCTATCCCCATTGACCAAGCAAATCATCCTTAACTTTCCTCTCCTCTAATTCTCACGTTCAAACAATCACCAGAACCAATCAATTCCGCCACATAAGTCACTCTCTCTCCTTTACGGTTACTTCCCAAGTTCAAGTCTACATGATTGCAACAATCTTCTTGTTGATTTCTCTGAGTCTAATCTTGCTACCTTTAATCCATTCTTTAGGCTTCAAGCTATAGTTAGTTCAGATATGCTCTATTTGACTCTCCTTATCTTTAGACCAGTAGCTACTTAAGGCTTGGTTACTGCTCAAAATCCTTCATTCTGCTGCCCAAGTTGAAGGAGAAATGGCCACCCTTGAATCTATTATAGCCAGAGAGATCATTCTAATATCCAAAGGTTACCAATCTCTCCCTTGATTAAAATTCTTCAGTGGCTCCCTAAAGTTCTTAAAAGACAACCCAAACTTATTATGATATATTAGTTAACTATTGTTACAATGATACCGTGTAACAAACTATCCCCCAAATCAGAGGCTTACAATAACATTCCCTATTCTCATACTCACAAGGCTACAGGTTGGCTACAGCTAAGCTTAGCTAGGCTAGAATTCAGGTTTCTGAGCTCCAGGATCTAACCTATAGGAGGTATATTGGGCTCATAACCCTACACAATATAAAGGATCTTCCAATAAAGGCCCTGCCTTGCCACCCAAATTCCCAGTACAGAACCTACTTTATAGTAAATGCTCACTAAATATTTGTTGAAAGATTGAATGAATCCAGATAAGGTTCACTTTGGGAAAACCAAGAAGTTAATTTCTGGGTCTGCAGCCTCCCCATTATACATGTCATTTCCTTATCTATAGCATGTCTTGTTTAGGAATCTGGCCTTCTGACTACTACTAGACCTCACTCATGCACTCAGCAGTTTACACATTTATAGAAATATCAGTCTGTTAACCCTTCTAGATTTACTTGACATCTGAGCTCTAACTAAGGAGTCTGTAGCAGGACTTTGACCTCTGCTAAAGGAATTTAAGTCATGTAGCTAAAGATAAAGAAAAAATTAACACTAAATAAAAGATGAGTTATATTCTCCTCGAGGTAAGGGTCACATAAAAACCAGATTCACCTCCCATTATTTTATCATACAGATATCAGCTCAGCCCTTCACAACCATGACACAAAATGTTTCACTCAGTTAGGTGCTTTATTTTAAGCCCTCCAGTATGGAAGCTTTCTTTGAATGCACTAAGGATAAAGACAGCTGCCGCAGACAACAATCTTCCCATAACACACCAACATCCATGCCAGCTTTCCCCATGATTAATTCTTCAGCCAGTGGTGTACACATAGCTTCTTCCAGTGAGATCTGAGAATGCACCTAGAAATAGGTCATCTGAAATAAACATCAGCTTCACTTCAAAAAGATTCTATGCCAATGTGGTCATAACCCAAAAAAAAAGAGTCCTTTGGGAAACAGGACATGTAAACAGCAGAGCCCAGGCATCCTTGCATCCTGTTCCTGCCTTCTCAGTGGCAGCTTCATAACTGACCTCTCTAAAATCAGCAGTTCTTATTCTCAAAATGGAGTATGGGCAACATCGTTCCCTCCTTTCCTGATTTTCACTGTCTTAGCCCCACAACACAATACTCATTTGCAAGAACATGAATTAATCTGGGTAAGCAGCAGGCTTGCTCCATCTTTCTGGTAAATTTATAAAACAGCAAACATAACTAGGATGCATCTTGAAGCCAGATTACTGGGGGAGGAATCTGGAAGGTAATGTGTGGGTACAGAGGAAACTAATATTTATTGAACAATTTCCATGCACCACTGTTCTATTGTTTTATATACAGGATGTAGTTTAACCTTCATAACACATATCTGAGATATCTGTTATCATCTCTCTTTGTAAAAATAAAAGTCAAGTCTCAGAGAGGTTAATTAACTCATCCATGGGTCCCAGAGCTAATACACAGCAAAGACAGAATTAGAACCCAAGCCTGACCAATCTCCAAAATTCATGTCCCCAGCACCTGCTATATACCTCCTTGACTGAGTCTCCTTAATGAGAGAATGAAAGACACATTTCCAGAACTGTATAGCAAACAAGGAAAATTTTTTTTATTGAAGGATAATTGTTTTATAGAATTTTGCTGTTTTCTGTCAAACCTCAATGTGAATCAGCTATAAGTATACATATGTCCCCACCCTTTTGAACCTCCCTCCCATCTCCCTCCCATCCCACCCTTCTAGGTTGATACAGAGCCCCTGTTTGAGTTTCCTGAGCCATACAGCAAATTCCCGTTGGCCATCTATTTTATATATGGTAATGTGACTTTCCTAGTTACTCTTTCCATATATCTCACCCTCTCCTCTCCTCTCCCCAAGTCCACAAGTCTATTCTCTATGTCTGTTTCTCCATTGCTGCCCTGTAAGTAAATTCTTCAGTACCATTTTTCTAGATTCTGTATAAATGTGTTAGAATACGATATTTATCTTTCTCTTTCTGACTTGCTTCACTCTGTATAATAGGTTCTAAGTTCATCCACATCAGTAGAACTGACTCAAAGGCGCTCCTTTTTATGGCTGAATAATATTCCATCGTGTACATGTACCACAACTTCTTTATCCATTGATCAGTCGGTGGACATCTAGGTTGCTTCCATGTTCTAGCTATTGTAAACAGTGCTGCAATGAAAAGTGGGATACATGCGTCTTTTCTAATTTTGATTTCCTCAGGAGTGGGATTGCCGGGTCATATGGTGCTTTTATTCCTAGTTTTTTAAGGAATTTCCATACCATCTTCCATAGTGGCTATATCAGTTTACATTCCCACCAACAGTGCAAGAGCATTCCCTTTTCTCCACACCCTCTCCAGCATTTATTGTTTGTTGACTTTTTGATGATGGCCATTCTAACTGGTGTAAGGTGATATCTCATTGTAATTTTGATTTGCATTTCTATAATAATGAGTGATGTGTTTTAATGTGTTTGTTAGCCATTGGTATGTCTTCTTTGGAGAAATGTCTGTTTAGGTCTTTTCACCACTTTTTGAGTGGGTTGTTTGTTTTTCTGGTATTGAGTTGCATGAGCTGCTTGTATATTTTGGAAATTAATCGTTTGTCAGTTGTTTCACTTGCTATTATTCTCTCCCACTCTGAGGGATGTCTTTTCACCTTGCTTATAGTTTCCTTTACTGTGCAAAAGCTTTTCAGTTTAATCAGGTCCCACTTGTTTACTTTGTTTTCATTTCCATTACTCTAGGAGTTGGGTCATAGAGGATCTTGCTTTGATTTATGTCATCGAGTGTTCTGCCTATGTTTTCCTCTAAGAGCTTTATAGTTTCTGGTCTTACATTTAGATCTTTAATCTATTTTGAGTTTATCTTCGTGTACGGTGTTAGGAAGTGTTCTAATTTCATTCTTTTACATGCAGCTGTCCAGTTTTCCCAGCACCATTTATTGAAGAGGCTGTCTTTGCCCCATTGTATAGTCTTGCCTCCTTTGTCAAAAATAAGGTACCCATACGTGCATGGGTTTATTTCTGGGCTGTCTATCTTATTCCATTGGTCTATATTTCTGTTTTTGTGCCAGTACCATACTGTCTTGATGACTGTAGCTTTATAGTATAATCTGATGTCAGGAAGGTTGATTCCTCCAGCTCCATTCTGGAGGAATAGCTTTGGCTATTCGGGGTCTTCTGTGTTTCCATATGAATTCTGAAATTTTTTGCTCTAGTTCTCTGAAAGATGTCATTGGCAATTTGATAGGGATCGCATTGAATCTATAATTGCTTTTGGTAGTATAGTCAGTTTTGCAATATTGATTCTTCCTACTCAGGAACATGGAATATCTCTCCATCTGTTTATGCCATCTTTGATTTCTTTCATTAGTGTCTTCTAATTTTCTGTGTACAGTTCTTTTATCTCCTTAGGTAGGTTTATTCCTAGATATTTAATTCTTTTTGCTACAATGATGAATGAGATTGATTCCTTAATTTATGATTTTTCATTGTCAGTATATAGAAATGCAAGTGATTTCTGTGTATTGATTTTGTATCCTGCAACTTTGCTAAATTCACTGATTACCTCTAGTAATTTTCTGATGTCTTTAGATTTTCTATGTACAGTATCATGTCATCTGCAAACAGTGAGAGCTTTACTTCTTCTTTTCTGATCTGGATTCCTTTTATTTCTTTTCCTTCTCTGATTGCTATTGCTAGGACTTCCAGACTATGTTGAATAACAGTGGCAAAAGTGGACACCTTTGTCTTGTTCCTGATCTTAGGGGGAATGGTTTCAGTTTTTCACCATTGAGAATAATGCTTGCTGTAGGCTTATCATATATGGCCTTTACAATGTTGAAGTAGGCTCCTTCTATGCCCATTTTTTGAAGAGTTTTAATCATAAATGGGTGCTGAATTTTGTCAAAGGCTTTTTCTGCATCTATTGTGATTATAATATGGTTTTTTATCTTTCAGTTTGTTAATATGGTATATCACCTTGATTGATTTGTGTATATTGAAGAATCCTTGCATCCCTGGAATAAACCCAACTTGGTCGTGGTGTATGAGCTTTTTGATGTGTGACTGAGTTCTGTTTGCTAAATTTTGTTGAGGATTTTTACATCTATGTTCATCAGTGATATTGACCTATAGTTTTCTTTTTTTGTGTTGTCTTTGTCTGGTTTTGGTATCAGGGTGATGGTGGCCTTGTAAAATGAGTTCCTTCTTCTGAAATATTTTGAGAGTCTTAGAAGGATAGGCATTAGTTCTTCTCTAAATGTTTGATAGAATTCTCCTGTGAAGCCATCTGCTCCCGGGCTTTTGTTTTTTTGGAGATTTTTTATCACAGTTTCAATTCCAGGGCTTGCAATTGGGTTGTTCATAATTTCTGTTTCTTTCTGGTTCAGTCTTAGAAGATTGAATTTTTCTAAGGATCTGTCCATTTCTTCCAGGTTATCTATTTTATTGCCATATAGCTGTTCATAATAGTCTCTCATAATCCTTTGTATTTCTGCATTGTCTGTTGTAACTTCTCCTGTTTCATTTCTAATTTTGTTGAGTTGATTCTACTTTTTTTCTTGATGGGTCTGGCTAAAGGTTTGTCAATTTTGTTTATTTTCTCAAAGAACCAGCTTTTAGTTTTGTTAATCTTTACTGTTGTTTCTTTCATTTCTTTTTCATTTATTTCTGCTCGGATCTTTATCATTTCTTTCCTTCTACTAATTTTGGTGTTTTTTCTTCTTTTTTCCAATTGTTTTAGGTGTACGGTTAGGTTGTCTATTCGATGTTTTTCTTGTTTCTTAAGGTAGGATTGTCTTGCAATAAACTTCCCTCTTAGAACTGCTTTTGGTGAATCTTATAGGTTTTGAGTTGTCATGTTTTCATTGTCATTTGTTTCTAGAAATTTTTTTATTTCCCTTTTGATTTCTTCAGTAACCTGTTGGCTATTTAGAAATGTGTTGCTTAATCTCCATATGTTTGTGTTTCTTACAGTGTTTTTCTTATAATTGATATCTAGTCTCATAGCATTGTGGTTGAAGAAGATGCTTGATATGATTTCAATTTTCTTAAATTTACTGAGGTTTGATTTGTGACCCAAGATGTGGTCTATCCTGGAGAATGTTCCATGTGCACTTAAGAAGGTGTATTCTTCTGCATTTGGAATGTCCTGAAGATATCAATGAGATCCATCTCATCTAATGTATCATTTAAGACTTGTGTTTCCTTATTAATTTTCTGTTTTGATGATCTCTCCATTGGTGTGAGAAGAAAGAAATGGCAACCCACTCTAGTATTCCTGCCTAGAGAATCCCATGGACAGAGGAGATTGGTGGACTGCTGTCCATAGGGTCGCACAGAGTTGGACATGACTGAAACAACTTAGCATGCATGTATGCATCAGAGAAGGAAATGGCAATCCACTCCAATGTTCTTGCCTGGAGAATCCCAGGGACACAGGAGCCTGGTGGGCTGCCATCTGTGAGGTTGCACAGAGTCAGATACAACTGCAGCAACTTAGCAGCAGCAGCAGCAATCATTGGTGTGGGTGGGGTGTTAAAATTTCCTACTATTATTGTGTTACTGTCAATTTCTCCTTTTATGTCTGTTAGTGTTTATCTTATGTATTGAGGTGCTCCTATGTTGGGTGCATAGATATTTACCATTGTTATGTCTTCCTCTTGGATTGATCCCTTGATCATTATGCAGTGACCTTCCTTATCTCTTGTAATCATCTCTATTTTAAGGCCTATCTTATCTGATATGAGGATTGCTACTCCAGCTTTCTTTTGTTTCCCATTTGTATGGAATATGTTTTTCCATCCTCTCACTTTCAGTCTATATGTGTCTTTAGGTCTGAAGTGGGTTTGTTGTAGACAGCACATATATGGGTCTTGTTTTTGGATCCATTCAGCCAGTCTGTGTCTTTTGGTTTTAATCCACTTACATTTAAAGTAATTATTGATAGGTATGTTCTTATTGCCATTTTCTTAATTGTTTGGGGTTGATTGTGTAGATCTTTTTCCTTCTCTTGTATTTCTTGACTATTTAAGTCCCTTTAACATTTGTTGTAAAGCTGGTTTGGTGGTGCTGAATTCTCTTCACTTTTGCTTGTCTGAAAAGCTTTTTATTTCTCCATCAAATTTTGAATGAGATCCTTGCTGGGTAGAGTAATCTTGGTTGTAGATTTTTTTCTGTTTAGTGCTTTAAATATATCCTGCCTTTCCTTTCTGGCCTGCAGAGTTTCTGCTGAAAGATCAGTTGTTAAGTGTATGGGGTTTCCCTTGTATGTTACTTGTTGCTTCTCCCTTGCTGCTTTTAATATTCTCTCTTTGTGTTTAGTCTTTGTTAGTTTGATTAGTATGTGTGTTGGTGTGTTTCTCCTTGGGTTTATCCTGTATGGGACTCTTGGACTTGACTGAGTATTTCCTTTTCCATGTTGGGGAAATTTCAACTAAAATATCTTCAAAAAATTTCTCATACCCTTTATTTTTCTCTTCTTCTTCTGGGATCCCTATAAATCGAATGTTGGTGTGTTTGATATTGTCCCAGAGGTCTCTGAGACTATCCTCAGTTCTTTTCATTCTTTTTACTTTATTTTGCTCTTCAGAAGTTATTTCTACCATTTTGTCTTCCAGATCACTGATTCATTCTTCTGCTTTAGATATTCTGCTATTGATTCCTTCCAGAGTATTTTTAATTTTAGTAATTGTATTGTTTGTCTCTGTATGTTTATTCTTTAATTCTTCTAGATCTTTGTTAATTGATTCTTGCATTTTCTCCATTTTGTTTTCAAAGTTTTTGATCATTTTTACTATCATTATTCTGAATTCTTTTTCAGGTAGTTTGCTTATTTCCTCTTCATTTATTTGGACTTCTGTGTTTCTAGTTTGTTCCTTCATTTGTGTAGTACTTCTCTGCCTTTTTATTATTATTTTTTAACTTATTGTGTTTGAGGTCTCCATTTCTCAGGCTTCAAAGAAAGTTGAATTCTTTCCTTGAAGAAGGTTGAATTCTTTCTTCTTTTTGGTTTCTGCCCTCCTAAAGTTGGTCCAGTGGATTGTGCAAGCTTCATATAGGATGAGGTTTTTGCTGAGTTTTTGTTTGTTTGTTTGTTTGTTTTTCCTCTGATAAGCAAGGCTGAGTGAGGTGGTAATCCTCTCTGCTGATGACTGGGTTTGTAATTTTGTTTCATTTGTTGTTTAGATGAGGTGTCCTGCATAGGGTGCTACTGGTGGTTCAGTGATGGTGGGTCTTCTATTCAAGTAGTTTTATTTGTGCGGGTTCTCACTATTTGATATTCCCTAGGGTTGAAAAGACCCTGGTGCTGGGAAAGATTGAGGGCGGGAGGAGAAGGGGATGACAGAGGATGAGATGGTTGGATGGCATCACTGACTCAATGGACATGAGTTTGGGTAGACTCCAGGGGTTGGTGATGGACAGGGAGGCCTGGTGTGCTGCAATCCATGGGGTCCCAAGGAGTAGAACATGACTGAGTGACTGAACTGAACTGAACTGAGGGTTAGTTCTCTGGTAGTCTAGGGTCTTGGAGTCAGTGCTCCCACTCCAAAGTTCAGGACTTGCTCTCCGGTCAGGAACAGAGATTCCACAAGTCGTTTGTTATGGCATTAAGTGAGATTAAAACAAATATCCAAAAATGAGAAACCAAAGATGAACCTCAGACAAATGGCAGTTACAAAATCAGGCAAATAATAATTAAAATAATGGAACACACCCATAAGCAAAGTCAAAACAGTCCAAGAAAAACACAGTATATTGACCTGGTGAACAAAGGAAATCAAAAATTATATTTACCAATTAAGAACAAAACTAACTAAAGCACAAACTGGAAAACAAAATGAAGGCAAAGTGCCAAGTGCAGAATAGAGCAATGAAAATAAAACTAAAAAATATGTTGAAAGGAAAGAAAAGAAAGAAAGAATAGATATGCAAAGTTAAATAGAGATAGAAAAAAATAAAAAATAAATAAATAGAGATAGATGAAAAAGATTTATATACATTAAAGATTAACTGCAAGGGGAAAATAATAGTAGGAAAGGCAAGCAAAGGAATAAATGTAGAAAAATATAATAGGCTTAAAAAATTAAAATTATAAAAAGAGAAAAGAGAAAAAACAGAAGAAGAAAGAAAAAAGGAAAAAAAGAAAACGCCACAAAACTACAAAAGCCCAACGTAGAGGCAGAGGTTTATAACAACAATAAAAAATGTGGCTGAATATACACATATACATATACACCCATAAGTAAAATCAAAACAGTCCAACAAAAATAAAGTACAGTAGATTGACCTGGTGAAAAAAGGAAACCAAAAATTATATATACCAAAACAAAACTACTAAAGCAAGAACTGGAAAAGAAAACTAAAGTAAGGTGCCAATTGGGGAATAAAGCAATGAAAATAAGACTAACAAACATGTTGAGAGGAAAAGAGAAAGAGAAAACAAAGAAATAATAGATATGCAAAGTTAAATAGAGGTAGATAAAGAAGATTTATATATGTTAAAGATTAACTGCAAGAGGAAAAGAACAGCAAGAAAAGCAAACAAAGGAATAAATGTAGAAAAAGTAATAATAGGTTTAAAAAATTAAAATTAAAAAAAGAGAAAAGAAAAAAAAAAAAGGAAAACTCCACAGACCTGCAAAAGCCCAATGTAGAGGCAGAGGTTTATAACAACAATAAAAAATGTGACTGAGGGGGAAAAAAAGCTCAAAAGCTTAACTGGATTTCATAGTGCCAGTAAAATGAAATACTACAACAAAGGGGCAAAAAAGGTGGGGGGGGGGGGGAGGAAAAATCCAAAAGATTCTACAGAACAAGTAAAAAAATAAGAACAATAAATGTTTTTCTTGAGTCACTGCTGTCAGAGTCCTTTCCCTCGCTGGGAGTCACAGTCCTCCTCACCTCCCGAGGATGCCCTCCAGCCCTGTGCTGATCTCTGGGCCTGCTGTGGGGCAGCTCAGATTCTAACCTGGTCCTACTCCTGTGTGTTCTTGCCTCCAGTGTCCACAGCTATCAGAACTAGTGTGTTTTCTTTTGTGGAAGCTCTCAATGACCTTTTATATATTCCATAGACACAGAGTCTGCCTAGTTGATCATGTGGATTTAATCTGCAGCCTGTACAGCTGGTGGGAAGGTTTGGGGTCTTCTTCCTTAGCCACACTGCCCCTGGGTTTCAATTCTGGTTTTATTTCCACCTCTGCATGTGGGTTTCTACTGGGGTTTGTTCCTGAGGCTGCTCTGGAGGCCCTGGGTTTGCCCCTGTGAGGGCCAGGTGTGGAGTTCGTGCAGGTGCTTGGGCCGCAGGGGCTCTGGAAGCACCAGGTACTCAGGGGGGTTGCCAGCTAGGGCAGCAGGAAATAGAGTGCTCTAGAAGGGCATGGCAGCCAGTATTGGCCAATACGCTCCAGTATTCTTGCTGGAGAACCCCCCTCCCTGACAGAGAAGCCTGGCAGGCCACAGTCTACAGGGTCACAACGAGTTGGACACGACCGAAGCGACCCCGTGCACATAGATGCAAGACCTTTTTTGCCTGTAGCAGCTCTGCCCCAGGGAGAGGTGAGTGTGAAGTTTGCAAAGCTGCGTGGCTTACGGGGACCCTGTCAGTGCCAAGTGCAGGGACATCCTCCACCAGGAGTTACGGCCCTATCAGAGTCTTTTTTCAAGCCTCTTGTAGCTGGCAATCAGACGGCCTCTTTGGCCAGTCCTTCTCTGGAGCTCCGCCCGTTCAGGCACTTAGAGGGCTCCCTTGCCTGGGGTGCTTCTTTGCTGTTCAGGGTGTCAGGCACTTAAAGGAGCCCCTGGGTGGGGTCCTGCCCTGTAATTCAGCATGCCAGGCGTTTGATGGGCCAGCCTCTCTATTTTCAGCTGCCAGTGCTGGCATGTAGGGAGAGAGAGGCTATGGTGACCGCTCCACCCGCTACGCGTGACTCAGCAGTATCGCCTTGCTTCCATGGCTGCCCGGCTTTCTTCCACAGGCCTTTTTCACCACAGTCTCCTCCCTCACATCCCCTTGATCCGTCTCTCTGCAATCAACAGCAGCCCTCGCCCTGGGATTGCTCCACAATCCCTAAACTCCAGCTCCCAGCCATTGCGCCTTCCAGGTGACCAGTGCTCCTGTCCGGGGTATGTATGGCTGCGGCAAGGACTGTCTGATTCTCATTCCATTTAGGCTGCCACAGATCAGCTGTTTCACTCTCAGCCTTAAATGTTTCTCCTTTGACTCAGACAATTGCCCCAGTGTGGGGATCAGATCTCTGCTTCAGTTCCCCCACTTGCCGAGGGCAGGTCCCATCCTACTAACACTACTGTTCTTCTTCCCCCTAGTTCTTCATCCTACTGAGTTTTGCATGGTTCTATGTACCCTTTTCCACTGGTCAGGTCCTCCTGTCTGCTCTCAGCTGCTGTTCTGCACGCACTTCTGTGTCTGAAGGTGTATTCCTGATGTATCCGTGGAGAGAGATGTACTCCACATCCACCTACTCCTCTACCATCTTGTTCTCTCTCCTAAACAAGGAACTTTTAATTAACCAATCAACAATCTTCCAGCTAACAAGTATATGTTTAAAGCATCACAAGGGCCGAGTTCTAGGACAGTCACCACAGGAGAGACACAGAAGTGGGTGATGGACTCTGACCCCCAGTAGATTACAACCTAGGAGAGAAGAAAAGGATCTTGTCCAGAAAATGGACAAATGCTCAAGTGTGTAGTACAGCTCAGAGATAGGACAGGCCAGTGTGGGCTGAATAAGGAATGGATCACTCAGGGTTCTACTTGCAAGAAACCAGATTTAAGCAAAAGAATTTAGTTAATAGCTAGTGGGCAAACTTGGCTTCCGAGTGGTGCTAGTGGTAAGGAACATGACTACCAATGAAGGAGACATAAGAGACACAGTTTCAATCCCTGGGTCAGAAATATTCCCTGGAGGAGGGCATGGCAACTCTCTCCAGTGTTCTTTCCTGGAGAATTCCATGGACAGAGGAGCCTGGTAAACTACAATCCATAGAGTCACAGAGTCAGACACGACTTAACATGCATGGACAAAACCACAGTGAGGTATCATTTTACATTTAATAGAACGGCTATGATCAAAAAGACATAATAACAAATATTACTTGACAAAGATGTGGAGCAATTGGAACTTTCGCATATTGCAAAATGGTGCAGGCACTCTAGAAAACAGTTTAGCAATTCCTCAAAAGCTTAATCATAGTTAGCATAGTTACTGTACCTGCAGTTCCACTCCCAGGTTTATACCCAAGAAAAATGAAGATATAACATCCACACAAAAACTTGCACATAAATGATTATAAAGACAATATTCATAATATCCAGAAAGTAGAAACAATCCAAATATCCATTAAAACATTAAATATCCATTAATAAACTAATGAAATGTGGGATATCCATACAATGGATTCAACAGTAAAAAGGAAAGAATTACCAATACCTGCTACAACATGGATGAATCTTGAAAATGTAACACCAAGTAAAAAAAACCAATCCTCAAAAACCATGTTGTATGATTCCATTATATGAAATGCCCAGAATGGAGAAATCTATAAACAAATAAAACAGATTAGTAGTTACCTACCTCTTGAAGTAGGGGGAGAAATGGAAAGTGACTGATAATGGATATGAGCTTTATTTTTGAAGGACAAGAATATTCTAAAATTAGATTGTGGTAATCATCTCACAGTCCTGTGAATTTATTTTAAAACATTGAATTGTACACTTTAAATGAGTATATCATATCTCAATTTAGCTTAAAAAAAAACTAGTTGGAGGGGGTGGTCCCTAGTGGCCTCTTGGTTAGGAATCTGGGCTTTCACTGCCATGGCCTAAGTTCAGTCTGTGATGGGGGAACTGAGATCCTGCAAGCTGCATGATGCTACCAAAAATAAATACACACACACAAAATATACTTTTTTTTAATTAAGAAAAAGCTAGTGGATAGCTTACAGAATCTCTGGGAGACTGAAGAACTAGGCTTAGAGGTTGTAGAGGTGGGGAAAAAATGCTCCAAATTATTCAGACAACTGTGATGTGAAATGCATCATAGTCGTTGCTTTTGGGCACAGACTGTGTTCCTTGCCCAGAAGTCATGAGCAACACAGAAGTCAGCTACAGGAAGCACAGCCGTTCCTGCTTTTGGAATCCAGATTATCTTCCGCTGCTGCAGCCCCCACTGGCTGTCAGAATGTGTTCTTCATGCTCCCTGCTTCTTCTCATAGATGGTTTAGGGTAAGGGGCATTTCACTGGGAGAGCCTAGGTCCCATAACCATACCACAGGTACAAAGGCCAGGAAAGTGAGCACCCAGTGGACAGTGGACAGTGCCTTTAAAGGGCGATTCTCCAACATAGGAAGAAGGTGGCCACTAAGAATGACTAATGCTGCTACAGAAAGTTTCTCAAATTGGAAATAGCTTTAGCCAGTCTTTGAGGGATAGACAGGATTTGGATCCAGAAAAAATGAGAAAAACATTGCAGTTGAGGAAATTGCATTAGGTAGATAGGAATAAAAAACTAGGTTCTTCAGGAATTCACAAGGTCTTCCAACTTGGTGGAAAGTTAAGACATGCAGGCATCTAAAAGATGATACAAGGAGACAGAGAGACATCAAGCTCTGGGCTGTGCAGTTGCAGGAACTTTAAAAGAAAAGTCACTCAAGGTGGGTTATTAGAGGAAACCCTCAAGGTCCGAATCACTGGTCAGGATTTCTTTGTAGTCTGGCCACCAAGGGCTTCAGTGACAACTTAAAAGTTAGAACCAACCAATTCCCGAGGCACCCAGGTGGTTTCTTCACTTCCTTTGTTTAGTTCCTTGCAAGCCTGGGCAGGAAACTGAGCAATGGAAACAAGGGCTGCTTTTGAGGTGTATTCAAATGGGGACCATGGTGGCAGCTTGGGGGGAGATATGTTATTTCTGGTTTAGGCTGTTGAGACTTTTTTTGCTAAATGATTTCTTTTTCTCCCTGTGTCTCCTCTGAACACAGGATAGATTGATCCCTCTCTCAGGCCATCCCACATCATTTCTTTTTATTCTTGATTTCTGTTTAGAACTCTAAATCTTTGTTCCGTCTATGTGGCTGAGATGATGTAGAGCAGTCTGGAAGAGGGTCTGGCCCTTTCACCATAGTGCATTTTATTTTTATGCTCCCTTTCTATCTGGTTTTTCTTAATAGCTTTGAGATGAATTTCCTTTCAGCCTTGCTCTGGCCTTGTGAAAGCAAAGAGTTGAGTTATTAGGCACAATAGGAGCATTTATTTATCTGGCTTTCGTCAAGATAAATAACAAATTTATATAAAATCTTAGCACATCAAAAAATCCCAGTCTATTAGAAATAAGGGCGCTTTACTTAATGGTTTTGCAAAACTTTGCTGTAAAATCTCACCATGGTAAATTAATTTGCTAAATAGTATCTTAGCCTGAAGTCCCTTTTAGCACTATGGGGCAGATGGAAGAGGTGAATTTTAAGAAAATCTCACCATGGAGTTTAAAAAAAACAAAAACCACCACATCAGCAACATCATACATAAAAAGCAGGGATGATGGATTCACCATCAATAAGTTTAATAGCAGCCAGAGCACCATTTGCTAGAAATCCACTTTGAGTCTGAATTATTTTAAATAAGGCATCACACATAAAAGTAAAAAAGAAAAAATTCCCAGCTCAGTTTCCATTAATTTCTCAGCCAGTAAATTTGAAATAGGGTAGAATTTACAAGTCAACAGCAAGAACTCACTCAACCAGGGAGAAAATGGGCCATTTCTCTTTGGTATCCAACTGAAGACTCCACTTAGGAGTTATTCCTGCTTCTTGAAAAGTATTTTAACTGTATCATTTCTTGATTTTAACTGGACTGAAGCAACTCCCCATAATACAGGGAAAGGGGAGTGAATGAATTGAGTATCCCCTGAGTTACAAGGGTATTATCCGGGCCTCCAAGGGGCAGCCTACCCAAATTAGCACTAAAGACTGTCACACCAACTAAGATGAAGACTCAAGATACAAATGCTGGCTTTTGTCATTGGCAAGTTAGAAATGCTGAGCAATTGGAAGAGAGAAATGTATCTGTCTTTTGCAGCCCTTATTGGGCCTAACTCTTTAGAACAGGGCCTTTCACTGAGCTGGGGATTCAGGACAGCCATTTGACTGGTCCTCACATTCATGAAGAGCTTCAACTATAGACGTTTGATGTTCTCATCTCAGGAGGTCATCCATCCAGTCCCAGAGATGCACAGTGACTAAAAGAGGAAGACATTCATTGTAAAACTTTCATTTGCCACATGTCTGCCTGTGTTGCACCATACATTAATGTTTCAAATGTTATTTTTATGTGAATAACACAAAAACACTTCACGACACTTGACATAGACAGCATTTTTTTCCAATTGTTTTTATTAGTTGCATTAACAGCATTTAAAACAATTCTTTTAAACCTAGTTTTGGGAGAGAGAACCTCAAAAATAAATAAAGGAGAGAGTGAAAATGGTATGGAGCCTCTCTCAAGTTCCGAGAGAACCTACCTAGAAGGCTGGGTCTTGTTAATGACACTGTGCTACACATTTGACTCAATTTTGTCTCCATTGTTAATCGATCTTTGGAACCTTAAGTCTCAGAGATAATAAAAGCAGGTAAATGAAAATAATATTATTATTCAGTGAGTACCAACTATATACTGGCCTCTGTACTGGACTTTTTCTGTTATTTTCTTTAATCCACAGCAGCACTTAGGTAAAAAATTATTATTGCCATTTTAATGTAATGGAGTGTTAGTTGCTCAGTTGTATCCAACTCTTTGAGACCCCATGGACTGTAGCCCACCAGATTTCTCTGTCCATAGAATTCTCCAGGCAAGAATACTGGAGTGGATAGCCATTCCCTTCCCCAGGACATCTTCCCAACTCAGGGATCAAACCCAGATCTCCTGCACTGCAGGCAGATCTTTTACAGTCAGAGCCACTAGGGAGAATGTAAACTGAGGCTCGGAGAATTGGCATTCACCTAAGATCACCTAGATGTAAAGAAGGATCATATTTGAACCCAGGTCTGTTTATATTCAAAGGCCATGTTTTTAACCACAACTTGGAGATCATGGTAGTAATTAGTTTTATAGGAAAACTAAGAGAGAACATCATCTTCTTTAACCAGTACTAGATGAATTTTATCAAATTCTACTCTTTGAGAGCTAATGCTGGCCAGGTCCCACGGGTACCATGTATCAGCTTAGTCTTCTTTTGGATAGATAACTGCAATACAACTAACTAGACTTTGATTTTAGATTTTTGTGTTCTCTTGAGGTTAGACCCTGAGTGGGATTTGGATCATTTGGAAACTTCTCAGCAACCATTCATAGATCACTGTTAGAGTAAGAATCTTATTACCAGAGGATAATCTTATATTTAAGCCTTGAACCACCTTGCTTTTCCTCCGTGTACCCAATAACATGCCTTTTAGAGAAAGAACTACCAATTCTCTGATATTCACTAGCCTAGTTATAGGACATCTCTTACTTTTAATAAATAAATGTAGTATTTTAAGAGGTAAGAACATTCAAAAATGGCAATAGGATTTGTAATAAAAAGTAAGTCTTCCCACCCACATTCTAATTCTCTCCTTAAAGGCAACTACTATCTTTAAGAGATATTCCATGAAAACATAAGCATTGAATAAATGAGTGTTAGTCGCTCAGTCAGGTCTGACTCTTTGCGACCCCGTGGACTGTAGCAGGCCAGGCTCCTTTGTCCATGGAAATCTCCAGGCAAGAATCCTGGAGTGGGTTGCCATTCCCTTCTCCAGGGGATCTTCTTCACAACTCAGGGATCAAACCTGGGTCTCCTGCATAATACGCAGATTCTTTACTATCTAAGCCATCAGGGAAGACATCAGTCATACAAGCATTGACTGTATCCATTTAAAAGTCAGTGTTCTCCCCGAATATTACACTTTTAATGATGTGTCTTTAAGATGGTTTCATATATACATGGAGCTGCTTTCTTCTTGTTTATGGCTACATAGTATTTCAGTTTAGTTCAGTTCAGTCGCTCAGTCATGTCCAATTCTTTGTGACCCCATGAATTGCAGCACACCAGGCCTTCCTGTCCATTACCAACTCCTGGAGTTTACTCAAACTCATGTCCATCAAGTCGGTGATGCCATCCAGCCATCTCATCCTCTGTCGTCTTCATTTCCTCTTTGCTTTCCCCCATAAGGGTGCTGTCACCTGCATATCTGAGGTTATTGATATTTCTCCCAGCAGTCTTGATTCCAGCCTATGCTTTATCCAGCCCTGCATTTCACAAGATGTACTCTGCATATAGGGCTTCCCTCGTGGCTCAGATGTTAAAGAATCCGCCTGCAATGTGGGAGACCTGGGTTTGATCCCTGGGTTGAGAAGATGCCCTGGAGAAGGGAAATGCTACCCACTCCCATATTCTGGCCTGGAGAATTCCATGAGCTGTATAGTCCATGGGGTCACAAAGAGTCGGACATTACTGAGTGACTTTCACTTTCACTTTCTTCACTCTGCATATAAGTTAAATAAGCAGGGTGATAATATACAGCCTTGACGTACTCCTTTCCCAATTTGGAACCAGTCCATTGTTCCATGTCCAGTTCTAATTGTTGCTTCTTGAGCATACAGATTTCTCAGGAGGCAGGTAATATGGTCTGGTATTTCCGTCTCTTGAAGAATTTTCCACAGTTTGTTGTGATCCACACAGTCAAACTAGTAGTCCACATAGAATATTTTTGGTGTAGTCACTAAAGCAGAAGTAGATGTTTACCTGGAGCTCTCTTGCTTTTTCAATGATCCAACGGATGTTGGCAGTTTGATCTCTGGTTCCTCTGCCTTTTCTAAACCCAGTTTGAACATCTGGAAGTTCACAGTTCACATACTGTTAAATCCTGGCTTGGAGAATTTTGAGTGTTACTTTGCTAACGTGTACTTTTCTACTTGTAGCAACTTACAAATGTAGACTTATGTTTGCAATTAATTTTTAGAAATGACATTTCTGTGTCTAACTTTTTTGTGTGTGGCAACCTATGGCACATGGGATCTTGGTTCTGTGACCAGGGATGGAACTCCCTGCCCCCTCCACAGTGGAAACGTGGAGTCTTAACCACCAGAGTGCAGGGAAGTCTCTGCTGTGTCTAATTTAATCTGCCTTTTCTGGAAGGTGTACTGATTTACTCCTGCACCAACAATTCCCTACTTCCTAATATCTCCACCTACACAGTGTGTTACAAACTTTTGGATCTTTGCCAATCTTTCCAGCTTTAATTTGTGTTTCTCTTATTTAAGCCTTATTTAAGGCTGACTGAACAACTTTTTATATGCTCACAAATCATCTATATTTCTTTTTCTATAAACTATCTGTTAATACACTTTGCCTATTTTTCTGTTAGCCTATTGATTCTTTTACTTATTAGTGTGTAGGAACTCTTTTTTTTATTAAGGAAATAAACTCTATGGGATATGTGTTATAAACAGGTTTTTCCTCAATTTGTCAGTTGTCTTTTCACTTTATTAGTTCTTTGCAAGCAATTTTTGTTTTCATTTTTATTCACTAAAATTTATCAGTTCTTTGTTCTACATTCTCTGGGATTTATATCAAACTTAAAAAGTCTTCTTCCACATTGATATCGTATAATAATTCTCCTACATATCTTATAACTTTGCTTTTTATATTTCAATCTTTGATCCATCTGGAGTGTATTTCATGCAAGGAGCAAGGCAGTGATTTTGATTTGATTGCAGTGTTCCAAATGGCTCTCAAACAATTTTGCATTTCATCTTTTCTCAATTATGCTTGGGGGCACCCTAAGAAACCTGGGAATTGGTGCTACTTTCAGCCTTAGATCCCTTAGAAAACCCACCCCACACAGCACATGGACAGCACAATCACTACTACTCATAAGGAATCAGCTGGCAGAAGTAGAATGTGTCTGAATGAGAAGCCAGACAACTGAAATTAGTCCAGTTCTGAGCAAACGAGTTTCGTGAATCCTAAAGCATATGAATTTGTGAAGGGGAGGGGAAAGGATATTCTTTAAATGTATATATATATATATTTAAAATACATTATAATCTTATATTATAAATATATAATTAGATATAACATCAATATTTATTTAGAATAGTAGAAATGTTTAAAAGTGAACACAGTCTACAAACTTTAAATAATTCAGAAAGTTATTATAATAGTATGTTTAAGTCCTGACATTTCTCTATAATAATTTGGCTGCATATTCTTTGATCGCCTCTTCATATGAGAATAATTTTATATTATTATTTTCCATAGAGAAAATAGATAACTCAGTTCTTCTTCTAGCCTGGTTGATCAAAACTTGTTTTTATTAATGATGACTTAAAAAATTTCCTTCAGCAATAAATGTTAGTGGTATTGTCATGTTATTTTGTAAGATTGCTGTCAAATTTGAGGAAATCTCTATAAAGATTTCAGGTCATTTCAGTTTTCTTGTTCAATGGCTAACCTTAAATTCTATTTGATTTGATGATGATCATTAACCCATTTGTCATCGGTACTACCATTGTAAACCTTACGTGAATTTAGGTGATTATCTTTTGTCCAGTATTTTCTGCCAAATCACAAAGTAATATAAACTCTTTTGCAGTGTTTGTATAATTTTTTCATCTTCATTAATGGAATTGACAAACAATCCAAAAGTTTATTTCTTCTCTTCAAAATTTATCTCTTCCTTTTACAGAATTATTGCTTCAGATATGATATAAAATTTGGGGGTTCAAAATCACTTCTTTTTGTCTTTGCTTATCTCCATGACTATTATTTCATATTTCATTAATTTTATATAAAATTTTATTGATCAAAGAGGAAATTAAATCTGAAATTATAAATTATATAGAAAATATTTTTTAAAAGATTATATAAGAAAACCAATGGGTCACAGCTAAAACTGTACTCTGAGGAAAATACATAGCCTGAGGAACTAAAATAAATGGATTTACTTTTTTTGACTTTCTATTTTATATTGAACTATAGCTGATTAACAATGCTATGATAATTTCAGGTGGACAGCAAAGGGACTCAGAATGGATATACTTGTATCCAATCTCCCCTGGGGGCTCAGCAGTAAAGAATTTCCCTGCCAATGCAGGAGACATAGGTTGCATTCCTGGGTCAGGAAGATCCCCTGGAGGAGGAAATTGCAACCCACTCCAGTATTCTTGCCTGAGAAATCCCATGGACAGAGGAGCCTGGTGGGCTACAGTCCATGGGGTGGCAAAGAGTTGAACACGACTTAGCTACTAAACAACAGTAACAGTTCTCCCCCAAGCTCCCCTCCCATCCAGGCTGCCACATTCTACTGAGCAGAGTTCCCTGTGCCGTACAGTAGGACCTTATTGGTTATCCATTTTAAATACAGCAGTATGTGCATGTTCATCCCAAACTCCATAATTCTCTCTTCCCCTATTCTTCCCCCTGGCAACTGTATGTCCAATGTCTAAGTCTGTGAGACTATTTCTGTTTTGTAAATAAGTTTATTTGTATTATTTCTGTTAAACAGACTCCACATATAAATGATGTCATACAATATTCCTCCTTCTCTGTCTGACTTATTTCACTCAGCATGACAATCTCTAGGTCTATTCATGTTGCTGCAAATGGCATTATTTCATTCATTTTAATGGCTGAGTAATATTCCATTGTATATATGTACCACATTTTCTTTATCCATTCCCCTGTTGATGGGTATTTAGGTTGCTTTCATGTCTTGGCTATTGTTAACAGCACTACAATGAACATTGGGGTGCATGTACACTTTTGGACCATTTTTTCCATTGGGTATATGCCTAGGAGTGGGGTTTTAGGATCACATAGTAGCTCTATAAATGGATTTACTTTTTAAAAAGTAGTAAAAGAACAACAAGGAAACCAAAAGAAAACAGTAAAAAGTAATTAATAAAGAAAATGTTGGGTTTTTATTTCAGACTATACTACAAAGCTACAGTCATCAAGATGGTATGGTACTGGCACAAACAGAAATATAGACCAATGGAACAAGATAGAAATCCCAGAGATAAATCCATGCACCTATGGTTACCTTATCATTGACAAAGGTGGCAAGAGTATACAATGGAGAAGATAGTCTCTCCAATAAGTGGTGCTTGGGAAATGGGACAGCTATGTGTAAAAGAATGAAATTAGAACACTTCCTAACACCTTACACAAACTCAAAATGGATTAAAGACCTAAATATAAAGACCAAAAATCATAAAAACTCTTAGAGAAAAACATAGGCAGAATACTCTGTGACATAAATCACAGCAAGATCCTCTATGACCCATCTCCTAGAGTAATGGAAATAAAAATAAACAAGTGGGACCTAATTAAAAGCTTTTACAAAGGGACTATAAGCAAGGTGAAAAGACAACCATCATAATTGGAGAAAATAATAGCAAATGAACCAACTGACAAAGGAATAATCTCCAAAAATATACAAGCAACTCATGCAACTCATTACCAGAAAAACAAACAACCCGATCAAAAAATGGGAAAAATACCTGAACAGACACTTCTCCAAAGAAGACATACAGATGGCTTATAAACACATGAACAGATGCTCAACATTGCTCATTATTAGAGAAAAGCAAATCAAACATACAATGAGATATCACCTCACACTGGTCAGAATGGCCATCATCAAAAAAGCTACAAACATTAAATCCTGGAGAGAGTGTGAAGAAAAGGGAACCCTCTTGTACTGTTGGTAGGAATATAAATTGATATAGCCACTATGGAGGAGAGTATGAAAAGCCAACTCATTAGAAAACACTCTGACGGTGGGAAAGAATAAGGGCAGGAGGAGAAGGTGGTAACAGAGGATGAGATGATTGGATGGCATCACCGACTCAATGGACATGAGTTTGAGCAAGCTCCAGGAGGTAGTGAAGGACAGGGAAGCCTGGTGTTCTTATAGTCCATGGTGTTGCAAAGAGTCAGACATGACTAAATGACTGAACAACAACAACAATGGAGATACCTTAAAAGAACAACAACCAGGGATAAAAACTACCAGATGACCCAACAACCCCATTATGGGCATGTATCCTCAGGAAGCCATAACTGAAAAGGACACATGTACCCCAGTGTTCACTGCAGCACTATTTATGATAACTGGGACATGGAAGCAACCTAGACATCCATCAACAGATGAATGGACAAAGAAGCTGTGGTATGTGTGTGTGTATATATATACACTCACACGTATATATATATACACACACACACACACTGGAATATTACTCAGCCATAAAAAGGAACACATTTGAGTCAGTTATAATGAGGTGGATGAACCTACAGCCTATTATACAGAGTGAAGTAAATCAGAATGAGAAAAACAAATATCATTTATTAACTCATATATATGGAATCTAGAAAGATGGTACTGATGAACTTATTAGCAGGGCAGCACTGGAGACACAGACATAGAGAATAGATCTGTGAACACAGTGGGAGAAGGAGAGGGTGGGACTAATGGAGAGAGTAGCATGGAAACATATGCTACCATATGTAAAATAACTAGCCAGTGGGAATTTGCTATATGACTCAAGAAGCTCAAATCAGTAATCTGTGACAATATAGAGGGATGGGATGGGGTAGAAGGTGGGAGGGAGGCTCAAGAGGGAGGGAAAATATGTATACCTATGACTGATTCATGTTGATACATGGCAGAAGCCAATGCGATATTGTAAAGCAATTATCCTTCAATTGAAAACAACGAATTTTAAAAAAGAAAAGGTCGAGATTATTGAAAAGTTATAAAAATATAAGTAAACTCTCAAAATTTAATATTTGAAGAGAATCAATAAGATGGGTAAGTCTCTGTCAAACCTAATATAAAAAAGAGAGCCACAAGATTGGAAATAAGAAAGAATATACTATGAGAATAAGAAAGGATATACTATTGATCAAACCAGTCAATCCTAAAGGAAATCAGTCCTGAATATTCACTGGAAGGACTGATGCTGAAGCTGAACCTCCAATAATTTGGCCACCTGGTGTGAAGAGCTGACTCATTAGAAGAGACCCTGATGCTGGGAAAGACTGAAGGCAGGAGGAGAAGGGGATGACAGAGGATGAGATGGTTAGATGGCATCACTGACTCAATGGACATGAGTTTGAGCAAGCTCCGGGAGTTGGTGATGGACAGGGAAACCTGGCGTGCTGCAGTCCATGGGGTTGCAAAGAGTTAGACACGACTGAGTGGTTGAACAGCAATAACAAATACTATGAGAAAATATTGTCAGTGAATATTAAATTGACCTCTATAGCTATAAGTTAGAATATAGAGGAAATGAATGTTTTCCTATTAAAATGCAACTTAAGATTTAAGTTTAACACTACTTGAGTTTCAACTCAAGCCGCAAGATGATCAGACTCTACATTCTGTATTTCACAGGAAGGACTAAAGTCTGTGCAGAATTTACAAAGGTAAAAAACATTAAATTGATAACTTTTAAAGTTTTCATCGACTTTGAGGGCACAAAATTTGGAAAACTAAAGAGATCTTTGTCAGGAGGGTTTTTTTGGAAATAGCTGAACTGTGATTACTTCTTTCTAGCTCCACCAAAGGAAAGAGGAATGTTATCTCCTAATCCAAAATCTAGTTCTAGAGATTTCAGTCAGATGACCCAAAGAGCTTGATTTGTGTTCCCTGTTATTGCTGGGAGGGATTGAGAATGAGGGAGAAAGGCACAACTGTCTGGGGTCTTAGTCTTATCTAAGAAACCTCACGGGCGACTTCCCTGATTATCCAGTGGTTAAGAATCTGCCTGCCAATGCTTGGGACATACTTCCTTCCAAAAGTTCAGGAAAACTGGTTTCACATTAAAAAATGAATAATATAAAAGGTCTGAGGTCAAATCCCACACAAAGTTACTATATGGTAAAAGAGAGTAAGACACAGAATACCATTGCCCTGATCCAATGCTTCTCAAACATTTGTTCTCAGCATCCCCTTATGCTTTCAAAAAATGGTGAGGTCGCCCCCAAAATTTTGTTCATGTGGGTTATATCATTTTATATTTATCTTATTCAAAATTAAAACTAAGCAATATTTAAAATGTTTATTAGTTCATTTAAAAATAATAATGCACCCATTATTTTTAAATTGGAGAATAATTGCTTTACAATGTTGTATTGGTTTTTGCCATACTATAACACCAGTTAGCCACAACTTGCTTCCCTAGTGACTCAGATGATAAAGCGTCTGCCCGCAATGCAGGAGACCCAGGTTTGATCCCTGGGTCGGGAAGATTCCCTGGAGAAGGAAATGGCAACCCATTCCAGTACTCTTGCCTGGAAAATTCCATGGACGGAGGAGCCTGGTAGGCTACAGTCCATGGGGTTGCAAGGAGTCAGACACAACTGGGCGACGTCACTAAGTCACATTAATATATATATATAATATAATATATAATATATATATCTTATATATAATATATTATATTATATATATATTCACACCTCCCTCCCAACCTACCCCCAGCCCCACCCCCTAGGTCAACACAGAGCACTGGGCTGGGCACCCTATGTTATACACCAGCTTCCCACTAGCTATCTATTTTATAAATGGTAGTGTATATTTTTATGCGTGGTAGTATAGATATGTCAATGCCACTTTCTCAGTTTGTCCCACCTTCTCCTTCTCCCACTGTGTCCACATGTCCATTCTCTACATCTGCATCTCTATTCCTGCACTGCTGATAGGTTCATCAGTACCATTTTTCTAGATTCCATATGCATGCATTAATACACAGTATTTATTTTTCTCTTTCTGGTTTACTTCACTCTGTATAACAAGCTCTAAGTTTATCCACCTCAGTTCAACTGACTCACATTTGTTCCTTTTTATGACTGACTAATATTCCATTGTATATATCTACTGCAACTTCTTTATCCATTCATCTGTTGATGGATATCTAGGTTGTTTCCATGTCCTGGCTATTGGAAACAGTGCTTCAGTGAACATTGGAGTACATGTGTCCTTTTCAATTAAGGTTTTTTGAGGGTACATGCCCAGTAGTGAGATTACTGGGTCATACCATAGATTTATGCCAGAATTTTTTCAGGAATCTCCATACTGTTCTCCATAGTGGCTATATCAATTTACATTCCCACCAACAGTAATGTATCCACTATATGTTAACATTAATAATATTTAATGAAAAATCACTGTATTTTCCCAAACAACAACAAAAAGTAGTTTAATAAGAAGAATAGCACTATTTTACATGTATATAGATCTCTTAATTGTTGGGCTTAATAGAAAACAGCCAGATTGTACTATCTGCTTCTGCATTCCATCTGTTGTGATGTGCTATTCTAATTGAAATAAATGAAAAAAAAATCTGGTCTTAAACATTCAGTTCAGTTACGCAGTCACCTCTGACTCTTTTTTGACCCCATGGACTGCAGCACACCAGGCTTCCCTGTCCATGACCAGCTCCTGGAGCTTGCTCAAACTCATGTCTATCAAGTCAGTGATTCCATCCAACTATCTCATCCTCTGTTGTCCCCTTCTCCTCCTGCCTTCAACCTTTCCCAGCATCAGGGACTTTTCAAATGAGTCAGTTCTTTGCATCAGATGGCCAAAGTACTGGAGTTTAAGCTTCAGCATCAGTCCTTCCAATGAATATTCAGGACTGATTTCCTTTAGGATTGACTGGTTTGATCTCCTTGCTGTTCAAGGGACTCTCAAGAATCTTCTCTGATACCACAGTTCAAAAGCATCAATTATTTAGCACTCAGCTTTCTTCATGGTCCAACTCTCACATCCATACATGACTACTGGAACAACCATGGCGTTGACGAGATGGACCTTTGTTGGCAAAGTAATGTCTCTGCTTTTAAATGTGCTGTCTATGTTTGTCATAGCTTTTCTTCAAAGGAGCAAGCGTCTTTTAATTTCATGGCTGCAGTCACCATCTGTGGTGATTTTGGAGCCCGAGAAAATAAAGTCTGTCACTGTTTCCATTGTTCCCCTATCTATTGCCATGAAGTGATGGGATTGGACGCCATGATCGTCGTTTTTTGAATGTTGAATTTTAAGCCAGCTTTTTCACTCTCCTCTTAAACACATATGTAGTTGTAAAAGAGAAAGTGAAAGTGAAGTCGTTTCCAACTCTTTGTGGCCCTGTGTACTGTAGGCCACCAGGCTCCTCCATCCATGGGATTTCCCAGGCAAGAATATTGGAGTGGATTGCCATTTCCTTCTCCAGGGTATCTTCCCGACCCAGGGATCGAACCTTTGCGGGCAGATGCTTTAACCTCTGGGCCACCAAGGAAGCCCTGTGAAAGAGAGAGGTATATTAATAACTTTTTCAGATATTTGTGAATGCTCCTTTTTGATATTACACCAAACCTTTACAAATGATAATTGCTAGGAGGTTAGTTGCTAACTCAGAATATGAAACCCTGTTAATGAACTTTACAAATTCTGCTCTATTAAATCTATTGGTTTTTTTGTGTGTTTTGTTTCTAATTTTTATTAGAGTTGATTTACAATATTATATTGATTTCAGGCATACAACATAGTGGTTCAGTATTTTTATAGATTATACGCCATTAAAAGTTATTACAAAATAATAGTTATGTTTCCCTTCACTGTACAATATATCCTTGTTGCTTATTTACTTTATATATAGTAGTTTATATCTCTTTTTTTATTGGCATATGATTACTTTAAAATGTTGTGTTGGTTTCTATTGTACTACAAAGTGAATCAGCTATATGTATGCAAATATCCCCTCTCTCTTGAGTCTCCCTCTCACTCCCTCAATAGTAGTTTATATCTCTTAATCTAATGCCCCTATCTTGTCCCTCCTCATTTCACTCTCCCCACTGGTAACCACTAGTTTGTTCTCTATATCTGTGAGTTTGCTTGTTTCTGTTTGGTTCTATACATTGATTTCTTTTATTTTTCAGATCCCACATATAAATGATAACATAGAGTAATTTTTTTCCCTGTCTGATTTATTTCACTAAGCATAACACCTTCTAGGTCCATCCATGTTATTTTAAATGACACTTTTTAATTCTTTTTTATGGTTGAGTAGTATTCCATTGTATGTACATATATATACATCACATCTTCTTTATTCATTCGTCTGTTGATGGACACTTATATCGCTTCCATATTTCTGCTATTATAAATAATACTGCTATGAAAACTGGAGTTTATAAATATTTTCAAATTAAGTGCTATCATTTTCTTTAAATATATACCCAGGAGTGGATTGATGGATCATATGGTAGTCCTATTTTTACTTCTTTAAGGAACCTCCATGCTGTTTTCCATAATGGCTGCACCAATTTACATTCCCACCAACAATGTAGGATGGTTCCCTTTCCTCTACATTCTTGACAATGTTCATTATTTGTAGACTTGATGATAGCCATTTCGACAGATGTTATGTAATATCTCATTGTGGTTTTGATTTACATTCCTCTGATGATTAGTGATGCTGAGCGTTTTTTCATGTGCCTATTGAGCATCTGTATATCTTCTTGGGAAAAATATTTAAACCTTCCGCCCATTTTTTAAAATCAGTATATTTGCTTTTTTGATGTTGAGTTGTTGAACTGTTCATGTATTTTAGATATTAACCCATTATTGGTCTTATTATTTGCAGATATTTTCTCCCATTCAATAGGTGTCTTTCCATTTTGTCAATGGTTTCCTTTGCTGTGCAAAAGCTTTTATGTTCAATTAGTTCTCATTTGTTATTTTTGTTTTTGTTTCTTTTTCCTTAGGAAACAGATCCAAAAAAATATTGCTACATCAAAAAGTGTTCTGCCTATGTTCCCTTCTAGGAGTTTTATGTTTTCAGGTCTTACAGTTTGTCTTTTATTTAAATTTTGAGAGTTTTTTGTATATGGTGTGAAAAAAGTTACTTTCCACATAACTATTCAATTTTCATAGCACCATTTATTGAAGAAGCTGTCTTTTCTCTACTGTATATTCTTGCTTCCTTTGTTGTAGACTAACTGACAAGTGAATGGGTTTATTTCTGGACTCTGCAGTCTGTTTCCATTGATCTATGTATCTGTGCTTGTGCCAGTACCTTGATGTTTTGATTACTGTACCTTTATAGTATAGGCTGAAGTTAGTGTGTTGCCTCCAACTTTGTTCTTTTATCTCAAGATTGCTTTGACGGATTTATTTTTGCATGAATCTTTTATCCATGCATAATTTTGTAACAATACATTGATCATTTGGGTACTATTGTTTCACTGAATTGTGTGGATCTCTCAAATGTTGACACATTCACTAAACAATTGCAAAAAGTCACACTTGTAAATCTCACCACAATGTCACCTGAATAGTATTTAAGTATTAGGAAATTGCAATATCAAAGTGAAACTGTGTAGTCTCCCAGTCATGTCCAACTCTTTGGGATCTCATGGACTGTAACCTGTCAGTCTCTGTCTGTGGAATTTTCCAGGCAAGAATACTGGTGTGGGTAGCCACGCCCTTCTCCAGGGGATCTTCCCGACCCAGGGGTCAAACCTGGGTCTCCCACATTGCAGGCAGATTCTTTACCATATGAGCCACAAGGGAAGCCAGTGGCAAATATAAGTTTTCCAAAATTCAGGTGCTCACTTGAAAACTTACATTTTATCACTGGCAATAAGTACTGTCAGTTATTTCTCATGATGTTTCAGGCATATGTTAGTTCATATTCAAAATATGTCTATGAAACACTCAATTCTGAATAACCATGGCTTACCTGTTAGTCATTCTTTCAAGTAAAGATGGTGTTCTACTTAAAAAATTATTGATTAGTTCAGTTAGCAATTCAAACATTGCAATATTTTTCCTGGGAAGAACCATCACAGTTTAGTATGCAGTTAGTGTTTCACACTACACTTGATCTTAGCCAAAAGGCCAAGAAATGACTTTATTTTGTGGGGCTCCAAAATCACTGCAGATGGTGACTGTAGCCATGAAATTAAAAGACACTTGCTCTTTGGAAGAAAAGTTATGACAAACCTAGACAGCATATTAAAAAGCAGAGACATTACTTTGCCAACAAAGTCCTGTCTAGTCAAAGCTTTGGTTGTTTCAGTAGTCATGCATGGATGTGAAGGCTGGACTATAAAGAGAGCTGAGTGCCGAAGAATTGGTGCTTTTGAACTGTGGTGTTGGAGAAGACTCTTGAGAGTCCCTTGGACAGCAAGGAGATCCAACCAGTTCATCCTAAGGAAATCAGTCCTGACTTTTCATTAGAAGGACTGATGCTGAAGCTGAAGCTCCAATACTTTGGCCACCTGATGCGAATAACTGACTCACTGGAAAAGATTCTGATGCTGGGAATGATTGAAGGCAGGAGGAGAAGGGGGTGACAGAGGCTGAGATGGTAGGATGGCATCACCGACTCAATAGACATGAGTTTGTGTAAGCTCCAGGAGTTGTTGATGGACAGGGAAGCCCGGTATAACTGCAGTCCATGGGGTCGCAAACAGTTGGACACAACTGAGCGACTGAATTGAACTGAACTGAGTAGTTCATATGAACTTCCTGTTTTGTCACTCAGAACATTAAAACATGTGTACTCAAGGGAAAAGCTTTAATAAAATTAATAATTTTTCCTATTTCATCAAGGACATTCTTAGGTAAAACTGGCTTTTTAAAAATGCATTTAAAATGACTACTAATGTCTTTTGGTGCCACTGCCTTAATTCGTGATAAAACTAGCAATTTTACCTATCCTTGCTTTGAACTATCAGTGCAAATGTCAATACAGTGAAAGAGAAAAATAACACCTTCATAAGAGCACAAAAATAGAAAATAGCTTTTACTTTTCAGTGTGTCTAAAAGGTTCTTGAACCACGCAATGAAGTCCACTTTATAGATAATAAAAGCATTCAGATATGCTCACAGAATATATAAAAACTGTCCAAAGTGCTCAAAAATGAGCTAAAAGACATCAAGAAAATAATAAAATATTTGAAAGAATAATATAAATCAAACTTAGAAAAAAATTAGAAATGAGTTGACAGAACTCAGAAAAGAAAGAAAGGGGAATTCCTTGGTGGTCCAGCAGTTAAGACTTCATGTTTCCACTGCAGGAGGGACTGTTTTGATCTCTGGTTAGGGTTAGATACCTAAGATACCTTATGAACTAAGATAACTCATGCTCTGTGGCATGGCCCAAAAATAAGAAGAGAAAGAAAGGAATAATAATTTCAAAATTGAAGATGAATGTAGAACCAATAAATCAGTAAACACAGTAGATTATGTCTTGAGAGGAATAGGTGAACTGGAGGAAACAACCTGCCTGACTTCAGGCTCTACTACAAAGCCACAATCATCAAGACAGTATGGTACTGGCACAAAGACAGAAATATAGATCAATGGAACAAAATAGAAAGTCCAGAGATAAATCCACGTACCCACAGACACCTTATCTTTGACAAAGGAGGCAAGAATATACAATGGAAAGAAGACAACCTCTTTAACAAGTGGTGCTGGGAAAACTGGTCAACCACTTGTAAAAGAATGAAACTAGAACACTTTCTAACACCATACACAAAAATAAACTAAAAATGGATTAAAGATCTAAATGTAAGACCAGAAACTATAAAACTCCTAGAGGAAAACATAGGCAAAACACTCTCCGACATAAATCACAGCAAGATCCTCTAAGACCCACCTCCCAGAATATTGGAAATAAAAGCAAAAATAAACAAATGGGACCTAATTAAGCTTAAAAGCTTTTGCACAACAAATGAAACTATAAGCAAGGTGAAAAGACAGCCTTCGGAATGGGAGAAAATAATAGCAAATGAAGAAACAGACAAAGGATTAATCTCAAAAATATACAAGCAACTCCTGTAGCTCAATTCCAGAAAAATAAATGACCCAATCAAAAAATGGGCCAAAGGTCTAAACAGACATTTCTCCAAAGACATATAGATGGCTAACAAACACATGAAAAGATGCTCAACATCACTCATTATCAGAGAAATGCAAATCAAAACCTCAATGAGGTACCATTACACGCCAGTCAAGATGGCTGCTATCCAAAAGTCTACAAGCAATAAATGCTGGAGAGGGTGTGGAGAAAAGGGAACCCTCTTACACTGTTGGTGGGGATGCAAACTAGTACAACCACTATGGAGAACAGTGTGGAGATTCCTTAAAAAACTGGAAATAGAACTGCCATATGACCCAGCAATCCCACTCCTGGGCATACACACTGAGGAAACCAGATCTGAAAGAGACACGTGCACCCCAATGTTCATTGCAGCACTGTTTATAATAGCCAGGACATGGAAGCAACCTAGATGCCCATCAGCAGACGAATGGATAAGGAAGCTGTGGTACATATACACAATGGAATATTACTCAGCCATTAAAAAGAATTCATTTGAATCAGTTCTAATGAGATGGATGAAACTGGAGTCTATTATACAGAGTGAAGTAAGCCAGAAAGATAAAGACCAATACAGTATACTAGCACATATATATGAAATTTTAAAAGATGGTAATGATAACCCTATATGCAAAACAGAAAAACCCTATATGCAAAAACAGATGTACAGAACAGACTTTCGGACTCTGTGGGTGAAGGCGAGGGTGGGATGTTCTGAGAGAATAGCACTGAAACAAGTATACTATCAAGGGTGAAACAGATCACCAGCCCAGGTTGGATGCATGAGACAAGTGCTCAGGGCTGGTGCACTGGGAAGACCCAGAGGGATGGGATGGAGAGGGAGACAAGAGGGGGGATCGGGACGGGGAATACATGTAAATCCATGGCTGATTCATGTCAATGTATGACAAAAACCACTACAATATTGTAAAGTAATTAGCCTCCAACTAATAAAACTAAATGGGAAAATAAATAAATAAAATGAAGCTAGAGCACCAAAAAAAAAAAAATCACTACAATATTGTAAAGTAATTAGCCTCCAACTAATAAAAATAAATGAAAAAAAGGAAAAGGAATTTTTTAAAGATAAAAAAATTATCTTTTTTTAAAGATAAAAAATTATCCTTAATAAAGACAAATGGAGAGAGAAAAAGGACTTAAGAGAATGTGACACATATTAAATACAGACAAGTGAGAGCCAACATGTAGACAATAATGATCTTAGGGAAGAAAACCATAGCAAGAGAACAGGAGAAGTGTTTGAAAACTAATTGAAGAAAACTTTCCTGAAGCAAAAAAAAAAAAAAAAAAGACTTGAAGCTACAGCAAACATCTGTTTCTGAGAATATGAACTCAAAACAAACAAAACAGTCATATTCTAGAATTGTTTTGAAAGAAAGGAAGAAAACATGCTTTGGTCTTCTAAGCAAAAATAGTAAGTGATTTGTAATGTTAAGAAAATTGGATTAGCATCAGATTTTTTCAACATTACCACCATATAACAGAAGAAGGGAAGTAAGATATTTAAGATTCTCAAAAAGAGAAGATGTAGGCCAAAGATTTCACATGCATAAAAATTGACTTTCAAGTATAAAGTGCACAGATGTATGATTATCAATATGCAGTAATTCAGGCAATATTGTACCCATGAGCCCTTCCCGAGGAATCTACTAGAGAATGAACCTCGACCTAAAGGATTAGAGATGCATTGTCATAAGGACTCTTAATGAACATTAAGTACAGAATATATATATATGTAATAGAACTAACACTAAATGAAGGTTAAAAGGAAGAAAGTGAAAGTGAAAGTCGCTCAGTCGTGTCCAACTTTTTGCAACCCCATGGACTATACAGTCCATGGAATTCTCCAGGCCAGAATACTAGAGTGGGTAGCCTTTCCCTTCTCCAGGGTATCTTCCCAACCCAGGAATCAAACCCAGGTCTCCTACATTGCAGGCAGATTCTTTACCAGCTGAGCCACCAGCAAAGCCTTAAAACGGAGAGAGTTTAGTATATAATGCTTACATTCTTAGGGAATGTAGATACAGCATAATGATAAAAAGATAAAGGAGAATAGGGAGAGCATAATGCAAAAAAAAATTATAGTTACTGTCAGTACATAGTATTGCTCACTGAGACTATTGTATGTGTGATATATATAATAAAACAAATGAGTAGTCAAGAGATGTTTTAATTCCATTATCCTCTGTTCCCTTGAGAATCAAGATTCATGGTTTGGAAGAAAGGAGATACAATTGTAATATAGAAGAGGCTAAGGAAAAACCTGTAGACTTGAATTTGAATTGGAAATATCATTGTAAACTCATGAGATATTTCACCTTAGAAAACACAAATGTAGGTGTTGACATATATACTACCTAGTTGAGTCCACTGAAATGCCTAGAAAACAATAACCAAGCCAAATCAGTGAACTAATCTAATACTCAAAAATATGGTCTTGAAACACTATTTCTCACTAAAAGAAACCTGTGTTTCTTAGAGAAGTGGAAGATTCTTTCTTCAACAAAAAATAAACAAGAAAAGCATAGACCATCCTGTAATACTAAGGAAGGAATATAATCATCCTTGGGAATCCTCAGGAGATTGGTTCCAGGACCCCCTTCAGAATCCAAAAATCCAAGGCTGCTCAAGTCCTTTATATAAGTTAGAGACAGAGAAATATCATATTATATTACTTATATGTGGAATCTGAAAAAACCCACAATGGTACAAATGAACTTAATTATGAAACAGCAACAAACTCACAGACTTAGAGAATGAACTTACGGTTACCAGGGGAGAAGGCAGAGGGGGAGGAATAGTTAGGAAGTTTGAGATTGAAATATACACACTGCTATATTTTAAATGGATAACCAACAAAGACTTACTGTATGGCACAGAGAACTCTTCTCAATATTATGTAACAACTTAAATGTGAAAAGATTTTGAAAAAGAATAGATATATGTATACATTCTGCATCAGGAATACACCTTCAGACACAGAAGTGCATGCAGGACACCAGGTGAGTGTGGACAGGAGTACTGGCCAGTGAAAAAGAATATAGAACCACACAAAACTTGGTAGGACAAAGAAACTAGGGGGAGAAACAGGAGTGTTAGTAGGACTGGACCTGCCCTCAGCAGGTAGGGGAACTGAAGCGGGGGTCTGATCCCCACATTGGGGTAGTTGTCTGAGTCAGAGGAGAAACATTTAAGGCTGAGAGTGAAACAGCTGATCTGTGGCAGCCTAAACAGAATGAGAATCAGACAGTCCTTGCCGCAGCCATACATACCCCAGACAGGGACACATGTCCCCTGGAAGGCGCAGTGGCTGGAAGCTAGAGTTTAGGGCTTGTGGAGCAATCCCAAAGTGAGGGCTGCTGTTGACTGCAGAGAGATGGATTGAGGGGATGTGACGGAGGAGACTGTGGTGGGAAATGCCTGTGGAGGAAAGCCGGGCAGCCATGGAAGCAAGGCAATACTGTTGAGTCACGCATAGGGGGTGGAACCATCACCATAGCCTCTCTCTCCCCATATGCCAGCATCGGCAGCTGAACAATAGAGAGGCTGGCCCATCAAATACCTGACACACAGAACTACAGAGTAGGACACCCAGGTACTCCTTTAAGTGACTGATGTGCCAAACACAGGGTAGGACCCCAGCCAGGGGGCCCCTATATGTGCCTGACACGCTGAACAGCAGAGAAGGAACCCAGGCACGGGAGCCCTCTAAGTGCCTGAACAGGCAGAGTTCTGGAGAAAGACTGGCCAAAGAGGCCTTCTGATCGCCAACTACAAGAGGCTTGAAAAAAGACTCTGATAGGGTCATGACTCCTGGGGCAGAGAAAGCCGTGTCCCTGCACACTCGGTTCTGCCAGGGTGCCCACGAGCCAAACAACTGCACCCCCTTCACGTTCAACTCTCACTGGAGCAGAGCTGCCACAGGCAAAAAATAATCTTGTGTCTATGTGTGCAGGGTTGCTTCGGTCATGTCCAACTCTTTGCAACACTGTAGACTGCAGGCTGCCAGGCTTCTCTGTCAGAGGGCTTCTCCAGGCAAGAATACTGGAGCGTATTGGCCAATACTGGCTGCCATGCCCTTCCAGAGCTCTGTATTTCCTGCTGCCCCAGCCACCAACTCCCCTGAGGACCTGGTGCTGCCAGAACCCCTGAGACCCAAGAAGCTGCACCACCTCCACACCTGGCCCTCACAGGGGCAAACCCAGGTCCTCCAGGGCAGCCTCAGGAACAAAACCCAGTGGACGACCCACGTGCAGAGGTGGAAATAAAACCACAACGGAAACCCAGGGGCAGCGTGGCTAAGGAAGAAGACCCGAAAACTTCCCACCCGCTGTACAAGCTGCAGATTAATCCACAGAAAAACTCTGTGTTTGCAGAACATATAAAAAGACATTGAGAGCTCTCACAAAAGAAAACACACTAGTTCTGATAGCTGTGGATATTGGAGGCAAGAACACACAGGCTTAGGACCAGATTAGAATCTGGACTGCCCCCACAACAGGTCCAGATCAACACAGTGTTGGAAGGCATCCTAGGGAGATGAAGTGGACTGTGACTCAAACACAATAAGTTAAAAACAATAATGAAAAGGCAGAGAAATACTACACAAATGAATGCACAAACTAGAAACACGTAAGTCCAAATAAACAAAGAGGAAATAGGCAAACTACCTGAAAAAGAATTCAGAATAATGATAGTGAACATGATCAAAAACCTTGAAAACAAAATGGAGAAAATGCAGGAATCAATTAACAAAGATCTAGAAGAATTAAAGAATAAACATACAGAGACAAACAATACAATTACTGAAATTAAAAATACTCTGGAAAGAATAAAGGCAGAATATCTGAAGCAGAAGAACGAATCTCAGTGAGCTGGAAGACTAAATGGTGGAAATAACTTCTGAAGAGCAGAATAAAGTAAAAACAATGAAAAGAACTGAGGATAGTCTCAGAGACCTCTGGGACAATATCAAACACACCAACATTCGATTTATAGGGATCCCAGAAGAAGAAGAGAAAAAGAAAGGGTATGAGAAATTTTTTGAGAGATTTTAGTTGAAATTTCCCCAACATGGAAAAGGAAATAGTCAAGTCCAAGAGTCCCATAGAGGATAAACCCAAGGAGAAACACGCCAACACACATACTAATCAAACCAACAAAGACTAAACACAAAGAGAGAATATTAAAAGCAGCAAGGGAGAAGCAACAAGTAACATACAAGGGAAACCCTATACACTTAACTGATCTTTCAGCAGAAACTCTGCAGGCCAGAAAGGAAAGGCAGGATATATTTAAAGTATTAAACAGAAAAAAATCTACAACCAAGATTACTCTACCCAGCAAGGATCTCATTCAAAATTTGATGGAGAAATAAAAAGCTTTTCAGACAAGCAAAAGTGAAGAGAATTCAGCACCACCAAACCAGCTTTACAACAAATGTTAAAGGGACTTAAATAGCCAAGAAGTACAAGAGAAGGAAAAAGATCTACACAATCAACCCCAAGCAATTAAGAAAATGGCAATAAGAACATACCTATCAATAATTACTTTAAATGTAAATGGATTAAATGCTCCAACCATGCCAGCAAGATTTTGCTCAAAATCCCTCAAGCTAGGCTTCAGCAGTATGTGAACCAACAACTTCCAAATGTACAAGCTGGATTTAGAAAAGGCAAAGGGCTTAGCAAACCAGAGGGCTTCCCTGGTGGCTCAGATGGTAAAGAATCTGCCTGCACAGTGACAGACTTTATTTTCTTGGGTTCCAAAATCACTGCAGACGGTGACTGCAGCCATGAAATTAAAAGATGCTTGGTCCTTGGAAGAAAAACTGTGACAAACCTAGACAGCATATTAAAAAACAGAGACATTACTTTACCAACAAAAGTCCATACAGTCAAAGCTATGGCTTTTCCAGTAATCATGTAAGGATGTGAGAGCTGGAGCATAAGGAAGGCTGAGCACTGAAGAATTAATGCTTTTGAACTGCGGTCCTGGAGAAGACTCTTTGAGAGTCCCTTGGACAGCAAAGAGATTATACCAGTCAATCCTAAAGGAGATCAACCCTAAATATTCATTGGAAGGACTGATGCTGAAGCTGAAACTCCACTACTTTGGCCACCTCATTCAAAGAGCCAACTCATTGGAAAAGACCCTGATGATGGGAAAGACTGAAGGGAGGAAAAGAAGGGGACAACAGAGGATGAGATGGTTGGATGGCATCACCGACTCAATGGACATGAGTTTGAGCAAACTCTGGGAGATAGTGAAGAACAGGGAAGCCTGGCTTGCTGCAGTTCATGGGGTCACAAGAGTCGGACACTCCTTAGCAACTAAACGGCAACAGCAATAGTACCTACCTGACAGGAGGTTTGTGAGGGTTAAATCTAAATTGCTTAGGACAGTATATAGTGAATACTACAACTGTACTCTTGTTATTATGCTATAATTACTATAAAGTCAGTATATCAAAGTGTATGATAAATTCCAAAAATATTCATAATGAAACAAATTAGAGTACCAAAAATAGAGTCCAGCATACTTGGGAACTTAATGTACGACAAAGGTAGAAATTCAGTTTAGTAAAGAAAAATAATTTATTTACAGAAGAGGCACAATAGGTTGGCCATCTGGAAGAAATGCATGTCATATACAAAAATAAATTCCAGATGGATTCCACATTTAAATGTAACCAAAAAAATAAAGCTTTTAGAAAACTTAGGAGAATAACCAACCTTGGGATGAAAGAGGTATTCTTAAATAGGACAGAAAGCTCTGACTCAATGAGTGAAGAGTCAAAAAATAATAAGCATAAATAAAATAAAAATTATACTCTGTGGAAATATTTCCAACATTTAACAAACATTTGTTTGAACACCTTTTACGCAATAGGTGCTACTGGGTACCATGATGAATAAAACACTTAGCAAATACTAGAAGCCAGGGTTTGATTTATTATTTTCTTATTTGTCTATATGATATACCTACATTCATAGAGCTTATCTTCTAGTGATAGATATAACAGGTAACATACAAAGAGTTCTTACATGTAAGAGAGAGAAAAAAACCAATGGTAAAAGTGGTAAGAAAATATAAAGAGAAAACTCAAAGAATTCCAAACAGCTATAACATATGAAATCATACATATCACATCTATGTGATGAAAACACTGCATATTTCTTCCCAACTCTGTGGTCAGTGACCTCATGCTGGTAGTTTGGCCTCAGTCATGATGAGAATATTTACATCATAGAAATCAGCAAATGCTACAAGTTAGAGTTTGACTTATTATTTTGTTACTTGTCTAAAAAAAATGGAGAAAAATGTAAAAAATGTAGATTAAACTAAAAACGTGGTGTGTCTGTGGCCATCACATTATGAATAGCACAGAACATTAAGGAAATATTCTTCTAGTATTTGAAAACTATTATCTGATTCAGCACAATAGTCACTCACCTCACTGACAGATAATGAGGTTCCGAAATATGTGGTGCTAAAATGGAAAGAAATTTCAATTTAATGAGTACAGTTTATATGAGGATAAAAATAGTTTAATAGTAGATCACATTTCAGATTTAATGACAATAAATTTATCAGGAAAAGAGTGAATTGGAATGGAGCTCCATTTGTTAAATCATGGTTGCACTGTAATCACAGGTTGCATGCAGATATGAGAGTCCAGCAACAATCAGCCAAAGCACCCTGTAATATTCAGTTGGCTATAAAGAACTTATGATACATCACTGAATATTCTATTATTATATGTATCATTGAAGTCAGTAAAATCAACAATAAACATATGTGCTTATATGTAGCACTTTGTGAATGTGGTTTTTTTTTTTGTGTGTGTGTAGAGTTATTAATAGTTAAACACTTACCAGCACTTGCTTCCACCAACATCCTTTTAACCAGAATTTATTCACATGGCCATGGAATAAATAAATTCACATGGCTTGTTCTATCTAAGCAACCTCATGACCAGCTAAAAATTGTTGTAACACCACGGTGAAGGATAGGCTGGATTTGGGGGGGAAAAAACTATCAAGCTCTGACACAGCACTGTTATTTTCATTTTTTTAAGAGGACATTGAGACTCAGCTTAAATTAACTTGCCCAAGAGTCACTCATCTAAAAAGAAGATGAGATGGGATTTGATCTCATGTTTGTCTAGTTTCATTTTTTTTTCTCCACACCATTCTCTACCTCTCAAAATATAACACACTGAGTTTGACGTAATGGTGGAGTTTACAAACAAAAGATTTTTCCAACTTCCCTGAAAGTATGTATTTATAAGATGACTAATATAGAGAAGAGTTTCGATCGCAGAAAGAAGTCAATGAATGGCCAGGGTGAGGAAGTCAGTGGGAACAATGTGTTTCTCTGGACAGTTCATTTGCCTTCAGGGAGATTAAAACCATGGGTTTATCCAGACAGTTAGAAAGCTGTGTGCCCATCTCCATTTTTCTTTTCCAGACCCAGTCTGCATGATTTTTTTTTATTATTATTACCTTAGAAATAAACATTGCCAGACACATGAGAAATAGATGGGAACCAGGGAAAGAAATGGGAATGAGACAACTTGAAAATTGCCTTGTCCCAGCTGGTCAGTAATACCCTCACTTTAATGTATTTATCTTATCTAGGGCTTTCCTGGTGACTCAGATGGCAAAGAATCTGCCTGCAATGCAGGAGACCCAGGTTCAATCCCTGGGTTAAGGTCCCCTGGAGAAGTATTCTTGCCTGGAGAATTCCATGGACAGAGGAACCTGGCGGGCTACAGTCCATGAGGTCGCAGAATCGGACATGACTGACCAACTAACACTTTCAATTCTTTGTCACAAATCTTATCTACTAGGCTTTAAACCCCTTGAAGTCAGGAACTGTGTCTTGTTAAATGTCCTAATATAATTTCTTATATAGCCAATGAGTAACAAATATTGGTTGAATAAATTATCATATGAGTGGATACTCAGTCCTTGTTTACATAATATGTATCTTAGTTCTCTTTATCTGAGCATTCCCTGAGAGGAGGAATCATATCTTCCATCAACACCAAAGGTTATTCAGCTATTTATACAACAGATATCCATTAAACTCATGCTATATGTGAAGCACCACAGAGTGAAAATATTGATCATTGCTTACACTAGGAACTCCACAAGACTGAGAACCATATACTTTATTTCCTCTGAGACTTCCCATAAAGGACAGTATATATTCAGAATGCAAGTTTCTTTATAAAAATAGCTAACATTTATTGGATATTTACTGTGTGTTGGCACCAAGTGTTTTATATATATATATTTGCATTTAACCACCATAACAAAACCATGGGCCTTCGCTCATGGCTCAGACAGTAAAGAATCTGCCTGCAATACCAGAGACCCAGGTTTGATCCCTAGGTCGTGAAGATCCCCTGGAAAAGGGAATGGCAACCCACTCTAGTATTCTTGCCTGGAGAATTCCATGGACAGAGGAGCCTGGTAGGCAATAGTCCATGGGGTCACAAAAAGTTGGACATAACTGGGCAACTAACACAACAGCAACAATCCTATGAGGGGGACACTATTATCACCCCTACCTTGTAGATGAGGAAGTTGAAGCTTAAGAAATGAAGTAGTAAAAAAAATCACACAGCTACAAAGTGTCAGAATCCCAAATTTTTACTGCTGTGGCATCCTGCCTTCCCCTGGGCTACTGGCAGGGTCAGTTCTCTGGAACAACGCTGAAAGGACGAGCCATTAAAAAGTCTAGCCCTGTAGTTCTGCCAAGGACACTGAGTCTTCCTCCAATCCCTCCCCTTCTTAGCCAGGACTGACAGATCTGATGTAGAGGTCATGATTTTAGATGAGGTATCTTATAACAGAGTCAGTGGTGAACACCATTTCTGACAGATTTTAGAGTTTGGTTTTATGATTTGGATAATAGATTACTCTCACCTGTCTCTAGCTCATTAGAAAACTGAGAGTTGCCTAGTTTGCTAAAACTGGAAAATGCTTTCAAAGAGACAGTGGAGTTTGAAGGAAGCTTTTTAAAAATTCCTGCTTTGTTTGGTTCAGAATAGATGTCTGAATTGATATGTTTAAACCCCCTTCCTCTACACTAAAACAAGAGCAAAGATCTACAGAAGAGAGTAAGAGAGAGGACCAGAGAATTTGATGACTTTCTGGAAAATAGAAAGTGGGTAAGACCTTATTTACAGGTAAAATCGAGTCCCAAATGCACAGAAAGAATGAAGGCAGAGTTGGATAAGAAATAATGGGGGAGAAAAAGTAAGGAAGAAAGGAAAATTAGAAATGTCAGAAGTAGAACTTTGTTAGAAAGTTATGCTCCATACACCAAACTAAAATAACATGAATTCCAGCGTATGGTAGAGTATAAGAAAATGAAATGAACTTGAACTTGTTGCATGAGCAGGTTTCTTTGAACAATTCTACTCCTTCTCCAAGGTTTCAATAACAATATTTGGGTATATCAAGAATATTAGTTAAAGAGTCATATTAAGACATTGTCCAAAGGTTTCCAGTTTTTAGAATCAGTCCATAGAGAAGCTATGGAGGATTGTACAGTTGTAGAATAAAATGTAAAGACAATAAACCTGGACAAGATGAAACTAATACTGTAGCTGACAGAAGTTGGGAGGAGAGGAGGATGAAGCAGAGGTGTTAATATATTCACAACAGAGAATCAAAAGATATTGTCTAAAGTTGTTTAAAAAAGAATTAGACATTGAAGTGTGTCATGTAAAGTCACAAAAGTAATAGAAGAATCAATGGTAAAAATATAACGAACAAAACTTGGAAATACAAAAGAGATGAAAAGTCATACAAGTGAGCTAAATTCCTCATCCTTCTTTCAAAGTAAGGAGTCAATTGATAAGATCTAAACTCGGTAAAGCAGGAAATAAATTGATTAGGATATGATTTTGAATGATCATGCTGAACAACAGAAAAATTCAAAATAGAAATGGTTAAAAATGGATACTTCCCATCTATTCTAGGAAAACACTTCTACATGTGTACTAGGAACTAGAGACAATGAAACTCATTGCAGTTCTGTGCTGTAATAATGAAAAATTGGAAATATCTAAGTGTTCACTGTATGTAAATAAATAATGGCAGCGTGATATTATACAACAGTTTAAAGAAGTGAAATGGGTATATATGCACTGACATGGAAGGATGTCAAAGTATACCATCTGTGCACAATAAAAATCAAAATAAGCATACATTTAAAGATTATAAAGATCTGAGAGGAAACCCACCACTGTTAACAAAGGTGGTGACTCCTGAGGAGGGGAATGTAATTGGGGTGAAGGTCAAGGAGGACTCTAACTTTATCTGTGAGGTTTAAAATTTTTACAAGAACATGTTCAAGCATGATTTGTATAGCCTAAAACCAATCATTTTTAAGTGGTTACCACTGTGGCAGACATAGAGCTTTTTCATTTAATACCACTCTATAACATATTATTTTTTTTTTACTGTATGTATGTACATGTTATTTTAAAATAATAATTTTAAACAATGACAACAAAAAACAATATTTTGGTTCCTTTAGTTACAGAAAACTTCATAGAACAGTGTAGCTGCAAGCAGTTCTCTAAGCCAAAAAGTTCCCCTCCCACTAGCCCTATAAATGATCGTTATTTATGACCACTTCGTGGTATAGATGTGTACAGCTATTTACCATTTCTTCTGGGAGGGTGGATGTTCACATTCATATGAGACAAAACAAATCAAGATTCAACTAGACAGGCTGCTGTGGGCTTGGGGATTAGAAGAGCAAAAATAAAAATAAAAAACAAACCCAGCAACATGCAACATATTCCAGTAAATCACTTCTCCTTTTTGTCTTCTTCTTAAGAAAGAATTTAACAACCTCATCTGTGTTGTGGACATTTTTATGTACTTACCACTGAGTTTTAAAAAGCATGAACAAAATATTTGGCCGGACTGGCCTCTGGACTGGAAGCTAGATAGTAATCATGGTAGATCTTGTTCAAGATTCAATAGTGAGTATATGTATTAATACATCATTTCATCTGTCCAACAATAGCTGTTCCTTTTTTCTTATCTTTTTGGGTAACCTTTCAGAATACTAAAGTTTTACCAGATTCTGTAGGTTTCACTACTTAAGACCAAGTGAGATCATTTAAACACTAGGGGGATGAGAGACTATTTCTTTCAATTCTTATTCAAATTCTGACCCTCCCTTCAACATCCCACCATTATGTTCTTTCTGAACCTCAAGAGTATGTTGAGCTTACCTTCCTCTTCCATGGCTTGTCTTTTAGGCATGATTCACTTGGGAAGAACCTAGAATCCTTCCACAGCAGATATCGCAGACTTTGATTCAGATGTTAATTCTGAGCATTTTGTTTTACCTATAAAGGAATTAGCATTATTTAATTCCAATAATATTAGAACAATAATATTGTTCAGTAACAGTGAACAACAATATCGTTCACAAATAGTGTTATTTAATCCTCTCAATGTCCCTGTAATCTTGAGTATTATAAGTACCACTTTAATGAAGAAGAAACAGGTGAAAAGAGTTAGGAACTTTGACCCCAAGAGATGAATCACAAGAAACTGCTTTCCATTCCAGACCTTTAATACATTTCTCCTGGTCCAGTTACCTAATAGGAGATCTTTGTTAAAATTCCTCCTGGTCTTACATTTATAAAAACACCTTTATGGATTGAGTAAACTTCCAGGAACTTTAATGGGAAATCTCCTAATGAATTCCTTTGAAGTTGCCAACACCTTTCAGACATATTTGCAGTAACACCACAAGTTGCTTTTTACCTGTAGAAACAAAGCACCCTATCTTTGATGTTAGCCTCCAGATCCTAACCTGTTTCTAGCCGGGGCAGTGAAATTAGGGCAGTGAGCTGCCACTTGAAAAGAAGATCCATATGTTTGGTGTCCCTATTATCACCCTCTCTATATATGAGCCCATTGTTTTTCCATCTGACTGATGGGTACAACTTTACTCCTGGGATACACACTATCAAGACTCCTCACCCAGAACCAAGCAGGTAAAGAAAGAAGATTAAATAACTACAACAAAACCAGATATATTGCAAGATCACTCCTATCCCACCTTAGGTCAGGGCTGGGTCCTGACATTATTCCACTCACCCTTTTGTTGATGGTACTAAAATCAAACTATGAATATCTCGAAGTTTGGAATTTGATACATCAAATCAAGCCTTAATTTACTCCATTCACTGGTCCATCTGTCACCTACCACACTTTCCCAGGCAGTACTGAGGACATTTCAGTGTTATCTAGACTTGTCCTTTCTTTCCTCTTCCCAAGTTGAAACATTTTCACTCTCTGCCTCATTTCCATTGGTCCAAGATGTCTGTGGCTTCCGCAGAGAGCTAATCCAATAAGCCAATCCATGCAAATGTACAAAAAGGCTTAGAATAGAACCTCCCTGGTCCTCCCAAATAAAGAACACATAGTTCCTTCAAAACTAAAAATATCCAAAACTAAAAAGAAAAATTATAAATATGTAAAATTCCCCTGCCTTATTTTTCAACTGATTTATCATGAACATCTTCCCACATCAATCAATTTTATGCAGCAACTTTTTTAATGTTTCAAAATGCAGTTATACTTCCCTGTCTTCCCACTGTTGAGCATTTAGTTTCTCTCCAGTTCTTGACTGTAATGAACATTTTATATCTAAACCTATACGTACAAAATATGGTTTCTATACCAAAAGGGATGCAGCCTGGTGAACAGGGAGGAAGTTCTCTAGAAGGCATGTTATGCAGCCTTATTTTCTGGGTGTGATTGGGTTCAACCTTCCTTCCAACACTATTTCTATCCTTGGCTTGCAATCATCACTGTGAAAGCTATTAGTTGGGGACAGACTTGGGGAAAGAGCTTTGTTGTTGTTGCTGTTCAATTGCTAAGTCATGTTGGATTCTCTGCGACCCCATGAACTTCAGCACACCAGGTTTCCCTGTCCTTCACTACCTGTTGGAGTATGCTAAAACTCATGTCCATTGATTCAGTGATGCCATCCAACCATCTCATCCTTTGTCGCCCCTTTCTCCTCCTGCCCTCAATCTTTCCCAGCATGAGGGTCTTTTCCAATGAGTCAGCTCTTCACATCAGGTGGCCAGAGTAGTGGAACTTCAGCTTTGGCATCAGTCCTTCCAATGAATATTCAGTGTTGATTTACTTTAGTATTGACTGGCTTGATCTCCTTGCCATCCAAGGGACTCTCAAGAGTTTTCTCCAACACCACAGTTCAAAAGCATCACTTCTTCAGTGCTCAGCCTTCTTTATGGTCCAACTCTCATATCCATACACGATTACTGGGAAAACCACAGCTTTGTCTATACAGACCTTTATCAGCAAAGTGATGTCTCTGCTTTTTAATATGCTGTCTAGTTTTGTCATAACTTTTCTTCCAACAAGCAGCATCTTTTAATTTCATGATTGCAGTCACCATCTGCAGTGATTTTGGAGCCCAAGAAAATAAAATCTGCCACTGTTTCATTTGTTTTCCCCATCTAAATTGCCATGAAGTGATGGGACTAAATGCCATGATCTTCATTTTTTGAATGTTGAGTTTTAAGTCATCTTTTTCACTCTCTTCTTTAACCTTCAGAAAGGGCTTGGAAGATGATAAACCTTGACATTCATATCTGAAAAGTCTGGATAAAAGTTGATGAGTGAGTGAAAATTGCTTAGTCATGTCCGACTCTTTGTGACCCCTTGGACTATACAATCCATGGAATTCTCCAGACCAGAATACTGAACTGGGTAGCCTTTCCCTTCTCCAGGGGATCCTCCCAACCCAGGGATCAAACCCAGATCTCCTGCATTGCAGGCAAATTCTTTACCAGCTGAGCCACAAGGGAAGCCCAGAGTTGATGCAATTTAACCCAAATCTTCATGGACAATTCATAAGAATTCTGGGCAACCAGAAAGGCGATTGAGTTTCTATAGTAAATTTGGAGTTTGTGGGAATCCAACATGACTTAGCAATTGAACAGCAACAACAACAAACTCCAGCCGCTGATCTGAGCCTTGGTTTGGCTGCTTCTCTTCCCTTGTTTCTGTGACCCTCTTAAAATCAGCTTCAGGGCTTCCCTGGGTGCTCAGTGGTAAAGAATCCGTCTGCCAATGCAGGAGACATGGGTTCAATCCCTGATCCAGGGAGATACCACATGTCAGGGAGCAACTGAGCCCATGAGCTTCAACAATTGAGCCTGTGTTTTAGAGCCTGGGAGCCATAACTGCTGAGCCCACATGTTGAAACTACTGAAGCCTGCGCATGAGAGACATAGAGCCCATGCTCCACCACGAGAGAAGCCAATGCAATGAGAAACCCGTGCACCGCTACTGAAGGGTAGGCCCTGCTCACCACAGCTAGAGAAAGCCCTCAAGCAACAGCAAAGATTCAACACAGTCAAAAATAAAATGGTAAAAAATAATAATAATAAAGTAAAATCAGCTTCAGAAGGTCAAGTGAAGCAATAATTGTCCCTCTTTTCTAGCATCATTTTGGAATATAAGCATGATGGTGATGATAAGGATGATAGTAATGGTAACATAAGTAGACTCTGGCTAAAGCATTTGTTCCACTGGCAAGATCTTCCTGAAACAATACTACAGAGTAGAGAAACAGGATAATCAGAACAGGAGTCTTTTCATCTCACAGGAAATATGGGAGCTTAGTGCTCTGCCCATCTGCCTGCAATGGGATCCAGCTATGTGTTCCTTCTGCTATTCCTAGTTCCATGAAGGGCAGACTTTACAATTCTCTGATGATTAAAAAAGCAAGACACTTGAAGATTAAACCAGAATTGAGGCAAAGTTTCATAAATCTCCTTTTAGCCACAAGAAGACTGAAGACTTTGCCTCCAAAATCCCGGGGATAAGGGGCTGATGTGCTATCCATCACCTTGATGTGTTCAACATTCAGTTATAGACAGGAGCTCAGTTTTAATGGAATACTAGGAAAAGCATCTGGAGATGATCAGGTACTGATTTAAGGTATCACAGAGAGTATGTATATTCTGTATCAGAAAGATAGAGGATCTTTTCTTGTGACCAGAATTAGAGATCGTTTCTGCAAAACTCACCCAAAGGGCATCTATGTACCACATCCGAGGCAACTGCAAGAGTCTCACCTTTTCCCACCTCACACAACTTCCATTTTGACCTTGGTCTTCTCATAAAGCAGTAGGCTTGACTAAAATGTGAGTTTCTGTTATTCGAATCCACTTTCATTTAAAGAGGCAAAGACATTTACAAATGGGAGGCACCCTTAGATTTGGGGATACTACAGCAATCCCTATGATGTATAGTTCAAGGGTCACCAGGAAGACTACTCTGTCTCCTAACAGATACATGCAGTGCTTGCATTGAAGAACTTTTTTCCCATTGAGTCTCAAGGCCTTTCTGGCTTCCAAAGTCCCCATTTATGACATAAATAACTCTGGAAAGGGTCACACAATAAGCTAACAGTTTAGAAAGGTTCATTTTACTATCCTGTTCATTTTATTCCATATCTCTAAAAATTAATGCAATAGTTTTTCTAATTAAATCTTACCTAGAACTCCAATATATAAAATTACAGTGACTCTGGTTGAAGCTGGATAGAGGTCTGAGGCTTACCTACTTGACTTCCTCTTCAATCTGATGAAATCCAGAAAAACAATAGTCAATTTTATATTTTTAATGAAGTTTAAATTAAACATGTGCAAGTCCCCAAAGGTAACACCGAAGAACCTTAGAGTTCCTCAACATACAGTTTGGATAATTAAAAACTGAACAACTAGATGTTATGTGCCCCTCCACATAATGCTATAGGAAGAATATAGGACCGCTATGAAGTACCTCTACACAAAAACTACAACAAAAGTGTATTTAATCAAGCCTCAAGTTATAAAGTATCTGTTAATGGGAAATAAGGAGATAGAGAAACAACTTAAATTTCACCATGTGTAAAAAATAGTTAGCCAAATACAGAATGAGGGAAATTCTATAGGACAAATGACCTGATTTGTCCAACAAATAAATAATCTGGAAAGGGAAACTATTATACTAGATCTTTAAAGATTTACAACAATAACTAAAAGACAATTTAAAAATGGACAAAGGACTTGAAAAGACATTTCTCCAAATAAGATATACAAGTGGCCTAGAAGCACAAGTCATTAGTTACTAGGGAAATGAAAATCAAACCCACAATGAGATACCACTTCACACCCACAAGGAAGGCTACAGTTTTTTGTTTTTTGTTTTAAAGCTATAAAATAGCAAGGGTTGGCAAGATGTGGAGAAATTTGTACTCTCATACATTGCTGGTAGAAAAGTAAAATGGTACAGTTCCTGTGGAACCAGTTTGGCAGTTCTTCAAAAAGTTAACCATAAATTTGCTATGACCCAGAAATTCTTCTGGGTATATGCTCAAAGAATTGAAAACTGATACTCAAACAAATACATGCACAAACATGTTTACAGCAGCATTGTTCAAAATAGCTAAAGATGAAAAAGCCCTAAGGCCCAACAACAAATGAATGGATAAAAAAATTGTGGTATATACACACATTGAAATATTATTTGGCCATAAAAAGGAACAAAGTACTGATACACACCACAACATGGATGAATCTCATGGAGAATAAAGCCACACACAAAGGGTCATATGTTGTATGATTCCATTTTACAGAATATTCAAGACTGGTAGATCCATAGCAGTAGAAAGCAGATTGGTGGTTGCCACATGCTGGTGGGAGGCAGGAAAGGAGAGCCACTGTTTAAGGGGGTTCTCGGGATAATGAAATGTTTTAGAACTAGATAGACGTGGTTGCACAGGATCATGACTGCACAGGATTGTGACTGTGATTTGTTCACTTTAAAATGATTAATCTGGGGCATGTTCCCCATGATCCAGTGGGCTAAGGCTCTGTGTTCCCAATGCAGGGGGCCTGGGTTTGATCTCTGGTCTGGGAACTAGATCCCATATGCTGCACCTAAGAGTTCACATGCCGCAACTTAAGATCCCACACGCCACAACTAAGACCCAATGCAGCCAAATAAGTAAATAAAAAAATAAATATTTAAAAAGCTAAAATGATTAATTTTATGTTATATTTTACCTCAGTAAAGACAGATCATTTTTAAACACTTGGGAAATATACCAGTCAGCTGCATGTATAGATCTTGTTTTGGTCCAAAGTCAAGCAAATTAATTATAAAAATATATTTTTGAGGAAATTGGTGAAACTTAAACATGACTTGAGTGTTAGATGACATTAAAGAATTATTATTAATTTGTTTGTGAATTAACAGTACATCGATTGTGTCTTTAGAAATTCCTTCTCAGGCAGATTCATTCTAAAGGTGAAATATGATGTCTGGGGTGTGCTTTAAAATACTCCCCCCAAAAAATGTTAAGAAAGGGGATAGTTGAAATAAGACTGGCAAAATTCTGACAATTGATGAGACCAAGTAATGGGGACATAGGTGCTATTGCTATTTTCATGTATATTCGAAATCTTCTATAAGGAAACACTTTTTAATTTGGTATAGAAACCATAGATTTATTTAATACCATTTATGGTCTTTCAAAGGGAATCCCTGGCGGCTCAGACAGTAAAGAGTCAGCCTGCAGTGCAGGAGACCTGGGTTCGATCCCTGGGTCGGGAAGATCCCCTGGAGAAGGAACCCACTCCAGTATTCTTGCCTGAAAAATCCCATGGATGGAGAAGCCTAGCAGGCTACAGTCCATGGGGTTGCAAAGAGTCGGACACGACTGAACAACTTCACTTTCCTTTCCTTTGGTCTTTCAAAATGGACTTAGGATTGGTGCTTGGAAGGTGTTTGGCAAACATGGAAAGAGAAAGATGTAGTAAAAGTAACAAGTAGAGAAGAGAAAAACGGAAAAAGAATACTAATGGATGCCATATGTAAAATAGATAGCCAATAGGAATTTGATATATGTCTCAGGAAACTCAAACAGGGGCTCTGTATCAGTCTAGAGGGGTAGGATGGGGAGGGAGATAGGAGTGAGGTTCAAAAGGGAGGGAATATATGTATACCTATGGCTAATTCGTGTTGAGGTTTGACAGAAAACGAAATTCTGTAAAGCAATTATCCTTCAAAAAAAGACAAATAAAACACATACAAAAAAAAAAAAAGAATACTAATGGAGGTATACTAACCCATATACCTCACAACTTTGCAGGGGCTAGGTCCTTTAGGAGGAAAGAGAAAACTGCCTCCTAAGTTGCATACCACAGCCTCACTCCAGCTTTCAAGGCCTACAGTCACAGGGGCCTGGACATGGTGTAAAGGAAGCTCAGTGCGTCCCTTCCAAGGGCAGAAGCAGCAGCATCTTCATCCTGATTACCAGTGACCAAAATTTATTGGCATCATCCATGTATAAAGTACTGTGGCTATCAATAGCTCCAAGTTAAATCTCCGCCTTAAACAGCATCTTGCCAGTAGTTGTCATCACATCCAAGTAGCCCTTACAGAACTTAGTGACCCGGAGGTGGAGGGGAGCTGAGAAATCACAGATCTCTCTTCATCTTGTGAAGTCACATGGATCTTGGCAGTGTTGAGTGCACTTGTACACTACCAACTGCCGCTAGCTGTGGAAGTCTGTGTGTCTGTCGTTAGCTGTGTAAGTCTCTAGTTGTTGACTTCAAACACCTTATTTGCAGAATGAGAATTTGAATGGTTTCTCTTGTCCCTTTTATCTCTATAAAACATTCACTTCATTCATTCAATGAATATCTATTTTATGAATAAACACAGAATCTCTAGAAACTTTCCCCTCATCAAAACTATTGTCTTCTAAACTTCACGAGTTGAAAGTTAATTAGACAAGGCTTCTCCTCCAAACAGGAAAAGTGCAGCAAATACCTTTATCCGTAATCATGGGTGCCTCATAGGTAGGTTCCTACTACTAAAGAAGGAAATAGCTGTATTTTGCAGTTATTGACGGGCAAGAAGTTCTTCCTGAATTTGTTTCCTTTCCCTTTATTTAAAAAAAAACCTTGAAATTTTACCACCCAGAGAAACCTATTTACATTTTTCTAGATGTCTTTTCAGGCATCATTTATAGTGGTTACATAGTATGCTTTTGTATGGATTCATTATGATTTACATAACAATTCTCTACTTAGGTTGTTCCTATTATAAAATTATTGGGAGGAACATCCTTGTGCCCACATCCTTGTTTCATTGTTAAAGAAAATCCTAGAATGGAATTTCTGGGTCAAAGGAAATGCACGTCTAAAGTTTTTATAAAAGTGTTTAAATGCCCTCTGGAAAGACTGTGGCAATATTCCCACTAGCACTATATGAAAATGTCTGTGTCACTATATCCTTCCCAATGTGAGTGTTAGCATTCACTTTAGTCTTTGCCAATCAGTCCTTCCTGACATTTCACAGGGTCTTCTATAGTGCTGTGTTTGCTTTTCTATACCTGAGAGGTGCTATAATGCTGTTGTAAGTTTAGCCAGAGGAGGTACCTTCTTTCCTCCACTTCTGAGGGAAAGGGAATCTATCCCAAGAATCTGAATCCCCTAGTTCTTGGAGCAACAGGCAGAGTCTGCAGGCAACACGGCGTCTTCTTTTCTTTGTCCTCCTGGTATATGAACTACATTCCACTCTAACGCCATGTTCCCTGCTCCAGGAATATTCATCCAGATTCCCTATTTAATCACAAGCAACTAAAAGTTAATTCATCACAGCTCCTGTTAAGACTTCATAAAATAAAGCCGTCCTGCACCCCCATTCTGCAAATGAACAACTGACTTTTTGGTATAATGTGAGCTTTACTAAAGCAACCATGACTGATAAGAGCAGATTTGATTTGATTTGAATTCCTTCCCATTATGATTTCCTCCTAGCCCCCTGACTTACGTTAGCCAAACAGAGAAAACACACCATAGGTAACTGTCCATTTTTCTTTCTTTAAAGGTTAGTTTTAATAGGTGTTGGCAAGGGCCTGTCAAATTGCTAGGGGTTTTTTTTTCTAGAAAATTAAATATGTAATTGATTTTTTCTTCTGGCCAATCTTTCCTTCCATATCCCCACCTTCATGACATAACAATCATGAGGTTATAAAAACATGTGGAGAAAGGTTATGAGAATCAGTAAGGTTTAGAGTATGCTGTCTGCCAGCCTAAACTGCCTTTATGAATTCGTACAAATTCCTATTCCCGTTTTCACTGCAGAGAATATAGGCTGTTACATATTCGTCTCGGCTGCATTCTGCAATCAGCTCTCTATCTTCCAGGCCTCTTTCCCTCTGCACAAGCCTCTCTCAAATAAACCACTGGTCCAGGTAGTATTTCTAGCCAATGCACTGATAGAAGAAATGAGGGTGTTTTATTCCCTCTGAAGAGGATACAGTATGAAAGGCAACCCTTTTAGAAGGGTCACAGAGGGCTATGGATTTTTGCTGGTTGTAAATCAAGCTGTTGATAAAAAACAATGTGCTTTCCGGGAAGGAGTGATTTGAAGTGGCCCTGACCCAGGACATGGTGAACATACAGCACATGAAATAAGATGCGATGGTCACGTAGGCTACAGCCGGTGGCTCTAGTCACTTTTAAAAGTTGTACACTGAAGACTCTAGGGAGTACTTAAAATTATAATCTTTTAGAAGAAGCACTTTTGCTGGGTGCAAAGAGCAGATGTTGGAATACATGGCCATCAGAGGGCTCCCCTCCCACTTCGCTTTGAATTCACTCACACCCTCTCTTCCCCAAAAAAGGAAGGACCAGATGGTTTAGGGTACTGTTACCCAACTTTTTTGAACACATGCCTTATTTATATATATTATATATATAAATATATATATTTTTATATATAAAAATCACACACATACCTCCCGACTTAGAAATCACTATCTTCTACATACCCCCACCAGCCTGGGAGATTTTACCTAGTTTTACTTGTAGTTGTTTTCATTATGAAAATAATAAGGGAGTGTTTTTATTTGCCTTCAAATATTGAAAATGACTTTTTAAATTATACCATTCTTCCCATGGTCATCCTAGAGAATCAACAAATACCATATTCCTAATACTTACCAGTCTAGACCTCTTTCCTCACACCATTCCTGTGATTAAGATCCTAGTCAAAGACACTATTTAGTCTTTGACACTTTAGTGTGAGTCTACATCACTCTGTTGCTTCTCTGGAGACACGTGCAGATTAAGACTATCTCTAATGGGATAGAGATAATCCTTAATTAAGGCTTCTGATTGGAGGACAAACATTCAAAGTTGGCTCTCAAAAGTCCCAGACCCAGCAGAATCCAGAATCCACACAAACCTACTGAATCAGCTTCTCCAGGCCGATGGTCTGGGAATCTTTATTATTGGAAAGTTTCCCCAGGAGCCTTTGACTCATGTCCAGATTTGTAACTAATCAGTCAACACTGCAGAAGACATTTGTCTTTCTTGGCTACTCCAAAACTTTTTTCTTTTTTTAACATTCTCATCATATTTGAATAGTTCTATATATTGTGAATTCCATTTTCCCACTAAAAAGTCTAAATAAACCATTTTCCTATATTCCGTTGCTGCTATTTGTGGGCATGTGACAGGTTCTATCATTCAAATGCACCTGTGTGAGTTTGATTCAGAAAGAGCTGCCTAAGGCCGGGCACTGGAAGGACATTTTTGCTACCACAAGAGTCCTCTTGGGATTGTCAGAGGTGCTGCAGCTTGCAGATTATGGAAGAAGCCATGTCGTCCTAAGATCTGTGATGGCAGCAGCTCCCTCATCAGGCAAATTCAGCGGTGTGGTTCTAAATATTATTTCTAGGAGGTCAGTCTAGAGTACTGATTCTCAGTCTTGATTATGCATTAGAGTCACTTGAGGAGATTTTTTTTTTTAATTAACACCTGGATTCTACTCCAGACAGTCTGATATATGGTACAGGGTAAAATATGGGCATTAGCTCCCAGGTGATTAAATGTGCAGCCAAGTTTAAGAACCTCTGACCTTAAGCCTCTGCCTCTTTTTTCCCTTCCCACAATGATTTAATAAATACCTTCCCAATTAAAATAGCTAAATGCATTCTACAGTCTACAGCTAAGAAGCATAATCAGTAGAGATTCCTAAGATCCGTTCCAATTCTGAAAATATTGAATTTTATGGTATTCTGTCTTTTCAAATTGTTTAAAAGGATACCAGGACAATTCAATGGAGAAAAATAGCCTCTTCAACAAATGATGTTGAGACAACTGAATAGTCACATTCAAAAGAATGAAGTTGGAATCCCAGCTCACATCATATGCAAAACCTGAGTCAAAGTGAACCAAGGACCTACGTGTGAGAACTAAGAGCATAAAACTCTTAGAAGAAAAAATAGATATAAATCTTTTTTTAGTTGAAGTATAGTTAATTTATAATGTTGTGCTAGTTTGAATATACAGCAAATTGACTCAGTTATATATATTTTTCAGATTATTATCTGTCATAGGTTATATAAGATATTGAATATTTCCCCTTGTATTATACAGTAAATCTTTATTGCTTACTTATTTTATATATAGTAGTGTGCTTCTGTTAACCCCATATTCCTAATTATCCCTCCCCACCTCCCTTTCCCCTTCGGCAAGTTTGTTTTCTATCTGCAAGTCCATTTCTGTTTTGTAGATAACTTCATTGGTACCATTTCTTAGATTCCACGTATAAGTGATATAATATTTGTCTTTTTCTGTTTGACTTACTTCATTTAGTATGATACTCTGTAGGGTTCATTCCTGTTGCTCAAAATGGCAATATTTTATTCACTCTTTTTTATGCCTGAGTAATATTATATTGTGTGATTTATATATATATATGTATATATGCTACGTCTTCTTTATCCATTCATCGGTTGATGGACACTTAGGTTGCTTCTGTGTCTCGGCTATTGTAACTAGTGCTGCTATGAATATTGGGGTACATATATCTTTTCAAATTAGAGTTTTTTTCTTTTCCAGGTATATGTCTAGGAGTGGCATTGCTGGATTGTGTGGTGATTCTATTTTTAGCTTTTATAGATGCCTCCATAACCTTCCATGGTGGCTGCACCAATTTACATTTCCACCAACAATGTGAAAGTGTTCCTTTTTCTCCACACCCTTTCCAGCATTTATTATTTGCAGACTTTTTGATGATAGTGTGAGGTTATACCTCATTGTGGTTTTAATTTGTATTTCTCTAACAATTAGTGATGTTGAACATCTTTTCATGTGCCTGTTGGCCATCTGTATGTCTTCTCTGGAGAAATGTCTGTTTAGGTCCTCATTTTTTTTTATTGGGTTGTTTGGTTTTTTTGATACTGAGTTGTATGAGCTGTTTGTATATTTTGGAAATTAACCCCTTGTCTTTCCCACTGTTTGCAAATATTTTCTCCCATTCTGTCAGTTGTCTTTTTGTTTGTTGATGACTTCTTTTGCTATGCAAAAACTTCTAAGTTTGATTAGGTCCCATTTCTTTTGCTTTTATTTCTTTGGTTTTAGGAGACTGATCTAACATAACGTTGTTGTGGTTTCTGTTAGAGAATGTTTCGCCTATGCTTTCTTCTAGCAATTTTATGATGTCATGTTTTATATTTAGGTCAGTAAACCATTTTGAGTTTACTTTTGTATATGGCGAGGGGATGTTCTACCTTCATTAATTTCCATGAGGCTGTCCAGCTTTCCCAGCACCACTTACTGAGAAAACTGTCTTTTCTGCATTGTCTATTCTTGCCTCTTTCATCAAAGATTAACTGACCATAAGTGTATGGGGTTTATTTCTGTGACCTCTAAAGTAGGTGGCAATCTTCATTACCTTGGGTTAGTCACTGATTTCTTTCATATGACACCAAAAACAAAATAAATAAGAGAAAAAACAGATCGATGGGATATCATCAAAATTTAAAACTTGTGTGTCTTAATAAAGGACATCATCCAGGGAGTAAAAAGACAACTGACAAAATGGAAAAAAATTTTCGCAAATTAGATATCTGATAAGTAAGTTGTCTCTAGATATATACTCTTACCAAAAAACAAACAAAAAGAACTCTTGCAACTCAGTGATAAAAATCAAATAACCTAAAAGGATCTAAGTAGACATTTCTCCAAAGAATATATAAAAATGGCCAATAGCACATAAGAGGATGTTTAACATCATAAGTCATTAGGGAAATGCAAATCAAAATCACAGGGAGATATCACTTTATACCCACTGGGATGATCATTTAAAAATTGGAAAATAACAAGTTTTGGTAAGGATATGGAGAAATTGGAACCCTTTTACACTACCAGTGGGTCTGTGCTGCAGTTCCTCAAAATGTTAAAACATACTGCTACCATCTGACCCAGCAATTCCACTCCTAAGTACATACCAAAGAGGAATGAAAACATATATCTATATAAAAACTTGTACATGAATGGTCATAGCAGCATTATTCATAGTAGGCAAAAAGTGGAAACAACTCAAAAGTTCATCAGTAGATAAATACAAAGTGATTAACATACAATAGAATATTATTCAACAACAACAACAAAGTGAAGTACTAATACATGCTACAGCATGGATGAAGCTGGAAAACATTATGGTAACTAAAAGAAGCCGGTCTCCAAAAAAACTGCATATCATATGTTTTCACATTTATGTGAAATATCCAAAATAGGCAAATCTATAAATAGAGAAAGTGGTTTCCGAGGACTGGAAGGGTTGAGAGAAAATGAAATATGGCTGCTAATGGGTATGGAGTTTCTTTTTTGGGATAACAAAGGTGTTCTAAAATTTATTGTAGCCATAACTGCACAAGTTTGTAAATATACCAAAAAACACAGAACTGTACACTTTGAATATATGCTATGGGAATTGTATCTCAATAAGGCTGTTATTAAAAAAAACCAAACCTTTTATGGAGGGATTTCAAAACTTGGCCTCTGTCAGAGAAAATATTTGGGAAGAAGAGTGATGGAAAATCACTCAGTAGTCAGATCCTTCTTTGTCTCTTAGTAAAGTGCACTGCAGAAAGGCGTGGTCTCCAAAACAATAGGAGACCCCAAAATAAATGATAGCAAAACGAAAACTTTCATTTCTGTTAAAATGAAAATACTTTTTGAGAGGAACTCGGGGAAACAGTCGTATGTGACTCGTCAACCTCTTTCTTGTAATGAGAAGGTCAAAGGAGAGAAGCAGTTGTTCTGATGCCCTCAGGTGGGTGGAAAGACATGGATGGATGCTGAAACCAGGGAGAAATCCTGATCTGAGCCAACACAGAGACAGATGAGGCTGGGAGGGTAGGACCAAAGCAGAAAGCTGGTACAGAATCTCTATAGAGAATGGGAGACCTTCCCCAGTGGTCCAGCGGTTAACACTTGACAATGCAGGGCTCCCAGGTTGGATCCCTGGTCTAGGAGGACCACATGCCACAGGGAAGTTAAGCCCACAGGTCACAGCAACTGAGCCCACGTACCTAGAGCCCATGTTCCACAATGAGAGAAACCACTGAAATGAGAAGCCCACACACGGCAACTGCAGAATAACTCCCACTCCCCACAACTAGAGAAGGCCCACATGCAGCAACAAAGACCCATCACAATCAAAAAGAAAATAAAAAGAAAGAAAATGAAAATGTAAGAAACGTTTGAGAGCTTTGCATCACCGAACTGTTAATAGAGGTTACCTCTGAGGAGTGGTTCAGAGTAGAAGCTATTATATTTTTCTTCCTTGTAATTAAAATTTTTTACAATGAACATGCATTTGTTCATTGTAAATACGTGTAAATACTTTGTGATTAACAACATAAGAAAGAAATGGTTTGCTTTAACAAGTGTAAGCATGACTATTTAAATGAGAAAAAGATCAGGAAGAGAACCACAAACAAAAGGAAGGGGAAACTGGAGAGAAAAGGGACAAAAGGCGGTGGACAAAACTCATCATCAAAATGGCATTGGGAAAGGGAAGTAAACACATTATTAATTCAAACTTTTGAAAAACTAGTTGCAGAAGTGTTTCTGTAGCACAGGATAACTAATAAAGCCTGGGCCCGTGATTTTGTACTTGCTTATTTCAGTGATTTTCTCAAGCTCAAATAATTAAAGGTCATCTAGAATTTTAAGAAAAGAAAGTTGTAATAAATAGGTTGAAATGTTGAAAGCCAGGCTAATATTTTAGTTTCTTCAGTAGACAATGAAGATTTCCTGATGAATTTTGAGCAAGTGAAATTGTGTTTGCACAGAGGTGATATATGTTGATGGTTCCCAAACCTGGCTATGCATCAAAAATCATAGAGTTAGCTTGAAAGAATATAGAGATTCTGGGTACCTCCCATATTTCTTACTTAATACATTTGGGCTAAGGTCCAAGAATCTATATTTATAAACCTCATGTATCTCTGATGGTCTATCATATTTAAGAGTGGATGGAAATATAGGATAGATTCAGTTGAGTTCAGTTCAGTCACTCAGTCGTGTCTGACCCTTTGCGACCCCATGGATGGCAGCATGCTGGGCTTCCCTGCCCATCACCAACTCCTGGACATGTCCATTGAGTCGATGATGCCATACAACCACCTCATCCTCTGTCGTCTCCTTCTCCTCCCACCTTCAATCTTTCCCAGCATTAGGGTCTTTTCAAATGAGTCAGTTCTTTGTATCAGATGGCCAAAAAATTGGAGTTTCAGCTTTAGCATCAGTCCTTCCAATGAATATTCGGAACTGATTTCCTTTAGGACAGACTGGTTGGATCTCCTTGCAGTCCAAGGGACTCTCAAGAGTCTTCTCCAACACTACAGTTGAAAAACATCAATTCTTCAGTGCTCAGCTTTCTTTATAGTCCAACTCTCATACCCATACATGACTACTGGAAATATCATAGCCTTGACTAGATGGACCTTTATTGGCAAAGTAATGTCTCTGCTTTTTAATATGCTATCTAGGTTCGTCATAACTTTTCGTCCAAGGAGTAAGTGCCTTTTAATTTCATGGCTGCAGTAACCTTCTGCAGTTATTTTGGAGCCCCAGTGGTCATGTATGGATGTGAGAGTTGGACTGTGAAGAAAGCTGAGCACCGAAAAATTGATGCTTTTGGACTATGGTGTTGGAGAAGACCACTGGTACTGTCCTAGCCACATTGCTCTAGCGTGGTATAGGCACAAGTTGCCCCCTCATTCTAAAGCATTTTAAAGCATTCAATATCTCACTGTTCTGACTCAACTGTAGAAAGTCTGCCCCATTATTTTTCCTGAAACCAGCTTTCCTAAATGTCTGTACCACTAGTGTTACTGGGATCCATTTTGATGTTCTCTTTTTCATTCACTCATTTGCAAGAAATAATGCAAACACGGAGACAGATAGGAGGTTTCTGGAAAAGTTCTGATACAGAATACTGGAGCACTGAACTGGAATATGATAGGGAAAAAATCAATATGACCATAATCCGGGGCTTTCCAGGTTGCACAGAGGTAAAAACATCCTCCTGCGAATGCAGGAAACACAAGAGACATGGGTTCAGCCCCAATGTAGGGAAGATGCTCTGGAGAAGGAAGTGGCAACCCACTCCAGTGTTCTTGCCTGGCAAAGTCCACAGACAGAGGAGCCTGGCGGGCTACAATCCATGGGGTCGCAAAGAATCAGATACGACTGAGCTCGCAGAAACACATGAAGGGGAAATCCATATGGTTTAGTGAGTGCTGGACTGTACATCCCATGAGGCAAATATCAGCCTGTTTTACTGACTGCTATGTATTTTGGAACCTTGCAGAGTGTACCTGATGTAGTAAGTGGTCAATAATATTGATATTAACTGAATGAGTGAATGAAAAATAGAACATCAAAATGGATCCCAGTAACACTAGTGGTACAGACATTTAGGAAAGCTGGTTTCAGGAAAAATAATGGGGCAGACTTTCCACAGTTGAGTCAGAACGGTGAGATTTTCAATGCTTTAGAATGATGGGGCAACTTATGCCTACACCACGCTAGAGCATTGTGGCTAGGACAGTATCAGGAAGAAGAATTCTGGAGAATATTTTCACTGTCCAAAGACTCTAGATAACTGTCTACAATATTAGGCTCTGTGAGACATTCAACTCTGTCATCAGGTCTTGCTGTGTTCTCTGACTGCAGGTGGAAGGTTCACCACTAGGTGATTTTCTACATCTCCCTTTTTATAGGTTTTAATTAGGTCAGCTCCTCCCACACTTCCAGTCTGCATCCATGAAGGATTTCGTACTCCACCCACATTCACCCATTCATCTGACTACACCTTAGCTTCTCTCGTCTCAATTCCCCTTTTACATCCGCCGCAGTCCTCTCCTCCACAAGCCCTAGCCCCAACAACCACAGTCTGTTCCTATATTTACTTGGCCCTTGACCTGAAAGGGTTCTGCTTCCCTTTCACAAAGGTTTTGGAGCTTCTGCTCATTCTCTCATAGTTTCTGTGCTTTCATTCTGCCTCTCTCTGTTCCTGGCCACCCTGGACATCAGCTTCCAGGCTGGGACCCCACTACACTTTCTTCATTCTTCCCAAAAAGAGAGTAAAAAAAGCATGTAACTGCTTTGAAAAAAAATGAGACATTTCAATCCTCCTTATAAGAGGACTAAAGACCTAAACTAGATCTTTGGTCCATTTCCACTTAGGGTGAAACATACATGGGTATGATTATAGATCAAATAGAATGTCATCTTTCCTATGGAATCTTTTGTTTGTTCAGTCGTTCAGTCATGTCCAACTCTTTGTGACCCCATGGACTGCAGCATGCTAGGCTTCCCTATCCAGCACCATCTCCCGGAGCTTGCTCAAACTCATATCCATTGAGTCAGTGATGCCATCCAACTACCTCATCCTCTGTCATCCCCTTCTCCTCCTGCCTTCAATCTTTCTCAGCTTCAGGGTTTTTCTAATGAGTCAACTCTTCACATCAGGTGGTCAAAGTATTGGAGCCTCAACCTCAGCATCAGTCCTTCCAATGCAAATCAAAGGATTGATTTAATTTAGGATTGACTGGTTTGATCTCTTTGCAGTCCAAGGGACTCTCAAGAGTGTTCTCCAACACCACGGCTCAAAACCATCAATTCTTCAGCATTCAGCCTTCTTCATGGTCCAACTCTCACATCCATGGAACCTTAGGAATTGCTTTAAAAGTGTTTTAATAAATTAAAATTAAAAGGACCACCTTGCCACCCAGGTACCATAACATTGGAATTAGCTGTGAGCAAGTCATTTCACTTTAAATAAGGTTGATTTTGCTAAATGATGAACATCATCTCTTCTAACATTCTTTGATCTAGTAAATGTATCCCTTTGTTTCTGATCCCTCTCTCTTGAAGTGGAGGAGAGGTTGAGATGGGGGATATGGGCCCACAAACACTGGGGAGAAACACAGGAGTGACACAGGAGGTCAAATAGTCCAGCCAGGCTGGAGTGGCTTACCTGAAAAGGGTCTTCATAGCCATGGACAACTGATGAAGCCAAAGCATGCAGAAGCCAAAGTCTACAGATGAATGAAGGTCAGAGGATTTGGGAATGTGACAACCATGAGTAGTGGAGTCAGTACAAAATGAGAAGTGATATGGGGAAATTCCAAGTAGATAGGCTTTGCCCTGAATTTCTATCCCCTGTTTTTGTAGGTAGTCATTTCCACTAAAGGGGGCCAGAATGGAACAGGGCTGCCTTGGCTGCATCCAAGGATTTATTGAGTACCTAGAGGTTGATGAAAAGTAATTGCAGTTTTAGACTGTGAATTTTAAATCATTATATCTAGGCTCAAGCACATCTTTATTAATAAAAATAGGAACCATTACAATCAACACATTTTTGCCAATGAGAAATGTTTGTTTATTCTGTAGCATAAAAATCCATGTTTTGGGATTCAACGAACGCTTTAAAAAGTATTTTCTGCTTCCTGATGGTTGTGAAAGCATTTTCCCTGAAAAAAAGTTGTAGAGATACTTGAAGAAGTGGTAGTTAGTTGTTGAGAAGTCAGGTGGATATGGCAGATGAGGCAAAACTTCATAGTCCAATTTGTTCAACTTTTGAAGCGTTGGTTGTGTGATGTGTGGTCAGACATTGTCGTGGCGAAGAACTGGGCCCATTCTGTTGACCAATGCAGGCTGCAGTCATTGCAGTTTTTGGTGCATCTCATCAATTTGCTGAGCTTACTTTCTCAGGTGTAAAGATTTTGCCAGGATTCAGAAAATTCTAATGGACCAGACTGGCAGCAGCCCACCAGACAGTGAACAAGACCACTTTTTGGTGCAAGTTTGGCTTTGGGAAGTGCTTTGGAGCTTCTTATCAGTCCAACAACTGAGCTGTCAAATAAAATCCACTTTTAGTCGCATGTCACAATCTGATCAAGAAATGCTTTGTTGTTGTTGCATAGACTAAGAGAAGATGACACTTCAAAATGACAATCTTTTAATTTGTAGGCAGCTCATAAGGCACCCACTTATTGAGCTTTTTCACCTTTCAAATGCCAAGTGAACATAGAATGGTTGACATTGAGTTCTTTAGCAACTTCTTTTGTGGTTAAGAGGATCACTTTTGATGATCCTCTCAATTGGTCATTGTCAACTTTGATGCCCAGCCACTGTGCTCTTCATCTTCAAGGCTCTCGTCTGCTTTGTAGAACTTCTTGAACCACCACTGTACTATATGTTCATTAGCAGTTCCTGGGCCAAGTGCGTTGCTGATGTTGCAATTTGTCTCCACTGTTTTATGTCCCATTTTGAACTTGAATAAGAAAATCACTCAAATTTGCTTTTTGTCTAACATTTCCCTATTCTAAAATACATATAAAATAAACAGAAAGTAATGTCATTAGCAAAAAACATAAAATGAGAAAAGCACATTAAAATGATGTATAACATAGCCACATTTAAGAATGTATTCCAATATCAAATAGCAAAGTTCAACAACGTAAAACCACAATTACTTTTGCACCAACCTTATACTCTACTCTCTGATTTCCCTTCCCCAACTCCCATCCCCAGAGAAGCAACATTCTGCCAGACTGATGCACTTGGAGACATTCTCCTATTGTCTCAACTAGCTGTTTCTGAATAAAGGATCTACTTTCCAGTTATCAAAGGGAACAATGGGTAATGCCATTTAAAGAAAGGGAGAGGGTAGTGTGTGTTTGTGAAACCAAGGAGCCAGACACCATTTTGTCAGGAGTGTAAATTTCTGGGTCTTCACAGAAGTGAGGGTGTCAGGATGTACAGGATGTCACAATATACTCTGCACTTTCCACTCTCCATCTGTAGAGAGCACTGTCACTTAGGAAGATGAGTCTTTTTTATAAGGATTGTTTGCCTATTTCAAACTATTTTTTCCCTCTTGGCTCTGAGTTCTCATTCTTTGACTTCAACTTTAAAGAACACTTTTTGAAAAGTCAGGCTGTTGTTAACTTTTTACTATTACAAACATGATGATGACAAACAGCTTTATACATACATCTTTGTATATTTGTTCAATTATTTCCTGAGGATAAATTCATAGAAGTAAAATTGCTGAATCAAAAGAAGTAGATGCTTGGGAGGAATTTAGTAAAATTTGCTAAATTACCCTCCAGAAATGTAACAATATACATGTCATCAACTGATTATGACAGTATCCTTTTTCTGTATGCAACAAACATTTTCAAATCTTTGCTAATCTGAAGGTTAAAAATATGTCTCCTTCTTGAATTAATTTCATTTTCAGCTACCAAAATTTTTTTTTGTTACTTATATTTATTTGCTACTTTAATTTCTTCTTTTTGTGAGTTTCCTTTTTATGTTCTTTGTCTACTTTTCTTTCACAACATTTAGCTTTATCTTATTTATTAATCTCAGTCATGTCTGACTCTTTACGACACCATTGACTCTAGCCCTCCAGGCTCCTCTGTCCATGGGATTCTCCAGGAAAGAATGCTGGAATGGGTTGCCAATTCCTTCTCCAGGGGATTTTCCTGACCCAGGGATAGAACACGGGTCTTCCACATTGCAAGCAGATTCTTTACCATCTGAGCCACCAGGGAAGCCCTTATTTACTAATAAGAGGTCTTTATCTATTAAGACTATTAACTGTACACCATTGCAAGTGTTCCTTCCATTTGTCCTCTCTCTCTCTCTCCCCTTTTTTTTTTTCCTAATTTTCCCCCTGGTCTCTGATTAACAACATTCTCTCTTTTTCCATCCAGGTGATGGAAAAATCTGGCTTGGAAAAAACCAACCCGGAGAATCACAGATCTCATAATGGAGTTTCATTACTTGCTGATACATTTCCTTCTGCCACTTCTCCAAGATCTTCCACTCTTGCTCTGAAAAATATAAGGTCACATCATCAAGTGTCGTGGTTATCAGAATAGACCATAGCACTTCACGGTCCCACCAGCCCCAGCCTAGCAGTGCCCAGTGTCCTGGAAGCTCCCTGGACCTTCCCTGCCCCTTGGCCTCCCATTCTGCCACACCCGTGTCCTTTGTGAGTTTTTTTTTTTAACATAGTGAAAACTTTTACACTTAGAATTAGTCAGCTGGACTCAGTTTAGATGATCCCAGTTTTGTTGGCAACGTTCGAAGAAACACAGTCAGGAGTCAGTTGAACCTATGCACTCTCCTCTCCATCAGATCTGATCAGGGTGTTGTCCTTAGCCATGTCAATGTCATAGAGCGTCTTCACAGCCTGTTTAGTTTGGTGTTTGTTGGCATTGACGTCCACAGTGAACACCAGTGTGTTGCTATCCTCTGTTTTCTTCATGGTTGATTCTGTGGTGAGTGGGAACTTGATGATGGCATAGTGGTCAAGCTTCTTTCTCCTAGGGGCATTCTTCACAGGATATTTGGGCTGCCTCCTGAACCACAGTGGGTGACATCTGGATCTTCTTTTTTTTGTTTCTGGCTGTGGACTGTTTCAACACTGCTTTCTTGGCCTCAGAGCCTTGCTTTGGTTTCAACTTTGGGAGAGTCAGGGGCTTCCTTCTTTGTCTTCAGTGCCATCTTTGTGAAAAGGCCTGTCCTTTTGTTTATCATTGTGGCATTCACTTTGCTTTGTCTTTCTTGAGCATATAAAATTTTATTATTATTATTATTATTATTATCATTTTTGGCACTGTTGCGCAACTTTTGGGATCTTAGTTCCCTGACCAGTGATCGAAACTGCATCCTGGCAGTGAAAGCACCAAGTCCTAACCACTGGAACACCAGGGAATTCCCAAAATTTTATTATTTTTGTTTCGACAAATCTATCTGATACTTGCCTTTAGAAGAAAAATTTCTGAAAGAAGCCAGAGGGGAAAAAAACACCTTAATTATAGGGAACAAAGATGAATTACATCAGACTTCTCTTTAGAAACCATGCAGGCAAAAAGAGATTAGAGTGAAATATTTAGTGTTGAACAAAAAAAGCTACCAAACTAGATAGCTATATCCAGTTAAATTAGCTTTCAAAAGTGAAGGAGAAATAAAGACTTTTTCAGGCAAATAAAAGCAAAGAAACTTGTCACCAGTCATCCAGCACTTGTGAGAAATGGTAAAAGAGACTCTTCCAAGAGAAGAACGTATAGATCATATATCTAGACCTGTAGAAAATGCAGATTAGAAACTCAGATCGACATCTGAAGAAAGAAGAATATTAGAGAGAAGAAACTAACGAAAGTAAAATAAAACTTTATATTTTTGTTATTCTTAATTGATCTAATAGACAACTGCTTGTTCAAAAATAACAATAGCAATAATGTATTGGTTGATTATAGGTTATGAATAAGTGAAATGAATGACAGCAATGCTATAAGGGACAAGAGGGGAAATTGGGAATTCTCTGTCATAAGGTACCGGTCCTACCTATGAAGCAGTATAAATAGACTTACTTTAGTTGTAAAGAAGTATAATCAGTGGGCCAAGAGAAAATGAAATAATATAAAATGCTCAGTTAGAAACGGAGAAGGCAGGACGGGAGGAAGCAGGGCTGTGCGAGGTCGCTTACTTCCTGCGTGCAGGCTGGCTTCCTGGGCTCCCACCCTTGTTCTGTTTTGATTGCCTGACTGCCACCCTTGCGGGTCTCACGCAGGCCCCTGCAACGGGCTGTCCCGGTTCGCTCTGCCCTCCACTGCAGTCATTCCACTTGGCTGAAGTCGACATCTGATGACATGAAGAAGCAGATCTACAAACTGGCCAAGAAAGGCCTGCCTCAGAGTGATCCTGAGATGCTCACATGGCATTGTCCTGTGACAGGCAATGAAATCTTGAGAATTCTTAAGTTCAAAGGACTTCCTCCTGATCTTCCTGAGGATCTCTAGCATTGAATTTAGAAACTTGTTGCTGTTCGAGAGTATCTTCAGAGACTAGAAAGGATAAAGATGTTAAATTCCTTTTCATTCTGATTGAGGACTGCATTCACAGGTTCACTCAATATTGTAAGACCAAAACAGTGCTTCCCTCACCCCACCCCCAACCAGTTTGGAAATACTAGTCATCCATAGCCTCTGCCCTGGTTGCACAAATTTGTCTATGTACTCAAGCAATAAAATTATTGTTTAACTAGGGAAAAAAAAAAAAACAGAGAAGGCAGAAAAAGAGGGGAAGACAAGAAGCAAGGAACAATGCAATGACTAGAAAACAGTTGCAAATATGATAGACATGAATCAATTATACCAATAATCATTTCAAATGTGAAAAGTCTAAACACATCAATTAAAAGATAGAGATTGAGAGAGTGTACAAAAACCATGTTGCTTTTAAGAAGCCTACTTTAAATGTAAAGACGCATACAGATTGAAAATAAAGAGGTAGAGACATATATGGGCTTCCCTTGTGGCTCAGCTGGTAAAGAATCCTCCTGCAATGCAGGAGATCTGGGTTTGATCCCTGGGTTGGGAAGATCCCCTGGAGAAGGGAACAGCTACCCACTCCAGTATTCTCACCTGGAGGATTCCATGGACTGAATAATCCATGGGGTCGCAAAGAGTCAGACATGACTGACTGACTTACACTTTCACTTTCAGAGACATAAATACCATGGTAACACTAACCTAAAGAATACTGGAGTAGTTATATTAATTTCAGACAAAGCTGACTTCAGAAACAGGAAAATTAACATGGTGTTATCACCAATATTAACAATAATATTCTTTTATAAATATCAATAATAGCAAGGAGAATTATTAATGATAAAGGAGTCAAGTCTCCAAGGAAACAACAATCCTGAATGTGTATCTGCTTAACAACAGAGCATCAAGATAGGTGAAGCAAAACCTGATAGAGTGCAAGAAGTAGAGGAAGCCATGATTATAGTTAAAGATATGAACACTATCTATTAGCAACTGACAAATCCAATAGACAGAAAATCAATAAGGATACAGTTGAACTGAACAGTATTATTAATGAACTGGAGTTAACTGACAGTTGTAGAATTCTTTATCCAAAAACAGCAGAAAACACATTCTTCTGAAGCTTACATGGGATATTCACCAAGATAGCCCACATTCAGTGTCATAAAACACACATTAACAAATTTAGAAGAATATAAATCCCACAAAGTATTCTCTCACACCTCAGTGGAATTAAGCCAAAAATCAATAACAAAAATAAATGGAAATCTCAAAATATTTGGAAATGAAACCACATACTTTTAAATAACACGTCAAAGAATATCTCTAAAAAATCCTTAAATATTTTGAACTAAATGAAAATAAAACTTAACAAAATCTGTTGGATGCAGTGAAAGCAATGGTGTCTGCATTTGTGTTAGTCGCTCAGTTGTGTCCAACTCTTTGTAACCCCACAAACGGTAACTCACCAGGCTTCTCTGTCCATGGAATTCTCCAGGCAAGAACACTGGAGTGGATTGCCATTTCCTTTCCTGAGAGCAGGGCTTCCCTGATGGCTCAGATGGTAAAGTGTCTGCCTGGAATGCAGGAGACCCGGGTTCGACCCCTGGGTTGGGAAGATCCCCTGGAGAAGCAAATGGCAACCCACTCCAGTACTCTTGCCTGGAAAATTCCATGGACTGAGGAGCCTGGTAGGCTACAGTCCATGGGGTCACTAGGAGTCAGACACGACTGAGCAACTTTACTTTCACTTACTTTCTCTGAGAGCAATAGTAAGAGAGAAATTTATAGCATTGAATTCATATTTTAGAAATGGAGAAAGATTTAAAGATAATAGTCTAAGCCTCCAATTTAGGACAGAGAAAGAAAAATAATATAAACCTAAAGCAAACAGACTACATTAGGGCAGAAGTCAATGAAATTGAAGACAGGAAAACAATAGACAAAATCAGTGAAACCAAAAGCTGGTTCTGTGAAAAGATCAATATTTTCCGTTGGATCTCCAAAGTAGACATACCAATGGCCAGCAGGCACATGAAAAGATACTTAACATATCTAATTATTAGAGAAATGTGAATCAAAACTACAATGAGATATTACTCACACCTGTCAGAATGGCCATTATTATAAAGTCTATAAATAATAAATGCTGGAGAGGGTGTGGAGAAAAGGAATTCATCTACATATTTGGTGGGAATTTAAATTGGTGCAGCCACTATCGGGAAGAGTGTGGAGGTTCCTTAAAAAACTAAAAATAGAGTTATCATATGATCCTACAATCCCCTGGAGGAGGGCATGGCAATGCACTCCAGTATTCTTGCCTGGGGCATCCGCATGGACAGAGGAGCCTTGCGGGCAACATTCCATGGGGTTGCAAAGAGTCAGACGTGATTGAGCTTGGCTAAGCACAGCATCTACAATCTCGCTACTAGCCCTATATCTGGAGAACACTCTAACTTGAAAAGATATATGCACCCCAACATTCATAGCAGCACTATTTACAATAGCCAAGACACGGAAGCAACCTAAGTATCCGTCAACAGATGAATGGATAAAGAAGATGTCATATGTGTATGTCACATGTATATGTCAGATGTCACATGTATACGCTGCTGCTGCTTAGTCACTTCAATCTTGTCCGACTCTGTGTGACACTGTGGACTGCAGCTCGCCAGGCTCTTCTGTCCATGGGATTCTCTAGGCAAGAGGACTGGAGTGGGTTGCCATGCCTTCCTCAGGGGATCTTCCTGACCCAAGAATCAAACCCATGTCTCCTGCATTGCAGGCAGATTCTTCACCGCTGAGCCACTAGGGAAGCCTGAGTATATGCATACATATATATGTGTGTGTATATATATACTATATTATGTAATATATAAATTAGGACTTTAGAATTAACATATATACACTAGTATATATAATATAGATAAGCAACAAGGATCTACTGTAGAACACAGGAAACTACATTCAATGTCTTATAATAAGATTTAATGGAAAGGAATCTGAAAAAGAATATATATATATTCAATCACATATATAATTGAATCACTTTGGTGTACACCTGAAACTAATTAACCTGAAACTAACATTGCAAATTAATTATACTTCAAATTTTTTAAATGGTTAAAAAAGTATATTTGCCTTTGGAATATCTCTTTTTTAAACTGTCCTGTGTCTTTACCAAAGGACAATTTACATACAATAAACTTACCCATTATAAGTGTACATTTGTATCAGTACTTCCAATAGAATTTGTACATGGTAGAAATATCCTATAATATGCAAAATCCAATCAGTAGCACTAACTACCCCAACTATGGCTAATGTAATCTAGAAAATAGAAAATATATTTTTAAATTTTCTAATATTTTTATTGAGGTAAAATTTATGTTATGTAAATTTTGCCATTTTACCATTTTAAAGTGTATAATTCACTGCCATTTATTATCTTCACAGTGTTACACAACCGTCTCTATCAAGTTTCAAAACATTTCATCACCCAAAAAGGAAACTCCACACCCGTCAAGCAGTAACTTCCCATATCCCCTTCCCCCAACCCTTGGCAGTCTGTAATCTGCTTTCTGTTTCTTTGGCTTTACCTATTCTGGATATTTCATATAAATGAAATGCTGTAATATGTAAATCTTTGTTATCTGTTTTCTTTAACTTAGCATAATGTTTTCACGGTTCATCCATGTAGTAGCTTGTGCAAGTATTCCATTCTTTTTTGCAACTCCATAGATGGTAGCCCATCAGGATCCTCTGTCCATGGAATTCCCCAGGCAAGAATACTAGAGTGGGTTGCCATTCCCTTCTCCAGGGGATCTTCCTGACCCAAGGCTTGAACTCAGGTCTCTTGCATTGCAGATTCTTTATCGCCTGAGCCAACAGGGAAGCTCTTTTATAGATGTACCACAGGTTGTTTATCTATTCATCAGTTGATGGACATTTGGGTTGTTCTTACCTTTTGGTTAAAGGTATTAAAGATAAATAGTGTTGGTGTGAAAATTCATACCAACTTTTGCTTGAATATCTATTTTCAGTTCTTTTGAGTATACATCTAGAAGTGGAATTGCTCAGACACAGTAATTCTGTTGCTGTTGTTGTTCAGTCCCTAAGTTGTGTCTCACTCTTTGTGACCCATGAACTGCAGCACACCAGGCTTCCCTGTCCTTCACTATCTCTCTGAGTTTGCTCAAATTCATGTCCATTGAGTCAGTGATGCCATCCAACCATCTCATTCTCTGTCACCCCTTCTCCTCTTGCCCTCAATTTTTCCCAGAATCAGGATCTTTTACAGTGAGTTGGCTCGTCACATCAAGTGGCCAAAGTATTGACGCGTCACTCCTTCCAATGAATGTTCAGGGTTGACTTCCTTTAGGATTGACTAGTTTGATCTCCATGCGTTCCAACGGACTCTCAAGAGTCTTCTACAGCACCGCAATTTGAAATCACCTGTTCTTCAGCACTGAGCCTTCTTGATGGTCCAACTCACATCCGTACATGACTAATGGAAAACCTATAGCTTTGACTATATGGGCCTTTGTTGGCAAAGTGATGTCTCTGATTTCTAATATGCTGTCTTGGCATTAATTTTATGTTTAACTTTTTAAGAAACTGCCAACATGTTTTTCACTGCAACTCTACTATTTTACATTCCCATGAGCAATGTATACTGCAAAGTTTCCAGTTTCCCTACATCCTCATCAACACTTTTTTTCTTTTCTTTAAATTATAGCCATCCTAGGAGTATGAAGTAGCATCTTATTGTGGTCCTGATTTGCATTTCTCTGATGACTAATGATGTTGAGCATCTCTCATATGCTTATTGGCCATTTGTATGCCATCTTTGAAGAACTATCTATTTGGTTCTTTGCCCATTTTGGAATTAGGTTGTTTGTCTTTTTGTTATTGAATTGCAAGAATTCTTTACAAGTTCTGGATATTCCTTATCAAATATATGATTGGCAAATATTTTCTCCCATTTTGTCGGTTTTTTTTTTTCTAACTTTTGATGGTGTCCTTTGATTCACAAACACTTTTAACTTTTATGCCAGATTTATCTATTTTTTGGCTGTGCCATGTGGCTTGTGGGATCTTATTTCCCCAACCAGGGATCAAACCCAGACCCTTGGCAGTGAACGTGCAGAGTCCTAACCACTGGACTGACAGGAAATTCCCTTGTTACTTGTGCTTTTGACGTCATATCTCAAACTCTATTGCTAAATCAAAGATTATGAAGATTTACTCATAAGTTTTTTTCTAAGTGCTTTATAATTTTAGCACTTACACTTAGGTTTTTGGTTTGAGTTAATATTTGTATATGATATAAAGTAGGGGTCCAACTTCACTCTTTTGCATGTGTCCATCTAGTCATCTGAGAACAATTTGTTGACAAAAATCTTTCCTTGTTGAATGGTCTTGGCACCATTTAATTAACCACAGACTTATAGGTTTATTTCTGGACACTCAATTCTATTCCTCTGAATAATACAACTTTAATAAATTTAAATTTAAATTGCCATATGTGCCTAGTGGCTATAATATTAGAGAACACAAAATTAGATGAGTTTTAGTTAATTGATATAGTTGTGCAACCAACACCACAATCCAGATTTAGAACACTTCCATCATAGGATATTTTAAAAAATTTTAATTTATGTTACTTCTTCTTTCTACATGATTTTTAGTTTTGCTCCAATTAAGTTTTGACTAGTATCCAGCTTTCAGGTGTGTGTGAGCTTTTTTTTGTTAGTAAAATTCATAAAACTTTGGATTAACTTGTTGGCTACTTTTCCTTTTGACTGTTGATTGACATCAGGGCAAAAATAAAATGAGAATTTTGCTTAAGGATGGAGGTCAGATGGAAAAAGGAAATTTGAGAGTAAAGGGCATATCCTGGGAAAGGTGATAGAGAGGACGTTTGGAGCACAATGGACACAACTAAGGTCAATTTTCCAGGATCAGATCCAGAAGAGGGAAGTTCCTCGAGGCCAAATCTATCCTAGCCAGAGTTCTTTCGGTAAATGTTTAGTCTCTAAGGGATAAAATGTCCAATATTTCATATTTTTTCCTCTCTGACTCTGTTCCATTCTGAGATGGTGAACTGGCTGATAGAGGAGGAATATCACTTACATGACCACATGGCAGTGAAGGCATTATTTTGACCCATATCATGTCCTCTGACTTCTCACTGGCCTTGGTTGTAAAGTGACTGAATCAGATAGTTTCCCTAACTGGAGACAACAGAGGGAAAGCAAGTCCTGGCTGACTATTGTGGTTGATATGCTGGAGACCGTAACTGGAACTCCATCACCACAACTAGGTGTTCTTGGTCCTAATATTCCCCACCCCTGGATCTCTCTTTATTCTATCCCACATTCTTTCCTAGTGTGCTGAAGCTCCCCAGCTCCTAGCCCTCTCGTTTATGCCACGCAACCCCCTCCCCCACTCCCCACTCCTGCCCCGGATAGAAGTATAATTTTCACTGCATAAAAAATAGCCTGGTCTGAGTTCTTCAGGTTAGCCATTGATATATAAAGTAATTTAGAAGGTCTTTTTTCAAAACACCAGGCTTTCACCATACTTTTTCTTCCTTTTTTTTTTTTTTTTTTTTTTTGCTGGAGAAAAAATAACTGAGCAATGATTTTTTTAAAAGCAGATATCCATCCATCTCCTGAAGCTCTGAAACCTACTGCTACAGTGGATGGTAAGTCCCATGACAGCAAGATTTAGAAAATACAGAAATATGTATGACGATATTATATACATTCACACCCCGTGTTATACTCTCTTTTCCCCATACGCTTCACAAAAGAAAGACCTCATGCACCATTTTTATTTCTACATAGCTCCTAGAATAGTACATGGCACATAAGAAGGATATACAAGTTTCCTGAGTGGATGGATGAATGAATGAGGTACAACTCCATCCTGCTTTAGTTCAGAATGACTAAATTTAGGTAGAAAATTATGCTGCTCATAAAAAACTAAGCAGAAATGAGTTTCAAGTCACCTAATTGTTATGTTTGTTCATGCCACTATTTTCTGAGTCCAGAATTAACTGTTTCATCTAGTTATCGATCAATGTTATATAAAGCTAATGCTAATACAAATAATTCTTCACTCTCTGCCCTCTCCAAGGGGAATTGCTACACATATAATTCAAATGATTAGATAAATATGTACCTGATGTGTGGATGTTTTTAGGCTAAAGAATTTCTGGATGAAAGGTTAATTTTAATTAACCAAACTTGGTCTTGCATATTACATATTTCTATTAACACTGCTGCTGCCCAGAGAAAAATTTCCCTTTGTTGAGTTGCTATGAGAATTCAGAATTTTTTTACTCTGAAAGTAATATGAACCTACTGTAGAAAATTTGAAATTTAACAAGAATTTTTATTAGAGGTTTTGGTGAATGGGTGGTGGATGTATGCATATTTGGAGAAGCATTTTTTTCTACACCAGAAAGGTAGAGAGATTTGGAGGCCTGAGATGGGGAAGACTTGGAATTGAGGAAGCCAGAAACCAACCTGTTTAGGTACCAGCTTGTCTGGGTGCTACCCAAGGAAGGACAACAAAAAGGAAAACTTGTCTGGCTTGAGAGAAGGAAGAGATGAGGTACAGATTAGCCATGGTTCTCCAGAAAATCGGAACCAATAGGAGATATACAAAGAGACTTAGGAGGAATTGCCTCACACAATCATGGAGGCTGCGAAGTCCTATTTGCCATCTGTAAGCTTGGAGATCCCGGAAAGCTGGTGATGCAGTTTCAATCCAAGTCAAAAGGCCTGAAAACAGGGAGAACAGATGGTATATCTTTTAGTCTAGTTCTAAGGGGGTTTCCCTGGTGGCTCAGTTGGTAAAGAATCCGCCTGCAGTGCAAGAGAGCCAGGTTCAATCCCTGGGTCAGGAAGATCCTGGAGAAGGGCATGGCAGCCGACTCCAGTATTATTCTTGCCTGGAGGATCCCATGGACAGAGGAGCCTGGTGGGCTATGGTCCATGGGGTTGCAAAGAGTCAGACACGACTGAAGCAACTGAGAACACACACCCCCACGGTTCCAAGACCGGAACCAGAGAGCCAGTGGAGTAAGTTTCAATCCTGGGGCAGGAGACTACAGCTATCTAACTCCAGTAGTCAAGTGGTCAGGCTACTGCTGCTGCTAAGTCGCTTACATCTCCTGCACTGATAGCCATGTTCTTTACCACTAGCACCACCTGGGAAGCCCAAGTGGTCAGGCATAGAGGGCAAAGCCTCACCTCCTTCACCCTTTTTTGGTTCTATTCAGACCCTCAACAGACTGTGTAATTGGGGGAGGGAATCTGCTATGGATTCAAATGCTCATTTCTTCTGGAAACACCCTCACAGACATACATAGAAATAATGTTAACTGGGTATCTGGACATTCCATGACCCAGTTAAGTTGACATATAAAATTAGCCATCACAAGGCACACTTAAAGGGAATATATAAAGGTCTATGAACTGCACAGTGTAAAACTCTCCTCTTATAAAATCTTGAGTAAAAATCAACACTTGGTCTTAATGGAATCCCAGGGAACAAAAGGGATATTGAGTCCTATTTAGCAGAAGTTTCAAGGCTATGGCAGAACCATAGTTATAAGTACTAACATGGGAAATTTTTTAAAAGAAGAAAATATAAATGCCCTGTAATTCCACTTTATAGCAATGACTTCTGTTGACCTTGTGGTATGTTTTTTTTCCCCTTCTTTTGCATATGTATGTATGTATATATGTACGTGAGTATACAGGTGGCACTAGTGATAAAGAATTTGCCTGCTAATGCAGGAGACACAGGAGACGTAGTTTCAATCCCTGGGTCCAGAAGATCCCCTGGAATAGGAAATGACAACCCACTCCAGTAGTCTTACCTGAAAAATTCCCTGGACAGAGGAGCCTGGAGGGCTACAGTCGATGAGGTCACAAAGAGTCAGACACAATTGAGCACACACGTATACAATATGCAATAATATTGGGACTGTATTGTATGGTATTTTATTCTACACTTTTTTGGCCATTATCAGCCAGTCATGTCCGACTCTGCAACCCCATTGACTGCAGCATGTCAGACTTTCCTGTCCTTCACTATGTATTGGAATTTGCTCAAACTCTTTTCCATTGAGTTAGTGATGCCATCCAACCATCTCTTTCTCTGTCATCCCCTTCGCCTCCTGCCCTCAATCTTTCTCAGCATAGGGTCTTTTTCAATGAGTCAGCTCTTTGCATCATGTGGCCAAGGTATTGGAGCTTTACCTTCAGCATCAGTCCTTCCAATGAATATTCAGGGTTGATTTCCTTTAAGATTGACTGGTTTGATCTCTTTACAGTCAAAGGGACCTCAAGAGTCTTCTCCAACACCACAGTTCAAAGGCATCAATTCTAAGGCACTCAGCCTTCTTGACGGTCCAACTCTCACATCCATACATGACTACAGGAAAACCATAGCTTTGACTATACGGACCTTTGTCAGCAAAGTAATGTCTCTGCTTTTTAAAATGCTGTCTACATTTGTCATAGCTTTTCTTCCAAAGAGCAAGTGTCTTTTAATTTTCATGGCTGCAGTCACCATCTGCAGTGATTGTGGAGCCCAAGAAAATAAAATTTGTCACTGTTTCCATTTTTCCCCCATCTATTTGCCATAAAGTGATGAGGCCGGATGCCATGATCTTAGTTTTTTGAATATTGAGTTTTAAGCCAGCTTTTTCACTCCATCTTTCACCTTCATCAAGAGGCTCTTTAGTTCCTCTTTGTTTTCTGCCATTAGGGTGGTGTCATCTGCATATCTGAGGTTGTTGATATTTCTCTGGGCAGTCTTGATTTCAGCTTGTGCTTCATCCAGCCTGGCATTTCCCATGATACACTCTACATATAAGTTAAATAAGCAGGGTGGCAATATACAGCATTGATGTACTCCTTCCCACCTTACATTAAATCATGAGTATTGAATATTATTAAATATGGTTTAAAAATATGATCTTTAGTCTCTGCATAATAGTTCATCAAAGCATATATACCAAAGTTATTTAATTACTTCTCTATTAGAGATATTTATCAGTTTCCAATTTTTTATTAGTACAAGAACTCTAGCATGAATATCTTTTAACGTAAATTGACACATGTGCTTAATTGTTCAGTTGTGTCTGACTCTTTGTGACCCCATGGACTGTAGCTGGCCAGACTCCTCTGTCTGTGGGATTCTCCAGGCAAGAGTACCAGTGGGTTGCCATGCCTTCCAGGGGATCTTCCCAACCCAGGGATCAAACCCAGGTCTCCCACATTGCAGGCAGATTCTTTACCATCTGAACCACCAGGGAAGCCCGTAAATTGATATGGGCATCTACAATTCTCTCCTTAGAATAGAGTTCAAGAAGTCAAAGTGCATGAAAATTTTTGACTCTTGCTCTATTCTTCCATTTTGCCAAAACATCTTTCGAAGTGGGTGATTTATACTCTCAATACCACAACAACAAAAAGATTATTTTCACCTGTTTTTGTACTTTCTATAAATAAATAACAAGGTGTGTGCTCTTTGTGTCTAGTTTCTTTTCTATAATACATGTTTGTGAGATTCATTCATGTTGTTGCATAAGGTTGCAGATTGTTTTCTTATTGCTGTTAGAATTCTATTGTGTAAATGTACCACAATTTATTTATCCACTGATGAGCATTTAGGCATTTTCCCATTCGGTATTATGAATACTGCTGCTATGTCATGTTTTTTGGAGAAAGAATTTGGTGTAGAATTGTTGAGTACACATATATTTAATAGATAATGTCAAAATTGTTTTCAAAGTGATCAAAACCATTTTATATCCCATCAGCAAGGTGTGAGAGTTACAGTTGTTTCACATCCTTATCAATACTTAGTATTGTTAGTCTTTTTCATTGTAGCCATTCTGGTAGGGCTTCCCTGATAGCTCAGTTGGTAAAGAATCCACCTGCAATGCAGGAGACCCCGATTTGATTCCTGGGTCAGGAAGATCCACTGCAGAAGGAATAGGCTACCCACTCCAGTATTCTTGGGCTTCCCTTGTGCTCAGCTAGTAAAGAATCCACCTGCAATGCAGGAGAGCTGGGTTCGATCTCCAAGTTGGGAAGATCCCCTGGAGAAGGGAAAGGCTACCCTCTCCAATATTCTGGCTGGGAGAATTCCATGGACTGTATAGTTTATGGGATCGCAAAGAGTCGGACAACTGAGTGAGTTTCACTTTCACTTTCATTCTGGTAGGTATGCAACACTATCTCATTGTGGTTTAAATTTGATTTTTCCTGATGACTGAGTGCCTTTTCATATGTTTCTTAGCCATTTAGTATACTCTTTCATGAAGTATCTGTTCAAATTTTTGCTCTTTTTTCCCACCTAGTAAGTTGGATAAATGCATGTAAATATCTTTTCCCACTCTTTGGGTTCCCTTTTTTACTCTCAATGGTATCTTTGTGTGAATGGAAGTTTTAATTTTAATACAATCAGTTTATCAATTGTTTTCTTTAATGATTAATACTTTTTGTGACTGTTTAAATAATCTTTATCCGTTCCAAGATCACAAAGATGTTCCTCTATGTTTTCCTCTGCATGTTTTTTTTTTTTGTTTTCCCCTTTCATGTTTAGATCTGGAATTCATTTGGAGCTGTTTCATGTGTATCATGTGAGGCAGAGGTTCAGATCCATTTTATTCCATACAAATAATCAATTCACCCAGCACTATTTAACTGAAAGACCATCTTTTACCCTCTGCCTTACATTATTTGTTGCCTTTGTTGTAGATCAGGTGACCATGCTTATGTGGTTCTGTTTCTCTATTCTGTTCCAATGGTTGATTGGTTTGTGTATTCTTGAGCCAATAGAACAGAGTCTTAATTACTAGAATATCTGATAGTTTCAGTTTTTCAACTGCTTTGCAAGATTGCTTTGTTTGCCCACTTATATAATGGGATACTAGGGAATTTTTTCTTATTGCTATGTAAAAATTTCTTTCTTGTAAAGCATATTAATCCTTGCCTGTTATATGTAATATGAATATCTTCCAATTTGTCATTTGACTTTTGATTTTGTTTATAATCTCTTACCATAGAGTAGTATCAAATTCTTACAAGCTGAAGTCTATTGATATTTTTTTATTTTCTCAACACTATTTTTACACTTACAAAGCTTTCCCCCAATCTCCATGAAATTTAAATGTAACATTTTTATTCAAAATGTGGAACATGTGTGCCTACATGAAAACAAATGCCTTCTTCTATAAAGTAATCAGTTGTCCTCTCTTGTCTAGAGTAGGAAAATGAAGTTCAGGGAGGGCAAGAGGGCAGTCAATCCTGCTTAAAATTAAAAACTGAGAGTTCTGAGAAACCACTGGCTTACTTCCCTGAATCCCATGAGCATGGGTCAGTTACCCTTGGTTAAAAAAATATATATATATATTGCCCCAGTTTCATCTGATTTCTCTGGGAAGGTTATTGACCCAGTCAGCAGAGTGGATTGCCATGATAGTGTTACAAGGAGTTGGTGGGTCTGGGTTTCCAGGGCTGGAGTTGGAGCTGACAGACAGCCAGGATTACCTTGCTTCAAAAGTGATCAGCACTCATAATCAAGAGCCTGCTGGACAGGGCACTGTTCCTGCCTTCAGAAGTACTATCTCAACCTTATGGCTCACAGGAGGCTGCCTGGGAGCTACTGACCACATCAGTGAAATTTGTAAATGTGCCTGATCAAAGCAGCCTCAACAGCTCAGCTCACAGAATTCCCCATGTATACTGTCTCTTCTAGAAGCTCAGGGAGAAAGAAGGTAGTTTTTCTTTTTCCTTTTTTATAAAACCAAACCATTGTAGGTATTATTAAGAGGCAGAGTAGAAGCCCAACCAATGAGGTGGAAATATGGTTTTCATTCCAACTTTATTTTGATCCTGGCTCATTTTTTCTCTGCAGGGGAAATAAGGGGAAGCCATAAAACCCCTCTTGGCTCTACATGTGTTGTGCTTAGTTGTGGCCAAAGAGAATTTTATCAGAATGTTTGCTGTGAGCCAGTGAAATATTTTCTCTTTCATTGTTTTAAAAACAAAAATATTAACTAAAACAAAATCTCTTAGCTCCTCCCACCAAAAATAAAAGAAAAGAAAAGAAAATGAAAAATCCATAGAGCTGCTTGCCTTACTATGAGAGTTTTTCTAATTTAGTGCTTCCTCAAAATTAATGCATAGGACTGATTGCAGTTATGAAACATTGAAAATGTGGGCTTTTCAGCCACTTAATGTCCTGTTCAGCTATCCTTGGAGGAAAGCCAAAAGGGATTAAAATCTTCTGAAAGACTAAAAGATGATTATCTTCTTTGGCTCTGCTGTTTGACTTTAAATCTCTAGCTTTCGAAAAAGCTAGAATAAACCAGTTTCGATGGTGACAGCTTTTTTCCTTCTTCTTAAAATGATGTTAAATTATGTTCCTATATACATTTACAATCTCATATTTTAGATGAACTGCAATAAACTGCAACCTTTTCAGACTGTTGTTTTAACGATTCAGAGGGAGCCCTTCAGTGAGTTCCCCATCTACAACCCAAAACCTCAAAATTCATACTGGAATTTCACCTTTTAATGAGATTTTCCTGGGGTAAAAGGCAATTACTCTTAAAGGTTGATACTAATTGTTACCTCAGCACAAATGACTTTATCAGGCCTTCTCTCAAGGGCTAGCTTTGACAGAAAGATGTTACATGCTCTGTTGGGAGCCTGTCTCCACTGAGCGGAGCCAGGAGGGAGATGGCAGGAACAGAGAGAAGGAATAGAGCAGGCAAAAAACACACACTCAGGGTCCCTCAAGACTGCGAAGTCATCTTGCCCTGGCTCTGCCGAGGGAGTCAAAGGCTTTCAGAGACTATGTGAAGACCTCACCCTTATCCAGCTGCTCAGCTGCTGAGCTCTTCAAGTGTTTGGATCCTAGTCTTAGGATCTAGGCAAAGACAGAAGTCATATTGTAACAGGAGGGAAAGGGGCAGAGCACAACTTTTGAAAGAATGACATAGCCCAAGGATACAACATAAACCAATTAGAATCAAATGGGACCAAGATGGCAGACAAGACAGAACTTGATCCTCAGTCAGTAAGTGAAATGACACACCCAGAGGTGCCATGACAGTTCCAGTTCAGTTCAGTTCAGTTCAGTTCTACAGTTGCTCAGTCATGTCTGACTCTTTGCAACCCCATGGACTACAGCACTTCAGGCTTCCCTGTCCATCACCAGCTCCTGGAGTTTACTCACACTCATGTCCATTGAGTCAGTGATTCCATCCAACCATCTCATTCTCTGCCATCCCCTTCTCCTCCTGCCCTCAATCATTCCCATCATCAGGGTCTTTTCAAATGACTGAGTTCTTCACATCAGGTGGCCAAAGTATTGAAGTTTCAGCTTCAGCATCAGTCCTTCCAATGAATATTCAGGACTGAGTTCCTTTAGGATGGACTGGTTGGATCTCCTTGCAGTCCAAGGGACTCTCAAGAGTCTTCTCCAACACCACAGTTCAAAAGCATCAATTCTTTGGCGCTCAGCTTTCTTTATAGTCCAACTCTCATATCCATACATGACGAATGACAGTTCCAAGGTACTGTTAAAAAACCAAGGAGTGGGCAGTGGTGCAGATCCTGGATAGCTCTGCCCCTTCCCAAAAATAGTTGGAATAATTCTCCCACTGATTAGCATATGAAGTTACCCATCCTATAAAAACTAACCATGCCAAATTTTGGCACAACATTAGCCCTCTGCAATGGCCTACACTCTGTCTGTGGAGTGTGCTTCTCTCTGAATCTGAATAAATCCACTTCTTACCTATCACTTTGTTTCTCACTGAATTCTTTCTGTGATGAGACATCAAGAACCTGGGCTTCATTAGATCCTGAAACCAGGTACTGTAGGTTTTGGCTGGGTTTGAGTCCCAGCCATGTGGGTTCAAGTCCCAAACAGGATTTTGGCTGGGTTTGAGTCCCAGTCACGTGGGCTTGATTCCCAAGCAAGGTTTCGGCTAGTTTCGAGACCCAGTCACACAGGTTTGAGTCCCAAACTGGGTTTTGGCTGGGTCTGAGTCCCAGTACACGGGTTCACAATCACATAGGTTCAAACCACAATCACAGAAAACTAACCAATCTAGTCACATGGACCACAGCCTCATCTAACTCAATGAAACTATGAGCCATGCCATATAGAACCACCCAAGACAGATGGCTCATGGTGGAGAGTTCAGATGAAATGTGGTCCACTAGAGGAAAGAATGGCAAACCACTTCAGTATGTTTGCCTTGAGACCCTCATGAACAGCATGAAAAAGCAAAAAGATAGGACACTGAAAGATGAACTCCCCAGGTCAGTAGGTGCCCAATATGCTACTGGAGATCAGTGGAGAAATAACTCCAGAAAGAATGAAGAGATGGAACCAATGCAAAAACACACCCAGTTGTGGATGTGACTGGTAATGGAAACAAGGACCAGTGCAATATTGCATAGGAACCTGGAATGTTAGGTCCATGAATCAAGGCAAATTGGAAGTGGTCAAACAGGAGAGATGGCAGGAGTGAACGTTAGCATCTTAGGAATCAGTGAACTAAAATGGACTTGAATGGGTGAATTTAATTCAGATCACCATTATATCTACTCCTGTGGGCAAGAATCCCTTAGAAAAAATGCAGTAACCATCATAGTCAACAAAAGAGTCCAAAATGCAGTACTTGGATGCAATCTCAAAACCGATAGAATGATCTCTGTTCATTTCCAAGGTAAACCAATCAATATCATGGTAATCCAAGTCTGTGCCCCGAATAGTAATGCTTAAGAAGCTGAAGTTGAATGGTTCTTTGAAGACCTACAGGACCTTCTAGAACAAACACCCCCCAAAAATGTCCTTTTCATTATAGGGAACCAGAATGCAAAAGTAGGAAGTCAAGAAACACCTGGAGTAACAGGCAAATTTGGCCTTGGAGTACAGAATGAAACAGGGCAAAGGCTAATAGAGTTTTGCCAAGAAGACGCACTGGTTATTGCAAACACCCTCTTCCAACAACTCAAGAGAAGACTCTACACACGGACATCACCAGAAGGTCAACAGCGAAATCAGATTGATTATATTCTTTGCAGCCAAAGGTGGAGAAGCTCTATACAGTCAGCAAAAACAAGACCAGGAGCTGACTGTGGCTCAGGTCATGAACTCCTTATTATCAAATTCAGACTGAATTTGAAGAAAGTAGGGGAAAAAACTAGACCATTCAGGTATGACCTAAATCATATCCCTTGTGATTATACAGTGGAAGTGAGAAATAGATTTAAGGGACTAGATCTGATAGACAGAGTGCCTGATGAACTATGAATGGAGGTTCATGACATTGTACAGGAGGCAGGGATCAAGACCATGCCCAAGAAAAAGAAATGCTAAAGAACAAAATGGCTGTCTGAGGAGGCCTTACAAATAGCTGTGAAAAGAAAAGAAGTGAAAAAACAAAGGAGAAAAGGAAAGATATACCCATTTGAATGCAGAGTTCCGAAGAATAGCAAGGAGAGATAAGAAAGCCTTCCTCAGTGATAAGTGCAAAGAAATAGAGAAAAACAATAGAATGGGAAAGACTAGAAATCTCTTCAAGAAAATTAGAGATACCAAGGGAACATTTCATGCAAAGATGGGCAAAATAAATGACAGAAATGGTATGGACTGAACAGAAGAAGATATTAAGAAGAGGTGGCAAGAATACACAGAAGAACTATGCAAAAAAGATCTTCATGACCCAGATAATCATGATGATGTGATCACACTCACCTAGAGCCAGACATCCTGGAATGTGAAGTCAAGTGAACCTTAGGAAGCATCACTATGAACAAAGCTAGTGGAGGTGATGGAATTCCAGTTGAGCTATTTCAAATCCTAAAAGATGATGCTGTGAAAGTGCTGCACTCAATATGCCAGCAAATTTGGAAAACTCAGCAGTGGCCACAGGACTGGAAAAGGTCAGTTTTCCTTCCAATCCCAAAGAAAGGCAATGCCAAAGAATGTTCAAACCACCACACAATTGCACTCATCTCACACGCTAGCAAAGTAATGCTCAAAATCCTCCAAGCTAGGCTTCAACAATATGTGAACCATGAACTTCCAGATGTTCAAGCTGGATGAAGAAAAGGGAAAAGAACCAGAGATCAAATTGCCAACATCCACTGGATCATCAAAAAAGCAAAAGAGTTCCAGAAAAACATCTACTTCTACTTTATTGACATGCCAAAGCCTTTGACTATGTGGATCACCACAAACTGTGGAAAATTCTAAGGAGATGGGAATACCAGACCATCTGACCTGCCTCTTGAGAAACCTGTATGCAGGTCAGAAAGCAACAGTTAGAAACGAATTAGAAACAGTTAGAAACAGACTCTTTCCAAATAGAAAAAGAAGTATGTTAAGGCTGTATACTGTCACCCTGCTTATTTAACATATATGCAGAGATCATGAAAAACTCTGGGCTGGATGAAGCACAAGCTAGAATCAAGATTTCTGGGAGAAATATCAATAACCTCAGATATGAAGATGACACCACACTTATGGAAGAAAGCTAAGAAGAACTAAAGAGCCTCTTGATAAAAGTGACAGAGGAGAGTGAAAAAGCTGGCTTAAAACTCAACATTCAGAAAACTAAGATCATGGCATCTGGTTCCATCACTTCATGGCAAATAGATGGGGAAACAGTGGAAACAGTGACAGACTTTATTTTTGGAGGCTCCAAAATCACTGCAGAAGGTGACTGCAGCCGTGAAATTAAAAGACACTTGCTCCTTGGAAGAAAAGCTAATACCAACTTAGACAGCATATCAAAAAGCAGAGACATTACTTTGCCAACAAAGGTCTGTCTAGTCAAGGTTATGGTTTTTTAGTAATCATGTATGGATGTGAATGTTGGACTGTAAAGAAAGCTGAGTTCTGAAGAATTGATGCTTTTGAACTGTGGTATTGGAGAAGACTCTTGAGAGTCCCTCGGACTGCAAGGAGATCCAACCAGTCCATCCTAAAGGAAATCAGTTCTGAACATTCATTGGAAGGAGTGATGCTGAAGCTGAAACTCCAATACTTTGGACACCTGATGCAAAGACCCTGATGCTGGGAAAGACTGAAGGCGGGAGGAGAAGGGGACAACAGAGGATAAGATGGTTGGATGACATCACCGACTCAATGGACATGAGTGTGAGTAAACTCCGGGAGTTGGTGATGGACAGAGAGGCCTGGTGTGCTGCAGTCCATGGGGTCGCAAAGAGTCGGACACTTGTGAGCGACTGAGCTGAACTGAACTGAACATGGGTTTAAGTTCCAATCTCTGGTAAACGGTTTCAATACCACTTCTACCCATGTGAGACAAGTTTTCATACATCTGACTCATGCTCAACTTCCATGAAACAATCTTCTATAAGAAACAACTAATTTTTAGTCAGATCTTTCCTAGAAAATAGAGAAGGGAATGGCAACCAACTCTGGTATTCTTGCCTGGAGAATTCCGTGGACAGAGGACCCTGGCAGGCTATAATCCGAGGAGTCACAAAGAGCTGGATACAACTGAGCAACTGACACCTTCACTTTCACTTTCCCTAGATAACCAAGTTTATAAGAACATTATAAACTAGGATAGAGATGTTTATTAGTGAATTATATCCTAATAATCATGATAAATACAATAATAATAAATATAATAAGTGTTTACCTTATTTCCTTATCATAGTGACTCCCATGAGGTAAATAATTTTATCTAAGGATGATATTGAAAATAATTAACAAGTGATATGGCCAACCAATCAAAACAGACAGCACACTGGTGTATACTGGCTGAAAACTCACTTGCTACAATCACCCTCACATTACAGATTTGGGAACTGGGGTTTAAAATAGGGTAGCAAATTGTCCTAGGTTATACAAACAGGAGGCCCGGGTTTGATCCCTGGGTTTGAACAATCCTCTGGAGAAGGGAATGGCCACCCACTCCAGTATTCTTGCCTGGAGAATTCCATGGACAGAGGAATCTGACGGGCTACAGTCAATGGGATCGCAAAGAATCAGACACAACTAAGCAACTAACACTTATATAAATAAATAAATATATATATATATATATATATATATAAATACACAAACAGTATGCATAGTAAAGGTAGGATTTTCTTTACATGTGATCTCACTCTAGAATTCACATTTGGTGTGTGTTTCTATAGGCCAGAGGGACTTTGTGAAACTGAAAGTTGCAATCTTGTTTCAGTTTCTTAGTCACAAACATGTCTGGGCAAGAGCAATCCACTCATACCAATCCAAAAATACTCAAAACACAGGTAAGCAAGGTTGTTTAGAAATATTTTAGTATGTTAACAGAACTTTGAAAGTAAATTAAAAGGAAATGTGAATTGCTTTGGCATCTCTCTAACCTGAGTCTCCCTTTTTCTCTCCCCATGGCTTATTCCCACACTTCCTTCTCCACTCAGGTTTCTGCTCAAAAGTTGCTTTATTGTGAGGCCGTCCTGACTACCAACAGGTTAACACAATAGCAACACTTGCCCTGCATTTCCTATCTCTCTCACCTTGCTTTACTTTTGTCCTCAGCATTTAACATCATCTCACATGCTATGTACTTAATACACTCTTACACAGATAGCTTCCCTGATAGCTCAGTTGGTAAAGAATCCGCCTGCAATGCAGGAGATCCCACTTCAATTCCTGGGTCAGGAAGATCCGCTGGAGAAGGGATAGGCTACCCACTCCAGTGTTCTTGGGCTTACCTTGTGGCTCAGATAGTGAAGAATCTGCCTTCAATGTGGGAAACCTGGGTTGGTCCCTGGACTGGGAATATCCCCTGGAGAAGGGAAAGGCTACCCACTCCAGTATTCTGGCCAGGAGAATTCCATGGACTGTATAGTCCATGGGGTCACAGAGAGTTTGACATGACTGAGCAACTTTGACTTTCACTGCATACTGTGTGTTGAATGTATTTATTTTTTATCTCCCCCAGTTAGAATGTGAACTCCACAAAGTTAAGCACTTTGTCTTGTTTGCTACTCTATCCTCAGCACCTAGAGCAGCATTTACTGGATGATGGAATGAATACTGTTTGCAAGCCCACATGATACCATAGTAAAAGCACTGACTTTAGAACCAGAGGTGGGTTGGAATCTCAGTTTGGCCACTTACTAGTTGTGTGACCTTGGAAAAGCCAACCACTTGAAGCCTCCGAGGCTGCAGGAAGAGCGAAGGCCCTGAGATGGGAGCATGCTGGACAGGATAGAGTGGCCAGGGTAACAGCAGCATGGAGAGAAGGTAGACCGTCGGACGAGATGAGACAGATAAAGGCTGAGGGGCAGATTGTGTAGGCGTGCTGAGATATTTTAAAGACTGTGAGTTTTCTTCTGGATGAGATATGAAGTCAGTCAGAGGATATGATACAAAGGAAAAACACTGTCTGTGTTAAGTTTTACAAAGACTGCTTAAGGACAAGGATGGGGGCAAAGCGACCAGTTAGGTGGCTACTGCAGTAATCCAGGTGGGAGATGATGGTGGTTTGGGTCAGATTAGTAGCAGCAAAGGTGGTGGAAGATTGTCAGATTCTGAATATATTTTGAAAACATAGCCAACAAGATTTGCTGACATTTGTGTGGGGAATGTGAGAGGAGAAAAAGGGTCAATAATGACTCCAAGGATAGCGGGGAGGACTGTGGGATGAGCAGGTATAGGACTGGAAAACCACAAATTTGCTTTCGGTCCAGTCAAGTCTGAGAAGTCTATTTGACATCCAAGGAGAGAAGTCAAGCTGTCAGTGGGAAAGACAATTCTAGAATTCATGAGAGAGTTACAGGCTAGCGATATAAATTTGAGTATTGTCAATAGATAAATCTGAGGTTTCTGTCCTGGCTGCTAGTAAGAATCACCTAAGAAGCTTTTTTTAAAATTTGTTTTAATTGTGGTAAGATGCATGTAATATTAAATTCATCGTCTTAACCATCTTTAAAAAAAATACCTAGACTCCAACTTGGGCCAATAGAAAGAGAATTTCTTGGTGTAGGGACTGGGTACCATACTTTTAACAAGTATACCAAGTGTTTTGACCTGAGGAAATGAGGAGAAACCAAAAACAAAATAGAAAAGGAATAACCTATGACATAGGAGAAAATGAGACAAGTGGAATGTTCCCAAAATTGAGTACAAAAAATATTTCAAGAAAATGGTAATGATAAACAGTGCCAGGCACTACTGATAAGTAACATGAGGACTGAAGAAAAGTCATCAGACTTAGCAAAATGTAGATCACCATTTTCCTTGACAACCCCTCTTGGGATGAATTAAAGAGATATTTTATAATGATAGGCACTATCGTATCATGTTTATTTATATTAAAAATAATATTTGGTAGTTGAAAAAATAGCACCTTTTGATATCAAAGACCATTAGAAGTTTTCAACACAGATATGTCTTGTTCATGCTTCACCCATAGTCAGGACAGGGTCAGTTAGTGATTTGGTCCCTGCCTGAGTCTCCTGCAGATGATGTGGACCAGCATATTCTTCTCTGGGCTAGAATGAAAAAGAAATCCTTCAACTTGATTACCAAGGATTGGTAATCAATCACCCAATAAACTGATAATAAACTCACCCAGCTGATAAACCAACTCAACTGATAATAAACTCACTGGGTGATAATAAACTCACCCAGCTACTCCTCATAGCTAGCCAAGCCAAAGTAAGGCAATAGAAGACTATATATAAAGAGGACAAACCAAAGTAGTCACTAAGAAAACAGGGCATTTCCTCTTTCTTTTTTTAATTTGAGAATGTGCCCTCATCCCTTCCCTCAACAACACCAAACAAATGCTTAACTTAAATAATGTCTTAAAGGTTAACCAATTTGAGCTATGCCAGACTCTGAAACAAAAAGAATTCAAAGACTTGAGCTGTCCATTGAGAAAGACCTGCTGCTCAAGTTCAAGTCCATGTCTTCCAGATGTTTCCTCCTGTCCTCCAGGGTCACTTCCTGCTTGTTGACCCTGAATCTGCCCTCAATTTATTCATGAATCTGGTTGGAGGCATCCACTTCTTACCAAGAGTCTTTCTCATGCTAAGGAGCATGAGAGGAGCATAAGCAGCTAATGCTTTTCCCACCTTACTTCCATTACCAAGGGACACAAGCTCTGATGTGGAGCAAGGATGAAATTAAAGACACAATGTAGAACATAATGTGGGGACTATATAAGGAGTTGATGTCAAAATTCTTATCTTCCATGTTATTCACTCACTTCTTGCTCTTTACCCCACCTGGATGCTGTATCTTAAACAGGCACCTAGGGTTGCTTCCTGTTCTGGAGTAGGATTTTGAAGGATATATATAGACTTCTCTCTCTATAAGGCCGAGAGGTCTTCAATAGCTCTTCTGTCCCACCTAGTTCATCAGAACAGGAGATAAGATTGGAACCTGGGGCTCAAACCTTAGTGGGTAATAAAAAGGGGAAGTTTCCTAGAGCAGATATTCTTAATCTGGGGACTATCTCTGTGGTGTGGACAAATGTTTGTGTCCCTCCAAAATTCGTAGGCGTGCATGTGTGCGTGCTCAGTCACTTCAGTCACATCCGACTCTGCGATCCCATGGACTGTAGCCTGCCAGGCTCCTCTGTCCATAGGATTCTCCAAGTAAGAATACTGGAGTGTGTTGCCATTTCTTTTTCCAGGGTATCTTCCTGACCCAGGGGTCAAACCCGCGTCTTTTATGTCTCCTGAATTGACAGGCAGGTTCTTTACCATTAGCGCCACCTAGGAAGGCCAAAGTGAAAGTGAAAGTCGCTCAGTGGTGTCAGACTCTTTGCAACTCCATGGACTATAGACAGTCCATGGAATTTTCCAGGCCAGAATACTGGAGTGGGTAGACTTTCCCTTCTCCAGGGGATCTTCCCAACCCAAGGATCAAGGCCCAGACTCCCCCATTACAGGCGGATTGTTTACCAGCTGAGCCACAAGGGAAGCCCAAGAATACTGGAGTGGGTAGCCTATCCCTTCTCCAGCGGATCTTCCTGACCCAGGAATCAAATCAGGGTCTCCTTCATTGCAAGTGGATTCTTTACCAACTGAGCTACCAGGGAAGCCCCAAAATTCATATCAGTCTGTTCAGTCGCTCAGTCGTGTCAGTTGCGACCCCATGGACTTCAGCATGTCAGGCTTCCCTATCCATCACCAACTCCTGGAGCTTTCTCAAACTCATATCCATCGAGTTGGTGATGTCATCCAACCATCTCATCCTCTGTCAGCCCCTTCTCCTCCCACCTTCAATCTTTCACAACATTAGGGTCTTTTCCAATGAGTTGGTTCTTCTCATCAGATGGTCAAAGTATTGGAGTTTCAGCTTCAATATCAGTCCTTCTAAAGGATATTTGGGACTGATTTCCTTTAGGGTGGACTGGTTGGATCTCCTTGCAGTCCAAGGGACTCTCAAGAGTCTTCTCCAATACCACGGTTCAAAAGCGTCAATTCTTCCACTCTCACATCCATACATGACTAATGGAAAAAGCAGAAGTTTGACTAGACGGAGTTTTGTTGGCAAAGTAATGTCTGCTTTTTAATATGCCATCTAGGTTGATATTAGCTTTTCTTCCAAGGAGCAAGCGTCTTTTAATTTCATGGCTGAAGTCACCATCTGCAGTGATTTTGGAGCCCCCCAAAATAAAATCTTTCACTGTTTCCATTGTTTCCCCATCTGTTTGCCATGAAGTGATGGGATGGGATGCCATGATCTTAGTTTTCTGAATGTTGAGTTTTAAGCCAACTTTTTCACTCTCCACTGTCACTTTCATCAAGAGGCTCTTTAGTTCTTCACTTTCTGCAAAAATTCATGTTGCAGCTCTAATCCATAGTGTGATGGTACTTGGAGGTGGAATCTGTGTGAGATGCAGTAATTAGAATTAGATTAGGTCATGAAAGTGGAATCTTCATGATTGGATTAGTGCTCTTCTAAGAAGAGACACAAGAGAGCTTTCTCCTCCCAGTATGTGAGCACAGAAACATGGTGGTCATCTGCAAAAGAGGAAGAGGCCCTTTATCAGACACCTAATCTGCCGCACCTTGACCTTGACCTTTCCAGCCTCCAAAACTATGAGAAATAAATGCTTGTTGTTTAAGCCACCCAGTCTAACCCAGTATTTTATGATAGTAGCCTGAGCTGACCAACACACTGGATACCTTGGATGGTTCATGGGATTCACACCCTTAGAAACTGTAAGTAACTGTCTTCAGGAAAAGATCTACAACTCTCATCAGAGACTCAAAGGACTAAATATGTGACCACTCCCCCAGGCCCCCGCAAAGTCTACTGGCTTAGACCGTCTCTTGTGTTTCTATCCTGTCAAATTATAGGAAACTTAAGGATTGGGATCTCAGTCTTGGCCTTCATTCCTACTTGAAGACCTGACCCATACCCAGGAGTACTAAAAAATATGATGAAATGAAAAAGTTCAACGGAATACACACATTTTCTTTATCCAATCTTGCTGATGTCCACCCGAAGACGTTTATTATTCACAATAAATCATAGAGTTCAATCTGCTTACAATTGTTAACATATACTTGGGTTACTTTTTCTGTAAGCTTTTAATAATAGCAACCTTAGATTCAAAGGATGATAAGTCATTCAGCCTAATCCTATCCCTGCTTTCCCCTCTCACTGCAGTACACCACCACCCCCACATCTCCACTCCCAGACTCAAATTGTGAGGCTGCACCATGACAGGCAGCCTAGATTAGGAGTAGGCCTGGTTTTCCAGGGTAACATGATTATCAGGCCACCTGGAGCCAGCCAATCAACATGCTCCTAACAAAAAAAAGGGAACCTATCAGGGGAAAGCTGAAAAGCCTGCGAACGCCCAAGTTTGAACAAAAGCCCACGAAAGTTTGTACCAATAAAATTGCTTTGCAAACATGTAACCAATCCACTTAAGCCAGCTACTAACGGCTTATGCATACCTTATAAATTTGGGTAACCGCCTCTGCTCAGGGCTTTCTGACCCTGCACCACTGCGTTGGTTGCGGCAGTAAGCCCTGACTCGAGTCAGCAATAAACTTCCCTTTTTTGCGAGTTGCATTGTCTTGGAAGCCTTCTCTCTTCCTGCTCGGGGATTCGGACATCGGGCATAACAAAATGCATTCCCACACCTGCAATGAGGAGAACTGGGTTCAATCCTGGGTCAGGAAGATCCCCTAGAGAAGGGAACAGCTGCCCACCCCAGTATTCTGGCCTGGAGAATTCCATGAAGAGAGGAGCCACTGTAGACTGTGGTCTATAGTCCATGGGTTTACAAAGAATTGGGCACAATTGAGCAACTGGTTTGATTTTCAAAGTCAAACATAATTTTTTGGTGGTTAACTGTGATTAATTTTCTATTCCACTGAATCTATCCATGGAGCAGCAACTTTGGAACAAAAGGTAGCCTGACTGTCTTGCATTGTATGGACTGTATGGCAAGAGTTGAGAGACAAGTATCATTGTAGTACGGAGGGAAAAAATTTTCAGAAAAGGAGACCAAGAAAAATATGACTCATTATGGGTGAACCTTGAAAACATGAAAGAAACCAAACACAAAAGGCCACATTTTGTATCATTCTGTTTACATGAAATGTTGAGAAAAGGCAAATCCACAGAAACACAAAGTAGATTAGTCGTTGCTAGGAGCTGAGTGAAGGGGAATGGGGAGTGACCACTAATGGGTATGGGGGTTCCTTCTGGCAGGGGTGGGGGTGGGGGGTGGGTCGGAGCAGGACACAATAAAAATGTTTTTGGAATTAGATAGCTGTGGTGGTTGTACAACTGTGATATACTAAAACCACAGAGTTGCATACTTTAAAAGAGTGGATTTTATGGTATATGAATTATATCTCAATTTTAAAAAGAAGAAAAAAGAAAAAGATGTAAAGATTCATTACAATTATGACTATATCTCTTATCTGACAATCAATTTTGGAGCATAGCCTTGAGATGTTTATTATATATGCAGTTCTATGCTGTTTAACCTCTTCTCCATCCTAATGGAAATCTTTTTTATTGGTTTTTCTGTTTATAAAACAATGTATATGCACTGTTTAAAATTCTGAAAATACAAGAGAGTGCAAAGAATAAGATAACTTGAAAAGCCACCAACCATTCTGGTGTATATTTTTTGAGATAACTTTTCCGTGTACGTGTAACAAGAGAAATATTTGAAACGTATACCAATGTGTTTTTCTCTTTTGCACTTCCTTGTATGTCAAGGATTCTTACAGCAGGAATGCAAAAATTGGAAAAAAAAGTCAATGTTCAGCTTTTTTACTTCTAAAATAAGATTTTTGGTCAGACATTAAGAGTTTTGAAAACTCAACTTTGAGAACAGAGAAAAATATTTTTTTTAATGATTTTATTCCTCATTAACACAAGAGACAGAGCCAATCAACTAAATCAGAGAGTTTTACTAAAAGCCAGGACTAGAGAAATCTCAGAATGAGGGGAGTGCACTTGTGAGAGTAGGGGAAGGAGGGGAACTTTGGCTCAGAGGACTATGGGAAAAAGAAGAAACTAGGGGAAGAGGAAGTAGACAGTCAGACTGGTGTATTCTGACTGCCGCTTCCTGGACTGAATCCCTGGAGGAGAAATCATGTTGGACAGATTGACAAGTAAGTGAAAGGCGAAGGAGCCTTTGCCTTCCCTGCTGAAAAACCCAGGAGGAGACTGCAGTTCAGGGAGATGGGTTAGGGGGTGAGCAACAGCAGAACAACAGTTACCAGCTAGAAGAGGCTGAACAGCACACTCAAACTGATCCTGGCTCCACTGTGAGGTAGAAGGGACCTCCCCAAGGGGGAATCCAAAGACTAGTAGAACATTAGTTGAGGAGCAGCTGGTGTGCAACGATCAGACCAGCTACCCTGCATTGGAAACCAGACCCCACCAGATGCCGTGAGGATGGGTGAGAAACTCCATGCATAGATGCCATTGTTGCCAGGCAGAGGGTAGGCGAGAACCAGCCTTGTTAGGAAATTGAACTTTGAATTAATAAATATTTACCTGATAGAGAACATTTTACATCAAAATAGACTGTTAAACCACAAGAGACTATTTAATCTGGAGGAGGCTGAGATAACTTTAATTGGACAGGTGGGCGTGTATGAAATTAGATTTGTTAAGAAACGTAAAGAAGCCACATGCCTCTGTGTAGGGCAGTGTTCCCACTCCAGATCTTATAAATATGTTTAGTAAAATGGAATGATTGAAAATGAATAAAGGCCTATGAATATGTTTAGCATACATGCTTTTATAACCTGATGTTTTTCGCTTTACAATACTAGGGGTTTTGCTGTTTATTACATTTTCTTTCCCCCAGATAGCTATAAATATCTTGAGGACAGAATGTTGTTTTCTATTTCTTTGTATCTACCTCAGTACCTAGCACAAAGCAAACACTCCATGTCCTCCATGTCACAGCCACCTAAAACACTTCTAGTTCTCCCCCTACACACATGAAATTAAAAAAACTAAAAGCTAGCAGATAGTTTAGAAGAAAGGGCCAGTGGGAAGAGCACTGAATGACTATCTGAGTTCCTGTCTGATCAGTCACTGACTTTAGGCAAGTTACTTGACCTCTTGCCCTCGCTTTCTCTGCCTTTAAATCCTAAGTGAAGTCGCTCAGTCCTGTCCAATTTTTGCGACCCCATGGACTGTAGCCCACCAGGTTCCTCCGTCCTTGGGATTTTCCAGGCAAGAGTACTGGAGTGGGTTGCCATTTCCTTCTCCAGGGGATCTTGCCAACCCAGGGATTGAACCTAGGTCTCCTACTTTGCACGCAGACGCTTTACCATCTGAGCCACCAGGGAAGCCCCTTAAATCCCAAATGTGAGATAATATGCCCTCACTACCTTACCATGCATGTGTGAGACTAAAATAAAGAAATGTACACTTAATTGCTAGGAAGAGAATGCAAAATGCTCAAATACAATGTTTAATCCAAATCTGACTTTACCAGTGGCCTGGGACTAGAATACCAAAGTGCTTGAGATAAGGCTTTGTTTGCTGGCTTCTCTCCTCCCATAGCCTTCCTCCAAATCCATTGCTATGGTGGCCTTTCCACTCCTCCCCCACCCCCACCTAACCCCCATGGTTGTTCTCTGGCTCCTGCCAGACTGGAGTCAATGATCTCCCAGGAAATACCTATTTTTAAAGAACAACTGAAAGATTTTTACTTAGCTGACTTGTGATGCTTTCCTGGACACAGATGGAAAAAAGTTATTTAGAGACAGGAAAACAATAAGGGCGTTTTTTATTCTAACCGTGATTAAAGATCATTAATTCTTTCCACTTCATCAGTTCTCAGGTCTTACAGATCTTGACTGAAAACAAGTAAGAGTAAGGATTTTCTCCACACACCAATAGTCTTAACCAATGGCCTAGGTAAGCTGTGTAACCAGGACTTCACCAGGCGAAGCACTGCAACTTGATTCCTAAGCAGGAGGAATCCGGTGTCATGCTCTCTGGTATGTGGAATATGGTTCTGGATCCTCAATAAAACCCCAGCTTTGCCTCCAGGGGTTTCAAAATCTAAAGCAAGCATGATCCTGAATAATTCTTTGTTGCTTTCTTTAAAAATCCAATTCCAATTTAAGTACCTTTCACTATTGAAACAGATCTCTGGGAAGTATCTTCTTGTAAAGTAAGAAATATTTTTAAATGTTGAACAATTATTCATTCACTTAGGACACATTAAATGAGTACTTGTTATGTACCAGGAGCTGTGCTAGGTCCTGGGATAGAAAAAGAATCAAGCTCAGTTTAGTAGGGGAAAAATTGTTCTACTGTAGAAAGTAAATCATAAATATTCACTGGCCAAGAGGAAGGAGGACCCAGAGCACACAAGATAGGTGCTTCAGGTAAGACTTCACCGAAGGCGCCCTTGAGCTGGTTATTTTCTTTCATGCAGTCATACCGCAAATACTCACTGCACTCACTGTGTATCAGGCATTGTTCTAGGTACGGGGAATACAGTACTGATCAAAACAGATCAAAATCTCTGCCCTCATGAACTTACATTCTTGTGTAGACGATAATGAAGACAAGTAAATATAAGGCTTCTTTATCTAACGAGCAAAAAGTGCTAAGGAAGAAAAATTAAACCACAATTGCAAACTTGAAATTGTAGATGAGAATGCTGTGGAAGGTCTCTCTGAGAAGGCAACTCTCAAGAAAGTGTGAGAACAAGCCCTAGGGATACCATGGGATGATAAGGCAGAGGGAACAGGAAACACAAAGGCCTGAAGTAGACAAGTCCCTGAAGTAGACAAGTCCATGGATATTTTGAGGAAAAGCAAGGCCAGTGTGTCTAGAGTAGAATGAGTGTGGGAAAGAGGAGTGGGAACTGAGTTTTGAGAATCAACTGATGAGAAAGAGGGCAGACTTTGGAAAGGAAGTCATTGAAAGTTCGGAGCAAGAAACTGAGAAGATGACTGCATGAAAATGATCCCGGGGCAAGAGCAAGACAAGACCAATTGGAGGTCATTGCAGTAGTCGAGATAAAAGATGGTAGTTTGGACCAGCATAGTGGCAAAGGAGAAGGTGAGAAATAGTCATTTTCTGAATATATTTTGAAGGAAGAGGCAACATGATTTGCTGATAGGTTCGATGTGAAACGTGGGACAAAGAAACCAGAAAAGCACCAAAGTTTTTGGCCTGACCAACTACAAAGATGGAGTTGCCATCAACTGATATGGAGCAGAGTGGAAGGACTTGGTTTAGGAGGATAAATCTAGAATTCAACTTTGAACATGTTTTGTTTGAGACATTAATGCTATCTAGAGGTATGAAAGAGTTTTATATTTGGGACCAGTGTTCAGAACAGAGTTTGAGTATAGAGACATAAATCTGGGCACTGTCGGCACATAGATCAAACTTAACACCATGAGTTTGGATAAAATCACCTAGAGAGAATAAGGATATAAAAGGGAATAAAGAAAGAAAAGAAAAGTGTTTCTGACAGGGGAAAACATGTGAGGACAAGAAGGTGAGGACAGAAATTAGTTTAGCTAAGTTAGACAGGAATTGACAAACTTTTCTGTAAAGAGCTAGTTAAATATTTAGATGTATATTTAGATAAGTATTTTGTGGGTCATACCATCTATGTCACAACTAATCAGCTCTGTCATCATAGCACAAAAGTAGTCATAGACAACACCTAAATGAATGAGAGTGGTTGGGTTCAACTGAAAATTTATTTATGGATGCTGGAAGTTAAATTTAACGAGTCACAAATTATTACTCATCTTTTCATTCTTTTCATCCATTTAAATATGTAAAAATCATTCTTAGCTCATAGGCTGTACAGAAAGAGGCAGCAAGCCAGATTTAGTCCTCTGGCTATAGTTTGCCAACTTCTGAGCTACAATATAGGGTACAATCAGGGAACAGTTGAAAATGAAATTGCAGAAGTAGTCAGAATTCACGTCATGGATGAGAAATATTAGATATAAAGTGACTGGTACAGGGTATGTACTCAATAAATGGTAGATATTATTGATCTGATGTGTCACATAAAGGGAAATAGCAGACAGCTTTAAGGAAGTGAGATTTATAGTCAAAACTAAGACCTACAATCATAGGATTTAGCAATAACTAAACCAAGAGAAGTAAGAGGCTAAATTAGGCCTTAACTGAAATGATTTTGGAGATGAACTTGAGGGGTCCCAAAGGTACCAAGCAAGACATCTTTGGTGATAGGTACTGTAAAAATACACACATGGATGATAAGATGTAATGGTACTTTAATTTTACAAAATGTGCGTGGAAATTCATTGTGGCTGCAGGCATGATTCATTTGCAGTCCATGAATTAAGATCTTAAATCATTAATGCAAAAGACACTTCAGTGAATGAACCATATTTCTGGGATATAGGAGCTTCTTTAATTATATGCAAGCTTATCAAACCAGAGATAAACATGATGTATCAATATATCTTAGGCTTTCGTTGTGACTCAGCTGGTAAAGAATCTGCCTGCAGTGAGGGAGACCTGGGTTCGATCTCTGGGTTGGGAAGATCCCCTGGAGAAAGGAACAGCTACCCACTCAGTATTCTGGCCTGGAGAATTCCATGGACTGTATACCTAGAGAATTCCATGAACTGCATAGTCCATGGGGTACCAAATAGTTGGATATGACTGAGTGACTTTCACTTTCACTTAATCAATATATCAGAATCACCAAGCAGAATACAGGCTATGTAGTAAGGTGAACTACTAATACTAGTCCTCTTCCATTAAACCACCTCCCTACTTGCAGGACAGGTTGGGTTTACTTATTCTGTTCCTGGTCAGTTGGGTTAAGAGGCCCTTAGCTGTACTGGGCCTTACTCTTCTCTTCTAATAGTATATTTATATTTTTGAAAGCTAGGGAACAAATTGCTTACCTTTTGGTTCCTTTCAGTTAATTTTAATAAAAAAAAACAATTGCCCAATGACCTGGCCTGTAAGATCTCTATTTTTCATTTTTTTAAAAATAAGTTTTATTTTATTGCACCATAGATATAAGACATGCTCATGGTAGACAATACAGAAACTATTGAAAAGGAGTAGTATAGTCACATGGTAGTGAAGAATCATCCCTGTATTCCAAGAAAATCACAGAATTTTGAATTTTTTTCTCTATATAATCATTATTATATTTTACATTTCTAAATTTTTCTGCCACCACAAAATTTCAGCTCTCAGCCTGCCATAAGAATAACCCGAAAACCCTAGAATATATTAATACAACTATGAGATGTTTTTCTTCTTCAGTACACAAAATAAAACTTCATAGTCCATCAACAATATATGATTAAGATTTTTGAGGATATGCTTTAGCACTGTTTGTTGAATACTTAAAAATAAAAATCAGCATTCCATTATTAAGAACAGCTGGCTGTGACTCCTCTGCAGTTTTTGTTTTATGGTCTCTTCTGATTCTTAGCTGTAATTAATTTACTGGAAAGATTGAACAGGGCTGAATTAACAATGCAAACACAGTTGTACGATAAAAGTCTGTTATTCTTCATGTCTTTATTTTTAATCAAAACCATTTTTCAAAAAGGCTATCAGATACAGATAAAATTATACTATTATGTGGCAACTATAAACTCCATTTAACCACAATAAAAACACTCTCAAGAATCAACTGACAATATTTACTGCAATATTTAAAATGGATAACCTACAAGGACCTACTGTATTTTGTAGGGAACTCTGCTCAGTGTTATATGGCAGCTTGGATGGGAGCGGAGTTTGGAGGAAAATGGATACATGTATATGTATGGCTGAGTTTCTTTGCCGTCCACCTGAAATTATCACAACATTGTTAATTGGCTATGTGCTGCGCTGTGCTGAGTCGCTCAGTCACGTCCGACTCTTTGAGACCCCATGGACTTTAGCCCACCAGGCTCCTCTGTCCATGGGATTCTAGGCAAGAATACTAGAGTAGGTTGTCATGCCCTCCTCCAGGGGATCTTCCCAACCCAGGGATCAAACCCAGGTCTACTGCATTGCAGGAGGATTCTTTATCATCTGAGCCACCATCGGCTATACTCCAAACCAAATAAAAAGTTTAAAAAAATTTTTTTAATTAAACTTAAAAAAAAAAGAATCATCTTACAGTTTACAAATGAACTTTAAGGAATATTTGACTAAATAAAAATCCCAGTGTAACAAGGCATTGCCTTTAAGAATTGTTTAGAAAGGAACGAGAGCTATGATAATAAATTAACGTGTGGCTATTGAGCATTTCCTGACTCTTGCTTCAGTTCTCATAATTCTGTCTTCCCCTTCACAATATTATTGTTGTGATGGGGAAAATGTACATGTTGTTAATGATTTCTGCGCCTGTTGTTTTGCCTACATTCTCTAGAAAGCCCTTTCAGTGCTGTTCTTTGGAATCAGGCTTTACATGTTCATTCCAAGTGAAAGTTGGGCCTTTGCCAGTGATTTCAATGTCAGTGTCAATTGTTAGGGTTCAAGAACGGTTCTGTGAAAGGCAGTTTAGTATAGAAGAAAGAGTAAGGCACTGGAGTTCCGAGTCCTAATTCTGACCCTGACACCTATTAGTTTTGTGTCCCTTAGCTATTTACTTAAACCAACTAAGGTTTTGTTCCTTAACTGTAAAATGAGAATAATAACTGCCCTGCCTATCTCTCAGGATTGTTGTGAGGACAAATAAAATACTGCAAGTGAAAGTGCTTTTTCAAAATGCTAAGTAAATATCAAGCTTTTATGTCTGTGGTTATATATGTAAATATATAATACATATAAAAGTATTTAATAATTTACTATTTCAACCAATTTAGGTGTTTGACATTAGGAACATTCATAGTGTTGTGCAACCATCAGCATGATTCTTCTCCAGAATTTTTTTCATATTTCCCAAATTTAAACTCTGTCCATTTAAAAAATAACTCCCCATTCCTCCCCCTTCTCAACTTCTGGCAACCACCAGTCTATCTTCTGTTTCTATTGATTTGGCTAGTCTAAATAGTCATACAAGTGAATCACACAAAATTTGTCCTTTTGTGTCTGACTTATTTCACTTAGCATGACATTTTCAAGGTTCATCCATGTCGTAGCATGTATCAGAATCTCCTTCCCTTTTAAGACTAAATAATATTTCATCGTATATGTAAACCACATTTTGTTTATCCACTCATCTGTTAGTAGACATTTGGGTTGTCTCCCCCTTTTGTCTATTGTAAATAATTCTGTTATGAACACTGGTGTACAGATATCTGTTCAAGTTCCCCCCTTCAATTCTTCTGGATACACACCAAGTAGTAAAATTCTTGGCTCAAATGGTAACTCCACTGTTAATTTTTTGAGCAATTTTCATACTTTTTTCCATAGAGACTGTACCATTTTACATTCCTACCAACAGTGCAAAAAAGTTCTAATTTCTCTTACATCTTTACCAACACTTGATATTTTACGTATGTAAGAACCATTCTAATGATTGTGAAGTGGTATCTCATTGTGGTTTTAATTTGTATTTTCCTGTGTTTAGTGACATTGAGTATCTTTTCATGTGCCTATTGGCCATCTGTATACCTTCTTTGGAAAAACGTCTATTCAAGTCCTTTGCCCATTTTTCAACTGGGTTGTTTGGGGTTTTTATTGATTTTGAGTTGTATGTATTCTTTTGTATTCCAGATATAAATCCCTTGTCAAGGATATGATTTGCAGGTGTTTTCTCCCATTCTCTGAGTTGTCAAATATTTTTATTTTTATTCATGTACCAAATTTTACTTGTAAAATATGCTCAATCCTTCAGTAATGAGCTTTAGGAACTCATAATATGCTCCCAAATAGAATTCTTCTATATAAACATAATACCATAATTTAGAGACCAGAAGAAAAATTTTGATAGGTAAATTTTTTCTTCTGATTTAAGAAATAAGAAAAAATATTTTAAACTTCTCCTACTCACAACCTGTCTCAGTAAGATATTTTTTTAGCAAGTTGAAAAGTAATTTTCTTTACCTGCTTACACAAGAACTAAGTAGATTAACAAATTTGACAACAGAATGCTAAAGCTGTATATACTTGAGGGGAGAATATAGAGACACTTTAAAAAAATAACATTGCTTGTGCCTTGCCATTCACCAGCTACAAAGGAAAAATGAACAAGCCATATCCTAGAAGAGAATAATTACCCTCTCCAGGTTAACTGTGTAGATGGAAATAAAACTCAAAAAAATATTGAATACTTACAGGTCTTTCATTCAATCATTTATTTCATGAGTTTGTCAGACTTGGCTCTGTGTTAGGTACTGGAGACACAAAAATGAAAGGATACAATCCCTGCCCTCATGGGGCTCTTGTGCAAGTGGGAAAAACAAATGACCAAGAAACAGACAACTACAATACAATATGATGAGTACCAGGGTGCTCCAAGGAGTGTTTCCATCATGGATAATTCACAGTTAACTGCTGTGAGGAGTATCTCAGAAGTATCAAGCTCATATGTAAGGATTTACAAAATCCATTAGGAATATAAAACTTTAGAAAGGTTCATTACTGTTATTATATCCTTGGTATTCTTTAAGTAACAGAGATAGGGTGTATAAATCACATAGGATCTGGGGTCTAAATTTTTAAATTTGTTTTCATTATAAAAAAATTATGCATTCTTGTTGTAGAGAATGCAAGCAATAAGAACTCACCAGAGGTAACCTTCATGATAGTTCGCTATGTTCTATCTCATCAAAGACATTGACTGTAAAGTGAAAAGTGAAAGTGAAGTCGCTCAGTCACGTTCAACTCTTTGCGACCCCATGGACTGTAGTCTACCAGGCTCCTCCGTCCATGGGATTTTCCAAGCAAGAATACTGGATTGGGTTGCCCTTTCCTTCTCCAGATCTTCCCGACCCAGGTATTGAACCCAGGTCTCCTGCATTGTAGGCAGACGCTTTACCATATGAGCCAACAGGAAGCTCTATTGACTGTAAGATGCATCCTAAATTCAGAAGTGCTAAAAAGTGGAGAGAGAAAAAAAGAATTTCAGTAAGCACTTGAAGCCTTGGGTCTATATGAAGAGAGGGCAGAAGCACCAAGGCAGTCCTGAGCAAATTGTACAGGAAAATCAGCAGAACTCTGGCTTTCATATTAACAGGTTTACATTCATTTTTATACTAACATGTTGAACTTCTGGGCACTGCATATTGCATTAAGAAGTAGGATTCCAGAAATCCCTGGCTCTTAGAAAATGCTCCCAAAATTTACGTTATCAGAGCTGTCCTTAGTAGCTTAACTGAGTAAGTTAAGGAATATGATCCTCACCGTTCCAAAGTCTTAGTCTGTATTACTCAAGTGAACCTTTGCCTGGAAGGAGATAAATCTCTAGTTTCTGAAGCACTAGTCAATAAATATATATTGATCCCACATGGAACTTATCAGACATGAAAGAGCATACAGTTTTTTTTCATTCATCATCCCATATTTGTTTTCTCTTCTAAAATTCAAAGGGTTTTAGGGAATGAAAAATGTGATGTAACCTGTCTAACTGCCCGTTCTCTGTTCTCTTTGTTTTAGAAACATGGAGGAGCATGGTAAAACACAGTACAACAGGAAGACCTGTGTAGGGAGACCTAGGTGCTACTACTAATTAGATGTGTTGCTGCTGTTTAGGCACTAAGTCGTGTCTGACTCTTTTGTGACCCCATGGACTGTGGCCCTCCAGGATCCTCTGTCCATGAGATTTCCCAGGCAAGAATACTGGAGTGGGTTGCCATTTCCTTCTCCAGGGGATCTTCCCAATCCAGGGATCAAACCTGCTTCTCTTGTATTGCAGATAGATTTTTTTTTTACTGCTGAGCCACCAGGAAAGCCCAATTAGATGTGTAATTTTAGATAAATCACTTAACCTCTCTAGACCTCTGTTTCTTATCTCTAATTGCTCAATCTAGTCCACAGGTTATTGTGCAGATCAAAAGAAATCATAAATGTAAAAGCACTTCAAAAAATGTAACACATGCATATTATAAGGTATTATTAATACATACACTTATTATTAGTCTGCAATGTCAACATTAGACTAAAGCAAGAGAAGCCCTTGCCCTGAGCCCTGTACTTCAGAGGGCCCTGCATACAAATTTATTAAATATCCATTAACATGTTCCTAGAAAATATGGCCTCATCTCTGACAGCAGCAACAACATTCCTTGGAGTGATTCAGAGATTATATACAATATTTTCTGGATCTGACCCAAAGTGGATCATCTTGATTAAACACATCGAATCTGACCTCCCAGCTACTCTGGGTTAAAAATGGAGATGCCATTTAAATACTGTCAGAGCAGTTAATTTAGACAGGGGAGTGAGTATACTAGGAGAATTAAGTGAGACAATAGAAGATTCTCAGATAAATAAGGAATTATGGTCTGTGGAGAAAAAATTTTTTTATTTTGTGCTAACCACAGTTATTTGGTACGGGCTGTGCTTGCTGTTAATGATGTTAGCAAACATTTACAAAAGATACAAACAGATCTAAGTTTGCCTACTTCACTTTTTAAATAATTTAAAATACTTTAAAATTTTTTAGAGAAAATTATTTTCCTAAATAGATTTTAAATGTGACATACACAACAAAAGTGACATTCCAATAAGACAAAAGAAAATGGGAACAAGGAAATAAAAACACTTACATGATTATAAAGACATTCACATTCAAGTATATATCTATATAATAATCACATGTATTAGTATATAAATATGTGTTTATATTAATATGTGTGTATGTATGGGCATATATACACATATTCTACTTTCAAAACATGCTAAATGAAGTATAGCCTCCTATGAAGATAGACATGAACAAACTGAACCACATATTTTTCTTTTTTTATGATATCCCAACATTAAAAAATTTGAAAGAAGAATTTAACACTTTATGGACAAAGATACTGCTTAAAGACTGGTAAAAAAATCATGTGATACAACTTATAGGATAAAATAAAAAATTTCTAGCATCTTCTGTGATAATGATTATCATTGCAACCCCATTAATATGTTTGAACACAATGTGTAAAATTCATGGTTTATTTCCAAATATAAATATTGATTTAGAATTTTTATTGACAATTTCAGCTGCTATTGCCTCAGCAGAATAAAATTTCTCCAATTCTATTGAGACAAATTTTAAAAACATCTAATATTAAATGACTATTCTTCACATGAAAATATTATTAAGGTTAATTTTTAAGATGTCCTCTTTTCTAAGGATTCATATTGATACATTCATGAATGAAATGATATGTCTAGGATTTGCTTCAACATAATTGGATAGAGTTGAGGAGTTTAGATAAACCAAGATTGACCAAGAGTTAACACTTGCTGAAGCTGAATGATAGGTACATGGGATTCTTTATATTTACATTTGTCTTTTTCCATGGTAAAAAGCTAAACAGAAAAAAACTAAATACATTGATACAAGAAAAATTACCTATTTTGCTGTTAGTGTCAACAGAACACAAATTTCATATAACATTATAATTAATGACTTTCCTGGAAAAAATAAAATGCATAGAATAAGTATATGGTAATTTATAATTACCTGTTTATCTTATTCCTCATCCAAACATCACCAATCCATCCATAAAATGCAAATATATAATATTAAGTGCAATCATTTTTTAGCTGACAATCATATTTATCTGACTTTCAATCATATTAAAAAATTGCTTCATACACTAAAAAAATTTTTTTTGTCAAGGAAGGTGACTAGAACACATGTATTTAATTTATTTATTTTTAGCTTGATTTATAATTTTTAATGATTTAGACCTCTTGTTTGGAGCCCTCTACTTGTACTCTTGTCCTGGGTACTAGAAATGCTAGGGACCAGCATATTCTCAAAATTTCCCTTTTATTCTTAATTTTAACAACTGAGACAGTTTGGATGGAGACACTGGAATACTGCTTTATTCAACTTATAATTGTCTTTCCCTGTTTATTTTAGAAAAACAATTGTGTAATTATGCTAAACATCACAAACAGAACTCGTATATCTCAAAACATTTTACCCAAAGCAGAAACCACAGTGTTCCTGATTATATTGACACTCTGCCCCTCTCCACAGACCAGTGACCAAAGCAGTCATCATCTCGTTAGCAAGAATAGGTAAGATCAAGTTACAGTCTTTTGGGGGAAGACCTTAGGGATGGTTTGAGATAACTGATCATCCATATCAAAGTTATTCTGTAGAAAGTTCTGCTAATAACCTTAATTTTTTTTGTCTAATACAAATATTAGGCTTTAGGACAACTTGTGTAGAAAGAAAGCTTAAGATCCCCTATCTTTTTTTTTAATTTATTTTTTAATTGAAGGATAATTGCTTTACAGAACTTTGTTATTTTCTGTCAAATATCAACAAAGATCCCCTATCTTTTATATCATGAAGGAATTCAGTTTCGTATTTCCTTTATATCCAATCCTGAAACTTCTTTAGGTGAGGGGATAATTATCTGGTCAACAGTTATTAGTCCACAAAACCAACTAACAATTTGTTTTGTCTAACCTGTTCACATTTTCCTACACCAGAGCCCTCTGTTTGAATTAACTGTGCATGTGTATATGCTCAGTGATGGAATCCACGTCTCTTCTGTCTCCTGTATTGGTAGGCAGTGCCACCTCGGAATTAACTGTATGATAGCTCAAATATCCACATGGAGCAACATTTTCTGACTCACGAAAGAGCTTCTTTCCAGTAAGGTATGTTCATATGACATCTCTCCAATTCTAAGACATTTTTTATTTAGGATTGACCAAAGATGTAGTAAGCACTTTTTTAGGAGGAAAAAAAAATAAAAACAAAAGAAAGACTGTAAAGTTAACTCAAATTTCAGAAACATTGAGATGGGGGTCGGGGGGCAAGGAGTATGTCTTGGAACTGAGGAAACACTTAACTAGGGTTTTCTTAAAGTACACTTTAGAATTAAGAAAGTTATTATAATTCTTATGGGAAGCTGTGAGGAACGACAGGAGCCAGAGAAAGAGGTACATGTGGGTCATTATGTAGAAGCAGCATGGTGGCCCTCAGCTCTGGTCATAAAAGGACCTAACAGGAAGGACACCCAGAGTGGAGAGAAAGAGGCTTGAGAGTAGGCATCATGGGTAACGCAGGCATTGGCCTTAAAGACACAGTATATCAGGAAATTTGCCTGTGGCTGGTTTTGCTTCCAAACAATCCTAAATAACCAGGAAACTACAAAAAGTGATTAAGTTATGCCCTCACTTCTGTACTTCCTTACCTTAGTTTATTATCAAAACCTAACCACCAGGCAATGCAGGGCCTTTCAGTTAGCCTTCTTGAGAAATAGGACTGAGTAGTCTATGTTCTGAAACATTTAAAATTATATTTAATATTATGTTTATAAATCTAAATGTAAATAGTGGAATGTTAAAATATTTTTTAATTCTATGTATTCAGTTCAGTTCAGTCGCTCAGTCGTGTCCGACTCTTTGCAACCCGGTGAATCGCAGCACGCCAGGCCTCCCTGTCCATCACCAGCTCCCAGAGTTTACTCAAACTCATGCCCATCGAGTTGGTGATCCATCCAGCCATCTCATCCTCTGTCGTCCCCTTCTCCTCCTGCCCCCAAGCCCTCCCAGCATGGGGGTCTTTTCCAGTAAGTCAACTCTTTGCATGAGGTGGTCAAAGTACTGGAGTTTCAGCTTCAGCATCAGTCCTTCCAGTGAACACCCAGGACTGATCTCCTTAATGCAAAATGTTTTGAGACTAAATACCAGAGGGTATAATCATTAGGTGTTATTGTGTTTACCCAATAATTGGTTTCTTGCCTATAACAGATGAATCTGTTTCAGAATGGAAAAATAAATTAAACAGAAAACAAATTCCCTATATAAAGGTCGTATGAGTTCTTCGTAACCAGGAATGAAGTATTACAGTACATTTACTGCGCACCTGGTATTTAGTTCAGGTGACTTGCTTCACTCTGTAAATGTCAAAAACTAGCGTTTGTAAGTCTGAACTATCATAATGGTCACTTTCATGTACTAATCTCATCCTGATTCTGTAACTGGAAAAAATGACTAAAAATCATGAACACTATGTGACTAAATAGGAGAAATAAGTATTCTTTAACAGTTTGGGAATAGGAATAGTGTTTGAAGAGGGAGACAGGAAAAGAGGGATTCTGGACCTTCTTGGCAGTTTTGATTCTATCTTCAGTGGTTCCAAAATCTAAGAGGGACAGGATGCTACAAAAATCTTTAATATCTCTATCTTCCTAATTCCTAGTTCCTGTCTCAGTAGAGAACATTTCGGTCTGTATGTATTGTTCTATTTCTTAAGCCCTGGGTAAGAGGATGTCAGATGGTAAACAAAGGAATTGCCTCCTTCATTCACTGAGCTATTATGAGTCAGGCACCGTGCTGGGTGTCTTGGAACCAAAGGTAGCTAAGGTAACATTCCTGCTGTTGAGAAGCTTTCACGTGATGAGGGGAAATCAGTCAGGAATTGAGACTAGAACAAGGAAATAAGTCATTAGGTCACTGGTATTGATTATAGGTATATACCAAACAAGATTATTTAAATCAGCCTGTGGTGTATGTCTTGAGGGTAGGGGATAGAACATCAGTGGTGTACTGGAATTTAAAGTCTCAACCAGGACTCCCCTGATGGTCCAGTGGTTAAGAATCCACCTACCAATGCAGGGGACACGAGAGCTTGATCCCTCATCTGGGAAGATTCCACAGGACTGGGAGCAACTAAGGCACCACAACCACCGAGCCCAAGCTCTAGGGCCCGTGCTCTGCAACCGGAGAAGCCCAAATTCCACAACTAGAGTAGCCCCCACTGGCCACAACTAGAGAAAGCCAGCACACAGCACCAAAGACTCGGCACAGCCAAAAAGAAACTAACTAATTAGTTAAAATGAATAAATAAAGTCTCAACCAAAGAGCAGGGATTAGCCAGATGAAGTACAGCAAAGGAATATGGAAGAACCTTCTGGCAGAAGACACAGAAATACAACTGGCAGAAACTGGTGAGTCATTATTTGGGGGTTGGATCAAAAAGAGAAAGAAGAATCTCATAGATCATAAGGTAGAAGCTGCAAAGGTGTAGGCACAGCAGTCAAAATCAAGTGTCAGTCAGATTTCTCTTCTGCCAACTTTGCTTTGGATAATGCCCCTCCCCTTGTTAATGGGTTCCTTTGTCCTTACCCAAGTCATGGCTTGTAATCTGGCTCCAATAACTAACCTCACTCTTCTGGGTTTGGCACTTTGGCAGGTGACCACCTTTTTTAGCTTCCTCTTGCTTTCCATCCCTGACATTCATTCCTGTTAAACTCTTTCATTCTGTGCATTTTGCTGCTTGTGTGGCAAGTGTTCCAGATGCCTAACACCCAGTTAAATTAAACTTAGTTTTATATATATTGATTTTCCTTTGCTAGAAAGAATACACTTACCCCAAATAAGAGCTCTCTTAGTTTTTGCTTTTGTAATGATTTTTAAAGAAATGGACAAGCGCCAGGGGCTAAGGGCCAAGAAGTCAATAATAATGATAATAGCTACAAGCGTGGATTTTTGTTGGTTGCCTGCTCAGTGTCTCAGCCCGGTCCTTTTTCCTCCACAGTACCTTATCTTCATCTGAGGACTCCACCCCTCCTCATGGAGCCTATGTGCCTGCAGAGAAGCGGATCCACTCCCTGGTTAGTTCAGGCCAACCATCACATTCCATCTTCCCATGCGTAGCTTTCAGATTTAAACAACTGAATATCACGATACTTGCTGGACTGATGGAAATCACTCTCTCCAGATGTGGATGAGGGAACATGTACTTTACAGGACTGTTGGCAGCCACATTGTGATCATGAGAGTTGTTGGCTTTAGGATACAGCAGTTGTTGCAGAAGACAGAGAAAGATGGATAGAAAAAATCTGAACCCTTAGTGATATGGCTGAACCTGTAGTGACTGACGGAGAAGGCAATGGCACCCCACTCCAGTACTCTCGCCTGGAAAATCCCATGGACGGAGGAGCCTGGTGGGCTGCGGTCCATGGGGTCGCTAAGAGTTGGACACGACTGAGCGACTTCACTTTCACTTTTCACTTTCATGCATTGGAGAAGGAAATGGCAACCCACTCCAGTGTTCTTGCCTGGAGAATCCCAGGGACGGGGGAGCCAGGTGGGCTATGGGCTATCTATGGGGTTGGACACGACTGAAGCGACTTAGCAGCAGCAGCAGTGACTGAAGACCTAGAGAAACAGTCCTTAATGACAAACCCCAAAGCCAGCCTTACCTCTCGACTTCCAATTTCATGAATCAGTACATTCCTTTATCGTTTAAAGCAGTTTGAGTTTTTTGTTACTTGCAACATATGATATTCTATGCTGTATAGCTACTATTTGTTGAGGGTCTACTATGTGCCAGGAATTATAATGAGGGGCTCCATAAAGACTAATTCTCACAACCATATTTTTTTAATTGTGGTAAAATATACATAACATAAAATGTTCCACTTTAATAATTGTTAACTGTACAATTTAGTGACACAGAGTTGTGCAACCATCTCCATTATCTACTTCTAACCATAGTTTGAGGTGGGCATTAATATCCTCAGAGAGGTGTGTCACCCAAAGCAGACCACGAGTCAGTGGTACAGTCAGGATTTAAACCCAAGTCTGCCAATTGCAAAGCTCATATTTTTTTTTCTACTTTATTACAGTGCCAAAATAAATAATCAAGCAAGGAAACACGAAACCTTGGTCAAATTACCAGCACAGGGTCCACAATACAGAGAGGAGCAGATCTAGCAAACAAAAAACAAGATAAGGAACAAAATGTGATCAGAATTCAAGTCATCAAAGGTAGGATACTAGAGGCTGGAGTCATGGGGAATAGGGGAAAACATTTAGGTTCAAGAAGTAGGGTTTGAAAAAAAAAAAGTAGGGTTTGAAAGGGGGCTTATCAGATAAAGAATATCCGGTCTATTTGCTTACTAGACCCTGGTTTTTAGGTACGCAATCCTTGTCCTGCCCACTTCCCAAAAGGATTTTGACCTGAAGACTAGTAAGACATGCTCATTCACTCAGTCAATGTCCAACTCTTTGTGACCTTCTGAACTGTAGCCTGCCAGGTTCCTCTGTCTATGGGATTTTTCAGGCAAGAACACTGCAGTGGGTTGCCATTTCCTCCTCCAGGGGATCTTTCCCATCCAGGGATCGAACTCACGTCTCTTGCATCTCTTGCATTGCAGGCAGATTCTATACCTCTGAGCCATCAAGCTATGCTTTAAAACAAAAATACCCCCAATTTTATGTTAAGCATTCATTAAAATAAGTCACATAATAAAATTGATCTGTATCACAAAGGAGACATAGCCCATGGTGAGGCCTGGCCCTTTAAATGAGGTCTGAAATGACAGAAGAGCTCTATTACCTTCTTGTGAGAACAAGATAGATTGCAAGTAGTTCCCAACCCCCACCCCCAAATTACAAGCTTCTTTGCTATAAAAGCTATCTATCTTTGATCAGTATCTCTTAATTGTTTACTTTTTAACCAAGGGTTTTTAACTAGGACTATTAGAAATCTAGAAGGTGTTTTATCTGTTGGTCTGTTTGTTTTCAAAAGTCTGATTCCTTTCATTTGTGATCCTAGGTAAGTATTAGCTTGGAGGGTTTTACTTGTACCAAAAAATCAGTTCCCTAATTTTCAGTTTCTGTGTTAATTTCTAGTTCCAAGGCTGTCTTGAAACAGGGGAGGGGAAGTTATGAGAATGGACTGGGTAAGACTCCATAATGTTTGCATACCCCCAAACTTGACTCATTTGAAAAGACTGGGAAAGATTGAGGGCAGGAGCAGAAGGGGACGACAGAGGATGGGATGGTGGGATGGCAACACCGACTCAATGGACCAGAGTATGAGCAAACTCTGGTAGTTGGTAATGGACAGGGAAGCCTGGCATGCTGCTGTCTATGGGGTTGCAAAGAGTCGGACACAACTTAGCAACTGAACTGAACTGAACTTGACCTTCACACCAAAGCCCCCTTCTCCAGCTGTGAGTAAACAAAAACACTAACATTTTCTCAACAATTGTATTGTAAACAAATCTGAATGCTGATCTTAATGATGCACTGCACACTTAATTTGAAACAATAGTGGCAGGAACCCCCTACAGCCAATGTCACTTGACATAGTTGACACGTGCATGAGGCTTATCACTCTTCTCCCTCTAGAGCAGCATTTGGAGAATGAATGTCCATCCTACAAAAGGATAAATTTTTTGGCAATATAGTTTTTTTGTAAAATAAAATAGAAAACTGATTTTTTTTCTCCTTTAGGAACAGTTTGCTTTGTATTTTTTTTTCTAGTGGACTTTTATTTCTTTAGAGCAATTTGGATTCATAGTAAAATTGAGCAGGAAGTATAGATATTTCTCATTACCCCATCTTCACACATGTATCTCCACCCCCACTCCCCCCATTAGAGTGGTACATTTTTTACAAGTGATGAGCCTACATTGACATATCATTATCACCCAAAGTCCATAGTTTACATTAGGGTTCACTCTTGGCGTTGTATATCCTATCTGTTCGGACAAATGTATAATAACATCCATATACATACTGAGTAGTTTCACTGCCCTAAAAATCATCTGTGCTCTGCCTATTCATCCCCTCCTCCTCCCTAACCCCTGGCAACCACTAATCTTCTTACCATCTCCATAGTTGTAACTTTTCCAGAAATGCCATAATGTTGGAATCACACAAGTGTGTAGCCTTTTCATATTGGCTTCTTTCATTTAGTAATATACATTTAAGGTGCCAACAAAGGTCCACCTAGTCAAGGCTATGGTTTTTCCAGTAGTCACGTATGGATGTGAGAGTTGAACTATAAAGAAAGCTGAGCACTGAAGAATTGATGCTTTTGAACTGTGGTGTTGGAGAACTCTTGAGAGTCCCTTGGGCTGCAAGGAGATCCAACCAGTTCATCTTAAATGAAAGCAGTCCTGAATATTCATTGGAAGGACTGATACTGAAGCTGAAACTCCAATACTTTGGCCATCTGATGTGAAGAACTGACTCATCTGACAGAAATGCTGGGAAAGATTGAAGGTGGGAGGAGAAGGGGATGACAGAGGGTGAGATGGTTGGATGGCATCACTGACTCAATGGACATGAGTGTGAGTTAACTCCAGGAGTTAATAATGGACAGGGAAGCCTGGCATGCTGCAGTCCACGGGGTCACAAAGAGTCGGACACAACTGAGTGACTGAACTGAACTGAACTGAAGGTTCCTCTATGTCTTTTCACAGCTTGATAGCTCATTTCTTTTTAATGCTAATATTCCACTGGGCTTCCCAGGTGGCACAGTGGTAAAGAATTCACCTACCAATCCAAGAGACACAGGAGATATGGGTTCAATCCCTGGGTCAGGAAGATCCCCTGGAGAAGGAAATGGCAACCCATTCCAGTATTCTTGTCTGAAAAATTCCATGGACAGAAGAGCCTGATCATGGGGTCCATAGGGTCACAAAGAGTCAGGCACAACTGAGAACACACACACACACACACACACACACACACACATTACCTGGATATACCATAGTTTATTTATGCACTCATCTACTTAAGGATATCTTGATTGCTTCCAAGTTTTGTCAATTATGAGTAAAGCCGCTATAAACATCTGTGTGAAGGTTTTTGTGTGGAGGTAAGTTTTCAGTTCCCTTGGGTAGATGCCGAAGAGTGTGATTGCTGGATCACACTCTTATATAGTAAGAATATAGTTAGTTTTGTAAGAAATTGCCAAAGTGAAAGTGAAAGTGTTAGTCACTTAGTTATGTTGACTCTTTCGTGACCCCATGGACTATAGTCCATCAGGCTCCTCTGTCCATGAAATTCTCCAGGCAGGAATACTGGAGTAGGTTGCCATTCCCTTCTCCAGGGTATCTTTCTGACCCAGGGATCAAACCTGGGTCCCCTGCATAGCAGGCAGATTCTTTACCATCTGGAGCCACCACAGAAGATCAACTGCCATACAATCTTTCAAGGAAGCTGTACCCATTTGCATTCCCACCAGCAATGAATAAGAGCTCCTGTTGCTCCACATCCTCCCCAGCATTTGGTGCTGACAGTGTTCTGCATTTTGGTTGTTCTCATAGGTGTGTGCTGGGTTTCCTTATCTTTTCAGTTTTTACCCTTGTCCACCTCTCCACCCCCACCCTTCCTTACAATTGCTAACCTTTTCAGAAAGAGCCATGGAATTTGAGCATGAGAGTTGAGCAGTAGGTGGCACAAGCTAAGCACCATCAGACACATGATAGAGCGAAAGACTGAGAAAGGACTGCCTCAAGTCACATGGGAGCCCTGGGAAGAGGAGTAATCTGGCACGCCTTCAAGCCAATATTCTTTAAATAGCTGAGAGCAGAGAAAAATTCATTTTCTATTAATATAAAATGTATAGCTCTTTATGGTTAAAATAAAGAATTTATTACATGCATTGAATATAACAATATTTCCACTTATTTGGAATGATCTTTCATTTTACATTTTTTGTACCACTTATAACTTGAACAGCAGCATAGAGTTAAATTACAGTCACAAAAATCTTGCTCGAAATATAGTTACAAGTCATATATATATATTTTTTATGTCACAAAAACAGTTCTAAATTTTCTGAAATTCTTATTCTTTCTTCACTTTTCTTTTGGGAATTTCTGAACCAGACAACCACAACCTCCTGTAAGACATATCTATGGCTTTATTTATTTATTTAATATTTATTTATTTGGCTGCAGCAAGTAAGTTGAAGCATGCAGGATCTTCAGTTGCAGTATGTGAACTAATAGTTGTGACATTTGGGATCGAGTTCCTTGACCAGGGATTGAACCTGAGCCCTCTGCATTGAGTACAGAGTCTTAGCCCCTAGACCAGGAAAGTCCCTCCATGACTTTAAAGTGTAGAAAATAATCATCTGTCCCCAAAAATTGTATAAGAAATTTGGGGTAGAATTCCAAACTCAAACCCTCCCCCCACTTCTTCTTCTGGCTGGCTTACCTGAGGGAGTATGCACACCTATACTATGTCCCGATGAGAACCCAGAACGATTTCATTAGCAAGCAGGAAGTGTCCAACTTAAAGCTTGAGTCAAGGCTGAGTGGAGGCCAAGAGATCTAAGTGAGGCCTCTTGCTTTTCCAACCCCAAATCTAAGTTCTGTGACTTCCTCAAGTGTGCCAGAAGAGAGAAGAGTAAGAGTGAGGGTAAGAAAAAGACTCAAGTTCTTAGGCATTAATAGCCGAGCTGAATGAAGTCCACATATTTGACCAGGTGCCAGGATGACATTGGACTGTCAGACCCGTGAACTTGGGAATCAAGTAGGGAGAGGAGGAGGATCAGGCTCCTCAGGAGAAAAGTCTACCTTCAGTCCTCCACGCCCACCCTCCCTCCTGATTTGCTGACTACATGACTTCCCTGCGGCTGCTGCTGCTAACTCGCTTCAGTCGTGTCCGACTCTGTGCGACCCCGACGATGGCAGCCCACCAGGCTCCCCTGTCCCTGGGATTCTCTAGGCAAGAATACTGGAGTGGCTTCCCTAGTAGCTCAGAATCTGCCTACCATGCAGGAGTCCTGGGTTTGATCCCTGGGTCAGGAAGATCCCCTGGAAAAGGGAATGGCAACCCGCTCCAGTATTCTTACCTGGAGAATTCCATGGACAGAGGAGCCTGGCAGGCTGCAGTCCATGGAGTCACAAAGAGTCGGACACGACTGAGTGACTAACACACTGGAGAGAATATGTGTAAAACAGCCTGCAGCTCCTGTGGTAGGAAATGAAAAAGCAGGCATTAGGAGCTATAAAGAATGAAGTGTCTTTCAATGTCAGCTTCCTTTCCTCTAGGAAGTATCCCCAGTTTCTGACCAGACTAGTCACTTCTTCCATATAGAACATCTAATAGGAGGGTAGATTGAAGACAGAAGCTTAGATGGAAGATTGCTCCTTCATGAGCTCTGGCAGAAATGCAAGGGGAGACACTGACCAACATCCCGCATACCCCACTATTCTCTATTTAACAACAGGCCTTAATAATCAAATCTCTGTTCAGTCAGGATTGTCCAACTAGGAGAGGCCAGCAGTTCCCTTAGTTATTACTTCTCCTCACTGTAACTTCCTGGGGCCAATGAAATGCACAGTTAAATTAGTCCTCCTAAAATGAATTAAAACAGGTCATTAATCAATTTAACTTCAAGACTGTCCTGCACCCTAGACTAAATATTCACTCCCTAGTTTATTTCTTATCTGAAACTATGACTAATAATATTGCCCCAAACTAGTCAACAGAGAAGATTACTCTTACAAGTCCAAATAAAACAAAGAATGGTTGAAAATGGAATAAGGTGAAGCCCTCCCCATTATTAAATTACTACAGAAGTTCAAGTCCAAAATGAATTCCTCTTCCTATGGTAAGTTAAATTCAGAAGTCCACGAAGTTTGACTACTCCTCTCGCTGGTTTCCAGATCTTTTCAGTCTCTGTCAGATGATTCTCCCTCAGATGCCTTGGGATTTGGGTTCCTTCAGCAGCCACTGCATGCTGAGCCTTCTTCCATTACATGGGTGTAGCACCTTCAGTAACATCAAAACTGAAGTAATCCACCTGAAACTGCTGTATCGCATAAATGTAAAAGCAAGTGTGACTCTGGCAGTAACAACATCTTGCAAACAAAATGATATTCCTAGAACCCAGTATATAGATCCTTGTTGCTGTTGCCTGTCAGAGATTGCAGCAGACTGAGTATTATCTAGGAGAAGGGGAATAATATAAAAGGGAACAACAACAAATGGAGAACATCATTTTGGTTTTTGCCATGCCAAGATGCCTATTAGAACACGTCAGTTTTCCAACTACTATGCTGCTGCTGCTAAGTCACATCAGTCGTGTCCAACTCTGTGTGACCCCACAGACGGCAGCCCACCAGGCTCCCCCGTCCCTGGGAGGCAAGGGAAGTCCAGGCAAGAACACTGGAGTGGGTTGCCATTTCCTTCTCCAGCACATGAAAGTGAAAAGTGAAAGTGAAGTCGCTCAGTTGTGTCCGACTCCTAGCGACCCCATGGACTGCCTCCTACCAGGCTCCTCCGTCTATGGGGTTTTCCAGGCAAGAGTACTGGAGTGGGGTGCCATTGCCTTCTCCTTCCAACTACTATATGTGAATTTAAATTCAGCTGGGATGCATTTCCCATCAGGAGGTTAACTGTGACATAGGACGTAATTGCTTTTAATAAGGTCAGAGTTGACTTTCTACATAATGTCTTTCTCCTGCTTCCAAAAAGGTACCCACATCTCTTCTATCCAGTTGACCACCTCTGGAGCTTCAGGGGAAATTCTGATAGGCTTAAGAGTAATCTCATGCTTGCCAGAGATTAACTCAAGAGTGGGCATAGGGCCCAACTGGGTACAGATCCATGAGGAGGTTTACAGTGGCAGCATCTTCAATGTCTATTAGATCACACCCAAATCTTCCTTATGTCTCTTGAGATCCTTCCCATGTTTTGAACACTTCTATTTCCATTTCCCTTGGGGTCTGGTATTTCTGGCCTGGAAGCCCACTGTTAAATTGAGCCTGGTCTCAGAGGAGTGACATAGCTTCCCTTTCCATGGTGAACTCAGCACGACACATTTAATAATAGACAACCCTATAATCCATGCTTATAGCCTTATAACAGCTTCTCTGGGTATTTGTCCATCTCCAGTAGGATCCCAAATAATTTTAAACTTTATGACACAGCTGCTACCACTGTGCCTTGCTCTAGAACTCCTTACGTCTATTAACCTTGCTTTCAAGATCTTCTTTCCTGAAATGTATCTTAGCTGGATCACTCTCAACAAATTCCTGAATCTGAAGCTTCTGTGGATGCTTGTAGAGGCCATAATCTCAGGATCATAGAGGCTCTCATACATCCTCTGACACATGCTCCACTAAAACCCCTCTTCGTTTATGTTTCAAATTCTCTAGTCCTTGAGTAACTTGTACCACTTCATGTATTACTTACAGCTATTTCTATTTCCACCTATGTTCCATTTCTTTCCATAATTCCTACTCCTTTCAGGGAGGCCTAAGTGAATTTTTAAATTTTAACATACTAAGTGAAAGTGAAAGTCGCTCAGTTGTGTCTGACTCTTTGCAACCCCATGGACTATAGTCTATGGAATTGTCTAGGTCAGCATACTGGAGTGGTTAGCCTTTCCCTTCTCCAGGGGAATCTTCCCAACCCAGGGATCGAACCCAGGTCTCCCACATTGCAGGTGGATTCTTAACCAGCTGAGCCACAAGGGAAGCCCAACATACTACTTAAATGAGTTCAATTTTTCAATAACACAGATAAAACTCTAGCTGCAGTCTTTTTTTCTTCCCTTCCCTCCTCCCTTCCTTCCTCTTTCTAGGTCCATGCATTTGTTTCCTGATGTATTCCATAAACTGCCTCTTCAGAGGTTCCCATAGAGAAAGAATATTCTGCATCTGCCACAAGGTCCTCAGTCCAAATATTGCTTGAGTGGAAACAAACTGCATAGGTCTTCTTCCGTCAGTTTCAACCCATGCCTAATCTCTACTGATTGTTGCTCTGCCTCTTTCCTTTTGGCATTGTCTTCCCTGTTCTTCTAAAATATTTTCCTAATACCATTTTCTAGTCATATTTCCTTATAACAAGAGCCATACCTGCTTCCCCACATATAAAGTCTGTGTAATCCTGAAACTCATCAAGGAGTGCATGAAATAACATCAGTATCAACAGCAGTGACAATAATGGCTAATAGTTTATTGAGCTCCTACTGCATACTGAACACTCTTCTCAGCATTTTATAATCGTCACAACAATCCCATGAAATGAGGACTATTATCACCCCCATATTACTGATGTAGAAACTGAAGCAGAGAGAGGTTAAGTAACTTGGCCAAGGTCAGAGAGCCAGTAGGTAGCAGAGCTCTGTCACCTTCTTTCATTCACATCTGCCCACAGTTCAGTCACCTACCAGTCCTTCCATAATATAACACCCTTTTATTGTTTGGCCTAGTCTTTTCTCAATACTTCAAGATTGGGTTCTCCTTTTAAAAAGCAAAAAAATAAAAATAAAAATAAAAAAAAGACTTACAATGGTCTATCACAGTCCACCCTAAATCTTGAACATAATTTCTTTTGATGGGGCTAGTCTCTATTATTCCACAGGGAAAGGTATTAAAGTTAGATTCTATAATTTTTTTTTACAGATAACCTGTTATGAGGATCATTTGATTGCATGCTTACCAGGTTTTCCCACATATACATTGAATTTAAATTCTTAGTTCCAAGTTAATTTTCACTTACTAATTGATAAAATATTATCTGAGCATGTACTAAAGAATGAATTTTTGCAGCTTAGTGAGATAAGTCATTCATACTCTAACAAGGATATTTTAAACAGAGCTGGTTATTCCTTCAGGAAAACCATATTCAGATCAAACTAATTTCCTAAATGACATAAACGGAGTGAGCAGCTTTCAGGTGTCTTATGTAACTGACTTGAGTACTGACGGCTTAGGACTAGATGATGGGATGATGACAGGGAAAGGGGAAGCTGAATCTTTGAAATGGTAAAAATTATCATTTAAAAATCACAGTAAATATCACCTGCCAGGTATTAAAATGATTAAAGGGCTTATTTTTTCCACACTCCTATTGTGATAAGTTTTATAAACAAATAATTTTAAGTACACTAACCTGTTAAGCACCAGTAATTAGTTGAGAAAAACAAACACAAATATTCTTGAAGAGAGAGCAAACCCTGAGGGAATTCAGTCCTCTGAAATTATGCTAAGTGTATACTGAAATCATTTGGAAGACTGCTACCCACCCCCCACCCCCCAAATAAAAATCTCCTTTATGTTTTTCCGCTGTTTTCTCTCACACATAACTCCTGTGGCAGCTGACAGGATTATCTGCTAACACAGGTGGACCTGGTGATGGCTAAAACCATCTGGAATATTTTGGGTTTCACTGGAAGAATTCAGAGTCTATAATATCTGTGAACAGAAAGGGCACTGGACTGTCAGGCATTAACTTTGCCACTAAGTAGTTATGGGATTTGCTTCTGTCATCTCATTCCTTTGAATTTTAGTTTCCTTATATAGCAAATACAAAAATGAGAATTAAATGATCTCCAAGGCCTATTCTAACAACTCCCAAGTTTTAACTTAAGATGGTTTTGAACACTTTTTCACAAAGAAGTCTCTAACGTTTAATGCTTTTGTAAGGTAAACTAAAAATATGTAGGAACCAGTGATATGATAGGATAATATTTTTTAATATCTCCCAGTAGATATTCCATTATTGTTAAACTAGCTTCTCTCCTGCGTTCCATCCACCATTATGGCTCCAAAAAAGGGAGCACAGTAGATGTCATCACAAAAAATGAAGAGGATGTGGTACATAAGGAAAGCTCTTGTCACACAAAAAGAATAAAAACTATCTCTTTTTAAAAGCTATTTTATTAAAATACATATTTTACAATGTTACATTAGAAAAATCCATCTCTTATAGCCCTAAGAGATCATGGAAAGAAGAAAGGGGGACAGAAAGACGTAATCAGACTCAGTGTGCTTACTTCCTGTCCCTTCTCAGTGTGACAACTAGAGTGGGCAGTATATTTGAAATATTCACAGAGATATGGGGAAATCCAAGAAAAATGGGGATAATGGTTTGCTTCTCTCGGCATGCCTGTGAAAGGCTGAGTCCTTTAGGATCTCTGCTTTCAGCTTAATGGCATGTTCCACATGACATAGGGAGAAAAATGCAACTTCAGTGAAGGGAGGAGGTGGCTCAGTAGATGAGCCTGAAGCAAAGTTCCTGGCTCATCAAGGCCTACATGGGATATTCTGGGAAACCAGAAGTTCCCACATGTTTCAGTGAGAAGATGGAATGGCATCATGAGAATCAATGGACCTGTGGAGGCCTGGGGTCAGGACAGAGGTTGCAGTGTATAAGGCAAATGGTTCAGTGTGGAAGTAGCACAACTTCTCGAAAGGACAGAAGGAGCAGTTTTATCTCTGAGGCTAGCAGTTCTGCTTTCGGATTATACCAGACACTCCACAGTAAAGGACAACACAAGGACTGGCATGCGTGGCTCAGGGTTTTTCCTTGATGCCCTGCTGACCTTCCCATCCCACAGGCTTCTACCAGCCCACCAGTTACTGTGTGAATTAGAAAAAGGCACTATCAAGGCATTTTACTTCCACCTATCAGAAAATTATCATAATATACTGGTTTTGTTAAAATAAGGCATCTTACTGCCACATGCCAGAGAACTATCATTCCAAGTTTATTACAACTTGGAAATCTAGGATATCGAAGATGTGACATTCCATCTATGTACATTTTACACAGAATCCCTCAACTCCCATGTATATCTTCGAATGACAGGGAAATGGGAAATCTGTAAGATTCAACACTTAACTATAAAAGAAAAGGAATAACGTGGGGACTCAAAAAGGATAAGCTACAGAGAATAAACTATGTTTTCTCTGTACATCTGAATTAACTAAATCAACTACCACACCAAAATACAAACTATGCCCCATATTTTGCAATTCATTTTATATTTTGCTATCTCCCATAGCACCTTACATAGCAATGCATACACAGAAGGAAGCAATAAATGCATGCTGGAAAAAAAGTAAATTTTCAGAAAAAATCAGAGTTATGGATCCACTTATAATATGTACAATAGCATGTCATTTTCCTTTTTTCCTGCTACATTTACTTGAACCAAATCTAAAATTTTACCCATTTGTACGTTGCTAACAACCACCATAAACAAACATTTGCAGTTCTTCATTGTAAGCCTCCCTCTTCAATTTTTTTCTCGAGAAGCAAACTTAGATCTAAGTTTCTCCATTGTCAGGACCAAAGAGAGCTCATCCCAAAATGAGAGAATGTTTTAAAATTAAAAACAGTATTATGTAATCCAATGTAAATTCTTATTTAAAGTGAGGGAACCCTGAAAGTTAGAAACGTATTTTGCCCAGAGGCATACATCAAGTCAGACTCAAACACCCTACACAACAGTGGCTCTTACTGTTCCTCTCTCCCCTCCCAAAACATACACTTCCCCGCTCTTACCCCTACTTCTCTTATTGTACTTTGTAACCACTTAGCCATCCATCTCAAACCTAAGACAGCACCTAGTCAAACTGAAATGAGAAAGAAATCACCTGAAGATCGAAAATCAGAGAATCAGGTAAACTGCCAGTTTTACCATTTCCATAAGGTGATAAACAAAAGAGAGCGGAAAGAACCGAGAAAGGATACTTTTTCAATCATCACAACAGCAGCGAGGGAATAAAAACACGTTTTCCCTGGGGAGAGATTATCTTGAGGGGACCAGATACAGACACAAAAGATAATTCCCCTTGGGGCTTTTCTTTCCCTCTGAGTTTGTGAGATCTAAAAAAAAAAAAAAAAAATTAAAACGTTTATCACATAAACAATCACAACCTCAACACATTTACTTCTCCTCTTTTCTCACCTATTATTTCCCCAAACATTATAGAGACCGCGTCTTCAATAAGTAAACTGACCAAAGGTCTATTCCCTATTGATCACAATCTTTTTAAGATACTCCTTTTAGACTACAAGTAGGAACCGACTTCTAACTTCGGTTCCCGAGCTCAAAGCTCGGTAAAGTGGATCTTCAAGGTTTAGCAAATACCCTTAGCTGAACTAAAGGGTACAGAATCTCTAGCGCTCCCTACAGCTCAGAGTTTGAACCTACCTACCACAAAAAAAACCCCAGTTATCAAAGACTGGCTACCTCGCTCTACTTTTCTTTTCCGCTTAAAAAATCGGATGGGGGGGGGGGGGGGCGGCGGGGAGAGGTTGAAACGGCGAACCGAAGGATTAATCACTTCTCCCCATTACATCAGCAGCCCCCGCCCTTTCCTCCGAGCACCTCCTCTCCTAGAATCGTCGCTACGCACTAGCGCTCTCTTCATCCACCCCCCGCTCTATTATATGCCCTGATACCTCCCCATTATCACCCGCCCCACCACACTCCCCATCTCCTCCTTCCCCCACCTCCTTAGCGGGGGAGGGAGGAAACCCGAGAGGAAACAGGGCGTTGAAGGAAGGGACTTGGCGATAAGAGCAGAGGCCCCATTGGCCCGAAGGTTGTATGAGCGCCTCCCATTGGCTCCTTGGCCGGAATCCCCGCCCCTCTTCTTCCCCGCCCATTTGCCCCTTCCCCCGCCGCTCCACGGCCCTCCCCCGCGCCCCTGGCCAGCCCCGCGGCGGGGAGGGACCGACTGGGCGAGTGGTGGCTCCGGCGGTGTCAATGGCTCCTCCTGCCACGGAGCAGCAGCAGAAGCAGCGGCGACGGGGCTGAGGAGGAGGAGGAGGAAAGGCTCCTTTAAGGAGGAGGAACGACGACGCCTCTTTTTCCCCATATCTCCTCCCTTCACACTCATTTCCCCTTCGCCGAGGAGAGAAGGGGGGGAGGAGAGAGAAGAGGCCGAAGAAAGAGAGAAAAAATTCCTCTCAGAAATCTCTTTCAGGGGGTGTGGGGGGGAGGAAGAGGAAAAAAAAAGAGCCGGGCGCCCCCTGCTCCCTCCCTCCCTTCTCTCCCTCTCTTCTCCTCCTTCTCCCTTCCTCACCCTCCCGCCCACTCCCCCCCGCCGCCGGAGACGCCGCTCGGGAGTCGGCGGGACCAGGGTCTGTCTCCTCAGCCGCCGACGCCGCGCTTCGCCTCAGGATCCCCAGGCGGGCGGACGCCCTTTCTTTCTTTCTCTTGCTCTGCCGGTCTTTCTGTCTCCGTCCCTCGCGGCCGCCCCGCCCGGCGGCCTCGGCCTTCCCCGTGCGTCAGGCCCGCCCGCCTGGCCTCGCTCGGTCTCTGTCTGTCTCCGCGGGCCTTTCTCTTGACTCGGGGTCCCGCTCGCCCCTCCGCCCTTACCATCTCCCCTTCCCCTCGCCCCCTCTCCTTCCTCCCCCTTCCCCACCCCCTTCTCCCGCCCCGTAGCTCGCGATCCGTGTGCGTGTGTGTGTGTGTGTCCCTCCGCCAACGCCGCCACCTCAGCCCGGCAAATGAACTCCGTCCGAGCCGCCAACCGGAGACCCAGGCGAGTGTCGCGGCCGCGCCCGGTGCAGCAACAGCAGCAGCAGCCCCCGCAGCAGCCGCCACCGCAGCCGCCCCAGCAGCAGCCGCCGCAGCAGCAGCCTCCGCCGCCGCCGCAGCAGCAGCAACAGCCTCCGCCGCCGCCACCGCCGCCTCCGCCGCTGCCCCAGGAGCGGAACAACGCCGGCGAGCGGGGTAAGGCCGCGCTCCTTCCCCGCCGCCCGCCGGCTCGGGCGCCCGGCCGGCGGGACCCGCGGGGAGGGAGGCCGGGGCGGGCAGGGGCGGCTTGTGCGCCTGGGGGGTGGGAGAAGGGAGGCCGAGCGGAGGCGGGTCCCCCGGTGCCGCAGTGTCAGCTCAGCCCGGGCCCCGGCCGGCAGGAAAAGCCGCGGCTTCCCGACTCGCCTGGGCTCTTAGCTCAGGCCGCGCTTTGTTTGGTTTCGGGGGCTCGGCACCCTCTCCCCTCGACCCATCCCTCTGGTTTTTGAGCTCCCTTACGGACCCCGCTGGAGTCTGTTGGTGGGTGGGGGTAAGGCGAAGGGTGGAATCTCTCCTTTTTCGGCTGCCTTCCACGATTTGGTCTCCTGTTTCTAATGGAAGATGGGGGCGACAACTGGGAGTGATCGGGTGGTTAGGGCTGGCTGGGGAACTTGTTTTTCCCCCTTTTCTCTGTTAGCCTCCCCCTTCCTGTGGAGGAGGGGAGTGGGGGAGTTGGAGTGGTCGGTGGTGTTGGCCGGGGAACTTGTTTCCCCCGCCCTCCCCCCCCCCCCCAAGTCACGGGGTAGGGGGAGCGGCGACTCTTCTCCCAACCTCATAATGTTTGCTGCGCAGTTTGGCTTTAGTTACAGAACCCCTGGGAAGGACCCGTTAAATTAAGACCTTTAAATAAATAAATATAGAATCCATCGGCCATTTCCAGCCCCCTCCCTCGCGTGCGGTGCAGTTACCCTTCCGCTCTATCGACTCCCATCTCGCTTGTCCTCCGCTAGGATACCCCCACGCCACCATGCTGCCCCTCCGTCTCCCAGTGGGATTTGAACGCCCCTTCCTTAGAACTGACCCCTTGTGGGAGAGAGTGCGTGTGTTTGTGCCTGTGTGTGTTGTGTCCAGGGCCTAGTGAAATGTGTCATTTGGACCCAACTGTGTAGCTCTGTCTGGTAACCACCATTGTCTAAGGGCTGAAGCTCCCGGGGGTTGGATTCTTGATTTAGCAAAAATAATGTTCAGTTCTACTTTGATGATGTTATTTGGGGAGGTTTTGGAGATGGGGTGTTGCACCTTGATCTTCAAATGTAACTATTCTGTTTGTTAATTAGCTGCTCTCAGTGGGGGTGGAGGTCAATACCGTATTTATGTGTACGGTTGTTGTTTAAGGAGGAGGGGAATTGTTAGGAGACATTTTGCGTGTTTTCGTTGGCGGATTAAGGTTAATTTTACGTGCGTTGGTTGTCACACCTCCTTTGGCTGAGGGAATTAAGATTAAATGCCTTTTGAAAATCATACATTCTTTCCTTAAAAATTGTTTCTTTGTTGTACATGATCAAAATACCGAACAAATGAAAGAGGGAGATGATAATTGAAAAATAGTTTAAACGGTTTTCACTGGTTACTGTTACAGATAGTCCTTGTGAAAACAGTTTACTATACGTTGCTTGAAAGGATGTGTTCAAGCCAGTTAGAGGTCTTGTGCTGCATTACTGGTAAATGTGTTTTAATGTTTCTTTGATATTTTTACAGGGTTTTTTTTTTTAATTAAAAATACAGTTTCATCATTTCCTTTTGTATTTGCATATCAGGGTTCTCCTGTGTTTCATTCAAATAATAGTCAAGTCTCAGAATTGACACTATATGTAATAGAGTTGACTTTTTTTTTTTTTAAAGCAACGACATTGGGTTGAAATCCTAAGATAAGTATTCTATTGCTAGAAGTAAGCTTTTTCAAGATGTACTGATTTGTTAATTACATTAACAGTGCATCAGACTGTTTCAGCCAAACTTAGTCTGATTGTGTATTTTCAAATGTTAAATCTGAATCTTTTCATTTGTGTGTATTTTCAACTTAGTTGAGGTACTTATATTTGATCACTTTTCTTGTTTAAAATTATTAGCTACTAAAGTCTATTTCCTTTTGAAGTAAAGTGACTTGGTGGTTGGCAGTCACATGCCAGAGTGTCATTTTTCTTTTCATTGATATCCATAAACTAAGATGTTCGTGAATCAGAATTTCAGTATGTACCCAACCAAATGGTAAATCAAATTCACTGTATAATTGTTGTTGCTTTGCTGCTGTTAGTAGAAACTGTTCTATGTTGGCACAGAGAGGAAAAGAACTGCTGATTAGCCTTCAGGGAAAATGCTATGGGTCTTTTTGGAGGGCAAATGGCCTTAAGATGAATTAAAAGACCAAAATTAGAAAAAGTTTGCTAGTGTTATGTAAAAAATAGTAATTCTTTGAAAATTCGCATTTTTTATTAATTTTAAATGTACAGTTTGCATAATGATCAGAAGCTAGCCTAGAAGAATACTCTTTTAACAGTTTTACAAGTATGCAAAGTGTCACTATTTCTGGTTTGAATAGGAAAGGTTTGGTTGTTGGTTTGAAAATACCGGGTTTCATAATTTTGACAAGGTAATTAAGGAACTACAGCTAAGCTTATGCATGCGCCCGTTTTAGTTTTTACTAACTCTTAATGAATCTGTAACTCTTGCATTAGAATCTTGGATAGAGTTACATAATAGTGGATCAGAGAGTTTTCAGAGTTGGGAACTGAAGTGAGACTCACTGTTTTTAGACAAGTTAACTCAATCTGTATATAAAATCACTTATTTCATGTAAAGGGTGGACTTTAGCCTTCTGAGTGGCAGTAAGTTATACGAAAGTATTTTTTTCAAGCAAAAATTCTATCGGAACTGGTTTTTAGTTGCGACTTTGCCCACAGGTTAATTAGTCTTAAAAACTTCCTTGATACCTCCTTTAAAAATGCGTATATATTTGAGTGTTGTAATGGCCAGTGTTTGAAAGAGAAACAAACAATCAGTATGGAGTGAAATCTTACGAGGACTTTTTAAAGGCAGGAGATTTGCTTACACCCCAAATGGGAAATAATCAGCCTGGGTCTTCCATGGAATGCTGTCGTCTTGCATGTTATCTGAAATGGTCTGCTGTTTAAAGATGGAATACAAATCATTAGCATTTTTAGGCTTTTATTTTAAATCTTGGGTTTAGGATTTCACATACCACTTTTAGCTAGTAGAAAATAATTTGTCTTCCACATAGGAATCCTTTGGTACTATATTCCAGCTTCAGTGAAACTGAAAGTATGTGGGGTTGGATTTTATATATTTGTTTTCTTTTAAAATCCTGAATGAGTTTTTGCAACTTGTTCTGCTGAATTTATCATGAAATCTATTTGGCAGTCTTGTTTTAGAAATATGTCTGAGGAACGCTTACACATCTGCAGAAGTGATATGTATTCTGAGCATTTTTAGGTTTTAGTTGAAATTGATTACTTTGATTAGGTATTAAATGCACATGATTTAAAATTAAGAAGTCTCTTTCCTACAACTGCCTTCAGCTCCCAGATTTTCCTACCTGGAATCAACCTATTGATTATTATGTCTTTTATTAGTTTCTTATTTATTATGTTTTAATAAAAGATTAACTTTGACTTCTGAAAATCTTGATATGAAAGTTTTCGGAAATAAGTGTAATTTCCTAGTTGTTGGCAAATTCATAAAGTTGAAATGTTGAAATTTTAACTGGATTATCATATATAGTTCAAGAATTTAATGAATTATAACAGTATATTGATGGATTTTGCTATTTCTAGTCTGAAATAATCAGAGTAAAAATGTAATCAATCACTGTAATCTCCTATTTGTGAGATTAAAATCTCACCTGTGATCCTGGATTTATAGTTATTGCTTTTTTTTTTTAAGTGAGCTTTTAAAATAATTCAGTGCGTGTATAGTATTACATAAAATATTGCTTAGTGGCTGCATATTCTATGGAGAGTCAGGAAGCTCTTTAGTGTTCTAGTCATGTGTCCTAGTTACACTTTTCTGTGGAGTTGTCCTAGCCCATTATATTTTACCTTTAGGTTCTCCCTACTACTTACTTACAGAGTAAGGAATTTCTGCAATCTTTCTAGATAGAAGAATTCTGGACAAGGAATCTGATTTTTCCTCTTTTAGGAATTAAGTACCATGAGTCACTGCTCTTCCATCTTGTGGCTAACCCTTCAAAATATTTACATCCCATAAGAGGAATGCCACTTAACTGTGTGTTGCGGGTGGGGTGGGGGGGCTGTTTTCTCAACACTTAAAAATTATTTGAGGAATAGAAATGCAATAGTGACAATATTGATGTTAGAGTTCTGCTGGTAAGGCCTAAGGCCTGTCCCTATACTGCTTGCCTCTTTTTTTTTTTTTTCAACTGGGAATTCTGGCAAACCGAAGGAAAGACTAACCAGCTTGGAGACCTATCAGGTAAGGCAAGGATGACCAGTAGATCCTGACCTGTTAGTGAGGATCCCTGAACTTAAATTCGGCAGAATTCAAAGCTAGTGAGTATTTTCTGTCTTTTCCTCTGTTTTAATTTTGGAAATAATTTATAATAAGTTATTTCACCTTGAGATCTCTTACTGTCTTAATTGTTCTCTCTTTTATTCCTAGCTAGTTACTCTTACTTTGTGTCTATCTTGTCCCATTGGTCTCTGAAGGGTTACTATGTTTTAGACCTTCCATTTCTTAAGTTTTATCAGTCACTGAAGGTGCATTCTTGTCTTCCAGAAAACTGGTTATTATGTGAGGTTGTAAGCAGGGTACTCCCAAATTGTAGTTGTTGCCCTCTGAAAGCAAATTTATAAAGGCGTAAAATATAAGGGATGAGACAATTGGAGATAGTATGTTGGGAAGAGCTCAGAGTTAGAGCTAGCTAGAGGCAGGTTCTAAACTTAGCCACACCACTAATGAGCTCTGTGTGTGTGACATGGGGCAAGAAGTGTAACCGCTCTGAGCCTTACTCTGTTATCTTTAAAATAGGGATGGTAACACTTGTCTGACGGTAATTTAAAGATAAGAGATAGTGAAGTACCTAGCATATGGTAGATGCTCAATAAATAGCAGCTCTTTTAAATACTAAAAATAATAGTATGGAACAGAAGCAGCCATTTATAGAACTAAACCTAAGAAAAAAAATATGTGTGAGTCACCAAAGAGTTTGTGACACATCCCAAAATGCAGTCCAGGTGATGTGGTATAACCTCAGAGAAACTGATTTGCAATTGTAAATCAGTAATCTTATATCTAATGAATTGAAATATTCTTTGAAAAAAGAATAACAGAAGAAATGGGTATCTGGAGTAATAAACATGACTGTTACGTACTAGAGTCTGTGCCAGATACTTTTCTTATATACCATACCTCTTAGCAATTCTATACGATGACTGTTATACAGCAGTGATTGTACTTAGTAAGTAGCAGAGAATTTAAAAAATGATTTATATATCCTAGTGTTATCCATCAAACGGAGATACTGAAATACATTTGACTGAGTATCTTCATCACCTCCAGAGAAAGGAATCTCCTAAACCTTGGGCACATCAGTCTCCTGTCCTATTCCACCTGTCTTATCGAAGGCTGATATAGTAGTACGATGCCAATGATAGTTAAATCATTCGGTTTCCCATTTCTAAGTAGCTTTCTGGTCATAATTTTACCTCATGTTTCCAGATGAGATTGCAGTGATTGGTCCACATGTTTTTCCAGTTTGTTGATGAGATCACTAAGCACTCATTGTACAAAGAAGGTTAGATTTCCCTTGAATTACTCATAAGTTTTGAATAAAGGGCGTTAAGTCATTTTTTAGCTCATAGTTATAGACTGGACCATTTCAGGAAGGAAAAAAATGTGAGTTTAATTAGACTTCAGTAGGAATTTTGACAGATTTGTAGACTAAGTACTGTTTACTCTTTTCTCACCATAATTTGGGGTCCTTACATGCATAACTTGATGTCCTTACATGCATAGCTTGAGGTTTTTGTTTAAGTTTGGTTAATATATGTGCTTGGACTTAATCCTTAGAAAATAGAGAAATGAAACCAACTAACTTCCTTTACATAATTTATTTTAATTGAAGGCAAATATTGAAAATATTTACTTTGAAAATGAATATGTTGTGTATTTTTTTATTTTAAAGGACGCGCAAGTAAGATAGTATAGTTAAAAGCAAACTTAAATCATATCATGTAAGTTAGTTGCTTATTCTCTCAGGTTCTAAAAATCCAGTTGTCAAATGTTATGCTTTTCTAGCAAATGGAAAATGGTATGACTGTGTTCAACAGAGGAGAAAACATTATTAAACACTGTCAACTGGCGGCTAAACTTGAAAATATTAATGGAATTTCCCTGGTGGCCCAGTGATTAAGACTCTGTACTTGCAATGTAGGAGGCATAGGTTCAATCCCCGATCTGGGAAGTTCTGCATGCTGCATGCACTGTGTGGCCCCCCAAAAAATTTTTTGATGTATATTTTCACATCTCATTAGAGATGGGGTACCATTCATCTTTTCTGTGAGGAAAGGCAACTTTTCTCAAAGTTAAGAGATAATTTGATTGGTAGAAATGAGGTAAGAAACTGCTTTAAAATTATTTTTCTGGTAATGGCGATAACCTAGCTTTTTTGTAGTGTACACTCAACCCTCAGATGGTTGAGTTGGGTTGTATCAATCTTTGACTGCTGAAAGTTTGTGAGGAACTATGTGAATTCAGCCTTTGGTGTTGGTTTCTTTAGTACGATGTGTTGCTGGCTGACTTGAATCAGTTTAGCCTTTGTTGACTCTACTTGGGTTTAGATAAGAGAACTCTTTTTGCAGCCAAGTATTAATTTTGTATCTTGCATCCATACTATATAATTGTGTGTGTGTGTGTGTGTATACATGTGTACGTATGTGTAAGAACACATGGCCTTATGAGGCACTTAACACTTAGGAGTAAACAAGTGGGGAAAAGGAAAGACATAGTCACCTGTTGTAGTTTGAAGATTGGGGGGGCTGTGTGTGTGTGTGTGTGTGTGTTTGTGTGTGTGTATGGGCTTCCCTGGTGGCAGCATATGTTTCTAGTAATTGATCTGCATTTTTGAAAAAGAAAATAAGAAGTGAGTAGAATTTAACAGTAGCAAGTGGGAGTCATTCAAGTTTGTATCATGGCAGAGAAGATCAAAAAAGACTTGTTTAAAAGAAATGAGAATGGGTGAAGACAGTATATTTTGGAATTTAGTATTTTTGGCAAACTGTATGATAAAAGAATTTGTGGAATTGCTCATTTTTCTTCTTTATACAGAAGAACTTTTTTACAGGTATTTGTTAGAAGTAGACTCAAAACTTTGAAGCGCTGTGTCATACACTGAAACTTAACACACCTGAAACTTACAAAATAGTTGTGCATTCACTGTACCTCAGTTCTTAAAAAGTGTGTGTACATGTCCTTAGTCGTGTCTGGCTGTTTGTGACTCCAGGAACTGTAGCCCACCAGTTTCCTCTGTCCATGGAATTTTCCAAGCAAGAATACTGGAGTGGGTTGCCATTTCCTCTTTTAGGGGGTCTCCCAACCCCAGGATCAAACCTGCGTCTCTTGCATTGGCGGGTGGATTCTTTACCACTGCACCACTTGGGAAGCCCAAAAAAAGTAGACACGGTTGTGTGTGAGTGACTGATATCTTTGTAATCCTTTGAGATGTATTTGCAATTTGAAGAAACTGATTATTTGGTCAAATTTTGATATTTTAAGTCCGGTAAAATTGATAGGAGAAATAAGCAATTGAGAAAGACTTTCTAGGAAGGAGTGCACTCTCACAGGCAAAATGAGCACACCAGAGGAGAGGGAGACTGGAAGGTTTTTTTTTTCCAAGAATCTCTTACCTTACTTTTTTCCCCAAAAAGAGTAATTTTCAGTTGATTGGAGAAAAGAGAAAGAATTTGAGTGGGTACAAATGACAATATGTATAAATCATTTACATTAGCAATGGTCGTTTGGATTAAAAACTGTCTGTACATGAACAGAGGAGCCTGGTGGGCTATAGTCCATGGGGTCAACAAAGAGTTAGACATGGCTGAGCAACTTGCATATGGATATGGATGTATAACTTTTTATAGTCTATATGTGTATGTACTACATATATAAATTAACTACATTTAAATTGTAGACATACAGTTTAAGTATTACATTTAAGTTGTAGAAATACAACCAGAAATTCTACAATTTAAGTTGTAGAAATAATTTTTATGAGCTTTTTTTTTAACTTAAAAGTTTTGGTGAAAGTATACAAGTACACACAAATCACTGATACAGCTTGTTGCCTTTTTGCAAAGTGAACATGTCTGTGTAATCAGTAATACCTAGATCAAGAAATATTACCAACATCCTAGATGGGCAAAATTTCTATTTTCTTTATAAGAAATGGAAGATAAAACAGCTTTAAGACAAATATGGATATGACCCTTTATATCGTTACAACAATTTATTTCAGATACTAGTGTTTTTCTTAAATCTTTAGATATTTTTGCTTGTGTATCCTTTAACATAGAGAAAGAAATGGCAACCCACTCCAGCATTCTTGCCTGGAGAATCCCATGGACAGAGGAGCCTGGTGGGCTACAGTCCATGGAGTCACAAAGAGTTGGACATGGCTGAGCAATTAACACACACACTTTAACAATCCAATGTTAGGAAGCTTACCCATCAACTTGATATGCTGAAGTTTTCCCCAAAGATCATTGTTGTTCCGTCACTAAGTCATGTATGGCTCTTTGAGACCCCTGAACGATCTCTTGAAGTTTGAGCAGACTCGTGTCCATTGAGCTGGTAATGCCATCCAACCATCTCATCCTCTGTTGCTCTCTGCTCCTTCCCTCACTCTTTCCCAGCAGTAGGGTCTTTTCCAAAGAGTCGGGTCTTCCATCAGGTGGCCAGAGTATTGGCTCTTCAGCGTCATTCCTTCTAGTGAATATTCCTTTAGGATTGACTGGTTTGATCTCCTTGCTGTCCAAGGGACTCGCCAGAGTCTTCTCCAGCACTGTAGTTCAAAAGCATCAATTCTTCGGCCAAAGACCATAGGTTAGGTTATTTTGAGGAGAGGGGAAATCTTGTTTTTTATATTTAAGAATTTTTAAAACTAATGTGGAGCTTAATATGCGATTCTGAGTCTTCATTCCAAAAACTGTTGTTTCTCTTTACTACTGCCATGAATATTTTTGATTCTCCATTTCAGATCGGAACACTGTTTCTCACTGCTTTTTTAAACTTACCCTTTTAACTCCTGTGGAAATATTTTGACATTGTTTGGTCAGTTATTTCATTTCTTGTTTTTCTGCATATTTTGGTTATCCTTTGTTATCTTACATTTAACTTATTTTTAAATTATAAAACTTTCACAGAAAAATGGTGGCATATTTTGCTTTCAGAATTGTATTTTTAGTCCTTGACCAGATCTCTTCATTCCTTTCACATAGGAAGAAGGTGTAAAAGTGCCTCTGCCAGCATCATTGATAAGTTCTTCATCAAGTGAAAGCTTGTGCTGAAGTGCTAGTGATTTATAAGCTTGTACACTTTATGATACAAGTATCCCCTGAGAATGACAGATGGGCTCTGTTTTTAAGGAACTACTTGCTTGAAACTGATGATCCAGTAGCCTTAGTTACCAGAGGAGTAAGATTTCATTATTTCATGTCTGCTCTTTCAGCACTTAACAGTCCAGCGTTAGTGCTAACAGTTCTTTCTTGTCTGCAACAAGCAGTGTGAAGATTGTCACCTTCCTTTCTGTTTTATCTTCTTATTTTTTTCATGCATAGCCACATTCAGTAATTGTTACTGGTTAAATTTGAGAGGGATAGGAGCTTTTCAAAGTGCCTTGCTTATTCTTTTTTCTGCAGTGGTTTCTTCTTTTTGCAGTAGTTTTTTTTAAATTACGAGATTTTAAATAAGTTCTGACTTCTGAAATGCTCTGAAACCCTTTCTGTATCATTTGCGTTACCAATATAAATCAGCAAGATGTAAGTTTGGGTGGTGGTAGTGTTCTAGAGCCTAAATATAAATAGCATTTCAGATCATGATGTCTTGTATATAAGTGTGTTGATATTGTCTTCTGGTATATATTTTTAAGAATGAGTGTGTGTGTGTATCTGGCGTTTCATTTGTAACTTTAACATTAGACAGTTTGCAAGACCAAAGTCTCTTAGTGGGTTTTTCAGTTCAATGCTATTAAGATAAAGTTTTGTTATGACTCCCTAGTCTTTACTGTATGTTTTACCATTTAATTATTCATTGAATTACCTTTGTGCCACACTTAGAAAGTTACTGCAGCCTAAATATTAAGCCAAGTTGTGGTGCTTTGATGTATGTAACTGAGAAAGAAACATGTACCAAGTGAAGGAAACTACCCAGAGTTGGAGTCATTTGTCTTGTTTTCATGGTATTTGTCCTTCTTCATTACATTCATTGTTTTACCCTTACATCCAGAAACTGAGAATCGGTTAAAGTTAGATCGTGTTGCTAGAATTTAAGCTCAATTGCAGAAATAAACAACACTTTCAGGTTTTTCATAGCATCTGTAATCCCACATACCTAGTAGTTGTAAGTCTCAGGATGCCTTAATGGATTTTTCTGATTCTTTCTCAGTATCTCTATTGCAGTCTCTCACAGGGAACCTGTTCTCTATTTCTGAGTTATTTGGTTTGAGAACCTATTAGCTGAAGTCTTTAATGCTGAAAAACTGAGCTGGGGGATCTGGAGGTAGTGAATTTAATCTGAGTCTATAAAGTTAAGTCTGGTTTTAGAGGGCTAGAAAAATGTCACATAGCAATCATAGACATACTTTGATAACATACACATAAACACAGTGAAACTGGGAATGTGTACTCTTGATATTGTGAAGTGTCTAAAATTGCTTGGTAAAATGTTAACAGTAATGTCCTTAGGATGATGGAGGTGAGATGATTTTTTTAATTCTTCCTGTAGTTTTTTGTTTTTCAAAGGCTATAGAATCTGGAAGGGGGAGGAGTGTGTGTGTGTGTTTAAGAATTTAATAGTTCTAATTGTGATGTAAAGTCATTCTACTTGGTTTGATGACATAGTCCCCACGTGGGTCATTTTAAATGTGAATAAAAGCGTAAAACTACATTTTTTAATGCCATAAGTGTGTTTTAAATGCTTATTCATGGACATTTGGGGGTTTTGTATTCGTTATAACTTAAGATAGTTATATAACTGTGTCATATATGGGAAATGAGAATAACTGATGATCAGAAAGTCAGAATTCAGAAATTAAAGCAAAATTTGATATTTGGAAGTTTGAGCCAGTGATTCTGTCTTTCCACGATGTCTTTGACAGTAGATTATGGTAGTAAATACATAAAAATAAAATTTTAATTGCATGCCTGACTGAATGATGAAAGATGGAAATTTAGTGTGCAAACGAACTGAATAATTAGGTGAATAAAAGATTTATTATTGCTACAACAGATGGATGCTTGTTCTGTATCCTGGTGGTAAGGGTTCATGACTATTTGATAATTTTATATGGGAGAATATTTTTCTTTTCATAAAACTGGTATTAGTGCTGAAGAAATTAATGGCTATCGGTTAGTTAAGTTCAAGCAAAAATTGCTAGGGGAAATCGTTTCATCATTGCCAGTTTTTAAATAAACCACATCCTTTCCTTTCTAAGATATTATATTTGAAGAAGTTTTGGATTGTAGGATCCAATGAGTTTGGGAATAAATAAAAACCTGGCAATATCTTTCAAAAAATACAGACCTTTGAAGTTTAAATTTAGTAATTAGATTTGGAATTAACTCATCTCAATGCTCACCTGACTAGTCTTCTGATTATCTTATAGACACTTCACAAACTTAAACTGGGAGAAAACAAGCATTTTCCACAAAATACACTAGAACTTTCATTGAATGAGGTGATTGTTTGACTTTTTTGTTTTGTTTTTATAGTTCAGTTCAGTCGCTCAGTCATGTCCGACTCTTTGCAACCCCATGAACCGCAGCACGCCAGGCCTCCCTGTCCATCACCAACTCCTGGAGTGCACCCAAACCCATGTCCATTGTGTCAGTGATGCCATCCAACTATCTCATCCTCTGTCGTCCCCTTCTCCTCCTGCCCTCAGTCTTTCCCAGCATCAGGGTCTTTTCAAATGAGTCAGCTCTCTGCATCAGGTGGCCAAAGTATTGGAGTTTCAGCTTCAACACCAGTCCTTCCAGTGAACACCCAGGACTGATCTTCAGGGACTAACAATATGGTTTATGGCTTCCCAGGTGGCTCAGTGGTAAAGAACCCGATTGCCAATAACAAGGAGATGCAGGAAACTTGGGTTCAATCCCTGGATCAGAAACATCTAGTGAAGGAGGAAATGGCAACCCACTCCGGTATTCTTGCTGGGAGAATCCCATGGACAGAGGACATAGGACTGCAAAGAATTGGACACAGCTGAGCATGAACACACACTAATACAGTTTAAGGCAAATCGGTCATTAGATGTAGATTCTAGATGATAATCAGCATGGTTTTATGAAGAACTGATTATAGATAAATATATCTTTCTATACTAGTGACTTTTGGTAGGTGAAGAGAGAACAAGAACAACAGAGCCAGATTTAAATAAGACATTTTATTCTTTTATGAAGGAGTCATATTAATGTTGTGGCAGTTGGGAGAACTTTTTAAAAGTTGTATTGTTTGGAATCTACAACTTTTAAAAATAGTGCTAAGACATTTGCAAATAGATACTTACTAAATGGGTCTTTCTATTTCCTTTCCCTTTCCTGGACTCAAATTTGTTCACATAATCACTGATTTAAGTGGCTAAGCATATTAACTTCATGGATGAGATCTTAAAAGGTGATAAGGTTGAGTACTTGAAAAACTGAAAATAGAAGTCAGATTATTTTGAATAGTCTAAGAAAAAAGGAACAAACGAATGGGCTTCATTCTTTGTGGAAATAACCAAAAAATGAGTAGTAACTAAGAAGGGATGAGCCAGAAGAATTAAGCAGAAAGTGATTTGGTATATAGTTGAATGAATCATCCTAAAAGTATGTGTGCACTTGTAAACACATGGAATAGTATCATAGTAGTTTTGGAATGGTTGGAAAAAAACATATATTAGAAAAACCTAAATGTTATCTTAAAGGGGAACAAGCTGAATGGTAAATTAAGAATTACTTTCAGGGAAGGTAAAAAACTTTCTTTTAAAAATTGCACTTAAAAAAGTTAAGAGTAAACCTGATCAAGAAAGGTGAAAGACTTAGATCCTGTGAACTATGTAACATTGACAAAGGAAACGGAGGATGATTCGAAGAAATGAAGATATCCCATGCTTTTGTATTGGAAGAATCAATATTGTTAAAATGGCCATACTACTCAAAGTAATCTGCAGATTTAATGTGATCCCTATCAAATTATCCTTGGCCTTTTTCACAGAACCTAGAACAAATAATCCTAAAATTTATATGGAACTGTAAACTGAACCAGAATTACTAAAACAGTCCTGAAGAAAAAGAACAGAGCTGAAGGCATAATTCTCCCAGCCATCAGACAGTACTGCAAAACTACAGGAATCAAAACAGAATGGTATTGGCACAAAAACAAATATATGTATCAGTGGAACAAAATTGAGAGTCCAGAAATAAACCCACATACCTACCAGTCAGTCAGCCTTCAACAAAGGAGGCAAGAATATATAATGGAGGGAAAAGTCTCTTTAGTAAGTGGTATTGGGAAAACTGACAGCTGCATGAAAATTAGTGAAGTTAAAACACTCTTGCATCATACAAAAAAATAAACTCAAAACGGGTTAAAGACTTAAATATGAGGCATGATACAATAAAACAGAAGACATGGGCAAAAAACATTTTCTGACATAAATTATACCAGTGTTTTCTTAGGCCAGTCTCCCAGGGTAATAGAAGTAAAAGCAAAAGTAAACAAATGGGACCTAATCAAACTGAGAAGCTTTTACACAGTGAAAGAAACCATAAACAAAACTAAAAGGCAACCTACAGACCGGGAGAAAATGCTTGCAAACAATGCAACCAACAATGGCTTAATTTGCAAAATATACCAGCAACTCACACAACTCAATAACAACAGCAACCCAAATCAAAAAATGAGCAGAAGACCTAAACAGACTATTTCTCTAAAGGAGATACACAGGTGGCCAACAGACACATGAAATGATGCTCAATGTTGCTATTTGTTAGAGAAATGCAAATCAAAACAACAATGAGATATCATCTCACACCAGTCAAAATGGTCATCATTAAAAAAGTCTATGTGTTGAAAAGATGCTCAACATCACTCATTATCAGAGAAATGCAAATCAAAACCACAATGAGGTACCATTACACGCCAGTCAGGATGGCTGCTATCCAAAAGTCTACAAGCAATAAATGCTGGAGAGGGTGTGGAGAAAAGGGAACCCTCTTACACTGCTGGTGGGAATGGAAAATAGTGTGGAGATTTCTTAAAAAAACTGGAAATAGAACTGCCATATGACCCAGCAATACCACTTCTGGGCATACACACCGAGGAAACCAGATCTGAAAGAGACACGTGCACCCCAGTGTTCATCGCATCACTGTTTATAATAGCCAGGACATGGAAGCAACCTAGATGTCCATCAGCAGACAAATGGATAAGGAAGCTGTGGTACATATATACCACGGAATATTACTCAGCCGTTAAAAAGAATTCATTTGAATCAGTTCTAATGAGATGGATGAAACTGGAGCCCATTATACAGAGTGAAGTAAGCCAGAAAGATAAAGAACATTACAGCATACTAACACACATATATGAAATTTAGAAAGATGGTAATGATAATCCTATATGCAAAGCAGAAAAAGAGACACAGATGTACAGAACAGACTTGTGGACTCTGTGGGAGAAGGCGAGGGTGGGATGTTTCAAAAGAACAGCATGTATATTATCTAGTGAAACAGATCACCAGCCCAGGTTGGATGCATGAGACAAGTGCTTGGGCCTGGTGCACTGGGAAGACCCAGAGGAATCGGGTGGAGAGGGAGGTGGGAGGGGGGATCGGGATGGGAAATACGTGTAACTCCATGGCTGATTCATGTCAATGTATGACAAAACCCACTGAAATGTTGTGAAGTAAGTAGCCTCCAACTAATAAAAATAAATGAAAAAAAAAAAAACACATTAAAAAAATAGTTCACCTTTTTTAGCTTGTAGTTCTAAGAGAAGCCGTTCTTTGACAACTTTAATGGCTGCTTCAGTGGCCTCAGCTATAGTGTTTCTGGTTAACATTTCAAGGGCTTTATCAAAACGTGGTTGAATTACTTTATCATAGTCAATTACCTGCAAAGAATATTTGAGAAAATCAATATAAGCACAAGTTACTCTGAAAACTAAGCACATTGTTCTTCAACATCTATTTCTACAGCTATACCTATGTATCTCAAAAATCTTAATGCTGCCTGAAGTATGTTATTTTCAGAATTCGCTGAGTTTTAAGTGCTAACTTTCAAAGAAAGCTAGTATATATATTTATATATGTATGATCATGTAGTATGTATTCAAATTACATATATATTTTAAACATCAACATTTTATTTATAGTCTACATACAATAAAAGGCGCCCATTATAAGTACAGAGTTTGATGAGTTTTTACAAATATATACATAAAAACCACTGCAATAAAAACATACAACATTTTTATCACCCCCTAAAGTCTCCTCCTCATCCTTTATAGTCAGTGCCTGGCCCTTAGTAACCCCTTTGTTTTCCATCAAATACAGATAAGTTTTGCCTTTTCTACAATTTCCTATAAATGGAACCAAACAGTATATAATCTTCCCCAATCTTTTCTCCCTTAGCATAATGTTTTTGAGATTCAACAATATAACTATATGTCTCAGTAATCTATTCTTTTGTATTTTTGAGCAGTATAATTGTATTAATATGTTGTTTTTTAATTCATTCATCATGGACATTTGGGTTGTTTCTAGTTTGGGCTATTATAAATAAAGAAGCAATGAACACTTGTGGGGAAAAAAAAAAAGTATGTGTAACGAAAGTTGGAAAGGGTGTGGAGAAAAGGGAACCCTCCTACACATTTGGTAGGAATGTAAATTAGTGCAGCCAGTATGGAAAACAGTATGGAGGTTCCTTAAAAAACTAAAAATAGAGTTGCTGTATGATCCACTAATCCCACTTGTGGGCATGTATCCAGAGAAAATGAATTTGAAAGACACCTGTGCCCTACTGTTCATAGCTGCACTATTTGCAATAGCCAAGGCTTGGAAGCAACCTGAATGACCACCAGCAGATGAATGGGTAAAGAAGATGTGGCCTGTATACATAATGGAACTACTCAGACATTTAAAAAAAAGCAGAATGAAATAATGTCATTTTGCAGCAACATGAATAGATCTGGAGATTATCATACGAGGTAAAGTAAGAGAAAGACAAATATCATATGTTATCACTTATATGTGGAATCTAAAATATGACACATGAACTTGCTAACAAAACAGACTCTCACATATAGAAAACAAATCTATGGTTACCAAAGGGGAAAGACAGTGGGGAAAGATAAATTAGAAGTTTTAGATTAGCATATACAAACTACTGTGTATCTGTATAAAATAGATAAACAAGGTCCTACTGTATAGTACAGTATAGTACAGTAGTACTATACAGGTCCCTGTATAGTGCAGGGAACTATATTCAATATCCTGTAATAGACCATAATGGAAAAGAGTATAAAAAAGAAGATACATGCACACCCCCATATATATTTATATATATATTTATATATATATATATATATTTATGTGTATATATATAAACTGAATTACTTTGTTGTATACCGGAAACTACCACAACCTTGTAAATCAACTATACTTCAATTTAAAAAAAAAAATTTACTTTCACATGACTGAAAGTCTTAAAATGTTGCTCAGTTATTTTTGTGTGTTCTCAGAAGATAGTCAGAGAAAATGAATTTAAGTTAGATTAACGACCTATACTGGTGTAAATAACATCTCACTAAAGATTAGGAACTTCTTTGATGGCAGCTGTTAGTATTAAGTGTTTTAATTAAATCTTAGAGGTGGCAAATTAGAAATTGTAGAATGTTGAAAATTGAACCACAGAGCCCAATTCTTGAGGTTTATTCACTTCTTCAGGTTGGAATTAAAACACAGATTTCCTCACTCCCAATCAGTGGTGAGTGAGGAAATCGGTCCCATCACTTCATGGGAAATAGATGAAAAAACAGTGTCAGACTTTATTTTTGGGGGCTCCAAAATCGCTGCAGATGGTGATTGCAGCCATGAAATTAAAAGACGCTTACTCCTTGGAAGGAAAGTTATGACCAACCTAGACAACATATTAAAAAGCAGAGACGTTACTTTGCCAACAAAGGTCTGTCTAGTCAAGGCTCTGGTTTTTCCAGTGGTCATGTATGGATGTGAGAGTTGGACTGTGAAGAAAGCTGAGCGCCGAAAAATTGATGCTTTTGAAATGTGGTGTTGGAAAAGACTTTTGAGAGTCCCTTGGACTGCAAGAAGAACCAACCAGTTCATCCTAAAGATCAGTCCTGGGTGTTCATTGGAAGGACTGATGCTGAAGCTGAAACTCCAATACTTTGGCCACCTCATGGGAAGAGTTGACTCATTGGAAAAGACCCTGATGCTGGGCGGGGTTGGGGGCAGGAGGAGAAGGGGATGACAGAGGATGAGATGCTTGGATGGCATCACTGACTCGATGGACATGAGTTTGAGTAAACTCTGGGAATTGTGATGGACAGGGAGGCCTGGCATGCTGCGATTCATGGGGTCGCAAGGAGTCGGACACAACTGAGCAACTGAACTGAACTGAATCAGTGGTAATGTGGTATCTGTTCTTGTTCTGGAATTTTATTTTCATTCTGTTCATTTTTCAGTTTAGTGATTTGTTGAATCTATTGATCTGATAAACTTTTCTGTAATTCCATAATTTAAACAAATTTATTTTTTTTTAGAATACTTGTCTTAGTTAAAAAAAACATGCAAACAAAATTATGGTTTACTTCTTACTGATGGACTTAATTTTTTTTTTCCCCTGTTTTGGCTGTGACTGGTTGGGGGTAAAAAGCAATTATACTATGCAGTGTAAGGTAAACCATGTTGATGACAGGTTCATGTGATGATTTCCAGTGTAATTGAGTTCAGATGCATAAAAACTGGTTAATGCTTTTGAAGAGGTTGAGTTTTTTTACACTGTGAATTCAAGTATCCATTTATAATACTGATGGTATTTCAGGTCAATAAGGAAGCGATTTACTGTTCACTAAATGATATTGAGACTATTGATTATTCCTTTGGAAAAACATTTAATTTCCTACTTTGTACAGTAACAAGAAATACATTCCATATGATTAAAGAGTGCAAACATTTTTTAATTAGAAAAAAATTTTTTGTAGTAAAAATATTTAACGTGAGATCTACTTTTTAAACAAAATTTTAAGTATATGATACGGTATTGTTAACTATAAGCAAGACATTTTATATCAGATCATGAGAACTTAATTTATCTTTCATAACTGAAACTTTATACCCATTGAGTAGCACCTTTTCATTTCCTCTTTCCCCTGGCCTTTCTACTCTCTACTTCTGTGAGTTTGACTATTTTAGATACTTCATATTATTTGTCCTTTGTAACAAGCTTATTTCACGTAGCATAATGTCCTCCTAGTAAGAGCTCAGTGTTTTTGTTTAACCATAGAAGTACTTTTCATGTAAGCAAGGCCAAAAAATCCAAAAGTCATTAAGGGAACATCAGGAAACTGACTATACAAAATAAATTGAAAGTTCTATACAAGAGAGGTGCTAAAAACAAAGTTAACGCAAATGAAAGACGAAGAAAAAAATTTAAACCTATTTACCATACAAACAACATATGAGTCTTTTGAAAAATTTTATTCATTCATTTTTGGCTGCACTAGGTTTTTCATTGCTGTACTCAGACTTTCTCTGGTTACAGCGAGCTAGGGCTACTCTGGTGGCAGTGCCCAGGCTTCTAATTGAGGTGGCTTCTCTTGTGGATTACAGGCTCTTGGGCACTCAGGTTTCATAAGTTGCAGCCCTCCAGCTCTAGAGTTGTGGCTCAGTAGTTGTGGCACATGCATCTGGAATCTTCCCAGACCAGGGATCAAGTTCATGATAGGCGAATACTTATCCACTGGACCACCTAGGATGTCCCTATATGAGTCTTTATTTAAAATTTTTTTGAGATAAAATATAGCTTATTGAACTGAATCCTCTTTTTTAAAAATACCTTCCATCCCATTCCCCTCCTTACTCTCACACTTCTCAGAAACAACCACTGTCATGCATTTGTGATAAGGGCCTGTTCATTCCTTGTAAAAAATACTTATACATGTACATGCATCTGTAAACATGTATGCTTATAGTTGTTGCTGTGGGAAAGGAAGCTTGCCTTCATGTTTATGGCTCAGTGGGATAAACAAATATGAAATACCTCAAAGACATTTAATGGTAAGGGCTAAGTGAGTGGTATAAATCATGAGTGTCTGGCACTCTAGAAATTTTCAAATGATTCCTAAATGAATTAATATAGAATTATATGAAACTTTAAAATTAAAAAGTCACTTCTTTTCCTTTGTACTTCTGTTCCCCAGAGATAACCATTGTATTTGTATGTTTGTGTTTACTTTTAAATTTACCACATGTGTATATAAATACGCATACTTTTTTCCTTAAAAAGAAACCACACTAATAATTTATAAGTTTTTCTTTTTGCTTAAATATATCTTGTTGTTTGTTTTTTTAATAACAATATAAAAAGTTGTCTCAGTCTTTTTTAGTTTAACAGTCCATTATGTGACTATACCACAATTTATATTAAATGTATCTCTGTTGACTAATATTTAGGTACTTTTTTTTTTGCTATGATAGAATTGCAATGAACATCTTTGTGCAAATGTCTTTATATGTTTATGTCACAATTTCAGTTCATATAAGTGAGTTATTGAGTCAAAGGGATATTTGCATTTTTTTCTTCCAGTTTCATTGAGATACAGTTGGCATGAAGCACTATACAAGTTTAACATGTACAGCATAATGATTTGACTTAATATACCATGAAATGATTATCAGAAGTTTCGTGAATATCATCTCATACAGATACAAAATTAAAGATATAGAAAAGGTTTTTTTCCTTGTAATGAGATCTCTTGGGATTTACTGTTAACTTTGATATATAACATAAAGCAGTATTATACTTATCATGTTTACATAACATCCCTAGTATCTGTTTTATAATTGCAAATTTGTATCTTTTGACTGCTTTCATCTAGTTCCTCCTTCCCAATGTCCCACCTCTGATAACCACAAATCTGATCTTACTCTTTTGCAAGTTTGTTTTTTGAGATACAATAGACCCACAACACTTTGTAAAGTTCCTATTACCAAATTTGTTTAAAAAAAAAATAATTGCACCATTAAGGAAACTAACCTGAGGGCTAAAATGGTTTGTAAAGACTTCTCAGAGAAAGTGGGTACTTTAACAAGATCTTGAGGATTGAGTATGTCACAGAGAAAAGGGAAAAAATAACATTCTTAGTAAGAGGAAATTGGCTAGACAAACAGCATAGAAGAGTTACCAGGGCAGAGATTTTTACTCTGTTTACATACTCTGTTCATCTCTCAGTTTACTTTATGTTGGTTTTTCTTTTCCAATAAGGAGGTTAGAGTTAGTCACTCTTGTCTCTCTAAGACTTTCCTCTACCACCTGTGAATTAATCTAAAACTTTTATCCCAGTCTTTCTGCCTATTGGCTGCCTATTTTTCTTCCATATGATTCTTCTCTTGACAGACTGACATGCATTGCTAATCTCACACACAGACACACACACACACACAGAGCTATAAAATTCTGAACTCAGTTGTTGCTTAAGTATTTGATCACTTCCTTTTTACCCCCATGCCTTCTTGATAGCTTCTCACATCCCAGTGTCATTTACAATTGTTGGTAGGTGCATTTATGCTTAATGTGTGAAGGATTATGAGTAAAGATTTGATAATATTTTATGTAGTAAGCTTATTTTATCATGTTCTACACTCTGAATCTTTTGCTAATACTGTTCGGCAAAGTTTCTGAAAATTCACCAGAATGTATTTTCCTTACAAATAAATGCCTAATATCAGTGAACAGATTTGTAATACACAATAGAAACTGCATACAGTTCTCATTATAATAGGGCTTCCCTGGTAGCTCAGACAGTAAAGAATATTCTTACAATGCAGGAAACCTGGGTTTGATTTCCTGGGTCAGGAAGGTCCCCTGGAGAAGGGTATGACACCCCATTCCAGTTTTCCTGTCTGGAGAATCCCCATGGACAGAGGAGTCTGACTGGCTACAGTCCATGGGGTCGCACAGAATCGGACATATCTAATAAGCTATTAACATTTTCACACTTTTCACAGTTGTAATGTTAATAGATATCATTTATTGATCACTTTATTTCAAGGAGACAATAAGTGCTGGTTTTATTCTTACAACAATTTCCATCATATGGACAACATACCTGTTTTACATTTGAGAAAACAGAAGTTCAGCAAATTTAACTCCCAGGACTGAATAAATGGCAACCTTAGGGTTAGAATCCATGTCTTTCTGATTAAACAGCCTGAATAAAGGTTGAATTACTATATTATACTATATCAGTAATCATTACCTCCCATGTATAACTTTTCAAAAACACATTTCTAGGAAATATTTGTTACATAAAAATGATTACTAATTGCATTGCAGTTACCTTCTTTTAGAAAGCGAAGAGTAATGAATAATCAATTATGCGTTTCCCAACAAAACTTTGAAAATTCAGAAAAGCATAAAGAGAAATTGAAAATTAGCAACAATCACCCTAGAGGAAACTTCCCTGGGGATCCAGTGGCTAAGAATCTTTGCTCCCAATGCAGGGGGCCCAGGTTTGATCCCTGGCCAGGGAACTAGGTCCTACATGCCACAACAAAGAGTTCACATGCCACAACTAAAGAGCCCACATCCTGCAACTGAGACGCAGCACAGTCAAGTAAATAAGTAGATGTTAAATGAAAAAAAAAAAAAAATAGAGAAAACTTACACATTTCTTTTTACTTGCTATAAATGTAATAAGATGTAGAAATATATGTAGTATCATGTAATATTTTCATTGGAATTATTCTGTATACAATTTTGTGTTCTCCCTTATTTAACATTATTTTCCTAATATAAATATATATAGGCATGTATGTATATATTCTTTGAAAATGGTTATCAGTGGCTGCATTTTTAAAACTTTTTAATTTATATTTGGCCGTACTGGGTCCTTGTTGCTATGCAAGGGCTTTCACTAGTTGTGAAGAGCAGGGTCTATTCTCTAGTTGCAGTGTGTAGACGTCTCATTGAGGTTGCTACTCTTGATTTAGGTCATACCTGAATGGTCTAGTGGTTTTCCCCACTTTCTTCAATTTAAGTCTGAGTTTGGCAATAAGGACTTCATGATCTGAGCCATAGTCAGCTCCCAGTCTTGTTTTTGCTGACTGTATAGAGCTTCTCCACCTTTGGCTGCAAAGAATATAATCAATCTGATTTCGGTGTTGACCATCTGGTGATGTCCATGTGTAGAGTCTTCTCTTGTGTTGTTGAAAGACGGTGTTTGCTATGACCAGTGCATTCTCTTGGCAAAACTCTTATTATTTGCCCTGCTACATTCTGTATTCCAAGGCCAAATTTGCCTATTACTCCAGGTGTTTCTTGACTTCCTACTTTTGCATTCCAGTCCCCTATAATGAAAAGGGAATCTTTTGGGGGTGTTAGTTCTAAAAGGTCTTGTAGGTCTTCATGGAGCCGTTCAACTTCAGCTTCTTCAGTGTTACTGGTTGGAGCATAAACTTGGATTACTGTAATATTGAATGATTTGCCTTGAAAACAAACAGAGATCATTCTGTCATTTTTGAGGTTGCATCCAAATACTGCATTTTAGGTTCTTTTGTTGACTGTGATGGCTACTGCATTTTTTCTAAGGGATTCCTGCCCACAGTAGCAGATACAATGGTCATCTGAGTTAAATTCACCCATTCTAATCCACCTTAGTTCCCTGATTCCTAGAATGTTGACTTTCACTCTTGCCATCTCCTGTTTGACCACTGCCAGTTTGCCTTGATCCAACATTTGCTGGATCATTGGAAAAGTAAGAGAGTTCCAGAGAAACATCTATTTCTGCTTTATTGACTATGCCAAAACCTTTGACTGTTTGGATCACAATAAACTGGGAAATTGTGAAAGAGATGGGAATACCAGACCACCTGACCTGCCTCTTAAGAAACCTGTATGCAGGTCAGGAAGCAACAGTTAGCACTGGACATGGAACAACAGACTGGTTCCAAATAGGAAAAGGAGTATGTGAAGGCTGTGTATTGTCACCCTGCTTATTTAACTTATATGAAGAGTACATCATGAGAAATGCTGAGCTGGATGAAGCACAAGCTGGAATCAAGATTGCTGGGAGAGAGATCAATAACCTCAGATATGCAGATGACACCACCCTTATGGCAAAAAATGAAGAAGAACTAAAGAGCCTCTTGATGAAAGTGAAAGAGTAGAGTGAAAAAGTTGACTTAAAGCTCAACATTCAGAAAACTAAGATCATGGCATCTGGTCCCTTCACTTCATAGCAGATAGGTGAGGAAACAGTGGAAACAGTGGCTGACTTTATTTTTCTGGGCTCCACAATCACTGTAGATGGTGATTGCAGCCATGAAGTTAAAAGACACTTACTCCTTGGAAGGAAAGTTATGACCAACCTAGACAACATATTAAAAAGCAGAGACATTACTTTGTCAACAAAGGTCTGTCTAATCAAGGCTCTGGTTTTTCCAGTAGTCAAGTATGGATGTGAGAGTTGAACTATAAAGAAAGCTGAGGCCAAAGAATTGATGTTTTTGAGCTGTGGTGTTGGAGAAGACTCTTGAGAGTCCCTTGGACTGCAAGGAGATCCAGCCAGTCCGTCCTAAAGGAGATCAGTCCTGGGCATTCATTGGAGGGACTGATTCTGAAGCTGAAACTCCAATACTTTGGTTACCCGATGCGAAGAGCTGACTCATTGGAAAAGACCCTGATGTTGGGAAAGATTGAAGGCAGGAGGAGAAGTGGACGACAGAGAATGAGATGGTTGGATGGCATCACCGACTCAATGAACATGGGTTTGGGTGCACTCCGGCAGTTGGTGATGAACAGGGAGGCCTGGCGTGCTGTGGTTTATGGGGTTGCAAAGAGTCAAACATGACTGAGTGACTGAGCTGACTGAACTCTTGTTGCAGAGCACAGGTTCTAGCGTACTCAGGCTTCAGATTTTTCGGCTCGTGGTTTCTAGACTCAGTAGTTGTGGCACATGGACTTAGTTGCCCCACAGCATGTGGAATCCTCCTGGACCAGGGATCAATCCTGAGTCCCCTGCATTGGAAGGTGGATTCTTAACCACTGGACCAACAGGGAAGTCCTGCGTGGTATGTTTTATGTATCCTTGAATTTATTTTATCATTCCTTTATTGTTAGGTTACTTTTTGTTCAGTCAGTCATTAGCATCTGACTCTTTGTGACCCCATGGACAGCAGCATGCCAGGCTTCCCTGTCCTTCACCATCTCCTGGAGTTTGGTCAAACTCCTGTCCATTGAGTTGGTGATGCCATCCAACCATCTTGTCCTCTTTTGTTCCTGTCTCCTCCTGCCTTCAGTCTTTCCTAGCATCAGGGTCTTTTCTAATGAGTCAATTCTTTTGGCATCAGGTGGCCAAAGTATTGCAGCTTCAGCACCAGTCCTTCCAATGAATATTCAGGGTTTATTTCCTTTAAGATTGACTGGTTTGATCTACTTGCTATCCAAGGGACTCTTAAGAGTCTTCTTCAGCACCCCAGTTCAAAAGCATCAGTTCTTTGATGCTCAGCCTTCTTTATGGTCCAGCTCTTACATCCGTACACAACTACTGGAAAAACCATAGCTTTTACTATATGGACCTTTGTCACCAAAGTAATATCTCTGCTTTTTAAATACACTGTCTAGGTTTGTCATAGCTTTTCTTCCAAGGAGCAAGCGTCTTTTAATTTCATGGCTGCAGTCACCATCTGCAGTGATTTTTGGAACTCAAGAAAATAAGTCTGTCACTTTTTCCATTGTTACCCTGTTTGCCATGAAGTGATGGGATCTTAGTATTTTGAATGTTGAGTTTTAATTCAGCTTTTTCACTCTCCTCTTTCACTTTCATCAAGAGGCTCTTTAGTTCTTCTTCGCTTTCTGCAGTAAGGGTGGTGTCATCTGCATATCTGAGGTTATTGATATTTCTCCCAGTAATCTTGATTCCAGCTTGTGTTTCATCCAGCCTGGCGTTTTGCATGACACACTCTACATAGAAGTTAAATAAGCAGGGTAACAGTATACAGCCTTTCCCAGTTTGGAACCAGTCTGTTGTTCCATGTCCAGTTCTAACTGATGCTTCTTGACCTGCAGACAGATTTCTCAAGAGGCAGGTCAGGTGGTCTGGTATTTCCATATTTTTAAGAATTTTCCACAGTTTGTTGTGAAAAACAGTTTCCACACACATCTAGTTTTTCTCTATTGTAAGTTACACTGTAAGGAGAAATCATCAGGGTGGGCCCATGAGTTCCAACATTGAGATTCCCCACCTTTCCAAAGACAGTTGTGTAAGTCGCACAGTTGTGTCCGACTCTTTGCAATGTCATGAACTGTAGCCTGCCCGGCTCCTCTGTCCATGGAATTCTCCAGGCAGGAGTACTGGAGTGCGTGATAATAGCTACATAATTCTACATCTTTCCCCTGTAGAAGTCATAAAATTTAAAAATAAGGAAAATACCTGAACTTCCATTTTCAGTGAACTGAAAGACACAACATGTAGACTGCAAATTATATTTAAAGGCTGTCAAAAGCATCTTGAGAAGGAGAAGTTGTGAACTTAAAAACATTTATTAAAGTTTAAGGGTTCACCTTGAAGTTCAAAGGCTAAATCTCTTGTTTGTAGTAACAGGGTTGGTGCCAGAAATACCTAGCTTGATTCAGAACAGAAGAAAAGGTAGAGCTACATTTACATGGAGCAGTATGCACCCAAATCAGCTCTTCTCTCTAGCATCAAAGAAGGAGAAAGTCTTTTGACTTTTACTCTTCGGTAAGGAAACCAAAACAGTGCTTCAGAACAAATTGTTTTAAGTACAATTAACACCTAACTGAACTGAAATTTTTGTCTTGAAAACTGTACTTGTGCCAGGGTAAACTGACAGGAATGGTCATAAAGATTCCTTTGGGCAGCCAACCACCCTCATCTTTCTTCCTACAAAATTCTTTCCAAGGGGTTGATAGTTGGACTGGCCTCAGATTTCTGTATAACATTCAATACCAAAAAAAACAAAAAAAAAACATTCAATACCAGAAGATGTTAAAGCAATATTTACAAAGTAAGGAAGTAAAGCCAGAGCCAAAGATTTCATATCCAGTTATGCTGTTCTTCAAGTATGAAAGGTATAAACAGAACTCAGGGAATGCTGTATATATGAACCCTTCTTGAGGAAACTGTTAAAGTATAAACTTCCGCCTGCCAAGAGCTTTCTGAGAAAAGAATTTGTGGTAACCATTGAATATATATACATATATATATAGAGAGAGAGAGAGAGATTTTATAATCCTAAAGACTAAAACAAATGTAGAGATTATGATAATGGAATATAATGTTATATACCTTGATGATGTAGAAATGATGAAAACTAATAAAATTTGAGAGAAGAAAGTTTATAGATTACCTCATTGTAATTACTGGTAGTCGAAAACTGTATTCAAGATCACAAATCAAGTAACAGAAATATAAACATGTTTAATACTTTAAAGGTAATGCTGTTGATGGAATTAAGTAAGGAGAGGAAGAGGAAACATGTTCATTTTAACACTGCTCATATTAAGGAATTAACAGGTATCTTAAAAAATAATCTAGTGGAATTCTAAGTCAATAATACGAGAGTTAATCACTAGAACAAAAAACTTTACTATCTGAAAGAAAGCATCATCTGTTGAAAGAATATTCATATACAACCACACATGTAACAAAACATAGCAGTACTAAGACCAGACATCTTTTATATAAAAAATACAGGTAGACTTTATCCCACCTTTGAAGGAAAAGGTTTCCAATTAGATTCTGAGGGAAACGAATTCTGTGGTTTGTCTGCAAGAAAATGATTGTGAAAGCTTAACTTTTTAAAAGATGGCAAAGTGAAAGAAATTTAGGGATATCATAACCGTAACATACAAGGTGGAGTTCATAGTAAAAAGAAATAGGTACAGAATACAATTTCTTAAACAGTGAAGTGAAAGTTTAATAGACGTGATTATCTGTATATCAACTAAAATAGCAGCCTAGGTTAAGCCGAAATTATAGAAAATATAAGGACAAGTGGAAACATGTCAGTAGTCATAAATACGTAATTGAAAGACACAAAACAAGCCTTAAATAAAATATCTTTTCTTGATAGGATAACATCGTCATAGTTCCCACTGAGGTAGTTTGTCAACTAGTTTTTAAAATGAGATGTGTTGATTCTAAAGTTAATAGGGAAAAATATGCATGAGTAGCCAGGAGAGCTAAAAAACTAAAGAAAACTGAGGGAGAACTTGTCTTTCCAGAAATTAAGATATAAAGGTAAAATGCACAAAATGGGCATGGTACCAGTCAACAAACATACGTGGGTCAGTGAAGCAGAATAGCAAGTCCAGAAATACTTTCAAATATGTGTGAGAATATAATAAAAGTGGCATCTCAAATCTGTGGGGGAAAAAAATAAACAATTTTTTCTTAATTTAAAAAATAAACAATAAACTAGGGACAGCTGGTTAGCTGTATGAAAGAACTTCAGTCTGTAAATTTCACACATATACCAAATGGATCAATGAAAAATAAACCATGAAAGTAATAGAAGAAAGCATTAAAGAAATTTTGACAATTTTGATGTGCGGAAGACCATTTAAATTAAATCCAGAATTCATAAAATAATGGGTAATATTTACTGCATTAGAAAAGCAGTCTCTGAATGGATAAAAATGTGATATGTGTATATACAATGAAATTATATTCATCCTTAAAAAAAATCCTGTCACATGGTACAGCTTGGATAAGCCTTGAGGACATTATGCTGGGTGGAACACACCAGTCACAAATACTGCATAATTCTACTTAAATGAGGTATCTTAAACTAGTCAAACTCTTAGAAAAAGAAAGTAGAATGGTGGTTGCCAGGAACTAAGTGTAGAAGGGAAAGGGAAGTTTTTTTTCAGGGAATCAGTTCAGTTCAGTCGCTCAGTCGTGTCCAACTCTTTGCGACCCCATGGACTGCAGCACTCCAGGCCTCCCTGTCCATCACCAACTCGCGGAATTTATTTAAACTCATGTCCTTTTAATTGGTTTTGCCATCTAACCATCTCATCTTCTGTCGTCCCCTTCTCCTCCTGCCTTCCGTCTTTCCCAGCATCAGGGTCTTTTCAAATGAGTCAGTTCTTTGCATCAGGTGGCCAAAATATTGGAGTTTCAGCTTCAGCATCAGTCCTTCCAATGAACATTCAGGACTGATTTCATTTAGGATAGACCGGTTGGATCTCCTTGCTGTCCAAGGGACTCTCAAGGGTCTTCTGCAACAACACAGTTCAAAATCATCAATACTCTGGTGCTTAGCTTCCTGTATAGTCCAGCTCTCACATCCATACATGACTATTGGAAAAACCATAGCTTTGACTAGACAGACTTTTGTTGGCAAAGTAATGTCTCTGCTTTTGAATATGCTGTCTAGGTTGGTCATAACTTTTCATCCAAGGAGCAAACGTCTTTTAATTTCATGGCTGCAGTCACCATCTGCAGTGATTTTGGAACCTAAAAAAGTTTGTCACTGTTTCCATTGTTTCCCCATCTATTTGCCATGAAGTGATGGGACCAGATGCCATGATCTTAGTTTTCTGAATTTTGAGCTTTAAACCAACTTTTTCACTCTCCTCTTTCACTTTCATCAAGAGGCTCTTTAGTTCTTCACTTTTTGCCATAAGTGTGGTGTCATCTGCACATCTGAGGTTTTTTATATTTCTTCCGGCAATCTTGATTCCAGCTTGTACTTCATCCAGTCTGGCATTTTGCATGATGTACTCTGCATAGAAGTTAAATAAGCAGGGTGACAGTATGCAACCTTTCCTGATTTGGAACCAGTCTATTTTTCCATGTCTGGTTATAACTGTTGCTTCTTGACCTGCATACAGATTTTTCAAGAGGCAGGTCAGGTGGTCTGGTATTCCCATCTCTTTAAGAATTTTCCAGTTTATTGTGATCCACACAGTCAAAGACTTTGGTGTAGTCATTAAAGCAGAAGTAAATGTTTTTCTGGAACTCTCTTGCTTTTCCAATAACCTAGCAGATATTGGCAATTTGATCTCTGGCTCCTCTGCGTTTTCTAAAACCAACTTGAACATCTGGAAGTTCATGGTTCATGTACTGTTGAAGCCTGGCTTGGAGAATTTTGAGCATTATTTGCTAGCATGTGAGATGAGTGCAATTGTGCAGTAGTTTGAGCATTCTTTGGCATTGCCTTTCTTTGAGATTGGAATGAAAACTGACATTTTCCAGTCCTGTGGCCACTGCTGAGTTTTCCAGATTTTCTGGCATACTGAGTGCAGGACTTTCACAGCATCATCTTTTAGGATTTGAAATAGCTCAACTGGAATTCCATCACCTCCACTAGTTTTATTCACAGTGATGCTTCCTAAGGTCCACTTGACTTTGCATTCCAGGATTTCTGGCTCTAGGTGAGTGATACCATCGTGATTATCTGGGTCATGAAGATCTTTTTTGTATAGTTCTGTGCATTCTTGCCACCTCTTCTTAATATCTTCTGCTTCTGTTAGGACCATACCATTTGTGTCCTTTATTGTGCCCATCTTTGCATGAAAAGTTCCCTTGGTATCTCTCATTTTCTTGATATCATTAGGTATAGAGTTTCCTTTTTGCATGATGAAAAAGCTCTAGAGAGCCATTGCACAACATTGTGCATAGAGTTAACACTATTACACTATGCACTTAAAAGTGACTTAGATGATGTTTTATGTGTTTTGTTTACCACAGTTTTTTTTTTTAAAAAGCACTCAGAATGCCAGAAACCATCATAATACAGCAGTCAGAATACAGATGAATAATTAGCAAAACTTATCTGCAGTTCATATCACAAAGGGTGTTCTTCTGTATAAATCCTGCAAACTCAGTTTAAAAAGCCCTGTAATCTAATAAAAAAAAAATTGGAGGCAAAGATGTGAATAGATAATTCACAGAATATTAAATGCAAATAGCTTGTGAGCATCTGAGAAGCTGCTAATAATAACGTCATTCAAAGTAAGAGAAATTAAAATCAAAACACCTATTAGGCAAAAACCTAAACGTTCGATAACATCCTCATGATGCTTTGTCATACATGACTATTGAGGATAAAATTGAGATATCCTCTGGAATTCAGTTGGGCACTGTCTCCCAGAATAAAAGTACATTTACTCTTGATAAAATAGAAACAGCTTTGGACTTAAAAGAATAAAGAACAGTGTGTTAAGTAGAAACTAAATACATGAGTCTACCTAAATCTGGTTTAGAAGCAGGAAGATTCTCTGAAAGTTCTTTTCTTTCAGGATGGAGACCAAAGCTGTATTGATGTGCATGTTAGATAAAGGAGGTACACTACTTGTTTGTTTACTGTTCAAGAAACTAGGGGGCTGAGTCAAGAAGGAGCTTATAGGCTTATATAAATTATACATCCATAGGAGTGGAAGGAAGCAGTGAAAGCCTCCTAGATAAGATCTGAGCCAACCTGCCCATGATGTAGTGACTGGATCTTCAGCAAGACCCCATCTGCAGCAATTAACAAGCTTCATTGGGGTGGGAGACTTGAGTGAGAGGTACCAGCAAATCAAAAGCTGTTAAGGTGAGATAAGCACATGTAAACATACCCACCAGCACCCCTGCATTCCTCTACCATATACACACGTGCAACTGTAACTTGTGATGAACCTGCAAACAAAAATTCAAAAACACACAAGAAAAACTAACCCTAAAAAAAGGTCAACACCTTTACTAAAAAAAGGGGGGAAAGAAAACACTCTGTGTATTGATGGAGAAGTATCTTCAAGATTTCTTTGCTTGGTGGGAGAAAAGGAGATCACAGTACAGTGTTTATGGTCTATTTCCTTTTGTCTGAAGTAGGGGAATAGTTTATATTCTCAGTCAAGTAAATTGTTCTTCACAGACTATCTTCAGATATCTAAATATATTTAAGAGTCTCAGGGAGATAAGGAATAAGTCATATCCATAAAAGAAAACCAAAATTAAGTACATGCCAATTTGGCCTTCCCTGGTGTCTCAGTGGTAAAGAATCCTCCTGCCTGTGCAGGAGACACAAGTTCAATCCCTTGGTTGAGAAGATCCCCTGGAGAAGGAAATGACAACCTACTCCAGTATTCTTGCCTGGAAAATTCCATGGACAGAGGAACCTGGCAGGCTACAGGATGTTACTCATCCCTTTATCTCTCTGAGAATCTTAAATATATTTAGTTATCTGAAGATTGTTCTTCACAGACTAAGGATTTACTTGCATAAGAATATCAATTATTCCTCTACTCCAACACAAAAGGAAATAGACTGTAAACACTGTACTGTGACCTCCTTTTTTCCCACCAAGCAAACACAGACACAAGTAGCCAGACAGGACTTAACCAGTAAACAACGACAACGACAGATTAGCAAACAGGTGTAAAAACTGAACGCTCTAGACATGATTTAGCTTAGTAGGTGAGATGTATTATATTGAACACAATAAAAGAATTAGTGATTTTGAAGCATAATATTGAAGAATTCACCCAAAAGTTAGCAAAAATGAAGGGAAAAAATTAGAGGATTGGTCAAAAGATCTAAACATCTGTCCAAAAGAAGTTTTAGGAGAGATAACATAAAATAGTAGAAAAATAATAATTAATGAGATGATTAGTTTTTAGAATTGAAGTAAAATCTAAGTTTTCACACTGAACTTGTATATTAATTAATAATTACTTAGCAGGATAAATACTCTAAAAAGTTGGCTTCTAAATGCTCAATAGTGAAATTGCAGAACAAAAAATTAAAAAATAGTTTTTATAAAAAGGATGAAGAAAAAAGCCAGAGTACCTGCACCAAAATATCAGTCATACTAACACTATATTTATCAGAACAGTAATTTCCAGAAGAAAATGGGGTACTTTTTCCTCAAAATGTACAGGGAATGTAACTGTTAAATCTTGACTTCTATACCTATTTAAAATATCAAGAATGAGACCCAACATGAGGATTTACACAGAAACTGAGTTTATCACTTTAAAAACTTGATGCAGTATCCTTTAACTAAAAAATAAATAAATTAAAAAAAAAACTTGATGCAAAAACCAAAGTGATGTACTTGGGCCAAAAGAATAGTAAACTAGAGGGAGGCATTGGATAAAGGAATACATTGTGAGCCAAGAATCTGTGAACTGTGTTAATCAGGTTGACTATTGATTGTTCATTTTTTAAAATATTTTTTTAAGGTAAAACCAAAATATCAATACTAGAAAATAAAAAGAAAGTTGGAAGAAAGAGGATTACATCGAGCCTAGAATGCTACTATACTTAATCTTGTTTACAGGAAGTAAGTACAGAGTTACTGAAAACTTTAGGGTATCTTAAAAAATGAATAGCTGTTTTTGTGGCTCTGCAGACAACTTGGATGAAATTATAGCTTATCTTTCACTGTGAGTGTGCTTAGTCACTCAGTCGTGTCCAACTCTTTGTGACCCCATGGACTGGAGCACACCAGTTTCCTCTGACTATGGGATCTCACTGGCTGTGTGGTATTAAGGTTACTTCACCTTCCTCTGCCTAAATTTTCTTATCTATAAAGATGACAGTAAGTAATATTGAGTTGACCAAAAAAGCTTGCTTGGGTTTTTCTGATGTCCAGACAAACTTTTTGGGCAACCCAGTATTTCCTCATAATGTTGTGGAGTTAAGTGAAATACATATAAAACTTTTAGTACACTGGGCTTTCTTTCCTGATAGCTCAGCTGGTAAAGAATCTGCCTGCAATGTGGGAGACCTGGGTTCAGTCCCTGGGTTGGGAAGATCTCCTGGAGAAGGGAATGGCCTACCCACTCCATCCTGGAGAAGTCCATGGACTGTTTAGTCCATGGGTCGCAAAGAGTCAGACACGACTGAGCAACTTTCACTTCACGTTAGAACACTACTTAGTACATATAAGCACTCAGTACTTTTGCTGTTGCTCCTTTTATTTCTTTTTTAACTTTTAAGAGTACCTGTGGGAAAAAGAAGCAAAACCTATGGCTTCCAGTCCAGCAGAACTAAAAAGAGTGAAGAAATCTTAACTTGTAGTATACCATCAGGGTTAGGTGGACTAATTTTAGTTTTTTATTTTATTTTATTTTATTTTTGAACAGTCCTAACTACTTACTAGGGTTGCTATTTTGTGACTTTTATTCTTTATTCAAGATCTTCCAAAATACAGAGAAATTTTACTTGTGGGTTGCCATTTCCTTCTCCAGGGGATCTTCCTGACCCAGGGATTGAACCTGGGTCTCCTGCATTGGAGGAAGTTACCATCTGAGCCACCAGGAAGCCCTTTACAATAAGAAAGCAAGGATGGTGGAGTCTTCTGAATAGAAGATGCAGTAGTAAAATAGTCGATTCTCAAGTTTTTTTCTTGATTACACTACTCAAGAATTATATCCTTCTTCAAAAAGGTATAAAGTAGGATGGGAGACATACAGATCAAAAGATAAATGTGCAGAATTCCCTGGTCGTCCAGTGGTTAGAACACCATGCTGTCACTGCTGAGGGCCTGGGTTTAATGCCTGGTCAGTGAGCTAAGATCCCACAAGCAATGAGGCATGGCCTCAACAATAGCAACAACAACAAAAGATAAATGCAGAGAGAAAAGTAACATTGTAGACTGAGTTGTCCGGTATGGTAGCCACTTGTCCCATGTGATTTATACTAAAATTAATTAATAGAATTGAAAATTCAGTTTCCCCAGTCACATTAAGCATGAAGTGGTTATGTAGAGAGAGTGTAACTGTTAACCTCATGTCGAACGTTTTCATCGTTGCAGAAAGTTTTACTAGATATCACTTCTCTAGACTTTTATTAATATGATAGTGAAATTGATCATATACATTAACTCAGATTATGAGATTTCAGATGACCATATCCTGTATGAAAATATATTTTAAATTATTTCAAACTCAGGGATAGATGAACACACAGTATATTTATTTTTCTTTCTGTTTTTTGAAACATGCCACACAGCTTGTAGGATCTCAGTTCCCTGATCAAGGATTGGACCCAGACCATGAGGATGAAAGCCTGTAATCCTATCCACAAGCCCACCAGGCCCGACATAGAGTATATTTTTGATAAATGCATGGTATATTTCTAAGGACAAAAAGAAATAGGGTAGTTTCTACCAAGTAGTCATTCAACAGGAATATTTTGCAACACAAACGTGGGCTATCATCATTTGCTAAAAAGCATCCTGTGATAGTGTTCTTTCATCTCTTATGTTTTTGTGTAAAACAAATTATTTGGTGACGTTTAAATTCTTACTAAAATTTTGAGTGGAGTTGCTTTTTTTTTTTAACGTTTATTTATATTTTTGACTGCGCTGGATCTGCATTGCTGCGTGCAGGCTTTTTCTAATTGCAGAGAGCAGGGACTACTATAGCTGCTGTGCACAGGCTTCTCATTGCAGTGGCTTCTCTTGTGGAGCATAGGCTCTAGGGCACGTGGGCTCAGTAATTGTGACTTGTGGGCTCTAGACGCTGGTTCAGTAGTTGTGGTACATGGGCAAAGCCTCGCAGCATGTGGAATCTTGTGGACCAGGGATTGAACCCCCCGGTTCAATAATGTCCCTTGCATTGGCAGGTGGATTCTCAACCACTGAACTACCAGGGAAGTTCCTGGAGTTGCTTTTCATTATCCTGTCAGTTAAGTCACTCATTCGTGTCCGACTCTTTGCAACCCCATGAACCGCAGCACGCCAGGCCTCCCTGTCCATCGCCAACTCCCAGAGTTCACCCAAACCCATGTATCGAGTCGGTGATGCCATTAATTCTTCTATAAATTATGTTTTAGAAACTGAAAAATAAATGAATGGATATGTAACCAACTTGGCATCCCAACAGTAGTTGAAAGTAAGTCTGCAGGAATGGAAGCTACAAGGAACAAGCCAAATCAGGCCATTCTGCGCCACACATACCCCTCCCACACCCCAACTCAGGAGTTAGTAGCACAGTGCCTGTAAAGAGATATTTGCCTCTTTATCATCAAGGTGAAAAGCTGTTAATGGGAGAACATATACCAGATACAGGTGAAGGTTGGGCCTTCAAACCTAAAATGGTGATTAAATGGAAAGTGCATTTGAAAAGTTGGAAGATCTCATTGCTTAATCACTCTTTGAGTCCTTGATTTGTAGAGGTATGTGCCCTTTAAGGAAGAGATTAGAAGGGTACTCTTGGAAAACAAACTTGTCTAAATCTCTAGACTTGAACAGCACTGACACTGAAATGTCTGTTCCTACTATATTACTCTGCAGCAGTGGTTCTCAAATATTTGAGGACTCCCTAAGAACTTTTTAGAATGTGAGTTATAGCTATTTACTGTATTATGAATTAAAGCAAAGTTTTTGGAGATTTACAGTTGAGGAAAACCTGTAATGTGAAAGATGAAAGCCAAAGCAGAAAGATGGAAACAAGTTATTTGGAAGAAGCAGCAATGGTGTAGGGAGAAAGAAAAGTTGAAAGACAGTTATACGTTCAGGAGGCTGAAAGAAGCTATTCTATTTGTGGAACCTGAAATAGAGGTTACATTAATAAATAAAGAGTATCATAGAGCCAAAGTGAGCTCAAAATTTAAAATATGAACAGATATGAAAAGTAAAGGATTTAACTCTAGTAGAAGGAAATGTTGACAGATTTTGTTTGTAACATAGGAATGGGGAAGGACTTTTGTATACAAAGCTTTTAAAAAATTGCTATTTATTTGGCTGCATCAGGTTATCTGTTGCGGTGCACAGACTCTAGTTGCAGTGCACAGACTCTCTAGTTGCTGCATGCAGGTTTAGTTGCTCTGTGGTATGTGGGATCTTGGTTCCCTGACCAGGGATCAACCCCTATGTACACTGTAATGCAAGGCGGACTGTTAACCACTGGATCACAAGGGATGTCCCTGTGTACAAAACTTTAAAAGCATATTGCATGAGTAAAAAGGAATAAATTTGTTTCCATCAGGATTAAAGAGTTCTGTGCATTGAAAGGACATCATGATAGGATGGGAGATGTTTGTAAAATGTAAAACTAACAAAGGATCTAACATCTAGGAAATGAAGGGGACTCCTAAAAATCAGAAGGGAAAAAACAGCCATCCTAATATAAAAATGCATACAGTTTCTAAAGAGGCAAAATTTATAGGAGGAACCTCAAAGCTAATAAGACTATAAGAGATGCTCAGTCATTACTTGTCAGAAAGTGTAAATTAAAACAAATGAGATACCACTTTATATCTATAATTTGGACAAAACTAGAAAACTCAATGAATTTTCCTCGTAACAGGTTACCCCAAAAGTTTATCAGCTTCAGACAACAAACATTATCTCACAGATGCTAAGGATCAAGACTCCAGTAGCATTGTAGGTTGTAGCTCAGCATCTCTCATGAGGTTGCAGTTGAGCTGTCATTTGAAGGTTTGACTGGGACTGAAATACCTGCTTCCAGGATGGTCGATTCACACAGCTGTTGGCAGAAAGACTCAGTTTCTTGCTGGCTGTTGGCAGAAGGTCTTCATTTTCCTCTGCATGGGCCTATTCACAGGGCTGCTTGAGTGGATCTGTAAGACTGATTGCTGCTAATGACATGGTGCTATGGACTAGATGTGTCCCCCCGGCTCCCCCCGCCAAAAAAAAACTTTATAGGTTGAAATCTAATCCTTGATGTGATGGTACTTAGCAGTGGGGCCTTTAGGAAATGATTAGCTCACAAGAGTGAAGCCCTCGTGACTGGGATTAGCACCCTTATAAGAAGAGACCAGAGAATTGACTTACTGTTTTCTTCCCCCATATGAAAATAAAAAGAAGTCAGCTATCTGCAACCCAGAATGTCCTCACCAGAATGCAACTATGCTGGCATTATGATCTTGGCCTTCCAGCCTGTACAACTGTAAGAAATAAAGTTCTTTTGTTGATAAGCCACTCAATTTATAGTGTTTTGTTATAGCAGCCTGAGCTGACTAAGATATATGGCATCTGGCTTCCCCCAGAGCAGGTCATCCAAAAGGGAGCAGACGGGAAGCCACTATGCCTTTTATGATCTCTTCTTCCAAGTTGCATACTGTCACTTTCCTGTTCATTAGAGGCAAGTCACTAAGTCCAGCCAATACTTAGGGTTAGAGAAATAAGGCTTCGCTCTTGAAGGGAGAAATTTGTGAACTTAGTACAATTTACACTGGATAATGCCAAGTGTGTTAATAGGAATGTAGACTCTGCAGCCATTCTGGAGCTTAGTCTAGTTGTCTTTAGGTTAGGAATACAGATGCCTTATGATCAGTAATTTCATTTTTAGGCATATACCTGAAGGTATTTGTAAGTTTCATAAGGGATATGTATTTGAATGTTCATTGCAGTATTATTTGCAGTATCAGGAAGTTGGAGGCAGTCTAGCTATTCTGTATACCATCTGAATGTAGATAGGTGAAATTTGTGAATGGACATTATTTTAGTTTCCTAGGACTGCTACAATCAAGTACTACAAACTAGGTGACTTGAAACAACAAATGTATTCTCTCACAGTTCTGGAGATTAGAAGTCCCAAATCAAGGTGTGATCCCTCTGAAACTCAGAGGGTAGAATCTTTCCTTATTCATTGCTAAATTATGGTGGTGGCTGTTTATCCATGGCACTCCTTGTCTTGCAGCTGTATCGCTCCAACTATTGCCTCTGTTGTCACATGAATTTCTCTTTCTCTTTTTTTTTAATTTTATGGGAATATGGTTGATTTACAGTGTTGTGTTAGTTTCAGGTATACAGCAAAGTACTGGATCATGTGACAGTTCTATTTTTAGTTTTTTAAGGAACCTCCATACTGTTCTCCATAGTGGTTGTACCAGTTTACATTCCCACCAACAGTTTAGGAGTGTTCACCCCTTCCAGCATTTATTACTTGTAGACTTTTTGATGATTGCCATTCTGACCACTGTGAGGTGATACCTCATTGTAGTTTTGATTTGTATTTCTCTGATAATTAGTGACATTGAACATCTTTTTATGTGTGCTTTGGCCGTCTATATGTCTTCTTTGGAGGAATGTCTGTAGATCTTCTGTCCATTTTTTAATTGAGTGGTTTGTTCTTTTGGTATAGGGCTGGATGAGCTCTTTGTATAATTCAGAGATTGATCCCTTGTGGGACTTTTGCAAATATTTTCTCCCAGTCTGTGGGTTGTCTTTTAATTTTGTTTATGGTTTCTTTTGCTATGCAAAAAATTTTAAGTTTAATGGGCTGGAAGAAGCACAAGCTGGAATCAAGATTGCAAGGAGAGTTATCAATAACCTCAGATATGCAGATAACACCACCCTTATGGCAGAAAGTGAAGAGGAACTAAAAACCCTCTTGATGAAAGTGAAAGAGGAGAATGAAAAAGTTGACTTAAAGCTTAACATTCAGAAAACTAAGATCATGGCATCTGGTCCCATCTCCTCATGGGAGATAGATGGGGAGACAGTGGAAACAGTGTCAGGCTTTATTTTTTTGGGCTCCAAAATCACTGCAGATGCTGACTGCAGCCATGAAATTAAAAGACACTTACTCCTTGCAAGGAAAGTTATGACCAACCTGGATAACATATTAAAAAGCAGAGACATTACTTTACCAACAAAGGTCTGTCTGGTCAAGGCTATGGTTTTTCCAGTGGTCATGTATGGATGTGAGAGTTGGACTGTGAAGAAAGCTGAGTGCCGAAAAATTGATGCTTTTGAGCTTTGGTGTTGGAGAAGACTCTTGAGAGTCCTTTGGACTGCAAGAAGATCCAAGCAGTCCATCCTAAAGGAGATCAGTCCTGGGTGTTCTTTGGAGGACTGATGCTGAAGCTGAACCTCCAGTACTTTGGCCACCTCGTGCGAAGACTTTTACACAGCAACTAGAAGCAATTGGTTAGGTGTACACATGCACATAATATGTAGTGGAAAATGTAAGAAACAGAATGAGGAGGTAGTAACAATAAAGAAAAGAAAGTGAAGTCACTCAGTCGTGTCCGACTCTTTGCAACCCCATGGACTGTAGCCTACCATGCTCCTCCCCGTCCATGAGATTTTCCAGGCAGGAGTCCTGGAGTGGGTTGCCATTTCCTTCTCCAGAGAATCTTCCTGACCCAGGGATCGAACCTGAGTCTCCCATGTTGTGGGCAGATGCTTTACCGTCTGAGCCATCAGGAACTAGTAACAATAACATTTATATAAATGAAAAATCTGTATTCATCAGGGTTCTGCAGAGAAACAAAATCAGTTAGGTTGAGGCGCACGCACGCGCACACACACACACACACACACACACAGATTCCGAGCTTTTAGGGAATTGGCTTAGATGATTATGGAGTCTAGAAGTCAAAATCTGCAATGTCTGGCAGGGTGGAGATCAAAGAGAGCTGATGGTACAGTTCCAGTCTGAAGACCAGCAGCCAGACTCAGGAGAGCAGATGGTGTAGATGAAGTCTGAAGACAGTATGCTGGAGTATTCTCTTTTGTTTGGTGAGGCTGTTCTTTTTGTTCTGAGCAAATCTTGAAATTGATTGGATGAGTCCCACCAACATTATGGAGAGCAGTCTGCTTAAACAAAGTTAGCTGATTCAATATTAATCTTGTCCAAGACGACACTTAGAATTAACCATTACAAGTCCTCCTCTTGTCAAACTGACACAGACATTTCCTTAAACCATACTGAGTTTCCAAATAAAGACAATAACAAAGTCAGACTACCACTTAATATGATACAACTATCCTGTGTACAACCAAAAACACACTAATCCTTCCCCCAGAGGAGGATGCAAACCCTAGATATTTACTCTTCTCCTTGATGTTCTGTAACTTATATACTGTGATGTTATTTGTATATATACTTTATATAATATAATTTTAAAAGTCAGTATATTTTATGTTGAATGATGAAGAGATAAAGAGAGGGAAGAAAAACAAGGATGTTTACTTTATACACACACAAGCATGTTCATATCAAAATAAGAAGTACTCATAGTTATGGTCCTCATTTCTGTAACTGGTCATATGGTCATAGCTGGTACTTTTAACTACTTTTGTGCACTCCCCCTTTAGCTTTTTATTTGCCCTTCAGCAAAACTCAGCTGGTCATCATTCTATACCTTGTGTGATGACCCTAAGCCTTCATTCCTGAAGGGTCTAGGCTATTTGTAGTCCTGCCTGAATTGTGTTGTAGTAGATCTCTATTGATTTTAATGACAGGGCGCAGTAGTACTAAGAGATGCCCCTGGGGATCTGTTGTATTCCATATAGACTCTTCTTTACCTCCATCGTGGAGAAGCGGTCCAGTTTTCCCTTGATCCAGTCATCCCAGCAGCCCAGTAACTCCCTTCTTGGTTTGTTGGTTCAGAAATGTGAAGAGTCCAGAATGTCCAGGTGGCAGTTTTAACTTTCAGTTCAGGCTTCCCTGGTGGGTCAGAGGGTAAAGCATCTGCCTGCAATGCGGGAGGCCTGAGTTTGATCCCCAGGTCGGGAAGATTCTCTGGAGAAGGAAATGGCAACCCACTCAAGTACTGTTGCCTGGAAAATTCCATGGATGGAGGAGCCTGGTAGGCTGCAAGTCCGTGGGATCGCAAAGAGTCGCACACAATTGAGCAAATTCACTTCAGTGGAGTTATTGTCATGTCTCCCTGTGGAAGCATTCCTTCCTTTGGAACTGAGACCTCTAGGCCAGTAAGAGCATAAGGTCATGAGGACAGGAAGCAAAAATTTTCCTAGTAGGTCACTAGGGGTAATAGTGAGTGATGCTGCTTCCATTTCTACCCCTTGATTCCTGGATCTGTGAGTTCTGGTTATGGAAGAAATTGTACCATATAGTGGATTCTTACTTACTGTGCCTTCACAACCTGCTTGGAACCATCTCCTATGTACAACTTCCATTTGATTATGGAGTGCTGCCATGCATGCCCAGCTTTATGGCTTGGTGGGTCAGATAATGCCCAGTTCATGGTGAGCAGTGGCTCACATGGTAACCTGATGGCCCATGGTTAACCTCTACTAAGGCCCAGTAGCAAGCCAACAACTGTTTCTTCAAGCAGAATGGTTAGGTACAGGGGATGGTGGGCTTTATTCCATATGCCTAAGGGCCTGTGCTTCAGTTCTCCCTTAGGGGCCAGCCAAAAGTTCCAAACAGCATCCCTGTCTGCACTGGCATTTCAAGCACCATTGGATTTGCTGGTTCATATGACTCATGTCAGAGCAGCTTGGACAGCAGCTTGGTTCTATTGCTGAGCCATCTCTTTTCTGGGTGCCACACAGAATTAGCAGGTTTGGGGTCACTCAGTAAATGAGCCAGAGTAACACCTGAATGAGTAAAGTATTACCTCCACAACCCAAAGTTTATTGTATCACTAGGCATTGGGCTGTTTTGGTTTTTGGTTTTTTAAATTGTGAGATGGACCAGATGCAACAACTTACTTTCACTTCAGACATATCTCAAGATGGCCCACATCACTAAACCTATAGTTAAAATTCCCTGAATTTTTTTTTTTTAATTAATTTTATCTAGGCTGTGCAGGCTTTTCTCTAATTGCAGCAAGTGGAGGCTATTCTTTGGTTGCAGTACCAGGGCTTCTCATTGCAGTGGCTACTCTTGTAGAGCACAGACTCTAAGGCATTTGGGCTTAGTAGTTGTGGTTCCCAGGCTCTAGAGCACAGACTCAATTAGTTAGTTGTTCCTTGGCATGTGGGATTTTCCTGGACCAGGGATCAAACCTGTGTCTCCTGCATTGGCAGGTGGATTCTTTACCATTGAGCCACCAGGAAAGCCCCTTCCCTGAATTTTGCTTGGATTTAGTTTCCACTTCCTGGTACGTAAATGTCTTACCAATGAGTCTATAGAGTAGTTGCTACTTCTGACTCACTGCTGCTGCTGCTAAGTCACTTCAGTCGTGTCTGACTCTGTGCAACCCCATAGACAGCAGCCCACCAGGTTCTGCCGTCCCTGGGATTCTCCAGGCAAGAACACTGGAGTGGGTTGCCATGTCCTTCTCGAGTCTAATGTCCCCAGTGTGATATCTTGTGAAAGCGAAAAGTGGTCAGTATCCCTCATCACTTTTAGCAAGTGGTGTTGGGAAAGCTGAACAGCTACATATAAATCAGTGAAGTTAAAACACTCTTGCATCATAATCATACACAGAAATAAACTCAAAATGGATTAAAGATTTAAATATAAGACATGACGCTACAAAACTCCTAGAAGAGATCATAGTCAAAACATTCTTTGACCTAAGTTGTACCAATATTTTCTTAGGTCAGTCTCACAAGGCAATAGAAATAAAAGCAAAACTAAACAAATGAAAACTAATCAAACTTAGAACACAGCAGAGGAAACCATCAATAAAAAAAAAGAAAACCTACAGAGAGAAAAAATGTTTTCAAATGATGCGACCAGTGAAGGCTTAATTTCCAAAATATACAAACAGCCCACACAACTCAATAACAAAAAAGAGAAACCCAATCAAAAAATGGACAGAAGACCTAAACAGGCATTTCTCTAAAGGAGATGTATAGATGGCCAAAAGGCACATGAAAAGATGCTCAACATTGGTATTTATTAGAGAAATGATGCAGATCAAAACAACAATAAGATACTATCTCACACCAGTCAAAATGACCATCATTTTAAAAGTCTACAAATAGCAAAAACTGGACAGAGTATGGAGAAAAGGGAATCCCCCTACACAGTTGGTGGGAATGTAAATTGGTGCAGCCACTTTGGAAAACAGCATGGAGGTTCCTTAAAAAACTAAAAATAGAGTTGCTATATGATCCTACAGTCCTACTCTGGGTCTATTTCTAGAGAACACTCTAATTCAAAAAGATACATGTAACCCCCAGTGTTCATAGCAGTACTGTTTAAAGTCCATCAAGACTTGGAAATAACCTAAACATTCATCAACAGATGAATGGGGAAAGAAGATAGGGCATATACATAGTGGAACACTACTCAGCCATTAAAAAATAAAATAATGTTATTTGCAGCAACGTGGATGGTTCTAGAGATTATACTAAGTCAGAGAAAGACATACTACATGTTATCACTTATATGTGGAGTCTGTGACATAAATGAACTTATTTATAAAACAGACTCACAGACATAGAAAACAAATTTATGGTTTCCCCAATGGGAAGGGAAATGGGGGAGTAAAAATTTGAAATTAGCAGATACAGTCTAAAATATATAAAGTAGATAAATAAGGTCCTACTGTATAACACAGGGAACTATTTTCAGTATCCGGTAATAAACCATAATGAAAAAGAATATAAGCTTCAGCAGTACGTGAACCAAAACCTTCCAAGGTTACAGCCTGGATTTAGAAAAGCCAGAGGACCCAGAGATCTTATTGTCAACGTTTGTTGGATCATAGAGAAAGCAAGGAAATTCCAGAAAAACATTTACTTCTGCTTCATGACTTTGCTAAAATCTTTGTGTGGATCACAACAAACTGTGGAACTTTCTTAAAGAGATGGAAATATGAGACCACCTTACCTGTCTCATGAGAAACCTGTATGCAAGTCAAGAAGCAACAGCTGGAACCTTACATGGAACAACAAACTGGTTCCAAATTGGGAAAGGAGTACAACAAGGCTGTATATTGTCACCCTTTTTGTTTAACTTCTGTGCAGAGTACATCATGCAAAATGCCGTACTGGATGAATTACAAGCTGGAATCAAGATTTTTGGGAGAAATATCAAGACCCTTGGATATACAGATGATACCCGTCTAATGGCAGAAAGCAAAGAGAAACTAAAGAGCCTCTTGATGAAGGGCCAAGAGGAGAGTGAAAAACTGGTTTAAAACTCAGCATTCAAAAAACTAAGATCATGGCATCCAGTCCCATCACTTTGTGGCAAATAGGGAAAAGGTGGAAACAGGGACAGATTTTATTTTCTTGGGTTCCAAAATCACAGCGGATAGTGACTGAAACCACAAAATTAAGACTCTTGCTCCTTTGGAAGAAAAGCTATGACAGACCTACACAGTGTATTAAAAAGTGGAGATATCACTTTGCAAACAAAGGTCCATGTAGTCAAAGCTATGGTTTTTCCAATAGTCATGTACAGATGTGAGAGTTGAACCACACCAAAGGATTGATGCTTTTAAATTGTGGTGCAAGAGAAGACTCTTGAGGGTTCCTAGGGCTGCAGGGAGATCAAATCACTCAATCCTAAAGGAAATAAACCCTAAATATTCATTAGAAGGACTGATGCTGAAGCTTCAATACTTTGACCACCTTATGAGTTTGGCCAACTCATTGGAAAAGACCCTGATGCTGGAAAAGATTGAAGGCAAAAGGAAAAGAGGATGAAATGGTTAGATAGCATCACTGACTCAATGGACATGAATTGGGTCGAATTCCAGGAGATGGTGAAGGACAGAGAAGCCTCGTGTGCTGCAGTCCATGGGGGCACAGAGTTGGGCACAACTTATCAACTGAACTACAACAGATACATAACTGAATAACTGCTGTACCCCAGAAACTAACTCAACACTGCAAATCAGCTATGCTTCAACTAGGAGTGGTGTTTTTTTAATATATAACACATTTTTTTCAGAGTTTTTAAATTAAAACAAGGAAAAGAATGACCACTCATCACACTGTGCATACAAACTGATCCTTGTTTAGCAATAAAGAGTGATATTAAACATTTTAGAATAGTTGCCTTTGTATAAGGAGAGGCATTTTCCATTTTCATTGGAAAATGGAAAATGAGGGTAAAATAAATTCAAATGAAACTTAAAATATACATAAATAAAATTGTTAAAGTCAAAGAAGTCTCCCAGAAACTAGAATGAAAGATCAACAGAATGGGTAAGAAAAGAGAATTAACAGTCTGTGAGGTGCAACTCTCAAAAACTAGGAGTTTCAGAAAAAGAAACTTGAGAGGAAGTAATTCAAACATAATTTGAGAATATTTCTCAAAAATAAAGGACATGGATTTGAAGATGCTGGGGCTCACCATGCATTTGTGACAGTGAGTGATAAAAGACCCACTTTGTGGTATATCACAGTGAAATTACAGCACATCCAGAAATAAAGAGAAAAACCTAAAAGCTGTTAGAGAGGAGAGGATAGAGTCACATACCAATGATCTTGAGTCAGAATATCACCGAGCTTCTTGAAAACAAACCTGAAAGACACAGAGCATCATGTCTTCACATTTATGAGGAAAAATTAGCTTCTAACAACCCATTACTTAGGCATGCTCTCAAATATGGAGTGGAATAAATAATACACTTGAAATTTATGAAGAAAAATGTAAAACCGGAAAATGGACCGGTCTACATTTATAGCAATCTCTTACAAACTTAGTAAGGATATAGAAGATTAAACAATACAATGACAAGTTTGATTTTAAAAGAACATTGTGTACATATATAAACATAGACACACAAGTAGAGCGTATAAATTGTTTTTAAACATGCAAATTTCAAATTACAAAAGTAAAATTTATCGTAGTGGAAATTTTATCAGATTTCATGAAATTAGTGTTATTGGGCATATTCTTGGACCTCAGTTTCGTTGAGAAATTAGTAATGAGGTTAAAATTATTTTTAAACATCTTCGGAATAATAACAACAAGTTTTTAAAAATTACGTTTGAAAACTAAGTATCCAAGGCTTAAGAGACAAGAAAATATCCCATATGAAATTACAAAATATTTAAAACTCTTTGACACAGAACACCACACATCAGAAATTAATGTTGCACCTTATGTGAATGGACATTTGTTGGACTAAAAATAGCTTATTTTTTAAAAAATTACTTATTATATTTATTTTTGATTGTGCTGGGTTTTTGTTGCTGCACACGGGCTTTCTCTAGTTGTATTGAGTGGGGGCTGTTGTTGATTGCAGTGCACAGGTTTCTCATTGCAGCAGCTTCTCTTGTTATGGAGCACAGGCTATAGGTACTTGGGCTTCAGTGGTTGCAATGCACAGGTTCAGTATTTATGGCACGTGGACTTAGTTGCTCCGTGGTATGTGGCATCTTCCTGGACCAGAGATCACATCTGTGTCCCCTGCACTGGCAGGCAGATTCTTACCCACTGTATCACTAGGGAAGTCCAACTATGCTAATTTTTAAAAGACTGAATATAGAGTAGAAATTAATGAAAATACAAATAATGAAATCAATATATGGACCAATAGGCAAATTTCTAACAAGAGGGATTAAGGGGGAAGAGGTACAAATGAGCAATATTTAAGACAAAAAGGAATATGATACAGCAAATACAAAAATGTTAAGGGTTCTTGGTCAGTAATATTAACTAAATATTAAAGAAACGAAGATCATGGTATCCGGCCCCATTACTTCATGGCAAATAGAAGGGGAAAAGGTGGAAGTAGTGGCAGATTTCTTCTTCTTGGGCTCTAAAATCACTGCGGATAGTGACTGTTGCCATGAAATCAGAAGGCGATTGCTTCTTGGCAGGAAAGCTATGACAAACCTAGACAGTGTGTTGAAAAGCAGTGACGTTACTCTGCTGACACAGGTCCGTATAGTCAAGGCTGTGGTCTTCCCAGTGGTCACGAATGGTTGTGAGAGCTGGACCTTAAACAAGGCAGAGCTCCAAAAAATTGATGCCTTTGAACTCTGGTGCTGGAGAAGACTCCTGAGAGTCCCTTGGACAGCAAAGAGAACAAACTAGTCAATCTTCCCTGAATACTCATTGGAAGGACTGATGGTAAAGCTGAAGCGCCAGTATTTTGGTCACCTGATGCGAACAGCCACTCATTGGAAAAGTCCCTGATGCTGGGAAGGACTGAGGGTGTCAGAGGATGAGATGACTAGATGGCATCACCAATGCAGTGGACGTGAACTTGGACAAACTTCAGGAGATGGTGAGGGACAGCGAGGCCTGGCATGTTGCAGTCCTTGGGGTTGCAAAGAGTTGGACACGACTGGGCGACTGAACAACAGTCAGTTATAAGTTAATATCTTTGTGTGGTGACAGATAGTAACTAGGTTTATCATCATAATCATTTCATTATGTACCGAAATAGCAAGTCACTATGCTGTGCACCAGAAATGTAGTGTTGTCAGTCAGTTACCCTTAAAACAAGCAAACAAACTGAAGAAGAGGTCAGATGTACGGTTATGAGAGGCAGGGTTTGGAGGAATGGGGAGTTGGATGAAGGTGATCAGAAGATACAAACTTCCAGTTATGAGGCAAGTTAAGTATTAGGGATGTAGTGTACAACATGATTAATTTGATGAACACTGCTATATGTTATATATGAAAATTGTTAAGAGAGTAAATTCTAAAAGTTCTCTACACAAGGAAAAAATGTTTTTCTCTTGTAGTTTGTACCTACATGAGATGATGGATGTTCAGTAAACTTATTAGGATGATCATTTCATGGTGTATAAGTCTTATCATTCATTATACTGTACACCTTAAACCTTTACAGTGCTGTATGTCAATTATATCTCAGTAACACTGGAAGAAATTTAATTTCATGAATATTTTGTCAGTAAATTTGAATCTTAGATGCTTTTTTTTTTTTTAGAAAAATGCAATTGACAAAATTTCCTTAGAAATAATACTGATAAATTAATCATCAATAATGCTAAATAGAAAACAGAAACAAATTCTCGTGTACCAACTCCCCTACCAAAAAGTACACCAAACTCCCAAATTTTATAGTTTTAGAGAGGAGTTGTCCATTTTACAAAAATAATCTTTCAACAATTTCTAGAACATCTGTCTACTATATGTAATAATTAAATAATGTAAAAGTCTTTAATACTGAAAGCAACTTACGACAGTATAAGGAAAAATATAACTTAATCTTATGAACAGGGATGCAAAAATCTTAAGACATCAGCAAGTTAAACTCACTTTACATTAACAAGAGTACATCACAGTCAAGTGAGGCTAATCCCAGAAATGCAAAGTTGGTTTATTTATAAAAAAAATCTGTTAATGTAACCTGTCATTTCTAACAAAGGAGAAAAAAAATTTATTCATTGAGCAGATATTGAGCATCTACCAGAAATTAGGCATTATTAATTGTGTAGTAATGTACAAACCAAGTCTTGTTTTTGTGAAACTTAGAGTCTAGTGTTAAGACAAATGATGTTAGATATGATAAATGCTATGAAGAAACATAATGCCAGATAAAGGGGGTAGAGAGTGATAATTTTTGCCAATATTCATTTACACATTAAATACAAGCCCTCAATCTCTTCATCTCTGTTCTGCTTTAATCTTTTTGGTGTCTACATTTTCCTAAGCACAGTTTGAAGACATCTACTGTAAAAAATAGTCAGACAATTAAATAAATACTCCTGTACAGAAGATATGGTGATAGCTGCCATGATATTTTGTCCGTCAAAGTCTGTCTTGTAATGACTCTTTTTTTTTTTTGACTCTGTCTTTATCAATTGAAGCTTCAGAGTTTGAAATTTAGAATTTCCTACTGTCTAGGAAATGATAATAAATATATGGAAAACTTGACATTCAAAGACTGCCCGTATATATAATTTCTGTTTTACATAGAACAACTTAACTTTGATTTCTCATGGGAAGGATTAAAGGATAAGCTGTTTTCCTAACTTATTAATCAAATATTGTAGCATGGTGTTTTTTAGCGTAGTTTTAAAGTCATGATAAATATGCATTTGGGATTTAAGTTTAATTTCAGCATAGTGATAAATGAAGCAAAAGTTATTTAAATTAATTTCACAGAAAGACCTATTTTAATCCCAGATAAGCAGTCTCACACATGCATCCCTGTAAGTCATTAATGGGTGAATAACTGTAACTTTGTTAAAAATTTGTATATACTCCCAAAACAACCCTAAGGCTTATTAGAGTTCCATAGTATAGTACTGTATTTGAAGGACAACAGTTACTTCAAAAAAATCTGACCTATATAATAGGATTTTGGGAGGTCTTCTTGGATATGTCTTTCGGTTCCCTTTGTTTAATCCCTACAAAAGAACTAAACTTCTGCTTTGACTTCATTAAAATACTGCTTAACTAGGAGCTTCTGCTGAAAATGCTTCCTAAGGTAATTTTTATGTTTATATATTTTGAATAACTTAAAAAGCAGACTTTTAGGCATAAGATATAATATATTTTAGGGCTTCCCTAGTGGCTCAGATGCTAAAAAATCTGCCTGCAATGCAGGAGACCTGGGTTCAATCCCTGGGTTGGGAAGATCTCCTAGAGGAGGGCATAGCAGTCCACTCCAGTATTCTTGCCTGGAGAATTCTGTGGACAGAGGAGCCTGGCAGGCTACAGTCCATGGGGTCACAAAGAGTTGGACATGAGTGAGCGACTAAGCACAGCACAGTGTATTTTAGGTCTGTTCTGTCAGCCTGCTAGTTTACCTCAAGATTCCTTGCTCCCATAAAATCAGGGAGTTTTGTTTGTTTTTAAGGTGCTTTAGACAGCTAGGGTCAAGAATTGGACAGCTTCCAAAAAGATGTGTGCGTAGAAATCTTTCACTTTCATCTCACCCAAACATTTCAGATTTGCAGCCAGCAAACTGATTTGGTGAATAGAATGCCTTATTCTATACAGTATTCCTAAAAAATAAATTCAGTTGGTTTCCAATATTTTAAATGTGAGATTCCAAATAATCTTGATTCTCAGGTTCCTTCATCATCTGATATCACTGACTTGAATTCCAATATGGCAGCCATTGGCCAAGGTTTTAACATTGGGTAAGAATTGCATGAGCCATAAACTCTCCAGTTCTCTTTATCGTCCACCATTTTAATGTTTCACTTCACTTGCTTCTTTACTTGCAGCCTTTATAGGCATTTAAATATATGACCCTTGGTAAATAATTTACTGACTCATATGAAGAGTCTTTAAAAATTTTTGTTTCTTCTAATTGTGGCATAAGAAACTAATACCACTGGGATAAATTAAATGGCTTTTCTAAAAGCCTTGAATTTGGGTAAACATTGGCATCTCTCTTTCCCAGAACTGTACCATCTTTAGGAGAATATGCAGGTACAGAGGTATAAATAGGTATTAATGTATTCTTTCTTTATTGACCTACTCAGAGCATTTGACGTTGATTCCCCTGGAGTCTGGTAGTTTCTACAGGAAGAATGTTGGTGAATTCAGTGATGTTTGATAAGGTTCTAACTTTGTTGAGTTGATTATATGACTATTAAAATTAATAATTTTTCAAGTTCGTATCACTAGAAAGTCTTTAACGTTTTTCTGTGTCATCAGACGGGTACTTGGGGTAGTCATTTATACTGCTTATTAAATATTTTTGGCTCTGCACCATCTGGCACTTTCTGACCCCTCTGTCATTGGGCCCTGTGTACAGTTCTGGCCAAAGAATTGTGAATGGAAATGAGCGTGTCACTTCCAAGTCAAATCATTTAATTGCCAGTATGAGGTCTTCCAGAGCTCTTTTCCTTGTACTGCTGCTACTAGTATTGTTTCAGGGAATGACTTTTCGATAAGTCTGAGTTCCAGAGGAGAACAGTTATGTAGAGCAGAGGTCTTCAGCAACCAGATAGACAGGTAAAATGAGTTAGAAATAAATCTTTGTTGTTTTAAGCTAAAGATTTTTTGGAGTTCATTACCGCAGCTTTTGAACAAGCCTGTCTGACTGATACTACACTGTACCAATAAACTGAAGAAAGAATGATGTAATTAACAGTCAGCAATTAATTAAAGGCAGCTGTGTTAAAATCTGTAAGCTGCAAACTGTTAGAAGATTGTTTTTAGTCTTTTGGGTAATTTTTATTTGTAAGTTGTGTCATCAGAGGACATAATTCTTAGAAATTGTAGCTCAGAGTACACATGAAAGATATGTCAGGGAGCATGGAACATTTTGCAGAGTCAGCACAGTTTTAAGTATATAAAAATAATCAGAAGATGATCAAGATTTATCATAGAGAATCCTGCGTACCACCAGTATGGTGTGTGTGTGTGTGTTTTCTCAAGAGTAGCGTGGAGCTGAAAGGTTTTAAACAACCTTGCTAGATAGCTTACAGATATTTGTGACAACATAATTTTGTGATATGGTTTTAGATACCATGTCAGACAACACCCTTCTTTTGTAGATGTTGTATGTTATAAAAGATGAGATAAAGAATGTGTTTGATTAACTTTGTACATTATTTTTAAGTTTTAAAATACCATTTTGATTACCTTTTCCCAGCTTATATTTTTCTTAGCGCTCTTTGCCAACATTGTTTTCCTCTTACTTCCTCATTGTCCCCTTCTTTGTTACATTTAATCCTCACAGTGATTGTAAAAAGTAGGTATTTTTCTGCCACTTTACAGGTGTGGAGACAGGCTTGGTGAGGTGAAGTAATATGCCCAAAATCATGTTGTTGCAGAGCCTGGAATTTGAACACGTGTCTTAAATATATTTAAGATTCTTGTTCAAATGTATAGAATGTTTTTACTTTGTGTTATTATTAATTAAAATAATTACTGTCTGAATTGACAGGAAGCCCAAAGTAACAGTTGTTTTAAAAGATAGAAGTTTATTCTTTTCTGATGTGGTGACAGTTTAGAGGTAAGCCTCTAAGGTTGGTGTGAAGGCTCCACCATAACATATTAGGGACCTGGACTCCTATTTTATTACTCCACTATCCATAAATATGTGACTTTATGGGTCAAAATATCTGCTTATGTTCCAACATTCTACCTAGTAGGAAGCAGAAAAGGTAAAAAAGGACCCTCTTTTCTTTCCTTTAGAATCTATCCCAGAAGTCATGCAAGCCACTTCTGTTTATATCTCAACGGCCAGAACTTAGTCAGATGGTCAGCTTGACAGTAAGAAATATAGGCTGTATTCTAGATGGTCATCTCTTCAGCTAAAAATCTAGGGTCTGTCATAGACAAGGTGAATAGATTTGAAGTGTTAGTTAGACATTTCTGTCACAGTTGTAATCAGTTGTTTCAAATTGTTTTTTCTTAGGTATTTAACAGACACTTATTTTATATAATGGAAAACTGTATTGATTTTTGTGTCCATTTACAGGTTAGAAAAATATTACTCTAAATAAAGAATACCCAGGTGTTTTGTTTGTACATAGGAAAGTCTGAAAGTGTTAGCTTAATATTTTACTTTAAAATGTTACTGACAAAATAAATGAGAAAAACACGTTCTGTCTCATGTAGCAAATAGAATGTGATTAATAATATATGTAGATTGAATTGTGAATCTAAAAAGTAGAATTAAATTTTAAGGCTTTGCTTCTTTTACTTCCACTGCTAGTGGGTCAAAATACCTAATTGATATGCATGTCATTCCCCTAGTTCACTAGTTCACTACATGAGTGTTTCACCTAACCTCTTAAAAGAACTTTTACTCATCTTGACAGAGACCCTATTGCTTATATATAACATAAATGATTTATTAATTCTGGTGTACTTATTTAGATATTTATGCAGTCACTGTCTTTAATTATGAGTTTTTCAAAGGTAGTTTCTCTCACTGTCTTTATGTCCTTTCTCATGAAATAGTATCAGTACTTAAGAATTTTTTTAAAAATTTAATGACTAGGAATGTTTAAGATGGATTCTGTTTAGCCATCTTAGTTGTGGTAGTGGTCTTATAAACTGAAGATCAACACAGTCACATGCCTTTGTAAGCATGACCAAATTATCAACTTTTAATTCTTAAATGAAAAATTCCAACAAATATGCTTATGTAAATTGGTTCTCATTTGTTCAAAACACCTAGTGACATCATAAGTCCAGCTTTAGGTTTATCTGTATGCTCTAGTAGAAGATGCTGTATGTCTTCAAAGTCGGCCAATACCTTTGAATATTTTGTACCACAACCTCCAAATAATAGGTATACAGAAAATTGTGTAAAACTTTTGAAATAAAATTTTAGCTTTTACTTAGGTACTTCATAAATTAGTAGCTGTTTATAGATCCTTAGTTTTGAACAGTTTATTAAACGAGTGCCCATATGATTTGATTATAGGTTTCACTTAAGTTTTCTGTAGCTGTATTATTTCAAAGCCTTGTAAATGAGCTATCTAAGAACATTTGTGGAAATTATATTTTCATTTAATTTGGTTCTGTATTAGTCTTAACAGCAGAACATTGTGAAATCAGCTATGTAGTGATTATTCTTGACACAAATGTGTGAATAAAAGTATTTAATAATTAACTCATTAGCTTTCCTGTGGTATCAGCAGATTTACAGCATTTTAAAGTTGAGACAGTTTCTTATTGAGCTAATTTAGCAACAGTATCTTGATTTTATTTTCTATATTGAAACACCTTTGAAGGCAAAGGGAATAACAGAAAGCTAGTGTAAGTCTCAAACTAATTCTTTTATATTTGTTATAGTTATTAAATAACATCAGTATGCTTGGTGCTATGATAATCACTGTTAAAGGATGATCCAAAGAAAGAATTATACTTATGTGCATTTTTTTGAAATTTGTACATGCATTTTTATAATGAGGAGATTGCTCCATAGATTGGGTTTTGATTCTCATTTTTCCCTTTTCTTCCCAGTTCTAAAGATCAGTCTGGTTTGTTAAATTCCTTTTGAATTTCAAATTATTACTTTTCAAGTCCAATGGCTTTCAACCCTGGTTGTTCATCATGAACAGTGAATATCTTCAAAATTCAAGATGCTTTTAAATGTGAAAAACTTAAATCTGACTCAAACTGGCTTAAACAATAAGAAAACTTACATTACATGACAAGATGTTTTGTCTTGTCATGTCTAGTTCCCCTCAAGGACATAGAATGGCTGCCTATGATAATAGTGTAACATTTATCCTTGTTAGTATCTATTAGGAGAAAAGAGAAATGGACCTCTTTTACCCAGAAGTCGAAAAAGGAAGCTGCTGCTTCTCTTCTTATATTAGCTCAGGCCTCCTCACCCTTGAGGAGTATGAAATTACTATAAATAACCATATTCATATGTGGTAGAAAGGATATTATGAAGTTAATTACAGTGTCCACTTCATAAGAAGTAAAGTGTGGATATGTGTTTTTACAAGGTCTGCAGATGATTCAGTGCACGACTAAGTCCGAACATTGCTATACTTCGCAGTTCAAAAAATAATAGGGAAGGAAAAAAAGATACTAATTCTTTTTCTCCATTTTCTAGTGGAACAAAGGACAGTTTGATTTAACTTACTTTCTGCTGAAGAGGCTAATGTTCTGGTTAGCCTTGGTTAAGACTCCAGGGTAAAATAATTGTTAAGGGTAAGGATTGAAAACCATATTCATATTTGTCATTTAAATCTATCAATCATGTGAAATAGAACCAGTTTTTAATACAGTGGCTGTTGTCAGATATTTTGGTTCTGTGCTATCTGGCAAAGGAGTTAACCAATCAGAACGCAGTGATTTAAAAAAGTGTTTTAGCTATTTGGAAAAAAGGTTCCAGCAATCTCATTTATCTTAAACAACACTAAGGAACAGAAGCAATAATGACTTAGGAGCAGCATGACATGGTTATAAAGCCCATGCCCTTTATTCTTGGGAAAGTCTTCTCAGTTCCTATAATAGTGACTGTTTACCCTCACTTTTGGGGTAAACAGGTAAAGAATGTGCCTGCAGTGCGGAAGACAAAGGAGACACAGGTTCGATCTCTGGGTTGGGAAGATCCCCTGGAGAAGGAAATGACAACCCCCTCCAGTGTTCTTGCCTGGAGAATCCCACAGACAGAGGAGCCTGGAGGGCCACAGTCCTCGGGGTCGCAGAAGAGTCTCTCACAAGCACACGGCTGAGCGGCCAGCATACCCCCTTACGTTGAAAACAAACACGTTTAGCAAGCTATTTCTTTGTTTTATCAGAGAAAAGAGGAGTCTCTAGTCTCAGGAACAGCCAAAAGAAGTGATATCTAACAACCTTACAGCAAGAAAAGAAAAAAATTGATAAACTACAGGAATAACAGAAGAAACCCAGCAGTTTAGGATAATAAAAAAATAGGTTTGTGGTGGTCATTTGGTAATACATAGAAATACTGAATCATTAGTTGTACACCAGGAACTAACATATTGTGTGTGTGTACTCATGCGCTCAGTAACATAGTTTTATAGATCAATTATACATTAAAAAACATTCACAGAAAAAGATACCAGATTTGTGATTATCACAAACAAGATTTAAGAATAGGGGGATAGGATGAAGGTGGTCAAAAGGTATAAACCTCCACTTTTAGGATAAATAAGTACTAGAAATTTAATGTATAACATGATTTATTTGTTAACACTTCTGTACATTACTTATGAAAGTTAAGAGTAAATCCTGAGCATTCTGATCACAAGCAAAAAAATTTTTTTTCTTTTATTTGCATCTATGAGATGTTGGATGTTTACTAAACTTATTAGGGTAGCCATTTCATGACGTATATAAGTCAAATCATTATGCTCTACACCTTATATGTATACAGTGCTGTATATCAATTATAACCCAATAAAACTAGAAGAAAAAAATTGCTTTGTACTGACAAGCGAGTGACCAGCGTCTTGTATTACAAAGCAGTAGACTTACTTCATGATCCTAATGGTTATCTTATAAAAACCAAGAAAAGGTTACATTATTTTAAAATACTCTTTTTAAAGCAAAATAAGGTAATGTAGAAATAATTTCAATCAAAATGATTAACATTTAAAAAAAATTTTTGGTGTTTGAAGGATTTGTAAAATCTTCAGATATCCTGACAAAGTAGCTGCAGATAAGAAAGACACAGTAAAGCTTTAGCTGTTTGTATGCAAGGGTAAAGTCTCATCCATTTATGAATTTGTGAAAATGTACCATTTTTCTCTGTGTAAATCATCCAGCAGATATTAAAGTCTGCCACAGTTTTCCTCCCTCTCTCCCCACCCTAATCAGTGCAAACTAGTTTAATCTTAAATGTAATTCATGCATTATAAAGTGAAACAACACAGTTGTTTCCCCAATCCCCCGCCTATTTTGTACTTTTACATTTTAATACTTTGAACTCCAGGTAATCTTGAGATCAGTGAGTGTATTTTATTGTGGTAGCGTTCCGTCTTAAACATCTTAGAAAAGAGTTCCATTTCTGTGAAGGGTAGCTTTAAATTACCCATATCGCTGATCAGTTCTGTTACTACAATTAAGAGTTTATTATGAAAATGTTGCTATGAATCCTTTCAGTTTTGTAGGTATCAGTACTTTTTCTGGACTAGAAACTCGTTTGTAAGAAGTATAGTTAAATTTTTCGTAAAGGTCCAAGTATTTACAATTGATTCAGGTTTTTGCGTTTGATCCAGCCTTGTGTTTTTCTCTAGGACATTGTTACTAATAACCAGTCTGTGAATATACCACATGAAAACTTGGATAATTTTTAAATTTATTTTTTTAACTCTTCAGTTCTAGTATGAAGAGTTTTTTTTAATTTTCAGTTAATCATTTATGTGACTGACTGAAGGAAGGAAATTGTGGAAAAATAATATTTTGGCGCCCTCTGCTGTTCTTTAGTGTGGTATTTCATCTATTGATACTTCATTAAAACTTGTAATTTGAATTTGTTTTTTTCTTTTATCCAAATAGAGCACAAAGATAAAGGAGGGGTTGTTTTTTTTTTTTTTTTAATCTGCTGGAGCTGCCTTACAATTACTATATTTCCAGCTGCCAAAGTTACCTTGTAATTTTGGTGGTAAGAAATAGGCTTGTCTTAAACACGTTTCCGTACTCTTAACTCTGCCACTTGCATTTCCATTCAGTGCCTCTGATCCTGAAGATTTCCTTCTCTCAGTTCCGTGTCTTCCCGTGAAAGCTCCTGAGTGTCACTAGACCATTTACTTTAGCTTTGTTTGTGTTTTCAGTATCCCTTTTCCTTTCTGAATACCGTGTTCTCTGTTTCATTGCTTGCCCATGTCTCATTCTCCAGCCTAACCTCTGTTCACACTGTTAAATCGTCCCCTTTGATTCTGAACTACATTTATGTCTATTTTTATTGCTTTTCCTTTAGGTAAATTATTTGCCTACAGAGATAACATCTTATCCCCCCCCTCCCCCACCCTGTTTTGCTGTGCTGTGCAGCTTGCAGGATCTTAGTTCCCCAACCAGGGATTAAACCCGGCACCCTATAGTGGAAGATCAGAGTCCTAACTATTGGACCACCAGGGAATTCCTGAGAAATAACATCTTATTTTGTATTTATTTTCTCTAATTGTCTCATGTGATATGGTAGTACTCTGGTACATTGAGATATACACACACTGTTTTGCTCATTAATTGCCTTTTTTGTCTTTTCTCTCCAAACAAATGGCATGTTATTTGTTGACTAGGATGACTTGTATACTGATTTTGTAATCTTCAGGTAACAATTCTTCCTGCACAATTAGGTATGAAGACTAGGAAATACAATTAAGTGAATTGTGTGCTGAATAAAGATGGAGGTATCCTGAGCAGTGAACTTTGAGTCAAGTGGATAAGTTTCTGTGCATAAATAGATTGAAGTTTATTTTGGCTGCCTAAAGCTTATCCTACTTCATCTTTATCAAATTAAACATTGCCTGTTGATTTCTCCTATGGTAGTTTACTTATAGCATTCCCTCTACCCACCTCATCCCAGTATAACTTGAAACAACATACTTAAGACTTAATTTTGGAGCTTCCCAGATGGCACAGTGGTAACGTGCCTCCCAGTTCAGGAGATGCAAGAGATGCAGGTTCCATCTCTGGGTCCAGAAGATTGCTTGGAGAAGGAAATGGCAACTTGCTCTAGTATTCTTGCCTGGAACATCCCATGGACAGAGGAGCCTGGTAGGCTACAGTCCATGGGGTCGCAAAGTGTCAAACATGACTGAGCACTCATGCCTGAAGCTTAATTCTATTTTCCTCACTATGGAGAATATCTGTAGACTCTCTCTTGTAAGATGAGAATGTTCATGGCTCTCTGTTTTCATTATCAAGGTCAATAACATTTACCACATTGTTAATAGAGCATTATTGATTTGTATGTAGGTTGATTCTAGAAGTTGAAAAATAACAATAGTGTTCATCTTATTATACTTACAGGAATATCTTCTCCGTTTAGCCAGGCACATGATAGATTCTGTTCCTTTTTCTACTACCTTATACATTCCTACTCTGCTCAAAAGAAATCATTCCTAACTTCGGATGGAGTCTTTTTGTATTTCACCTGTTGGCTTTATCATGTCTTCAGGTTTTTTTAAGCTCCCTACTATCTAACCTATTAATTTCCAGGGAATTTCTTACCTGCAGCTCTTTGGAGCCCTGGTTCAATCTATACCAAGTTTCTTTGGGCCTCCTTCACCCCTTTTACCTTAGAATATCTTCCCATTGTTGCTTTTCTGTGATGATTTCATTAACTACTGCATCTTAAGTCTTACCCCTTTTGGGTTTACTCACTATTTTTGTTGAAATATGTCCTCAAGTAATTTTCTATTTTAGGAGAAAATGTGTAAGTCTGTGAAAATTTCTTTACTCTGCCTTCACCCTTATTTGGTATTTTGATGAGACTTTCCTTTTATTGATCTGCAGTGAATGCCATTGTTTTCAGATCTACATATCACTGTTGTCCTTTTGTACTTGCATTTTCAGAATTCAAAACTTGTCTGAGATTTTGAAAGAAGTTGACAGCTCCCTCTTCTGTTGTAGCCTCTAATGTGCTTTACTGGGCAGCTTCCTCTATTTTGCATCACTACTCAGTATTCCTTTATATTTTTGTCTTCAAGAAACCCATTGAAATCTCGTGTATTGATGGGTTTATCAGTTCTCTTTGTTGTAAGGGTTTGTATCTTTATTTCCTTACTATTAATACTAAGGAGTTTAGAGATAAAATGAATCTACCTATACTGTCATTTTCCCCTCTGTTTCTGTTAAAGTTTGGAATTGAAATAGTAATATATACTTAGACTATGTTATACTGTAACTTGAATTCTTATTATTATAATGTAACGTTAGATTCCTAACAATAACATTATACTCATTTTGCTATATCAGAAAATAATTCCTGATTTTGTGTTGTGTTTTATAGGTAATCGTAGTATGTATACATGTAACTTTTCAGTGGATAACGGCAAAAACATTAGTAGAGAAGAGTGACTGAGCCATATGTTTTGAGGCTATTTTGTTTTTTCCTGTTTTAACTACCACCACTCTAACCCGGGGCTTTCTGATTTGTTGGGATTATTGAAGGAGCCTTTTTATTGTGCCATATTGCTGCCTAAGCCACCTCTTAACAAAAGGTGTAATAAATGCTACAACACTAATTGAAAGCTTTCCATGATTTCTTAACAGAAAAAAAGACCAAACTCTTTACCTTGGAATTCAAGGAGTTTTGTTTGGTCCCAGTAATAATGCTCCATGTCATCATCCCTTGCCCAGCAGCAGAAGCATCTCTCGGAATTTGTTAGCAATTTATAAATTCTCACTCCCTCTCCCCTTTGTCTGATTCAGAAACACTAGGGATAGAGCTCAGCAAGGTGCTTTAATAACACCACCACAAGATTCGGGCTGGTCTAGTCCATCCCTTTCATTTGCAGGCAGAAAATTGAGGTATAGAGAAAGAGGTAAATTGGCTTGTCCGAACTCATACAACTAGGTAGAATTTTCTTTCTAGTACTGTATACATGATTTGACTTTTTATGAGTTGCAATCAGAAAGCAATCCATCCATGATGGGAAAGCTTTATATAGTAGAATGTGAGACTTGACAGAACACTAAACTATAACCTTATGTAAGTAGAGAGAAAAGAGATGTTATTATAAGCAAGAAGACCACAGTGAATAAAGGCATGAGGATATAAATATGCTTTTGACCCTTAAACAGGTTTGAACTGCATGTGTCCACTTATCCATGGGTTTTTTTCTTTCAATAGTAAATGCTGCAGTTCTACACAATCTGTAGTTGGTTGAATCTATGGATCAGGAACTGCCAATGTGGAGGGCCAACTGTAAGTTCTAGGTGGGTTTTCAACTGCAAGGAGGATCAGTTCCCCTAATCCCATATGTTCCAGGGTCGACTGGGACATCTCAGGGTCATTCTGAGAACAATCAGCAAGTTGGACTAATAATTAATAGGCCTCCTTTATGTGAATATAGAGAATAATGTATGTAAAATAATGATCACAAAGCTTGGCATATTGATAAAGCATTAGCTGCACCGTCTTGTTGGATTAATGTTGGTTGTATTGTTGATTTTGTTTTTGTTAGAAAGGCAGCATGGAACAGAAGATAAGACTGGGTGGCTGAATCAAATTCCAGCCATGCACTTACTGGCTGTTTGACTTCTAGAAAGTTACTCGCTAAAACTCAAGTTTCCACATTTCTAAAATGAGAATAATAATATCAACCTTATAGGGTGGTAATAATGATGCAGTGAGATGTTTCTTGATTACATACCTGCTTCATAATCAGTTCAGTTCAGTCACTCAGTTGTGTCCAATGCTTTGCGACCCCATGGACTGCAGCATGCCAGGCTTCCCTGTCCATCAACTCCCGGAGCTTACTCAAACTCATGTCCATTGAGTTGGTGATGCCATCCAACCATCTCCTCCTCTGTCATCCCCTTCTCCTCTTGCTTTCAATCTTTCCCAGCATCAGGGTCTTTTCAAATGAGTCAGTTCTTCGCATCAGATGACCAAAGTATTGGAGTTTCAGCTTCAGTATCAGTCCTTCCAATGAATATTCAGGACTGATTTCCTTTAGGATGGACTGGTTTGATCTCCTTGCAGTCCAAGGGACTCTAAATAATCTTCACCAACATCACAATTCAAAGCATCAATTCTTTGATGCTCAGCTTTCTTTATAGTCCAACTCTCATCCATACGTGACTACTGGAAAAACCATAGCTTTGACTAGATGGAACTTTGTTGACAAAGTAATGTCTCTGCTTTTTAATATGCTGTCTAGGTTGGTCATAACTTTTCTTCCAAGGAGCAAGCATCTTTTAATTTCATGGTTGCAGTCACCATCTGCGGTGATTTTTGAGCCCCAGAAAATAGTCTCTCAGTGATTCCATTGTTTCCCCATCTATTTGCCATGAAGTGATGGGACCAGATGCCAAGATCTTAGTTTTCTGAATGTTGAGTTTTAAGCCTGCTTTTTCGCTCTCCTCTTTCACTTTGATCAAGGAGACTCTTCAATTCCTTTTCGCTTTCTGCCATAAGGGTGCTGTCATCAGTGTATCTGAGGTTATTGATATTTTTCCCGGCAGTCTTGATTCCAGCTTGTGCTTCATCCAGCCTAATTATTTATTATTTAACTGATAACTATCATTACTTCCTCGTTTGATAAGTCATCTTATTTGACTCTAAATGACAAAACTATGTCAAAAATAATATTTTTCATGAAAAGGTAGATTTTTATTATGACTGAAACAGTTTACAAATACGGCCAAGAGGAAAAGGAAACTGGTTAAATAAATTTAGCAAGGGGCTGATTACATAAATCATGGAACATTTTTATCCCTTAGGGACTAGAAAGCATGTTTCAGAAAGAAATTTTGTGACATGTATCATGGACATACGGTTATGATATAACAAAAATAAAATATAAACAGTGCATGCATTGTTTCAGTTATATAATTTGTATAGAGAAAAATAGCGTGAAGAATGTTCTAATATTAATGATAATAAATTCTGAGATTTTAGTAACTTTTTTCTTTTGTGTTTTTCTGTATTCACATTTTCTAAGTGAACTTTTTAAAAATTAAGATATAGTTGATATACAATGTTATATAAGTTTCAGGTGTACAACATAGTGTTTCACAATTTTTAAAGGTTATAATTCCATTTATAGTTATTATAAATACTGGCTATATTCCCTGTGTTGTACTGTGTATCCTTGTAGCTTATTTTGTACATAGTAATTTGTACCTCTTAAACCCCTAGCCTTACTTGCCTCTCCACTAGTAACTACTAGTTTGTTCTCTATATCCCTGTTTCTCTTTTTATTATATTCAGTAGTTTAATTTTTAGCTTCCAAACATGCGGTATCACATAGTATTTTTCTTTCTGACTCATTTCACTTAGCATAATACCCTCCAAGTCCATCCATGTTGTTACAGGGCAAAAGTTTATTCTCTGTGTCTGTGTGTGTGTACCATATATTCTTTTTTTTTTTTTTTAAGATTGATTGATTTATGGATGCACCGTGTCTTTGTTGCTGTGCACAGACTTTCTCTTGTTGCAGCAAGTGGGGGCTACTCTTAGCTGTGGTGTGCGACCTTCTCATTGCAGAGCGGGAGCACTAGGTTTATGGGGCTCAGTAGTTGCAGTTTATAGGCTTAGTTGCTCCATAGCATGTGGAATCTTTCTGGACCAGGGATCAAACCATGTCCCTTGCATTGGCAGATGGATTCTTAACCATCAGACCACCAGAGAAGTCCCTACCATATCTTCTTTATCCATATATCTGTTGATTGACACTTAAGTTGCTTCTATATCTTGGCAATTGTAAACATTTTTATAATTGAGAAAAAAAATGAATGTTACACATACTTTAAATTTATGACAGGATCATTAGAATAATATTATACCCTCCTAAGTATTCATTTTTGTCAGTGGTCAGTCCTTGGTGTTTCTGGATTTCACCTTGTATTTTCTGCTGGTCATGAACTATTCTAAACACTCATCATGAGAATTATTTTGTGATAAGAATTATTTCTACATTTCAGAGGGTTTTTTGAACATTGAATCAGATAATAAAGGCCTTTAGCTAGAATTTGAAATGTATTTTGAGCACACCTTGCTAGCTTTTAGCATCTCATTTCAATTATGATAATAACGAACATTGAAATGTTATCTTTTCCAAGGACTGTGTTGAGAATTAATCTTCACAAAAATTTTATGAGGTAGTCACCATTATCATCTCCATTTTATAGATGCACTGAAAATCAGGCAGGTTAAGGAACTTGTCCAAGATTGCACAGCTACTAAGCCAGTATTCTAACAAAGAAGTTAGACAGTCTTTCCAGAGCCTGTTCCTTAAATATTGTACTATATCATCAAATATGTGAAATACCAAAACGTTATTGACATAATACAGAAAGATCTGAGTTACTGATTATGAAAATAAAGAGGTCTGATGTATATGTTGTGGTTTTATAAAGTGTTAACTTGATTCTTTGAATAAAGTTAGGCATGAAAAACCATTAATTTTTTTTTTAAATTCTTTGCATTTCTAGGAGTATATGTTCCATTTCATGGTACTCTTATATAGTAATATACTCCTAGTGATAAGTATATTCAGTGGTATTTAGCATAACTAACCTGTATTTAGATAGCACAGTGGTTAATAGTATTGGGCTCTGGAGCTAGACTGAGTGAGTTCACATTCTGCCTCTGCTACTTAATACTTTGTGGCCTTGGTCAAGATGCTTAACCACTGTGTGCCTAGTTTTCTCATTTGTAAAATAGGAATATGTTCTTCATGGAGTTGATAAAAGGATTCAGTGAGTTAATTCATATATAAAACAGTTGGAATTGTGTCTGTACATGGAAGTTTTCAGTGTTAGATACACCAGTTTGTAGTAGTACTATTATTATTCCATTTACTATCATCATTATCATCTGTATTGATTATATGACAAGCTTTTTTGAGAAATCCACATTACTTTTTGTGAAAATAAAGAACATTGTACTTGGAGTCCACTAAGCTGAAAATTATTTTGCTACCACTTACTGGCTTTCAAACCTCAAACACTTCATGGAACCCTATTGGGCCTCAGATGCCCACTAGTGATACCTTTCCTGTTAGCTGATCTTTGATCTGTAAAACATTTGCTTAAAATCATGCAGTCTCAGGATTGTGGTCTAACTATAGAACTGAAAGAGAACTGATGATGCTGTCTCTCATCCATTTCTTTCTTTCAACTTAACGTGAATTTACAGCAAAGATTAAGCTTTTAATGCTTATAAGAATATAATCTTCTGGTGTTATATTTTTTTTCCTTTTCATACTGTTCATGGGATTCTTGCAGCAAGAATACTGGAGTGGTTTGCTATTGTCTCCTCCAGTGGACCATGTTTTTCCTGAACTCTTTTCTATGACCCGTACATCTTGGGTGGCCCTGCACATCATGGCTCATAGCGTCATAGAGTTATACAAGCTCCTTCTCCATGACAAGGTTGTGATCCATGAAGGGGATCACTCTAATGGCAGAAAGTGAAGAGGAACTAAAGAGCCTCTTGATGAAGGTGAAAGAGGAGAGTGAAAAAGCCGGCTTAAAACTCAGCATTCAAAAAACTATAATTATGGCATCTTGGTCCCATCACATCATGGCAAGGGGTGGGAGTGGAAACAGTGACAGATTTTATTTTCTTGGGCTCTAAAATCACTGCAGACAGTGACTGCAGCCATGAAATTTAAAAACATTTGCCCCTTGGAAGGAAAGCTGTGACAAACTTAGCATATTAAAAAGCAGAGACATCCCTTTGCCGACAAGGTCCATCGAGTCAAAACTATGGTTTTTCCAGTAGTCATGTACAGATGTGAGAGTTGGGCCATAAAGAAACCTGAGCGCCAAAGAATTGATGCGTTCTAATTGTGGTGCTGGAGAAAACACTTGAGAGTCCCTTGGACAGCAAAGAGATCAAACCAATCAATCCTAAAGGAAATCAATCCTGACTAATCATTAGAAGGACTGATGCAGAAGCTGAAACTCCAATACTTTGGCCTCCTGTTGCAAAGAGCCGACTCACTGGAAAAAGGACTTGATGCTGGGAAAGATTGAAGGCAAAAGGAGAAGGAGGCAACAGGATGAGACGGTTGGGTGGCAATCACTGACTCAGTGGACATGAATCTGAGCAAATTCTGAGAGATATTTGAAGGACAGGGAAGCCTGGTGTGCTGTAGTCCATGGAGTTGCGAAGAGTTGGACACGACTGAACAATAGCAGACAAAAATTTAATAGCCTTATTCTCATTTTGATCTTCATACTTTGCTCTTCCTGGTCTTCACACTGGTCCTTTTCTATAAAACTAAACTAATGAAAGGCACTTCTAAAATTGCCTATATTTCCTGTGAAAGTAAATCAGGGATGGGGTGAATGTTTCCCTTGAAGCTGGATGTGCATGGTGTGTCCCGTTTCTGCTTCTCTGCCACCTCGTGTGTGCGCTCAGTGCTGCTCTTCCTGTGGGGCTGCAGTTACTTGTTTCCATAACTATAGCAGTTCCCTTAATGGCAGATTGTTATATTCATCGTGACTGGCAAGTAGATGAAAATCAGCAATTTTTAATTAGTGACTTATATGAATCTTAGGTTAGCCTTGAATTAGGTTTGTCTTACTGATTTGGAACCATGGTCATTCTGATCTTAAATTAATGATGCACTTGATACTCTAGTCATATCAGCTCCTACTTTGGATGTAATGCTACTTTTGAACTGTGTAGTTTTCCTTGAACTTTAAAAATACTTAAATTTTATGAAAGTTAAAAATAGTTTTTCTTGTTTGATAAAATAGAAAAGAATATGTTTTGTGAATTTTGTCACTTTAGGAAATACTGAAAATGAAAAACTGGTGGTAAAATATGAGAATAGAAGAAGGAATTTCAAATTTTCCAATTATGGGTGAGGCTATTCTATACTACTACTTTCCCTGCAAGCAAAGGGAGAAAATGCCTTAGGAGAACAAAATGTGATTTGTAACAGGAAAGAATGAAAATAAAGCTAAGCTATTCCCAAAGGATATTAATCCTTGAATTAGTAGTTGTCAATTAACTTTATTTTTTTATCAAGCTAGAGTTAGGAATTCGTGTCAGTTCTGGGACCCACAGGTTTTTTTCTTTTTTCTTTCTTTCTTTCGTATATACAGTAATGAAAAGTTATGACCAATCTAGACAGCATATTAAAAAGCAGAGACATTACTTTGCCAACAAAGGTCCATCTCAAAACTTTGGTTTTTCCAGTAGTCATGTATGGATGTGAGAGTTGGACTATAAAGAAAGCTGAGCACAAAAGAATTGATGCTTTTGAACTGTGGTGTTGGAGAAGACTTTTGAGAGCCCCCTGGACAGCAAGGAGATCCAACCAGTCCATCCTAAACGAAATCAGTCCTGGGTGTTCATTGGAAGGACTGATGCTGAAGCTGAAACTCCCAACACTTTGGCCACCTGATGCGAAGAACTGACTGATTTGAAAAGACCCTGATGCTGGGAAAGATGAAGGTGGGAGGAGAAGGGGACGACAGAGGATGAGATGGTTGGATGGCATTATAAACTCAATAGACAGGAGTTTGAGTAAACTCCAGGAGTTGGTGATGGACAGGGAAGCCTGGTGTAATGCAGTCCATGGGGTTGCAAAGAGTTGGACACTACTGAGCAACTGAACTGAATGATAATTTTGACATAGATAACTATCCACTTATATGGCTAATGCTTAAGAGTTGGATAACATATCTGCCATGAAAATTAGTATTGTACCATATGTAAATAATGACAGCTAATCTACACTTTTAACTCTGTACTCCTACTGTAGTGTATTTTCAGAGTGACAGAAGTCCCTGATTCTTTATCTCCAACCGAAATCACTCGCTGGAGCCTGAAATAAATATTTTTAGCTTTGTTGAGAGTCTCCAATTGATTGCCTTATGAGTACCTCAAAACCCAAACCTGAACTCCTCTCCTCCCCTTAACCCCTGTCTCACCGACAAAGGTTTCTAATGTACTAATAAGTACATAGCACCACCATCTACTGGATTGCCCAAGTCAGTATGATTCACGGCACCAACCTCTTCTCCATCCCACCCATATACATTCAGTCACCAAGGTTTGTGAATTTATTTTGTGACTATATCCCAGATGTATTCAGTTATTTCATATTTATTACCATAGTTCAAGCTGTGTTCATCTCTCCATTGTATTACTCCGTTGTAGCTTCCTAATTGGCCACTTACCACCAGTGCTATCCGTTTTCAAATGCCTGTACATTCAGGTAATCTCCTTAAAACACAAATCAGAACATCTCACTGTTCTATTTAAAACCTTTTTAGTAGCTATCCTTGGCCTTCCAGATAAAATCTAAATAAAGTGTTTGTGGCACCCTTCATAATCTGGCACCTGCTATGTGATACTGCAATATGGAGCAACTTGCAATTCCTTGAGACGGCTGGAGGTGAGCACCTTCAGTCTTCACACACACTTCCATCTGATTAACCAACTCCCAGTAGTTACTGTCTCACCTTAGACTTTCTTCAAGAAACCGTCAACTAATATCCCAACAACATGCTCTTAACATCATCTAAGATTGGACTAGATGCTCTTGTGTGTTCCCATAGTATGTTTGTGCTCAGACTCTTTAAGTCATGTCCGACTCTTTGTGACCCCAGACTGTAGCCCACCAGGGTCGGACTGTCCATGGGATTTCCTAGGCAAGAATACTGAAGTAGGTTGCCATTTCCTTCTCCATGTTCTGCTTATTCCTATTGCAGCATGTGACATACTGTACTATTACTGCCTGCTTGGTTATTTATTGTCTCTTCTAAGCCATTGGAGGGCAAGTACAAGATTCTGTTTGGTTGCCCTGTTTTACCAGTACCTCACACAGTGCATGGCTCATTCATTCATTTATTTTCCAGATACTTGTTGAACAAACTTATGTAAGATGGCGTACAATGCAGTGGTTTAAATTTCTTCTGATGAAATGAAGGCTTGTTTAAATTTTCAGTAGTTCTTTATAGTTTATCAAAGATATGGTCAAATATATTTTCTTTGACCAGTCTTAGATAATCCTTATAGTTCATGTTGTGAAAATTCAGCAGAATTATATGCATATATGTGCATAAATAATACCTAAATGTATTAATGAAAGCATTGAGCAGTATTCTTAATACTTAGATTTTTTAGAGTTTGAAACTATATATAAGATACAATTAGAAATACCTGATTATTGTAAGTCAGACTTTTAAAAAGCAGATTTTTGTAACTTTGTTCCTGGACTCTCTCCCTTGAAATAGTTAAGTAAAATTTTTCAAGTAAAGTATATAAGTTAAAATGCACTTAAGAGAAATTTCTGTCTTGATTTTAGTTTTTTTGTGGATTTTTTTTTTTTTAGTAGTTGGAAAAAAGCTGTGGTAGTTCCCAACTGTGTTAGAAACAGTTGTCAAGTGTGGTTCTTTATACTGTGAGACTGGGAGCTGTTTCTAAACACACAGTTACTAGCACAAGTTTCCAATATATGATCTGTGGCAATGGGTAAGTAACATGGAACTTAGATAATATTTGTGGGGAGAAAAAGAAAAAAACTCTTGGAAGTTAAATTCCACATAAACTACCTTTTAACTTTAGGTTAGTCTTTAAACCTAAGGTGTATAGACTTTAACCTTGATCCAGTCAGTAGTGTAATTTTTTGTACATCTTTGAGATAGTTAAAAGGTATGTAAAAATTAAGATATTTTGCTTAAGGTGTATAGACTTAAGTCTCTTCTTTTGTGGAAGTGAATCTTAGTATAAATTTTCAATGCTATTATTTTTTTTTTCAATCCTATTTAATAGCAAAGATTTCAAAAGATTTTTTTTAGTTAAAGAAGCATACTTAACCTACAGAAGCCTTTATCCCTATGGGTCCTATTAATAGTGAAGACTCTAGTATATTTGTATATCATTATTAGTAAAAATCTAAAAATGATAAATTTTTATATTATGTGTATGCGTGTAAGAGGATTGGTAAGAATTTAATGAAAGGGTGTGTGTATGTGTGAATACTATGCAATTAGGATAATATCTAGCCACATTGGAGCTATTGAGCACTTGAAGTATGGCTTATCTGAATTTGAGGCATACTGTATAAGTGTTAAAAATATAAACCTTTAGTATGAAAAAAGAACATGTGTTTCTATTGGGTATCTTCTGGTCAAGAACTTTTTTTTCTAACTGAAAATTACATTTTCTGTAAGTTAAAGTTGAAGTTAAACATTTTTGGTATTGAGTTATTTTTTATTAGTCTTAGATTATAATTTGACATCTAAATATTGGTATTCCAATATTAGATATAAAAGTGAAGGCTATAAAGTTAAAAAAAATTAAACAAAATATTATTCTGAGGTCTTGATTTTGGATTTTGTTGTTAGAACAATATCATAACTAGTCCTTCATGATCTCTTGGTTCTTGAATTGGACACAGTTTGGCAGCTACCATGGATCAGTTTAGTCACTGTGTAATTTATTGTTTGCTTCGTATGCGCCAAATCTGTTGTAATTTCAGGAGGGAACAAAAAATAGATGTATATGCTTGTAAATTAGTTCACAGAGTTGGAGGTAGGAGGAAGAGAAGCAATTCTTATCTGGATTTTTATTTTCTGTTGAGTAGTATGTAAGGTCATCTTAGTACACCACTGTTGGTGGGTTCTTGGAAAAACTCTTGAATAAATTGAATTGAGTTCTCAATGGATGAGAATCAGCATTTCTTGAGTAGTTATTGGGTACTAAGCTGAATGTGGAGGAAAATATAAAATTATATATATTTACAGTATTATAATACATTTATAATATAATTTATGACAATGTAATTTATTATATTAAATGATAATTGTAATAATGTATAATACATTATATTATATATACACACACATATATATACACATATATATATATAAAAAATAGCCTTGTCCTCAGAGCTTAAATTTTGTTAGGAAAATAAGAAGTATACCAAGAAAGCAAATAACAAATAAGGCAGCTGTGATACGATAGAGTATATGGTGTATATACAGTACTGTAGGAGTTCAAAAGATGGAGAGAACACTAATCACTAAAGATTATTTCATGTGTGTATGTTTTGGGGTTTGTGTCTTTTAAGTTTTCTCCTTCAGTTTCTTATTTATATTAGTAAACTGGTAATTTACTTTGAGAGCAGTATAGAAAATAGGATAGATTCTTGATCTCAGCACAAGTAAAAGAGTTTAATACAGTTGTTTTAGAGCTGAGCTTTGAGTGCTTTAGAACAGGACAGTGTTTTGAATAGGACATTGAGGTTATTGCATTATGTGATTCAAATCATGTAGCTTTATGCGTTTATTTGGTGTGAACCGCAAACTGCACTGGAATTAACCAGCACTGTCTCTTCCGTATTAATTACTTCTGCATTCCTTACTTCAGTTCAGTCGGTCAGTCATGTCCAACCAACCCTTTGAGACCTCATGGACTGCAGCACGCCAGGCTTCCCTGTCCATCACCAATTCCTGGAGCTTACTCAAGCTCATGTTCATCGAGTCAGTGATGCCATCCAACCATCTCATCCTCCGTTGTCCCCTTTTCCTCCTGCCTTCAGTCTTTCACAGCATCATGGTCTTTTCCAGTGAGTCAGTTCTTTGAATCAGGTGGCCAAAGTAGTGGAGTTTCAGCTTCAGCATCAGTTCTTCCAATGAATGTTTAGGACTGATTTCCTTTAGGATGGACTGGTTGGATCTCCTTGCAGTCCAAGGGATGCTCAAGAGTCTGCTCCAACACCAAAGTTCAAAAGCATCAATTCTTTGGCACTCAGCTTTCTTTATAGTCCAACTCTCATATTCATACATGACTCCTGGAAAAACCATAGTTTTGACTAGATGGACCTTTGTTGGCAAAGTAATGTCTCTGCTTTTTAATATGCTGTCTAGGTTGGTCATAGTTTTTCTTCCAAGGAGCAAGTGTCTTTTAATTTCATGGCTGCAGTCACTATCTGCAGTGATTTTGGAGCCCCCAAAAATAAAGTCTGTCACTGTTTCCACTGTTTTCCCATCTATTTGCCGTGAAGTGATGGGACCAGATGCCATGATCTTAGTTTTCTGAATGTTGAGTTTTAAAACAACTTTTTCACTCTTTCACTTTCATCAAGAGACTCTTTAGTTCTTCTTTGCTTTCTGCTATAAGTGTGGTGTCATTAAGTGTCTGTCATATGTGGTGGTCTGCATATCTGAGGTTATTGATATTTCTCCCAGCAATCTTGATGCCAGCTTGTGCTTCATCCAGTCCAGCATTTCTCATGATGTATACTCTGCATATAAGTTAAATAAGCAGGGTGACAACATACAGCCTTGACGTACTCCTTTTCCTGTTTGGAACCAGTCTATTGTTCTACGTCCAGTTCTAACTGATGCTTCTTGACCTGCATACGGATTTCTCAGGAGGCAGATCAGGTGGTCTGCTATTCCCATCTCTTTTAAGAATTTTCCAGTTTGTTGTGATCCACACAGTCAGAGGCTTTGTTGTTGTCAATAAAGCAGAAGTAAATGTTTTTCTGGAACTCTCTTGCTTTTCCGATGACCCAGCAGATGTTGGCAATTTGATCTCTGCCTTTGTTCCTCTGCCTTTCCTAAATCCAGCTTGAACATCTGGAAGTTCACGGTTCTTATACTGTTGAAGCCTGGCTTGGAAAATTTTGAGCATTACTTTGCTAGCATGTGAGATGAGTGCAATTGTGCTGTAGTTTGAACATTCTTTGAGATTGCCTTTCTTTGGGATTGGAATGAAAACTGACCTTTTCCAGTCCTGTGGCCACTGCTGAGTTTTCCAGATTTGCTGGCATATTGAGTGCAGCACTTTCACAGCATCATCTTTTAGGATTTGAAATAGCTCAACTGGAATTCCATCACCTCCACTAGTCTTGTTTGTAGTGATGCTTCCTAAGACCCACTTGACTTTGCATTCCAGGATGTCTGACTCTAGGTAAGTGATCACACCATCATGGTTATCTGGGTCCTGAAGATCTTTTTGGTATATATAGTTCTGTGTATGCTTGTCACCTCTTCTTAATATCTTCTGCTTCCATTAGGTCCATACCATTTCTGTCCTTTATTGTGTCCATCTTTGCATGAAATGTTCGTTTGGTATCTTTAATTTTCTTGAACAGATCTCTAGTCTTTCCCATTCTGTTGTTTTCCTGTATTTGCACTGATCACTGAGGAAGGCTTTCTTATCTCTCCTTGCTATTTTTTTGGAACTCTGCATTCAAATGGGCATATCTTTCCTGTTCTCCTTATTTATCAGTCCTTAATATTTGCTGTGTTAATGGTGAGAAGGAAAAATGATTCCAGGCTGGTGTCTGGGTGGGTATCTGTAATAATAAGATCTATCGACTTGATGGACACGAGTTTGAGTAAGCTCCGGGAGTTGATGATGGACAGGGAAGCCTGGCATGCTGCAGTCCATGGGGTCTCAAAGATTCGGACACAACTAAGCGACTGAACTGAGCTGAGAAGATTGTAAACAGGAGTGGGATTTAGAGAGACGGTAGTATAGGATGAAAAGTTTGAGCATATCCTTGTGAGTGTTGTAGAAACTGACTACTAGCTGCATCATAAACCAGGATGATGGAGGTATCCCCTGCACGTGCATACACACTGCAAACATAATGGAAATGTAACACAGAACAATAACAAAATTATAAATGCATAGCTAAACTCTGAGGAAGGAAAGAAGGAGAGTCCCAGGTGCCAGGTATGAGAGAAATCAAATCAAACCCTAAGTGGGAACTAGCGCTGCTGTATAAAGTAGTGCAGGGGCCTCGTGGTCCGGGGTATAAGGGGCTTCCCAGGTGGCCCAGTGACTCCACCTGCCAGTGCAGGAGCTGCAAGAGACAGGTTTGATTCCTGGGATGGGAAGATCCCCGAAGAAGGAAATGGCAGCCCACCCCATTGTTCTTGCCTGGACAGAGGAGCCTGGCAGGCTAGAGACAGAGGTTTGATTCCTGGGGTGGGATGATCCCCTGAAGGAGGAAATGCCAAACCACTCCATTGTTCTTACCGTGAACAGAGGGGCCTGGCAGGCTACAGTCCATGGAGTCGGACATGACTGAGCAGCTGAACACAGACGTACGTAAGTCTGGGGTGAAATTTTAGTGCATATATGGAGAATGGAGTTTGGGCCTTTTAAAAATAGAACTAGCTCTGATATACAGGCGTGCAGCCTTGAACCTGAATTATGTGTGTGTGTTCAGTTGTGTCTGACTCTCTGCATTCCCATGAACTGTAGCCCTTCCATCTCCACTGTCCATGGAGATATCCAGGCAAGAATACTGAAGTGGGTTGCAGTTTCCTCTCCCAAGGGATCTTCTGACCCACGTATAGAAACCATTGTCTCCTGCATTGGCAGGTAGATTGTTTACCACTGAGCCACTTGGGAAGATCCTGGAATTGGAAAGAATTTCCCTAATTGTAGTGTTGCTGGGGTTTTTTTTCGGGGGGGGGGGGGTGGCGTTTAAGTGTTCAATGGTGGAACAGTCTAAACAAGAAATGAATGTGTATGAAATAATTAAAAGGGTTAAAACAAGGAAGTGAAGTATGAAGTAATAGCCAATATGAAAAACAAGCAGTAAGTCTTAAAAAAGAAAATTAAAATCAGTCTTCAGAAATTAAAAATATAGTTGTGGAATTTGACTTTAGTTGGGTTATATAGAGTATTAAATATATTCTTGCTTGGCTGAAAAGGGAAAAAAATATATGGCAATAAATGGTTAAATACTAAATCTAAATGTAATGATGCAAAAGTAAAAAGCTGAAAATCAGGATTGGCAAAATGCTAGACTGATAGAGAATAAAACAGAAAGCTCCTAGGAAAGAACTCTCAGGCAAGAACAGATTTTAAAGGCAAAAGTGCTATTAAGGATGAAGAGAGCTGTTGTATAATGTTTATTTTTTATTTTTATTTTTTTTTTAGTTTTACCAGTTTATTTCTATCAACCCATCTCCCTCCACCCTCATGCACACATGCTCAGTCATGTAATCCCATGGACTTCAGCCCACCAGACTCCTCTGTCCATGGATTTTTCCAGGCAAGAATACTGGAGTGGGTTGCCATTTCCTTCTCCATGTATAATGGTGGAAAGGAATAATTCACCAAGAAGAAATAATAATCTTGAAGCTTTATGTCTAAATAATATTATCTCAAAGTATATAAAGCAAAATTTTGCATGCTATAAATGAACTATCTGTAGATGGAAATTTTAGCACATTTCCCTAAGAAGCAGGCAGATAAATCAGACCACTGCTACCACCACCTCCTCCCCACCAAAAAGTAAAGACATAGAATATATGATCACTCAGTTCAGTAGAGTTCAGTTCAGTCACTCAGTCATGTCCAATTTTTGCGACCCCATGAATTGCAGCATGCCAGGCCTCTCTGTCCGTCACCAACTCCCGGAGTTTGCTCAAACTCATGTCCATCAAGTCGGTGATGCCATCCAGCCATCTCATCCTCTGTCATCCCCTTCTCCTCCTGCCCCCAATCCCTCTCAGCATCAGGGTCTTTTCCAGTGAGTCAGCTCTTCACATTAGGTGGCCAAAGTATTGACGTTTCAGCTTCAGCATCAGTCCTTCCAATGCACACCCAGGACTGATCTCCTTTAGGATGGACTGCTTGGATCTCCTTGCAGTCCAAGGGACTCTCAAGAGTCTTCTCCAACACCACAGTTCAAAAGCATCAATTTTTCGGTGCTCAGCTTTCTTCACAGTCCAACTCACATCCATACATGACCACTGGAAAAACCATAGCCTTGACTAGACGAACCTTTGTCGGCAAAGTAATGTCTCTGCTTTTTAATATGCCGTTTAGGTTGGTCATAACTTTCCTTCCAAGGAGTAAGCGTCTTTTAATTTCATGGCTGCAGTCAACATCTGCAGTGATTTTGGAGCCCAGAAAAATAAAGCCTCACACTGTTTCCCCATCTATTTCCCATGAAGTGATGGGACCAGATGCCATGATCTTAGTTTTCTGAATGTTGAACTTTAAGCTGACTTTTTCACTCTCCTTTCACTTTCATCAAGAGGCTTTTTAGTTTCTCTTCACTTTCTGCCATAAGGGTGGTGTCATCTACATATCTGAGGTTATTGATATTTCTCCCGGCAATCTTGATTCCAGCTTGTGCTTCTTCCAGTCCAGCGTTTCTCATGATGTACTCTGCATATAAGTTAAATAAGCAGGGTGACAATATATAGCCTTGACATACTCCTTTTCCTTTTTGGAACCAGTCTAACTGGTTCTATGTCCATGTCCAGTTCTAACTGTTGCTTCCTGACCTGCATAGAAGTTTCTCAAGAGGCAGGGCAGGTGGTCTGGTATTCCCATCTCTTTCAGAGTTTTCCACAGTTTATTGTGATCCACACAGTCAAAGGCTTTGGCATAGTCAATAAAGCAGAAATAGTTTTTCTGGAACTCTCTTGCTTTTTCGATGACCCAGCAGATGTTGGCAATTTGATCTCTGCCTTTGTTCCTCTGCCTTTTCTAAAACCAGCTTGAACATCTGGAAGTTCACGGTTCATGTATTGCTGGAGCCTGGCTTGGAGAATTTTGAGCATTACTTTACTAGCGTGTGAGATGAGTGTAATTGTGCGGTAGTTTGAGCATTCTTTGGGATTGCCTTTCTTTGGGATTGGAATGAAAACTGACCTTTTCCAGTCCTGTGGCCACTGCTGAGTGTTCCAAATTTGCTGGCATATTGAGTGTAGCATTTTCACAGCACCATCTTTCAGGATTTGAAATAACTCAACTGGAATTCCATCACCTCCACTAGCTTTGTTCATAGTGATGCTTTCTAAGGCCCACTTGACTTCACTACAGTTAACAGACCTGGTATTTTAGATGTGTTTAACCTCTAGTCTCAAAAAAAACAGAACGTAGATGTTCCTTTCAACTACACTTGAAACAGAAATTAACTATGTTAACTACAATGGAATGACTTCACAAATAACCAGGCATGTTACACTGGCTATATTTTCTGACTACAGTGTAAGTACATGGAAATGTTATTAGGTTTTCCAAATTTTATTTGAAAGTGTTTTTAATAGAATAATATTTAAATAAAATAATAGCTAAAATATTTATTGAGCACTTAATGTGAGCCAGACTTATTACTGAATGTTTTGCATATGTTATTTAAATACTTTTCAGCAGCCCTATGAATTATAAGATACTGTTAGCATACTTAGTGGGGGCTTCCCTCATAGCTCAGTTGGTAAATCATCTGCCTGCAATGCGGGAGACCCAGGTTTGATTCCTGGGTCGGGAAGATCCCCTGGAGAAGGAAATGGCAACCCACTCCAATATTCTTGCCTGGAGAATCATTTATAGGTCTTGAGCTTCCCCTGCAGGGGCTGTGGATTAGATCCCTAGTCAGGGAACTAAGATCCCACATGCTGTGTGGGTGGAGCCAAGAAATTAATTATTTAAAAGCTTATTTATCTGCCCAAGGTCTGCAGTTGGGAAGAAAAACCTCTCTTTTTAAATACATTGTACAACCTTCCCACCTTTTAAAAATATCTTGATTGTAAAATACAGCCAGATAGAGAAGTTCACATTAAACAACTACATAGTTTGTTTATTGAATTGTTGTTAAGGTTGGTAATGTAATACCAATAGATCAAGAAGTAGAACTTTACCCAGGCACTGCAGAAGCCTTTTATGTGCCCCATCCTGACCATAACCTCTTTCCTTCCCCATAGAAAGCATTTTTGTAATAATCATTTTCTAGCTTCTTTTCTATAATTTTAGTACTGTAGTATATGTTCTTAAACAGTATGCTTTAGTTTTGCTTATTTTCCCCCATGGAGTTTATTTGTTGAAAAAACTAGTATAGTTTGATCTTGTAGAGTTTATGAGAGGTTTGTTCAAGTTGAGATTTGATGGTTTTGGCAGAATATTGTAGATGGTGATGTATTCTTTCATCAGGAGATATATAAATGTCTGGTAATATTTCTTTTTGTGATATTAGAACTATTGATACTCAATGGTTAATTCTATTAACTCTTCAGAGATTCCAGATTTTATTTTTCTGATTTTATTATTTCTTCATTTATTGCTGGAATGTTTCTGTAAAGAAGCTTCCCCTCACCTAAGACTTGGTTACCTGGTGGTTCAGTTTATATAAAAGAGGAAGAGTTAGTGTTATTTCCTGTTGTATACCAGTTTTTAAAATGAGGAGTTGCTTTTCACTGGCATCTTTCAAAGCAACCTCCATTCCCCCCCCCCCTTTTTACATTTATTTATTTATTTATTTTGTTTGGAGGCTAATTACAAGATTGTGGTTTTGCCCTTTTTTTGTGTCGTAAATTCACAAGATTTAAATATATTTCTTTCAGTTCATTTCAGTTATTCTTATTGATGCTCAAATTGTCCCATCTTCGGCCAGTGGGAGCATCTTCAAGTTGGTTTTCTTCCGTCAGGGAGTTTATATTTTAGTAAATGTATGTATATATAAGCATATGTATGTGTGCATGCTCTGTTGCTCAGTTGTGTCCAACTCTTTCTTACCCTGTGGACTGTAGCCCATCAGGCTCCTCTGTCTGTAGAATTTTCCAGGCAAGAATACTGGAGCGAGTTGCCATTTCCTTCTCTAGGAGATCCTCCCAACCCAGAGATTGAACCCATGTCTCTTGATTGGCAGGCAGATTCTTGAACACTGCATCACCTGGGAAGCCCCAATCATGTGTATATGTATTGCCTTAAAACACACACATATACTAAAACATTGTTCTGTATATTTTGGGTTTTACTCTTGATAAACATTTTGATTGTTACCCAGCAGTATTATAAAAAGTACTGCAATGAGTATCTTGGTTCTTAACTACTTTGCCCATGTGTGCAAAATCAATTCCCAGAATGGAATTGTTAAGTAATAATAGCTATTGCCAAATTGCTCTCCTCAAAGCAATTAAGAATTTTTTTGTCTTATGTTTTCCTTTGTTATGTAGTATTAGTATACAATCAAACTTTCTGATCTTTGATAATCTGCTACATTAAAAAAATCTCATTGTAGTTTCTGTTAGTATTTCATTTGTATTTCCTAAATTCTGAATTGTCTGTGTCCTTGGTGCAATTTTCTGTTGAATTGTTAGTCTTTTCCATGTTGATTTGTAGTACTCAGATGTAATAAGAAAATTACCCTTTTGTGACATGTGTTAACAAGTGTGTGTGTTAGTGTCTCAGTCATGTCCAACTCTTTGCAATCCCATGAACTGTAGCCCATCAGGCTCCCCTGTCCCTGGAATTCTTCAGGCAAGCATACTGGAGTGGGTTGTTTGTGTTGTTTCTTTTGACTATCTCTATAGTTTCCATTTCCTAAGCAGAATTTTTAAATGTAAACATATTACTCAAATTTATTAGTTCATTTTTAAACAATCTAAACTTAGGAAAGAGTTTAAACAGTACAAAGAAGTTCCCCTCCCTCCACCCTGAACCCTTCAAGAATAAGTTCCCAGCCTTGTCCTGTCACCTCCTAATACTTTAGTGTGTATTTCCTATTCACCTCGATAACCATACTATACCTATTAAAATCAGAAAGTTAATACTGACACATTACTGTCTTTAGATCTCCACTCAGGTTTTACTAATTGAAATATTTCCCTCTTGTCCTAAAAACAAACCTTTAAACAAAAGGATCTAGTTCAGAACTACAGGTTTCAATGAGTATACATATCTTTTCAATGTCCTTCCATCTGGAACAGTTCCTTAGGTTTTTCTTTGACTTTCAGCTTTGATAATTTGAAGATTATTCAAAACAAATTAGAACAAATTCAGATTTTTTCTAGTGATTCCTCATAATTCTGATGTTCCCAGTAGACTTAGGTTACGTATCTTTATCAGAAATATCATAGAAGTGATTCTGTGCTCTTTCATGCTGTCAGGTGACACACAGTTTCAGTATGTCCTGTGAATGATGTTTACTTCAGTCACTTAAGACGGTGTTTGATTGGCATTTCTACTGTAGAGTTATGATTTTCCCCTTTCTACTTAATCAGTATTTTGTGTGTGGGGAGGATACTTTAAACATCTCATTCCTTATCAGACTTTCCATTTATTCCTTTATTTATAGTAGAATGAATTTACAGGCTGTCCATTCAGTAGGTTATAATCCCTTTACTATCATGAGTTTTGATACTTGAGCATAGTTTTGCTAGCTAGTGGGTGAGATCATTTGGGCTGATCTCAGGTTTTTTTTTTTTTTTTTTTTTTTCTTTTGACTGTCATGTGGGCTTTCTCTATTTGTGGCATGGAGGCCTCTCTAGTTGCAGTACATGGGCTTAGTTACCCCCCAAGGCGTGTGGGATCTTAGTTCTCTGACCAGGGGAATCTGTGTCCCTTGCCTTGAAAAGTGGATTCTCAACCACTGGACCACCAGGGAAGTCCATTCAGTGTTCTTTTGACATGTCCTCATTATTCAGCAGTTTCTTGTTTCTGCCACAAGATATTTCAGGCTCACCTTGTATTTCCCTCAACCTAGAATCATCCATTTCTCCAAGGAGCCCTTTTCCCTTTTATAAAGAAGTAAGAAAGTAAATATCCAAATACTGGCTGCGTTCATTGCTATTGGAGTGACACTGCTTCCAGACTTTGTTACACACGTGTGTAATCCACACATTTCCAAACATTTATACATATGTGTATACGTGCTTACCTATTTCTATATCTATCTTTTATTTTTATTATTATTTTTTCATTTATTTTTATTAGTTGGAGGCTAATTACTTTACAGTGTTGTAGTGGTTTTTGCCATACATTGACATGAATCAGCCATGGATTTACGTGTGTTTCCCATCCCGATCCCCCCTCCCGCCTCCCTCCCCACCCCATCCCTCTGGGTCTTCCCAGTGCACCAGCCCTGAGCACTTGTGTCATGCATCCAACCTGGGCTGGTGGTCTTTTTCACCCTTGATAGTATACTTGTTTCAATGCTGTTCTCTCAGAACATCCCACCGTCGCCTTCTCCCACAGAGTCCCAAGGTCTGTTCTGTACTTCTGTCTCTTTTTCTGTTTTGCATATTGGGTTATCGTTACCATTTTTTTTTTTCGTTACCATCTTTTTAAATTCCATATATATGCGTTAGTATACTGTATTAGTCTTTATCTTTCTGGCTTACTTCACTCTGTATAAATCGGCTCCAGTTTCATCCATCTCATTAGAACTGATTCAAATGAATTCTTTTTAATGGCTGGGTAATGTTCCATTGTGTATATGTACCACAGCTTCCTTATCTATTTGTCTTCTGATACCTATTTCTATATCTTATCTTTTAAAAACAATGAGTTCACATTGAAAATTCCAGTCCAACAGTGTAAGATGTACTCTTTCTATTTATATTTTAACTCTCTTCTCAGAAGCCTGGCTTCCATTCTTCTTAATTATTTGATCAGTCCGTTAATGTTACCAAGCTTCCAGTTCCACCTTCCCCTCTCCTGTGTCTATAGCCTTTTCTGGCACCCTTCCCACACACAAACCTCCTTCTTCTCACCCCTCTTGAGCTCTAACACTGTATGCCAGACCACCCTCTGCATGGATGCCCTTTTTATCCCACTTGGTATCTATACTAAATCTACACTATCGTACTTGGTATTTATAATCTATACTGAACTGTCCGTCTCCATTGACACACTTCTCACCCTACTTGTACTCTAACCATGCAGTACTCACTCAGCAAGTGAACATGCTCCTCACCTTTTTAAAAAATGTCTTCCAAGTTCTGTGTCATACCTTTAAAGAACTTACCCACTTTCACATTATAAAAAATAGTTTTGTTTTCTTTTCGTGATATTATTTATTTATATTGTAGGTAAGCATTGTGAAATTTATTTTGAAGTAAGAAATTAAACAGAAATCCAACACTTCGCAAATGGTTATCCAGATGACTAGAATTTTGTATAAAAACTGTATCTCCCCCCCCCAAAAAAAATGTATTACAAAGTTTTTTATAAATTTACTGAATCCATAGGGCTTTTTCTTAAAAATGGGTGTCATTTTCATAATATTTTTGTTTATAACAGATGATGATGTACCTGCAGATATGGTTGCAGAAGAATCCGGTCCTGGTGCACAAAATAGTCCATACCAACTTCGTAGGAAAACTCTTTTGCCAAAAAGAACAGCGTGTCCTACAAAGAGCAGTATGGAGGTAGGTTAAATGTCTGTTTTTGTGTGTATAATGAAAGAATTGTTAGGAAACAAATGGGACTGTCATCATTTTTTAGAAGTAATGATTATGGGTAAAAATATTTTCTTAACTAGTTTTCATTTTGTTTTTAAAGGGTGCTTCAACTTCAACTACAGAAAACTTTTTTGGTCATCGTGCAAAACGTGCAAGAGTTTCTGGAAAATCACAAGATCTATCAGGTATTTCCTTTGAGAAAGTTAAGGAATAGAGTAAAATAGTTCTTTTCGATTTGTTTAGCAACAAAAAACTAAAATTAAATGTTTATTTACACATTTGAGATTGAGAAAGCAATTTATTACAGAATAAGCCTGAGAACCCTGACCTCCATCTTTGGCTGTAATTGTTGTATAAAAATCCTTTTTGTATATTTATTGTAACCAGTTACTGAAATGGTACATACTAGCTAAAAGAAAGAATACTGTTAAGATAAAAGAAAATAAATGTGTGTCATCTCTGAAAGCAAATACTTATAAAATGATAGTCATCAAAAAATAAAAGCTCTTCATTTAACAAAATGAAAACTGTGCTCTTTAAATAATGAGAAAGTCTTTGCTAGCATGATAGATTATGTTCCATTTGTTAATCTTTTTATAGCAGCACCTGCTGAACAGTATCTTCAGGAGAAACTGCCAGATGAAGTGGTTCTAAAAATCTTCTCGTATTTGCTGGAACAGGATCTTTGTAGAGCAGCTTGTGTATGTAAACGCTTCAGTGAACTTGCTAATGATCCAATTTTATGGTAAGTGAAAATTTATTTCTTAGTATCTTGAGATATTTTACTTACTGCCCCAAATGCTAAAGGATGGTAGGAAGGTTGGAGTGTGAGTTGATGGTTACAGTTAAATAGAAGAAAATTAGAATACTTAAAATTCCAGTTCAGCTCAGTCGCTCAGTCGTGTCTAACCCTGCGACCCCATGGACTGCAGCACTCCAGGCTTCCCTGTCCATCACCAACTCCTGGAGCCCTCAAATTCATGTCCATTGAGTCGGTGATGCCATCCAACCATCTCATCCTCTGTCACCCCCTTCTCCCACCTTCAGTCTTTCCCAGAATCAGGGTCTTTTCCAATGAATCTGTTCTTCCCATCAGGTAACCAAAGTATTGAAGTTTCAGCTTCAGCATCAGTCCTTCCAATGAATATTCAGGACTGATTTCCTTTAGTATTGACTGGTTGAATCTCCTTGCAGTCCAAGGGACTCTCAAGAGTCTTCTCCACACCACAGTTCAAAAGCATCAATTCTTCAGTGCTCAGCTTTCTTTATAGTCCAACTCTCACATCCATACATGACTACTGGAAAAACCATAGCTTTTGACTAGATGGACCTTTGTTGGTAAAGTAATATCTCTGCTTTTTAATATGCTGTCTAGGTTGGTCGTAGCTTTTCTTCCAAGGAGCAAGCGTCTTTTAATTTCATGGCTGCAGTCACCATCTGCAGTGATTTTGGAGCCCCCAAAAATAAAGTGTGTCACTGTTTCCATTGTTTCCCCATCTATTTGCCGTGAGGCGATGGAACTGGGTGCCATGATCTTAGTTTCTTCAGTATTGAGTTTTAAGCCAGTTTTTTCGTTTCTTTCACCATCATCAAGAGTCCTCTTTGCTTTCTGCCATTAAAGTGGTGTCACCTGCATATCTGAGGTTATTGATATTTCTCCCATCAATCTTGATGCCAGCTTGTGCTTCATCCAGCCCAGCATTTTGCATGATATACTCTGTATATAAGTTAAATAAGCAGAGTGGCAGTATACTGCCTTGACGTACTCCTTTCCTGATTTGGAACCAGTCTGTTGTTCCGTGTCCAGTTCTAACTGATGCTTCTTGACCTGCATACAGATTTCTCAGGAGGCAGGTCAGGTGGTCTGCTATTCCCATCTCTTTAAGAATTTTCCGGTTTGTTGTGATCCACATAGTCAGAGGCTTTGGCATAGTCAATAAAGCAGTAGATATTTTTCTGGAACTCTTGCTTTTTTGATGATCCAGCAGATGTTGGCAATTTGATCTCTGCCTTTGTTCCTCTGCCTTTTCTAAATCCAGCTTGAACATCTGGAAGTTCACGGTTCTTGTACTGTTGAAGCCTGGCTTGGAAAATTTTGAGCATTACTTTGCTAGCATGTGAGATGAGTGCAGTTGTGCTATAGTTTGAACATTCTTTGGGATTGCCTTTCTTTGGGATTGGAATGAAAACTGACCTTTTCCAGTCCTGTGGCCACTGCTGAGTTTTCCAGATTTGCTGGCATATTGAGTGCAGCACTTTCATAGCATCATCTTTTAGGATTTGAAATAGCTCAACTGGAATTCCATCACCTCCACTAGTCTTGTTTGTAGTGATGCTTCCTAAGACTCACTTGACTTTGCATTCCAGGATGTCTGACTCTAGGTAAGTGATCACACCATCATGGTTATCTGGGTCCTGAAGATCTTTTTTGTATAGTTCTTCTGTCTATGCTTGTCACCTCTTCTTAATATCTTCTGCTTCCATTAGGTCCATACCATTTCTGTCCTTTATTGTGTCCATGTTTGCATGAAATGTTCCTTTGGTATCTTTTAATTTTCTTGAACAGATCTCTAGTCTTTCCCATTCTGTTGTTTTCCTGTATTTCTTTGCACTGATCACTGAGGAAGGCTTTCTTATCTCTCCTTGCTATTTTTTGTAACTCTGCATTCAAATGGATATATCTTTCCTTTGCTCCTTTCCCAGTTACCTGTTTATCACAAATGCTGGTTATCAGTCTAGGCAGTGTGTTTAAAACAAGAAGAAAAAAGTGAAGTTGCTCAGTTGTGTCTGACCCTTTGTGACTCCATGGACAGTAGCCTATCAGACTCCTCCGTCCATGGGTTTTTATAGCAAGAATTTTGGAGTGGGTTTCCATTTCCTTCTCCAGGAGATCTTCCCAACCCAGGGATTGAACCTGGGTCACTGGGTTCCCGGGTTTGCATTGTAGGCTTTACCATCTGAGCCACCATCTGAGTACTTCCTTTATTTAAAACAATGAAGTACATTTTCTGCTATTTGTCAGTTAAAAGCTACTGAGTGATTATGGAGAATACTTTTCATTCCATTGCTTTTTAGAAACAGAACTAAGTCTAATTTAAAACAGCTAACAGTTCAGTAAAAATGTAGACTTTGTATATCGCTTCTAGATTAAAGTTTGGACAGTTGTATTTTTGAACCATGAAATATGTGTGCCCTTTGACACAGGAATTCCACTTCTGAAAATTTGCTTACATTATGTATAAATTTTTCATAATAGCATAGTTAATAGTGGGAGAAAACTAGAAATAATCAGAGTCTAGCAATAAGGGATTGGACTAAAAGTAAACAGTGTTATGTCTACTTAGAGGGTTTTGATATAGTTATTAACAGTGAACTTTACAGTTTTTAATAGCATGGAAATATGCTATGTTATAAAAAATGAAAGCAGGATACAAAAATTTTATGTTATCATAATTGTAATAAATGAAACTCTAGCTAAAAAGACTGGAAAGAAATATAGTAAATTGTTAATAGTTAATATATTAAAAGTAGGTTATCGCTTTCATACTTTTCTGTATTTTTATAGCAACTATATATATTCTATGATGCTAAAAATAAGGTACACTTTAAATTTAAGAAAGAAAATTATCTTTGTGTTGGAAAGGAAAAAGGAGATGTTAAAAGAGCAAAATAAATGTTTATTTTGTATAAGAAATTATATAACAGTTAACTATCACTCCACTCCTAAGATTTGATGATTTGAGATCAGACATACGTGAAACATCATTATTTAAAATCATCCTTTTAAGTTATAACTGTATGTGACTTTTATAGTAAGGGTGGTTTTTATTTCCCTTTGACTAAGCAATCAGATTTTAAAGAATTGATGCATTCTTTTAGGTGGACTACTTTACTTTTTATATACAGTTACATTATTTTAGCCAAAAATTTTACTTTTATATTTAAAATTCTGCTCTTTCATATTCTTATAAGTTTTTGAGGCCTCAAATAATTTTTTTATAGTTGTTTAAAGAATATTTTATGAAGAAATCTTAAACCCCTTTTCCCCTCCAGGAAACGATTATACATGGAAGTATTCGAGTATACCCGCCCTATGATGCACCCTGAACCTGGCAAATTCTACCAGATTAATCCAGAAGAATATGAACACCCAAATCCATGGAAAGAGAGTTTCCAGCAGTTGGTATGAAGTATAAAAGGAAAATACTGATTTTATATTATATATATTTTAAATAAAAGTTTTTAAACATATAATGTTTTATTATATTTATATATTTATAAATACAGTTTTATAATAGTTCCTTTTTCAAAATTTAAACTCAAGTATAGGTTTCATGGGGATTTCCTGGTGGTCCAGTGTTTAGGACTTCACACTTTCACTACTGAGGTCTGGGGTTCAATTCCCGGTCAGGAAATTAAGGTCCCAGAAGCCACGCAGCATGGCCAAAAAAAAATCTAGGTTTCTCAAGTCAGTACACATTTACCAGCCAGCAAAGGAGTCATCAGTTCTTTTCACTACTGGCATATTTATTAATAATTTAAACAGTAGCAGTAAGTATCAATAGCCTGAGAGCAGTTATACTTTCTATGGATCTGTTTCAACTATATTTAAATTATTACTGTTGGGTAGTTATTTAGAGTGTCACAGAATTCCCTTGATAGTCCAGTGGTCACATTTAGCTTTATTTTCATATGGTCCTTTATGAATAGTTAACTACCCAACTAGGGGTGGGGTGGTTTTGTTCCACAAGGGATATTTGGCAGTGTCTAGAGATATTTTTGGTTTTCACAACTGGAGAAGAGACTGCTTCTGATGGTTAGAGTCCAGAGAAGCTGTAAACATCCTACAATGCACAGAATAAGCCCCTACAACAAAGAATCTGTTACAAACTATCAGTAGTGCTGAGGTTGAAAAACCATGTTCTTACTTACTGGGTATTACTGAGTTATAAACTGTTCCAGGTTTTACATTGCAGTATGCATCAGAACATTAGTTGAACTAACTAATACTTGTTTTTGAAAATTAATTTTAAAAATTCATGTAGTACTAAACTAATTTATAGTGTTTATACTAGTAGTCAGTTTTTTGTTTTTGTATTTTTGATGTCTTAGTATAAAGGTGCACATGTAAAGCCAGGATTTGCTGAACATTTCTACAGCAACCCTGCAAGATACAAAGGAAGAGAAAACATGTTGGTATGTTTGATTTGTCTTTTTCTAAGATTTAGAATGATGATCTTACAGTTCTATACTGACATGTTTTTGCGGGGGGGTTGTTTGTTTTAGTACTACGATACAATTGAAGATGCCCTTGGTGGGGTACAAGAAGCTCATTTTGATGGACTTATCTTTGTTCATTCTGGAATATATACTGATGAATGGATATATATTGAATCTCCAATCACCATGATTGGTGCAGGTATTTTGAAATGTGTTGTCATTAGAATTTTAATACTTTATTTATGTGATGGGTTTTTTAAAAATGCTGGTTACTTTAAAAAAAAAATGCTGATTACTTAAAATACAGATGAACCTTGATAATACCTTAATTGTAGGAAAAAATTAGAAATATATATATTTTATATGATGGAAATGAAAACTTTAGAGTTCAGAAATTATAAATGTATCTGTTTCTCTTTGAGGGGAGTGAATGTGTATAATTCTTGATGCCAATAGTTTGTCCAACTGCTTTAGTTTTTAAGGAGAGAAAAGTATTTGTTAGTTTTATCTTTTATTTGAAAATACAGAGGCTAATGTTTTTATTGCTGTGTTTTTAATGAAACAAATGTGCTTTTAAAATACTTTCCATGCTGTTTTAAAGTTGTTTTTATTGTCACATTTCTAAATATAAATGGTAATGTTTGTTGAGCACTGGCCAGTTATTTGAAAATTTATGGGCTCTCTGAATTTTTTAAGGATACAGTAGTACAAGAGCATTTTAAAATAGCGAGTAGTTGTTACTAGTTAATTACATTTGCATTTACTGCCCTTTCTTCTTCCCTCCCCTATTTCCACGTCAAAGAGAAGTGAGAGAGAAGATAGAAAAATTTTGCCTACTAATTTTCATTATTTCCCAAATTAAGACCAGTACTGAAAATAGTTTAAATAAAGAAGTTTCTTTCTTTCTCTCCCTGCTCATCATCCCCTTCTTTCTTCTCTGTGAATGTTGTTTTCTGGTGCTACTGGTAGTGATTTGGTTTCCACAAGAAACCCACATTTTAATATGCCATTGCATTTGGTATTGAATACTATTTGTAGCTGATTCTATTAAGAGTATTATTATACATGGATTTGAGTTATGGTGATGCTCAAATAATGTCCGTGTTCAGTATGACAAGTTATCTGTCTGATAAAAGAGTATTAGTCCTGCCTACTCAATTCTAATGTTCCTTAAAAATTCCCTCTCTAAAAGAACTACCCTATTTAAAACTGTAGAAAGGGTTCTATTGAATTATTAGTTTTATGGCAGAGTATTTTTACTGACTAAGAAAGTAATTTTTTGATCTGTCTGATGAAAATAAGATGCTTTAAAATATTTTCTTCATAGCACCTGGAAAAGTAGCAGACAAAGTTATAATTGAAAACACTAGAGATTCAACCTTTGTTTTTATGGAAGGTTCTGAAGATGCTTATGTTGGATACATGACAATAAGGGTAAGAAATTATAAATTTTTAAGTACATATATGGAAATCATTTAAGACTGTGGTTATTTATTTCAAACAAAATTTCTACTTTTCAGTTTAACCCTGATGACAAATCTGCTCAACACCACAATGCGCACCACTGCCTCGAGATTACCGTGAACTGTAGCCCGATCATCGATCACTGTATCATCCGAAGCACATGCACAGGTCAGTGTTCCCGTCAGGCATGTTGCCCAGTAGGGGTTTTTTTTTTTTTTTGCCCAGTAGGATTTTAAATAAATGTTTTTTCTTACAGTTGGTTCTGCAGTATGTGTTAGTGGTCAAGGAGCATGTCCCACTATCAAGCACTGTAACATCAGTGACTGTGAAAATGTTGGACTTTATATAACAGATCATGCACAGGTATTAATTTCAATTTTGTGGGTTTTTTTCTTTTCTGTGTTTTTTTTCCCAGCTATACTAATGTTTATTTCTGGTTAATTGTTGTAGGGAATATATGAGGATAATGAAATTTCCAATAATGCTTTAGCTGGGATTTGGGTTAAAAATCATGGAAACCCAATTATTAGACGGAATCATATTCATCATGGACGTGACGTTGGTGTGTTCACATTTGATCATGGCATGGTAAGAACACTTACTCTTAATTAAAAAAAAAACAACTAATATCGTATCAGTTAAATTTCAAATATGTGTCAGCATTTTATCATCACCAAATTGCTGAATTGAAGAGTATAAGTCTAAAAGTAGACTAAAAATGAGTATGCAATATCAATTCTGTAAATTCTTGAATCTAACATTCTTACATGTAGAGAAGATGGAGTCCTTAGAGAATTGATATGATCTTTGAAGAGAGTAAGGTCTAATCCAGTAGTTCTCGAATGTAAGCATGAATAAAAATCACCCAGATACAATAAATCAGGATTCTTCAGGATGGCACCCAGTATATGCATTTTTAGTAAGCACCATAAGTGAGTTTAATGCAGGTTGCTTTTTGTTTGTTTTTTGCCATGCTGCATGGCTTATAGGATCTTAGTTCTTCAACCAGGGACTGAACCTGGGCCCTCAGCAGTGAGAACATGGTGTCCTAACCTAACCACTGAACTGCTAGGGGATTCCTAATACCTAGTTTTTGTTGAAGTAATTTTTTAAAATCCTAGGACAGCATTGGCAACATTTTTTGTTAAGAAGTCCGAGATGGGACAGGAGGTTGTAATGTGGTAAAAAAACAAGGGTATGATGAAGTTTTATTGCAATATGTGGTATTAATCAAACAACTTTGGAACATTGAATTGGGACATATAAAAATTGTCTGTTAACAAAGGAAGTTTATTTTCAGCTGTTTGTGCCTAAAACCCTAACACATGTTGAACCCTTTTTTTGCCCACCACTTGTGGCATGTGACATCTTAGTTCCCCTACCAGGTATCAGACCCGTACTCCCTCAGTGGAAGTATGGAGTCTTAACCACTGGACCTCCAAAGAAGTCTACTAAACTAAACTCTGTTAAAACTGAAGTAGACTAGGAAGGAGTACCCTTTTATTAAATTCTGATTAGATGTAAATAGTTTTATTAATAGACCCCCCAGTTCATTATATTCCTGGGGTAACTAACCTGAGAAAAACAGTTCACTTAAAACTCATGCTGCATAGTTTGGGCCTGTAAATAAGAAAGCACAGTGGAGATGACCACTTGTCCTTCTCCAGCTAGAATTTTAAAATTGACATTTTTTTTTGCAAATTGTAGCTTTTTTTTCCCCAAGGAGTAGGAAAGAGGGGAGTTTGGAAATTGCGGGGGGGGGGGGTCTCAGCAAAAGTATGGAGGTTGTCAAAACATAAGAGTCTTCAGAGAATTCATCCTGCCTGGTTTCAAAGCATAGCTTTGTGTAACCTTCAGCTCTTAACTTCTCAGAGCCTTGAACTTGCACTACCTCATTTATACAACACACATGGATTGGGTTCTGTGGTTGATGGCAATGATGGTCCCAATTCTTCACCCCTTCCTGTGGGCACACTCTTTGCTACATAATTTTGCAGTGTCCTCTCACTTTGCCCTGGGCTCAGCCACGCAACTTGCTTTGGTCAATTGGATGTTAGCAAACAAGATGCAGTCCAGAGGCTTGAAATGGGTATGTACCTCTGTCTTCTCCATGAGAACATGCCCAAGGTAGCCCATTGGAAGATGAAAGATATGTGAAGCAGATTCGCATTACAGAAGCCAGCCTATATCAGCCTATGGCCAGCTGGTCCCCAGCAAAAATCAGCAGAGCCACCTAGCCAACTCTCTGGTCAACTAGTTTACCTCTAGATGTCTGAGAACAAAATCCTTTTTTTGGTATAAGCTGAGCTTTGGGGCTTTTGTAGTGCAGAATTATTGAGTCAGTGCAGCTACCATTACATGCTAGCCACTCTGCAAGCACTGACTACAGTTATACAAGAGGATAATAATGCCTATCATGAAAGACCTTTGATGATTAAATAATAGAATACATATAAAGTGCTTGTCTATTAATAAATGCTTTCTGCTGTTTTTATAAAAGAGTCTTAAGAATCTACCCCCTCTTAGAGGCCTGTGTTGGTAATATTTTTTTTTCCCTAATTTTTTCTTTTTTTTCCTAACTTCACCCTACCTGCGGCGTGCAGAATCTTAGTTCCCCAACCAGAGATCAAATCCCTGCCCCCTGCATTGGGAGAGTGTCTTAACCACATGGACCATAAGGGAAGCCCTAGCAGTAATTCTTAAATGAAATTCTAAATGGAATTCATATTTTTGTAATGAAACTATACTATGCTAGTATTTCTTTGCCTGTGTTGCCTTTAGACTTTGCCCCAGAGTTACATATACAGTTTCAAGTATCATATTTATGCATGCGTCTGGTCTCATTCATAGATGATTTGAGGTACCAGAATAACTTTAACCTGAGTAAATTTCCTCATTTTTAAAATACCTAATGTTGATGGTCACTTATTAAAATTCATCATAATAATATACTCTTCACACAGTCCCAGTACAGTTTACATTTTATAGATTCAGGTTTATAAATTTTTAAAAAACAAATCTTGGGCGATCCTACAGATAGAAATCTCATCAATCCTTAATGGAAATATATAAATTATATAGACTTATAAGGAAAAGATGGTAATAAAGCATATCTTGGGCCTCTCTCATCTATTTTAGTATTGTGATACAATCCTTTAAAATCCTTTGGTAGAATGTTCTTTATTATTAAGGTGTTTTTTTTGTGTTGATTTCCATGACTGGTAGGATATCACTAAGGTTAACCTTTTTAAAATTTGACTTTGTTTTTTCATAGAACTTCAGAGAACATCAGAGTAAATATTTAAATTAGTTTCTGTACTGTTCTCTGAAATTGTCTTTCCTCTTTCTTCTCTATGACCAGCTTAGAATTTAAACTCCTATATTGGCAAGACTGAATGGTGAAAGAATTTCTGCTATTTTTTTTTTATCTTAAATTAATATTTTAAAATATTACATGCCCTGTATAAGACATCCCTAGAATTTCAAAGGTTATGGTTCTAGAGTTTGTCATAATTAACTGCATGTTTAAACTTCTGAAAAATTATAAAAAATACTTTATATTTCAAACTTCTGTACTCCATCATTTGTATCCTTATTTTTCTTTAGAGCTTTACAACATGTATATTCCTACAGTTATTTATTAACCTTCAGTCCTTTTATCATAGTTTTTCCATTCCTGATTTTATTTTGATTCATTCTTGATATGGCTATTCTGTCATCTAGCCATTTTGATTCTGTTTATTTTTAAAAGGAAGGCTTATAGCTTGAATTCTTCCCACTTGAGAATGTCTACCCGTTAACCTTTTAACTTTGCTGAGTTTATAGTTTTTATTTTCTTTTGCTCAGAATTGTGTAGCTGTTTTTATATTTCTAGAATTGAGTGTGACTGAGAAGTCTGAGATCATTCTGGGTTTTTGTTTTTTCCTTTCTGATGGAGATTTGCTTTTCTACTTCAGTTACCCATGTGTTGTTTTTGTTGTATGTTAATAGTTTTCTTTTTACCACTTTTCTGTTTCATATGTTCCTTTCTTTAGAAACTTAGCTATCTTCTCTGTTACTTATGTTGTTCTATATTGCTTCCTTCTTTTCCTTTGTGCTGTGCTGTGCGAAGTTGCTTCAGTCATGTGTGACTCTTGGCAGTCCCATGGACTGTAGCTACCAGGCTCCTCTGTCCGTGGGATTCTCCAGGCAAGAATACTGGAGTGGGTTGCAGTGCCCTCCTCCAGGGGACCTTCCCGACCCAGGGATCAAACCCACATCTCTACGTCTCCTGCTTTGGCAGGCCGGTTCTTTACCACCAGCACCACCTGGGATTCTGTGTAATTTCCTCAAATCTGTGTCTTATACTGTGTCTGCATATCTTTATCTCTTTTTTCTATTGTGTTTCCAGTATGGTTTTTATCTCTGATTTTTTTAATGTGCTTTTGTTTTATGGAATCCTTCTTGAATATATAATACTGGAGACAATATTGTAATGAATTTCCCATGTATCCACCCTCCACATTCAAACTTTCAATTTATGTTTCAGTTTTATTTCATCTGTACTTCATACATTGCTTATTCTCTTCTTTATTCCAAATTATTTTGAAGCAAATCTCAGATATCATCATCTCATCTGTAAACATTTCAGCATGTATCTTTCTTTTAAAGGTAGGATTCCTTCTTTTTCTTTTACATAACCACAGTGCCATTCTCACTCCTAAAAATAATAATTTTTCTATCAACATCTACAGTTACCCAATTCTTTGTGGTTTTTTGTTTTTAACATTCAGTCTGTTGCAGAGTGTTATTTTCATAAAGTAAAATTAAAATATAGCAGTAGCAAGTTTCTATAAAATTTTCAAGATATGTATTCTAAGTTTATGAATTTAGCTCATGATAGATTGACAGTAGACAAAAACAATGTTGAGGTATGGTTTTCCTCTCCTTTTTACTTTGGATAGTCCTCTTTAGATAAGAAGTGCAAGTTTTGGATAATAGAAGTTGTACATTAGTGTGTTTCTTCAAATTTTCTTCTTGTGCCTAAATTATTTCTTTGAAAATATTACTGTAGGATTATTTCCTTCCTCTCCTGTGTTCTGTTCATGACACTAGATGTCACTACTTAGTAGAAGATCATTGGTTATGCTTGCTTATTAGAACAGTTAGTTGGGGAAATATACCTTGCTAAAGGTGTATGGTAACATCTGCTAGCTCTCACCTTAGTCTTCCTTATTCAGATATCACAGTATTAGGCAAGTGTTTGATAGAGTATACTTTGGGATTGTAGACATTTATTTCAATGAAGATAACATATTTTTCTTTCTTTATTCATTCCTTTTTTATCGCAAGAGTTTAAGAGAAACTCCTGAATGCCTTTCATTCTGTCATCTTTAATAAAGACTATTTCAATTCAAAAATTTTTAATGAAAAAATATTTAATCTCTCCTTTTGATATCAGTGTTAATTTTTTTAGATTGGTAGAATGATCATTTTTAAGGACTTATATATTAGAGATTTAGGAATGCTTGTGCTGAAAAGTTAACAAGCTTTTGTTTTAATATACTAGAAGAAGCTGTTAGCAATCTGGTATCTTCTGGTAGGGAAATAAATCATTTTATGATGAGGAGTAGTCTGGTAAAATGTCCTTGCCCTTGGAGTTTTGTATTTATATTAGAGCTTTCATGGTTTGCATCTTAAAAGGCAAAGTAGAATTATGTTTTCTACTTACAGTCCATTACACCATTTTGCACTAAAGGCATTTCTTAACAAAATAGATGCATTTCATTAAAATGTATTTTAAAGCAAAATTGCACTAACTGAATCCTTTAATTCATAACAATAGATTGGTTTTCTATGATATTATAAAACTATGTCAATCAAGTGTTGCCCTTTCTGCCTGTAATAAAATCACAGTTGTAGCAATGTGAGAGGTTCTGAGAACATGAAGGAAAAAGATTTTTCTTTTCAAAAAGTTTTTGCTGCTTTTTTTCTTGAAAGCTATCTTAAAACAAAAAATACAGATTACAACTCCCATCTTTGATAGAACTAGGGGACATTTTTAACCTCTAAATTGCAGTATGATAAAATAACCATGTGCCTATGATCATGGTAACCAGTTCAGATTAGAGCAGGTTCTAAAAATTGCTTATATTCAGGACGAACCTAATGTGAATACAGATACATTAAGAAGTGATTGGGCGGCCTCCCTGGTGGTCCAGTAGTTAGCAATCCACCTGCCAGTGTAGGGGACACCGGTTCCATCCCTAATCCAGGAGGATCCCACATGCCTTGGGGCAGCTAAGCCCGTGCGCCACAACTACTGAGCCCACATTCCAGAGCCTGCGAGCTGCAACCACAGAAGGGCAGACGCTGTAGAGCCTGTGCTCTGTCATGGGAAAAGGCACTGCAATAAGAAAGCCCGCATGCTGCAGTAGAGAGTAGCCCCTGCTCACCGCAACCTGAGAAAGCCCACACCACAACAAAGACCCAGGCACAGCCAAAAATTTAAAAAAAGAAGTGATTAGAAATTCCCTGGCAGTCAACTGGTTTGTATTCCAAGCTTTCACTGACAAGTGCATGGATTCTATCCCTGGTCTCCCGGCAGGGAGTCCCTACAAGCTATGCCTTGCAGCCACCCCAAAAAAAAAAAAAAAAAAAGTGATTTAAACAACTAGTAGCAAGTTTAGGATAGAATTACCTGGACATGTAAGCAAAAGAGAACAAGATAATTGTAGGAGAGCAAAAATCTCATCTTTCATAATAGGAGATCATAATACTAAAAACAATACTAAAACTTCAAACTCAAGATAAGGCAGTACAAATTTTCACTTAAAAATATGAAAGTAGGTCACAAGAATTGAAAATGGGGACCTCTGGACAAGGGAGAATGAAGAAAGGGACTGCTGTTTGCCTTAGTAAACTTGTAGGTCCTAGTTGACTCCTAAGTGTGCAAGATCAAAACCTAAAAAAAACAAGTAATTCTCTGGTGGGCTAGTGGATAGAACTCTGCACTTTCACAGCTGACGGCTTGGGTTCAGTCTTCGGTCAGGGACCTAAGATCCAGCAACATGTGTGGTGTCACCAAAAAAGCAACTGTGCATTTGAAAATTGTCTAGTAGATGTATTGTAGCAAAGTATACTTGCAGTACTACAGGTTGTACTAGCACAGCCCAAACATGACAGTGGCCTGTTACTGGAATCTTCATAGAAGCCCAGTAAATAGCATACCTTTTCCTGCCGCATTCTGAGCAAATTAAGAAATCAAAGCTATGAAGTAGCATAAGGAGGTTGAAATATCAACTTCATTTCTCTTAAAGGTTAAATTGGAGGATACAACTTAGAATGAGAACTAAATGGGTCTGTTTAACTGAACCCCAGAATAAAATGGACTTACCTACTTAGTCACAGTCAATGTTCCTGGAATAGTAAAGAAGGTATACTCCCCTAAGGGCAGCTCACTTCTGTGAGAAAAAGGGTGAAGCTGAATTGACCATACTCAGTTTATTCTTTCCCAAGTTTACCATTCAGGGTATATCATTCAATTCGTGACAGAGAGAGAGAGACAAGTTGAGCGTCCTTCTCAATGATGAAAACAGCAAAATGTTGAATTGTTCCAATCTGACATTAATCTCTTTCAGTTTAATCTCTTTTACAATTTTTGTTACTTTGATGCTCAGTTTTGCCATAATAGTCTGTATACACCTGGTGTCGATCCATTTTTAGTTGGTATAAATCAAAGAAGAAAAATTTTTTTCATATACTAAAGAGCTGTTTTTGCTGCAGTCCCCCATTTTTTTTTAAAAAGAGTAAGTTTATAACCTGTATGTTAACAGGTAAGTTATAAGTGATTTGTACTTTATTTGTGGGAAATGAAACCTGAAAATTACTTCTAAATGTTCTTCTGAGAGAGACATTTCCTTAAAGAGTTGAATAATGTAGTATATTAGAATACTCAGAATTACATCCTGTTTTAACCTCTACTAGATTTGGCAAAAAGTTTATCAAGTCATGTTTGAGTGCTTACCATGTGTAAAATCTTAAATAGATGCTCCAGAAGTTAGTAAAAGAGGCACCCTTTCTCCTCAGGAACTTGTAACCAGGTAAACATGGATATAACAAATTAAGCACAAGGTAGTACATGGAGGTAGCATAAGGAAATGCTTAGTGCTCAAGGGGATCTAATTAGAGGGGACACATGGAATTTTTGAAGGGAGGTAGACGAGTATGAAATGGCTTCTAGGAGTGCTGTCATTTTATTCTCTCATTTTTTCCTCTAACATTTAGTCTGACTGGGTCTTAGAATTTAAGATATCAGTATTACAGTAACGTTTATTATCTTTAGAAAATAAGTAAAATATATCCATTGTAGAAAGCTTAAGAAATGTAGAGAAGCATAAAGAATACAGTAAGTATGCATAATACCACTACTCATTTAATCACACACTCATATTCTTGTTTTATCCTTCAGGTTGTTTTTTTTCCCAAATAAAATTGACATCATATTGAATGTATATTATCTTAAAGTACCGTGTATACTGTTCTTTTCACTAAACATGATAGCATGTATAACATGAGCCTAGGTCTTCACAACATTTTGAGTCAGTTCTCTATTACTGTGCTAAGATGAACATTATTTTGTCTTTTACTGTAGTCTCTGATTATGTCCTTTGGTCAACTTTTTAATAGTTGATTTTTTGGGACATTTTTAAGGTTATGATAGTGTATTTTCTCTAATACTTAAAGAAACCTTTTGTTGAAGAATATATATTCTTAGTAATAGTATTTATTTGTGTTTATTGAATAAGTCTTTCCCTGTTTTTCTTTCCTGGCTTTGAATATACTCACATTAATTAAAGGATTTAATTAATTCAAATTAAATTGAAATGCTTAAATTAAAACATTTAAATGTTTATATATCTGTCTCGTTTCATTCTTAACTCTTGAACATTTCTAATACTTAATTTGGAGGTATACATTTAAAAGGTTTTTTAATGTCATTTCTTTTTGGAAAGTAGCCTTACCTTCAGGCTTAATTTCTGTATTTTCCAGGGTTACTTTGAAAGCTGCAACATACACAGAAACCGGATAGCAGGCTTTGAAGTAAAAGCTTACGCTAACCCCACAGTGGTTCGATGTGAAATTCATCATGGGCAGACTGGGGGAATATATGTTCACGAAAAAGGAAGAGGACAATTCATAGAGAATAAAATCTATGCAAACAACTTTGCAGGTGTATGGATTACCTCAAATAGTGACCCAACAATAAGGTATTTATATATAATTATGGAAGACAATTATATTTTCACTTTCTATGTTTTGTGTTATAAGAAGACTTAAGATACTTAGCTTTAACTATTTTTCCTAGACACCTGATTACTATAAAATAGATTTACCTAATAAAAGTGTGTGCATCTGAATGAACATAGCTATTGCATTTATTTTATGGTGTTCTATTTTTTGTTAGTGATCTAATCCACGTAACCTATTTTTTATGAAAAATTGCAAATGCTGTGATTTTCATTTTAAAATCATCAAACTGTATTATAGATGAGTAAATAGGGCTCTGATCTTCTCTTGGAATCTGAATGATCTGTCTTGTCCTTTTTTTTCTTTCTGATATCAGATAGGTTATTAATTATCTCAAGATATTTGGACAAAAAGAGCAAGAATAACAAAAGCGTCGAAACTTTAAGCTATCCGTTCCTGACACTCCCTCTGGCCACAGCAAGAAAACAAACAGATCCAGTCTTTTTTATTATTATTTATTTTTGGCTGTGCTGGACGTTGGTGTATGTGGACTTTCTCTGGTGGCAGAGAGTGGACTCTACTCTCTAGTTGCAGTGTGTGGGCTTCTCATTGCAGTGGCTCCTCTTGTTTCGGAGCAGAAGCTCTAGAGCATGGGCTTAGTAGTTGAGGCACATGGGCTTAGTTGCCCCACTGCTTGTGGAATCTTCCATTGTCCCCTGCATTGGGAGGTGGATTTTTAACCACTGGACCACCAGGGGAGTCCACAGATCCAGTCTTATAGGCACTGGCTAAGACTGTAAGACAGGGCTATTATAGTGAAATCAATGACCATGAATTATTTCTGTAAAATTGTTTTCCACTGGCTTTATGAAAGTTGATTATGTGATTTCCATCTTAATTACTATTCAGCAAATGCTTATAGATGGGCTAAGAAAAGTTCTTTTAAATGGATTAGCTCTTTTTTTTTTTTTTTTTTTAATTTTTATAAATTTTAATAAGCTTTGTTTTTGTTTCCTTTGACCTCGCATCTTGTGGGATCCTAGTTCTCTGACCAGAGATCAGACCTGGGCCCTCTGAAGTGGAAGTGCAGTGTCCTAACCACTGGGCTGTCTGGGAGTTTCCTGAATTAGTGCTTTTGAGGGGAATTTTTAAGAATGCTAATTCATGGGGAAGGCAATGGCAACCCACTCCAGTACTCTTGCCTGGAAAATCCCAGAGATGGAGGAACCTGGTAGGCTGCAGTCCATGGGGTCGCACAGAGTCGGACACAACTGAAGTGACTTAGCAGCAGCAGCAGCAGCATATTCCCAACATCACAATTCTCCCCCTTCTTACTGTTCTCAGAAACACAAGGAATAATCTGATCCAGGACCAGGACCACCTCTCCAAATGACTGTATTTATAAAGACTTTTGGAGCTGCACTGAAACATCTGTTATAGTTAAACCAACCTGATTTTTTTTCCTTAATGAATTGAGTTCCCAAGGTACCTTATTAAAGCTCTTTCAGAAAGCTCAAAAAAAAAAAATGCTAATTCATCTCAAATACTGGATGGCTTTTCCAAAGCTTTAAGTCTTAGAATTGAAGAGAAATCATCTAGTCCCTCATTTCTATTTAGGAAGCTGAGACTCATAGAAGTTAAATAATTTTCTAAGGTCGCATGAACATGGCTGGGCTTTTATTAAAACAAGCAAGCCTTTCTGAATAGATTCTTTTTTGTGTTCTTTCCTCATATGATTATAGGGGGAATTCTATATTTAATGGAAATCAAGGTGGAGTTTACATCTTCGGTGATGGACGAGGCCTTATCGAAGGAAATGACATTTATGGTAAATGTATTTTGTTTTGTAAAATTTTAGAGCCTGGCCTGTGTTCCTGTCATTAGTAAATGGACCATTTTGAAACCTTCTGAACAGGAGAACTGATCTAGGTTCTTTAAGTTCTCAATAAAGATTATTCTGTGACATTTATTTACTTAACAAACATTTACTGAGTATCTACTATGTATTAGGCACTATTCTACATACTAGAAATGAAAATAAAACTAAGACCCTATTTTCACAGAGTTTCTGAGTTCCCTTAGATTCACTCCATTGTTTAGCAATTTCTGTGGTAGTTTAATACACTTTGTTACTAATTAGAAAGGGAAAATACTTACTCTTCATTAAAACTTTTGAGGTATTAATTCAGCAAACAATTATCAGGTATCTGTGTGCTAGACACTGCTATATGTTCCTGGGTGTCCTCTTTTGCTAATAACTTACTGGATAACACACATAATTTTACTCATTGCTAGGTACTTTTTTGAGTACCTTACTTGAGTTAAGTCATATAATATCTACATCAACCCTGTGAAGTAGGCTCTATTAAATATCCCCCATGTACTGGTCAGGAAACAAAGATACAGAGAGGTTTAAGCAGCTACTCAGAGTCACCCAGGAGATAAGTCAGTTTCCTGGGAGTCAGAACTTAACGGCCTGGCTCCAGCATCTCTGGTCTTAACCACTATACTTAGACTGCCTGCAGTCCTTCTGCATCATCTTACACTCCTAGTTCCCTTAGTTTTGTCTTGAGATGTTCATGGATCATAAGTATCTTTCTGAATATGATATACTTCACAGAATTGCACTCTGCTATGTTCCAATAGGCTCCATATGTTGATATTGTAACTTTTATTTTTAAATAGGCAATGCGTTAGCAGGAATTCAGATTAGGACAAACAGTTGTCCAATTGTTCGACATAACAAAATTCATGATGGCCAGCATGGTGGAATTTATGTGGTAAGTTAATAAATATAGTTCTAGAACTTCATGAATCAAAGTCGGGGTAGAAAGAAGAGTACAAAATTTATGTCTGCCTTTAAGTAGGCCATATTCAACTTTTTCTCTCTCCCAGTGTATGAATGACTTAATTTTTCGTGTGTAGCGCTCAGTATAATTTTGTCAACTGACTAAGCATAGGAGATACACCTTTTTATTGAAATATCTAATTATAATGGCAGTATGGGCTGAACGCCTAACAACAAATGGTTGGCAGTCTGAGTTAAATTTGTTAAACTAGAATTTGGCCAGTGTGATTACTGTATGAGTCTCTGAGATTTTCCAGAAGTATTAATTAAAATCATCATATCACTGAGTACTAATAATACTAGACTTGAATATTTTTATCTTCTGAAAAAGCCAGACATTTGACATGATGTTGAAACATAATTAAACATCTTACAAAATTTAAAAACCTATGTATTAGTGTATTAGTCCTGTGTCTTCTGTCATCATAGTATCTGACACTGTTACTCAAGTAAGAAAATGTAGAGAATTTCAGAAAGGTCCTTGCTGATGCCAGGTGTGAGTCTAATTTTTATTCATAGTTTTAGAAATGTTCATGTCTTAAATCCTCTACTAAAAATTTTAGTAACTTGAGCCTTGTTTTGAACCAGTGATAGGTTGAAATGATTATTAATTTCCTAAGTGAGAGAACTTTAGTTTGTTTTGTATCTTAGAATGAAATAAGAAAATCCAGTGCTACTATTCTTACCATAATAGATCTAAAAATACACAAAGGACAGCATAAAACCTTTGAGCTTAAACTCAGGTAAAGACTAGGTAAGAGAATGTTACCAGTTAGCTCTTTTTTTTTTTTTTTTGGTCATAATTTGTCTCAAAAGGTAGACTATACTGCAAATTATTTGGCTTATACAAGATACATATAGTCAATAACTTTTATTTAGCATGAGAAAGGACAAGGCGTAATAGAAGAGAATGAAGTCTATAGTAATACTCTGGCCGGAGTCTGGGTGACAACTGGCAGCACTCCAGTACTGAGAAGAAACAGGATACATAGTGGCAAGCAGGTAAGGTTATATCTGACTTAATATGGGAAATTATTGTTTTATAAACACATTTTTTAATTTGAAATAAATTTTTATTAATTTTAGGTTGGTGTTTATTTTTATGACAATGGACATGGAGTACTAGAGGACAATGATATTTATAATCATATGTATTCAGGGGTTCAGATAAGGTAAATGTTTTTGTTTTCACATTTGGCTTTGGGGAGGGAATTGTGAGTGTGTAGGGTAAATAGAAGAAATTACATAGTTATTAAATGCTCAATCTTTATTTCTCCTTTTGTATATGTGTTCATATTCTGTCATACTCTCGGCTTAAATTGTGAGACTGTAAGTTTTGGCTGAATGGCACTATGCCATAAGAGCTCATTTCCACTGTTGTGTCATCCGGCATGACAGGCCTTATCAGCTGTTGGTATACTCTGTCATACTTGGAGAGTGGAGAGCTGTGTAATACCTGTAAGGTACCTTTGTGTCGTAGGCTCTTAGTAAATGGGAGCTTCTGTTTTATGCCCATTCTGCAAAATTAATAGGTTTTAAATCCTTCTTTCTTGTATTTTACAGTTTTTGGAATTGCAGTAGTCCTGATCAAATTTTATTTTACATATGAGGGGAGCATGTAATAATAAATGTTACTTAATCTAACCTCCTCAGTTTAGTTTACGTATCAGGAGACTCTATGGTAATAATCTATAGCTAAGTCTGTTCTGTGGGAAAATACACACAATTAAGCCCGTTTCCTCATTGACAGACTTCTCAAAGTGTCTTGAAGGTGATGTTTAATTATGTCGTTAATTCTTACAGTGATTATTGTGGGTTTTCTTACTGTTAACATGGGATGTGGGAGTAGAAGCAATGAGATGACATTACTTTCTATTCTATCCATAGGACTGGAAGCAACCCCAAAATTAGGCGCAACAAAATCTGGGGAGGACAGAATGGTGGAATTCTAGTTTATAATTCTGGTATGTTTAATCTTTTACCTTTTTTTTTTCCCCAGTGATATTGTCTTTAGAAATATACTTTCTAAATAACATAACCTAAATCTTTCCACTTATAGGTCTAGGCTGTATAGAAGACAATGAAATATTTGACAATGCAATGGCTGGAGTCTGGATTAAGACAGACAGTAATCCTACACTAAGAAGAAATAAAATCCATGATGGAAGAGATGGTGGCATCTGTATATTTAATGGGGGTCGAGGTATTGTTGTTAACTTTGCATTAGTTAAAAACCCAGTTTTCCATTATTCCATATCTGTAATGATCAATGACATTGCCAATTAATGTCATTGTGAGGGAATCATGGTCTTTCCTTATTAAATCTTGAGATGGCTTAGGAGGTTAGTGCTTAGAGTTAAAGGAGGCATGTTTGCAGAATTTTTCTTCTGTTAACAGCTACCTTGAGTGTGCTGCTTGTTAGTAAGGCTTTTTTAAGGTAGCAGAATTTGTTTACACCCTCTCTCTGGACCTTTTATTATCCAGAATAGTGATACGATTCTAATAAACTTTTTTTTTATAATAAACTTTAAAGTCAAGTTATAGAACTAGCTGTGAAAAATTAATTGGTCTGTAAATATATAAAAAACGTCTGTAGTCAGTAAGTATTGCTTATTTGTACCGGTTCACAACCATGTTTGTTGGAGAATTGAATTAATGAAGCCAAGATGTGCTTACTTTGGTATCCATAAAGGTCAAATCAACTTTGCATTGAGGCTCACAGTCCCTGCCTCTTGCCAGTTCATTTTGTTCATAGAGACTATCGAATGCAAATTATCACCATTCCTGAAATATCAACAACCCAACATTATATATACCTTGTATAGAAGGTTAGCTAGTAATTACTCTAACATAATCAGACTTAATCAACAATTTATTACCACCAAGCAGCATGATTCCAATAATGACATAGACTCTCAAGAAGCCTTATAATCTAGTAGTTCAGTAAATGACATAATCCTCTGATAGGATTCTTTATAAGATACAATGAGGAAACACAGTACAGAATTGTTGGTTTTATTTGTAAGGTGTTGGAAAAGGTTCTGGAGTAAAATCACTCTTGAGCTTAGTCTTAAAAAAATGAGTATTTACTGGTAAGATGAGGGGTTAGGGGTTTGAAGGCCATTCTGGTGTAGAAAGTATAGTTATTTCACTCTTTGATTTGTTCTAGTATATACTTGATAATTGAACATATCTGTGCCTAACACTGTGATAAGAGATACTGAAGATAAAATGGTGAATATAAAACAGTACTACATCCAGAAAGTTTGTAGTCTAATGGAGTGGCACATTGTAAGCAACAGTCTAAAAGGAAACAGTGGTTTAGTAAGGCAAGAGATTCTGAAAGTTGAGGCTGGAAAGGGGGCAGGGCCCAAATCATTAAAGGCTTTGTTTTTATACATGCAGTGTAATGAAAAGGCTTTGTATGTATGTAGTAGTTTGGACTAGACCTTAGCAATAGTACTTGAGGAGCCTATAGTGGACATCTACAAGATTAGCAGTAGGGTCTTGGAATAATCAGGCTTATCCTGTGGCTCAGTGGTATAAAGAAGCCACCTGCAGTGCAAGAGTTGTAGGAGACATGTGTTTGATCCCTGAGTCAAGAAGATCCCCTAGAGGAGGGCATGGCAACCCACTCCAGTATTCTCGCCTGGAGAATCCCATGGACAGGGCCGCAGTTCATGGGATCACAGAGTCGGACACAACTGAAGTGACTTAGCACGCATGCACTCATGCACTTGGAATAGTCTTTTCTAGGGGGAAAGGAGTTTACAGGTTAATACTTAACAATTACAGATAGGTCAGATGTGTACAGAAATAAAAGCATTTCATGTCTTCAGGGAGCAGAGAAACACTAGTACATAACTAAATATGATTCACTGTACATAAGTAGGTTTTATAGGAGTAATGTTAATATTTATTTAGTACTGTGTACTTTTACATGTATTAACTAATCCTCATAATAACCCTATTGTGGTAGGTGCTATTATGCCTATTTTACTGATAAGGAAATTGAGATAACGAAAAGTAATTTGCCCAGTTTGGATGTGGTTAAGTGGTTAAGTCAGTGTTTGAAGGTATGAAGTCTGATTCCTCAGTCTACTCTTAATCATTGTTATCATCCCAGAAGAGAGAATAATTAATTTGATAGAGGAAAACCAAAAACCTCCCAGAGGAAGTGACATTAAGAAGAAAGACTATGGGAAGACACTGTAGAAAGAGGAAATAATATAAATCAAAGGCAGTAGGGATAAAAATGTATAGCATATTCAAAGTTTAGGTAATGTAGTGAAACCTACACTACAGTAGAGGGGTAGGTTGGGGGAATATTTTGAAAGACTGTAAACAGCAAGTTAAATTAAACTTTATTCGTTAAGTTTTTTATACTGATAAAGGGATAAGAGTTGTAGGAAACTGGGGAAACAGCAGAAAAGAGACTGAAGTAAAGAAACTGATCAAGGAATGCTGATAGTGGCCAGAAAGAATTGGGGCTTGAACCTAAAGCATGGAGAATGCAAAGATCCTAAAAATATTTCAAAGGAATTAATTCAGCAGTGTTGAGTAAGAATCAGCTTTATGCTTTGTGCCTGGGCACTGGGGATGCAGTGGTAAGCTATACGTGGTCCTTGCAACCATGGGACTTCCAATTTATGGGTTAGAATGGTTATCTGCTAATTTTAAAATTTTTGGTTAAATTCTACTTTTAAAATTTGTGAATTACTAAACTTTCTTTTTAGTTGAAAAATTAGTCCTATGAATTTTACAGTCAATAAGAAACTAAAAGAAAACCTAAATACCACCAAAAAGACAGTAAAATTTGCTATGTGGATTAGCCTTAACCTGGGGAAATTTTTCATTATAGGTCTCCTTGAAGAAAATGATATTTTCAGGAATGCTCAAGCAGGTGTTTTAATCAGCACTAATAGTCATCCAGTCTTGAGGAAAAACAGAATATTTGATGGATTTGCTGCAGGTTTGTATTTTCTTTTGTTACCTGTAGCTTGTTTGCTGTACATTAAACTGATTCTTGGTATATCATCTCTTCTTAATAACTAAAGGTGTGCAGTGTGCTGCAGAATTCGGCCAAGTGCTTGTTTACAATTGCTTATAAGAGCACCTAATCCAAGTTTTGGATTCAGTCCACAGGGTTGCAGAGTTGGACATGACTTACTGACTGAGCTCACACAATCTAAGTTTTGGATTCTTCTACTCTAAGCCAAACTTATAATATTGTTCTTGTAGTTCAGTAGTAATTAAGAATCATTAATTGGATAGAGTAAATACTGGCTACCATTGGGAATAAATTTAAGATAAAATGCAAGCCCTCTGGCCTCACAAACAATGTTTAAATTTTTAAAGATACTGGTAAGTAAAATTCAAGTATTATGCATATATTCAACTTTTTGCCAGTAAAGACAATTTCTCTTAATTCCAAATAACCATCTAGCTCCTGCCTACGCATATTTCTGGGCCCTGTCATCTTAGTTGGAGAGAGATTTTAAAATAATGTCATTATCAATAAAGTATTATTCCTTCCTTTTTTCATTTATTTTTATTAGTTGGAGGCTAATTACAATATTGTAGTGGTTTTTGCCATACATTGACATGAATCAGCCTTTAGCAAGGATAGGGAACTAAGTGATTCAAATAAGCTTCCATTTTTTTCTTTAGATGTTAGGAATTAATACAGTTTACTACATTTAATATACTTTTTATATAAAAGAACTAGTTTACTACATTTGCTATATTTCAGGTTTATTTTAAGAAACTATATAAAGTGATGCATCTGCTGTTTGTAAATTTTGCTTCAGGTATTGAAATTACAAATCATGCAACTGCAACACTAGAAGGCAATCAAATTTTTAACAACCGATTTGGAGGCTTATTTTTAGCATCTGGTGTTAATGTGACAATGAAAGGTATGTTGGAATCTTGTGTTCTGCCTATAAGTGCACTAAATATGCCATGAGAAGATAATCAGAAGCCACTGCTATTCAATAATTCTTCTGTCACTAGTAGTTAACCAGCAACTCAAGAGATGTATTTTGAAAGAGTTTTGTTTCAACTTATTCTGAATAGTTGGGAGTACCTTGTACAAGGAAAACTCATTTCTATTTTTTTTTTTTTTTTTACTTCATTGATTGATTAGCCTCTTTTAAAGCTCTTAAAAACTCTATCTTGTCTTTATACTATAGAATATTATTCTTTCTTTCATTGCAGATAACAAAATAATGAACAATCAAGACGCCATAGAAAAGGCTGTTAGTAGAGGCCAGTGTTTATATAAAATATCAAGTTATACCAGCTATCCCATGCATGATTTCTACAGGTATATTTCTCAGTTATCTTAAAAAAAGGAGGTACTAAGGTTTTCTTTTCTACACTGACAAGAACTCAACATTTTTAGCTTTCCCTTAAGTATATGAGCTAAAAGAAAGTAAACTGGGTACTTGCTAATAGAATGTAACTGAAAATCATTAGCTGTCCACATTAAGTTCTGTGATGGTCTTGGAGGATCCTGTGTTTGAGACCATAAAATGTGGGAAAATGTAGTACTGTAGTAAGTGTAGATAGCACTGAAAATGCAAAACATTTATATTGTTTTCCTAGATTGTCATTAAGTGTTCCTTATATCCTAGCTACCATGAGTGGTTTTAATTCCCCTCTCCACTGTATTGATTCAGTAAAGGTAGCTACTTGTTTTCCTTGGGAGACACAAAATAGGAAATTGTTATATTCCACTGAAGTCCCTGTTCAGCAGTAGACTAGAACCACAAAAATTTTGGTCCTCTTAAAAGCCAAAGGTCATAGGGTAATATATAACAGATTGAAGTATTCTGAATAAGATGATCGAGGAAAATAACATAAGCTTTTGTTTTTTAGATGTCACACTTGTAACACCACAGATCGAAACGCCATATGTGTGAACTGCATTAAGAAGTGCCATCAGGGACATGATGTAGAATTTATTAGACATGATAGGTATGTATGTAGCACACTTGCTTGCTGTATTACCCAATTATTTTTGTCTCCTTACTTTCCTAATCTTTGCGTTTTCATATTTTGTTTTAGGTTTTTCTGTGACTGTGGTGCTGGAACACTGTCTAATCCTTGTACATTAGCTGGTGAGCCTACACATGATACAGATACACTATATGACTCTGCTCCACCTATAGAATCTAATACATTGCAGCACAACTGAATACCTTCCCTAAAGAAAAAGTCCTGCCATTCTAACATCATAACTTAAACGTTTTGGTTTTTTTTTTTTTTTTGGAAGATTTAAAATATTTGCCCATGCTACAGGAAGAGACTGTATTAAAAATGAATACACAAGGTCAGTTGACACTATGAAGCTCAAGCTACCAAAAAGAAAGTGGCAATATATTGACTCAGGATCTCAAAGCTGGGTGTTTTAGCATTACTGTGTAAAGACTTTTGAAGGGACAGAAGTGAAGAAAATAAGCTTCAATTTTGTACAGATACCAACTTCTGAAAAAAAGCTGGTGTTTTTACAACTAGCATTGAATGCAGTCCAACTTGCAGTAGTACTCTTCAATAGACAAGCAGCTTTGTTGCTGCTTTTATGGACGTGGGTACCAATTGCTTTTGTAATATGGTAAAAATGTGAGCTAGCACTTCTGCGTTTCTTTTGATTTTTTTTTAACATGTATTCAGATTGAGAAATATGATTTTAATGCTTTAATCTCATGTAGTTTGTTTTTAATTTCAAGCAAAATCTTATTGTACTTGAATGTGCCCTGTTTTGTTAGCACACCTAGACTTGCTGTAACTGTACTCATGTCCCAGTATGTACGTTCTTTCTATGAAAGAGAAAACACTAATCTTAAATTATATCCAGCAATGTTTCTGGTATCCTTTAAGAAAAGTTAAGACTATTATTTCCTTCCCTTCCCTGTGCAGCATTCAAAATCACCCCTAGAAAAAGTGAGTGTTTTAATGAGACTTCCTAGGAAGGGATGCACTGTAAAACAAAAGTATTCTTGTAACTCAGTTTTGTGAAAGGTAAAAACTACTATGTTTTAAAAGTACACTTTAGAAAGTCTCTTCAAAACAGTCCTGTATTTGAACTCTGTTCATAGTTTTTTTTTGAACAGTTAAGACAAATTGCTGGAAATTAAAACAATTTCCCGCATTAAGCTGAGACAAGTATATATACAGCCCTATACAGTTTCATAGCCCCCCCCCCCCCATTTATGTGTATTGGTGACAGTGGGTATAAACAGCCTGAAAGTGTATGCATGTACCATAACATCTAGACTTAATATATTGTGGAGTATTCAATAACCATTATGTAGAAGGTAGATAAGAATTAAAAGGGTTTAATTTCCTAGAAAGAAAATGGAAAAATGGTCATTTTTAAAAAATAAAGTTTATTAGATCATAATGTTGTCTGAATTTACCACCTTTGTCAAAAGTGAACTCAAAGCTTCCAATGTAGTCTATAATTCCTCAATCAAAGTCAGCAACTTATGGACAGCTTCAGCATCCACAGTCGACCTTTCACTAGCCAGACAAACCTCCCTTAAAATTAAAAAAAAAAGTTAGTTTGCATTTTTCACAGTGCATCATCCACCCCTTTATTGCTTTTGAAACTGCGTTGTAAAGTTATATCCAATTATAGTTACCGAAATAATCGCAGTGACTGAGTCATCTTCTCAAATTCTCTTGCTTTTCTATGTCCCTTTTGAATAACCTCCTCTGGAAGATTAGCAAGCCGGGCTGCATTAAAGCCATAGCTTTTAGGACAGGCCCCCTTAATGAACTTATAGAGGAAGGTAATAGTCTCCTGGCTGGGATCTTCACACTCATTTTCTACCATACATGCCTAAAAAAGAAAAATTACATGCTGGCAATGGAAGGACCCACTCAAAAACCGACACAATTTTTTAATAAACAATTTATACATACCATGTGTCCTAGGCGCACTGCAACATTTTGAGAATAATCTTCAACTAATGAATGGTAGTGGGTAGAAAACAACGTACGACACTTTATATTCTCAGCAAGTTCTTTAACAACTGCATTTGCTATTGCTGTCCCGTCAAATGTTGCAGTACCTCTTCCTATGAAAATATACATAAACTACATATTATACAGTCTGCCCTATTATATTCCAAGGAGGACAGGCCTCAGAATTTTTTTAAAATGTACTGAGCATCAGCTTAGTACATCCAAAAGCACTCTGTAAACAGGCCCTCTCTAGCTAAAGCAGGCCTGCTTATCAGCCCTTGGAGTTCAGGAATACTATTCAAGTGCCACTATGCTTCAGAAACTTCCTTTTAGTTCTCTTTAAATAGCCTTATTATCCAATTATCCCTGTATTACAATTTAAATTCTAACAGGATTTAGACATTGCCACCTTAGTGCCAACTGTGGGGTCTATGGACAAAGGTGGGTATATTCATAGTCTTTTTCTTTAAGAAATGTGTCCTTCAGACCATTTTCCAGAAAAATAATTCTTTGTACTAATGTTTTAGAAATTTTAATGTCTTACCTAATTCATCCACAAGCACCAGAGAATGTGCTGTTGCATGTGTAAGTATACTGGCAGTTTCACTCAATTCAACAAAAAATGTACTTTCACCTTAACAAAAAAAAGTGATCAAAATGAGAATCCTCTTTTAACAGCAGAAACATCTTTTAGGTTTGTTATGATTTGAATCTATTATGAACTACCCAGTGGTACTAAAAATTAAATTTTACTAGATTACTTCTAGTATGGTAAAACTTGCATAATGAATTGTCAAATAACAGAGCCTTAGGTAGAAAAATAACTCACCTGACATTATTCTGTCTGAGGCACCAAGTCTAGTAAACACTCTATCAATTGGTGTGAGTCTACACACTTCAGCTGGTACATAACAGCCCATCTGGGCCATTATAGCTAATAGGCCAGCCTGTGAATGAGGGAGGAAAAAGTTATTTTATGACTGATATTAACAGAACAGATAGAGGTATCTATGTATATCCAGAAGACAGATAATAAGCCAAGCTAATAAACATTAACTAGAAGTCAGGCTGGGAGGGATTAGGGGCAGGAGGAGAAGGGGACGACAGAGGATGAGATGGCTGGATGGCATCACTGACTCGATGGACATATGAGTTTGAGTAAGCTCCAGGAGTTGATGGACAGGGAGGCCTGGTGTGCTGCGATTCATGGGGTCACAAAGAGTCGGATACGACTGAGCGACTGAACTGAGAAGTCACTCTTAAACAACCTTCACAATCGTAGGAAAAGTGAGGCTGAGGGTCTGCTGGCTTTAAAACCTCAGAACATAGACACTAACCCACTACACTAGTGCTTCTCAACTCTGGCTGAACAGTAGGATTAAAACTATTGATGCCTAGAACCAACTGCAAACCAAACAATTTCAGAGGATGAATACACCCCAATTCCCAGGTACTTTTTTTGTTGTGCTCTCTAGATGATTTTGAAATGAAAAGGTTAAAAACCATATCACTACACTACTGCTCCTCTCCAGTCAGTAAATTTGTACAAAGTATATAATACAGTACAGTAGAATAAGAGGGTCAGCAAACATTTTTTGTCAAGGGCCCAGTGTCTCTGTGACATTTTTATCTAAAGCTTTTAAAAATCTAAATCATGTTTAGCTTAGTGATTTGCCAACCCCTGACAAAAGGTTAGGAAAATATATTTACTGTCTTCCCTAAAAGCAGTTCCCAACAGATAACTAAAGGTCATGAATTATATTTGCTTTCCTGTATGAACAAGTGCAGTGGTTCTAAGGCTTCCTAGAAATGAACCTAATTTAAGAAGAAATGTACATTTGTATAATTTTCATTCATTATGAATACATCTAACCTTCAAAGGAAAAGGATGCAGAGCTCATAAAAGTCATGGCCTGAACCAACTTCACCTTCTTAAGTATTTCCTTTAATATCAGGCAAATATTTGACCAATGAAATGAACACCGTTCATGACTCAAGGAGTTTCCCTTTGCTTATCAGTAAGTCAGTGACTATCATGAGATTTTTAGGAAACACTGGCTTAAATGTGTAATAAATTCACTCAAAGTTTTGTAACACCACCATTTATAATACTTCACCTGTCTCATGAGTGTAGACTTGCCTCCCATATTTGGTCCAGTAACAAGCACACAATAAGCTTTGCCATTTTCCTCCTCCTCTTCCTCACAGCCTATTAGAATGTCATTAGGAATAAAGTCATCACCAAAAAAAGTCTTCGTAATGCAGGGATGGCGTGATCCTTTAAGGTCTAGAAAGGGAGGAGTATCTTCTTCTGGCAACAGAATTATTGGACGACACATAGGACCATCACCCCCTCGACTGTAGTTAGTCAGGCACAATAAAACATCTGGTAAAGAGAGGACAAAAGTGAGGCTTCATCATTTTTGATAAGCAACAAAGGCCCAACTTCTATAAAGCCTTTCAAAAATGCTTTTTTAGTAGAGGTAACATGTTCCACTTTAGACATGGCAGGTTTTTTTCTGTAAGCAGGCACTCTAGTGACATTGTTCTAACTGCACAGTATATAAAATGCTTTGTTAATAGATTCATTAGCTGGAAATGAGTCATCAGCCTAAATGTTTTACATGTCTTCCTTACAGCACTTCATTAAGAAATCTATCCCCTCAAAGTAGAAATTGTCAAAACACAGGAAAAAACCCTCAAAATTGTAAAAAAAGAAAAGAAAAACTTCAAAAGTCTAAAACAAGCAAAGGCTTCAAAATAAGTTGGCCATGAAGTTTAAAGGAAAAGGAAATTATTTATGAAACTAAAGAGGTTACCTAATTACAAATACATAAACCAGGGCTCTTAGAAATAAAGTCAGAAAATAAAGTGTGATAACTTGGGCTAGGAGAAAAAGGAAAGATTAAAATCTTTCTTTTCAAATGTGTGTAGAGTGTAAAACAAACAGAGGTCAAGGGATAGCTTTAAATTAACATAAGTAGCTTGGGACCTCCTTGCTCCCAATGCCGGGGGCACAAGTTCCATCCTTGGTCAGTCAGGGAGCTAGAGCCTGCATGCTGCAACAACAATCACAAGTGCCACAACTAAGACCTAGAGCAGCCAAATGTTTTTAAAGTGCAATGGAAACATGTCCTATGCATCTTTCAAAAATAGCTTAAAAGCAACATTTATCAAATACTATAAATTCAACTGAAATTTGATCAAAATATATACCCGTTACTTGAGTTTAGGGTTATGAGTCAATGGGGACTTTCCAAGGGGCTGTAATTTCAATATAAAACTGGCACACAGGGCATCACTAAGTAAAGCTTTAGGAACAAAAGCCTTACCCAACACTGAGATGCACTCCACAGCAGCTTGCCAGTCCTTATAATTTTTATCAAAGTTATAGAACAGTCGTCTCATGCAGTCCTTTAATGATGCATCTCTCCGCTCTTCAGCATTTATCAGATTAGCCAACTTCTTCTCAATTGTTTTGGTCCAGTATCGTTTACAGCCTTTTTTGGTGGATTTCAACTCATATTCTTCTGGCAAATTACGGGTGATGAAATTCTCTGGAATTTCCAACTGGTAACGATTCCTACCAATTCCCCAGTAAACTATGGTTCTACAGCCAATTCGACTGCGCTGTTTCTCCAAGTATTCCAGGAGGCTCTGTTCATTTTCTCTTATGTCAGCAAGAGCTTGGTCATAATCAGAATCAAATCCTGCTTTGGGAGTAATCAGTCCAGTCTTTCGAGCCTTTTCATGGTCAAAGGCTGTATCCCATCGGTTCAGTTCTGAAGTCAAATCAGGAAAGCGCCCTTTAGGATTTTTTGTCTGCAGAGTAAGGACCTGCTTGAGGATTTTAGACTTAAAGTCATCAATGACTTCTTCCATAAGCCCTATAATTTTACATACTACTTTGAATCCTTCCAGAGCAGAAAGAAAATCAATAATCTTTTTTTTGCTGTATGTGGTTTCCTCATACATTATAGCCCTGCTATCTGGGTGGTTCTGGCTCTTGAGGGGAGACCCAACATTATGAATTTTACTCAGTAGTCTCTCAAGGTCTGGAAGCTTCTTAAGAAGGTCTACAACCTCAGAGATTTTGTCAGGCACAACCATTAGGTCTTCTATGGCATCCAGGCGGTCATTGATAGCATGAGGGTTACAGAGTGGGGCGCAAAGCCACTGCTTTAAGAGCCGTTTGCCAAAGGGAGTATGGCAAGTATCAATCTTCTCTAACAAGGTCCCTTCAGTAGAACCATTTGTTCCATTCAGAAAAATCTCCAAGTTGTTTAATGTCACAGCATCTAGCACCATTCGTTGATTGGCTTTAGCAAAGACAGCACCAGGTCTTGTAGCATGGACCATGTCAGAATCCAGGGGAACATATTCTTCAAAATTAGCCATTGATAAAAGCTCCTGATCAATAAGGCATTTTTTGAGGTAGAAGACACAACCACCAAGAGCAGAGAGGGCCAATTCACTCTTCTCTCCTGGTGTCAATCCAATAGAATCTGACTCTGAGGTCATACCTTTAAGCACCTGGGGTAGCATCACCCCACCTTCCTCATTTAACTTGTCTGTAAAATACCCTTCTTCAAGGAGAGTTCTCAAAGTTTTGGCTGCATCCCAAAACTGGGAGCCCGGTATCAGACCTTCCTGAAGAGAAGAGGATAATGAACTCTTGAGAATCATCTTCGTTTCCATTGAGAGATTTCCCTTCTCAAATAAGACCTGTACTGGAGGATAGTGTGCCACTAAAGTCCTAAACCTGGAACAGTGGCGATCATCTGAAAACTGACCTATGAAGAACCTCCCTAGTGAGGTATCAACAAAGCATACTCCGTACACGCGAGTGTGGCCAGAAGACTCCTCTTCTTTCTCTTTGAGGCTAAGAAGGTACTTGCTGTAGTTCTCCGAGGGGTCACCTTCCAGCACACTGTAGGTCTGTGTACCCTTGGTAATGATCCTACAGATTTCCCTCCGCACCACTCTGTCGTACTTGGATATGTGTGCCATTTTTCGGCATCGTGCCTCCATCATTTCTGGGGTCTCGGTCTGTTCTACTCGTGCTACTTTGTAGCCCTTCTGGACCAGGGAATCTGAGTATCGGCCAAATGCAATTTCAGGGAAACCAGAATGGGCCCAGTTGCCTTTCATGAATACCAGCCCTAGCTCACTGACTCCAATAAGAGCATCCATGTGGTACATCTCATAAAATTTCCCCACTTTATAAAATATGACCAGATCAAAGTTCTGAGACTTAATTTGCCACCACTTCCTCATCCCAGGAGTACAGGAATTAAGGAAATCCTCGGGCACATAGAGTGTAGATGCATCAAAATCAGGGTGATCAGGCCGCCTCCTGTGTACATCTCTTCTCTTTTCCTCCTTAAGCCACTCTAAAGTTTCATGATACCAGACAGTGGGGCGATTACTGTCATCACATCCCCCACTAATGTGGGCTTGGGATTCAGAATTTTGAGGGGCAGAGAAAGCACTCAAAGTATTCTTGGTTTCTGATGAAATGCCAGTTGCTCGTTTGGTGGCTGAAGGCATTTCCTTCCTTGAACTCTTCCTCTTGAGGGAACCATTCCCAGTTACCATTCTCTTTCGCTTTGGTGCAACTTTGACAGGGCTGTCTAGGCCTTCACTGTCACTGTCCCCCACACCACTGCTCATTTCATCACTGCTTGCTTCCTCCTTAGTGTCTGGCTTGAATTCCACATCAGAGCCACCCAGGTCACTCTCAGAGTCTGATATGACCCTTCGTTTTTTTATTTGTCGGCTACTTCGTCTGGATCCTTGCACCTTTGGCCTCACTTCCTCTTCACTCTCAATGTCATTTTCCTCTTCACTCTTATCTGACGTGTAAGGGGCACCTACCTGAGAGGCAAAGAAAGAATATTTTAAAATATAAAAGTAAAATTTGGAAAAATGACACCATATTGCTAAGGAATCTCTCTCAATATGTTGCAACTTCATATATCAAGAACCCACCTCCAGAAATAAACTATTTTCTTTCTCAATGGACAGCAATTTAAGTTTCACCTAAAATTAATATAAGTATCACAATACAGGATTAAGTGATTCTGTCATGAGAGTTCTTTCCTATTTAATACTAATGAAGTCCTTAGGATGACCATACATGACAAAATACCCATAGGTGATGTCCTCGTTAAGTCATAGCTGTAGAAAAAACTTGCTATCCTTCTTCCAAGGTCATAGCTCCTCTTACAGTTGAACATATTATAGTTTACCATTCTATAAATTCCTTACTATAAAAAAAAATAACAGTAATCATTTTAGTTCTAGTCCTTGCTCCTCCACAAACCAGCTCTATTTTTTTCAGCAAGGCACGTTCAGTTCTCATAGACCTCCCTCATATGTAAAGTAGTTATGAGGTTAAATGATTTCTGTCATTACCACCCAGATCTAAACATCTGATTAATGTTATGATCCCTGGTCTCAACCTCAAAATTAAGATTAAAAACATTTCTTTCTCTCTCTCTTTTTTTTTTTGGCTGCGCTCGTTCTTTGTTGCAATAAGCAGGCTTACTTGTGGTATATGGGCTTTTAGTTCCCCGATGAGGATCGAACCCACGCCCCCAGCACTGGGAGTGCAGCCTTTTATCTACTGGGATCACCACAGAAGTGCCAGTTTCTCTTAAAATATGCATTTTATATGCCTATCTCATATAGAAAGAACAAAATCAAGCAGCTTATAGATGACTCTGTTTATATACCAATTATTTGTTCATTTAAGATTTAATTCCCTTAAAGTGACCATTAATATTTGAAACCAAGATTGTCTTTCAACCTCTTCTTACCAATCTAAAATACAACAAAAAAGTATTAGAACATAAAACTGGATCATTTCCACACCCTCATAAAGGTTACTATCAGACACCATAACCAATTTTATCACCATGTCCTCACTGTCCCTAGCTCTCTGTCCTGGTTACCAAAATGGTACTCCCTTCAATAAGCATGTGTGTTTCCAGCAGACTTGAGAACTTAAGTAAAAAAGGGTGCTAGACTGCTGAGGATTCTAAGTAATTGAATATGACCAGAGGTGTAAGAAAGTATGTGTGTATGAATACCAAATAAAATATATTTATATATATTTGTATGTGTGTGTGTATATAGACACACACACAAGCTCCGGGAGTTGGTGATGGACAGGGATGCCTGGTGTGCTGCAGTTCATGGGGTTGCAAAGAGTTGGACATGACTGAGCAACTGAACTGAAATAAATAAAATAGGAAATTACCACTTTAATATGTCCCTCCCTACTTTTCAACATTTTCCAAACAATAGTAACAACTGCCTGTTAGCAAGTCCCACCTCTGTCTCTTCTTCCTCCTCTGGTTCTGAGGGCTCATCACATACTGCCAACTCAAGCCTCTTAATCTTGTCTTTATTCAAGGCTTCATCTGCACGTTGCATTGCTCTGAGTATTTCAGGCTTTGCACTGTAAAAATGACCTCCTTTCTGGGCTTCCTTGGAATGTGAACCTAAAAAACACACATGTATTTATTAATAAATAAGAACAGTTGGCTGAACATTTGGCTCAATGTATAACAGTTGCCCTAAGGAGCAAGAATGATAACCATCAAGGTGTTTTGTTTTGCCAAAGGCACATGGGATCTTAATTCCCTGACCAGGGATGGAACCTGTGCCCCTGCAATGGAAGTGCAGTCTTAATCACTAGGCTGCCAGGGAAGTCCTTCAGGTATAACTTTTAATGTCCCATTATTTTTGATTGATATAGATAAGATCAATAAAGCCTTCACAGAAGGAATTTTCAGGGTAAAACTATCAGTAAAACTGAAATTACCTATTTTACCTCCTGTAAGTTACCTTAATTGTGGGTTCACCCAGGACCACTCTCTCTTCCAGAAAGACTTCAGACTGTGGACCCTAAAACCACACCTCTACAGGTGAGACATAAGATGTACAGGAGATTTGAGACTCTTTTTAAAAAAACATTGCTTAAGGAAGGCAAAAACTACACTGTCACTTAAATGAAGCAATGACATTAACAATGTTTGCTCCCAAGACAGTTAGATAAGACAGATTTTTTTAAAAATCCTACTCTAAGGAATCCTAAATTTTGGGAGGATAATAACCCATTACAGACTTGAAAGTTTCTTCAAAACAGTTGCATCAAAAATGTCTTGCTCTGTTTTAAAGTAAAACTTCCTTTATTCATTTCATTTCAAACAGCTATAGTATTAAATGACATGTCTATCCAGTGAGCAAAAGGTTAGATATAGACTTACAAGGTTAATGGTACAGAATTGTTTTAGTTCTTTTCCAAGAGGCCTAACTAGGAATGTCTGTTCTCTTCCTCTACCTGAATATAACTACAGCTACAAAACAAACCTGAATTTGTCTAACAGATCCAAACATTGCACCACTCACTTCTTTTCAGTATATTAAAACCGATGGACATTCTAAATTTCCATGGAATTAGCAACTTTTATGAGCTGACTAAAACAAAGCTGCAATTTCTTATTTCTCTAAAGAGCTACACCAAAACTACAAACTGCAACAGTCAAAATCATTAAGAGTGGCTCTGAACTTTCCCAAAGTACCTGTTATAGCTGTGCTCACCCCACCTGAATCACCACCATTCCCCCAAAACCTCTAACGCAAACTACAACCCTAAGACCATCCCCGCCACCAGAGGCCTACTGTTTTCATGCACACCTCTTTGCTGATTTATTCACATACACATTTTGCAACAGTTTGGAAATTTAAAGGGCAAAGAGCAAAATGCACAGCGTAACTTTATAAAATAATTACAACATAAAAGTAAACTTTTTTGATCTCTTTTTAAAGCCATCTTTTGCCAAGGCTTGGTTTAGCATCTCAAAATTGTGCTGGAAAAAGACCTCATTTATCATCTGGTCCAACTTGCGTGTATGCAAACAGAAGTTACTCTGGCCAAGATTATACAGCCAGTTAATAGACGACGGAAGTAAACTCTCTCACTGTGTTCTCACCCTGCACATCAGGTTTCTACACAGGCCCATCTGCCCTGCAGGATGAGGAGCACTACGGCCGAAAGGGCATGATTCCCAGGGTTCTGGGACACTGACCGCTGTTCTGATTCCAAGATACTGAGTTCAGCAATGTCCTAGCCAGGAGTGTGAAGACAATGGAAAGAACCTGTGCATGCACCACATCCTGCAGTCACACTGTGCATGCACTGCAGGAGACTGACAGGGTGCAGCCAGCCTAGGTGAAACCATGCACACAGGACTGCTGATGTCTGTGATAAATGAGGCTGGGCCTGGGAAAAGTGAGTCACGGTTCCAGAAGTCTGGTTTCTGATGCGAAACTTAACTCAGATGTGCTCACAAGGTGAGCATTTTGAAGCCGAGGTCGCATGCATCTCCACCTGTCCTAGAGTATGTCACTGATCTATATGTTCCATATCTTGGCTACACTGTCTTTCTTTTGGAACCTTTTAAGATAGGAACACTTTATTTTTTTCATGTCTGAATCTGGCATTGTCGTCCATCATGAGATCCAATCATGAAATCATTTTTCCTTTAAGGGTTTGATATTGCTATAAGTCACTCAGAAGGACAGAAATAAAAATTCAACTCCACACCAAAAACTGGCCGAAGATCAGCTACATCTTATCCTTTTCCCATGCTAGAAGCTTTTACCACACCCACTCTTACAATTTATTGGAGTAAAATAATGCTTAAATGCACTATGTAGGAGACACTAACATTCAGACTCACATGTGTGTGGGCTCTATCTTACAAACGTACCCAACCTGCAAGGTAAATCTCTTACCTGTATATGGCTTTAATAGCCTTCTGCTAACCCAGCCCCGTGTTGGGCTGTCATCAAAAAACTGTACATGAACTCGGGCAGACTTTCCTTTCTCACGGATGAATGTTCCATCAAAAGGGTGGTTGTAAACCAGGCAAGGCCACCAAGGGTAACCCTCCATCTTGGCCCAAACCAAATCACCTGGTGAGAAGTCACAAGAACTGCTGCCAAGAGAAAATACATAACTTGGTTAATATTTTGTTAAGTTACATTAAAGGCAATTACCTACAAGAAAGCAGTTCTAAGGAAAGTACCTTAAGACACCTTTGAAATTTTCTGGCATTAATATTCAGGCAGAGAAATTCTAAAAGTAATGATTTTTTAAAATCAGATTTTCAAGTCATTTTTAAAATCATAAGCAAATATCACAAGACAACACAAATGTAATGGTATTAAAGTCAGAAATTATCTCAGAATTATTCAAGGTTTAAAAACTATGGCAGAATTCTGATAGACTGGTAATAGCAGGAAAAAGACACACTCATTGTATATGTAATCCAAATTATGAGTAACACCTGTACTAACACATGTATACATTAGGAACAGGATCTGACCCAAAGTATTAATAAAATACCAAGCTACTGCCTAGGTAAATTTGCTATACTTACATTAAAAATTATTTAATTAAAACTTTGCTCCAGTGTATTCCAAATACCCCAAAAGCTAGCAGACTAATACCCCTAGCCCATCCCTAAAAATCTAGTTTTGTGGGAAAACTTAAGAGGTAAGTATGTAATGTGCCCAAAATAGTTGTGTACACAAATAGTTATATAAATAAGCCTACAGAATCAACAGGAGATCTAACCTTCACAAAAACTGACTTAGCCCTGAAGATTTCCTGAGAAAGAGAGAGGAAGGGAAGAAGTATACAGGAGTCCCTCAGTGATAGAGAGGCCACAACAATGGATAAACCCTGCTCCAGTACTATATACCATGATTTTCTAACCCTGCTTAAAGGTTTGCACTGAACAATGACAAATGTAAAATATATTACAAAAGAGAATATTTTAGACAGTTTAGAATAATCAATTGAGGCCACCTTAATGAGGCTCAATCATAAAACTGTATTTCTTTCTTCAAAAAATGTGAATGTGGGTATCCCTATACTAGGCAGAAAAGAAACCAGAACAGAAGCATGGCTTCAGCTGGTGCTTACATCCAGCGCCTTTAAAGCACATTCTTTCAACTTAGCAAACTATAGTGACCAGCATGAGTTTGTAATTATTGCTGTCAAACACCACAGGGGTCATCTTCAGACAGGGAGCTGTGTCTGCACAATTCAGGTGTCTTAAGTGTTTCCTCCTTACTAACATATCCATTTGTTAAACAGGAGACAAAGATCCTTACCTCTGTGTGGAACTGTAGAGCAGGCATTCCCTTAACTTAGCCAGGCAACCACTTAACCACAAAGTCTATCACACTGGGATCAGGAAACCACAAGCTTTCCTTGTATGTTAGGTCCTGAGAGTACCCTAAATCTGTACCCTTTCCTGTTGCTAACAGAGGGAAATAATCTTTGTCGTATATAAATACACTATCAGAACTGAATCTGAACTCTATGACAGTAACTTCTAGAAAACTGGCCAGAGCAAATACATGTTATGCCAATGAACATGTCTCCTCATAGGAAGCCTATTTCTGGCTGTAAGGTCTTCAGACATCAGACTACGAACTGTTGGCCAAAGTCGATTTTTCTGACGGGAACCAGTAAAGATACTCGTCAGTTCAGCCTGATTGCCCTTCATCCCTTAAGAGATGAAATTTCGTGTGTATATCAAGAAGCCTTAACTCATCACTGGCTAGTTTGAAGCAGTTCCTCCCCTAGGTGAGCTCAGGCTGGCCAGAAAGGAGTCAGGTTTACAAAGTGTTCAGTTCAGTCACTCAGTCACGTCTGAGTCTTTGCGACTCCATGGACTGCAGCACTGCAGGCCTCCCTGTCCATCACCAACTCCCGGAGCTTGCTCAAACTTATGTCCATTGAGTCGGTGATGCCACCCAGCCATCTCATCCTCTGTCGTCACCTTCTCATCTCGCCTTCAATCTTTCCCAGCATCAGGGTCTTTTCAAATGAGTCAGTTCTTCGCATCAGGTGGCCAAAGTACTGGAGTTTCAGCTCCAGCATCACTCCTTACAATGAATATTCAGGACTGATTTCCCTTAGGATGGACTGGTTGGATCTCGTAGCTGTCCAAGGGACTCTCAAGAATATTCTCCAACACCATAGATCAAAAGGATCAATTCTTTGGCACTCAGCTTTCTTTATAGTCCAACTCTCACATTCATACATGACTATTGGAAAAACCATAGCTTTGACTAGAGGGACCTTTGTTGGCAAAGTAATGTCTCTGCTTTTTAATATGCTGTCTAGGTTGGTCGTAGTTTTTCTTCCAAGGAGCAAACAAACATCTTTTAATCTCATGGCTGCTGTCACCATCTGCAGTGATTTTGGAGCCCCCAAAAATAAAGTGTGTCACTGTTTCCATTGTTTCCCCATCTATTTGCCATGAAGTGATGGGACCAGATGCCATGATCTTAATTTTCTGAATGTTGAGTTTTAAGCCAGCTTTTTCACTCTCCTCTTTCACTTTCATACAAAGTGTTAGTGCTTTGTAAAAGAGAAGACTGTTTTCCTTGCCCATGTGAGGGTAAGGACTAAGGTACGGCTAATTCAACAGTAGCTATTTCATTACATGTCTATAAAAGTTACACATTCTTTAGAACAAAGTTAGTGCATCAGAGACTTTGACAAGAATGAACATCTTGGTGATACATTTGAAGTTCAAGGGAGCAGGACAGCCCCTAAACTAACAATTCTATTTTATCTCGTGTGAAGCAACAAAGTACTTGCAAGTATCTCAGGTGTCTTAGAAACTAAATATGTAGATCAAAATTCTTGAGCAAAAAATATGAGATGGCCACACTTGCCTCCTTAAAGTTCCTGTCTATTCTCAATTAAGAGTAACTCAAGGTGGGAGGGGGGATCGGGATGGGGAATGCGTGTAACTCTATGGCTGATTCATATCAATGTATGACAAAACCCACTGAAAAATTTTAAAAAATAAATAAAAATAAAGCAAAAAGGGCTAAAAAAAAAAAAAAAGTAACTCAAGTTTCCAGCTGAGACCCAAGACATGGGGTGGAAAACTTTGAGTTCTATACCTTTAACAGTACTAAGTTAATCTAGTTTTTATCCCAAAGGAAATTTGAGCTTTCTCTCTAAGACTCTTACCTTAAAACTCTTGTCATTTGTATAAAAGTGTACAAACTGTACAACAAATTGTAAAATGGTGTTCAAAGGTTTCAAATTGACATAGGTTCCTTTCCAAGCAGCCAACTTGAAAATGTAATGTCTTCAGGGCTTCTCTGGTGGCTCAGTGGTAAAGAATCCGCCTGCCAATGCAGCAGACACGGGTTCGAGCCCTGATCTGGGAAGATCCCACATGGGGTGGAGCACATAAGCCTGGGCACCACAACTGCTGAGCTGTGCACTAGAACCTGGGAGCTGCAACTCCTGAAGCCCGAGAGCCCTGGAGCCCCTGCTCTGCAACAGGAGAAGCCACGGCAATGAGAAGCCTGCACACATGCAACTAGAGGGGCCCCTGCTTGCCACAACTAAAGAAAAGCCTTCACAACAAGGACAGCATAGCCATAAGTAAAGAAATAAATAATTTTTAAAATTTAATGTCTTTAACTTTATTTGAAAGGCAAATAAATGTGCATCCTCACTAGAGGAAGAAACACATAAAAAGCTAATTACAATCATCAGATCTGTAAAGCTAAAATGCCATCATAAACTGAATTGTTTAAAAACAAAATTGTTTTTCAACATCACCTCACCCTAAACATAAACTTCTACTTACAGAATCTTACGTATAAAGTAACTCTACTGTTAAGAATGGGGTGTGGGGCGGGGCGGGGGGTGGGGTGGGCGCGGGCGGAATGGATTCCCTGGTAGTTCAGTGGTTAGGACACAAAGCCTAGTGTAGTGGAAGAAAGTGGAAGTACTCTAAATGCTAAGACTAAAAATGTAGCTTAAAAAGAAAATGGATCGTTTTCCCAATGTTAAAAGGCTTTTCAGAAAAAAATTCTTTTACATTTACTGACTTTCTATGTGCAAACGAATTCTTTAAAGGTAATTTAAAAGTTTTATCTCTAGTAGTTGTGCAGTCTCCACAGAATATCAAAATAAAAGGAACATAAATTTTAATCCATGCAAATATTCAGATTTTTACCAATACTAATACCATATTTTAAAGTATGTAACTATAACTTAAGCATGGGATCACAGTGGAATGCACTATAATTTGAATATCTGCTATTTTTCATACGTTGATCCTTAAAGAGCCAGAGGACCTTATAAAATCAGAGATGGATACAAATGGCTCTACTTGAAACTTTATTTAACAATCAGATTCAGACTTTACTGTATTTTAACATTTGGCTCCCATTTCCTCACAATCTTAATACATTCTTTCTCTTTTCAAATAACTAGGACTGTGTTAAACATTAACAAGGATCATCAAACCCTATGTAGTGCGAATCCAATTTGAAAATATCTAGGCCAAAAAGTCACTTTACAATGTAGAATGGGTTCCTCTTAGAACCCAATGTGAAATTCCAAAATAAATATGGGAATTAGCCTATGATATACTTTATAAATATGATTCAACTATGATTTTACAAGTGGTTTTTGTTTTCTGGCTGCGCCACACACCTCTGTGGGATTTCAGTCACCCGAGAAAGGGCCCCGTTGGGCCCCTGGCAGAGAGTGGGGTCCTGACCACTGACCGCCTGGGAGTTCACTTTACAATTGTTTTTAAAATGATAATATATCTCAAATGTCTGATATTCTTGGTATTTTTAAAGACAGCTTTAAAAAGGTAAGAGAAAGGTGACAGTTCAGAAAAGCAAGTGTAAAACATACAACTAAAACACAACTTCATACAACTAAAAATAAGAAATGACTTAATAAAGCTAAATATACATGACAAATCTTTACACTTTTGCTTGAAAAAATGCCATTATTTTTGCTCCCTCTTTAGCCCATTACCTTAGTGTCAATTATTAGTTGTGCCCCAAATTTATAAGCAACATTTCTGTCTACTTTTAAAAACAGAATCAGTAGATACAAAAAGCAATGCTAGAATTTGCAATAGAAGTTAGACTGGCTATGTGTAAAAAAAATTTGTGTATATAAACACAAGTTTCACAAAGGTGAACATACGCTCAAGCCAACTACCTATCAGTGCTTGTATCTACTTCTCAACGTAGACCATTAGAGTAGAAGGCCCCTACCCTCAAATAGCTAATAAGAAAACAGAAGTAACCAGAGAAGTTATTACCAAGGGCTCCCATCACAACTACCCATCTACCTGCACCTCTCTGCCCTTCACCTGGCTTTCCTTCCTTTGGCTTGGATAACTATGGCATCTATCACTTACGCGTGAGGTCTAGGGCAACCATATAAATTATCATCCAAACTGGCCTCTAAAACTATTTCCTAAATATTATTAGAAAAAAAGCCTATAAAAAAAACTAAAACCAGGGCTCTTCGGAAAGCAGCTCAAGGAGCAGGAACAACTGACAGTCGTCAGCAGAATGAAAAGTTCTGAGATAATGTTAAAAAGTTATAATAAACGCCAGCCAAGAGGCTCCTTCTGGCCCAATTATTATGACAAGTTCAACATCTTTTTAGTTAAATCGATTAAATCAAGTTAAGTCTGTGAAACCAAGTCCACCATGATACTTTTTTAAAAGCCTGAATTCTTTTCTTACAAAAACTATTATATTAGGTGTGATATTATTTAGAATATATTACTATAAATAGTTTTAACTGTATGAAAAGTAGAAGGAAAGGCACCTACAACTAGGGCAGATTGTTACCTTTAACTAAAGGCTCTTACGGGGAAAAAAACAATTCTTGTCACGGTCTGACACACACTCCTATAAATGAATACAAGGCACACACAAAATTTTTTACTGTCCTCATTTCTCATAATCAACAGATAATTACTGAAATGAGATTGCAAAAAATAAACCAGCTAAGATTTGCTTTAAAAAGCCAGATTTACGTAGTCAGAAGCCTTGCTCACAGATCTTTCAACTGTTTTAATAAGCTAGAGGGGACTTCCCTAGTGGTCCAGTGGTTGAAATTTCACCTTCTGATGCAGGGGGTGTGGTTTCCATCCCTGGTCTGGGAGCTAAGATCCCACACGCCTCCTGGCCAAAAAACCAAAACATAAAACAGAAGCAGTATTGCAACAAATGCAGTAAAGACTTAAAATTTAAAAAAAAAAAAAAAAAAAAAGGCTACAGGAGAAATGAAGTACTGAGAAGCAAGCCCAGACTGCACAGACATACATCCTGCTGCCATTTACTCAAACTGATGTCACCTTAACTGCTTCCTCTTTCTCAACCCAGGTGAAAAAAAGACTTTTGCATCACACCTGACAAAGACCCTAGGGGAAGGAAAGAAAAAAGACAAAACACATTAACAGTGGTACACAAAAGGGAACTAAATGACAAATGACCATTGAAAGATGCTCAACTTCTTTCAACTGACCCCTAGGCAAAGTCCAAATGTTTTGTAGCTCATCAGCAGAGACTGGATCTCCTCATACCTAAGGCTCCGGCCTCCTGTCTTCATTCTCAATTTGCAGGACCTTCCTCTTCCTGCAGCAGCTTCCTAAAACCCCCTCACCTCTAGAGCTAACTTTTACTTATCTAACCTCTAGTCTCAGCCTTAGAGTTGAAAGCCTACCCTGACCCATACATACCCCATCCTCCCCCCTCCGCCCTCCCCGAGTGAACAGAGCTCACCGGCTCTGCTCCTGCTCTAAAACTGCCTTTTCACTTGTCCAGCTCACTCTTATATCCAGGTTCCACAACACCCAATACTATGCCTGCCAGAGGAGGTACATTAACATTTGTTAGGCGAAGGCCAAATCTATCTAATGAATGGAGAGTTCTTTAGAAACCTAGAATCAAATGCCCATTGTTCTTGAATACCCTGAAAGCAGTCCTATAGAGTAGGTGGTCAAGTGTAAACAATATATTCTTTTGTAAGTCTTTTATGAGTTTCCAAAATTCAGACCTCCAAAAAAAAAAAAAAAACAACTGCATATGCTATTCAAAATATAAAGCACAATCATACAACAAATAATTCCATCCATTTAGAATGGATGCAGGAAGAATCAAATTCAAGTTTAGGTGAAAGAAACGCTTTGTACATCTCTTACCATGCATCTGTTACAGAGGATACACAAGTAGGGAAGGAAAAAAATTATTTTGGAAAAATATTTAATTTTCACTGGAGTATAACTGTTGTACAATGTTGTGTTAGTGCGCTGTAGAGTAAGTGAATCAGCTATACTTATACATATAACCCCTCTTTTTTAGATTTCCTTTCCATTAGGTCACCACAGAACACTTGAGTTCCCTGAGTTATATAGTAGGTTCTCATTAGTTATCTATTTTACGTATAGTATCAATAGTGTACACATCAATCCCAATCTCCCAATGCATCCCACCCCCCAGGGAAAATATTTTTCCGTCCACCCATCTGAGTTCTTGGCTGAGATACAAAGGGAAACTGAGCAACACTCCTGGAGACGGCCCACGTTACCACCTTAAACCACTGTCTTCAGCTATAGACAAAGCAAAGATAGGGGGGCGGAGAGGGAGACAAGGGAGGTTACCAAGAGAAGAACAAAAAACAAGGATATGTTTGTTATTGAGATTTCAGTCCAGTGCCTATAGAATCTCCCTTCTCTTCTTAGCACAGAGAGGCAGGCATCCTTACAAATGGAGATTTCCCTTTTAAATGTAAATTTCCCTTACAGAAGAATAACTTCTACTGTTCTCAGAGGTTCTCCCCTGTCTTCCCCTTCTCAGAAATACTCAGCTCAAAATAACCTCTATGCCAGAGGCACATTCTGGGGCAGCAAATCCTGCCACTCTTCAGGCAACTACATAAACTTCCAGAGAGGGTCGCTTGGAGAATTACAGCTGCACTTTGAAAAATCTGTGGGACGCCTAAAACGCAGGACATTCTAAATCAACTACTCAGCTCTCTGATCTTGAATGTGTTCTCTTTTTTTGTACCACTATTTCACCCGTTCAGACGGCTGCCATTACACTTTATGCCTAATACAATACATGGGATACAATAAATGAGAGCTTTTCAAAATGTCGCCCGCTACTTCAACAAAGGCCTGCCAAACCCTGAAACACCACCAAACTGCCTAGGAGAGGAAGACACCGCCGGGCAGGCTTAGCCTTTATCACGCTCACACCTCTCTCCCAGAGCCAGATCAAGGCCTTTGGGGGCTCTCAATTCAGGAAAAAATTACAGTCCCCCATCCTCCCCTGAAATCCCCAACAAAAGATGCACTATTTCGGGGAGTGCTTTCGGTCTATCGGTTAGGATTCCGCGTTGTTACTGCCATGGCCCAAGTTCAATCCCTGGTCCCCGAACTTAGATCCCGAGAGTTTCACTGGTGAGGCAAAAAAAAAAAAAAAAAAAAAAAAAATGCACTATTTCTTAAACTAACATTATTTTCAACTCGCACAATACTTCCAGGTGTCAAAATTAACATTAAATTAAGCTTTCCATCTGTTCTGATGCATATGCAATCTATCTACACGTTGACACAGCTTGGTCCCCGCACTTTCTGCTCCCCGCCCCTGATAACTCGGACCAATCAGGCCCCTTGGTTTACCAGCTGACACACCCCCGCGCTCTAAACTTGCTGTCCACCCCCCGTGTCAGTCGCTCAGTAGAGTCGTGACTTTTTGCAACTCCAAGGACTGTAGCCCACCAGGTTCCTCTCTCCATGGAATTCTCCAGGCAAGAATAATGGAGTGGGTATCCATTCGCTTCTCTAGGGGATCTTCCCGATTCAGGGATCGAACCGGGGTCTCCCGCATTCCCGGCAGATTCTTCACCTTCTTAGCCACCAGGGAGGCCCCAAGATTACCGCAGAAGGTAACACTCACCCACCCCAACAGCCCACACACACACCCTGCCAGAGGCTTCGCGTCCGAGGCTCTAATCCAAACATCGAGGGTGTTCCTCGAGCAACTAGCGGGCTCGAAACGGGCCATCCCGGCTCTGATGGGGGAACATCCTCCGGATATCCCACTCGAAGCACGCCGCGCCCCCACAACCTGCTGGTTCCCGGCGTCCATCCCTGCCGCAGGCATTCGTCCTTCCTGCCACCCCTCCCCCGCCCGGGGCAGGCGCCACCCCTCCCTCGCCCAGAGGGCGCACCGCGCGCCGCGCAGGCCAGCTTTTTCTTCCCGCCCCACCCCCAGTACTCCCTTCTCCCCTTTCTCCTTCCTACTCCAAGCACCTTCCACTCCTCCTCCCGCACCTGGCGGACTTCTCCTCCTCCACCTCCGAACTAAGCGCGTCCTCCCCTCCCCTCCCACCCCCTCTCCTGGAATGGCCGATTTCCTGGCACCCTGTTTACAAGCTACACCCCCAAAGCTCCCTGCACTCTTCCAAGCAGACCCACCTCCTCCGAGCCCAGGGCCTGGACGCGCAACCCTAGCCCCGCGAGGCCACCTCCCTGCACCCCCCCCCCCCACGCCGCTACCTGGCGGGGACCGCAGGGGAGGCCGACTTCCGCAGCCCTCCGTTGAGGTTCCTGGCCTCGGCCCGCGACGTGGTACCCGCTAGGGGCTCAGGCCCGGCCTCGCTCCAGGCCGCATCCCCGCCTGGGGAAGGGGAGGCCCGGGTGGCAGCGGCGGCGGCACTGCTTCCACTTGAGGCTCTGACGGGGGCTTTGTTGGCATTATTCACGGCTGGAGACTTAGGGAAGAAGCTATACAGCGTGCTCTGTCGCGACATAGCCACAGAGACCGAGGCTCAACCGCTCCGTCGGACCGAGCCACTACAGGCAAGGCATCTACCGCGCGGGGCCTGCTGGCGGGAAATCTGGGGGGGAGGTGCGCTCCACGGGAGGAACTCTGGCCCCAGCGGCCAATCGGCAGGCGCCTGGGCGTGCGCGGGCGGCGTCACTGGCGGCGCGCGTCCGGCCCCGCCCCCTCGGGCGCCAAGAGACGTGAGGAGGGGCGGGGTCACCCGCCGCTGCGCGGGGCAGTAGCCCGTGGTGCTGGCATCCGCTCGCGCCTAGGCGGGTGAGGCTCGAGGCTGGATAGGACTGGAAACCCCAACCTACAGAAAACCTGCGCGGCTGCGGGCCTCCCCACTTCGGAAAGGCGTTCGTATTGGAAAGGGAATCTAGAGTCACTGGAGCTGCGATCACGTAGGGGCCGGTGTGTGCCGAGGGCGTGCACCGCCTAGACAGTGCAAGGGGGTAAGCCCAACGGTCACGGAAAGAGACCCCTGTCGAGAAACGCCTGCTGGCGCCTGCGTGAAAATCCTGCGGTTAGATTCCATACCCAAGGAACCGGAAGAAAAAAAAAGATCCAGACTTCCAGACTTAAATCAGCAAATCAAGTCTCATGTTCACTTTCTATTCGCAAAGCATTGCACATAGTAGGTACTTGATATTCTACAATTGAATGCTAAGTGGCAAGCCCTGTAAGAGTTTATGATGTCTTACCACCTACATGGCTTTCCTCTGCCGGGCAGCAATCAAATCCAAACATTTTATATAGATTAACTAATTAAATCCTCTCTGTAACCTGTGAGTTAAGTACTTCTGGTCCAGTGTTCCTTATCTGAACTCTTGGGCCAGGTGTGTCTCACAATGCAGGATTTTTCATGTTTTAGAAAAGTCACAAGGTGTGAGTAAATTCCTATTCTCCAAATTAAAGAAATTGGAAGACTGACAGGTCTTTGGCCCTAATCCCAGACTGTGAATAAGTAACTATGGAATCCAGAATCCCAGAAACCAGCCCCAACCAACAGCAGCTGTGCTTTGGTGCAAACACCCGAAGATCAGCTCTTTGCTTTGTTCAGGAGTCTGTTCTGCCCTGCAGTTCTCCTTCCTAGGCATGTAATAAAGTCAGTTTTGTTTCAGAAGTAGTCTTTGGAATAATACTAATCCCTCCATGAGGATGATACAGGACACCCTCAGAGAATCTTGAGGCAATACCCTGAAGTCAGATATAATATTCCTTCAGCAGAAGGACTTCCCTGGTGGTCCAGGGGCTAAGATTGCACTTGTAAGGCAGGGGAGTGGGTTCAGTCCCTGGTTAGGGAACTAGATCCCACCTGCTGCACCTAAGAGTTCACGCGCTGCACCTGAAAGATCCCATATGCCACAACTAAGACCTGGTGCAGCCAAAATAAATTAATATATACATATTCCTTCAGGAGAACATATGCATATTCACACTCAGTGGGATAAATACAGACTATAAATAGCCTCACTTTAGCTCAGGTCAAAATTTGCTACCAAATGAGTTTGCCACAAAATATTTTTCAGAACTTTTTGGATTTTAGAATTGCAAGTTGGGATTGTTGTTCACTCCCTAAGTGGTGTATGACTTTCCAACCCCATGAACTGCTACATGCCACACTTCACTATCTCCAGGCGTTTGCTTAAACTCATGTCCATTGAGTTGGTGATGCAGCACCACCACCTCATCCTCATCCCTTCTCTTCCTCCCTTCAATCTTTCCCAGCATCAGTCTTTTCCAATAAGTCAGCTCTTCACATCAGGTGGCCAAAGTATTGGAGCTTCAGCATCCATCCTTCCAGTGAATATTCAAGCTTGATTTCCTTCAGTATTGACTGGTTTGATCTCCTTGCTGTCCCAAGGGGCTCTCAATTGTCTTCTCCAGGGCCACAGTTCAAAAGCATCAATTCTTCAGTGCTCAGCCTTCTTTATGGTCCAACTCTCACATCTGTGTATGACTACTGTAGAAAAATATAGTTTTTGTCAGCAAAGGGATGTCTCTGCTTTTTAATATGCTGTCTAGCTTGGTCATAGCTTTTCTTCCAAGGAGTAAGCGTCTTTTAATTTCATGGCTGCAGTCACCATCTGCAGTGATTTTGGAGCCCCCCAAAATAAAGTATCTCACTGTTTCCATTGTTTCCCCATCTATCTGCCATAAAGTGATGGGACTGGGTGCCCTGATCTTAGTTTTTTCAGTATTGAGTTTTAAGCCAGCTTTTTCACTCTCTTTCACTCTCATCAAGTCTTCTTTGCAAAAAAAAAAAAAAGTCTTCTTTGCTTTCTGCCATTAAAGTGGTGTCATCTGCATACCTGAGGTCATTTATATTTCTCCTGTCAATCTTGCTGCCAGCTTGTGAGTCATCCAGCCCAGCATTTTGCATGGTATACTCTGCATTATAAGTTAAATAAGCAGGTTGACAGTATACAGCCTTGACATATACTCCTTTCCCAATTTTGAACCAATCAGTTGTTCAATGTAAGTTTCTAACTGTTGCTTCTTGTCCTACATGCAGTTTTCTCAGGAGACAGATAAGGTGGTCTTGTATTCCTATCCCTTCAAGAATTTTCCACAGTTTGTTGTGACCCACACAGCCAAAGGCTTTAGCGTAATAGGGATTGTGAACTTGTATCATGTCTCCATTTTATGGCTGAAGACACTTAGGGGCAGATGGATTAGATGGCCCAAGACCAAATAGCCAGAAAAGGGTAGAGTAGGAATTTAAATTCTAGAAAGAGTTTCTAGAGTCCTGTTTTATTAATAGGGGCTTCCCCCAATGACTCGGTGGGTAAAGAATCTGCCTGCAATGCAGGAGATGCAGGAAACACAGGTTCGATCCCTAAGTCAGGAAGGTCCCCTGGAGGAGGAAATGGCAGTCCATCCAGTATTCTTGTCTGAAAAATCTCGTAGACAGAGCTCTGAGTCTGGCAGGTTACAGTCCAAAGTGTTGCAAAGGGTCAGACACAACTGATCACAATTGGCTTGGTTATTAATAGAAATGTTATATTGCCTGCAATTTAACATCATTTTCTATTTTATTTCATCCTCACAACAACCTTATATTAGATTGTACTATATAAAATTGTTAATATTCAACCTTTTTTTTCTTTTCTAGCTGCATCATGCACTGTTTCTGGGATCTTAATTACCCCACCAAGGATTGAATCCCAGGCCCTCAGCAGTGAGGTCATTAAATCCTAACTACTGTACTATCAGGGTATTCCAAATTCAACCTTCTGCAAAGTATAAAAATTCTGTTTCATTTGATTCAACTTAATATTATTCTTGTTTTATAAAAAGGAAATGTACACTCAGAGGAATGAGCCAGTTAGTTATAGGACAGAAGTTAAGAGCCAGTGCTTGGGTTAAATCAAGACCTGGCCTCTGACCCTCACCTACCAGCCAGGTAATAGTGATTTTACTTCTCTGAACTTGTTTCCTCATCACTAATAAGAACAGTAATAACTATGGGTCAAAATTTGGAGGGCAGTTAGATGCCTCCCACAGAGTTAAACAAGAAGTCACACATCACCAAACACACAGTCCCTTGGTAGGTGAAGTCACTCAGCCTTCTCCACACAGAAACTGCACACTGTGTGCAGAAATAAATGAAGAATGCCCAAACGAGAACAAACAGAACAAGCTACTTCTTCAGAACTTGCCACCACCACTTGCATCTGGACGAGATTCACAGTCAGGCAGAGGAGTAGGCAGGCTTCATAGTGAAAAAGAGAAGGTGTCAGGTGTGCTGTGATAGGAGGGAGCTGGCGTGGAATAGCTGGAGATGGGCTAACCAGAAGTAGAGCATGCTCTTTGACTGGTTTGGGGAGCATGTTTAGCTTTCTTTGATTGGAGAGTGAAAAAGAGTTGGCTTAAAACTCAACATTCAGAAAACTAAGATCATGACATCTGGTCTCATCACTTCATGACAGAGATGGGGAAACAATGGGGGGCTCCAAAATCACTGCAGATGGTGACTGCAGCCATGAAATTAAAAGATGCTTGCTCCTTGGAAGAAAAGCTATGACCAAGCTAGACAGCATATTAAAAAGCAGAGACACTACTTTGCCAACAAAGGTCTGTCTAGTCAAAGCTATGGTTTTTCCAGTAGTCATGTATGGATGTGAGAGTTGAACTATAAAGAAAGCTGAGCGACAAAGAATTGATAGTTTTGAACTGTGGTGTTGGAGAAGATTCTTGAGAGTCCCTTGGACAGCTACGAGATCAAACCAGTCAATCCTAAAGGAAATCAGTCCTGAATATTCATTGTAAGGAGTGATGCTGGAGCTGAAACTCCAGAACTTTGACCACCTGACTCGAAGAACTGACTCATTTGAAAAGACCGTGATGCTGGGAATGGTTGATGGTGGGAGGAGAAGGGGATGACAGAGGATGAGATGGTTGGATGGCATCATCGACTCAATGGACTTGAGTTTGAGTAAACTTTGGGAGTTGGTGATGGACAGGGAGGTCTGGCGTGCTTCAGTCCATGGGGTCACAAATACTTGGACACAACTGAGCAACTGAACTGAACTGAACTGATTGGTCCTGAGTGGGGACTGATTTCCTTTAGGATTGACTGCTTTGATCTCCTAGCTGTCCAAGGGATTCTCAAGAATCTTCCCCAACACCACAGTTCAAAACTATCAATTCTTTGGTGCTCAGCTTTCTTTATAGTCCAACTCTCACATACGTACATGACTATTGGAAGTGGGGATAAAAAATATACAGCAGCTGATCAGTCATCAACCAGGTCCTCAGAATTCTGGGTCAGTTACTGCAGAGTTCTTTGTTTTCTGGACTGGTTGCTGCAAAGGTTGGGGTTTGACTTCCATCTGCAGCAAGCAACTCAGGAAGTCAAGCGTAGCTGCAATGGGGAGCTAAACAACAACCCCTGTAGCAATGCCTTTGAGTTGCTGCCAAATGCAAATAATGGTGGCTGACTCCTTGCTGAAGCAAGCTCTGAGTAAATACCTTTTGCTTGTTCTCATTTCAGTGGTCTTAACTATTTCCACATGTCTGACAGCACAGCCTTCCAGGCAGAAGTCAACAGCCTCTAAGTGAAAAGCAAACACAGTGAGTTTGGGAATAGCAAGGTGGCCCAAATGGTTGGAGGGGCATAAACTGGGAGGAGCAATAGGACATAAGGTCAGAGAAGAAAGGCAAGGGAAGATTATCCCTGCCTTTATAAGACTTGTGGCTTTGACTCTGAGTGAGCTGGGAAGCCATGTGGGTTTTGAGTAGAAGAATGACCTGATCTGACATGAATTGCTAGATTCAGAAAAGACTGTATTTAACAAACAGTAATCTAATTGAGCTATATTGTTCTCTACAGAAGAAAGACTGTGGAAATAAAAAACATAAAGTCTAGTGGAAGAAAGAGCCAGAAGAGCAGGAATCAGGGGTGTTTATATCCAAAATTCTGGACACATTTCCTCTAAGATGACTCATGAATAGGGGACGGTGAAATAGCCCTTAAGAGTTAATAATTAAAAAAAAAAAAAAAGAAAAGAGTTAATCATATGTGCTCTGCACCTGTGCTCCCCACTCATATGCCACCTCCTTCATCTAAGTTCTTCCTTTGTACTGGGGACTGATGATGGCACAGCAGATACAGCCATGAACCAGACAGACACATCCAGAGGAGATGGAGATGGCTGGAGGGGAGCAAAATTTTTTACACTAAAATGTACCTCTTTCACATGAGGATTAATTTAGGTTGATTATTTTTGTTCTTGTTACCTCCCCCTTAACTGTCTAAAAGAATTTAGATAAAAGGCCTATTCCTAGAAGAGGGCCATTATGAGAAAGGTCAGCAAAGAATATAGGCTAGGTGTGAAACAGGAGGGAAGGGGGCAGGACACAATTTTGAAAGAATGACATAGCGTGAGGACACAACATAGACCAATTAGAATCAAATGGGTCCAAGATGGCAGACAAGACAATTCCAAGGCATCATCAAAGACCAAAAGGTGGGCAGGGGGCAAATTCCAGGAAATCTCCACCCCTTCCCCCAAATAGTTGGAATAATCCTCCCACTCATTAGCCTATGAAGTTGCCCTATAGTTAGCCTATAAAAACTAACCACACCACGTTTGGAGGACACAGCACTCGCCCTCTGTGGTGGCCCACACTCTGTCTATGTAGTGTGTTTCTCTCTGAATAAATCTACTTCTTAACCTATCACTTTATCTCTCACTGAATTCTTTCTACAATGAGACATCAAGAACCTGAGGTCCATTACTGTAGGTTTGGGCTGGGTTCGAGTCCTAGCCATGTGACTTAGAGTCCCAAACTGGATTTGGGCCAGGTTCAAGTCCCTGCCATGTAGGTTCAAGTCATCAGTTCAGTTCAGTCATTCAGTCATGTGTGACTCTTTGCGACCACATGGACTGCAGTACACCAGGCTTCCCTGTCTCTCACCAACACCCTGAGCTTGTTCAAACTCATGTCCATCGAGTTGGTGATACCATCCAACCATCTCATCCTCTGTTGTCCCCTTCTCCTGCTGCCTTCAATCTTTCCCAGCATCAGGGGCTTTTCAAATGAATCAGTTCTTTGCATCAGGTGGCCACAGTATTGGAGTTTCAGCTTCAGCATCAGTCCTTCCAATGAATATTCAGGACTGATTTCCTTTAGAATGGACTGGTTGGATCTCCTTGCAGTCCAAGGGACTCTCAAGAATCTTCTCCAACACCACAGTTCAAAACCATCAATACTTTGGTGCTTAGCTTTCTGTATAGTCCAAATGTCACATCCATACATGACTACTGGAAAAACCATAGCTTTGACTAGACAAACCTTTGTTGGTAAAATAGTATCTCTGCTTTTTAATATGCTGTCTAGCTTGGTCATAGCTTCTCTTCCAAGGAGCAAGCATCTTTTAAGTTCATGGTTGCAGTCACCATCTGCAGTGATTTTTGGAGCCCCCCAAAATAAAGTCTGCCACTGTTTCCATTGTTTCCCCATCTATTTCTCATGAAGTGATGAGATCAGATGCCATGATCTTAGTTTTCTGAATGTTGAGTTTTAAGCCAGCTTTTTCACTCTGCTTTTTCACTTTCATCAAGAGGCTTTTTAGTTCCTCTTCACTTTCTGCCATAAGGGTGGTATTGTCTGTGTATCTGAGGTTATTTCTATTTCTCCTGGCAACCTTGATTCCAGCTTGTGCTTCATCCAGCCTCGCATTTCACATGATGTACTCTTGCATATAAGTTAAATAAGCAGGGCGACAATATAAACCTTGAGATACTTCTTTCCCAAATTGGAACCAGTTCATTGTTCCATGTCTGGTTCTAAATGTTGCTTCTTCACCAGCATACAGATTTCTCAGGAGGCAGGTCAGGTGGTCTGATATTCCCATCTCTTTAGGAATTTTCCACAGTTTGTTGTAATCCACACAGTCAAAAGCTTTGGCATAATCAATAAAGCAGAAGTAGATGTTTTTCCTGGAATTCTTGCTTTTTTGATGATCCAGTGGAGGTTGACAATTTGATCTCTGGTTCCTCTACCTTTTCTAAGTCCAGTTTGAACATGCGGAAGTTCACAGTTCATGTACTGTTGAAGCCTACTTGGAGAATTTTGAGCATTACTTTGCTAGCATGTGAGATGAGTGCAATTGTGTGGTAGTTTGAACATTCTTTGACATTGCCCTTCTTTGGAATTAGATTGAAAACTGACCTTTTCCAGGCCTGTGATCACTGTTGAGTTTTCCATATTTGCTGGTATATTGACCGCAGCACTTTCACAGCATCATCTTTTAGGATTTCAAATAGCTCAACTGGAATTCCATCACCTCCACTAGCTTTGCTCCTAGTGATGCCTCCTTAAAGGCCACTTGACTTCACATTCCAGGATGTCTAGCTCTAGGTGAGCCATCACACTGTTGTGGTTATCTGGGTTATGAAGATCTTTTTTGTATAGTTTTTCTGTGTATTCTTGCCACCGCTTCTTAATATCTTCTGCTTCTTTTAGGTTGATACCATTTCTACATTCCTTTGAGGAAAGTAAGGAAAACCACTACACCATTCAGGTATGACCTAAATCAAATCCCTTATGATTTTACAGTGGAAGTGACAAATAGATTCAAGGGATTAGATCTGATAGAGTGGTTGAACAACTATGGATGGAGGTTTGTGACAATGTACAGGAGGCAGTGATCAAGACCATCCCCAAGAAAAAGAAATGCAAAAAGGCAAAATGCTTGTCTGAGGAGGCCTTACAAATAGCTGAGAAAAGAAGAGAAGTGAAAGGCAAAGGAGAAAAGGAAAGATATACCCATTTGAATGCAGAGTTCCAAAGAAGAGCAAGGAGAGATAAGAAAGCCTTCCTCAGTGGCCAATGCAAAGAAATAGAGGAAAACAATAGAATGGGAAAGACTAGAGATCTCTTCAAGAAAACTAGAAATGCCAAGGGAACATTTCATGTAAAGATGGGCACAATAAAGGACAGAAATGGTTCAAGTCCTTATCTGAGGTAAATGGTTTTAGGTGTAGTGGGGGGAAACTCAGCAGAGCCTAGAGATTAGAGTCCACTCTGAGTCCCACTCTCTGCAGGGCCCAGTCAATATTTACCAAATATTTGCTTTTCCATCTCCACTTGCATTGCCTTCCTCCCATTTGACGTCCCCAAACACTACCCATAACAACCTCTTTTTTTTTTAACTGAACATGGTATTTAAGGTGAAATTTTCTGCCATTTTGGTGCATTACTCAGTTTTCTACCTCTCTCCCATATGTACATGTTATCAAACTTTTGATTATCTCTTGTTAATCTTACTCGCATCAGTTTAATTCTTAGACCAGTCAGCACTTAGAAAGGTCAAGGCAAATATCTTCGTGACACTGCTGGAAAAAAGCAAGCAGTTATAATATGCCATTCCCAGTGGGCTGTCAACTAAAAGATGCACAACATGAGAGTTGTGAAGTAAGTTTTATTTCAGCAAAATGAAGACTGCAGCTCAGGAAATGAAAATAGCTCAGATAGCTCTGAGAAACCCCTCAGATAGCTCCTCAGATAGCTCTGAGAAACCCCTCCAAAGAAGTAGCAGAGGAAGGTCAATGTATATGATTTTGGTGAATGGGGAGTTCACTGCAATCAAGCAATTATTTTACAAAAGATTTTCTGCTTTACTAGGAGCTGAAGTCAGCACGAAGGGAGGGATTTAGTGCTTTTCTAGATATGAGGAGATGTAAGGATTGGACCATGAAATCAGTTCCTAATTCTCAAAATTCTCCAAGCCAGGCTTCAACAGTACATGAACCATGAACTTCCACATGTTCAAACTGGACTTAGCAAAGGCAGAGAAACTAGAGATCAAATTGCCAACATCCGTTGGATCATCAAAAAAGCACTCAAGTTCCAGAAAAACATCTTCTTCTGCTTTATTGACTACGCCAAAGCCTTTGACTGTGTGGATAACAACAAACTGTGGAAAATTCCTAAAGAGATGGGAATACCAGACCACCTGACCTGCCTCCTGAGAAATCTGTATGCTGGTGAAGAAGCAACATTTAGAACCAGACATGGAACAACGAACTGGTTCCAAATTGGGAAAGAAGTATCTCAAGGTTGTATATTGTCACCCTGCTTATTTAACTTATATGCAAGAGTACATCATGAGAAATGCGAGGCTGGATGAAGCACAAGCTGGAATCAAGGTTGCCAGGAGAAATAGAAATAACCTCAGATACACAGACAATACCACCCTTATGGCAGAAAGTGAAGAGGAACTAAAGAGCCTGTTGATGAAAGTGAAAAGAAGAGAGTGAAAAAGCTGGCTTAAAACTCAACATTCAGAAAACTAAGATCATGGCATCTGGTCTTATCACTTCATGACAAAGAGATGGGGAAACAATGGAAACAGTGACAGACTTTATTTTTGGGGGCTCCAGAATCACTGCAGATGGTGACTGCAGCCATGAAATTAAAAGACACTTGCTCCTTGGAAGAGAAGCTATGACCAAGCTAGACAGCATATTAAAAAGCAGAGACATTATTTTGCCAACAAAAGTCTGTCTAGTCAAAGCTATGGTTTTTCCAGTAGTCATGTATGGATGTGAGATTTGGACTATACAGGAAGCTAAGCACCAAAGTATTGATGGTTTTGAACTGTGGTGTTGGAGAAGATTCTTGAGAGTCCCTTGGACGGCAAGGAGATCCAACCAGTCCATCCTAAAGGAAATCAGTCCTGAATGTTCTTTGGAAGGACTGATGCTGAAGCTGAAACTCCAATACTGTGGCCACCTGATGCAAAGAACTGACTCATTTGAAAAGCCCCTGATGCTGGGAAAGATTGAAGATGATAGGAAAAAGGGATGACAGAGGATGAAATGGTTGGATGGCATCACCAACTCGATGGACATGAGTCTGAGTAAGCTCCAGGAGTTGGAGATGGACAGGGAAGCCTGGCCTGCTGCAGTCCATGGGGTCTTAAAGAGTCAGACACGACTGAGTAACTGAACTGAACTGAAAGACCTGTTCCACTAGTTTCCTTGGAGCACAAAGTGCCCCATTCTCCACCCTGAGCTCCCTTCAGGGTGAGTTGAAGGTCAACAGCTGCAGCAGAACAGGATTCAATCCCCACAGAAGGATGGCAAATGACCTTGGCAAGCAGAAATTTGTAGTTGACAAGCCTCATAGATTATGTTAGATCATGTTGACATGGATTTAGTCTAGTACCATGGCTCCCAAACTGGGCAACAAAGCATACCAGTGAACAAGAGCAAATCCACAGAGTCACCACAGGTATTTTTAAATTTCAAGGGAAAGTCAGCAGCACCTGTCAAACACTGTACAAGACTACTAACTTCAGGTAGTTCACAGTTTCAACATGAAATCATGCCACATTGGTTTTAATGATATCATTGGGGAAGAAAAACAACATTTCCTCTACCGTATTAGGTTTAGTTTGGGTTATCTGCAAATTAAACTGACAAAAGAGATTAGCAAAAGGAAAAGTTTACTTTTGGGAACAATGTGAATACATGCAGAAGTGCTTAGTGGGGAAAGAAAAAGACTTCCACAGTGAGGACAAATAGGTTTCTTTAGGAAAGACAAATGGGTTTTTAGGAGGGCAAATAAACAAAAAGGGTAGCGACTTGGCACGTACACACAAGCATGGTATTCTGAGAAGGTCTCCATGACTCGTATTTCTCTGAAACTGTTTTTGGTGTTTTCTATGATAAACAGCAAGTACTATGTAGAATGAGTGTTTGTGCTCACTGCTCTTTGCAACTCCTTGGAGTGTAACCTGCCAGGTTCCTCTGTCCATGGGATTTTCCAGGCAAGAATACTGGAGTGGGTTACCATTTCCTCCTCCAGGGGGTCTTCCCGACCCAGGGATCAAACCTGCTTCTCCTGCATTGCCATCAGGTTCTTTACTGTTGAGCTATTGGGGATGCTCCTAGGATGAGTGCGATGGTGTCCAAATCTGATTTTAAAGTTTAAGAAGTTGTACAATGCTCAGACAGCACACACATCTCAATACTATGTATAGGTTATTTAAGAATGACATTAAAATATTATTTTTCCTTTTAATTTATGTGTATTTTCCCCCAAACAATTCCTAAATTGTTAGAACGTAAATCCTTTTTTCTTTTTTAAAAAATAATTTTTTAAATTTATTTTTGGCTATGCTGGGTCTTCATTGCTGTGCAGGCTTTCTCCAGTTGCAACGAGTGGGGGCTACTCTCTAGTTGTGGTATTCAGGCTTCTCACTGTGGTGGCTTCTCTAGTTGTAGAGCATGGGCTTTAGAGCGTGAGGGCTTCAGTAGTTTCAGCTCCCAGGCTCTAGAGCATAGGCTTAATGGTTATGGTGCTCCATCTTAGCTCTTCCACAGCATGTGGGACCTTCCTGGATCAGGGATGGAAACTGTGTCTCCTGCATTGGAAGGCGAATTCTTTACCACTGAGCCACCAGGGAAGCCCTATAAATGCTTAGTAAGTCGTATGAGCATAAAAATATATGGGACTGTTGAGTATATCTTTTGGCCTAGGATGCTTGGTGCAGAAAGTAAAAGCACCAGGGTTTAGTTTTGATGAACCCCTGTTTAGTGGTTGAAGGTTCTGTTTGCAAACTTCATGTGTTCAAATCCCAGCTGAGTTGCTTACTGACTTTTTGCTTTTCTTGGACAGGTTATAATATTTATCATCTCCGTGCCTCAGTTTCTTCATCTGTAAATTGGGAATGATGATAACAGGACCTAACTCTTGGGCCGTGGTGAGGATTGAGTGGAACGGCATTGTGAAGCCCTCAGTCCAGTGCCTGCCCACCACCCCCACCTGGCACACCAGTTAATGGGGTAGAGTTACATAAAGAAAGCTCTGAAGGTTTTCTGAAGAATGCAGGGTTTTGTGTTCCTGCTCCACCCATCCCAGGATCAGGCTGACTGAACAATCCTTCCCTTTGTCTTAGGCCTTGGTAGATAAAGTCAAGTCTGGAAAAAGAAGGGAGGGTTTTATGAGGTCCTCATCCTAGCCCAATCAGTCTGACAGTGCCAGGTTTCCTTGGCCAGTTGCACAGAAGGAGACGCTAAAGTACAGGAGGAACCAGGGACCAAACAAAGGAAACAAAAGAAAAGCTACAGTCCCTTGCTCGGTGGGAGGGTGGAGTTTAGAAGAAATTTACCTGAAGCCATGTTTGGGTGGCTCAGTTGGGTAAAGAATCCATCCGCCTTCAAAGCATTAGATGCAGGAGATAGTTGGTTCCATTGCTTGGTCAGGAAGATCCCCTTGGAGGAGGAAATGGCAACCCACTCCAGTATTTTTGCCTGGGAAATCCCGGAGCCTGGAGGGCCACAGTCCATGGGGTCACAAAAGAGTCGGACGTGACTAAGCAACTGCACACACAAAGCAAAGCAAAGCAAGCTACAAAGTTTCCACCTTTTATTACACACACAAAGATGTGACATGGTGTGTCAAAAAACCCCTTATGTAATGTAGTACACCTGGGTTGTTAACTGGAGCTACTTCTCTGTATCAAAGTGACTCAGAAGGTCCAGGCAAGGGGGTGGGGAGCGGTGTTTCATTCCTGATGTTGTTGTTCAGTCACTAATTCATGTCCGACTCTTTGACACCCCATGGACTGCAGCAGGGTTCCCTGTCCTCCACTATCTCCCAGAGTTTGCTCAAACTCATGTCCATTGAGTCGGTGAAGCCATCCAACCATCTCATCCTCTGTCGCCCCTTCTCTCCTGCCCTCAGCCTTTCCCAGCATCAGGGTCTTTTCTAATGAGTCAGTTCTTTGCATCAGATGGCCAAAGTATTGGAACTTCAGCTGCAGCATCAATCCTTCCAATGAATATTCAGGGTTGATTTACTTTAGGATTGACTGGTTTGATCTCCTTGCTGTCCACAGGACTCTCAAGAGTCTTCTCCAACACCACAGTTTCAAAGCATCCATTCTTCATTCATTACTGATGACACAACTTCAAAAAGCAAAGTTTCTGACGGTGTCTGATTTTAGAAGCCAAGAGTTCGAAGTGAGTAAGAAAGCAGGAGTCCTCCTGCCACTCTGCTGCTGCAGCTTGTCCTTGGGAGAAATAAGTGTTTCCTGTTCCGCTCTGTAACTGGCTTTATCTTTATTATGCCAACCAAATGAATGGCAGGGCACATTTTTAACTTCTCATGCTTTCTCATTGCTAATTTTTGCTTTCTCAATCTTGAGAATGAGGAGCAGGGGAACTTCATGGCGGCCAGGTAGGAGGAGACAACAGCAGCATCTTTCCCGCAGCAAGGGGACAAAAACCAAAAGGTGCCAGTGTATTCCCACCAACGCCCTGACAGGTGGCAGAGGCTGAGTGACTGGCTGGGGGAGGCTGGGGCTCTTGACCAACTGGAGAGAGGGGAGGCTCTTGCAAGAGCCTTGCAAGAGGAGGCCTTGCACAGCCTGGGGCACTCCCCTGCCCCACCCAGCATTCCTGTCAGGGGGCCTGGGGGGGAGGTCAGGGCTAGCACAGTCATTTCTCCGGTTCCCAGAGCCATCCTGGGTAGAATTGCCAGATGTTTTTCTAATTACTAGAGCAACCCTTTTAGGTTGAATGTGGTCTCAGCTTCTGATCTCCACAGTCTGGCCCCAGTCTCCTTTCCCAGCTGACTGCCATTCCTACCCTCTGCCTTCACTGTCCTGGTATCATCCTCTTCCCTGAAGTCACACAGACGTGGTTTCAATCCCAATGAAAAGAAAGAAAGTGAAGTTGCTCAGTTGTGTCCGACTCTTTGCAACCCGATGGACTGTAGCCCACCAGGCTCCTCCATCCATTGAATTTTCTAGGCAAGAGTACTGGAGTGGGTTGCCATTTCCATCTCTAGGGGATCTTCCTGACCCAGGGATCAAACCCAGGTCTCCCGCAATGTGGACAGACACTTTACCGTGGGACTCCCATGTGATCTCATGTACAAATGGCGGAGGCCTGGATAAGTTATTTGCCCTGGAGCCCTGATCTCCCAATCTGATAAATGGGGCCAACAAATATCTACTTTATAGGGTTATTGGGAGAATGGAATGAGATGAAGACAGTTACCAAATACAGAATTTGTGCCCTATAAATATGTCACTTCCCTTTCATGTGCTGTTTCTACCCCCTGCTCTTGCTCACTTTTCCTTCACCTTCCCAATCTAAACGGAACCAAGCAGAGCCCTGCCCCCTCGCCCAAGTACAAAGGCCCCTCCATGCTCCCTGTCTCTTGTTTGTAGAGAAGCTAAAGTCTCCCAGTCCCCCTCTACCCGACCCCCACCCCCCACCCCCATCACAAGAGCAGGCTCAAGCAGCTAATGATTAGACAGTAGAGTCACAGAAGCTTTCAGTGTCTGATGCAGGTTCCTGAGTCATTTTATAGATACTGTAACTGCCCAACAGAGGGAAAAGTTAACTGCATGATGACCAGACTGCATTAACTGCTCTATCTTGAGCAGTACTGAACCTATGGCTACTACTGAACCTATGAACCAATTCCAAGAACCTTTAAGAGAATGGAATTAACACTATTGTTCACAATACTCTATATCTTGTGGGCATCAAATTAATTATAGCTTGCTCTGTCTGTATATGTAAGCGGGCAACTAAAATTGTCAGCAAAGAGACACTACTGTCACATGCTGACATCTTTCTCTCTGTATCAGCATGAAGAACTTAAACAGGATAGGTCTTCACCCCTAGCCCCACAGAAACAGAATGATGCTCTGACAAGTGGGGATTTGTAAGCAGCTTTTGGCAGCAGAGAACTCTTTGCAAGAAAGAGTTCTCTGCAGGGGGCCTCTTTTGTCACTTAAGCAAAGCTATGCTGTAACTAACCTTCAACCAGGCACTCCCACCCTCTACTTATCTCTGGCCGAGCAAACATTGCAAATCTTTGATCACACAATCCCTTGCCTAAATATGCTGGTTCTTTCCATAGATCAAAGAAGCAGAAATGAAGAATAAGTAATTAACCAAAGACCTGATTTCTTAAATTCCCCTTCAGTAATCTCACAAACAAACTGCGTAAACAAGATAACATCTAAAGTAAGATCTCTGAGGAGTCAACAAGCCTGCATCAGTGGAAGATGGCAATGAGTCTGATCTTGTATTTTCCATAATTAACTGAGATTGCTTCCCCCTTTCCTTTTAAAAACTTTCAGGGCTGAGCAGAATCTTTGGATTTGGGATGCAGAATCTTTTGATTTTAGGATCCACCTCCCCCCCCAGAATGTCAGCTGATTAAAAGCACTGCTTTCCATTTCTACCAACATTTGCCTCCTGGGCATTGATTTTCAGGTGGCAAACAGCTGGACCTGAGTTTAGTAATACAAAAAGCATTCACCAGCTCAGTAGAAGTCCCTGCCTGGCCAAGCCCCTCCTCTGAACACATCATCCCCCAATCAAGTAGCTTCAGTTTCAAAGAATGGCCTCCTGGGTCCCCAGATACAGAGCTGTGATTTGAAAGCTGTGGCATGTATTTGATCCCGTGACATATATCAGGTTATGATTTGCCATCTCAAGGTGAGTGGGAGAATGATTGAACTGGAAAGACCCAGCAATACCTTGGGGGGCCTTTCCAGGACAGGCCTTCCCATATCCTCTGCTTTGGCTCCTCCCTTAAGTACCTAGATAAAACTATTTGATGCAAATTTCCTGAATTGTTTTGCAGAAGTGAAAATTCCCACACCAAATGGAAGGGCTATTTGAAGACCCAGAGCACAGAGCCTCAGGCCTTCCAGAACCTAAGGACTGTGAAAGTTAACTCCTGTGACACCACCCTGCCTCACTATCAGACAATCAGAGAATTGTGTACAAGCTGATTGCACACCCTGCAACACCTCTCCCCCACCAATTGCCATTTAAAAATGCTTTGCCAAAAAAAAAAAAAAAAAAAAGTGCTTTGCCAAAACCCGTTAGTGGCTCAGCTGGTAAAGTATCTGCCTGCAGTGTGGAAGACCTGGGTTTGTTTTTTGTTGTTGTTTGTTTTTGTGATTTTTTTTTAAATTAGTTGGAGGCTAATTACCTCACAACATTTCAGTGGGTTTTGTCATACGTTGACATGAATCAGCCATGGAGTTACATGTATTCCCCATCCCGATCCCCCCTCCCACGACCTGGGTTTGATCCCTGGGTTGGGAAGATCTCCTGGAGAAGGGAAAGGCAACCCACTTCACTATTCAGGCCTGGAGAATTCTATGGTCTATAGTCCATGGGGTCCATGGAGTCACTAAGAGTCAGACATGACTAGCAACTTTCATTTCACTTCACTTCTGGGGAGCTTGAGGATTTTCAGGGCATGAGTCACCTCATCTCCTGCAATAAATCTTTCTCTGATCCAAATTCTGACATTTCAGTTTGTTTGACTTCACTGTAAATTGAGCACACAAACTTGCGTTATCAGGACCCACCCAAAACCTGAAAATTTGTATGAAGATGATTTTAAACTGAAGACATTTGAAATTCAATAGCTGCAGACAAAAGTCATCTCAAAGCATCTCTCATCTACTAAAAGCAGAAACTTCTGAGAAATGATAACTACCAGAAATTCCCTCTTTGGAGTGAGTCTGCTCCCAGGAGAAAGACCAAGAAAAATTGTATCATAAATCCCCTCTCCTGGGAAGTTTTATGGCTCTGAAGACAGAAAGACCACTGGCACCTACGTAAACAAACACTGTCACAGACTTTCTTTTTGGCCTTTTGCTCTCCTAAAAACCCATTTGTCTTTCCAAAAGAAATCTGTCCATTCTTCTCATAGGAAACTTTCCTAGCCCCCCCTTTTCCCTATGTGGGGGTGGGGAAATCTTCCCTTCTCTTTTAGTTTCTTTGGCTGGTCTAGTAAATTTTTTTTTTTTTTTTTGGTCTAGTAATTAAATTGACATTAGATTAACAGGAGAAAAACAAAAATTTAATAACATGTATACACCCTTTGCTCCTCGCAAAGAGTCAGAAATGATGACTGAAGCGACTTAGCACACACACGCACACATACACCCTTTAAACATAGGAGAACCCAGGAAAACTGAGTGAGTTTCTGAAATGGCCAAAGCCATCACCTTAAATACATCTTCAGCTAAAGACAAAAGAAGATAGAAGATGGTGGCAGGCAGGGAAATCAGTGATGGAAGGTAATCATGCAAAGCACAGTGAACAAGGGTAAAGTTGTTATGAACAATTAAGTATATACCTTCTTCATTGTTAATGGTTTCTAGAGATTTGGTCATCCTCCTCTTCCTGGTAGAGAGTGGGAGACACCCTTATGGAGAGAGGGAGACTTCTCTTTTAAATGTAAATATTTCTTGAAAAAGGATAACTTCTACTTAGTTTTTGGAGATTTTCCTCTGCAGTTTCCTAAAAGTATAAAAAATCTAAAAGTCTAAAATAATCAATATACTGAAGAGGCACATCTTGGGGCGGTATATTTTGCTTCCCTTCTAAGTTAGATATTGTTTAAAAAAAAGAAAAACAACAACTGGCTCCAAATAGAGTCATGGAATTCTCCAGGCAAGAATACTGGAGTGGGTTGCCATTTCCTCCTTCAGGGGATCCTCCTGACCCAGGGATCAACCTGCGTCTCCTGCATTGCAAGCTGATTCTTTTCCACTGAGCCACCAGGGAAGCCTCGGTATGATAGTGGATAGAATTGAGGTAAAAGTTTATTTTTAAAAATTAGTATATTTGATGGAGAAGGAAATGGCAACCCACTCCAGTAGTCTTGCCTGGAGAATCCCATGGACAGAGGATCCTGGTAGGCTACAGTCCACGGGGCCGCAAGAATCGGACATGACTTAGCAACTAAACCACCACATGTTAAATATAAGAACATGTCAAAATTTTAAGTATACCATTTCAAAAGTTTGTGTATCTACTTCACAATTGTAAAACATAAAAGATAGTGTCATTTCTTATGTTAAAGTTTATGTGTCAAAAATGGAACATACAGTAAATATTTCACATAATTAATAGTACACTTTTAAAAAAACAGTACATTTAAATGGACTTATGTAAGATGCCATAAGTTATATTGTAGAATATACAATATATTGCCTGGTTATATTGTAGAATAGACATTATGTCTTATTGGGGAATGTTTCCCCTGCCTGGTGTTATAAATCTGGCATATAAATCTGCCCCTAGGGCAATATTAATTAACCATATTAAAGGGAACCAGCAAGGTTACCTGAGCCCACACAATATGAAATAAAAACTGGGGGCTAGGGGCTTCCCTGCTGGCCCAGTGGTTAAGACTCTGAGCTCCCAATGCAGGGGGCCCAGGTTCGATCCCTGGTCAGGGAACTAGATCCCATATGCTGCAACTAAGACCTGGTGCAGCCAAATAAATGAATTAAAAAAAAAAAAAAGTTAAAAAAAAAAAAACAAAACTGGGGGCTAATATTCAGGGGCTAATAAAAGCAATGATGGAGGGTTTTCTCTGCCCCTAGGGTGGATAGGTCTAGGTTTGACTTGTACACTCAGACAGAAGGTCTTTGTTGAATGCCTTGTGCAAATTTCAAAGGCATGATAAATTGAACTCCAAAGTTCTAGAACATAGAACTGTTTTTTGGTCGTGCTATGTGGCAAGCGGGATCTTAGTTCTCTGATGAAGGATCAAACCCGTGTGCCTATAGTGAAGAAGGAATTCATAGGGCCTGGACTCCATCTCAGGCCTGTCTGTGCTGATCATGCTCCGCCGCCTCTCCAGTGGACTCTGAACTCTCTGCTTAGTGCCTGTGGGAACGACAATGGAAGGGTAAGACCCCCTCCGGATGGGGGAACCTTGAAGATCACATCCAGGTTCCTCATCACCTAAGAGAAAACAGACACTAATCACCCCTGCCTCCGGACACTATCTATCAGAATGTAAGCACAGACTTATCGGTTATTAACTGGTTGGAATGTAACTGCGGGCTTATTGATGATTAACTGTTTGAACACATAACACGTGAATGATGGGGTTATTGTGACTGTATTTACCCTTCCTTTGTAAGCCTCAAGGGATTGGGGTGGTGGGTTTGGACACGTACACATGGGGTATAAAAGATTTTCACAAATTCTGGTCGGGGCCCTTGGCTAAGAGGAGACTCTGCCTTGGGCCCGCCGGTGTAATAAACTGCACTCCACTCTCTGCATTGTCCTTCTGAGTGAGTTTGTTTCCCTGAAAGCGTGGCTATAACATTTGGTGCATTGGCCTGGAAGCTCCTCACTTTGAGGAGACAGGTCTCATTTGAGGCCACCCCGAGGCTTTGTAGCTTGAATCTCCTAGAGGAGGAAAGGCGCCTCGCCCCCTGGAAGGATTCTGCTTTTCAACGCCCGGACCTTTCACGTCAGCAGGTAGTGGACTGCAGCAGGGGAACTGAGCGCTCAGGTGAGGAGGAGCCCACCCAGCAGGGTGGAAGAGGGGGCCTGATCACCCCCCTGGGAGGGACTAGAAGGAGCGGGGACCCACAGGAGCCTGGAATAGGCAGGCGGTGATTGCTTGGTACACAGGTTGACGAGCGTGCTAGGGTTTAGGAAGGAAATTTGTGATGGTCATTTAGGAGGTGTGTCCACGCTGTCTCGGGGAAAATTATTACCAAGCGATTGCCAGGGGATTTTTACGATAGGAAACTGGTCCTTGTATGCTCGTATTCTGCCCTCCCCCAGGAGGGCAGTCTGCTGTGAAATTCTTGACCGCCTCCGAATTGTTAGGCTAGAAGGAGGGGGATACAGAAGTGAGTATGAATTGGCTTTTCCAGAGATGGCCTAGGACATGGGATATTTAACCCATCTGTGTTTTCACTCGCACCTGATCAAGCCCAACAAGGCAGAATGGACTTTAAGGGAGAAACAGTCTTGGACCATGTGATGTTCTGGTTCAGCTATACTGACCGGCAGGTGAAGACACGCCTATCCCCCTTCTCCCTCTGGGGTCTGGCAGGTAAGGCTCTTCTCACCCCAATTAGGAAGGAGGCAGAACGGCAATTTAAGTGTCACTGAGTGGAAATATCAGAAGTACATAGGGTACTGAGAACTTCGTAGACAGAACGAAAAGGAAAAGTACAAGAAGGTCTGAGAAGGTAAGCAAAATGGGGGGAAGTGAATCTAAGGCAACTGTATTGGAGTGAAAATTTTAAAGAAGGGATTAGGAGGAGACTATGGCGTGAAGATGAAGCCTAACTGCCTCCACATACTCTGTGAGGTCGAATGGCCCCCTATGGGAGCAGGATGGCCACCAGAAAACACCGTGAACTTAAAAATAGTGGAAGCAATCTTCACAGTAGTCACAGGAGAGCCAGGACACCTGGATCAATATCCATCTATTGACTCATAGCTAGGGTTAGCTTGAGACCCTCCTACTTGGACAAGGTTCTGTATCCAGAAGGGAAAGGGAAAAATATTAAGGGCACAAAAATTGACTGATGATAAAAAAGGAAATTCTACAGGATTTGGATGGGGATGACCTGACCCCTCCCCCATGCTGGAAAATGACGCGCCTGCCTCCCAGTGCTTCACCAGGACCGGAGGCCACCTTAATGCCTGATCCAGGGCCAGGTGAAGTTTCTGCAACAGCCGCTGCTCCTCCGCCAGCTTTCCCGGAGTTCGTAGAGCCGTCGTTTGGGCAGGCTCTGATCCCGGTGACAGAAGTCTCTGGCCAACACTTCCAGGATCCGGCTCCAACCAAACCGCCCAAGCTATACCTGCCTCTCCCGGGGAGTACTGACAAGAGGGGGAGGGAGACATTGAAATTAAGCAGAGACCGCGCTCTGCCAGAGAGCTGGAGGGAATAAAAGAGAACAGACAAGAGACTTACAGTGCTAGCTGCTGCTCTGGGAAAGTCTATCTCCCGCCCTCCAGAAAACCTCATCTGCCCCAGGGACAGGACAGTCCTTCAGCGGGTCCCAAGGGAGGCCCTGGGCCCGTTACAGCCAAACCATTGTGCCCGGTGCAAGATTTTGGCCAGTAGAAGAATGAATGCCCTAAGGCAAGGAAGGAAGAGGAAGCTCCTGCAGTTGTGGGGCTTGCTGACTTGGAAATTAACTAGGGCTGTCAGGGCTCAGAGATATCAGGTCCCTGAGAGCCCATGGTAACCGTAAAAGTGGGGGACCAAAACATTGACTTCATGGTGGATACAGGAGCAGAACTGTCGGTAGTAACAAAACCTGTGGCACCTCTGTCCAAAAAGACTACCGCTGTAACTGGGGTATCGGAAGAAGAGATGATTAAATCATTTTGCCAGCCCAGAAAATGTCAGATGGGGGGGTGGTGGTGGTGGGAACCAAGTGATTAATGAATTCCTCTACATTCCTGAGTGCCCAGTACCCCTGTTGGAAAGAGACTTGCTCTCCAAACTAGGAGCACAAGTGACTTTCTCCCCTGAGGAGAGGCCCACCTTCTGGACAGACTCTATGACTTATTTGCCCTCTCTCTCAATACCAACCCAAGATGATTGGAGGTTGCATGAGCCTCTGAAGGCAGAACCGGGTGGGCCAGAAGAGCATGAGGGAGCTAACTCAATTATTCCCTGAGGTCTGGGTGGAAGACAACCCCCTCTCCCCCCAGGCTGGCTAAACATCATGCCCCAGTGATAATGGAACTCAAACCAGGCACCATCCCGGTTAGAGAGAGCCAGTACCCACTATGGATGGAGGTCTGAACCGGTATATTGCCCCTCATCAATAGATTGAAACAAGCAGGCATTCTAGTAGAGTGCCAGTCGGCTTGGAATACGCCAATCCTGCCAGTCAAAAGGGAAGGAGGACAGGACTAGAGGCCTGTACAAGATCTCAGGCTAGTCAACCAGGCTACTGTGACTTTACACTCCACTGTTCCAAACCCCTATACCTTACTTAGCCTCCTCCCACTGAGGACTAACGTTTACACTTGCCTAGATCTCAAGGATGCCTTCTTCTGCATACGCCTCGCCCCAGCATCACAGCCCATCTTTGCCTTTGAATGGGAAGATCCAGTAGGGAGCACCAAACAACAGCTCATCTGGACTCCCCCACAAGGGTTTAAAAACTCCCCAGCCATCTTTGGGGAAGCCTTGGCTTCTGACCTGGACTCATTCCATCCGGAAGAGTATGGATGTCGGCTCCTACAATATGGGGATGACCTGCTGCTGGCTGCCTGAGACCAAGGCAAAATGCTGGAAAGGGACAAATGCACTGCTCCAGCTGTTGATGGAAGCAGGTTACCCAGTGTCGAAGAAGAAGGTACAGATCTACAAAGAGGAGGTAAGGTATCTGGGGTTTGTTTTAAAGAAGGGCTCAAGGTTCCAGACCCTAATTTGGTCCTATACACTGATGGCACTAGCCTAATAAAACAAGGACAATGGCTGTCAGGTTAGCCAAAGCGGAAGGGGCCATCAAGACTGAAAAGGGATGGTGGGAATTGCCAAGTGGCAAATTATTGGTACTGGAGGAGCTGGCACACACTCTGGTAAGCCAGACATACCAAGCAATCCACCTAGGCCATGCTGCCTGCTCACAGGTTAATGCTGCCTCTCGGGGATTCAGACAAAATCCTCCGGGTATTCAGCTGAAAGGCACACTGCCCCTTGAACACCTGGGAGTGGACTTCACTGAAATGAAACCTCACCGACACTACCATTATCTGTTGGTCATGGTATGTACATGTGCGGGGAGCGGCTTGAAAGAGCTGACTCTGGGAGCTGCCTTGATTATCAAGGGTTCCTTCAAGGACATAGCTCTCTGTCCCGCCACCCCTCTGAATTTACTATCCAAAGATAAACACAACACTAGTAAGCCTTGAATGCACACAAGACGCAGACAGATAGCCTTTTTACGATTACCCCTAATCTAAATCAGGATGCCATTCCTGTGCTCTGGCGCCTAGTGAGAGTTCTAATTATTGTTATCTTAAGATGATGTACATGGGGAAGAATTTTCTTTGTGATGTCTCCTTCTTGGTTTAAGTATAAATGAAGCTTAGAGAAATAAAGGAGCATCGTTGACTGCAGCGATCCTCTCGACCCCATCTGTCCTGTGTCTTTATTTCTTAGCCTAAAGGAACGCGTCGTGTTGCTCGCTGAAATCTCCCAGCTGGTCCGGCATACATGTACGTTCCCAAGATGGGTAAAAGCTTTTCCTACCTGGACTGAAAGAACATCAGAAGTAGCCCGGTGCCTGCTTATGGAAATAGTTCCCAGATTTGGATTTCCTACCAGCATTGGATCAGGCAATGTCCCGGCTTTTGTAGCGGATTTAGTACAACAAGTAAGCAAAACTTTAAACATCAAATGGAAACTGCACACTGCATATAGGCCCAGAGTTCTGAGATGGGGGAATGAGCCAACCGGACACTTAAAGAGACTCTCCAAGTGGATCATAGAGACTGACTGCTCCTGGATGGACTTGCTTCCGATGACTCTGCTCAGACTCAGGATGACCCCACAGTCCCAAGGCTATTCTCCATACGAAATTGTGTATGAGAGGCCTCCTCCCATAATAAAACAGGTGTCAACAAATTTGCCTTAGGTAAGGGGGGATAGGATTTCACAGCAGATGGAACTGGATAAGGTAATAAATCGGGTAACTAAGTTTGTACAAGAAAGGGTGCCGTTCCCCCTTGGGGAACAGATTCATGAGTTTACACTTGGTGACCAAGTATGGGTCAAAGATTGGAAACATGATTTGCTAGCCCCTTGGTGAAAGAGCCCTTATGTTATTCTAACTACCCCTACTGCAGTTAAAGTTGCAGGTATTGTCCCTTGATCCATCATATGAGGGTGAAAAAAACATACCACGCAGACCCAGAAAATGCTGAGTGGACTGCACAGAGGGACCCCACTGACCCTCGAGAGACTAAGGCCATCCTTAAAAAAAAAAAAAAAAAAAGATCCCGGACGAGCCCCTTCAGGATGAAGCCGCACAATCAACTCCTGCTGCTTGGCCTCATCAACGTGATTTTGAATTTAACTTCTGTCTCAACTCAGGACAGCGTTTACACCTCATGGGCACATTCCTACACGAACTTCACAACACCTACAACTTCTGGGTATGTAGGACTATGCCTCTGTCTGTGAAGGATGGACTTCCTTGGTGGGTGTCCCCGCGCCGCCAAGCAGATTTTAAACCACTCTGCTCTTTTCTGGGATGACAAAGAGACTTTCCTCTCTCTTGTTGATCATAACCTCTCTTTGCTCTCTTGGTGTAAGACCTACAGTCAATAGACTTGGGTCATGGGGTTACATTTGATATAAATGCCAGTGTAGCAAAAGCCTAACCTACAACAAGCCCCAGTAAATCTACCTTATTTACATGCTAGGTGGACAAGATCTGTGTTTCAATGGTATGAGTATATTGCTGCCTTTTTCGTACCCTCTGTAGGGACAACAAATATATTATGATTAAAGTAGAGGCCTTGACTGATTTCACAAACAGGCCCTCCTAGATAGAACAGAAGCCATCCACGCCTTAAATGAAGAGCAAAACTAAATGAGAAAAGCAGTAATTTATAATAAAATGGCTTTGGACATACTCACAGCTGCTCAAGGCGGGACCTGTGCTATAATTAAGGTTGAATGTTGTGTATACATTCCTGACTTATCTGACAATGTATCGACTACTTTAGATGACATGAAAAACCAGGTAAAAGCAATGTCAAAAGAGAACATTCCTTTCTGGACTTCGGTCCTATCTTGGGTGAAGAGTGATTGGTGGAAAACTATATTTACCACTATTATAGTTGCCTTGATAGTTCTGCTTTGTGGACCCTGAATTTTACAATGTATTATGAACTTTGTAACCCAAAGGTTGATGTCATTCTCCCTAATTGGCAGTTGGAGAGCCAGGGTGCAATATATCCCTATGAATGACGCTCATAATATGAGTTAAGAGCATCAAGATGGGGGAATGAAGAAGGAATTCATAGGGCCTGGACTCCATCTCAGGCCTGTCTGTGCTGATCATGCTCCGCTGCCTCTCCAGTGGACTCTGAACTCTCTGCTTAGTGCCTGTGGGAACGACAATGGAAGGATAAGACCCCCTCCGGACAGGGGAACCTTGAAGATCGTATCCAGGTTCCTCATCACCTAAGAGAAAACAGACACTAATCACCCCTGCCTCCGGACACTATCTATCAGAATGTAAGCACAGGCTTATCGGTTATTAACTGGTTGGAATGTAACTGCGGGCTTATTGATGATTAACTGTTTGAACACATAACACGTGAGTGATGGGGTTATTGTGACTGTATTTACCCTTCCTTTGTAAGCCTCAAGGGATTGGGGTGGTGGGTTTGGACACGTACACATGGGGTATAAAAGATTTTCACAAATTCTGGTCGGGGCCCTTGGCTAAGAGGAGATTCTGCCTTGGGCCCGCCGGTGTAATAAACTGCACTCCACTCTCTGCATTGTCCTTCTGAGTGAGTTTGTTTCCCTGAAAGCGTGGTTATAACAATAGTGGAAGAGCAGTCCAGTCTTAACAACTGGACCACCAGGAAGTCCCAGGGACATAGAACTCTTGATTTTCAGTTTATTTGGAAACATTCTCAGTGATATAAAAAAGCAAATTAAAGAAAATGTAGTTGGGCAAATCAAAATTTGTTGTCTTTTAGGTGGCAAACCAGTTATTTGGGGATTAAGAGTTTGGATTCTGGGACCCAGATTTATCACTTATCAGCCATGTCACCTTAGAGGGGTTAACAAACCTGTCTGTGTTTAAAAGAGCCACATCTGTAACATGGGGCAAATAACAGTACTCTTACTGGGTTGTTGTGAGACTTAAACAAGTTAATACCCATAAAGTGGGACTTCCCTGGTGGTCCAGTGGCTAAGATGCCATGTTCCCAATGCAGGCGGCCTGGTTGGATCCCTGGTCAGGGAACTAAATACACATGCTGCAGCAAAGGGTTCAACTGCCGCAATTAAAGATCCCACATGTGGCAACGAAGATGGCAACAAAGATCAAAGATCCCGTATGCTGCAAATAAGACCTGGTACATACAAGTAAATTAAAAAAAAAAAAAAATCATCCATAAAGTGTTCATCACTGTCTAGCAGCATAATTACTATATCATAGTTGTTGTTGCTCTTATTATTATTACTATTTTTAAGGCACTTGCCTGAGGACCTTCTGATTAGAACTGAAATGAACATACTTTCCTGTCCCTGTTGAACAATACTAGGACCAAGCAAAAATAAGCTAGCTGCTTGCTCCAGGAAATATCTGCTCCTGAAAGATAAGATTACAAATTAACCAAGCAGACAATTTATCAAGACTCACAGCTGGCTCATCAAGACTCTTTCAAGACCCCTGCCTCCATGACCCACCCATCTATTAAGTCATACATTGTACCCACCCAACCAGTTTCCTCCTTTGCAAGACCCAACCTCAAAAGACCTCTTTCTGGAGTTCTAGCCCCATATATCCAATTACCTGGTTGTCTCATGGGCAGGTCATAATTAACATATTGAAAGCTGAACTCTTTTTTATTTTTTTTGGTTGCACCAAGTGGCTTGAGATCTTGGTTCCCCAACTGAGGCAGGAGATAGATGGGCTCCTGATTATACACTTAAAACTAGCCTCCTGTTTACATTTCGTGGGGCAGGAAAAAGTGGGCTTCAAGCCGGATGCTTACAACTTGTCTCCTATTTGCATTTCCTGAGACTTGAGATAGGTAGGTTTCCAGGTTAGACTTTTAAAACCAACCTCTTGCTTAATCTCCCAAATAAAATTAACAACAGAGACAGGGTAAATAGCCAAATTTGTCTCTTGTGGATGCCTTAAAATAATAGTCATGACAAGTACAAAGAGGGGCAAAACCTTATTTGAGTAAATGATCCAGAGATCACTGCTCACCGCACTTTCTTGGGACAAGGGAGACATTACACATGTGCAGAAAGCTTCCTTGAGGGTCAAGTGACAGGACAATGCCAGGCCATAATGGGTCTTGCTTCTCTCAGACACCTTGCATCGAGACCCATCTTGACTGAGAGATGCGTGCACACCAAGAGTGATGGTGCTGAGACAAATTAGCCAGGAGGAGAGAGACAAGATGATTGGCCAGAAGGAAGACAAAGACTCAGAAAATTGCCCCCTTATAAAGTATTTAAAGTTCCCAAAGGCACGGACTCCCTCTCTGAGTCCCCTGGAGCATCTTTCCACATGTACTTTGCTTTTCCTTTTTCCTTTTTTCTTTACCTCCTGCCTCCTGGCTGAATTCTTTCCTAACACGGCAGGCAAGAACTGAAGATTTAGGCCCTAGCCACTTGCCTCTGTAGTCCAGTAGTTAGGGTTCCCAGTAAGGGAACTAAGCCCTTCCAGCTACTTCTTACTGCTGCTTATTGAGCGGCTGCTCACTGCTGCGTGCATCGAAATCACAACCAGGACCGAACCTGGGCCCTTGGCAGGGAAAGTGCACAGTCCCAACAACAGGACCACCAGGGAATTCCCAAAAGCTGAACTCTAGATCCCTCCTTCCATCCTGTTCTCTGCTTCTTCTCCATCTTAGTGACACCTCTCTGCTCACCCAGTTGCTTACGCTAGACACCCTGGTACCTCCCCCTCTCCACATCCAAAATCTCACATAGCACAAACTGTCCCCTCCCATCTCTCTACCACTCTTAGCATCCTCTGTCGAGAAGAAAACTTTCCTCTACCCTTCTAGGTTCTTCTGGTTGGTCTAAGAATTAAATTGTCATGAGACTGATTAACGGAGAAAATCAAACTTAATTTTGTATGTATGGCAACCCCACATACATGAAAGGTTCAGAGACAGAAAGGTAAAATGAGGTCTGTATTCCATCCTGAGCTAAGGAATGTTATAGGGATGTGGGGCTTCCAAGGACAGGAGGGTCATGGATGATAAGAACAATAAGGGTTTGGTAATTAGATGCTTGTTTTACCATATAGATGGAGCCACTTAGATAAAATTTATCTCTGAGAATAACTAATTTTTTTTTTCTGGAAAAAATCCCGAATTTAAATGCTTCTAGGTAGTTTAGGGAGGGGCAGTCATTTCTCTTGAAACTGCAGGGTCTCAATTGCCTTTATTTCAAAATAATCCTCATGCAAAAGTGACACATGTTAGGGGAGGTTCGTTCTGAACCCCTACACCTCCTCCTCACTTGACTCCCTGCTTTTGCTCTTATCTCCCCAATATTCATTCTCCATGTAATAGCCAGAGTGACCTTTTAAAAGCACAAATCACACCATGTCACCTCCTCTCATTAGAACTTGGCAGTGAATTCCCATCACCTTTGGACTACAACCCAAATTCCATATTGCTGGTCCTGCCATTTCCCCAATCTTATTTTATTTTTTTATTTTATTTTTTTCCCCCAATTTAATTTATGCCAACACTTTCCTATACTTCAGCCATTTGGAGCCTCTACATTGGCTGGCCTTTCTACCACTGGCTCCTTCTCATCCTCCAGGTCTTTGGTAATTTAAAACAAGTCCTACTGACTATTCTAATCCAAAACACCAATCACACTTTCTAGTTCTATTTATTTGTTTATATATTGCTTTTCTTCCCCACCGTACTCCAAGCTCTAAAAGCTTATTCACCACTGTACAGCGAACACCCAGAACAATGCCTGTGTATCTTTGGCCTTTGTGGCAAGTTGATTGCATTAATGGCCCTCTTTCTTCCCGAAGTCTTGCAGGCTCCTCCCACTTTGGCTGTGGGTTCACTGTGTGGCTAAGGCCAATGAGATGTTTGCAAACATGACTGTTAGTAGAGGCTTGAAAAGCATATGAACAGTTCCGCTTGCCTTTCTGCACAATTGGTTCGGTCGTTTTTCAGTAGATAAGCTGTGTCCGACTCTTATGACTCCATGCAGTACAGCCTGCCAGGCTCCTGTGTCCATTGGATTATACCAGAAAGAATACTGGAGTCAATTGCCATTTTATTCAAGTGAAAGTGTTAGTTACTCTGTCATGTCTGACTCTTTGCAATCCCAGGGACTGTAACCCACCAGACTCCTCTGTCCATGGACTTCTCCAGGCAAGAATACTGGAGCGGGTAGCCATTCCCTTCTAGGCAATCTTCCTAATCCAGGAATCAAACCCACATCTCCTGCATTGCAGGTAGATTCTTTGGGTCCTGCCATTGCCATGAGAATATTCCTTGATATACTGCTGAAGAGATGTAAGAATTAGAAAAGAAAATCTGAGTCCACCCTAGCTGAGGCCATTCATAGCTAGCTGAACCTCAGATGTGCCATGGAGCCAGTCAAGATCAGCAGAGCCACCTGACCCATGGCTGACTGCAGACTCTTAAGCCACCTGAGGTCAAAAAACCAACCTATAGACTCATGAGCAACAATAATTACTTTGTTTTTTTAATAATTAACAATGCTTTTGAATAATACAGCATCACTGTGATAACATAACTGATCTAGCATTCAAATATTTGTTGGCTAGGTGAGTATTAGTGAATTTTAAACACTAGAGCAGGGCAGGAAATATGGCAGATTTCTTTGGGCTTAAAATGATAGGGATAGACAGAAGGGACAAAGTAGATGACTAAGTGGTTAATCCATTAGGGGATCATAAGTAGAAAAAAAGGTATGGGTGACACCTGCAAGATAATGATGACTCAAGAAAGCAGGTTTGTTTTCCAACAAAACTATGCAGTATGCAGCAGAGGCATGAGACCTGCCCCCAAACAATAAAATAACAGTGGAATGAGACCTGCTCAGTGAGGCCAAAATCATTCCTAGAACATACTGTTCTGTGCACACTAAAAACAAAAATAGAGGAAAACGTGACATCATGCTGAAACCTGAGACGACTTACCATATTTTGGTGTATGTTACCGCATTATGCACCTTTGCCCATTTTGAACATGACAAGCTGGACTATGACAGTCCAGTCTGACCATACAGGGACAAGGAAACTCTCCTGCTCAATGTGGAGGAGGAACTGATGACGGGAGTTTGATATCTATTCAAGAATGAGGAAGAAGGAGGTTTTCTTCCCCTCCCCACTTTTCCTTTGATTATAAAAATAAGGCCCACCTGGCTTTGCGGGCTGCGCTTCCTTGCCTGCCTATGTGTCTCTCACAAGCATCCTATACCAATAAATCTCTTCTTGCCTGTCACTTTGCCTCACACTGTCGCTGAATTATTTCTGCACTGAGACAAAGAACCTGAACATCGTTAAGTCCTGAGATGAGTTCTATGGTTTCAGAACTCAGGTGCATGCTTGCTAAGTCACTTCAGTCATGTCTGACTCTTTGTGACCCCATGGACTGTAGCCGCCAGGCTCCTCTGTCCATGGGATTCTCTAGGCAAGAATACTAAAGTGGGTTGCCATGTCCTCCTCCAGGGGATCTTACCCACCCAGGTATCAAACCCACATCTCTTACATCTCCTGCATTGGCAGGTGGGTTCTCTACCACTAACGCCACCTAATTAAAAAGACAATGGGCTTGAATCCCGCCCCATGGGTTCAAGTCCCATCCAAGGAGAAGCACAGTTTCAAAGGGACCTCCCTACAGCACATCCCCTATAGGGAGCTTTCTGTGGGTTCAGGTAGCTCAACTGCTCTTTCTGGTTATGTAGGAAGCCAGGTTTTGGTGGAAATCTTCCAGAATGGAGGTACCCAGAGCTAGAGAGAGGCCTATATTAGTTTTCTGTTGCTGCATGAGAAATTACCATACCCTGAGCAGTTTAAAACAATATCGGCGTATTGTCTCAATACCAATGTATTGAGAGGAGTCTGGGCCCAGAGTACCTGTGTCCTTTGGGCGGGATCTCGCCATCTGGAATCACGGTGTCTGCTAGGGCTGTGACCTCACCTGGGTCCTTGAGTCCTCTTCCAAGCTCAGTGAGGCCTCAGGGTAAGCAACTCCTTACAGGAAACTGAAAACAGGGCCTCAGCAGGAAGCCCCTTTTCCTCCTGTCACTTTAGCAAAGCTAATAATACACTGTAACTAACTTTTAAACCAGGTGTCCCCAGCTCTACTCATCCTGACCCAGGCACATCTTTCAAATCTCTTAATCACACAATTCCTTGCCTAACTTGTTGATTCTTTCCATAAATCACAGAAGTAGAAATGAAGGATAACTGATGGATGACCAGATCTCTTCCCTAGCTTCTGCTTTAGTGATCTCCCCAACAAACTGTGTGAACCAGGTAATGTTGAGAGGGGTCAACAAGCCACAGTGGGGGATGGCGGTGACTCTAACCCCCATCTCAGTCATTAACTGCGATGGCTTCTCTGTTTCCCTTTAGAATTTACATGGCCAAGCAGAATATTTAGAGGTAGTTTTTTGGGGACGCCGAGTTCACTGTCTTCCCAGATTGCCAGCATTCTGATTATAGGATGCTGGGGTCCAGCCCCAGCAGGGTCCAGGGGAACCCTCAGGGTGAACGGTGTCGGCAAATGAGTGAGAGACAGTGAGACAGAGCTCGGGGCTGAGTCTGGAGTTTATTTTTGCACGGCTCCTTTATACCCTTGACAACATCTTTGGGGGAAGTGCACATTGCTTACACACAGGTCATCTCAAAACATTACAGCAACTTGACCTTCAACAGAAACAGGATGTCACCCACAAACTTTTCCTTCACAAGAGTCTTTCTTATCATTTGGCCTTCAGGCCTGCTAACATTTTATGGCTTGCACCTGGTGTGACTTCAGCAACTTCAGTAGCCGACCCTGTTTTTCTTGTAATTAATCTATTTTCTTTCTAATAGGCATCATCTCTATGGGAACTAGATAGGATTACATTTTTACAGAACATAAATGCGAAGGACTGCAGAAACAGCAGATATGGCACAAAACAGGCTCTTAGTCTAAAAGTTAACCACCTGCAAGAAGTCGCCAGCTAATCTCTTTCTAAAGTATTTTCTATTAGGCACATTTGTGACTATTATTTGTGGAGCTTTTCTCACCCCGTGAAGGGGCCCATGCTTAATAGTTTCTTTTGTTAGCATACTATGCTTAGGATGTTTAGAACAATCATGAGCATTTTTTGCAATGAGAGCACACATTTATCAAACAAGCCAGAATGCCAGCAGAAGGGTTTGAATTGAAGCATTTCTTTCATCCCTGGCCCCTTCAAAGGGTACCAGCGTCCAGGAGATTTATTAATTAGGGTTTTAAGTTGGTCTTTATTCAGTGAAAGAGGAGCAGGAGAACTCTCAGCAGGCAACACAAGAATCCGCAGCAGGGCAAACAAGAACAACAGCAGAAAAGGGGGGAGGATACAGGGTGCGGTAGAGGTCGAGGCCAACCTGGTGGATCCCTTATATCCTGGACGGCCTTGCCTGTCAGGTTTTGTCCTCATGACCTCGTCATGGATAGGGTCCCGAAAGGCCTTGCCTGTCGTATTTTCTTCATGACCCCGTCATGGGCGGGATCTCCCATAATGGCTCCCGGCAATAGGAGCTTTTTTCTTTTGCCTTTTTGAAACTGTCTACTTCAGATTGGGACTTGAACCCAGCCAAAACCCTGCTTGGGACTCTAACCTATGTGACCAGGACTTGAACCTAGCTAAAACCCGCGGTCTTCCAGCTGAGATCACTGAAAGAAGCTCAGGTTCTTGATGCCACATCACAGAAAGAATTCAGTGAGAGACAAAGTGATAGGTAAGAAGTGGATTTATTCAGAGAGGAGCCTACTCCACAGATAGAGTGTGGGCCATCACAAGTGCAGCAGCCTTGAAATGTGGTGTAGTTAGCTTTTAATGGGCTGGGTAATGTCATAGGCTAATGAGTGGGAGGATTATTCCAACTCTTTTGGGGAAGGGGCAGGGATGTCCAGGGGTTTGGCCTTTGCCCAGCTTTTGGTCTTTGATGGTTGATCTTGAAACAGTCGTGGCACCTCTAGGTGTGTCATTTAGCTTGCTGATGGTGTTACAATAGCTTATACTGAGGACAAAAGTCATTAAGTTGACTTGTCTGCCATCTTGGACCCATTTGGTTCTAATCAATTTATGTTGTGCCCTCGGGCTATGTCATTCTTTCAAAGTTGTGCCCTGCCCCCTTCCCTCCTGTTTCAATTTGTGGATATGTAATTGATTTTGTCAGTGGTGAGCAGTGGGACTTGAATGATCAGATTCCTTCCATAATATTAGGGGCCAAATGCACAGTGAAAGGCAAACACATACAGTGAAAGGTCATCTGGGTCCAGATGGAGGAGGGGCCCTGGGGAGACACCCCCATCAATTCCCCAAGGAGTTTCAGAGGAAACGGCCAGAGAGGGTTACCTTTAGGGCCTGGGATGGGTGGCACTCTCTGAGCTGTGTGGCTGTGTTCAGGCCTGTTGCCTCAATGGCCTGAGAAAGCAGGGCCCCCATGGATCATGTTTTTGACCTTCAGCACTTGATATATCAAGGTACAGGTTAGGGCACCGTGAACGTCTGGGGAAGGAATGAGTCCCCAGGGGGCCATGTGGACTATTCAAAGCACCAAGTTCAACTTCAGTTGCTCAGTCATGTCCGACTCTTTGGGACCCCATGGACTACAGCATGCCAGGCTTCCCTGTCCATCACCAACTCCCGGGGTTTACTAAAACTCATGTCCATTGAGTCAGTGATGCCATTCAACCATCTCATCCTCTGTCATCCGCTTCTCTTGCCTTCAGTCTTTCCCAGCATCAGGGTCTTTTCCAACAAGTCAGTACTTTGCATCAGGTAGCCAAAATATCGGAGTTTCAGCTTCAACATCAGTCCTTTCAATGAATATTCAGGACTGATTTCCTTTAGGATTGACTGGTTGGATCTCCTTGCAGTCCAAGGGACTCTCAAGAGTCTTCTCCAACACCACAGTTCAAAAGCATCAATTCTTTGGCGCTCAGTTTTCTTTATACTCCAACTCTCACATCCATACATGACTACTAGACAAACCATAGCTTTGACTAGATGGATCTTTGTTGGCAAAGTAATGTCTCTGCTTTTTATTATGCTGTCTAGCTTGGTCATAACTTTTCTTCGAAGAAGCAAGCATCTTTTAATTTCATGTCTGCAGTCACCATCTGTAATGATTTTGGAGCCCAAAAAAATAGTCTGTCACTGTTTCCATTGTTTCCCTATCTCGTTGTCATGAAGTGATGAGACCAGATGCCATGATCTTAGTTTTCTGAATGTTGAGTTTTAAGCCAGCTTTTTCACTCTCCTCTTTCACTTTCATCAAGAGGCTCTTTAGTTCTTCTTCGCTTTCTGCCATAAGGGTGGTGTCATCTGCATATCTGAGGTTATTGATATTTCTCCCAGCAATCTTGATTCTAGCTTGTGTTTTATTCAGTCCAGCATTTCTCAAGATGTACTCTTCATATAAGTTAAATAAGCACGGTGACAATATACAGCCTTGATGTACTCCTTTCCTGATTTGGAACCAGTCTGTTGGTCCATGTCCAGTTTTAACTGTTGCTTCTTGACCTGCATACAGATTTTTCAGGAGGCAGGTCAGGTGGTCTGGTATTCCCATCTCTTTAAGAATTTTCCACAGTTTGTTGTGATCCACACAGTCAAAGACTTTGGCATAGTCAGTAAAGCAGAAGTAGAGGTTTTTCTGGAACTCTCTTGCTTTTTCAATGATCCAACGGATGTTGGCAATATGATCTCTGGTTCCTCTGGCTTTTCTAAATCCAGGTTGAACATCTGGAAGTTCACGGTTCATATACTGCTGAAGCCTGACTTGGAGAATTTTGAGCATTACTTTGCTAGCATGTGAGATGAGTGCAATTGTGCAGTAGTTTGAGCATTATTTGGCATTGCCTTTCTTTGGGATTGGAATGAAAACTGACATTTTCCAGTCCTGTGGCCACTGCTGAGTTTTCCAAATTTGCTGGCATATTGAGTGCAGCACTTTCACAGCATCATCTTTTAGGATTTGAAATAGCTCAACTGGAATTCTATCACCTCCACTAGCTTTGTTTGTAGTGATGCTTCCTAAGGCCTACTTGACTTCACATTCCAGGATGTCTGGCTGTAGGTGAGTGATCACACCATCATGATTATCTTGGTCATGAAGATCTTTTTTGTATAGTTCTTCTGTGTATTCTTGCCACTTCTTCTGAATATCGTCTGCTTCTGTTAGGTCCATACCGTTTCTGTCTTTATTGTGCCCATCTTTACATGAAATGTTCCCTTGGTATATCTAATTTTCTTGAACAGATCTCTAGTCTTTCCCATTCTATTGTTTTTCTCTGTTTCTTTCCACTGATCACTGAGGAAGGCTTTCTTATCTCTCCTTGCTGTTCTTTGGAACTCTGTATTCAGATGGGTATATCTTTCCTTTTCTCCTTTGCCTTTAGCTTTTCTTCTTTTCTCAGCTATTTGTAAGGCCTCCTCAGACAAGCATTTTGCCTTTTTGAATTTCTTTTTCTTGGGCATGGTCTTTATCCTTGTCTCCTGTACAATGTCATGAACCTCTGTCCATAGTTCTTCAGGCACTCTATCTAACAGATCTAATCCCTTGAATCTATTTATCACTTCCACTGTATAATCGTAAAGGATTTGATTAAGGTCTTACCTGAATGACCACTTAATCCTAAAGGAAATCAGTCCTGAATATTCATTGGAAGGACTGATGTTGAAGCTGAAACTCTAATACTTTGACCACCTGATGCGAAGAACTGATTCACTGGAAAAGATCCTTATGCTGGGAATGATTGAAGGCAGAAGGAGAAAGGGACGACAGAGGATGAGATGGTTGGATGGCATCACCGACTCAATGGACATGAGTTTGAGTAATCTCCGGGAGTTGGTGATGGACAGGGAGGCCTAGCGTGCTGTAGTCCATGGGGTCGTAAAGAGTCAGACACAACTGAGCGACTAAACCGAATTGAACTTACCTGAATTCTCTAGTGGTTTTCCCTACTTTCTTCAGTTTAATTCCAACTTTAAAAAGCACCAAAGACTTCCACTAAAGAGTCGATTTACACAAAGGTAACTCATGGGACCCCAGGCTAGACGTGGCCTTCAGGGTAGACATGGACCCTGGACATTAGTTTCAGTGATGACCTCCCTTCAGTGCTGCCCTCAGATAGATGTGACTTTACACGATGGCGTGGCATAGGGGCCAGGGGACCTTGGGTGCAACACGGAGGAGGGAGGCCCGGGTTTCAGCACTCCTCCCTGGTGGCTCAGATGGAAAAGAATCTACCTGCAGTGCAGGAAATGGTAACCCACTCCAATATTCTTGTCTGGAGAATTCCATGGACAGAGGAGCCTGGAGGGCTATAGTCCATGGGGTCGCAAAGAATCAGATGTGTCTGAGTGACTAACACTTTTACTTTCACTTGTAACAGAGGAGGACCCTAGGTGCCTTTCTGGGACACATCCCCCCTCCCCCCACCCCCCATACCATCTCCTGGAGCTCCTCTCAGAAGTCCCTAGTTAATTGTATCTGACGCATATTGTTTTATAATGTGGAAACCCTCATCAAATGGAAGAAGGTAACTATTTGGTGACCTTGAGCACATAGCCTCCAGGCCTACTGGAGCCTAAGGATTACTAATGTTCACCCTGCAATACCACCCAGTCACTTCAACATCAACCAATCAGAGAATTGTGCCAGAGCTGATCACACGCCCTGCAAGCCCCCCTCCCTCACCTGGCCCTTTGAAAATGCTTTCCTGAAACTCTGCAGAGAGTTCAGGCTTTCTTTTTTAGATTAGAAAGAATTAATTAATTATTGAACCCATGTCCTCTACATTGGCAGACAGATTCTTAACCACTGGCCCACCAGGGAAGTCCTGGAGTCCAGGTTTTATGAGTATAGGCTGTCCTAGACTAGTTGGACGGCGTTGCCATAAGCACTGCACTTTCCTTCACCACAGCCCGGCATCAGTAGATTGACTACTGCGCATGGGGGAACAGATGTTTGGTTCTTGAAGTTTTAGGGACTTAAGGATCTGCTGTTTCATACTATAGATTCTTTGCCATTACTTTGCCGACAAAGGTCCGTCTAGTCAAAGCTATGGGTTTTCCAGTAGTCATGTATGGATGTGAGAGCTGGACTATAAAGAGAGCTGACTGCCGAAGAATTGACACTTTTGAACTGTGGTGTCCTGAGAGTCCCTTGGACTGCAAGGAGGTCAAACCAGTCAATTCTAGAGAAAATCAGTCCTGAATATTCATTGGAAGGACTGATACTGAAGCTGAAACTCCAATACTTTGGCCACCTGATGCGAAGAACTGACTCTCTGGAAGCTGGGAAAGATTGAAGGCAGGAGAAGGGGATATCAGAGGATGAGATGGTTGGATGGCATCGCTGACTCGATGGACATGAGTTTGAGCAAGCTCCGGGAGTTGGTGATGGACAGGGAAGCCTGGCGTGCGGCAGCCCATGGGGTTGCAAAGAGTGGGACACAACTGAGTGATTGAACTAAACTGACCTGAAGGATATGCTTTTTGCAGATTAGCCACCTGGGGGCAACAGAAGTGCTGACCCAGCGTGGGAATGAACCTCCGGTCCTGCTGAATGGCTTGAAAAACTCCTGGGTGGCTCTGGGCCTGGCTTCCTTCCCCATAGTCCCTGGGAGGGTGTCAGCTCTCCAGGGAGGTCAGAACCAAGAACAGATGAGTCCTCCCTTGAAGCCCTGTGCTCAGTGCAGGAGCTGGAGCCTGCGGATGCAGGATGCTGCATGGCCACGAGGGGTCACTCCTCACCAGGTTCTCAAAGCAGAGATAGCTGGCCGGGCTTTACACCCTCACCTCCTCTCTCCCCCTCCTCTCTCCTCGAAGATCCCAGGGCTCCCAGGTCTGTCCCCCATTCTCAGTTCATCAGCCAGCACCGCACACCCATTGCAATGGTCGCGTGGGGTCAGAGAAGGAGTATTGAAGTAGAGTATTCAGATAAAATATAGGATGTGTAATTGAATTTGAATTTCAGACAAACAACGAATAATTTTTGAGTATAAATATGTTCTATACGATAGTATTGCTAAATCTGGTAACTTAGCATGGAGTCAGACCCATGCATTCAGATTCCATTGAGTGATAGGAGCAATTCTCTTCGTTTTTCTGAGCCTCGATTTCCTTTCCATAAAACGGCTAATGACACTTCCTGGGGTTATATGAATACTATCGTGTTCAGGTTAAGAGCTCAATAAACCTTAGCCTGCTTTCTTTTCATTCCTTAGAAGTTATTGATCCTTGACTTCAGAGATATTGTATCTTCAAGCTAAAAATTGACCATAAACAGGAGACTGCAAGAGGCAGGAGAGGCAAGGCTGCATGTCGAGGGGGAGAATGGAAACCATCTATCACCACCTTGTCCCCAACCCAGCACTTAGAGTCTACAGTAACACGGTATTGCTCTTCCAGTCTTTTTTTGGCCACACCCCATGGCAAGCAGGGTCTTAGTTTCTTTGAAGTGGGAACTAAATCACTGGCTCTTCCACTGTCTTTATCAACCAGAACTCAGCACCATAGGAAACTTGCCAAAGAAATATAAGTTACAAATAACTTCATTGTTCAATCCAGGAACTTCCTGAAAGGCTTGTTTACATTTAAATGCCCCGGTGAGGCCTTAGGTTATGCACTGAGAGTTTTGGTTTTCAAGATGGTGCAGGGAAGGCTACCAGCATCTTGTTAGTGGGTAGAGGCGGCAATTCTACAATGAACTAGACAAGCACAAAGAATTATTCAGCCCCAAATGTCAAAAGTGCCAAAGTTGAGAATCTCTGACTTAAATGAACATCAAAGTGTTCAACTCTTCAATAGTGTTAAACGAATTAGACCAGGCCTCAGAGCCACCCAGGAGTTCTTCAAGCCATTCAGCTGAACGAGAGGTTCATTCCTATGCTGGGTCAGCCACTCTGTTGCCCCCAGGTGGCAGATCTGCAAAAAGCAGATCCTTAAGTCCCTAAAACACCTGGAGTTCCCACTATGGTGAAAACAGCAAACAGTCTTAAAGTTAGTTTTGGTGATTATTCCAAGGAGCCAATGTCCAGGTGCCTTTCCTGCATCACTTGGCTGTAGGATCTGCTATCCACAGGTCCCTTCATTCCTGGGTGGGAGAGTGATTTCTGGATGGGGAGATAGCCCCAGGTCTCTGGGAACAGCCCCGGACCCTCAGAACGGGCACATCCTTTATCACAGCCTCTTTCCTATCCCTTGGGCCTGCCCATGTGTTCAGACCTTGCAGCCCCATCAAGATTCAGACTACAAAACAGGGAGACTTAAGTTGTATCTCTGATTTTCCAGCTAGCCTGTCGGGAGATCCCTGGTAGATCTCTCTGAGCCCATGCCCCCAGAGAAGGATCCCTGCACGGATGAGAAGATACAAACTGCAGGGCATTCTGAAGATTACAGAGGCAAGAAGTATCCCCAACCATTTGAAGAGGAAAAGTTAAAATTTTACATAACCTCCTGCTCCTTCTGCCTCTGTAACTCAGCTTGCTTCTTGCAAAATCTGGATCACATGGTCACGTAGTCTCAGAAAGTGGGTACTTACAATACAAGGAACTGGAGCTTATCTCACTCACCCTTGTCCTGCTCTGTGCAATTGCCCAGTCCCTGCAAACCTGCTTAATCATGCCTGTCTGTGTAAAGATCAGGCACCCCCCTCCCTATCTTGACTGCTGATCCCATGTGCACGAAACCCCTTAATTTAAACCAGCCTATTAGCAGCTAGTGTTGCTCACTATAGTTTGTCTATAAAAACTCTGTAACCCCTTTGTTCGGGGCTCAGAGTTTGAAGTGTTAACTCCTCTGGGCCCACCAGCTTAATAAGCTTGAGTTCTCCAGCTCTCCAAGTCTGGTATTTGGTTTCTTGATTACTGGTTTCTGCAACACATTCACCCAGTGAGTTCCAACTCTCTGGCCCAGCTCATTTAAAAATAATTGAAAAACAGAGAAAATGAAGGAAGCTGTAAAAAAGAGGAAGCACCTTGTTCTCAGCACCTGTTAACTTCTGGTGTCTTTCACTTATGCATGTAGCCTATGATCATGCACGTATAGCCTATATAGGAAGTTAAGATATAAGGTTATTTTTTCCACTTATAATGAGGATACTTCCTTGTGATATTAAAATCTCCTTGGAAAATGGAGTTTAAAGGCATCAAACTATTGCTCTAGGTAGATATAACCTAGTGTTTATTTAACGGAGTGACTGACTGGCTGATAATGACAAGGCTCTCCTGTAATTCTCCATTCTCCTTGTCCTTGTGTGACCTTGGCCTCCGTTTAGCACCTACAAGTCATATGATCCCATCCCTGTGAGACTTTGGTTTGATTCATATCACCCCCTCACAATGTCTTTTCCTTGTGCAGAGACTGTTGGATCGAATACCTGATGCTCAATTCTGGCTGGATGCTGAGGTCACCTGGGAAGCTTTGCCCTGCCTTCAGAGATCTGATGTAATTGGTCTGAGGGTGGGGCCTAGGCTCAGTACTTTTTAAAAAGTTCAGTGATATATAAGTTAAGAACCTCTGAATTAAACAGTTCTTCAGGTCCCTTCCAATTCTGATAATCTGTGAGCTTTGACTGGGTCAAGTAAATGAAGTAGAGATGTTATTATATTGCTCTGGGAAAACAGAGTATATAGTAATTATTTCCAGGAGTATTCAGTTAAACTCTTGGGTCTCAAAGGGAAAAAAATTATAAAGGGTCTTTCTCCACCTTCTGGAAATATCCTGGCTCCCATTATCCTCTCCCATTAATAGTCCTAAAAGGACTATGGACTATTCCATGCTTTATTCCCATTTCACAGATGAGAGTAGGAAAAGTGCTGAAGACAGTTAAGCATTTGACTATGGGCAGAATCTGTAGTAGACAGGCTAGTGTCGTAACAATTCTGTTCCGTAAATGTCTTCTGTGTAGACGAAATTTCTGGAAGATGGGGATGGGTGGGAAATATGCAAGTTTAAAAGGAGCGTTTGGCAGCTTTTGTATGAAGAAAGTTAATGCTGAGCTCATCAGGATTGGAAGCAGACAAAGGAGAGCAGAGGGAGAAAGAGAGGGAGAGACTGGAGACAGAGACGGAGGGAGGGAGCGTGACCGAGCCTGCCCCAACGCCGGGAGTCGTGTTCCTGCTGCAGACCATCAGGCCCACTGCCATACCCCTGATAGGGGTGAGGACAAGCTACTCCAAAAGATGGCACTTTAGCATACTAAATTGAAGGAATCTGAGAAACAGCAATTGTGGGAAGGATTCTTTGACCTTCCCCTGATGTATGTGTGCGCAATTGTGTCTCTCTTTGCAGCCCCATGGAGTATAGCCTGCCAGGCTCTTCTGTCTGTGGAATGTTCCAGGCAAGAATAGTGGAGTGGATTGCCATTCCTTACTCAGGGGATCTTCCCAACCCAGGGACTGAACCCATGTCCCTTGCATCTCCTGCTTTGGCAGGCAGATTCTTTACCACTAACGCTACCTGGGAACCTTTTGTCCCTGAAGCAGGTCACAAAACCCTCATGTGAAGAGGTGCCCTCCTCTGCGAGGAAAGGAGCAACCTCATTGCCAAAGATGGGGGTGGGGGTGGGGAATGACTGAGAGGAATCTGAACACTTTGCTAAGTTCCCCCCAGCTTAATACATTAGCTCATATCCTATCACAGATTTCCACGACTTCCCATGCCTCATGAAACCTAGCATCAAGGTGCTCTGGTTTGACTGCTTCTTTGGATCATTCATTCACTTATGAGGACTTCAGGGCCCGTGTATCGGGTAAAACTTACATTAAATGAATGTGTATATCTTTCTCGTGCTATCTGTCTCTTATTACAGAGCTCCAGAAGAGAACCTAGAAAAGCAGAAAGTAAGACATTTTTCCTCCCCTATGATGCCAACATGGTAACTTTGATGCTTGAAGGTTCTTCTTGTGTCTTTTACTGCAGAACCTCCTGAAAGGGGTCTCATGCTCCCACTGAGGTCTTTCAGAGCCTTAGACAGTCAGCTGAGACAGTAGCCAGGGCTAGGAGTCAGCGAGCGGAGAGCAAATGTAGGGGATGCAGCTGCTGAGAAGGCAGCCAGAGGGGAGCAGGCAGTGGCATGATGCCATGGGTGGGCGGGAGGGGCACCTCTGGAGAGAGAGACATTCTAGTGAAATAATAGCAAATGAGTTTTTCTAACTGCTCATTCTCTGATTCAGTTGTGAAATATTGCCTGGATGTACTTGAATCACCTTCAGGGGCTTGTAAGCCACCCCCAAAGAGATTAAAGTGATTTCCCCAGAGAATCCCATGACTTAATGACAGCTCAATAAGGAATGAAAGAGAAAACACTGCCATGTTGGGAAAAATAATTATTTCCTCCTGCTCATAGGCAGATACAAGGCACTGTAGAGGCAGAACAGCTAGGAATACAGTCTGTAGGAGAATGGAAAATTACCCTGGCCTTCTAGGCTGGGGCTTCGTCCTGATCCACTGAGTTTTTGAAAACATAAGAGAAGGGCTGGTTCCAAATCAGGAAAGGAGTACGTCAAGGCTGTATATTGTCGTCTGGCTTATTTAACCGATATGCACACTGCAGCAGGCCAGGCCTCCCTGTCCATCACCAGCTCCCAGAGTTTATCTGAGGTTATTGATATTTCTCCCGGCAATCTTGATTCCAGCTTGTGTTTCATCCAGATCAGCATTTCTAGGTTGCCGGGAGAAATATCAATAACCTCAAAGATGCAGAGGACACCACACTTATGACAGAAAGAAAAGAAGAACTAAAGAGCCTCTTGATGAAAGTGAAAGAGGAGAGTGAAAATGCTGGCTTAAAACTCAACATTCAGAAAACTAAGATCATGGCATCTGGGCCCACCACTTCATGGAATAAATAGGGAAACAATGAAAATGGTGACAGACTTTATTTCTGGGGGGCTCCAAAATCACTGCAGATGGTGGCTGCAACCATGAAATTAAAAGACACTTGCTCCTTGGAAGAAAAGTTATGATCAACCTAGACAGCATATTAAAAAGCAGAGACATTACTTTGCCAACAAAGGTCCATCTAGTCAAACTTTGGTTTTTCCAGTGGTCATGTGTGGATGTGAGAGTTGGACTATAAAGAAAGCTGAGGCCGAAGAATTGATGCTTTTGAACTGTGGTATTGGAGAAGACTCTTGAGAGTCCCTTGGACTGCAAGGAGATCCAACCCGTCCATCCTAAAGGAGATCAGTCCTGAGTGTTCATTGGAAGGACTGATGCTGAAGCTGAAATTCCAATACTATGGCCACCTGATGCGAAGAACTGACTCATTTGAAAAGACCCTGATGCTAGGAAAGATTGAAGGCAGGAGGAGAAGGGGACGACAGAGGATGAGATGGTTGGATGGCATCACCGACTCAGTGGACCTGAGTTTGAGTAAATTCCGGGAGTTGGTGATGGACAGGGAAGCCTGGCGTACCGCAGTCCATGGGGTCGCAAAGAGTCAGACGCAACTGAACGACTGAACTGAACTGAAGAGAAGGAGGAGGGGGCAGCACCTCCTGCCACTTGCTCCAGTTTCCAACTTGAGATGAAACACCAACTTCCCTTCTGCTTAAATTTTTGTTGTTGTTCAGTAGCTAAGTCATGTCTGACTCCTTGGGACCCATGGACTGCAGCGTGTCAGGCTTCCTTGTCCTTCATCTCCCAGAGTTTGCTCAAACTAATGTTCATTGAGTCAGTGATGCCATGCCACCATCTTTCTCTGTCACCCCCTTTTCCTCCTGCCCTCAATCTTTCACAGCATCAGGGTCTTTTCTAAAAGGACCCTAAAAATCTTTCTTGAACAACCCTGCGAGGAGAAGACTGAAATGAAGTACATCCTCTGGACTACGTGTTCTCTTTTCTTACATTTAAAACTTTAGTCTGGATTTCAAACTTTTAACTGAGATGGACTGAATAGTCTCACATTAATACTCAGATGCATTTTTAACATGCATCTTCCAAAAAGAGTGAGAGATATGCTTCCTGTTTCATAAAAGAAAGGAAATGAGTTACATGAGAAATACTTCCCCTATGGAAATAAAATGCTACTTGCTCATGGCAAAGATCATTTTTATGTCTTCTAAATAGCGGGGGATGCTCACTGAAACTAAACCCACAGACGTCTTGACAGCTTTATTTGTTCTATTTTGGGCCCCATTATTGAAGCAATCTCTGTTGGCAGACATTGTTCTACCAATACTTTTTTGAGCAGTTAAAATTTTCTTCTCTTTAATGCAACAGAACTGAGCACATCCCTCTCAGGATAGTCAGGAGTGGGGTGGGGGTGGATGGGCCAGAGGTGGGTATCGCATTCCTAATTGGATTTTGAGCTGATCCAAAATGTATAACAGATATACGAATGACTCTTCACTCACATTTGAAGCATAGTAGGTAGGTTTCTACAAAGGTTTGGGATCTGAAGGACACAGAAAACTTCTCAACAGCCCTACTACCCTTCCTTAATTCCACTGAGAACCTCTTCTTTGATTTAAGGACTTATTAAGTACTGGGGCTCATGGCAGATGATTTTAAGTTTTGTTTTGTTTTGGCCGCATGATGCAGCACGTGGGATCTTAAGTTCCCCGACCAGGGACTGATCCCACTCCCTTTGCAGTGGAAACCTGGAGTCTTAACCACTGGACCACAAGGGAAGTCCGTTGGCAGGTGATTCTGAGGAGTATTCAAAGAAGCAGGATGTTGCTCTGAACTGAACAGTATCAGAAAGTGGATGTAATTCTATCACTGGGAATCTTAATATTTCTTATCTAGAAGACATGGGAATGAAACGAGGCAAAAGCTATAATTGGTTAAAAAAAAAAGTAGCCGTCACTCGTATTAGACAAATAGCAGAGATGTTTGGTCGTTTTTGTGGTTTGGACAATGTTCCTGTTTAGCCTATGTTCAGGCATGATGATGAGGGGGTAGTCCATGATGTTGTCAGGGAAGGCAAGGTTTCCGCCTTCTCCCCATCTTGAGTTCTTGTGACTGGACAAATAATAAACCGAAGCAAGACAGATTAACAGGAGAAAAAGAAACACATTTAAATTCATGGACTGGAAGTTTCATAGAAATGGGACCTAAGAAGTGATCAAAGCAGGCAATTTTTATACTTTTTAGATAAAATAGTGAGGAATTGACAGGACAAAGAAAGTTGGGCCCTAGGTGCTTAATTAGTGAAAAATCTAAGCACAGTTTGGACTGGGAGTAGTGAGTTAAAGAAGCAATAACTTTTATTTATGTAAGGCTTTTCATCTCAAAATCTCTATCTCTGGTGATACGTGTGTCCTTCTACCTCCAGATGTCGGGAGTGCACCTGTCACAGGAGAGGTTTATTTCCTGCTTTCAGGGAGATAGAGAGGAGGGTCAGGGTGTCCCTCTTGCATTGGCTTTTTCGGCTCAGCAGTAAAGAATCCGCCTGCAATGCAGGAGACCTGGGTTCTGTCCCTGGGTTGGGAAGATCCCCTGGAGAAGGGAATGGCTACCCACTCCAGTGTTCTGGCCTGGAGAATCCCATGGACAGAAGAGCCTTGGTACAGTCCATGGGGTCTCAAAGTGTTGGACACAACAGAGTGATGAGTACTTTCACTTTTTTCTTTAGGTAACGTAATCAGTATGCCATTGAGGCACATGTTGGGGTGGCCTGCTCTGGGCCCCAACATTGTCATACTATGACTTAGCTCCAAGAGTGGTCTTGTTGGAGGTTGATGCTCAGTGGGGGGGGCCACGTTCAACAGCAGGACACCGCAGCCCAGCTCCAGGTATCCCGCCAACCTCTGGCTCCCAGGAGCTGCTTTTCTCTTGTTCACTGTTTTTGCCGTGACAGAACATCCTAGTGTTCAGGTCCATTTCTCAAGTTTGGACACCAAAGGGATGGGCCCTGAAATAGGTAAGTGCTGACAGAGGAGGAAGCCCATGCATTTAATCCACAGGAAGGTCTGAGAGAATTAGGGCAGGATGGAAATAGCCTGTGTGCCTCAAAAGGTCCCAGTCATGACATCCTGAACCATGCAGGACCCTGTGGGGCTCCTGGACACAAAAGCCTTCGTGTGTCCCCACTTTCTCTTTTGTAGGAAATAGTTTTCTTTCAGCCTCCTTCATCTTCCCTGAGTTCCAAAGGGCAGGTTCAAACAGTTGCTAGTGGGGAAGGGAGGGGATGCAGAGACAACGAAGGAACAGGGCAAGGTCCTGGTTCCCACGTCAAAGGATATACACGGCAGGGTCTTCCCTGGTAGTCCCGTGGCCAAGACTCCACACTCCCAATGCCAGGGGCCCAGGGTCATCCAGGAGCCAGGGTTCCATCCCCAACTTGCATGTTGCAATGAAAAGATCTGCATGCCCCAACTAAGACCTGGTGCAGCCAAATAAATACTAATAGAAATTACCCCCTCAAGGATATACACAATATTTTTGAGCTGCCTTGCACATACTGATGGAGAAGAAAATGGCAACCCACTCCAGTATTCTTGCCTGGAGAATCCCAGGGACAGAGGAGCCTGGTGGGCTGCCATCTTTAGGGTCACAGAGTCGAACACGACTGACGTGACTTAGCAGCAGCAGCAGTAGCAGATACTGAAAGCCCCACCAGGTGGAAGAAGTTAACAAGGACGTAGACCCCAGACCAGTCAGAACCAGTTAGGAGCTTGATGCTGCTGACACTCAATTACCTCACCACCAACCCATCAGAAGAATGTCCATGAACTGACCATGCCCTCTTCTTTGAACCATTACTAGAAAACTCCTCACTAGCCCCTTCATGTCAGGACACATACACCTTTGAGGGCATTAACCTGCTGTGGCCCCCCCTTTGTCTGGCAAAATAGTAAAGCTATTCTTCTATGAAAGTGAAAATGTTAGTCAATCAGTCATGTCCAACTCTTTGGGACCCCATGGATTGTAGCTCACCAGGCTCCACTGTTCATGGAGTTCTCCAGGCAAGAATATTGGAGTGGGTGGCCATTCCCTTGTCCAGGGCATCTTCCTGACCCAGGGATTGAACTCAGGTCTCCTGCATTGCAAGCAGATTCTTTACTGTCTGAGCCACTAGTGAAGCCTACTTCACCCAAAACTCTGAGACTCAATTTGGTACCAGTGTTCAGGGGCTGAATTTCAGCTACAATCCTAGTGTAACCATTGATGTACATGATTATGGCTTTGAATTATCAAGGAAATATTAAATGATACTCAATAACTTCCTTTAAAGAAGTCAGTGAAAAAGCAATCCATTTTCAAACTATGACTGCGAAAATTATTAAAATATTTAGAAAAAAGTATTCAGCATCAGAGTAGATACAGCCCCCAGCCTTTCCACTGGGAAAGGTAAGAACACCTCTGAGATCTCTGATAAATCAGAGACCCTGAGACTTCATTCTCCCACAACTCCTGGCCCTGTGGGGGAAGTAGATTCCCCTGTTGAGGAGAATCTGCTGGACCCAGATAGATCAAGTGCTTGCCCCTGACACATGCCAAGCTGATGGAGGAAGAATGGAACCAGTCTGAGGGGAGAGGCACAGCCCTTGCTTGCTGGCAGGTATGCGGGTAATCACTGTGCTTGGCCTTCAGTCTCAGGGACACAGTAGGCAACCCTCAGCCTGGCCTTTAACCAGCCAAATTGTACTGCTCACGGAACATATTTTCCATAAAGGTCAAAATTAGAAGAAACAGATAAGGTGAAATAGCAAATATCTGTATATTGAACTTCTAGGAGGGCCATGGCAATGTCATAAACTGACTATTAAGGGACTTAAAATCCTGAGAAATGTCCTTGAGAGGAAAATCAGTAGTTCAGCAGTTGTGGAATATTAGTGGGAGTGCGGAGAGAAGGGGAAAGACTGACATAAGTAAAGATAATATAAATAATAGCCAACACTTATCAGGGGTTTACTGTGTGCCAGGTACTGTTCTGTTTTCCACGTGTTATTGCTGTCCTACAAAAATCCCATAAAACAGGTGTGGCCATTTCCTTCATTTTACAGGAGAGGAAATGGAGTACTGGGATGTCACGTATCTTTCCCAAGTTGTGGGATGAACTGGAGCTAGGATTTGAGTCCGAGCAGTCCAGTCTCAGAGTCTTGTACTAGTCATCATTCTGTCCTAGAACCACCTCATAATAAATCACCAACAGTGGTGTGGATCCTGACCAGGCAGCCCCTGTCTGCCTATGGATTCCCCAGAGAAATGTGGAGTCTGCAGGTTAATTCTAAAATTTACATAAACAGGCAAAAGAACTAGAATAACCAAAATGACTTTAAAGGAGAGAAGAACACTGTTGGAGAACTCACACTACCTGATTTCTGTGTTTACCATAAGCTACAGTAGTCAAGACAGCATGGTAGGGGAGGAAGGTGAATCAGTAGAAAAGAACAGAGCCCAGAAATAGATCCACATATATTTGGTCAGTTGATCTTTGGCAAAGACAAAGGGATAATTCAATGGAGAAAGGCTTTTCTTTTTTTTTTCCCATTTATTTTTATTAGTTGGAGGCTAATTACTTTACAATATTGTAGTGGTTTTTGCCATGCATTGACATGAATCAACCATGGATTTACATGTGTTCCCCATCCCGATCCCCTCTCCCGCCTCCCTCTCCATCCCATCCCTCTGGGTCTTCCCAGTGCACCAGCCCTGAGCACTTGTCTCATGCATCCAACCTGGACTGGTGATCTGTTTCACCCTTGATAGTATACTTGTTTCAATGCTATTCTCTCAGAACATCCCACCAGAGAAAGGCTTTTCAAGAAATGATGTTAGAATAATTAAATATCCATATGAAAAAAAAGAATGTCAATCCATATTTCACACCTTTAAAAAAAAGAACTCTAAGAGAATTTAGACATAAATGTAAAACTTAAAATTGTGAAACTTTTAGGAGAAAGCATTATGGCTTTGGGTTAGGCTGAGATTTCTTAGATATGACACTAAAAGCATGACCTAGAAAATAAAAAATAATAGTGAGTTTCTTCAAACTTAAAAACTTCTGCCATTCAAAAGACACATTAAAAAGTGAAAAGATAAGCCACAGACTGGGAGAGAATATTTACAAAATGTATGTCTGATAAAGGCTCTGAATCCAGAATATATAAAGAACTCATAAAACTCAATAAAAAATAGTCAACTAAATGGGTAAAATATTTGAACAGACACTTCCCCCAAGATGATATATAGATTGCAAAAAAAAAGCACATAGAAAAATGCTCAAATTAATTAGTCATTAGGGAAATGCAAACTTAAACCACAGTGAGATCCATTACACATCTATTAGAACGGTTAAAATAAAAAACCCAGCAAACTCAAGTTCTGGTGAGGATGCAAAGCAACTGCAGTGCTTGTACACTGCTAGCAGGAATGCAAAAAATACAGTCTGTCTGAAAACAGTTTGGCAGGTTTTTGTTTTTTATTTTCTTTCAGTTTGGCAGTTTTGTACAGTTAAACACTTACCATTCAACCCAGAAAGCCCACTCATGGGTATTTACCTGAGACAACTGAAAATCTGTTTATAGCAGGTTTATTCATAATTCTCCCAAACTGGAAACAACCCAAAAGGCCCTCAAGTAGAGAATAGTTAAATAAAATATGGTGTATTTATACAACAAAATTTAACAATAAAAAAGAATGAACTATTGGTGTGCAGAACGGCATGTATGAATATCAGTTGCTTTATGTTAAGTGCAAGAAGACAGACTCAAGACTACATACTATATGTTTTCATTTATATGACATTTGGGAAAAGGTAAAAAGCTATGGTTTTTCCAGTAGTCATGTATGAATGTGAGAGTTGGACTATAAAGAAGGCTGAGCATCAAATAATTGATGCTTTTGAACTGTGGTGTTGGAGAAGACTCTTGAGAGTCCCTTGGACTGCAAGGAGATCCAACCAGTTCATCCTAAAGGAGATCAGTCCCAGGTGTTCATTGGAAGGACTGATGCTGAAGCTCTAGTACTTTGGCCACCTGATGCAAAGAACTGACTCATTAGAAAAGATTCTGATGCTGGGAAAGACTGAAGGCAGGAGGAGAAGGGGACGACAGAGGATGAGATGGTTGGAGAGCATCATCGACTCAATGGACATAAGATTGAGCAAGTGCTGGGAGATGGTTAAGGACAGGGAGGCCTGGCATGCTGCAGTCCATGGGGTTGCAAAGAGTCAGACATGACAGAGCATCTGAACAACAACAATAATTGAGACAGAAAACAGAGTAATCGTTGTAGGGACTGGGCCAGGGGAAAGGTTGACTACAAAGTGGACCCAGGGAACTTTTTGTGGCTGATAGAACTCTTCCATATCTTGATTGTGGTAGAAAACTGTAGTTGAAGCCTAGAATACTATGCACTAAAAGGGGTGAATTTTACTGTATGTAAATTATATCTTAATATTTTAAATGGAAAAAAAAGGAAGTTTGCAGAAACTTGTAAGGCACTGACCAGAATTGATTAATCCTACCAGGGATGTTTTTTTCCCCAAAATATGGCCAGTGTCCTTAGCAGCTCCATCAACTATTAATTTCCAGGGCAGAGAAACCTAAACTCAAGACCCTTTGCCAGCTGCTGATTGGTGGCTTGAAACCTAAGGGTGGCTGGATTCCCCCAAGGCTCTTGTCTGCATGGGGAAAGTACAAACGGCAGCAGAAAGCAAGCAGGAGTCCGGCTCCCAGGGTGAGTGGCCAGACCAGCTGACCCTCCTGTCTCCCAGCATTTGTCCACCCCCTCTTCTGGTTCCTTTGGGTGACTCCTTCCTTTTTTTCCATGTGAGCCTGGAGAGCTGTCAGTCATGATGACTTTGTACCCCATCTCACCTCTCACCTCAGGACAAACATGAGTCAGGGTGACAGAGCCAAGCAACTACCCCAGGCCACAGTGATTCATTCAGGGAAGGCACAAGACCCAGCAAGGCCAAACAGCATCTTCCTGGAGACCACTACACTGATGTTGGAGAGAGATTTTCTATCTTACTGAAGATGACAGAATTGGGACTATTTAGAGCCAAGGCTACTGGTGGTCATTACCTAGAGACAGTAATCAGTAGAGCCGAGACCTCGGGAGGGGCCCAGAACCTTGCTAACATGCTCTGAGCCTCTGGATCCCATCATGCATGGAGCAAGAACTGCCCCTAAACCTCGCAGTTACTGAACCATCAAGTCCCCTTTCCTCTTGACTGGTTTCTGTCTACTTGAGGGTCTTCACTGACACACAGCTAAATCCTGTCCAGTGGTCATGCACTGTTGAATGTTCTGTTAGTGTGAGTTCAGCCAACAGTAACGCACACCTGCTTCATGCTGGGTACTGGGGACTCTGGACCCGCAAAGACATGGTTTTGCCCTGGAGGAACTCACATTTTCCTGGAGGAGACAGATATGTCAGCAAATGGTAAGTGGTCAGAGACTCATTAGCTAATGTGAGGTGCTATTAAGAACCCAGAAACCCAGCACTCACCCTAGCCTAGGGCTTCAAACAAGGCTTCTTGGAAGTGACTCCTGAGCTGAGTCTTGAAGAATCACTCAGTGGAAAGAGAGGAGGGTGAGTATTCGGACAGAGACATGAGTAAAAATCTGGCAGGGTGAAGTACCATGATATGTGCAGAGAAACACAAACCTTTTTCCTAGAAGAGTTCAGTAAAACTTTCTGTGTTGATGGAAATGTTTTATCTCTATGTTGTCCATTATGTAGCCTTTAGCAATTAAGCACTTGAAATGTGGATAGTGCAACAAAGAAGCTAAATTTTTAATTTGACTTCATCTTAATCAAAATTTAAGCGAGCTGCAGGCAACCACTGAGTACCATCTTGGACAGCTCGGCAGCTCTGGTGAAGTGCAGGGCAGAAGCGGGAGGGACAGAGCAGGCTGGGAGAGCTCAGGGAAGGGCCACAGATGCCATTCGAATGGTGCTGGACTTTAACTTACAGGCGATGGGAAGTTTTTGGAGGGTTGCACACCGAGAAGTGACCAGGTCGTCTCATTGGACCAGGGGCTGGGACGGAGCAGAGGAAGACTGGAGTCAGAGCACTGCTGGAGCTCAAGGCAGGAGTCAGGACGGTCCAAGACACGACAAATACGAAGGGCTGGTGGGGAGGGAGCTGATTCCTGAGGCTTGAAGAGTAGAGATCAGCAGGGCCAAGTGGTCTCTTGTTTTGGAGTGTGAAGTTGTGTCTCTTTCTTGGAAAGGTTTACAAGAAAGATGGATTCTAGGGTGGGGGGACTCAGACCAGGTGCTGCTCCCAGGCAGAGGGACTGGAGGTTGGGAGAGGATCCGGAAGCAGCTGCTGGAACCCAAGGCCCCACTTCCTTGCAAGGCCGGCCGGCTCTGTCAAGGTCAAAGATGCAGGGGGAAGGAATATCTTGCTTGGCTGTTGTTTCTTATTAAATTGAAGGATTATAGCAGCCTTGAAAACTACTGAGTCAGATTGTAAATATTGACACCAACTTCCACAGTGCCAATTACAGGAGTGGGAATGCTCCCAAAAAGATAAAGAGGCAATTTAAAGAAAACACATGAATTATTTAGTAAAGTCAAAGTATCATTGAGAGTCAAAGATTCCCCCTGTCACTGGGCCTCCCCTGGGTCTAGTCGTTGGGTAACAGGCTTCCCTTAGCTTTAAGACAGGGCTATGGCCTGAATATCCAGGTGGGAATGGGGGTCCCCAAGTTTAGGCCTTTTTCACTATATAGTAATGACTGAGAAACTGAGCATGCACACACACGCAATAAAGAAATTATCCTCTATCTGAGATGGGTGGCCAAAGTTCCCTCCATCTCTGGTTTCTTACGATTTGGTCACTTACTCATCACATATTTATTGAATAGCTACTATGTGTCAAACCCTGTGATAGAAGCTGGGACTACTGAGACAACAGCCACAGATCTTGCCTTGAAGGAACTTTGTGGGAAGATTGTAATACAGTGGATAATATTCACTGAGACACAGTATGTATCAGGCACTCTGCTGGGTGCATTTTACATGGACTTAATTTTTCTAAAACCCTACAAGGCAAGAACTGTCATAATCTTCAACTTATGAATGAGGAAACAGAAGCACAGAGATCTGAGGTAACTTACCCAAATATCTAGGACCCATTCACTGAAAACATTTAACCTGAATCCTGGAATAGGCAAACTTTACATACATACATCTATATGTATATATATTTTTACTGAAGCATAATTGACTTACAAATTTAGTTTCAGGTATACGACATGGTGATTTGATATCTTGATACATTACAAATAATCACCACTGGAATAGTAACTTCTGTTGAGAGACTGAACATACAAATGGAAAATAGACAGATCCTCTATAAAAATAGGACCCTTTCCCATAATCTACAGCATTCTGTCCAGGAAACTAATCCATCATCTACAATACCCAGCTCAGGAAGCCAGCTTGTTATCTATAAGTCAGACTTGCAGGATGTCAGACCACCATCTGTCATAGCCACCAGCTCAGGAAGCCAAAAAATAACCCTGGTAACAACTGGTCTCAAGTAGCTAGGATTTGATTAATAACTGCCAGTGCTCCTAGTTTTTGTCCCTGCTTCCAACTTGGGAGCAACCAGAGGAAGCCAGAATGGGCCCCTAACCAGTCATCCAGGTCGCCGGCATCTAGCCTCTCATCTTCAGCTTCCCCAGGCCGGCAGCCTCCAGTTGGGGCACATTTGAAGCCTGCACTTTTGTAAAGCTTTCCCACTCCTCTGTCTGCCTTCGTGTCTCTGCCAACCACAAGTAATAGTGGCTAATTCTTGTTTATCGCCACACTGTAAAGGACCAGATAGAAAATATTTTTTGGCTCTTTGGGCCATTCAGTTGCTTACCAACTGCTCAGTCCTGCTGTGAAAGCACGAATCAACCATGGACCTTATGAACGGGCACAGCTGTGTTCTACTAACACCTTCTCCCTAAGAGCAACTTGTGAGCAGGACTCCAGTTGTGCCAGGGGGCTGATTCCAGAGGCTTTAAGAGGCTAGATCAGCAGGATCAAGGGGTCTCTTGGTTTGGAGGGTGGAATTGCCTCTTTTTCTTGGAAAGGTTTATAAGAAAGATGGATTCTTGGGTGGTGGGGCTTAGACAGGGTGCTGCTCCCAGGACTTAGTTTGCTAAACCTGGTTTAAAGCTATGCTGCTCCTTTAGTAAGAGTGTCACCACAAACTCCCATCTTCCAGAAAAGATACTGACACTTAACTTTTGTAGAGGAGGGTTTCCTTTCTAAAGCACTTTCCCATCTAAACTACATTCCAAGACCCGATTTTCAATGTGTGTGTATGGGGCAGGGGGGTCTTCCCACACCAACAAGCAATTCTTGGGACACCAGCTGTGTGTCCTACTATTCAACTCAGTCCTGATATTATCTACCTGGAGACGGCATCAGATCCCATAGGCTGAGGTTCAATCCCGCAAGACTGCTCCCTCGACTCTTCACCCCCACTCCCAGATTATCGCCTGTGCTTCTGACTGACTGGCTATAGCCTGGAGGGTCCAAAGACCCCTCCTTGGACTTCAATGTCAGTCACTAGTTCAAGTTGTTACCTGTACTTCTAACTGACTGGCTTATAAATCAGAGGTTCCCATGACCCTCTCCTTGATTTTCATTAATTTGCTAATGCAGACTTACAGAACTCAGAGACACATTTTACTTACTAGATTACTGGTGTATAATGAAAGACTATAGCTTAGGAACAGACTGATGGAAGATGTGTAGGGCAAGGTACAGGGAAAAGTTGTAGAGCTTCCGTGCCCTCTTTCCCCAAATCTCCACATGTTCACCCACCTGGAAGTCCTCCAAATCCCATAGAGTTGGGATTTTTATGGAGGTTTCATCACTTCAGAATGATCCATCAATAACTTCATTTTCAGCCTTTTTCCCTTTTCAAGAGGAAGTGAGGGCAGGGCTGAAAATTTCAAGTTTCTAATTCTGGTTTGGTCCTTCCAGCCAGGAGCCACGTGGGAGTCCACCCAGAGACTCCTCTTTAGAATACAATTCACTGCTATCCTCCAGGAAATTACAAGAGTTTCAGGAGCTCAGTGTCAAGAACCGGGAACAGAGACCAACAGATATTTTCTATTATTTCACACCATCTGGTAGTTAATTTGGTCCTGTCAGATTACAAGCTCTTTGAAGTAAAAAACTATGTTTTATTCATTTTTCTGTTCTCCCTACAGGGATTACCTGGTACCAGGCAGGGCGCACAGTAGGTTCTCAGTAAATATTTGTTAGAATAAATTGAGCCGAATTAAATAATCACAATGGTTTGGTAACACCGAGAGCTTAGAGGCTGTTATTTCCATTGTACAGAAGACAAAGCCGAGGCTTAGAGAAACAAGTGACTGTGTTTATCTAGAGGTTTTTGCAGAGCAAGAATCTGGACCCTGGTTTTGGGCCCTGCTGCCTTTCGGGCAGGACAGACTCCTCCCTTGCTGGGCTCATTCAAGAGCCCCGTGGAGGCCAGCTGCTGTTGATTTTCCTTTGTCTATCTGAATTCTGTGATTTTGTAATCTTCTGAACACTGAACAAGCCTTCCCCTGCCCCCTCCCACTGCAGTGAAGTGAAATCTCAGGGGAGTGAGTCGTTCTGTAAAAGCCAAGATGTTGAAGTGATGGGGTTTATCCCTTTAACCCTCAGACAGTTTTAAAAGGTTTATATAGAAATCTCCCTGACAGGCACTGCTCTCTTTTCTCCATCAGAAAGCCCTGAAGAGAATTTAGCTCTTTGTGCTAAAACATGGGGCATGATTACAGATACCAGTGGCTGGGCTGTGGGGCAACTCCAGATGCCCTCATGATATCAGGACAAGCGAAGTGGCAAATAACCTGCACTTCTTTGAGGTTATTATTGTTTTAAATAGATGTTTCTGTCTTCCCTGCAACAGTTCGGTTGTCATCTATCACTTAGGGAAATTGAAGGAAGGTTTCTGCAGGAAATAACATTCCTCTCTTATACTTTGCTCTCTTTTCTCCTATGGGCCTGTTAACCAAGCTCAGTTAAAACTCAGCAAAGTAATGTTATAGCCATGCTCTCCAGGAAACAAACTCACTCAGAAGGACAATGCAGATACTGGAGTGCAGTTTATTACACCGGCGGGCCCAAGGCAGAATCTCCTCTTAGCCAAGGACCCCGACCAGAATTTGTGAAAATCTTTTATATCCCATGTGTACGTGTCCAAACCCACAACCCCAATTTCCTTGAGACTTACATAAACAAAGGAAGGGTAAATACCCCATCATTCATGTGTTATGTGTTCAAACAGTTAATAATCAATAAACAGTTAATAAACCCGAAGTTACATTCCAAACAGTTAATAATCAATAAGCCCGTGATGACATCCCGATAGATACGGAAAAATTTATGACCTGTCCAGAGACGGGGGTATAATTACGGTATGTTTCCTCTTAGGCAATGAGTAACTTGGATGTGATCTTCAAGATTCCCCTGCCCAGAGGGGGTCTTATCCTTCCATTGTCATTCCCACAGGCGCTAAGCACAGAGTTCAGAGTCCACTGGAGAGGTGGCCGCACACGACCAGCACGGACAGGCCTGAGATGGAGTCCAGGCCCTATGAATTCCTTCTTCAGTAAGGACTTCCCTGGTGGTCCAGTGGCTAAGACTCCATGTTCTCAATGCAGGGGACCCAGGTCCAATCGCTGGTCAGGGAGCTAGATCCCCCATGTCACAACTAAGGGTTCACATGCTGCAACTAAGAGATCCTGCAGCGAGGATCAAAGATCCTGTGTGCCACAACTAAGATCTGGTGCAGCCAAATAAACAAATAAAAATAAATATAAAAAAAAAACAATACTCAGCAAGGAGAGAAAACTTTTCCTCTACTAGTTTAGGTCCAGTGATCAGGGGCTAACTGATAATAGACAGATCACTGGAGGGAAAATGCACAAATTTTATTCATATGCCTGTGGGAGCATTCAGATGAAATGGCTCACTGGCATCTAGAAATAGGAGTTTCTATATCAGCTTAACAGGGGAAAGGGAAGGGAAAAAACAGCTTCTATGGGAAGGACAAATGAGCCTCTGAGTGACTAGGCACACTACACCTCTTTCTCCTACAGACACGACACTCAGTTATGTCTCGACCCTACAGATTATAGCCTGCTGGGCTCCACTGTCCATGGGATTTTCCAGGCAAAACAAAAATACTGCCATTTCCTCCTTCAGGAGATCTTCCTGACCCAGGGATTGAACCCATGTCTCCTGCAGTGCCGGCAGATTCTTTACCACCGGGCCACTGGAAAAGCCCAGGAGAGAGAGGAGTAGACCAGACCAGAAATTATCAGTTCCAGACCCAGGCTGATCGAGACCTTCTGCTTCTAGTGCTCTTACCTGTTCCACTTGTCCCACAAGCCTTCCACTTTCTCCATCTGCTCCCCTCCTGGCTTCAATTCCCTTCCCTCCCAGCTTAACTCCTGGTGTATCAGTAGTTGTCAGTGCCTCCCACTCTTATTATTTTTCCCATCCATGACACATCTTTTAAACACCCCACAATTTGTACCCACTCCCTGCCCCTCCACTAGTTTACCAAGCAATGCTGGAGAAATCCTATCCTTGGGGCGATCAGATTCAAGACTATCAGGCTCAGCTGGGACCATGGCATGGTCTGACAGTCCTTCTACCTATTTCTCAGCAGCTCTTCCTTCCACTGTCCATCTTTTCTTGTCTTAATGTCCTCCATGCTGACCACAGCCAACTGGGCTCTAAGTGTCCCTCCTTTCTCATCTTCTTAAATAACTTGTTTGTTATTCCTTCTCTTGTATATATTTGACTACTTCCTCTTTGTTCATCTCTTCCTATAAAACTTATTTTATGTTCATTCTTTCTTCACAGTTCACAAACCAGGCATCTAGTACATGCTCAATAAATCCCTTTATAAAACTAAATTTATTCAAGTATAATTTACAAATAAAGTGGACATATTAAGTATATAGCTCATTGAGGGATCTCCCTGGTTGGTCCAGTGGCTAAGACTCCCAATGAAGGGGCCTGGGTTTGATCCTTGGTCAGGGAACTAGATCCCACAAGTTGCAACTAAAGTTTCTGTATGCCAAAACTAAAGATCTTGCATGTCACAAGGAAGATCAAAGATTCCACGTGCTGCAACTAAGACCTGGTGCAGCCAAATAAATAAATATAAAAGATAAGATATATAGTTCGTTGAGTTTTGTCAAATGCATAATCCCATGCCATAACCACCTTAATAGAAATTTCCCATCAACTAGAAAGTTATTCCCTGCCCCTTTGTGGTCAACTATGACTGGCTCTTCCAGGTAATCACCCATTTGATTTCAATCATTTGGCTTAGTTTTACCTCTTCTGGAATTTCATAGAAATGGAATCATGCTATCTGTACTCTTTTGTCTCTAACTTCTTTTACTTAGCATAATGTTTCTGAGACTTATCCATATTGTTCCTTGAATTAACATTTTGTTCCTCTTTAATGTTGAGTAGTATTCCATTTTATGGATATACTACAATGTTGTAAATCTATTTACCTGTTGGAGGGTAGCTGGTTGTTTCCAGATTTCGGCTAGTAGGAATAAGGTGGCCATGAGCAACTGGACATAGGTCTGAATAAAAAGTTTCATTTATCTTGGGTAAATCTCTAGGAGTAGAAATGCTAGATCATAGAGTAGGTATATGTTTAACCTTAAAAGAAACTTCCAAGCTGTTTACCAAAGTGGTTTTACCATTTTACCTTCCCATGAGCAGTTATGAGAATTTTAATTGCTTTAACGTCTTTGCTAACAATTACTACTGTCTTTTAAGTTTTAGTCATTCTAGTGACTGTGAAATGGTATCTGTCATTTGGTTTCGATTTGCATTTCTTTAATGACTAATGATGCAATATACATTTTCATGTGCTTATTGGCCATTTGTATATCTTTCTTTGTGAAGTGTCCAAGTCTTTTCACTATTTTTTATTGTGCCTTTTAATTGGTGTATGCATTTAATGGTGTTTTGAAATTGATGTGTGAGTTTTTATATAATATGTATACAAACTCTTTGCAGCATATGAGTTACAAATATAGAGTGGGATCTAGACATCCTAGCCAGTGACTTGCCTGTTCATTTTCTTAATGGTGTCTTTTGATGAACAGAAGTTTGACATTTTGATGGAGTCCAATTTCTCAGTCTTTATGGTTCCTGCTTTCTGAGTCCAGTCTAAGAAATATTTGCTTAGCTCAAGCTCATGAAGATTTTCTTCAATGCTTTCTTCTAGAAGCTTTGTTTCTTAACCTTTTCTGTTTAGGATCATAAACAATCCCACATGTTTTACCCAGTTTTTTCAGTACAGTGTGTTGAAAAAGTTTTGTTTCCCTATTGAATTTCTTTGGATCCTTTGTCAAAAAACCAGTTAACTACTCCCCATCTTGATGTCTAATTCTACTTGGTTCTTTTTTATAGTTTCCATTTCTCTGCTAAGATTATCCATTTGTTTGTTTATTGTGTTTGTCTCTTCCATTCCATTCTTGAATATATTCATAATAGCTGTTTTAAAGTTCTTGACTGCTGTGCTTGCTATCAATTTATTGCCTCCCAGAGCTAAGTCCACCTTTCATGATCTGCTCTTGATAATGGATCAGACCCTTTAATCCCTATTGTTGCAATTACAATGCTAATTTTTGCCAGTAGAGGAAGCTGGGGGGACTTTGCAGCAGAAAGTTTTATCCTGATTCCAGTGCTCCTGTTTTTGTTCGTTTGCTCTTATTGTATGTCTTAACCACTGGACTGCAAGGAAGTCCTTAGGGAACTGCATTTTACTTTGGGCTTTATTTCCAGCACCTGGCCCTGTCCTTGGCATGTGTGAAAGTAATGAACTGGATTTCACTCCACAGGGTGGCTCCTAGGAAGACTGTGCCAAAGACCCTTCCCCAAGGGGGTCACCAGCAAATAAGGCTCTCCCTCACCTTTAATCTTTGCCTCTTCCTGGTGCAACTGGCAGGTTAACCTCTTCAGAGGCAGCCGAGACATCCCTCTTATCTCCTGCATCCTCCAAGTCAGCATGGAAATGAGGTCTCAGGAGACCCTCCTCCCAGGGGCCACAGCCCCGATGTGTGGCGCTCAGTCGGCTCTTCCCCGAGTCTCTCCCTTAGGGAACCTCCCTAGGAACCATGCAGGGTCCTCTCAGGCATTGTGGCCTCTCAGGCATCGTGTCCTGCTTCTGCCAGCATCACTTGCAGGAGGAGAAGGCAGTTCATTTTCTCCCTGAATTCCCGTCCCTGGGAAGCATTTACTGAAACCTTCCAGGCTTTTCTCAGCATGAACACTTTACACTTCTGCAGTTAACTAGACTGTCAGAGTCAGGGAAAGGAGTTGTCAGTGCCACACTGCTGCATGCTGCCAAGGAGTTCGGGTGGGAGGTGGAGGGATAGGATGGGGTTTCTCATCTCTTCCAACCCAAGCAGAAATTAGGTCCCTCACCTGAGCATGCCACCGTTCCCCCCAGGCCAGCAGCATTCCTGCTCACTGGTCCACCTTCGGGTGCCCTAAAAGGTCATCCTGGATTTCTGCTTTGTCATTTTAGTTCACGTCTCTGCTTCTGTCCCAGTCATTCACTATGAGGACCCCACCTCTGAGACGCCCCCCCCATGTCCAGCCCCCACAATTTACAAAAGGGGAAATAGGACCAAGGAGGAAAGGATCACGGCTCAAGGTCATAGCCTGCAGGTCTGGTGGGAACACACTTAGGAATCCTGACTCATAACTGGGGACTTTGTCCCATCCACTGACCTCAGCCAGAAAGAAATGGTCTCCCTGCCACTGCTGAGGGCTTATGCCAAGGGTCCTTCCCTGGGACCCCGATGATGTGACTGGCTAACACATAAACCTTCCTGTACTCCAGGTTTCATTTGAAGTGCTGCACATACATTCATTTAAAAAAATCAACTCTTCTTGGTGGTCCAGTGGCAAAGGCTCTGCACTCCCAATGCAGGGAGCCTGGGTTAAATCCCTGGTTGGGGGAACTAGATCCCACATGCCACAGCTAAAGATTTTTTTCATGCCGCAATGAAGATGGAAGATCCTGTGTGCCACAAGACCCACAGCAGCCAAATAAGTAATTAAAATAAAATAAACATCAAAAAATTTTGAAAAATCAGCACCCTATGAAATATATTTTCTATTTTATAGATGAAGAAACAGGACTAGAGAGGTTAAGTAATCTGTCCAAGGTCACACGGTGACAGAGATGAGATTCAAAGCCAGGCAATGTGACTCCAAAATCCATGTTTTTAACTTCAGCGTCATTCTTCCTCTCAGAATAACAAACTATTGTTGGGTGAAGACAGCCCAGACAGTATTTTCTTAGTCAGGCTCAGACATGACTGTCCTAGAAAGGTGAAAACTTCGATAGGAATCTTCCTCCCCAAAGAGGCAAACAGCACAGCGCTCTGAACCGACACTAAAAACAGCTCTCAACTCAAAGCACCCGGTGCATGTGTCACAGTATGAGACATAACAGCATTTGACGGAAGACTTCCAGACAGACAATGGTCTTTTTGGGCCCATTACTTTGCATTTGCATCAGATTGGATCACCTCCCATCTCGGGGCTCCCCAAGACTTTGAACACTTTTTCAGTAATCCTTACAGAAAGACACCTTCTTCTGAGAAATGCAGTATGGTTACACAGTGCAATGGATCTCTTGGGAAACACCAGAATTATATGTGAAGAGATTATTAAATGACTCAAGGGCTACTTTGAAGCATTTTGCTATGACTAGATAGTAAAACTCCTAGAACTAGTTCTTATCTCTGTAACAGAGTGTTCCTTTAGTGCAATGAGAACACATAAAACCCACAATTCATGCAGGACACATCCTGAAGTTCTTAAAAGAGAAGGAACCTGAAGATGTCTTCTGTGTCGTGAGAGTAGCAGTGATCAATCTTTATTCAAGAGACTCTTAGCATTTTGTCTTTGGACAGGCCTCTTTGACCGCTGGTATGGGCAAGCTTTGCCAGGGATGGCAGTGATTTCATATCTCTATGAAGGCAAAGTGAAGAAGCTGCAGAAAATACTTTCCAAGGGGCTTTTTGGTTTTTGATAACTATTACCCTCCTGGAGTGATGCTTTGCTGCTTCAATCCTGTAAGACTTTAACCCATGAGATTGGACACATATTTAGACTTCAACCTGCCTAATGCAAGGCTCCAGCCACTTGGAAGAAGCTGACCAGAGACCCCTCAACTTTTGCCCTATTTATGCAAGTTGCAGAGTGCTACTCTTCAATATTACAGAAAGATACACAGTGGATTGATGATGAATCCACCAACATACCTGGAATTACTCTGAAATATAGTCATGAGGATAATGTGAATTTGCTGGGAATTCCCTGATGGTTCAGTGGTTAGGATTCTGTGCTTTCACTGCAGAGGGCCCAAGTTCAATCCCTGGTCAAGGAACTAAGATCCTGCAAGTGGCACAGTGTGGGGAAACAAAAAGAAGCCAAATTTGCCAAAACCAGCAGAAACGTTTAAATAATGGAAAGAGTATTCTTGTGATAACCTATAACGGAAAAGAATCTGAAACACATACACATATATATATAGCTGAATACTCTGCTGTACACCTCTAACTAACACAACATTGTAAATCAACTATACGTCAGTTAAAAAAAAAAAAAGGAATGGAAAAAGTGAATAATAAAATGCCTTGCTATTCTCCAAAAATAGGAACCTTCAATTAGGAGTCATTAAAACAAATACTTGCATATTTTAAAAAAAGATTTATGTGCAATACTTCATTTAATCCTCATCACAGCTCTGTGAAGAAGAACATACTCTTTTTTTAAAATTTATTTTAATTGGAGGCTAATTACTTTACAATATTGTGGTGGTTTCTGCCATACATTCACATGAATCAGCCATGGGTGCGCATGTGTCCCCCATCCTGACCCTCCCTCCCACCTCCCTCCCCATCCCATCCCTCAGGGTCATCCCAGTGCACCAGCCCTGAGCACCTTGTCTCATGCATCAAACCTGGACTGGAGATCTGTTTCACATATGATAATATACAGAACATATTCTTATTGAATCTATTTAGTAAGCCTCTCTGAGGCTTTGAGAAGCTGGGTAAACTGATGAAGGTCACTCAGCTGATGGAGTTAGCAATGAAGGGGACTGGAATATGCCATCAAAAACACACCACTTTCACATAAGGATCACTTTGTGCTGAAGACAATTACAAAACAGCAAATGCCAAAAAAAAAAAAAAAAAAAAGCCATTTGCCATTCCCCACCTGGCTGAGAGCAAGATATTAATTTTCATTTGTAAAGGTGTCTCCCTCCTCAATGCCAGGAAAGAGAAAGATAACTCTTGGACTCACCAGAGACAACGCTAGACTCTTAGCAGGACAGGGATGGCATTAAGAGGAATCTATGAAACAAACCTTAGTAAACCTTACCATCATCTGCTATTAGCTTCCTCCCATATATTTACCTTCCCACAGTTTGCCACCCTGAAAAGCCTAACCTCCTTTTCTTTTGTCTAATCCCTTCTCTGCAAATTTATTGTTCTTTATTAAGATGCTATATAAGGGGCTTCTCTTGTGGTCCAGTGGTTAAGAATCTGCCAGCCAGTGCAGGGGACACGGGTTTGATCTCTGGTCCAGGAAGATCCCACATGTCATGGAGCAACTCAGCCTGTGCATCATAACTATGGAGCCCAAGGGCCCTGGAGCCCAAGATCAACAAGAGAAGCCACTGAAATGAGAAGCCCGGGCATGGCAATGAAGAGTAGCCCCCTCTTGCCACAACTAGAGAAATCCTGTGCACAGCAACGATGACCCAGGACAGACAAAAATAAACAAATGAATCTTAAAAAAAAGGATGATATATAAGCTCCAAGTTCTTTTTTCTTTTTTTTGGCTGCCCTTCTTGGCTTATAGGATCTTAACCTGAGCCCAGCTGTGAATGTGCTGAGCCCTAATCACTGGATCACCAGGGAATTCCCAAACTCAAATTTCTAACCATCCCTTTGAATTAGTCATCATTGAGTTTCTCCCATGAATATGCCTACTGCATGTATTAATCAACTCTGTTTTTCTCTTGTTAAATTTTCTTTTGTCAGTTTGATTTCCAGGGCTCTAGCTACAGAACCTAGGAAGATAGAGAAAAAGTTGTTTTCCTCTCCTACAGGACTTAACCCAGGTCCTCCCTTATACTTTATACAAATCATCTCTTGATTACTTATAATAGCTAATACAAGTGTCATGTGACTAGTTGCTGGCACGCAGCAAATTCGAGTTTTGCTTTTTAGAAATTTCTGAAATTATTTTTGCTCGAATATTTTTTTTATTCCAGTTGGTTGAATCCGTGAATGTGGAACCCACAAATACAGAGGGCCAATTGTCTGTAATAGGCCCCTTTCTTTTCTCCTGAGCAAAAGAAATAATAATGATAATATAACAAGAAAACTGTAGGTCCATAAATGGGCATTGAGAATGGCTGTTGGGTCCTTTCCTTTGCTGCTACAGGAAACTACCAGAGGGGAAAAACACCAGTCTGTTTCTGGGAATTTTGATGGCTTTATGGTTTCTGGACATACCGAGACCTAGGCAGTGGCCACAACAGTTTCTCAGGTAAGAGGAGGCAGAAGGGAGTTGCTACAGAAAATGGAATGATCCTGGACTAATAATGTCTAAGTGATCATGCTAGTTGTACCCCATATGTCTTACACTTTCGACAGCAGCAGATCTGTCCACAGCTCCACTTTTCAAAGCAGTGGAACATATGCCAGGCCTGAGAAACTCACCTGCCAGATCCTGTTAGGATCCTGCCCAAACACTCCAGAATTCAATGACTTTGCTCTTTGTACCCAGGGAGTGCTTCAGAGAGACTAAGATTCTCTGAAGTGGGTATATTACTAAAACTAGATGATGACTATGACATCATAATTTCCTTTCTACTTTTATCTAAAATTATACCTGGGTCCTGCTGGGGAAGAAAATGGGCTACAAAAGGCAGTCAAAAAACATTTTCACAATAACCAATCTTCTAAAGGCACATATGTTTACAGGAATTTTGTAATTCCTGTAAAAATTCTAATTATTTTGATCATTTCACTACAGAGCAGCTGGGATTTGCTGCAACAACCTACAAGTCCAGAGGAAGCAACAAGGAACAAAGGAAGCCACCGACACAGAATGGATGCTCCCTGCTCCCAATCTCAAAGTAGGGGACTGTTCCCAGACACTCAGAACTCATTTCCTGGCTCACCGTGGAGGCTTTCAGCATGCAGGAACCTACAGGTGGATCACCCTGAAGACATGAAGGCGTGGGAGTGATATTCGGCAAGAGGACAGAAGCTGGAGTCCAAAAGAGGCTGCAAACAGGAATGAGAATTTTTACTAAGCCAGGAAAATGGAAGGGAGGAAGGCTGGAAAATGAACCACGAAAGGGACCTAATACCCTAAGGAGTTCTCAATGCTGCCCTGGGGTGGAGTCTCCTGCCTGCCTTTCCTGCTTCCTCTCTCATTACTGAATTTTAAGGTCTAATGACTAAATGATTTATAATCCTGTCCCACACCAAGATGAGCCTTGTTTCCCTGTGTTTTGCTCACGCAGTTGCCACCCCCGCAATGCCTTCCTTTTCCCACATCTCTTTAGCTGACTGATGCCCACCTACTCCACAAGACACAACATAGGTGGTCCTTCTTCCAGGAAATCTTCCTGTCCCAAGCCCATCTTTTGTCTCTCCACAGTATTACCCAAACACAGATCACTCACTAAATTGCCCACCTTGGATTACAGTTGTCTGTCAGTGGTCATACCTATGGATAGATGAGTGCTCAAGCAGACCTAAGTGTCCTTATCTTTGTATCCCAGGGCCTGGCCCATATTAGGCACTAAATAGAAGCTGGGTGCATTAACACTGATAGGCAGAAAAGGAATGATATGGACAAAAACAAGGTGGCAGCAACTACTTTCTCAGATGAAATGGAGCAGGGTTAGAAGAAGTCACAATTCTGGACCAGGGTGAGAAGGTCAGGTCTGGTGCACCTGCTGTGGTTGCTTTTCTAAACAAAAGCTACAAGGTCACCAAACCTGGTGACTCAGTAGTAAAGAATCCACCTGCCAATGCAGGAGGCACAGGAGACAAGGGTTCGATCCCTGGGTTGGGAAGATCCCCTGGAGGAGGAAATGCCTGCCCACTCCAGTATTGCCAGGAGAATCCCATGGACAAAGGAGCCTGGTGGGCTACAGTCCATAGGGTCACAGAGAGTTGGACCCCACTGAATGACGGAGCAAGCACATGCACCGAACAATAACAATGTAATAAAAGCCCCTTTCTCTTCTTATATCCTCAAGAAAACAGAGCTGGAAAGGGCCTTCATGTTGATCTCACTCAGGCTGTATCATTCAGGAAGTGTGGAAGGGAGGGCCCTGAGGGGTTGAGGGATTTGCCCTGGTCCCACAGGAAGCCAGTGATGTCAGGGATGAAATATTCTCTTTTTCTTGTACCCATCTTAGGTTCATTGTTTGTGGTCTTGCAAATTAGACTGACAAAAGATAGATTCACAAGAGGAAATGAGCAGTTTATTAACACATCACTTGAGAGAAACCACAATGATGAGTAACTAAAAGTGTGATTAGAACTGGGCTTGTAAAAAAAAAAAAAGAACTGGGCTTGTGTTGCATCATAACCAAGAAATAATAAATTTATAGAGATGTGACAGAGAAAAAAGACTTTTTGAGTGTCTAGGCATAGAAAATTTGAGGAAGGTAGATATATGAGGGAACTAATAGAAGACAAGGGCTTGTTGGTAAAGTTTATTCTGTCAGTTCCTCTGGTGCCACCTCTGGGATGGTAAAGGTCTAGAGTTATCCCCCAGGGCTAACTTCTGTTCTTCTGAGTAGAGTTGGGAGGGGCACATCTCTACAACTTCACGTCCTGCTTTTAGGCAAATAGGGGGAGGGCAGAGCTTTTCTAGTATCTGGTTCTTCTTAAATGCCATGAGTTCAAACAATCTTTATGCCAAAGCAGCATATTTCGGGGTGGCATACTCTGATGCCCATCAGCAGCAACACTGGGACTAAACTCTAAGTCTCCTGATTCCCCAGTCCTGTACGGTGCTCCTACATCATTTCTTCCAGGGACCATGAATAGAGTAACTACTACCTGGGGACAAGAGCCATCTATCCCATGAATGAGCACCAGAAGAAAGAAGCTGCAATTTAAAAGCAAACTCCTGTCAAGAGAGGTGGGAGGGATGACGGCTGGGAGCTGCTGTCTCTCTGGAATTGGGTGGGAAGGCAGAGTGTAGGTCAGCTCTGTCCAGCAGAAATGTGATAGAAGCCACAGGTAGATTTTAAATTTTTCTGGTGGACACTTTTTTAAAAAGTAAAAGGAAGCATGGGAATTTAATAGCATTTTAAACTCAATGTATCTGAAATATTTCACTATGTCATCAACATAAAAAAATATTATGGAGGTATTTCACATGCTTTTTTTCCCCCCTCAGTAAGTCTTTCAAGTTTGATGTGCATTTTACACGTAGAGCACAACTGATTTTGGACTAGCCATATTTCAAGAGCTCAGTACGTGGTGAGTGGCTGCCATATTAGACGGTGTAGAAATAATGGTAGGCTATTCACTGTCCTATTCAGTAATAACAGCACCACTGGCCTGACATAGTGTCTGAAATTCCACCACGAACCGCTCTTACGGATAGAAGCCGTATCTTCAGAAGGATCCAGATAACTGCACATGTGTCCTCCAGGAGGGATAAAACATTGATCCAGGAGACTACATCATTAGCACCACCCACTTGGACACATAAAGTCTTGAAGGCAAAGGACGGGCTGCTAAGACTTTTTACTCCCTAGCTTTGGTTATCTAAGAAGGACAAGAGCCTTACATGAAACGCTTTACTTTTAAATTCCATAAGCCTAATTGACTGCTTTGAAAGTTCCATGCTTCTAAGGTTCAGTAAAAAAATTTTCTTCTGCCCTCTTAAGGACCTCAGTAAAGCAGTCTTGAACTTTTAGACTGGACTTCTGCAGAATTAGGGCTTCCCTGGTGGCTCAGAGGGTAAAGTGTCTGCCTACAATTCGTGAGACCTGGAGTTTGATCCCTGGGTTGGGAAGATCCCCTGGAGAAGGAAATAGCAACCCACTCCAGCACTCTTGCCTGGAAAAATCCCATGGATGGGGAAGCCTGGTAGGTTACAGTCCATAGGGTTACAAAGAGTCAGACATGACTGAGCGACTTCACTTTCTTTCTTTCTGCAGAATTACAATACCGCAAATCCCACCTTTCTTTCTGGACCCTTTTTCCCTCTAACTCCCCAAGTCTTACCCCATCCCAGCCTCTGGGATCCCATTCCTCTAGGATATTGCCAGTAAATCCCTTCCCACACAATTCCGGAGCAATAGTCCAAGCCAGTAGGAGCTGCCTGAGAAGGATAAGCTGGGTTTGGAGCTCTCAAATCAAGATGAAGATTAGAAAGCTGCTTCTTGAAAACACTCAGCTGTTAAAAGCAGAACTAATTTTCTCATTACTCTCTCTTTATCCCAAGAAGAAGGTTATCAAAGTTATGAGAAGGTACATTGTTTTCAAGGGTTGTATTATAGTTATTTTCATATTGAATGAGTGGAAAATGCCTCTTGTAAACAATTTTTCTTGAATTACCACTTATGTTAAAGAAAAAAAAAGATTATCCAGAGCCAGCAGTTCCAAAGTTTGGAGATGGACCAACAAAATTTTAAAATAAACGAAAAAGAAATAGATAACCTTTAGGGGACCAAAGCTCTGTTAGGAAAAATGTTCTAACGCTTGGAAATAGGGATTATTGCTATCTTTCCTTTTAGGGTAATGCTGGGCTAATGTAGGATATGTCAGTTTTGTATCTAAGTTAGCAAACTTCTGTAAATATTCTTTCTTTTTTGCCTCTACAGAGACCTTACCCTCTCCAACACTCTAGAAACTAGCATTACTATCTTGCTGGTTACCTCATAAAGAGTTAAAGTTTGACACAAGCTCATTTTTTTATTTGCACGAGACTCATTAACTTTTTGAAAATGATACTTCCTCAGTAAAGTTGGCAAATTTCATGTCAAGTAAAATGTAAAAAGAAAATGTATACCGTTTACTATATTCATAAAAGTGAAAATATTTAATACCAAAAGGTAGGAAAACTATAATGGAGGTTGAGGAACAATATTTAAATGGGCATAATCAAGGTGCTTGGCTCCTTTGAGGGGGACTAACGAATGCAAACCACCCTCACCGTTTTTTTTTTTTTTTTTACCATGCTGTACACCATGTGGGATCTTAGTTCCCTTGGAAGCGAGGAATCCTAACCACTGGACCGCCAGGAAATTCCCTCTAAAAAACACTTCTTTAAAAAGAAAAACAACAACAAAACTTTCTTTTTATTAACAGCCTTCCTCAGGTAAAACTGCCATGCAATCATCTACATCTATTTAAAGTGTTCAAATTGATAAATTTCTTATGTATCCCTATCTGAAGCTCTCATCAAGCCTACCCAGAAAGCTCAGAAGGCTAAATGGGTCTTATCTCCCAAACTGTCAATCCCAGGTTTGATCAGTGGTGGAGGAAAGGTCTCAAAAGTGTTTGCCTCAATAGCTATTTGAGTTTAATAGTAAAATACCGGTTAATGCTAACAATGCTTCGTCAGACCTTCAGAAGGAAAGGGGAATGTTTTATGGATGGTTTTTCAGGGTGTGTGGGGGGCAGTTTTAAGTTATTAGTTTTAATATTGGAACTTTTTAATAGAAACAACTTGACAAAAAATTTGTCATGCAATTTTGTGACCCATCAAAACAAAGTTTAATGAGAGGACAAAAAAACAGAACAGGACACACTATCTTAAAATATGGCACTTTGGCATACTAGATATTTTAAGCTGAAAGAGTTGGAGAAAACAGCATAAGCACCCTTCTGCCCTGAAACAGATCTTAAACCCTCAGGTGAGGGGTGTGCTCCCTGTGCCACAGGAAAGAAGCATCCTCATCTCCAAGAACAAAGGGCTGCTGAGAAGAATCCTGACACTTAGGGCCTGCCAAGCTTCCTCAGTTATTATATTTAGTCCATGTACGATACGGGACCGATCATATTCCTCCATGACTGTCTACTCTTCAACAAACCTAGCATAAAAATACTCAGCTAGAACTGTTTCTTCAGGTCTTCATTTCTTTATGAAGGCTTCCATATCACTTAAAACATATATTACATAAATTTGTATGCTGTTCTCCTCTGTCAGCTAAAATTTTAGACCCTGTCTGGGCGCCCTGAGAGGGTTGAGCATAATTTTTTCCTCCCCAAGGCCATCCTCATAATCAAGATAATGAACAACTTTCCTTGTATCAATAATAGACCCTCCACAAGAGAGTAGTCATTTATTTGGGAAGGAACCACCTAGAAGGCAGATGCTGAGGGACCTGAGTGGGGAAGATGATGCAGGAATGGATGGGACACAAGTCAGATAAATCTAAATACTCATTCTCTAGTGAGTGCCTACTGTTTACCAGGCTCTGAGCAAAATCTAGGGAGGTTGAGTGGCCCTGGGTGCCCAGAATACAGGCTCATGGCTCAGGACTTCATCAGCAGGTGGCCAGCCCTTGAGCTCTCTCCTCCTTTCAAAGTCTAAGAGAGTCAGATGTGGGGTAACGGGGACCTTTTGGATATCAGTGGTGCTGGAGGCAGAAAGCCTCTCCTGGAATCACCCCTTTTCCAATAAAAGGCCATTTTAATCTCAGAAACAAGAAGGAGACCGTATGCTTGTCGGGGAAAGCTATCCACAGGGACAGCTTCTTCACTCTTGAGCGAGTGTGTTCTAATAAAAATAGAAACGGTGGTTATTGCACACATTAATATCCCTTACAGACTCTCTTTGATTTCAAGGCTGAGCCTTGGCTGCTCTGCCCCAGAGGCCACGGGGCCGGCGTGGACATGAACGTTTGGTAGAGCCAGCTGTGCGGGGGGCAAGTCTGGGAAGGAGTCTGGAGGATGCCAGGGTCCTGCAGGGCAAGACAGAGAGCCCACTGGGCTTTCCTGAAAATGATGGGGGAGGAACGGTAGCGGGAGGGGGCAAAATGAGGGATGATCTCCATGGAAACTGAGCAATGCCTAATAACTTGCTGGCTTGGCATTACCTTCCTTTTGAGAGATTAAGTGAAGAGGAAAGTGTTGCAGTTTCTCAAGCACACAAGTTGTGTTTGGTGAGAAGGACTACCAGTACCCAGCCTAAATTCTAGATATACCCCAAATGAGCAGGGTGACCTGTGAGTAAAGATAATGGGGTGAGAGCCCAGGGGCTGGGTGAATGGAGGTGGGAGGGGAGTGGTGGGCATCTTGGGGGCCATGGGTAGCCCTATAGTAACTAGGCAGTGTGAGAGGAAGTGGGCAGTGCTGGAGGCTGGAATTACAGGGAATCCAAGTGTGTGTGTGTGTGTGTGTGTGTGTGTGTGTGTGTGTGTGTAGTCATCCACCTGTATCGGTGGTAGATTGGTAAATGTTTTTCTCCTGTTAATCTCTCTTGTGCTGATTTTACTATTAGCCCAGCCAAAGGAACTCCTCCTCTCTGATGGTTCCTAACTTCCCTATTCTGGGCCCCATGGATGTTCCTGGCTGTATGTTTATTCTAGTCTAGTCCCATGATGCTTGAGAGATTGACAGTTTTCACTTCACAGAAAACCACCATGCTCTAACTATTCAGAGAGGGTTTCTGTCTCCTAAAGTTCAAACATATCTTATATGCTTTGTTCATCTAGAACAGCTACCTGGTATTTATGACAGCTTCTCTAACTGCCCCAAACTCACAGACCTAAGGTAACTGTTTGGGGTGGCAGGCATGCCAGATTCTGTTCCATGATAGATTTTGATCACTCCAAGACTGTTTGGAGCCTTGACTGCTTCTGAATCAACACTTGGAATTCTGAGCAAGATGGAGAGAGAGAAAGAATAACAGATAGAGGCAATGTCTGAAGACAAAAGGGAGGCTTCTATGTTGAGACTGTTTAAAATTGTTTTGCAATTTCAAGAGATGTTGAACTCAAGACTGTGCTAAATGGAGACTGTCCCTCATAGGTCCAATTTCAGCCTCTTTTGAAACAAACAGGATCTTTTCTATGAGTGTGAGGTGCAAATACAATTATGTCTCTTTGATTTTTCAAATTAGTCTTTCCAGCTTTTACTTGCCCTTATTACTGGAAAGTCCATTATCTTCCTCTAGAGGCTTCTCCATCTCAAGTTATTACAAATGCGAGTTGGTGTTGCTGTTGAAGGCAGGCCTGCCCAGACCAACAGAGAACTAAGCCTGCCCACTGCCTCAGGCCCACACTTCTGCCAGCCTCCTCAGGGCAGCAGGCCTGGCCTCCCAGGTAAGACTGTCTCCACTACAGAATCCCTGTAAGGAACCTCTTCATGGTTCCCAGCATGGGTCACTGCACTGGCGTGGCTGGGTCCAGAGGGCCTTCCAGCCTCAGCCTCTCTGGGCCCTGGTGAACCTCACAGAGGCCATGCAGTTCTCAGTCTGTGACTGTGGTCTACAGTCACAACAGACAATAGGGGTTAGGTTACTACCACCTTCCCTACCAAAACTGCCTTGGAACTCCTTATGCAAGTTATCTCCCATTTCTCTGCATAGAAAAGATGAGAAGAGCCAATCAAGAGTGGCAGGGGAAAAAAAAAAAGGTGCCAGAGAGGCCCAGAAGCTTCATATGTACATAACAAAGGGAGTCAATGAAGCAACTTCTCAGAACAGTTCCTAGGTGGCTTTGCTGACCCTATGCAGAGAAGAGGTTGTAATTTTCCTAAAATAATTTTTTAGGGGCTTCCCAGGCAGTTCAGTGGTTAAGACTCTGCATTTCCACTGCGGGGGTGAGGGGTGGGGGGGCGGGGAGGGGCGGGGGCTGGTTAGATCTCCAGTCAGGGAACTAAGATCTACATGCCAGGTGGTGTAGTTAAAAAAAATTTTTTTTTCTAAAATAATGTTTTGCAAAATTTTAAAAACTTATTTTTAAATAGTTTTATGCATAGTCATAAATAATATGGAGTGATCCCATGGGATATCCATGTGTACTTTATCCAGTTTCCACCAGTGGTAAAATCTCACCAAGTTATGGTACAATATCACAACCAGGACACTGATACAGTCAAGAAGCAGAATAGGGACTTCCCTGGTGGTCCAGCAGTTTAAAATCCACCGTGTCATGCAGGGGATGCTGGTTCAATTCCTGGTCAGGGAATTAAGATTCCACATGCCACGGAGCAACCTAGCCTGCTCACCACAGCTAAAGAGTCCCTGTGTCGCAACCAAAGCAGTCAAATAAATACATTTTTTAAAGATGCAGAATATTTCTATCCATCACTACAAATATCTTACTTGTTGCCCTTCAATAGCCACACCCAAACCCATCCACACCCTTGTCTTCTGGTAACCAATAATCTCTGTCTATATCATTTTGTCATTTTGAATGTCATCTGAAGTATTATAGTATATAGCTTTTGGGGATTGGCGTTTTTCAATCAGCATCATTCCCTGGAGATATGTCCAAGTTGTTGGGTATCTTAATAGCCTCTTCCTTTTATCACAGAATATTAGTCCATGGAGATGAGTCCTGGGTGTTCATTAGAAGGACTGATGTTGAAGCTGAAACTCCAGTAGTTCAGCCACCTGCCGTGAAGAGCTGACTCATTTGAAAAGACCCTGATGCTGGGAAAGATTGAGGGCAGGAGAAGGGGACGACAGAGGATAAGATGGTTGGATGGCATCACTGACCCAATGGATATGAGTTTGGGTGAACTCCGGGAGTTGGTGATGGACAGGGAAGCCTGGAGTGCTGTGGTACATGGGGTCACAAAGAGTCATACATGACTGAGCGACTGAACTGAACTGAACTGATGGATATACCAGTTTGTTTAACCATTCACATCTTAAAGGTTATCTGAGTTGCTTTTGGCTACTACAAATAAAGCTGTTATAAAAGTTTGTACAAGTTTTAGCATGAATATAAGTTTTCATTTCTTTGAAATAAAGTACAAACACTGCCTTGAATGGTAGTTGCATACTTAATTCTGTAAGAAACGGCCAAACTGTTTTCCCAGAGTGCTGGTGCCATCTTGTACTCCCACCAGCGATGTTGTGTCAGTTCTTTGCTTTTGCCTCTTTCTTGCTAGCATTTGGTGTTATCACTATTTTTCATTCTAGCCATTCAGAGGGGTGAGCAGTGCTGTTTCATTGTGGTCTTAGTTTGCATTTCCCTAAAAGCTAATACTGTTGAACTTCTTTTCATGTACTCATTTACCATCTGTCTGCTCTCTTTGGTGAAATGTCTCTATATCTTTTGCTCATTTTCTTTTAAATTTTATTTATTCATTTTGGCTGCTCTGAGTCTTCATTGCAGCATGTGAGATCTAGTTCCCCGACCAGGGATTGAACCAGTGCCCCTGGCAGTGGGAGCTTGGAGTCTTACCCACTGGACCCCCAGGGAAGTCCCATTGCTCTTTTTCTAGTTGGATTGTGTAGTTTTCTTTTTTTATAACTGAATTTCAAGAGTTCTTTAATATATTCTAGATACTATCCCTTTGTTGGACATGCGACATATTTTCTCTTTGTAACTTGTCTTTTTAACAGGTTTTTCTGCTAAACAAATTTTTCACAGAGAACTTTTAAGTTTTAATGAGGTCCAATTTATCAATTTTTCCTTTATGGATCATGCTTTTAGTGTTATGTCTAAAAACTCTTTGTCTGGCCCTAGATCCAAGTTCTATGGTTTTACTTTGATATTGAATCCCATGACACATTTTGAATTAAAAACTTGTCTCCCAAATCCTAGTGTTTCATCACTGAGCTGGAAGTCCCTCCCACTTTCTGGATTCAGTCACTTACTTCTTTGTTCAAGAAATAAAAGCTGTTACTACAGCACTTGCTCTTCTTTCCCAACACAGGCAGCATCTCTGGTAGCAAATGATGTGACTATGAATGCCTCTAGTACTTTTGGGGTTGACCTAAAGATCTAATAAGTGCATACACCCATTCGGGGCTAAGGCTGGTGGAATGGGGCCTCCCAGAGTCCTGACCCTCACAGTCCAGATTTTGCAGAATGAAACCACCTCATTTCTCAAGTTCCCTCTTCTAGGTCCCTGTGTGTATGTTCCTGAGCCAAGCAGAGCAATGCAAACAAGCCAAGTGCCTGGGATCTACTCTACAAACACTAAGCTAATGAATGGGAAGGAAGCGTTGTGGGAGGAGAACCAGGAAGGGGTTTTTCTGGGCTCCTGGCACCCATGTCACCCCCAACAGCCCCTGAAAATTTTATTCCAGATTCCCTATGCTATAGACTGAATTACAGCCTCCCTAAAATTTATACTCTGAAGCCCTAACCCCCAACAGGACTACACTTGGAGAAAGGGTCTTTAGGAGGTAATTAAATGAGGTTGGGGCCCTAGCCTGATAGAATTGATGGTTTTATTTATTTATTTATTTTCATTTATTTTTATTAGTTGGAGGCTAATTACTTTACAATATTGTAGTGGGTTTTGTTATACATTGACATGAATCAGCCATTTATAAGAAGAGGAAGAAGAGCTCTCTTCTCAGCCACATACTACAGGAAGGCTATGTGAGGCTAAGCAAGAAGGCACCTGTCTGTAAGCAAGGAAGAGAGTTCACGCCAGAAACAGAACTGGCTGGCGCCTGGATCTGGGACTTGCAGCCTCCAGAACTGTAAGAAAACACATTTCTGTCATTTGAGCTGCCCAGTCTGTGGTATATTGTAACGGCAGCCCAAGCTTTGGTTCAGAGAAGTGGGGTGCTGCTGTAACAAGTACTAATATCTATGAGAGTTCATTTGATTATTTTCTCTACTTTTGAAATACTTTGAAATATAAATTTTGTAATTAAAATGTTAAATAAAACAAAAGTTAGATTATGTGATTTCTGTACTCAAATTTCTCATAAGTACTAGCAAGGTTCAGAACAGGCTACCCCCAAATACAGCAAGTTGGTATATGAAATATGTTAAGCTGAAGGAATCTGAGAAAATGGCAGAAGTAGGACGTTAACTCTGACCTTCCCCCACCCCTCTCTCCTGAAGCAGCTCATAAGACCTTCAGGTGAGGTGACCTCCCTGTACCAGAGGAAAGAACAGCTTATTGCTAAGACAGAGGATCACCCAGGGACCCCTAATGAACAAGCTCCCACAAGATCAGGTATTTATTTTTCATCGCTGTTTCCCACAGCTAGATCAGAGCCTAGCAGCAACAGAACAAGTGCAGTAAACCTGCCTGAATGAATGGATGAATGGAAGTGTGTAGCGTGGCCACACTAGCATACGGAGCCAGTGGGGTTGGGGTTCTGGGAGAGGTTTGCAGCCTCAGGGTCATGTAAGACCCAGAACCGATCCCCTCCATGCTGGTTGTGCCTGCGTTTGTGGCCCAGCCTCCCGGTTCCCTTCCAGGGAGTTCCCTGGGATCTCCTGGGTCATCTTCTCATATCCCGCAGGGTGCCCCAGGTCACAGATCTTGTTAAAGGAAATTCATTCTTCAAGTGAAAGGGGTCAGATTCTTGATTCTTTGCTTCCCAAGAGGCTCCTGCAATGATGTTGCTATAATGATTGTGGTGAACTATAGGCACTTGAAAACCAGAAAAGGCAGGGAGAAGCTTTCTCTGAACTCCCCTTATCTACATAAATATAGATCATCCAGAAGGAACTCAATTGTCACAAATCCCCTCCCAAGGAATTTCATCAAGCATCATAGGAGAGGAAACTAGCAGTTAACAACAACACACAGACAAACTTCATCACAAACTATCTTGTGGTGGTAGTGGTTTAGTCACTCAGTCATGTCCGACTTTTTGTGACACCATGGACTGTATCTGCCAGGCTTCTCCATCCATGGGATTTCCCAGGCAGCCATTTCCTTCTCTAGGGCATCTTCCCGACCCAGGAATCACACTCAGGCCTTCTGCATTGCAGGCAATCTTCTGCGTTGTAGGTCATCTTCTGCATTGCATGAGGTATACATGTTCATACACTTCTATTTGTTTCTCTCTGGTTAATCTGTCTTTTCTTTCAAGAATCTCAACCAAGAACTCTGATGGGTAGAGGGAAAATTTTTCTTTCTTCTCCAACAGTGGCATCTTCAGGATCTTTCATGATCAAGCTGAGACTGGCACAGGGCCTGGAGTGGTAGGAATGGGGATGGGTGGCCCAGAGGAAGCAGAGGACACCCCCCAGCCATCCAGGAGCCCCCACTTCAGTGGAAAGGTGCTGTCTCCACACTAAAGAAGTTCCTGGCCAGACCCAGGAGTCACAAGTCCGCCTCTTCTTAGGAGAAGGTGGAGGTGCAGGGGATTCAAAAGGCAAAGAACATCACATATAATGAACAATGCAGTAATGGCTACTACCCTAGCCTGAGTGCTTACTATATGTCAGAGACATGAAATGCTCGTTGTGAATTTTCTGTTTGATTTTCATAACAGTGGTGTTTTTCAGATAAGGAAATGAGGCTCCGAGAGGTTAAGTAATGCGCCCAAGGTCACAAAGTAAGACAGAGAGACAGACTGGACACCCAAGCACCCCCAGTTCCTCTCACCAAAGGAGGAAACCTTGAGATGCCTGCTTTGCTCCTCTTCCTAAGAAAACAACCCTTTGGGGAGACTGAAGGTGTGAAGACTATTGTGAGGAGTGTTGTAAATCAGTGCTAGGATTTCCCACATCTTCTCAGATTTAATTAGTCATAAAATTAGCTTCCTCAAGAAACCCAGGTTCCTCCCCTCACCCTCCACTGCATATACACCTACATTTCTCATGATCAGCATCACTGGGCATATGAAGAACTCGGCTGGGATTTCTAGCAAGGCAATGCCCCAGGTCAGGACTCACCCAATGCACTGCAGATGGTTGGGGGATCTTAGGACACCCCGACTGAGGGCCTGAAACACCTGCTCAAGGAGCTGCGGTCCAAGAGGCATCTCTTGGACTTGATGATGGTTCTCAAGCTAGGCCCTGGGCAAGAGTCGGTGTGAGAACAGGGGCTGAGGATGTTACTGGGCTGTTGATAATATCACAAGAAGCCAAAGCTTAAAAGTCTGAGATGAGACTGTAAGGCTAACTGAAGCCCCGGTTTCTTCATTTTCAGCGGGAATTACATCATCTGTGTAACACTGTTGTTCATCTTATACTCTCCAGAAGCTTGGACAGGAGGCTAGGCTGATTTATGGGTAATCAAAATTTGATTTTTAGAAAAAAATCCAATTTGCCTTCTTGAGGCATCCTTGGTGGAAGAAAGGAACTGCATTCATCACAGGAACCCACAGACGCCAGGGTGGAGGGCAGGGCCTCTTGTTTCTCCTTCCTCCTTTCCTCTCAGCCTGCCTCCCACTGTCTCCACAGTGAACAGAACCAGCACTCGGGCGCCCTTGGCCAGGATCCAAGGCACCTCAAGTGACCTTGACCAAAAAGCTCTCTCTCTCTCTTCCCAGTGCCATACCGGCCCAGAGCCAAGATGGAATCCACGTTGAAAATAAGAACACTTTTTGTTTTGCACGCCTGGGTGTAGAAAATCCTCAGCAGCTGGCCTCGGGAGCCTGGGCGTCTCGGTAATCAAGGATGTCCTCTGGGCTCTGGGCCTGGGTGTTCCAATGGCATGTGGTCCTGCATCTCAGATGACTGACATCAGGGTGGCTTCTGGAAGGCAGAGGGCCCCTCCAGGCAGCTCTGCCACACAGCCAGCCCGGCTGAGCTGCCAGGGGTCTCCTGCTTGGGCCTGGCTCCTTTGGCGCAGAGTAAAAGGGTGAGCGTCTGGGAGGTGACTCCGAGAAAGATGGAGCTATTCTGCGAGTGAGAGCCTGGGAGGCCAGGCCTGGGCGGATGCTGAGCGAGGAGACGGGCTTCCTGCCCTGGCCAGCTCACTCTGTCTGGTCTGAGAGTTGGTCTTTGGGGATGAAACTAACATATTTAGAGAAACAGATGGTTGGGACCGAGGAAGGTTAGGACTCAGCTCTGCTTGCCTGACTGGCTGTGTGGGGAGACGGAGTGGCATTTAATCACATCTAAGGGTACATAGAGGCTCAGCTTTCCAACACTGAAGCCAGGATTATTCCCTATGAATAAGGAAAGGGGCTTTATTTTATTTTATTGCATTGGCTCATTTTTTAAAAATTAATTTAAAAAACCTTATATTTTGTATGCTTGATTAACAATGTTGTGATAGTTGCAGGTGAATAGCTAAGGGAGTCAGCCATACATATACCTGTATCCACTCTCCCCCAAGTTCCCTTCCCATCCAGACTGCCACGTAACATTGAGCAGAGTTCCCTGTGCTATACAGTAGGACCTTGTCGGTTATCCATTTTAAATATAGCAGTGTGTACATGTCCACCCCAAACTGTTTCACTATCAGGGAAGAGGGTCTAAACTGCAACATGATACGTTTAAGTTAAACATGGGAGGAGGCCCTGGGAGAAGGGGGTAACCTTTCTCCAGGGGCCATTAAACACAGTGTGGATTCTCTGGGCTTAAAGCACCAGCCATGGGGTGATCCGAGCCTTCTGCACTAACTCCCTCTGTAGTGTCACCCTCAAGCCAGGCTCACTATCCTGCCTCAGACTAGAGTGCTCGCCATTTTGGTCTCTGATTCCCTAAGCCCTATTCATCTGGAAGCTATTAATAATTGTATGTATCCCTTCTTCCAAGAAGCTGTTTGACAGCAAATGCTGTTGGTTGCCCGTCAAATGGGTTTAGATTAAGTTCACTGAGAACATTACCACCAACAAAATAATGATAGTGTAGTAGTGTTAGTCATTCAGTCGTGTCTGACTCTTTGTGATCCCATGGACTGTAGCCTGCCAGGTTCCTCTGTCCATGGGATTCTCCAGGCAAGAATACTGGAGTAGGTTGCCATTTCCTCCAGGGGATCTTCCCAACCTCAGGATTGAATTGGGTCTCCTGCATTGCAGGCAGATTCTTTACCATCTGAGCCACCAGGGAAAACAAAATAATGATGGTTGAAACCAATTAGAGAAATGTATCTTCTTCCTCTCATTCAAGACATCAGGAGGTGGCAGTCTAGGACTGACAGAGCTCTCCACGGTGTCTGGGGCTCAGGGACTTCTAGCCCTGGTACCTACCATCTTGAAGGTGGAGCCTGAAATGGTTTTTATGTTCAAAGAAAAGGGCTGGAGGCAAAGGATGTTAAGGAGTGATGAGGGACTTCCCTGGTGGTCCAGTGGCTAAGACTCGGAGTTTTCAATGCTGGGGGACTGGGTTTGATTCCTGGCCAGGGAACTAGACCCTACATGCCACAACTAAGACCTGGTGTGGCTGAATAGGTAAGTTAATTAATAAGTATTAAAAAGAAAAAGAAGACGTGAAGCGTATGTGCCAGCTAGCTGCCCTTTAAAGTAGGTGTTGGGACCTACCTTCAACTCCTCTGCTCATATAGTATTGACCAAAACTTAGTCACGTGGCCTCTACTAGCTGCAAGTACATTCTGGATAGCCATATGCCTGGCCAAAATCAGGGCTCTAGCCTCTTAGAAGAAGGGGAAGAGGAGTATTGGGAACAACAATTCTGACAGAGATCCAGTTTGTTTGGATATGGTTCCCTCTCCCACAGGATTCAGGAGGGATGCCCACTTTAGAGATTTCTAATATCCAGACTCAGACCCTTCTCATCACCTGTGCTACCACCGCCCTGCTCCAAACCACCATCAGCTCTCTACTGTAAACACATGAAAAGATGCTCAACATCATTAGTCATCTAGGAAAAAAAATTAAAATCACGATGAGCTACTACTATATACTTACTCAAAAGGCTACAGTTAAAGACTGATAACACCAAGTGTTGACAAGTGAACCCTCATACATTGCTGGTGGGAATGCGAAGTGCACAGATACTGTGGAAGCTGGAAATGTCAAGCATGTACATGTCAACTCTGTTGCACTAACTTCTGCCCCAGCTTCTACCCCTTTGTCCACACCGTTCTTAAAACAGAGGAATCCCTTTAGAATCAACATCTGATCACATTTCTCCTCTGTACCTAACCCTTCACTGGTGTCCCCTGAAGAATAAAACAACTGCTGAGACCCCCAGGTGATCGGTCCCTCCTCCTCACCTCTGTGACCTCCCATTTCCTCCCTCAATACCACGCTTCCAACCACACTGGCACTGCACAGAGAACTGAAATGGAGGTTCAAAGATGCTTCCCTGTGCTGCTGCCCCGAGTAAGGCCTTTTAAAAAGAACCCTTCCCCTCTTACAACCCCTGGCCAAGAAAACACCTACTCTCTAACCTTGCTGTTTCTCAGAAATTCCAGGCCTGCCCATGGTCAGATCCTTTGAGTGCTCCCTTCCCTTTCCCCAGACTGTCTTCTCCAAATGCTTTTCAGGGCTTGGTCCTTCAGCTCCTTTGGACCTTGACTCAAGCATCCCATTTAAAACTACAGTCCTTCCCCCACCATGCTCCCTGCTTGATTCCTCATCCTCCTCCTTGATGCTCATAGCTTTCTAATTGACTCTATGGTTTACTTCTGTCTTCCCTCCAGGCTGGCAGGAATTTTCATCTGTCCATTCACTGCTCTTTCCCTGGATTGCTTTGGAGTCCCAGGCATTGGTTTTCCTTGCATTTTTTCCTATGTGTTAGTTCCCCCTTCCTCCCCAGGGCTGTGAGCTCCTCAAGGGCAGGGACCTTGTCTTGGCTTTCCCTGGCAGCAAGACGGGCTTGAGGCATGCCGTGGGTACTCAGGAGGTTCTTGTGGGAAGAGGCAGCCCGCCTCGTGTTAGATGGGCAGCTGCCCTTTGCTCCAAGCCTTGGATACGTTTGCTGAGAAACTCTCTGGATACAGGACAGTGACATCAGTCATTCAGAAGAAGAGGTTATTAAATAAAAGAGAAATTGAAAAGTCAATTAGGATCGAGAGAATGCTGTCCTGCTACAACCATTTCTCCCTCAGCTGAAGCGGTTTTTGATTGGACTGGCCTCTCTCTCAGTTGGGGCAGAAGCTAATCAAAGGCTGCTTTTCTTTCTTTGAAAGGATCAGTGTTAATAAGAATAGTGAGAGCTGGGCCTTCAGGCTCTGTGTTTATATAAAAGTGGCCTTTGGGGTGCGTGTGCAACAGTTATCTGAACCAGAGTCCTTTTCAGGAAGGACAAGCTCAAGATGACTGATGAATGTGAATCCTGAATCCCAGGAACCTGCCCTGAGGCCCAAGGAAATTTTCCTGATGCATCATCCTGATACTGTGTTATTTCCTGCTCAATGTTGTCTGCAAATGGGGCCTGAGCTTTCAAAATGGAAGGAAAAGTAGAGAGCAGGCTCTTTTTTTGAAGGGGTATTGGTACTGTTTTTGAAAGTTGTTAGGAACTTCCCTGGTGGTCCAGTGGCTAAGACTCTGAGCTCCCAATACAAGAGACCCAGGTTTGATCCCTGCTCAGGTAACTATAGATCTCACACGGCATAACAAAGATTAAAGACCCCAAGTGCCACAACTAAGGCCCAGCACCGCCAAATAAATAAATATTTTTTTAAAAGCTGTTAACTTGATGAAGGAGCACAGTGGGGTAGGGAAAAAATCCCATTTTCCAGTGCAGAATTTTGGCACTTACAGGTTGTATGATCCACATATACCATGTCGTTTCTGTGAATCTTAATCTCCTCATCTCTAAATGGTGACATTGATTTCTGCCTGTCTTCCAGGACAATGATGTCAATTAAATTAGATCATACGTGGGAAAGTACACAGAGATAGTAGAGAGTGAAAGTGAAGTCGCTCAGTCGTGTAGGACTCTTTGCGACCCCATGGACTGTAGCCTACCAGGCTCCTCCCTCCATGGGATTCTCCAGGCAAGAGTACTGGAGTAGGTTGCAATTTCTTTCTTCAGGGGATCTTCCAAACTCAGGGATTGAACCCGGGTCTCCCGCATTCCAGGGAGATGCTTTAACCTCTGAGCCACCAGGGAAGCTGGTAAAGAATCTGCCTGCAATGCTGGAGACCTGGGTTCGATCCCTGGGTTGGGAAGATCCCCTGGAGAAGGGAAAGGATACTCACTCTGGTATTCTGGCCTAGAGAATTTCATGGACTATCCCCATGAGGTCGCAAAGAGTGGGACACAACTGAGATAGTACAGTCCTCTAGAAATGGTGGGTAGAGTAATATTTAGCAAAGCCATACTGCGTCACTCTGCCCTCCGGGAAGCTGGAAAAAGCAAGCATATCATAGTGTCAAAGGCAGAAACTAGACATTTGAGGAGATTAACTTACTCAGTATATTTCAATAGGATAAGAAGCCCCCCAGATGTAAAGATCAGAATGTCTCAGTGGTTTGCCTTAGACTTTTACAGGGAGGAGTTACAAGTAGGGTGTTAGAAGTCGTAACTGTGAGCTATTGCTGGGGTGACTTATACTTAGCTTGTGTTTGCAACCAGAGAAGTATCATTTAGCTGAACAGGTAATGCTTGTCAGTGTCTAGCCAGTTTCAGGGGCACAAACAGCTCTAATCTTAGCTAATCATTTTTAGACACACAGCTTGGAAGCTGGTGAGAGACAAAAGAGAAAATGTCTATGCGTGACCATTGGGTTCTGTGCTTTGCTCAGTAGCTTCAGTCGTGTCTGACTCTTTGTGACCCCTTGGACTGTAGCCCACCGGACTCCTCTGTCCATGGGATTCTCCAGGCAAGAATGACAGAGTGGGCTTCCATGCCCTCCTTCAGGGGATCTTCCCAACCCAGGGATCGAACCCACATCTCCTGCATTGGCAGGTGGATTCTTTTCCACTGAGCCACCAGGGAAGCCTTGTGTGACCTTTACCTGGGCTTTAAGATAAGTGTAGAGTCCTTTGTAGGACACTAAAGGCCTTTTCCATCTGGTAATGCTCTGTATTTCTAGGCTCACCTCTACCCTCCTTCCTCCCAACATACAAACACATACCTCAGAGTCCCAACAGCAACAATGACCATTCCCCACATCACATGTATTTTCTGTTCCTTTCTTTGCCTGGAATAATGACTTGTTCTTTAAGACTCAGCTCTGACTCTAGCTCTGAAAAGCCAGGCTGAGTTTGGGGGTCCTCCTCTGTGCTCCCAGGCAACTTATTAGACCACATTAGACCATTAGACCACAGTGAAGGGTGTTTCTTAATCTATTGGTCTCTCCAGCCAGAGATGAGCTCCTAGAAGGTGGGTCTGGGTCTCACTGTAATTCCTGCAACCTCCAGCAAGATTGATTTCCAGTAGGTATTCTTGATAGTAACAGAATGAAGGGACAATGTAGGTGATTAAATAGTTAATCCTACTAAGGGATTATAAGTAGAGAAAAAATTATGGGAGACAGCCCCCCCCCACACACACACACAGGTTAATGATCACTCAAGAAAACAGACTTGCTTAGCAACAAAACCATGCAATAGAAGCATGAGACATGCCTCAAAGCAACGGTGGAATGAGACCCACATCCTGCCCAGTGAGGTCAGTAAGTTAACAATCCCTAGGACATGCTTCTCTGCATGCACTGAAAATAAAAATATAAGGAAAATACGAAATTATACTGAAATCTGAGATGATTCCAAGAAGACACCCCTTAGCCTGGTAATGGTGCCAAAAGGTAGCCCGCAAGCCATCCCCACCCCGCCCTCCCCTTCTCGCCCCACAGACTGGCAGCTTTGCCCAAATTTCTCTTTCTCAGCCCATCTCTTTGCCTCTGCTCCCCAATTCCCCATCTGAGGTCCCCACATCTCCAATATAAGCAGTTTCCACTCAACTGTAACCTCCAGGAGCAGCTGGTTTGTCCTCACCTTGATGTCAGTGTCAGCACTGAAGGAATCCTCAGTCCGGCATCCAGAAGTAACTGAAAAACAGGAGAAAGCTTTACTGTAGTCATCCGGTAAGATACCAAAGGAGGATTATATGATAGCACAGAGGAGAGCCTGATGACTGTGTCCACCATGGCTCAGTCCTCCTCCTCACACTGTCAACCAGCTCACTCCCTGGCCTTTTCAATATAAATCAAATCCAGCCACTCTTAAAGTGTCCATTTCTTCTTTGCATCCATTTATACCACAAAAGCCCAAGACCTAGGCGGGAGGTAGCCCTAAATCTGTCTTCCTTTAGGTACCGTTTCCCCACTCTCTCGGAGGTCTGCCCTCTGCCCTCCAGCACCCTCCCCAGGAGATGCTCCACCCTGGTAGCACTTTGGGACCCCCACGTTCTCTTTCAAGAGTTCCTGGTGATTCGCCTGGGGAATTAGGCTGCTGATCCTGATGCTGGAGAGGATCGATCCCCTCACTGTCATCTGGTAAGGACATCTTTTGCTGCTGAGTGTCTGTCTTTCCTCACTAAACTGCATCACCTCTAGGCAAGTTTGATGTTTCATTTACCCCAGGGTAAATGTCGGGGAGGAAGACATTTTCCTCTACCCTTGTAAGTTCTGGTTGATCTAAGAATGAACTTGATATGAGACAGATTAACAGGAGAAAATCAAGCAAAATTTTAATAATGCATATTCATGGGAGAGATCAAGGAAAACTGAGTAACTTGCTGAAACCCTCAGCTTAAATATCGTCTTCACCTAAAGACAAGAGAGGATATTTGGGGTAGTGGTTTGAAACCTCCAAGGGGAGGAAGGCAACCAAGGAAAAGTGAATTATTGATAAACAAATGTTTGCTGGGCCTGCAGAGACAATGGGACACAGAGAGGAATTCTAACAAACACACTTTGCTGCATTCTTCCCTTCTACACACCTAGTTCATATCCTAGTCATCTATGGTGACAGTACCCTTTCTGCCCAGGTGAGTTCTTTAGGCAATTAGGGGGAACTGGCTAATTCTAGGCTAGGCATGCAGGTGCTTTTATTTTTTCACAGTTGGTAGGAGCCACAACAATGCCCAAGAGTCACAAAGAGCCTCTTTTCCCAAGATCAGTGTTTTCCACCAGTGGCACCAGTCATGGACGTTGCCCTCAGCATGGGCCCTAGGGACCCAGGGGCCCAGAGGGAATGGAAGGGCACCCAGGGAGCCTGGCCCCCACCCTAGGAGGGAGCTTAGTGAGGAGATTCTGCTGGAAGAGGGGAAGCCTGAGCCTTCCAACCAGGAGGGGCCACTGACAGGGCTGCACGATCCAGGCAATCAAGGGGAGATCACAAGTTGGTGGGGGATAGGGGGTCTATGAGGCTGGAGTCCAGATAGATGGTGGGCCCAAAAACCTTTTTAGGATGACCAAACAATTGTCTGTATTCAGTTCCTAAGACTGTCAACGGTTCACCACAACCACGGCTTAAAAGAACAGAAAAGTGTGTCACAGTTCTGAAAGTTGGAAGTCCAAAAGCAAGGTGATGATTGGGCCGTGATCCCTCTGAATTCTCTAGGGGAGGAAGGTTCTCGACGGGCTCTCTGGACCGCATCCCTAATGGCATATTGGTTGTGAACAATCAGCGACACTATCAGGACACATATGCAGAGGTTTTGATACAAAGATCCCAGTACCCATGGTTCAGGTAAAGGTCCTACCCCCAGCACCCCTCAATAAGTAAGATATGCATACAGTAACCTAGACCCCAAGATTGTTGTGCAAATAGTCATGAACACTTGCCCTTCTGCTACCTGACATCTGACCGGCCCTCTTTAGGACTGAGGATTCCCCTCTGTAGCTCTTTTTGGAGCAGCTGGCTTCTCACTGGAGAAATTGAAAAGGCCACCCACTTCTACCTCCATGGTCTTTGGGTGCAGGCTCTGTCCCAGCTCCACCCATCAGGCATCCAGGCCAGAAGGGGGTGCTCATCCTGGAGGGATTTGAAAGGGCAGCACAGAGGTTGTCCCCAGTGGGCCCACCATGGTAGTGGAGGTGGGCCATGGGGATGACAATTTGTGCTAAGAGGTCACCTCAACCTTTGGTGGCCTGCGTCCAGCCTGAGTGACATCTAGTGTTTGAGGCCGTGGGGTCTCACAGCCTCTTTTCTGGCTCCCATCTGACTTCTGAGCAGCATACTTCAAATTGAAGGCAATTCTGTGAGCTCCCACCCAGAATATTCACTAGATTCTTTTTCTGCTTAAATCCACTATTACTAAGAATCTGGCTGAATCACACATTAACTGAGAAAGCATATGAGAAAGCACTTTGTAAAGAACCAGGAAAATGTTAGCTATCGGTATTTGAGGCCTCTTGGCAGAAAGTCCTCTCAGACACCTGTCTGTGATTTGGCCTTGGGATCTCTCACACAAGCCTCCCTGGCCCTTGGGGTCTGCTGGGTCAGACCTCCCAGACCTGCTTGCCTGCAGCCCACATTGCCCCAGCAGAGCAGGTAATTCCAAAAAGGAAGATGTTCCCTCAACCTTATCTTTCTTCAAAGAGTCAATGCTGGAGAAGACCCTTGGGAGTCCCTTGGAATGCAAGGAGAGCAAACCAGTCAATCCTAAAAGAAATCAACCCTGGATATTCATTGGAAGGACTGCTGCTGAAGCTCTAATATTTTGGAAAAGACCTATTCATTGTAAAAGACCCTGATGCTGGGAAAGACTGAGGGTGGGGAGACAGAGGATGAGATGGTTGGCTGGCACCGCTGACTCAATGGACATGAGTTTGAGCAAACTTTGGGAGGTAGTAAAGGACAGAGAAGCCTCGTGTGCTGCAGTCCTTGGGGTCGCAAAGAGTCAGACACGACTTAGTGACTGAACAACAAGGACTTAAGATTGAAAAGACACAGGAGCACGAGGGGTGAAAAGGGGTTCACACTATTTCATAGCCACCATTATTAGTAATAAACAGGATGTGATTGCTGTCGAGGCCTGGCTTACAGTGAGCTTTGGAACATATCTGCCTATCTCATCCTAAAATCTGGGAAAGAGGGAGTGACAGGGATTAGGGTACCCACTGACACAGAGAGGGTGACTTGCCAAGGTCACACTGAGCAGAACTGGAGCTGGGACCCAGCCTGCAGTCTCCAGTCCAGCCTCGGTCCATCGTGCCTGGTGGCAAAGCTTTAGCTCATGGTGAATTTCCACCTGCAGAGCACTTGCCGTATGAACCAAGCCAGGTTCTCCGAGGCTGTGCCATTCGGTCCAGGGCCTTCGAGTCCAGAAGGTTTGTGATGGAGGGAGGCGAGTCTGGCAACTCCCAGCACTTTAACCTAGAGACTTATTGCCACCCACGTAGGACGTGATGCCCATGGTGGCGCCCTGCAGTATTTCCGCATGGTGGAGACTTCTGCCATGCTTCTCGTAATTAAAAAATTATGAGCAGGCTCGGTTCATATGACTGCTACGGAGAGATCCCCAGAATGTACTGCAAGGGTTTTTGTAACAGCCAGTTACAAAAGCTGGTACAGAAGCTATCACTTAAGCAGTAAATGGAAGAAGAAAATCTGACTATTTATGCATCTCTGGAGAATATATGAGACTGAAACATCAGTGACTTTTGGAAAGGTGAATGGTGGTGGCGAGGCAGGAGTGGGAGGGAGAATCTTCACAGAATATCCTTTTGTTCCTTTGGAAGCCGAAACTATGAGACTGTATTATCTATTCAAAAAAACATAAGTGCACGTGACGGTTTTTTGTTGTTGTTGCTTTTTTTTTTTTTTAAAGGAAAAAGAACTAAAAGATGGGGATTTCAGATGATCAGGTTCCAGTTTCATTATCAGAGGGAGATGTTTAGGAAACTGAGGACAGGCTGGGGGGACTCTCTGCTGTTTGCACAGTTGCGCAGACATGGCTCATCCCTGTGCCAAGCAGGATCACCAGGAAGACACTTTGTCGGAAAGCATCTCCCTGAGAGAAATCACCACAGGGGCTACGTCTTCTTTGGTTAAGGTGCTGCCTTGTCCCAAGCTCCATTTTCAAAATACATACCGCTTGACTGTGGGATCCAGGGGCGTCCCCACACACTGTCCTAGAGTCATTTGTTAAACCTTTTCACCTGGACAGGAAGAGCCCAGGTGACTTGCTAGTTTCTGCAGTGGGTTGAATTGCATCCCTCCCCACCCCTCCAAAGATCTATCCACCTGGGACCTCAGATCTTCTGAAATGATCTTATTTCAAAGAGGGTGGGACTTCCCTGGTGGTCTGGTGGGTAGGACTATTCCAGTGCAGGGGGCCCAGGTTCGATCCCTGATTGGGGAACTAGAGCCCATATGCCACGACTAAGGCCCGGCAGAGCCAAGTAAATTTTTTTTTTTTAAAAAAGGGTCTCTGCAGACGTAATTTAGGTAAAAATAGAAAGATGTGATCATCCTGGATTAAGATGGGCCCTAAATCCAATTATGAGTGTCCTTGTAAGAGACAGAAGAGAGGACACAGAGAGACAAAGGGGGAGAGCTGTGAGGATGGAGGTAGGGAGCGATACAGCTACAAACCAGGAAATATCAGGCCTTGGGGACCCCCCTGGGACCTCAAGGTGGGCACAGAGCCGGTTCTTCCACAGAAGCCCTGGAAGGGACTCGCCCTAAGCAGACCCAGATTCTGGACTTATGACCCCCAAAACTGTGAGGAAGTAAATTTCTGTTATAAGCCCCCTAACTTGTGATATTTTGTTATGGCAGCCCTCGGAAATGCAAACAGCCTGAGAGCTTTGCTGATGAGAAGGGGGCTCGGGACACCAAAGGTGACCTCAAGGACTTTGCAAATTAAGGTTTGGCCCTACTGCTGTGTGACCCTGGGAGAGAAGAACAAGGTGGCCTGATCGAAGACAAACATCCAGGAAGGTTGGGCCGCCTTCTGGTCTGGGGCACCTCATTTCTAGTTCCCTGGGGTGGAAGCATTCCCTGCAGTGGGTGTTCTTCTCTAATGGGGAAGGTGTGCCTGCCTGTCGCTAGGAAACAGGGAGCCGGGCCTGTGGGCTCCCAGCCTGGAGCGCAGGCAGATGGTGACAAGATTAAATAGTGCCTTTCATTTCAACATAGGAAATGTTTTCAATTCTCCTCTCTTCATGTCTCTAAAAAAAGGCAAGTGGCGGAAACGTCCCGCTGGAAATTTATTAACAAAAGCCCAGGCAGCCCAAAAAAAGCAGACATTTTTTCCCCCACGTGTCTCCCCAACCAGCCTGCAGGCACTCTGAGAGTGAGGTTTCTGCCCTCCCACCATGACCTGCCAGGCACCATGCTGAACCTCATTCAATCCTCCCAGTAGCTGGAAGAGGTAGGTTCTATTGCTATCCCATTTCTCAGATGAGAAGATTGAGTCTACGGAATGACAGTAATGGTGGGCAAATCTGGATACTTAATACATGATATCTCTATTTTTCATTATATGTCCCTTCATGATGATGTTTGTGAAAGTACTTGGAAGTGACAATACAAATCCAGAATCTCATTATTTCTAACACGATGAGGATAAGTAACCACAGGGCTGTGCATATGATAAACATAGCAAAGAGGAACACAACTGTGTTTTCTCTGCAAATTTATCTGTGGGCAAGGAACTTAGTAGACCAGGAGAGATTAGACAGACAAAGAGGTTAAGACATTGAAATTCAGAGTCTGCCGGCTGGGTCAGCATCTCCTCTGCTCTGGTCACTTCAGGTATAGCTTCAGGCTCCATAAGACCCAGTCTCCCACACCACTCAGCCTTTTGCAGTAACTAGTAGCGGCTGCCAATGCTTCCCCGGCACAGTCTCCAGAGTGCTGTGGGCTTGTACTGGGGTAAAGGAAAATGGGGAGATTATAGGTTCCCTAGGACCTTGAGTCACATGCCCAGACTACAGATGGGTAACTGGGAGAGGAGAGGGGCACAAAGAAAGGAGAAGAGAGGTGTTGGGTTTTAGATCCGTCAGGCTAGAAAGGATAGAGGGACGGGTTGCTGGACAGGCATGGCCCCAAATAGTCCCTATTCTTTTTCCAACTTTTACCTCCCTCTGACTGAAAATAAATACTGCTCTCCAGGCGAATCATTCCTACAATATTCATCCCTTCAGTGTCTACAGCTTCTATCAAAGTAGTTTCATATCCATCATATCACATGATGTAAATATCAATGCTGGGCGATGGGTGGAGCAGGTACTAACATGCCCCCCACATTGTGCGCAGGACAAACTGGGGTGCAGACCTCATCCTCCATTTCCCAGGCTTTCTGCAGGGCTGGTTCTTTCTTTGTAATAATACCTAAAACTATGGGATGTCCCATGTGGTCCAGTGGCTAAGACTTGGCACTCCCAATGCGGAGGGCCCAGGTTCAACCCCTGGTCAGGAAACTAGATCCCACATGCCACAACTAAAGATCTCACATGCCAGCTAAAGATTTCGCATGTAGCAACAAAGGCTTAAGATCCTGCATGCTGCAGCTATGACCCAGCACAGCCAAATAAATGTTTTTTAAAAACCTAAACAAGTCTGCTTCCTTTCCTTCTCCTAATACCAATATCTTAATTCTGGTTCTCACCAGGCCACAGCACATGTGTCTGCCTTAGCCTCACCCCAGACCAAGCCATCCAACATGCTGCCCCTCGGTGATGTTTCCGGAAGCTCTGTGTCAGCAGAGCCAGTCGTCATAGCATCCCACAGTGTTTCTTATTATCGACCTTCCAAAGCTTCCCTAACTTGATGTCACCCACCTACTTTACCTTATTACCTCTACCTCACCAAACACAGTCTGCTCCAGCCAGATGTGATGTCCACTCCCTGACTAAGTGCCCTTGCTAATGCTCTGCTCCCAGTTGGCCTGCCTTCCCTCCACTCATGGAGGACTCTCCAGTGGCTAGTCATTCTTCAGGATGCAGAGCAAATCAGCCTCATTCATCAAATCAATCCTAATGATTCCAGAGATTGTTCCTTTTTCTGAATTCACACTTATATGCAGGGACCATCTGGTAGCTGGCCTCTACAATGGCCCCCAGTGATCCTCACTTCCTGTGTAGTCTTTGCCCTCCCATGAGTAGAGCTGAACTGTGTAGCCTATAGGATGTGGCAGAAACAACAGTGTGAATTCCAAGGCTAGGCCATAAAAAACAGCGTGACTTCTGGTTTGTACTCTCCTAGATCGCCTGTGCATGCCTGCTAAGTCGCTTCAGTTGTGTCCTACTCTTTTCGACCCTCTGGACTGTAGTCCACCAGGCTCCTCTGTTCATGGGGTTCTCCAGGCAAGAATACTGGAGTGGGTTGCCGTGTCCTCGTCCAGGGGATCTTCCGGACCCAGGGATCGAACCCGTGTCTCTTACATCTCCTGCATAAGAAGGCAGATTCTTTACCACTGGTGCCACCTGGGAAATCCCTTAGATCCCCTATTCTGGAGGAATTCAGCCGCCATGTTAAGGTCAGGACAATGCTCAAGCAGCCCTATGAAAAGGCTTGTGTGGTGGTGAGCTGAGGTTACTAGGCAACAACAAATACTAATGGCAGGCTTGTGAGTGAGCCATCCTGGAAGTGGATCTTCCTGTCCCAGTAAAGCCTTCAGATAACCGAGGCCTCAATAACCAAGGCCTCAGCCAACATGTTGATTAGAACTTCATGAGAGCCAGAACCACCCAACTACACTGTTGCCAAATACCTGACCCACTGCAACACTGTGGGATTATACATGTTTATTATTTTAAGCTGCTAAGTTTTGGAGTAATTCATTATTTATTAGTCAATAACAAATATAAATATCTTATTCATGAAGTATCTTCTCAAATCTATCAAAGTGCAGGGGCTATGACTTCTTTCTCTTCCTTGCATTTTCCATGACTCCTGCCACAAAGATGGACACTTTGGAACAAGCACAGCATGAGGATGTACTTGCTCATTCATTCATTCAACAAATATTTATTGCATACCAATGTGCTAGGTACTGTGTGTGCCAAAAGTGACGAAACAGATCAGCTTTCTGCCTGGAGGAGCTTATGATTTAGTTATTAAATAAAAACAAGAAAATGAAATTTATAATTACTATGTACATACTATAAATACAAAGTAAAGGTAAAATGGACAGGGGACCACATTTATATTGAGGGTATGGAGTAGCCAAGGAAGGCTTCTCTGTGGAAGGGATATTTAAGTAGAAGCCTAAAGGATGACGAGCAATCCTTCAGGCAACAGGACAGGAAGTGGGGAAATGCATTCCAGGTGTCTGAGTGTCCTCAGGCCGACAAACTTTGGGGCAGGGGTGTCCGCATGAGGCAAAGTTGGTGAGGAAGTCTGGGGTCAGTCATCAGGAGTTCTATAAATCATGTTAGGATTTTATTTTAAATAAGCCCCTTGGGAAGTCACTGTATTGTCCTTAGTCGTTCAGTTGTGTCCGAATCTTTGCGACCCTATGGACTGTAGCCCACCAGGCTCCTTGTCCAAGGGAATTCTCCAGGCAAGAATACTAGAGTGGGTTGTCATGCCCTCCTCCAGGGGATCTTCCCAACCCAGGGACTGAACCCAAGTCTCCTGCACTGGAGGCAGATTCTTTACTGTTTGAGGCACCAGGGGAGCCCTGGGGAGTCACTTGAGAGGCTATAAGCAGGGGATCCCTGTCCCTGGTGGGAGTTAGGATAATGTTTTAGAGATGGTTTAGATTGGTGCTGTCACAACAATGGTCAGTGGCTCCTGCCATCACCCTGGAGGAAGATGATCATGGCTTTGGGCTAGGCTAGTGGCAGAGGGCATAAGAGAAGTGGGCAGTGCAAGAGGTATTTTGAAAGCAGAATGGACAAGGTTGCAGCAACATGGATGGACCTAGAGAGTATCATACTGAGTGAAATAAGTCAGACAGAGAAGGAGAAATATCATATGACATCCCTCATATGTGGAATCTAAAAAGAAATGACACAAATGAACTTACTTATAAAGTAAGTTTACACAGACTTAGAAAACGAACTCATGGTTGCTGAGTGGAAGGAATAGTTAAAGACTTTGGGAAGGTCATATACACACTGCTGTATTTTAAATGGATAACCAACAAAAACCTATTGTATAGAACATGAAACTCTGCTCAATGTTATGTGCCAGCCTGGATGGGAGGGGGTTTTGGGGGAGAATGGATACATATATATGTATGGCGGAGTCCATTCCTTGTTCACCTGAAACTATCAAAATATTTTCAATCAGCTATACCCCAGTACAAAATGTTTTTGGTGTTTAAAATTTTTAAAAAGTAGAATGGATAGGAACTGGAGGTGGATGGTGTAAGGGGAAAGAGGCAGGTGTTAAGACTTACTGGTTGATTGGCTGGTTGATGATGCAGAACCCCTCAACTGACATTCCTCAGAGTCTGCAGTGGCCTGAGCCCCTCCAACCTGGAATAAAATGGGACCCCTTCCCTGGGCCATGATCCCACCTTCACTTCCCAGCAGCTGTTGCCAGGCCCAAGTAGCCCTGTCATATGTGCCCAGAGGCTATGCCAGATCTATGTGTCCCACAAGGCAGGTAAAACATCCATTTTTGTTCATTGCAGTATGGCCAGGGCCTAGCCCAGCATCTGGGGCAGAGTGGGTGCTTCATTAACATTAGACGGATGAATGTACACTGAATAAAGGAGTGCATGTCACCCCCCTGCCCCCTGCCTTCCTTTTGATACAGCCCTGAAGAGCTTCTGCCAGTGCCTAAGCCCTGAGCCCTGCAGGCTGGCTTGGGGCAGATGGGAGAATTCGGGAGCCAGAAAGGGCACCAGCCCCAGTCTGTTGGGCTTACCTGCTGCCCTTCCTGTCCTAGACATCTTCCCTGGGTCCTGGCTCTGGCCTCAGTTCTCTACCATGAACCTCACAGCGTCCTGTTTCCTATCCTGAACTGCTTCTCACTGGATCAGCTCAGCTCTTCGCCAAACAGGAAGCCTGCACTCTCAAGCTCTGGTATATAGCTTACTGTGTATCAGAATCACCTGGGAGCTGGTTCTGAGTACAGCTTCCTGGGGCCCTGCCTAGATAACCTGATCCAGTAGGTCCTGAGGCACAGGAAGCTGCATTTTAAACGAGAGCTCCAAATGCTGCCGGTGGTTCCTAGATGACATCGTGAGGAACTTGCTGTAGAGTGTGGAGGCCTGGGTGATGCCTGGATCAAACAGGGATAGCTCGGCAACCTCAGAAACATGGCAGTAGGTGAGCTGGGAATCAGGCTTTGCCCAAATGCCAAGTCCTCATGGTCATTAGAGGACACACCTGGGCCAGGCCCTGGGCAGGTTGACCTTAGGGGATCTCCCACATCATCGCAAACATCACAAGGCACCCAAACTCCATGCTAAATATCTCTTTGCTCTAGAAAATTTGAAAGGACTTTTATACATTTTAGCTTTTAAAAATAAATTATCCTTACTGTTCTTGCTTTTTTTTTTTCCGCCATGCTGGATCTTAGTGCCCTGATTAGGGTTTGAACCCATGTGCCCTGCACTGGAAGCGCAGAGTTCCAACCACTGGACCACTAGGGAACTCCTCACTACTGTTCTCTCTGGTGGGTCAGTGATAAAGAGCCCACATGCCAAGCAGGGGACACGGGTTCTATCCCTGGGTTGGGACTATCCCCTGGAGAAGAAAATGGTAACACACTCCAGTGATCTTGCCTGGAGAATTCCATGGGCAGAGGAGCCTGGCAGGCTACAGTCCATGGGGTCTTAAAGAGACAGGCATGACTTAGTGACTAACAACAAAGAGTTAAACTGTAGGTGACCACTGACATTTTCTGGGCATTTAATTAACATTTACTGATTTCAAATTAGAAACTTTTGTCTCTTGGAACCAATACATTTTAAACTCAGGTTTCAGATATTTCCTACATGCCCTTAAAAAGCCAGCAGGCCCCGGGCACAGCGCCCATAAAGAGGCACTGGGCCGCCTAAGGCAGGTTTCTCCAAAGCCATTTGGGGCTGGGCCGGAGGCCTGGGTTGGCACAGGCGTGGGGAGCCTCCGTGTTGCCACACTAGCCCCCGGGAGCCATCCTGGCACAGCTGGGGTAGTGAGCACAGTAGTGCTGGGCTCAGCATGGCCCATGTCCATCTGCCACCTGGGCACTAAATATAGCCCATCACAGAGCCCTCTCTGCCTGGAACCTGCAGAGTAGGCTTAATTGGCTAGAACTGTCACAGAGAGAAGCTCTGTTAAAAGGAATTGAAAACAGACTTCGTCCCACAATTCTGGGATGCGGTGGTTCATAATTAGACAAAGGATCTTTCCTGCCAACACAGCACAACATTGCTGGATCTAGTCCCTGATATATCCTTCAGCTTGATCATCTCAGGTGTCGAGGTCAGGCCTGTGAAGGTGTCCAGGGAATACTTGCTTTCCCTGGTAAACCGACAAAGTAGGACATTTGCCCCCGGTGTTCTGATGCTTTGTGCTATGGCCCGAGTGAGTGTGCCCCCCTAAAATTTGTATGTTGAAGCCCCAATTCACAGGCTTTCTTTGGAGGTAGGACCTCTAAGGAAGTGATTACGTTTAAATGAGGACAAGGACTTCCCTGGTGGTCCAGTGGTTAAGACTATGTGCTTCCACTGCAGGGGGTGTTTTGGGTTTGAACCCTGGGTGGGGAACTAAAGAACTCAGGTGTCCTGATAAGGATAGCAATCCTATTGAATCAGGACCCCACCCTATGTCCTCACTTAGCATTTTTTTTTTCTTTATTTTGGCCTGACCTTGGATGGCATCACCGACTTGATGGGCATGAGTTTGAGTAAACTCCAGGAGTTGGTGATGGACATGCTGAGATTCATGGGATCACAAAGAGTCGGACACGACTGAGCGGCTGAACTGAACTGAACTTGAGGTATGAGAGATCTTAGTTCCCCAGTTCAGTTCATTCAGTCTCTCGATCGTGTTCGACTCTTTGCGACCCCATGGACTGGCTGCAGGGCTGCAGGTTCATAACCTACCTCTGAACTCAGAAAGACTGGGGGTGTGATGGGGAAGTCTTTAAATAGCCTTTAACTGATACAGGGATGCAATTTTTCCCAAAGGAGGGGTGGAGGTGTTTAGTCATTGACTAAGCTAAAGCCTTTGACTGTGTGGGTCCAACAAACTGGAAAACTCTTAAAGAGATGGGAATACCAGACCATCTTACCTGTCTCCTGAGAAACCTGCATGCAGGTTAGAACTAGACTTGAAACAACGGACTGGTTCAAACCTGGGAAAGAAGTATGTCAACGCTGTATGTTGTCACCCTGCTTATAGTTCCTTGGTGGCTCAGTGGTAAAGAATCTTCCTGCCAATGCAGTAGATGTGGGTTCAATCCCTGGGTTGGAATGACCCCTTGGAGAAGGAAATGGTAACCCACTGCAGTATTTCTGCCTGGAGAATCCCAGGGACAGAGGAACCTGGCGGGCTTCAGTCCATGGGGTTGCAAAGGAGTCAGATACGACATAGCAATTAAACAACAACAACACGCAGAGTACCACATCCAGAGAAATGACAGGCTGGATGACTCACAAACTGAAGTCAAGATTGCTGGAAGAAATATCAACAACCTCAGATATACAGATGATACCTCTCTAAAGGCAGAAATCAAAGAAGAACAAAAGAAACTCTTGATGAGGGTGCAAGAGGAGATAGAAAAAGTAGGCTTAAAACTAAACATTCAAAAAACTAAGATCACAGCACCTTGTTTCATCACTTATTGGTAAACAGATGGAGAAAAGGTGGAAATAGTGACATTTTATTTTTTCAGGCTCCAAAATCACTGCAAACAGTGACTGTGGCCATGAAATTAAAAGACACTTGATCTTTGGAAGGAAAGCTACAATCAACCTAGAATATTAAAAAGCAGAGACATCACTTTGCCAACAAATGCCAAAGCTATGGCTTTTCCAGTAGTCACCTATGGATGTGAGAGCTGGACCATAAAGAAGACTGAGCGTGGAAGGATTGATACTTTTGAACTGTGGTGCTGGAGAAGACTCTTGAAAGTCCCTTGGACTGCAAGGAGATCACATCAGTCAATCCTAAAGAAAATCAAACCCGAATATTCACTGGAAGGACTCATGGTGAAGCTGAAGCTCCAATATTTTGGTCACCTGATGAAAAGAGCTTACTCACTGGAAAAGACTCCCGATGCTGGGAAAGATTGAGGGCAGGAGAAGGGGACAACAGAGGATGAGATGGTTGAATGGCATCATTGACTCAGTGGACATGAGTTTGAACAAACTCTGGAAGATAGTGAAGGACAAGGAAGCCTGGGATGCTGCAGTCCATGGGGTCGCAAAGAGTTGGCCATGACTTAGCAACTAAAGAACAACAACAAGAGGTGTTTAGAGTGCATATATTGTCTTATTGAAGAACTGATAACAGATTTAGACTTTTTTGCCCTTTTACTTCTATGTGTCCTGAGTGACTGTTGACTTGGCTGCCTTTAATCTGTGTGCAGACTCTAATCAACTGCTAATGGCTACCTGGAATACTGTGTTGAAAAGGATTTTAAGGCCTTCCTCTGGGAACCATGAAAAATAGATTCCTGATGGATTGGCAGTGTCTGCTAGGAGCATGGGATGGGAGTGACTACCTGGTATTTGTTGATATGACTCTAATGCAAAAAGCAATTACAACTGTTACATAAAATAATCAACCAAGTGATTATATGTTTCTGCTTCTACTATTGCCATTTATTTATTTGTCATATATCATCATTTATTTGTATAAACAAGATTTCCTAACTTGACTCGTAGAGAAAAAATGACCAAGAATAATTAGTAGAATAGAAGAATTAGTAGAATTAGAGGAATAACTGGGGGAATCAGTCCTACTAGATAAGTACCATAATTCATTGGTTCTGCTTCCTGTTGATTGTTAGTTTTACAATTTAACATCTGCCACTGAGGTGGCAGTCAGGAGGTAATTGTCATCACCTGTCCATATACAAAAACACTAGCCAAGATTGTCAGCAACTTGGAAGAAACTCTTGGACACAATAGTGGGATATTCTTTTAAACAATGCTGCATCATCAAAGTGGGACTCTTGCAGGCACAGAGGACAAAATTGTCTGGAAAAACAAGGACATCAATGATCAGAATCAAAATATGAATGTAAAGACACTTTAGAACTACTTTAGTCAATTTATTTTGCTCATTCAAATTTTTTTTCTTATATACGTCCAAGTGTGATATATGATGGCTCAGACATCAGTCTAGTGGCTCAGACAGTAAAGAATCTGCCTGCAATGCCAGAGACCCGTATTTGATCCCTGGGTCAGGAAGACCTCCTGGAAAAGGGAATAGCTTCCCACTCCAGTATTCTTTTTTTTTTTTTTAAGTTTTGTCTTTTTTTAATTAATTAATTTGGCTGCACTGGGTCTTGGTTGTGGCACATGGGATCTTCACTGAGTCACGAGTGGTGGGAGAACTCTAGTTGTGACATGTGGGCTCCAGAGCACATGGGGCTTAGCTGCTCCTCAGCATGTGGGATCTTCCCCGACCAGGAATCAAACCCATGTCTCATGCATTGGCAGGCGAATTCTTATCCACTGTGCCACCAGGGAAAGCCCCCACTCCACTCCAGTATTCTTGCCTGGAGGATTCCATGGACAGAGGAACGTGGCAGGGTTGCAAAGAGTTGGACATGACTGAGTGATTTAGCATGTGACATATGATAAACTTCTTTGTCCACATAAGGCTATGGAGGACTTAGTATATGCCTCTTCTAGATGCAAAAGAGTGTCAGTAAAAGAAAATAATACACCTCTGCCCTCATGGGGATTTTCATGTTAGCAAGATAGACAATAAACAGACACATAAATAAATATGCAATATTTCAGGGTTGTAAGTACACCACCCTTATGGCAGAAAGCAAAGAAGAACTAAAGAACCTCTTGATGAAAGTGAAAGAGGAGAGTGAAAACATTGGCTTAAAACTCAACATTCAGAAAACTAAGATCATGGCATCCAGTCCCATCACTTCATGGCAAATAGATGTGGAAACAATGGAAACAGTGAGAGACTTTATTTTCTTGGGTTCCAAAATCACTACAGACGGTGACTGCAGCCATGAAATCAAAAGATGCTTACTCTTTGGAAGAAAAGCTATGACAAAACTAGACAGCATATTAAAGAGCAAAGACATTACTTTGCTAACAAAGGTCTGTCTAGTCAAAGCTATGGTTTTTCCAATAGTTATGTATGAATTTGTGTTGGACTATAAAGAAAGCTGAGTGCTGAAGAATTGATGCTTTTAAACTGTAGTATATTTTTTTATTTTTTTTCTTTTCTTGATAGTCCCTTGAACTGCAAGAAGATCAAGCCAGTCCATCCTAAAGGAAATCAGTTCTGAATATTCATTGGAAGGACTGATGCTGAAGCTAAAACTCCAATACTTTGGCCACCTAATGTGAAGAACTGACTCACTGGAAAAGACCCTGATGCTGGGAAAGATTGAAGGCAGGAGGAAAAGGGGATGACAGAGGATGAGATGGTTGGATGGCATCACTGACTTGATGGACATGAGTTTGAGCAAGCTCTAGGAGTTGGTGAAGGACAGGGAAGCCTGGCATGCTATAATCCATAGGGTCACAAAGATTCGGACAAGACTGAGTAACTGAACTGACTGACTGAAGTACAGGGTAAGAAGATAGAAAGTTGGAGTACAAAGTAGGGTTTCTATTTTTTTTTTACACGTGTATTTCCGGAGTTCAAGCGAACATCCAGTTCTCTTTATAGGGATGTAAATAAATCTCAGAGTGCTACAAAAATAACAAGTCATCTGAGAGGTTTACAGTGGTCCCCAGTATGTAGGAGGGTATTAAATAAAATAGCTATCGATAATTAAAAGTGAATTAGTTCAATCAGTATCATCCTTCAGATTAAAGTGCTCTGATATTAACTAATGTGGCAGCAAACGTGATCCTGAGAAGGAATCCCACTGCCAGTCATCTTGCCTCTTAACTTCAGTACAACAAGAATGAACACAGAGAGAGTTACATTTAATAACTGCTCTCTCCTCAAGCCCTGCCCACACCCTTGGCCTGTGACATTCTCTCCCGAGGAGAGATGTCGGAATTTGATGAGATTCTGTCTCAACTGGAACAACAACAACAAAAAAAGTAATATAGAAAACATTCTAATATTGGGTTACTAGCAATGAAGTTACCTGAAGAGTCTGAGTTGTTTAGTTGCTAAGTCATGTCCGACTCTTTGCGACCCCGTGGACTGCAGCTCATCAGGCTCCTCTGTCCATGGGATTCTGTAGGCAAGAATACTGGAGTGGGTTGCCATTTCTTTCTCCCAAAGTAGGGTTTCTATTCTATACAAAGAAGCCCGGGAAGACCTTCCCAGGAGGTGGCATTTTAGTAAATACACAGAGGAGGTGAAGGAGACAGTCTCAGGTATACCTGGAGAAAGAGCATCATAAGTAGAGGAAACAGCATGTGCTAAGGTCCTGAGGCAGGAACAGAAGGGGGACTAATGCGGCTGGAGCTCAGTAAGAGAGTGGGTGCATGGAAGAAAATAAAGTTCTGAGAGGTGGCTGGGGGCCAGGTTAGGTGGGTCTTGGGAACTTCTGTGGGGCTTTGGAAGTCATTGGAAAGTTGTGAGCAGAGGAGGAGAGGATCTGACTGCTTTTTTTAAAGGATTGATTTGGCCACTGTGGGGAGAATCAGAGATTTCACAGAGAGACTGGTTAGGAAGCTACTGCTATAACCCAGGTGAGAGGTGATAGGGCAGTGGTGGAGGTGGTGAGAGCTGACTAGATTCTGCATATGTTTGCAGGCAGAGCTGACAGGACTTGATAGAGAGACTGGATGTACAGAAGGAGAGAGAAGTCAAGACTTGAAGATTTGGGGGACTTCCCTGGTGGTCCAGTGGCTAAGACTCCACACTCCCAATGCAAAGGGCCCATGTTCGACCCCTGGTAGGGGAACTAGATTCTACATGCCACAACCAAGAGTCTGCATGCCACAACTAAAGATACTGTGTGCTGCAACGAAGATCAAAGACTCCGCATGCTGCAACTAAGACTGGCACAGTCAAACAAACAAATATTTTTTAAAATACTTGAATATTTGTGACTTGAATTATGGAAAAAATGGGGCTGTTGTTTCTTGATTGGGAAACTTCGTGGGAGAATCAGGTTCTGGGAAAGATAAGGAGTTCAGATTCAGAAATGCTAAATTTGAAATGCAGATTAATCCTCCAAAGGGGAGACTGAGAGGACAGCTGGCTACATGGGCTTGGAGTTCAGGAGAGAGGTCTGGGCCAGAGAAATAACGTCATATACCATCAATGCATGGCTCATACTTAAGACCATGGAGCTGGATGAGATCCGTTTGGCAGAGAGAAGGGAAAATGTACTAGCATAGCACAGGATGGGTGCAATGAAACAGAGGAAGGGATAGAAGGGAGAGCCAGACACATAGATGAGAAACTGTGTCTCCAGAGAGAACCCAGAGATCCAAGGGCAGAACAGAAACCCCAGAGTTAGATCCCAATACTTGGAGAAATTCTATGTACAGTAAAGGCAGCATCTCAAACCAGTGGGGGAAAGGAATTATTCAATAAATGGAGTTGGGAAAAACCATGAAGTTGGATGAGGATAAACATCAATTGTGTCCAATATCTAAATGTACAAATAAATAAAACTTAAAAACATACTACAAGAAACCACAGGGAAAAGATTTGTGAATAATCCTTAGTTGGTGTAAAACAAAACCAAAAAGCTCTAAAATAGAAGATCATGAATATGCCTCATAATAATTAAAACTATACAAAAGCATCTTTAAAATTTACATTTGGGGTAATTTCCATCATGTGTAGAGGTCCTAAACAAAATCAATAACATAACTACAGGAACAAAAGAACAACAGCCAATAAAAACATGGGGAAAGATTGTGCCCCAATCACTCAAGGAAAGAAAAATACAACTGGCTTCTGAGTCTCTCTGAAAGATGCTCAGACTCATTCACCATAAGAGAAATGCAGATTAAAAGTACATTAGAGAGACTTCTCTGGTGGTCAAGTGGCTAGGGGTCCCAAGTTCCACCCCTGGTCAGTGAACTATTAATAGATCCCACATGCCACAACTAAGAATTTGCATACTGCAACGAAGACCCGGCACAGCCAAATAAATAAATAAATAAAAATTTTTTTACATACAAAAGAGAACAGATTTCATCAACAGAATTATTTTTTAAAAAGTACAATTTGATAAAACACTGATTTGGGGACACCATCCCCTGTTGTCCTGTGCTGTGTTTAGTCGCTCAGTCACGTCTGACCCTTTGTGACCCCACGGACTGTAGCCCGCCAGGCTCCTCTGTCCATGGGGATTCTCCAGGCAAGAATGCTGGAGTGGTTGTCATGCCCTCCTCCAGGGGATCTTCCCAACCCAGGAATCGAACCCAGGTCTCCTGCGTTGCAGGTGGATTCTTTACTGTCTGAGCCAACAGAGAAGCCATTCTCTGTGGTGGGGGTGTCTATAATTGACAAGGCCACCATGGAGGGGGATAGGAGTGATAGGCATTACAATCAGGAATGCATAGGCCCTTTGACATAGGATTTCCTCTTTCCTATATAGGAAATGACACAGATGCAGGGCTATTCATTGTATGAGAGCTTTAAAAAAAAATTTTTTTTTTTTTGGCCACGCCACGAGGCTTGCAGGGTCTTAGTTCCCCAACCAGGGACTGAACCTGTGTTCTTGACCCTGAAAGCACCAAGTCCTAACCACTGGACAGTCAGAGAATTCCCTATGAACACTTTTAAAAATAAATTTATTTTTCAAAATCTCAAAGAAAAGTTGCAAGTATGGTTTGGAAAAATTTTTTTCCAGAATCATTTGAGAGTAAATTGCTGACTCCATGCCCCATCACTGGATAAATACATTCAGTGTGTTTTTCTTTCAAATAAGGACATTCTCCTTCACAACCACAGTATAGTTGTCAACATCAGTAGATTAACAAATATAGAAAGAGAGAAAACGAACAGTAACCCTGTGGTGTTGGTTTGCAATTGCAGGCATCCATGTGCACCCTCGATTTTTCATGTTCAGAGAGATAGAAATAAAAGTAGACATATATGGGTGTGTGCTGCGGCCAGCACAACAGATAGGGATCGAAAGTGGTCGACGCACAGTTTGGGAAAAAGAAACTAGAGACAGGATTAAAGTTTTAAAGATGGGACTGGGAGACTCAAGACTTCTTGGGTCAAGAGCCCTGTTCCTCGGAGCCACATCACTCTTATTTAGTCTTGGCAAACAGAAAGTATCTGTTGTGCTGCGATAAAGTCAGCCTCCTGTGTTCCCAGTCACATCTCCCATTTTATTGATTACTTTAAACTATCTTTGTTATTTTCTTGTACAAGGGCTATCCCTAGCTGGAGGTCATAGACCTACATATGCCTTGGGAAAACATCTTAGTGTGTGCACAAGCAGTGTTCTGAATTTGCACTGATCCAGCGTTCCAAGGTCCACACTATGTTTTTCCTTAGCTTAGGAAGGCATGATAACCCCAACTGATCAACCCGATGTACTTTTATTTGGGTTATGCTGTACTGCTATATTTTGCTTTTATTGTTTTCCCATGGTGACTTTCTCATGGCTTAGCCAGAGCAGCAGACGGCTGACTATTAACCCCTGCATGTGTGACTCTCTGTGTATGTGCATGTGTCCTCTACCTCTGTCTGATCCCTGAATGCCCCTGGAAGCAGCAACATCCCAATAGCAGTGAGGATATCTAGAGACCAGATCTTGGCTTCTGAGTATCTTTTTCCACAAAAGGAATGAGGGTTCTTCAGAGAAATGAAGCAAGCCAAGTGGAAGATGAGCTGATATCCTCTTCTGGCCCTGTGCCTTTTCCTCAGGGGGTCCCAGCAGCCTTTTCTGTACCGTGTGACTGTCCTCTGGCCTTAGCTGATGTATTGACCAGGAATGTGATACTGAAACCAAGCTGGATCAAGCAGAATCTTGAGAAATGTGAAACTTGAAATTAAAGAATGAGAGACACAAAGATAAGGAATCACAGAGGTTGAGATAGGCTAGTAGCTGTACTCGGGAGAAAGGTCACTGACATCTACTGCTGAATTGTTGTTATCAACCCTGCCTTGTGATCCTTCCAATAAATTCCCCTTTTGGCTTAGGCAAGCCAGAATCCGTTCCCATTGCTAGCAACCAGAAGAGTCCTTTTGTAAAAACTAGTTTGTTTTGGTTTTGATCGTGCTGGATCTTCGTCGTGGTGAGCAGGCTTTCTCTAGTTGCAGAGAGCGAGGGCTGCCCTTTTCTGAGTGCACAGGCTCTAGCACGCACAGGTTCCAGTAGTTGCAGCACATGGGCTCAGGAGTCGGGGCACACGGGCTCAGCTGCTCCGTGGCATGCAGGATCTTCCTGGACCAGGGATCTAACCCTTGTCCCCTGCATTGGCAGGCAGATTCTTATCCACTGCCCCACCACGGAGTCCCCCAAAAGAGTCTTAATTAAAGTGCAAGAATCGGAAGTAGATTTGAATCTTAGTCTCCAAATTCCTGTTCTTTTCTTCTATATGACACCAAGACTCCTGGAGGCCAGTTATCCACACTAAGAAATGTACATATCTGTGGCTCTCTATTCTAACAAAAGTTTTAATGGGATCAACCCAGGCCCAGAGCAGTCTGACCATCCTGTTGGAAAGACCATCCTGTTGGAGAGGGTGAGCCCCTGGGATGACATAGAAAAGCCCAGTCATCCCAGTGCTCCAGCTGGAATGTTCCTGCCAAGTAACCATCTTGATTACTGTGAGTGAAACCATTTGAATGTCCCAGCCCCAGTCGCTGTCTGATTGAGGCCACTTAAGAGAGCCCCAGGACTTTCTTGGTGGTCCAGTGGCTAAGATTTCAGCCTCTCAAGGCACGGATCCGGGTTCGATCCCTGGTCAGGGAACTAGATCCCACGTGCTGCAACTAAGAGCTCACATGTCACAACCAAAAATCCTGCATGCCACAACTACAATCCTGCACAGCCAAATAAATAATTTTTTAAAAAGAGAGAAGGAGAGAGAGAGAGAGAGAAAGCCCCAAGCAAGACCAGCACAGGGACTACCAGCTAAACCCCAGGTAGCTTACCTGGGGTAAGCTTACCTGTGAGAAGAAGATGGTGGTTGTTTTAAGCTACTAGGTTTGGGGATGATTTGTTACAAAGTGGTGGATAACTAAAACAGATGGTTTCTTTGGAAAGGTGGTATGTAAGATGAGAACTAAAAGGTTGAAGGGAGTGGGGGCACCCTGGAAGGCAAGTCCAGGCAGAGGGATCAGGAAATAGCCTGGTGCATCTGAGGAGCTGTAAGAGGCCAGTGTGGCTCAAGTGCCTACTGACGGTGACAGAGAGAGTGGTACTAAATGAAGTGAGGGGGGAGGTGGAACCTGATCATGCAGGGCCTTGCAGGTCTTGGAAAGGGCCTGGACTTTATTCTAACTGCCTCAGATGCCACCGAGGGGTTTTAAGCTGGGGGATGACATGATCTGATGTGGAGTTTTCGGATGTCTCTCTGGCTGTTGCATGGAGGCGGGTGATGGGAAAGCAGGAAAACCAGTTGGAATACCAGTAGCAGACCCTGTGAGAGGTAGGGGAGGCCTAACTGAGGATGATGGAAATGAAGGTGGGAGAAGGAGAGGAGCTCAGAGCACATTTTAGAGGGAGAATAAACAGGGCTTGTTGATGGGCTGGATGTGGAGTATGAATGAGAAGAAAGTGCCAGAAATGATTCCCAGATCTCTGATTTGACAACTAGGTGGAGGCTGGTGCCATTCACCGAGATGGGAAAACTGTGGGAGGATAAGATTTGGGTTAGGGGTACAGATCAAGAGTTCACTTTTGCACATATTATTTTGGAAATGTCAGGGAGATATCAAGTGGAAATGTGTGTCAGTAGTTGAATATATACGTTTACATTTTCAAAAAGTGATCTGGGCCAGGGATATGCTTTTGGGAGTCATCAGCCTACAGATGACATTTAAAGCCAGAAGAAGAAGTGAAATTTCCTTGACAGATAGGGGGAGAGGGAGAAAAGCTCCAAGGGACACCAAGGTTAGGTGCCCAAAGAAGAGGCATGTGTGCATGCTCAGTTATTCAGTCATGTCCAACTCTTTATGACTCCATAGACTGTAGCCCGTCGAGGCTCCTCTGTCCATGGGATTTCTCAGGCAAGAACACTGGAATAGGTTGCCATATTCTCCTTCAAGTGATCTTAATGACCCAGGGATCGAACCTGTGTCTCCTGCATTTCCTACGTTGGCACTTTACCACTGAGCCACCTGGGGAAGCCCACTTGGAGAAGAAAAAACCCCAGCAAATAGCCTGATTGACAAAATAGGATTTCCCTCTGGAGCACAGGAAGCAAGACCAAGAGGTTTCTACCTGGTAGCTGCTTGGATATCTGAAGGCAGAGTGGTGTCCCCCTGAGGACCCTTCTCTAGATAACATCTTCCAAGTTCCCTGTATCTTTCCTGGGAAGGCATGCGTGTAAGTCCATCACCATCTGGGCCATTCTCCTCTCAAAGTTCCTTTAACTGAGTGTAAATGTCCAGGTAAGACTGAGCAGCCCAGAGTAGAAAGAGACTAGCTGATCAATGTGAGGGAAACTAAACAAAGAGTGATTTGGGGACAGCTGAGGACAGATGGGCCATTCAGGCTTGTTGCTGAGAGATTTTCCATTGATTTTTCTCATCTATGGGAAAGGGCTGGGGATTCAGAGAAAGCCCCATAAACAATGGAGTGAGCTCAGGCACTCTGTTACTGCCTGACAGCCTCGGTGGCGGAGAACTAGATTGTTTCCCAGGGCAAAAAATAAATAGTGTGAAACTTCTAACAAGAGTGTCAGAGGGCTGCTTGCTTGCTTGATGGTGAGACCTCAAGATGGATCGTTTGGGAAATGTCAAAACCTTTAAACACAGAGCAGAAAAGTTCTCTATCTTTTGCTCATTTACTCCACAAAACTTCTTCATTGCCAAGAAGGCAAGGCCTGAATAAATACACAACCTGTACGATTGTTCCAAGTCCTGGCTGGAACAGGAGGCCTGTATTCTCCACCAGTGCCGTTCAGAGTCCCTGTGTGAGTTTTCTTCTGTAGTTACTACAAATTACGGATAAGGACACCCAGCCTTCTAGATGTAGAGTTTGGAAACGTGTGTTCAGTATAGCTTTGGCAAGAAAGGGTTCTTCGCTCCTCATCTCATCTCCTGTCTTCACAGATACCCCACGTGGATGGAGTCTCTGCAGGGACAGAGACTGATAACAATATGAAGATTCCCCAGCAAAGGACCATCAGCATTACTGACAACAGGGTGGGTCTTACAGACTCTCTGATCTGAAGAAGGAGGGAGAACAGAGAGAGGCCAGACCATGTGATGATCTGGGTGTTTTAAAGAAAGGCTTGACCTTCCTTTGGGCTCAAGGGATGGAGTGAGGACAGTCTTTCTAGAGCGGTGATTCTCAAAGTGTGGTTTCCCTGCCCGTGGTGGCAGCGGCAGCGGCACCTGGAGACTCGTCAGCGGTGCGTATTCTTGGGCCCCCGCCCCAGACCTCCTGAATCCGAGTCTCGGGCGGGGCCGGTGTTCTGCTAGAGAGACGCTGCTCCAGCGGCATGACTTTCTTTCCAGTAATGAACTGTATGTTCATGCTCTGTTAGGTGTTATATGTATATAATTTTACATTTGGGAAGCCAGGGGGAACTCTTATTTTTATAACACAAACTGTAGAACATTTTGGAGGGACAAGAAGAGGGGACATAATGGCACATTAGAATCCCTGAGGTAGTTTAATGTTTGTTAATGTGGAGCAGGGCTAACAAAGGTCGTGAAACCCTGATTTAGAGAAAAGAAAGAAGTTCTCTCTGAGGCAGGTCCTGAGGGCTCAGTTCCTGAGGCTCTACACAGCAGGGCCTGTGAGAGAAGGCCCAGAATTCCTCCTTGCTCCACAGGCAGAGCTGGGAACAGGATTTTCTTAAGGTCTGTTAGTTACCCAGCAGACCTAATGGGGAGTGGTGTGCAGGTACACATGTGTGCTCACCCCTGTGTGTGCACACATGTGTGCATGGGGGATGAGCAGGCGGAGAAACAGAAGGGTGTGGCAAATATCTGTCATCCTACCACCATCAGCAACTCCCAGTATCCAGCTTTCAGCCCCAGGGGTGGTGTGATCTGCAATATACCAGAGACCCCAGAATGCAAAGGCAGTCAATTTCTAGTTTCCAGGGGCTCCAAGGATGGTTCCTGAGATACTCCCTCACTAGCAGTGGTTCCCAGATTCAGCCCCCCACCCCCCATTCCCACAGAGATCCTCATTCTATTGGCTTGGTGCAGAGCCAAGAAATCTGCATTTTAAACAAGCCCCTCCCGCCAACTCCTTCCAATACAGGCTGCACCTAGGATATTAACAGACAATTTTACTTGGGGAGATGGTGACCCTTGGGGGAAGGGAGGCATGACACTGAGGAGCTGGGAAGGAACATCTTTGGATGTTGGATCATCTGATGGGTCTTATCATCCAGTGTCTACCAGTTACTAAATTGCAATGAGACAGGACAGCCCAGTGAGAACTGTCACTGCCAGAGACAGAGTGGTATTTATTTGGGCAGTAAATATCAGGTTGTTAATTGATCCTTGGGGTTGCCTAGTCAGCTGGATCAGAGGCATGCTACCTATTCTTTCTAGAAGGGAGGCTTCACAAGGCCAGGGTAATCTTATGGGTTGAGAAAGAAGCTTGGGGGGTGTCTGCAGAGGAAATGAAGCCTCTGAATGTCCACAAAAGGTCAGAGAAGCATGAATGCAACATCGATTGTATAGACAGGTCAGTGTACAGGAGATTTGATCAATTCTGCCAAGTGTCTCTCCCAGCCACCTGCAGGGCTGTCCAAGAGAGCCTTCTGTGATGATGGAAGTGCTCTGTATCCATGCCGTGTGATGAGGTAGCCATCAGCTACATGTGGAGAACTTGAAACGTGGCTAGTGCAATAGGAGCTGTTTTTTTTTTTTCTTTGCCTATGTCACGTGGCATGTGGGATCTTAGTTTCCAGACCAAGGATTGGACTTGCACCCTCTGCAGTGGAAAGGCAGACTCTTAACCACTGGACTACCAGGGAAGACCCTAGGAACTGATTTAGAAACTTTAATTTACGTAAATGTAGGTTTACATACGCTCGCATGGCTATGACTACCACATTGCATAGCAAGATCTCTGTTATCAACCACATTCCAATACTGAGATGGAAGCATTTCACCAAGGGCTCCTCCTCTAAGAAATGGCGGCCTTCCCGCATCCCAGGGGAGTGCCAGGTGCTTTGTAAGCCAGAAGCCATGGATGTGAAGCATCTTGTGTCCTTCCAGCTCTTCCCTCTCTGCTCCAAGGAGGGCAGTCTCCGCTCGAGGATGACATCTCAGAGTTATTTCAGGGCAGCCACTCCTGTTCTGGGGCTGTCAGAGTGTGAACCAGCTGTGCCTGGTTCAAGGTCAAGGGGCATTGGAGGCTGGACTATGAGCCCTGCTCTGGAGCTGTGGAAGGAACGTGCAGGGGCAAACTGGGGAAAGGATCTTGTGTCCCTTGCTTAGAGCAAGCCTCTCAACTGCTCCCTCACTCCGGTCTACTATTTCTCACTTAAAAGGTAGAAAGGAAGACCGGACATAAAATAAAGCTCTTCTAGATGATGACATTTTAAAAAGGCAAGTACCTAGACAATATAAGCATTCAGTAGTGGAACAAAAGATGAACTTTTCAGCTCATCTAACAAGAGTGCCTAGAGTCATCAAGCAGAATCCCTGGGAATGAAAGTCCTTCACACAGGCAGAAAATGGCCTTCAGCTACTTCAGAGAGATTCAGCCCATCTCTGCTGAGGTTGGCCGAGAACTCCCAACTTTAGCTCCCACACAAGCTTCCCCCAGCAAGGCTAAAGCCTGCAGCACTGGCCCTAAGCTGCACACCCATCTGAGACCAGGCATAGAGCAGGGGAGAGGTGCAGACCCAGGTGAGGGAGAGGGGCTGGGCTGGGAAGGGGTGAGGGTGTGACCCAGGAGGCTACAGAACACAGACTGGAGATAATAAGAGGGCACTGGGACTTCACTGGTGGTCCAGTGGTTAAGACTCTATGCTCCCAATGCAGGGAGCCTGGGTTCCATCCCTAGTCAGGGAACTAGATCCCACCTGCTGCAACTAAAAAGAATCCTGCATCCCACAGCGGAGACCCCACACATAGCAATTAAGACCCAGTGCAGCCAAACACATTTAAAAGGGGGGTGGGGGGCACTAAACTCTCATTCTCAGTAACAGGAGGAGACCATGACTCTGGCCTCTGGCTCCTTGGAAGTGGGTCCCAGAGGGAAGCAACTGTCCTTAGCTGGAGTGGTCCTGACCCACCTAGCTGCCTGGCAATGCCACCTAGTGATGGCTAGCTTTACAGGTGCTACCTTTCCCGGGGTTACGGCCTAGATGTTCTCCTCAGAACATTAGAAAAGACCTCCTCTCTGGGCAGACGATCTCCTGTATGGGCTAAGGGTCACATAGGGGAAGGAATGAGAGAAACTGAAGCCTTGGGGGAGAACAGGCTGCTGTGAAGACTACACAAGCCTTTTCTCCTCCCATCTTCACAAACCAGCCCCCAAACAGAACGGCCCCAAGGAGTAGAACCATGACTGGGTGGCTCCAGCTCTTACAGTCAGAAGTAGAGCTTCTGATGGTTTGAGGGTAAAGAGTGGCAGAAGAACTATGAACAGAGGCCAGTCAGTCACGTGGCTTTGCAAAGGTTGCTGATGAGGGATGACAAAGATCTCTAGCCTGAGGCTACGGTGAGAGGCAAAGTCTGGCATTTGGAACCTCCAGCGCCTGCTTGCTGTCTCCTTCTCCCAGAGAGGCCGGGTGCTGGCAGGTCAGCGTCTTGGGGTGTGACTCATGTCTCCCTGCCTGGGATGCCGGCAGCCGCCCCCACTCCCAGCCCGCCCTTGCAGGCCTGCTGGAAACAAGACTGCTCACTCCTTTTATTTATTCCCTGTTCCTCAACCACCTCTCCTCACCCCAACCCATGACTAATGTGCTCCCACCACTCCAGGGCATGCTGGGAGGGCATCACCACCACTACAATTATCTGGATCATTCAGTCCCCAAAAGTCTCTCCACTCCCCAGCATCAGTTATGTTTTGAAATTATCCACATAACCCCAGTGATTCAGATGCCTGGCCTACACAGTGAGAATGAATCTTCAGTCACTGGTTTCCTCTGATTGTAAAGGTCAGTTCCAGTCTGGCCAGTAATTCCTACAGCTCCCCTATTTTACCGTGGGAGTAACTCAGAACCCCAAAATTGATATAATGATTATTTTCAGCTGTAGACATTTGAGATTCAGCCAATGCAGGAAGAAGGCTTCTCAGAGCTCCCCCTAACTGACTAAAAGCTGAATCTTCTGAGAAATCAAGACTATCATAAATTCCCTCTTAGGGATGGGTCCACTTCCAGGAGGGAGGCCAAGAGCAAGTATACCATAATTTGCCAATCCACCAACTCTCTCTGGGGGAGTTTTATGGCCCTGAAGAAGAGGTAAAGGCCACTCATAGCTGTATAGACAAATGTTATCACAAATTCTCTTATCTCTCACTTATTCTCCTAAAATGTCATTTTCTTTCTTAATGAAACCCATTTGTTCTTCCCATAGGAGACTTTTTTCTCTTTCATTTCCTCTACTAAATTAGGCATATACAACCCCAATTCTAACCATCCTTTTGAGTTACTCAACACTGAGCATATCCACATGTATGCATGATGCACATAAATAAGCATTTTCTTCCTGTTAAATGCCTGTTGTCATTTTAATTCACAGACCCCAGGAACTGAATCTACGAGAGTGGAGGAAAAGTTTTTCCTTCACTACATCACCATTCTCTCCCGTCTCACAAATATGACCATTTTATAATTAATGGGATTTTAGAAATGCATTTATCCAGTGATACACATAGGAAGCACCAGCATCTTTTAAAACACAGACAGGTCCAGGCCACAGACATACCCACCATGAGGACTAGTACTAGGCATTAAGTGCCCATCCACATGCCTCACTTCCTCTCCTGCACACAGAAGAGCCTCACTCCCTGGACAGACATTCAAGGCTCTCTGAGTCTGGCCAACACCCTCCAGGCCTGTCACCTATGTCCCTGAGCTTTCCTTTCAGAATTTTGGTCAGACCATTACTCCAGCCTGACATGTCCTCACCATGCCTCATGCCCCCTCCTCTTGGAAGCATGTCCATTTCCCTCGCCCCCCCCCGCCCCGGTTTCCAACCCTTCCTCCACCAAACCTTCCCTGCCTGCACCCAGGGTGAGACACTCCTGCCCAAGGGCTCATACAGCACTGTGACACTGACCTTGGCATTTCACCAGCTGCAGATTTATCTTTTTCATTTTGGAATCTCCAGGAGGGCAGGAGCTCTTGCCTTGGGTGCTGAATAAATGTGAGGCTGTGAGTTGATACTTCACCAGCTTCGCCCCATGGACCACCCTTAGGGGAAGCACACCTCACCTTTGGATATTTGTTTTGGGAACTTCCCCACCTGGGCTCCTTTACAGATTGAACTCTGACATTTTCTACTTGTGTAAACATTCACAACAAGATGAAAGCCAGCTTGCTCTCCAAACAGACCACAGAGGAACAGGGAATAGGTAAGCACTAAAAGTTGGCGGAGAGGACCATCCTACACCCTAGGATGACCAAGAATATGTAGGTAGCTTATAAGAGGTGGTTTAAAAAAGAAAAAGGACTAACGGTGTCAGCAGACAGAATGGGAAACATCAAAGCTGTGATTTTAAAAAAACTCAGGGAGCAATTTGCCAGGTCCTTCCTTTAGCCAGTTTCATCTGCAAGGACACAGTTGGTTGGAGACTGGTGGAGCTGCCAAGTTTGGACACCTGGGAGGGCGGATATTGGCCTGCAGGCTCCTGCCATCTCCTGCACGATCCAAAGGGCACCGCCAGCCCAGCGAGGCTGTCCAGCTGGGAGGGCGGTCCTTGCCATCTGCCCACCCCCTAAGGGCACAGGTGGCAGAGGAGGGTTCAGTCCAGAGACCAATTCTGCTGAGGTCTCTGTCCCCAGGAGTGTAGATGAGGAGGTGGCTGGGATCTGTAGCTGCTGCTGGCAACTTGGAGGTATGGGGCAGGCAGCTCCCCTTGCTGCAGCTGCTGCTGCTAAGTCGCTTCAGTCGTGTCTGACTCTGTGCGACCCCATAGACGGCAGCCCACCAGCCTCCACTGTCCCTGGGATTCTCCAGGCAAGAACACTGGAGTGGGTTGCCATTTCCTTCTCCAATGTATGAAAGTGAAAAGTGAAAGTGAAGTCGCTCAGTCGTGTCCGACTCTTCGAGACCATGGACTGTAGCCTACCAGGCTGCTCCATCCATGGGATTTTCCAGGCAAGAGTACTGGAGTGGGTTGCCATTGCCTTCTCTGGCAGCTCCCGTTAGGGACCTACAATCCAAATTAAAGCAGCCGTGACCAGGAGTTTGGGGCAGCCCCAGGAGAAGGATGGGGAGCAGCTGTGTGTTCACAAGTATCTATCTTCCACACTCCTCACTGCTACAGTCAGCACACCTTGTTGTTTTTCGTTTGTTGCTAAGTTGTGTCCAACTCTTTTGCGACCCCATGGGCTGTAGCCTACCAGGCTACTCCTGGGATTTCCCAGGCAAGAATATTGGAGTGGGTTGTCATTTCTTTCTCCAGGGGATCTTCCTAACCCAGGGACTGAACCCACATCTCCTCCTTGGTAGGTGGATTCTTTACCAGTGAGCCATCAAAACCTTACCCTTTGCCTTAATGTCAGGCCCCTTTCCTCCCTGGCTTCATCTCCCTGCCTCGTCCCACATGCTTATTTCCCCCTCACCACTGGCACAGGGTTTCTTTCAGTTCTCTACACAATCATTTCTAGGGTTCAGTGACTTTGCTCTTATTATTCTCTTTATCAGAAGAACCCTTCCCCTGATGCCTGGCAAACTCCTGTGCATGCCTTAGTACCCAGTTTAAAGGTTACTTCTTTAGTGAAGCCCTTTCTGACTCCACTATGCACTCAGTCTTGCAGTGAGGTCCCTGAAGTGACTCAAGTGACTATTTCTTTAAATCCACTATGTGCCAGAGTGTGAGGTGTGTAAAGGTTGTTGATAAACACCGGTTGAATGCAGGAGTACATGTGAATTCTGCTTTCATCCTGCTATTCCCTGCTTCGTAACCTTCAGTGGTACTTTCTTATCTGGAGACTAAATTCCTGGCAACTGAACTCATCACACATTTCCTGTACACATCACGAAGTGATTACTCCCATGTTTGGCACGGTAGAAAAATCCAAAAATGCAAAAGAAAGTGTCTCCACCCTGAGTTCCAAAGAGTAAGACAAGAAAGCCCAGATGAAACAAGGAGGAAGGCAGTGAGAGCTGCGAGAACCTTCCAGATGAAGTGAGCATCGCATCCAGCAGGCATGGATCCAAGTCAGTCCCCTGGAGCACCACGACACGTGTGAGTCAGCCTTGCAGGGCAGGTCGATTTTAACAGTTAGACATGGGCTGGGGGCATGAGGGCCTGAGAAAAGGGCATTCCTGGTCCCAACCGCAAAACTATCCAGGGTATGTTTGGGGGCGTTTGGCTGAAGCAAAGTCCAGGAGGGAACAGGACTTGCCTCGGGGGTGACTCTCACCAGCAGGGTGGGATCCCAAGGACTGATGCAGCACTGGGTGCCTCCAGGACTTCTGGGGGACAGGGTCTCACTAGCACTCTAGCTGTCAGAACCAAGCAGGCAGGGAGGGAAAGGAGCAAGGTGGGAATGTTTTAGAGTTTCCTCACTTCTCCGACATTTCCTAAATCCCATACCTAATAGGAGATTATCAGGGGCCATCTCAATCCATCAGCCTCCTGCATGATAACCCACAGAACCTCTCCACCCTCTCTCCCTCAGAAGATGGGGACCTGTGGATCTTCAACCTAGGACATACAGATAGCACCTTAGGTAACATCTATCTGAAAGGGGCTTCCCTGATGGCTCAGATGGTAAAGAATCTGCCTGCAATGCAGGAGACACCGGTTCAATGCCTGGGTCAGGTTGGTCCCCTGGAGAAGGGAAAGACAACTCACCCCAGTATTCTTGCCTGCAGAATTCCATGGACACTGGAGCCTGATGGGCTACCATCCATGAGGTCTCAAAGAATCAGACATGACTGAGTGACTAACATTTTCACCTGAAAGGTAGCATGTGAAACACGGTGGGGATACCCAAGGATAGAGGACATGGACTTCTAGTAATTAACCACATCCACAACCACAGAGCCAGGCCAAGCCAGGGAGTGGTATTAAGTGAAGACAGGAAGCAGCAAAGCTTAACTTTCCAAGGGGGCCATGTACATCATTGTCTGATCCAGGCAAGTGAAAGAGGGAGCTATTGATAAATATGCTGCAATATAGACACGAATAGGCCAACTCCAGGCCAAACAGATGATGGTCATCCGACCCACAGGAGTCTTAGGATTCTAGTATCTCTATCTCCAGACCTGTCCTTGGTCCTGAACTCAAGACCCATAATCAGCTGCCTGCTGGTCATTTCCACCTGGACATCCCATAGGTACTCAACCACAACATACCCAAGCTGAAGTCAACAGCTCCCCTCCTCCTCTTCCTCTCACCACTGACTTTCCCCCTTCTGTGCTCCCCATCTAAAGAAAGAGCACTGGTTTCGGTGCATATGTTCCAAACCAGACCTGGAGCCATCCCGTGTTATTCGCTGCCTCAACAAACCCAGGCAGTCACCTCCAGAGCTACTGGTTATCCTTCCTCCTGTCCTCTCCCTTGGACCGCTGTAACAGCCCCCTAACTGGTCTTCTATTTCATCCTTCCATTTGTCCTTCTCCAGTCCATGTCTGTCACAGAAGTAGAGTGATCTGTAAAATACACAAAATCTCAGCGGCTCCTCTTACACCCTTTAAATAGATCTATATACGGATATTTATGCATTTATTTATCTGGTTGCATCAGGTCTTTCTTGCGGTACGCAGGCTCCAGAGCATGTGGGCTCACTAGTTGTGGTGTGTGGGTTTACTTGCTCCGAGGCATGTGGGATCTTAGTTCCCTGACTAGGGACTGAACCTGTATTCCTTGCCTTGGCAGGCAGATTCTTATCCACTGGACCACCGGGGAAGTCCCTCCCCTTACATTTTGACCCTTTCAGGTGCTTGTTTAGTCACTAAGTTGTGTCCAACTCTTTTGCGACCCTCTGGACTGTAGCCCTCCAGGCTCCTCTGTCCATGGGATTTCCCAGGCAAGAATGCTGGAGTGGGTTACCATTCCCTCCTCCAGAGGAGTTTCCTGACCCAAGGATTGAAGCCGAGACTGTTGCATTGGCAGGTGGACTCTTTACCACTGAGACAGCAGGAAAGCCTTTTGTGTGGTAGCTGAGAACTTTTGGGTCCTCCGCCCCCACCCCCACCCCAGTGCCTATGTGTTCAGCCTCACCTCCACTTGCCATCCCACTCCCTGTTGCCTGGCTCAGTAGAAGCTCTGTGCTGCCGTCCTCCAAATGTTTTTTCAAGCTGCTTTCTACCTGGAGCGGGGGGCATCCTGCCTCTGGTTCTCCTCTGCCACCGGCTGAACTTCAGGTAGCACCCACTGCACAAACCACCTTGCCCTTTAAGGACTGACCTTCCTGCCACTGCAGCCATTTGTTCTTTCACAGGAAACAGTGGCAGATGTTGAGGGGTTAGAAATACATATAACAACAGAGAGATAAAGCAAATGTGGCAAAAATGCAATCAATCAAACCATCTAGGTGAAGGACTTGGGGTGTTGATTCTACCATTCTTACAATTTTTCTTTGGGTTTTAAATTTTTCAAAATAGAAAACTAGGTTAAAAAAAATGAATAGAATATGGGCCTGAATAGAATTTCATTCAAACGTAAGTTTACTGTGACCTGATTTGAGGGAGACTAGTATCCACTGAAATTCAGGCATGAGGTTTGCTGTTAAAGTTCCACATTTATCAGTAAATTTGTTGTGCTTAAATTTGAACATATAATGTTTAAATGGGGGTGAGGGGGAGATTAGAAGAAAAAACAGAGAGGTGGACAAAAGAAAATAAAATTATCCACAATGTCAGTACCCAGAAATAACCATTTTAACTATTTCAGAATATGTCTTGCTGGTAATTGTTGTGTGTAGATATACTTTTTAAAGTAATTTTTACTGGAGTATAGTTGCTTTACATTGTTATGCTAAATTCTGCTGCATAGCACAGTGAATCAGTTATTCATATACATATTGCTGCTGCTAAGTTGCTTCAGTCGTGTCCGACTCTTAGCGGCCCCATGGACTGCAGCCTACCAGGCTCCTCCATCCACGGGATTTTCCAGGCAAGAGTACTGGAGTGGGGTGCCATTGCCTTCTCTTCATATACATATTATGTGTAGATATATTTTTAGATACAAAATGGGTTATGATCCACAGTTTTGTAAGTTCTTATTTTTACTCCATAGCATATTACAAATGACTTTCATATTGATAAATACACTGGCATTTTAATAACTGTACTGCTTTCCATGGAATAGGTGCCCTATAATTTATGTAACCCCATAATCTTTTTCCTACACACATGAACAGAAACCCGATCTTTCTGATTCCTACACCTCCCATGACTTTAACCCAAAGAGGGGGCCAAAGTCAATGCTGGCCCTTTGTTTAGGGAGGTGACACGTTGCTATTTGGGCTTCAAAAGGGAAAATGAATACTGACAGGTTAGAATTAACTGGGAAAAGCTCCTCATCGCAAATGCCATGAGCATTTTAATAAACAGAGTTCAATCTTCCTGGCAGCTCTGCTCCGGGAGGCCAATCGAACTTCAGGCCACGCCTGGCAAGGTTGAGAGGAGCTAAAAATAGCCCCAGAACTAAGCCTCGAGACTTTTCTGAATTCACAGGCACACAGGCTGCCCCAGAAGGACTTGCCACGCCAACGTTTTCCATCTACAGTGTGTGTTATGGTGCCTAAAATTCCTAAGGGTTACGGTTTTCTAAAAAGCTCCTGTCAGAAAGTAGGCAGCTGTCCTGGGAAGAGGACGGAGCGAGTCCCCATCAGGACCCAGAGGAGAAAGTCAGGGCTTTGAAGTTAAACAGAATGAGGCTCGTGTTCCAGTTCCGCCCATCACCAGCTGGGTGAAATTTGGTCCAGTCTTCAACCTCTCTGAGTCTCCGAGTCCTCATCCAATAACAAGGGGATAAAAGGAGATAAAACACGTCTACTTGTTGTGAAGATAAAATGGGATGATGCCTGGAACAGGGTTTAGGAGGTGAACAAATGCAGCTTATTGTTATTACTGAGGACTTGAATTTGTTTCTCCGATCAGCCAGGTGTGGTTTTGGGGGAGCTGAGTTTTCTCAGAGGTGGTGCTGAACACGAGAGGAGCACAGCAGGGTCCCCACAGACGATACACCATACAGGAGACACGGCTGAGTGTCCAGGGTCACCTGGGACCTTCAGGAAGGCTAGACATGTGCTAGAATGGCACAGGGACCTTCACTCAATGCCATACCCTCATCATTGACAAATTTACTGTTCAGAATATTGAGTACCCTCCAGTTGATTCTGAAGGTTCATGACCTGTGATAATTTCTGTTTGGCTAAAAATCCAACCACACGGACTCAGTGAGCAAGCGTGTCTAGTAGATTTCCCAGGAGCGGCCCCTCACAAGGCTCTGCAGCAGACACGACCCCAGCTCCTGACCCCAGGCCTGACCTCTGCCTGAGGTCCCCGTGGACTCATCACATAGGACCCCCTGGCCCTGATTGTGATTGCATCCCATCCAGGGCTCCAGCAGTAGAGAAATCGAGGGAGAGATGGCGGAGGATGACTGCTGGGTCAGATTGGCAACGTTGACAGGGCACAGACAGCGAAACTGATCTTTAAGTGGGTGCTCTGGACTGCCCGGCCTTCACCTCTGTCTTAGTTTCTAGGGCTGCTGTATCATAGCTGCACACACTGGGTGGCAGAGAACAACCCAGATGCATTGTCTCACGGCTGTGGAGGCCAGAAGTCAGAGAGAGTGGGGAACTGGGCCCCACTCTTTCTGAAACCTGTTGGGGAGAATCTTCCTTCCTCTTCTAGCTTCACCGGCAGCCCTTGACTTTCCCTGGCTTATAGACACCTCATTCCAATCTCTGCCTCCCCTGTCACATGACCGTCATCTGAGTAACTCTGTCTTCTTCTTACCAAGACACCAGTCGTATTGGATTGGGGCCCCCCACCCCGGTCTGACCTCATCTGAACTGATTGCATCGGTAATAAACCCTATTGCCAAATAAGATCACTTTATAAACCAAAAAAAGAAAGAAGGATCACTTTCTGAGGTACTGGGGGTTAGGCCTTTAACATATCATTTTAGTGGGGTATACAGCCGAACCTATAACACCCATAAACTCATCCTGAGATGAACATTCTCTCTTCAGTGCCCAAGCTCAGCTCAGAGCAACATCAAACATCCTCTCCACAGCCAGAGGAGCTCTCAGGATAGACCCTGGGGACCCCTGGCCCCTGCCCTGCAGCCTGGCAGAGGCATATCAGAGAGGATGGAGGCTAGACCCGTGAGACGATGCAGACAGCCTGCCCTCCCTTCGCAGTGACTGTCATCACTCAAGTCCTCCTCAAGCCCTGTAGAGTACCCCGGGAGCTGGGAGCCCCAGAGTCCCGGGCTCTGACTCCTGGAAACTTCCAGCCTCTGTAAAACAGGAAGTGAAGAGACAAACAGAGAGAAGCACCCACCCGCCACCTTCTCGTGTACTTGGATCATTACAGCCCAGGCAGGTTATGTGACCAGAATGGCTTGAAGGGGACTGAGGCCCTGCTTCCTGCCCCTGGGACAGCTGGCCACCCCTGGTGGCCAGCCAGGGCAAGAGGCCAACAGGGACTTCCTGATCCAATCACTCAAGTATATTAGAAAGGGGAAAGTGATGACAAAGCTCTTTGCACTTTTCTTAATACACTTTAAAATCCTTAACAAAACAAACCTCAGGGCCTGAATAAATTGGCTCCCAGACGCTGGCCAAGGAAAAAAATGCTTGGAAAGAATGGGGAATTGGACGGGGGATGGTTCAGGAAGCAGGGTGAACGAATAGCCTGTCCCCACACCCAGCGTCAGGGAGCTTCCTAAAGAGATGCCTCTGCAGACTGTCTGGAACCCAGAGCCCCAGAGCCCCTAGGCAGGCAGGGAGGGGCTCCCTTGGTCCCCTTCCCCAGCAGTACCAGGACAGTGGCTATGAGCAAATCTCCCCTCACCCCCAACAACCCCTAAGACGGAGCAGGATAAGCACCCGAGCCTGGACCCCCCCATCTCACCTGCCCAGAGAAAGGCCAGCCCTGAAATCCCTCCCTATGAGGTGGGTCAGCTCTGAGGCCAAAGGGCAGCCACAGACACGGCCTGTTGCAGTGGAGTTGGAGGAGGCCTTTGCCGATTCTCTCCCGTTCACATTCTGCTCTGCAGCGACTGACATCTGAGGGGTCAGGTGGGAAACTGCCCTCGTGGTGGCAATGAGCTCTCAAGGCTTTTCCCCCTCGTCCATCTCCCCAAATCATGGGGGTGAGTCTTCATTCTCTGAGGGCACCGTCCTCCGTGACTGACCCTGGCAGCAGTCAGGCTTTGTCTGGCTTTGGGCCTCCCGCCTCAGCCCCTGGTCCGCCCACTGGACACCAAGTGGGGCTTGATGGGGCTTGACGTGAACTCTGCAGCTGAGGGAGGAGGCAGGGCTGGAGACGGAAATGCCGGAGCATGTGGTGGGGGCGGAGGAGGGTTTGCAGACCAAGAAGTTCCTGTCTAAGGCTTGGCCTTAGACATGAGCAGGGACGGGCCTTCCACTGTGACAGGGGTGAGAGGCGGGTGGGCACTGGGGAGAGGTCAGTGAAGGAGCTCCCTTTAAAGGTTTGTTTTCTCCAGCAAGGATGAGATGGAGAAAACATGGGCAAGGGTGCAGGCCAGACAGCGCTCCCCTAGGAAGCCGAGTGACGAAGGCCGGCTGGTGTCCGGTGTTGTGTGAAGTTTGGGGTCATGAACAGAAAGAGGCCGCACAGTCAACCTGCTTGCAAGCTCTTCTGCAGCTGCACAGCGGAAATGGACTTGGGTTTAACAGAGGGGGAAGGAAGGCAGGGAAGTTGAGGTTATTTGCAATAAAGATGTGATAAGTTGGACCGTTGACTCTAAGCCAGATAAGAGAGGGTGGGGGAAAGGACAGGATGAGCATGAGGCCACTCTGTGCCCCAGGCCAACTGATCTTAGACAAATGGCTTGTTGGGCCTCAGTTTCCTCATCTATACAATGGGGATAAGACCCACCCTGCTTAATTATTGTGAGACTAACATGAGAGAGGGTTTCCCAGGTGGCACTAGTGGTAAAGAACCCGCACGCCAACGCAGGAGACATAAGAAATGCGGTTTCTATCCCTGGGTTGGAAAGACTCCTGGAGTAAGAAATGGCAACCCACTCCAGTATTCTTGCCTGGGAAATTCCATGGACAGAGGAGCCTGGTGGGGCTACAGTCCATGGGGTTGCAAAGAGTTGGACATGACTGAAGCGACTTAGCACACATGCAACATGAGAGAACAACCTCAGTGTCTAACATTGCCTGCCTTTCAGCACTCACTTCGTAACTGCTAACTCTGGGACTTTGATATCCTCAAGGGCCCACCTGTTTTGTTCTGATAAAGATTCCAAGGATAGGTCTGGAGCTCCTTCACAGGGGAGGGTGAATTCCTAAGGTACCTTCCCCTGGGCATCTGCAGTTGAGTTGCAGCACAAGGATCAGATTACAGTCTTTTTTTTTTTTTTTTTTTTAAAGAAAAAGGGTGGTGGGGAGGGGAGGCATCCTTCCCTGCATCTGAAATCATACTTACTTAGGGCTCTCTCTAGGGTCTGGATCCCTGGGGTCCCCTCCCTCAAAGGGGTCTGGACCCCTGGGGTCCCCTCCCCTCCCCAGACTTGCTGCTGCCGCTGCTAAGTCACTTCAGTCAGGTCCGACTCTGTGCGACCCCATAGATGGCAGCCCACCAGGCTTCCCCGTCCCTGGGATTCTCCAGGTAAGAACACTGGAGTGGGTTGCCATTTCCTTCTCCAATGCATGAAAGTGAAGAGTGAAAGTGAAGTCGCTCAGCGTGTCTGACTCCTAGCAACCCCATGGACTGCAGCCTACCAGGCTCCTCCATCCATGGGATTTTCCAGGCAAGAGTACTAAAATGGGTTGCCATTGCCTTCTCCGCTTTGACCTTGAGGAGCCTCTGTTCTCATAAAAGTGCCTCTTTTTACACGCAGCTGGCAAACCAGCTGAGCTTCAAGTGGCCCTGCTTGGAGCTTTCAAATGAGCCTCGAGCACCCCATTTGGATCAGAGTGCAGCTCTTCCCCAGACTTGCTTGTTTCATCTGAAAGTTGAAGACATCCCCAAGACATGTCATGGCCCAGATCTCAGGGTTCTCCAAGGTCAGCCTGACTCCAATACAGAGAAAGTGAGGAACTGCTGGGATGCCAGGGAGATCTCATGCCCCTAAAAACCCTCTCTGAGCTGCTAGTCAGGAGCCGAACATCCCTAACCCCGGGCTAACACCTTCCACTCTGCCTCGGGAGAGCGGACACCTGAAGGAGAAGAGTCTCACAGCTGCCATGTGCGTCGGAGATGAAGTGACTGACAGCAGGACTTTCCTGAGGGCTTGTCCTCATAGGTGGAAGCTCTGGGCAGCTGGGGTGGGAGCATGGTCAGCCCACACCAGCCAGATTCTAGTTCACCAATCACACTCAACTCAGCGTGAGGCTGGCATTTCATCCCAACTTTTGCTTTTCCCTGAGGTCTTCATTAATTCTGAAAGTTAACTTTCTGTGTTCTGTGTCAGTGGTCAGTTACAGGAGGAATCCATTCCTGACACAGATCCACAGTCCGTCCCCCCTCCTTCCATAATGCTGCTCCGAGAGGCTGCGTGTTTGAGAGGTTCAAAGCATGCATTGAGGAAGTCAGGCCTTGCAACGTCTGTCTCCAGGGCAACCCAATGGTCAGCAGGAATCACTCAACTCTGTTGTATCTTCCAGATCCTGGGGAGATCTTGTGCCATGTCCTTGAGACAGGGAACTTGGAACCTTGTGCTAAGTCAGCGCCAGTTATGACCATTGATATTAGGACAGAATATTCTGGAACTCCCTGAGCTCTTTCCCACTCATCTCATCTGTCCTCCCCTCTCGCCTGTGAGGAAGGGAAGGCAGGCTTAGACAGGAAGCAGGCTCAGAGAGGCTACAGGATTTGTCCCAGATACACAGTTAGTGGGGGGTGAGCTGGGGTTAATTTCCAAGTCTTCCATCTCCAGATCCAGGGCCTTTCCCATTACTGAAGGAACAATCCTAGTAGCAAGACCCAAAGCAGTTCTGCTCCCTACCACGCCATCCACCAAAGAGGAAGAGGAAAGAGGGAGGTCAGGGCTGAACGCCACCCTGGAACCCAGGGGCAGTACATGCACGCTAAGTTGCTTCCATCATGCCCAACTCTTTGGGACCCCATGGATGGTAGCCCGCCAGATTCCTCTGTCCATGGGACTCTCCAAGCAAGAATACTGGAGTGGGATGCCATGCCCTCCTCCAGGGGATCTTCCTGACCTAGGGATCGAACCCACCTCTCTTATGTCTCCTGTATTGGCAGGCAGGTTCTTTACCATTAGCCCGACCCAGGGAAGAGCCTGCTGTATTTCCCCAGTGTGATCATTCTTTTCCTTCCATGTTGTCCAGGCACATGTTTGGGGATCTTCCAGTGACTTTCTCTTGTGGTTGGGGATAGCACCTTACTTCTCCAAGGAGACAGAGAGCTGAGATTTGATGAGTTATCTTCCCAGAGAAGGCACTTTGTGTACTAAAATTTTTCTCCCTTAAAGACTCCAACATGGATCAGAATGAGAGAGTTTTGATTTAGAAAAGTAGACGGAATCTAGCCGCAGGTCTGGGACCTTAGAGAGCTGGGAGCTCCTGGTCTCCAGAGACACGACTGAATGCTTGCATGAAGTCATGTGAGGGCTTCTGCCGTGCCACAGGTCCTCCTGGAAGGGGGTGCAGTGTGGGGCTCGCCTGGTGGACTGCCCAGCACGAGTGGTGCTGGTGATCCCTGAGTGTTCTTACCAACATTGGTATCTTTTCAGACCCATCGAGTTCATTGCATTGAGAAAACTGAGGCAGTTTGGCAGGTTTTTCTCTCTGTGATGTTAGAACTGGAGCCAGGCTGACTCCTTCAAAGATTGCCTTACAAAGCAAAGGATGTCTGCTCCATCCAGGAATGGCATCTCACACTCTCGGCTTCCCTGGGACCTCTCAGTGAATCCTCCTCTTTTATTATGAGCCTTCTTAAAGCTACCTGTGGTGGTGAGAAGGGTCTAAGTGTCTATGAAGTTTGGGCAGTAAGAGAAACACTTCCAGGTTTGATGCAGCACAAAAAACGTCCTTAGCATGGAGAAGCCTACTCTATGACACCATCCTAACATTTCCTACTAATCTATTAAACAGTCTTCCTGGCATCAGCAGGCGAGGAGTATGTTCTGCAGCAATTTCATGCCCACCTTCCATGAACGTGTTTGCTCATCCTTAAAGCAAAGATCTTTCTCATTGTTTTCTCATAGAAGCTAGTTAACCATAATCAAAACAGTTGCAGTCTTAGTGGCCCAATTAAGATCTTTAAATATATCTTGGTAATAAAAAGATGCTCAACATTGCCAATTATTAGAGAACTTCAATAAAAACTGTGGTGAGGTACCATGCCATTCTGTCAGAATGGCCATCATTAAAAAGTCTACAAAATAAATAAATAAATAAATAATTTTTTTTTAAAAAGTCTACAAATAATAAATCCTGGGGAGTGGATGGAGGAAAGGGAGCCCTCTACACTGCTGGTAGGAATGTAAATTGGTGCAGCCACTATGGAGAAAAGTAGGAAGGTTTTTTTAAAAACTAAAAATAGAGTTGCCATATGATCCAGCAACCCCACTACTGGGCATATACTCAGACAAAACGATAATGCAAAAAGATACATGCACCCCTATGTCTGAGCAGCACTATTAACCATAGCCAAGACATGGTAGCAACCTAAATGTCCAGTGACTGATGAATGGGTAAAGAAAATTTGGTATATATACACAATGGAATACGATTCAGCCATAAAAAAGGTTGAAATAATGCCATTTGCAGGAATATAGATGTACATAGAGATTATCATACCAAGTGAAGTCAGAAGAAGAAAGATAAACACCATATATCTCTTGCATGCATCATCTAAAATATAACACAAATGAACTTATTTATGAAACAGAAACAAACTCATTATAGGAAACAAACTTATTATTACAATAGGAAAGGGGTAGGGATTAGGAGCTGGAGATTGGCAAATATAAACAACCACATATAAAATAGGTGAAACCAGGTCATGCTGTGTAGTACAGGGAACTAACATATTGAGTATAAGATATTCAATATCTTATAATAAACCATAATGAAAAGAAATATGGAAAAGATATGTGTATATATATGTATTACTGAATCACTCTGCTGTACATCAGAACTAACACAACATTGCAAATCAACTATACTTCAATAAAAGAAAAAAAAACAAATATAAATATATTTTGGTAGCTATTCTCAAAACCTTATTCAAAGAACATGTTCAGTGAATAAAGGCTTCTTCATTTTGCACACATACAGGACCATGTTTAAAAGCAAACTAGTTAATTTCCAGCCTCTGTCAGATCAAAACAAGTCATAGATGAATAACAGTATGATTTAAGGAAGGGCCACTGGTCCGTCCCTTGAGTGGTCAGAGACCAAAAGGATTTGAGAGATGGACATGTCAGGTCAGGCCAACTCTTGGTTATAAATGAGCATCTAGCTGATCTTGGGTTCACATTTTTTGGTCACTTAATGTTTCCTGAAAGCCTGAAATGCCTGTGACCGCACGAGACAAGGAATAGGAATATGCTTCACCTTGACTTCTGAGTTATCATATTTTGTCTTATTGTCCTGGAACAGACACTGTTGATGTGCTTCCCAGAACTCCTAGACGTCCCCTTGAGCGTTGTTGTGCGCCCCCTCCCCAGCTTCCGTGGGTCCACACCTACGTTAGGGAGACAGCCCTTAGGTCACAACTATTCTCAGCTGAAAGCACCTGGGAGCTTGTATCCCCAGGGGTTATCCCACAGCCAAGGACAGACTCGTGTAGAAATAGGGCAGACTGGAGTTTCCCAGAATGGCCACATCAGTGTTCTACGTGTTCTTCCAGAACGTTGTTGCTGCCCCACCAAGAGCTGGCGAAATCGAGTGGGCCTTTGTGACTACCTCAGCACAGAATGTGGTGAAAGTGACCCTGTATGATTCATGAGGCTAGGCTAGGAAAGGAAATATTGCTTCCATCTGCCTCTCCCTCTCTAGACACGTGGCCTTGGAACTCAGCCACCATGTTGTGCGGAAGCCCAGGCCATGTGGGGACGGTATGGATGGATCTGTTGGTCTCTGCCTGCTAACTGCAGCTGGGATGAATCCCCAGACATGTGGGTGAGTAAGCCTCCAGAGGAGGCCAGGCCACAGCCTTCCAGCTGCTTCAGCTCAACGGAATGAAAAAGAGATGAGCTATTCCCATCAAGCCCTGCCCCAAACTGAAGACTTAGGAGAGAAATGAGTGTTGTCATTGTTTTAAGCTACCACACTTGGGGATGGTTTCCTGTGCAGCAAGAAATATTTCATATAGACTGAGGGGCCTGGAGGCAAGATGCTGCCATAATAAAGCTGCCAGGGACTTCTCTGGCAGTCCAGCGGTTGAGACTTCATCTTACAATGCAGGGGGTGCAGGTGCTGTTGCTGGTTGGAGAGCTTAGATCCCACATACCTCTCAGCCAAAAACATAAGCAACAGAAGCAATATTCTAACAAATTCAATAAAGACTTTAAAAGTGGTCCATATTTTTTAAAAAGATCTTAAAAAAAATAAAAGCCTCCAAATGTGTCTTCAGGACTGGGTGCCAGATGGAGGCTAAAGGGACCTTGAAGAAATGACCGCTGAAAACCTCAAGGGCTTCAGAGGGACTGAAGGTGGGTGGCCATGAATCCACAACAATGTTCCTGGTTTACTTGCCCTTCTAGAATCATGCCACACCCCAGGAAGAAAAGTGAAAGTGTTAGTCGTTCAGTCGTGTCCGACTCTTTGTGACCCCATAGACTGTAGCGCACCAGATTCCTCTGTCCATGGAATTCTCCAGGCAAGAAAACTGGAGAGGGTTACCACTTCCTTCTCCAGGGGCTCTTCCTCACTCAGGGATCGAACCCGGATTTCTTGCCGGATTTCTTGCATTGCAGGAGGTTCTTTACCATCTGAGCCATCAGAGAATCCCCCCCCTCCCCCCACCCAAGAAGAAGCAGAGGTTTTTTTCTCTTCCCTTTAAAGTTGGGCAGGCTGCAATTTTGCCTAAAGGAAGACAGCAAAATTATTACTGTCATTGTGTTAAACCACTATGGGGGATGGGCAGGGAAGGATGGAGTCATGGGGCTAACCTATCAGTTACTCTAGACAAACACTTTAAAAACCAAATATACATTGGCTATTCCTAAATGTAATAAGAAAAAACCCAGCAATGCCATGATTTTTTATCACTTTTTCATGTTCCTACCTAATTCTAAGCCTTTTCTGGGTTAAAAAAAAAAACTTCCAACTCACTAAAGGAGCAATAATTTTATCATTTAAAGGGGATCAGGGTTACCATTCCAAGCAACTAGGTGTGACTTTCTTGCCAGGCTAGAGTCACCCATTGACCACATTTTTGGTTGGGGTGTGAGATTTGCAGCGATAGACTCATAAGGAGATTTTTCTCATGACAGTAGGGATAATGGGAGCCCGTTATATTGTAGCGCAGCTTAAACTTTGTAGTTCCCAGTCCATACCCTCCAAATAGGGTGGTCTCACAGTCTGTGCCCTGCGTGATGCCTTCCCTAATAACCAAGTGTGGTTTGAGTTTGCAAACCTCACTCACCCCCCACACCTACCCCCATTCCTTCCACACTCCATTGGAACTTGTCTATTGACTGCTTAATGCTGCTCTAAATTCTTTTTGTTCTCTTCCAATCTGGCAGGGCCACGCCTCTTGAATATATTTAAATCCAATTGGATTCTGAGCATCTCTCCTGTCTTTGTCTGGCTCCCTTTGAGGCCATTTCAGTGACAGACAGAATGAACAAAGATGACCCTTGCAGCACCATTTATAACAGCCTAACAATTGGAAACAAGCAAAATGCCCAGTAAAGAAACTGTTGAGTCTGCAGTTGGGTCACACTTGGGATAAGACGGCAAGAGGGGATACATTGCCAGCAGCCCATCCAGGCCTAGGAAGACCTCTAGAACAGGCTGGGGCACCGTAGACCGTGGCCACATACAGCACTTGGGATCTATAAACCACATACCTCCTTAAACCCAAACCAGGGCTGACTGCATGTAGCAAAGCTGTACAGATGCCGGAGGGTGGAGACAGCCTGTGTCTGCTCAGTGCACACATGCTTCCAGGTACACACAGGCACAGGGGACGTAGGCAAGAACCCACCTCACATCTGCACCCAGAGCCTGAGATGCAGAAACTTAACAACTACAATAGGTCTGTGACCTGTGTCTCCCTTGCAGGAAAAGGTCAAACGTATTCATTCATACCAAGAGTCGGAGGGGGCTCTGGAACATCTATGTCGAAATGGCTTAGGGAGGACAATCTGGTTGGAGAGGAAGCTGGCGGATTTGGGTAGAAGCCAGGTTTGGTGTTTGTAACTGGAGATTACAGCTCACCACTCTCACAGTCAGCCCTTCGCACGGTCTCTGTTAGAGACAAGCAGCAGTGAAGGAGTCTGTTGGAGACTGCCTCTATTAGCGATCTTATTCCCCCCCACCCCCTGTCCCCTAACCCAAGACCCTCCAGTGTGTGACTCAGGTGCCAGAGGTAGGGACAGGAGGTTGGACTTGATGAGGGCGGTCCCTGGAGAGCAGAAAATCCCTTTTAACAATACATCATCTGGCTTAGTGAGCAGGTAGGGTGGGAAGAGTGGCTGTGACTTGCTTTCCAGGTAGGAAAGCTGAAAAGTGAAGATTACGCCTGCGCGGGCAGAGCTCTCCAGAAGGCCCCAGGGTTTATCGCTTGCTCCTCCAAGTGCTGAGTCAGCAGAGGACCTTGGCGGTCACTTAATTCTGTATCCAGCCATGTCTGTACCGGTACCAGCCCCTGACTTGGAATTAACTGGCCTTCGCATCTATCTCTGATGCTTGTCATGTGCATGTTGAGGAATCACAAGGGAGGAGGAGAAAAATGCAAGCTGTTGGGGAGTGCTGCTTTTAGCTGCATATGCAGGAAACACATCAGTCCAGGGCAGACAACCTTGGGGAGGGTACCAGCCCAACCCCCCTGGGCAGGGCGTGGGGGAAGGTACTCAGGCTCAGTGCTGATGGCTTGACCTGCAGAAGGCTGAGTGGAGACCACAGCTGAGTGGCGGAGGCACCCCCCAGCCCTGCGTGCTGGGCCCTTTGTGTCAGAGGAGGTCAGACACTCTGCCAGCTGCAGGTAATTCAACCAGCACTGGTGTTCCCAGACTACCCAGCTCTGTTTCAGATGTTGTGTGTTTGGGGTAGGAGTAGCGTCTGGGAGAAAAGGGAGAAGGGGGGCTTCCTGAATGTAGAGAAAATGCAAAGCTGTGGGCCAGACTCCAAGCACGAGGGCAGGCAGAGGGGTGCCTCCTTTTGGCCACAGCCCGGGGATCAGAAAACCTGGACTCCGGGCTATGTATCACCACTCAGGGCTCACACTATTTTGATACAACCATTTGACACATGATTTTAAATTATAACGTAGATGACATGTTTCAAATGGCAGTGTTAAATGAAAGGGCCCAGGGACAAGAAGCTAGTTATGAAAGGCCAAAAATCATATGATTCCACTTTTATATAATGTTCAGAAAATAGGTGGTTCAGACAGTAAAGATCTGCCTGCAGTGTGGGAGATCTGGGTTCGATCCCTGGGTTGGGAAGATACCCTGGAGAAGGAAATGGCAACCCACTCCAGTGTTCATGCCTGGAGAATTCCATTGACAGAGGAGCCTGGCAGGAGTTGGACACAACAGTACAACTAATATTTTCATTTTTTCACTTTCAGAATAGGCACCAGAAATCAGACTAGTGGCTATGAGGATCTGAGGGCAGCAGGTAAGAGAAAGAGACTTCTCATTGAGTCCAGGGTTTCCTTTGGGGTAATAAAATAAGTTGGAACTAAAGAGTAACGTTGGCTGCACAACTTTGGGAGTGCACTTAATGCCACTGAATTGCCCACTGTAAAATGGTTAAAATAGTACATTTTTTTGTTATGTGTACTTTATCACAATTTTTTTTTTTTTTTTAATGGAAGGTCCCATTGATTTCCTGCATGGCCTTGAAGGGAAAAAGCTCTTGGCCTTCAATCCCTTTCCTCTGTAACATGAGGCTGTTGGGCCCGCCTGTGTCCAGGGCTGTAGGAGTTTGTGTGCAAGTGGAAAGGACACAGGCCAGGACTCCGATCTCACCCACAAGCCTCACCTACTGTGGGACCTGGGCCAGTCACTCAGGCTCTCTGAATCTCCATGTCACCTTCTATAACTGGAACTGTTGGAAGTCCAGACTTTTGACATGTGTTAGAAACAATTTTTATAAGAAAACAAACATTTATAAACCAAGGAAAGAATGCAAAACTGTGTTTGACGTGTGTGTGGTGCCTGGCATAGATACCAGGGCTCTTCCTTCATTAAAAGGAACCTCTTATTATTAGTTAATCATTATTTTAAATAAAACAAATAAGGTGAAAGAAAGTTGTAAAGTAAAGCTCCTAATTAAACCTGGAACTGTTAGTAGCATCTCATAGAAAAATGGGATTGGAGTCAACTCATTTGGGATTTGAGAGGTGAGATTCAGACAGATGTGTGTAGGAAGGGGCAGGACAGGGCGCCCATGAGCAAAGGCTTAGAGGTGGAAGCATGCTGAGGCCAGTGAGAAGACTAGTTTGACTGGAACAGACTATTTGGGGTACCTGGAGAAAGACCAGATTCTGCGCTTCCTTGAACACCAGGTCAAGGAGTTTGGACCTTATTCTGAGGGCACTGGGGAGTCATGGATGGTTCTTGAGCAGCTGAGCAATATGATGACTATGGTGATGTAAGAGGATATATCTAGCCCACTCCATGCAGAAATGATGTGGAACTGAGACTCTAAAGGCCAGGAGACCAGCCTGGCAACTATTGTTTTAACCCATTATGAGGTTAAAGGATGGGGCATGAGTGTGGGAACTGATCAATGTAAGAAATACCCAGGGGAAGAACCTAGAGAAGTTTTTCTGGACTCTTGACTCACCTGACACCACTATGTCTTGGCTGCTGGCGTTAACAGCACCAGTCTGGCTATTTCTCATCTGTGGGTGTTTTCCTTGAAAAATTTAGAAAACAGTATCCAGGAAAATGATTCAAGGGACACACATAGATCTGAGATGATGAGCCCAGGTCAGAAAGGATATGGACAAAGCTGAGTGTGAGGAAGGAGCTGGCCTTCTGCAAGAGAGGCTCAATCCTGCTACAGTGGGTTTGGGTGCCAGGCTTGGATTGGGCACAAATTTCCAAGGCACTTGGGCTGGGCTTCCAGGTCAGCAGGATGGCAGCCAGAAAGGCTTGTCAATCCCCAAGTGGCAGCTACAGGGCACCCTCTGGCAGGGAAAGTGGGCAGTTATACCACTTATTCATAATCACCTCTATTCCCAGCAAGTGGTCCCCCATCTATTGCTACAGACCTGGTGTTCACCTAGTAGGTGACCATTCTGTGTTAAGATATGTGGAAGCACAGTTACCCTGCAGAGACCTGAACACTGAAAACTACAAAACATTGCTGAGAGCAATCACAGATAAGAACAAATGGAAGGATATACAGTACTCTGGTCACGGCTCATAAGACTCAGTATTTTTAAGACACCAATTCTCCCCAGATTGTTCCCTAGAGTCAATGAACTCCCAATCAAAATCCTAACAGGCTCTTTTGTAGAATCAACAAACTGATTCTAAAATTTACATGGAATAGCCAAAATGACTTCGAGAAAGAATAAAGCTGGAGGAAAATAAAGACAGACAAATAGATCAATGACACAGAATAGAAAGTCCAGAAATAGATCCAAGTAAAAGGACAAGTGATTTTCAGCAAAGACGCAAAGGTAATGCAGAGGAGAAAGGAAAGTCTTTTCAACCTACCACACTGAACCAACTGGAGAGCCAAATGCAAAAACTGAACTCCATATGCCTCGCCATATAGAAAAACTAACTCAAAATGAATCATAATCTTAAAGGTAAAGCTTACCACTGTAAAATTTGTGAAAGAAAATAGGAGAAAATCTTGGTGGTCTTGGGTTAGGCAAAGTTTTCTTGTATTATCAAAAATATGAACAAAGAAAGAAATTCATGCATCTGACTTCATCAAAGTTAAGAATTTCTATTTGAAAGATACAATTAAGAGAATGAAAAGGCTGATTCACATCAATGTATGACAAAACCCAATGAAAAATAAAAAAAATAAAAAAAAAAAGAGAATGAAAAGATAAGCTGCAAGTTGGGAGAAAATATTTGCAAATCATAAATCTGATAAAGGACTTGTATTTAGTATTAAATAATGAACTCTCAAAATTCAACAATAATAACATAAGCAACACATTTTTAAAAAATTGGCAAAAGATTTATCAGAGACTTCTCCAAAGAAGACACAGATGGCAAATATATGAAAAGATGCTCAACACTAGTTATTTTGAAATGCAAATCAAAATCACAATGAGATATCATGACACATTATTAGAATGGCTAAAATTGAAAAGACTGACTCTGCCAAACGTTGGAAAAGATGTGGAGTAACTGGAACTCTCATATACTGCTGGTGGGAAAGTAAAGTGACACAATCAACTTAGAAAATAGTTACTTCCTTATAATTTAAATATTCTACTCATAGATATTTATTCTGGGGAAACCAAAGCATATGTCCATTCAAAGGCAAGTACACAAATCTTCATAACAGCTTATTCACAATAGCTCCAAACTGGAAACACCCCAATTGTCTATCAACTGGGAAATAGAAAAACAAATTGTTTTATATTCATATCATGGACTAGCACTCAACAATACAAAGGAATGAACTATTAATACAAGCAACAATATAGGTAAACCTCAAAATAGTTAAGTCAAGTAAAAGAAGCACATTGAAAATAGCACACATTCTAGAAAATGCAACTAATCTGTAGTTTGATCAGTGTTGCCTGGGAGTAATTAGGTAGAGAGAGAGACAGGTATGAGGGAGAAACTAAAAAGGGGCACAAGTAAATTTGGGGGAATGATGTTCACTGTTTTGTGTTGATAGTTTCATAGATAGAAACATGTTAGACCTCATGAAATTATACCCTTCATGCATGTGCAGTTTAGTGTTTGTAAGTTATATTTCAGTAAACCTTTTTGGAGAAAAAACAAATCTTTAAGTTCTTTGCATCTCATTTAAAGTAAAAATCGAAGTCTTTACAGCAGTAAAGCTACATAGCTGGCTGACTTCTATTCATAGTGTTATCTCCCCAGCTTTCAGAAGAGTGTTTGGAGCAATGAAAAAGTTAAATAAACATTTGTTGAATGACTGCCTAGGGCCCCAATTAATCAATTAGTTGTTTGGCAATTATTGTTAAGAACAAGGTGGATTTCCTCCAATGATTAAACATACAGGTACCATGTGACTTTGCAATTCCATTTCTAAGTACAGTCTCAAGAGAAATGTAAATATCTGTTCTTAATAGCCAAAAGGTAGAAACAACCCAAATGTCCAACAACTGATGAGTTAATAAAGAATAGATAATATATCCATACAGTGGAATGTTATTTGGCCATAAAAAGGAACCACATATCACAACATAGATGAGCCTTGAAAACATACTATGAAGCCAGTCATATATTATATGATTCCACTTACATGAAATATCCAGATTAGGCAAATCTATAGAGACAGGAAGAAGAGCTGCTGCTTGGGGTGCTAACATCGTGATGCCTGGGGAGTGATAGCTAAGGGATACAGGGTATCTTTTGAGAGTGATGAAAATGTTCTAAAATTGTGGTGATGGCTGTATATATCTGTGGATAAACTAAAACCATTGAATTATACACATAAATGGATGAGCTGTATGGTATGTAGATTATATCTCAATAAAGCTGTTTAAAAATAAAGAGCATGGGGAGTTCCCTGGTGGTCCAGTGGTTAAGACTCTGAACTTCCACTGCAGGGGGCCCAGGTTCAATACCAGGATGGGGAACTGAGATCCCATATACTGTGAGGTGTGGCAAAAAAATAAATAAAAATAAAGTCGTTCAAAAAATTAAAATAAAGAGCATGGTGATGGGTCAGGGGAAGGCACAGCTCTTGCTAAGATTTCAAGTAGAGAACAGTAATCCCTTGTTACGGTCCATTCACGGGGTCTCCAACTCACATGACTTCTCCTGGCACTGCCACCCACAGTTAATGAATCAATCAAGAGTAATTCCATTTTTGAACAATGTGTGCCTGCCACAGGGAAGAGCACTTCACTTATCCTGCTTGGAGAGATGCAGATGGTTTGAGAGATGGAAGCCTCAGAACACCTCCCAGGGCATGAGGAAGTCACGTGGAAGAAAATCCTCAAGGGCTGCAGTCCCATCCAATGCCCACTGAGAACGGACATGGCCCAGTGTGTCCAGCAGAGAAGGGGTTAAGGGCTCAGAGAGGACTCTGGGTTTGCTGAGGTCACCCTGAGGGTGAACTCTGAATGGAGGAAAGGCCCTTTCTCTCGGGACAAACAAATGAGAGCAGGTGGTGGGCAGCCCCACAGCCCACCGCTGGGGTTCTTACAGCTGCCTTGAGCTGCCCTGAGACGCCCCACATGGCATCCCCCAACTGCCTCACAATGATAACACCTTCTATTTATACCAAACACCTCTCCTCCCAGGAGAGTGCTGTGTTTTCCCAACATTGATTCAGTAAGCCAGCCAGCCAGAATTGAATTAAAATTCACAGCAACCACTCACATCAAGCCTCCCCCCTTGCTCCTGCCTGCTCCCTCCTTCAGACACTGCCGTGACTCTCCCAGCAAAAATAGAGAAGTTAAGAACATTGGCCTTCTACACACCTACTCCCCTTGAGGGTCTTCCAACCCCCAGCCTGTTCCAGATTTGGGGGGATGGGGGATTTGTGACATCCCAGGGCACTTCTCTCCTAGGAGAAATACAGTGCAGAAGAGAGGGGTCTTCAAGTGTAACATCCTCCCCTTTCTGTAAACATTTAAACCTTTAAAACTCAAAGATGACAACTCCTAATGACCAGAGGTCAGGCACAAAAGAGAGATGTTTCTCAGGTGGCACTGGAGCCTCTTCCACATCTTAAATGTTATCACAGAGAAAGTCTATCTCACCCAGGCAAAGCTGTGACACCGACTCCTGGTTGGCTTGATCAGAAGGGTCTCCACTCAGCAGAGACCCCTGGCTCACTGGAGAAATTAGAAAGAAGGGGCTGTTGGGTGGACTCTGCCAGCCCTTTCCCTTTAGTACAGATCCAATTGGTCCTGCCAGTCCCTAGCCCTGGCCTAGGGACTGAGAGCAGAGAGGGAGTAGTCTGCACTGGTCTGATTGGATTGATAGATGGATGTCCCCCCAAATCCCCCACCATCACCACCCTGCCCACCCGCCCAACAGCCTCACCCTCTCTGTGTCTCTATTGTGCTTTGCTGCGTGGCAGAGGGCCAGGAGCCAAGGGGATAAGGATAAGGGGTCTCCAGCTCACATGCTCTCCCCTGGCACTGCCACCCACAGTTAATGAATCAATTAAGAGTGATTCCATTTTTAAACAATGCGTGCCTGGTGTGGGGAAAAGCACTTCACCTGCCCTGCCTGGAGAGATGCAGATGGTTTGAGGGAAGGGAGCTCGGAACACCTCCCAAGGCATGAGGAAGCCATGAGGCACAAAATCCTCACGGGCTACAGTCCTAGAGAGCCTGGGGTCTCAGGGTGGGGAATACCTAGTGATCATTTTGTCATCCCCCGGCCAATCCCAGCCCTCACCCATCATCTGCATCCCATTGCCAACATCAGCAACATTGAACAGAAGCCTAGTGCTGGCCTCCTTCACCAAGGCCTTGCCCACCTTCTCTTCCCTTCATTACCAAGGCCTCTTGGGGCTACCTGTCGTGAAGAACCCTTATCCCATCTGTAACCTCAGTAACCTCTGCTCCTTGAGAGGGGGTAACCTGGGAGCTTCCTGAGTGAAATTGAAACTGGCCTTCATACACAGAAGGCAAAGAGAAATCCATGAAAAAGGCAGACTACTTCAGACTGATGGGTGGCAGGCTAATAAGTAAGGGAACTTACACGTGAGGCTTGTCTTGCAATAGACAAAAACAAGTAGATCTCCGCACTTGACTGCCAGCACCTTTAAAGTTTATATAAAGGATTTAACTGGGTCCAGTTAGTCTCAATGACACGTTACTCTCTTAAGGCTGCATCTTCGGGAAAGTTCCCACTGTGGGGACAGTGGGCAGAATGCACAGTCCAAGGACAGAGGAGGGAGGGAGGAGCCTCTGACTGCCTGGTCCAGTGAGCTGTCGTGTCCCATGACCTCCTCTGATATCCGGGTTCAGCTCTCCCCAAGGCACCCAGGCCAGCATTCACATCATGATGATGGGTGGGCAGCTGTTCCCTCACCCATCTCAGCCCCAAAGCCTGGGTCTATGGAGAGAAAAACCATCCTACAGCCTTGACCCAACCTGAAAGTTGGCCCAAAGCAGCCTGGCTCCTCTCAGCACTGCAGCCAGGCAGAAAGCATGGACAGATGGACCGAGGGACATTGCCCAGATGTGTTTCTCCCAGCTGCAGAAATGGAGGCTGTTCTGAGACACAGTGCCTTAGGGGCCTTAGGAGGCAATAGGACGGGGCTCTTTAGCTGTGATCGTTCCTGGGTGTCGGATCACACCGCTGTAGTCACCAGCCCAGGAACTATTCCAAACCAGTGAGGATATCCTGCTGGAGGCACTGGGCATGGTCAAGGGCACAGCCTCAGCTCCTTGAGTCATAGTGAAGCCTCTCAGTCGTGTCTAACTCTTTGCGACCCCATGGACTGTAGCCTGCCAGGCTCCTCTGTCCATGGGATTTTCCAGGCCAGAGTACTGGAGAGGGTTGCCATTTTCTTCTCCAGGGGATCTTTCAAACCCTGGGATCAAACCCGGGTTTCCCACACTGCAGGCAGACTCTTTACCATCTGAGCCACCAGGAAATAACCTTGAGTCATACATGACAATAAAAAAAGGAATTCACATTCAGCTGTTACGGAGAGTCTGGCTGCTCCTCAAAAAATTAGACATAGAATGCCATATGACCCAGCAATTCTACTCCTAGACACATACCCCAAAGAATTAAAAACAGGTGTCAAAAAAATACTTGTCTGTGAATGCTTGTAGTGGTGTTGTTCTTTACAATATCCAAATGTGGGAACAACCCAACTGTCCATCAACAGGTAAACAGACAGACGAAATGTGGTCTGCCCAAACAATGGAACACTATTTAGTCTTCCAAGGGAATGAAGTGCTGAAATAAGCTATAATGTGGATGAACCTCAGACATAACATGCAAAATGAAAGAAGCCAGTTACAGAAGGCCACACATAGAATGACTGCCTTTTTTGGAGGTCATGCTGCTCAGCTTGCAGGTTGCAGGATTTATTTCCCTGAGCAGGGATTGAACCCAAGGCCTTGGCAGTGAAAGCTCTAAGTCCCAACCACTGGACCACCTGGGAATTCCCAGTATGATTCCATTTAGATGAGATCTCCAGAACAGGTAAGTCCACAGAAACAGAAAGTACGTTGGTGGTGGCTAGGGTTGAGGGGAGGAGACATGAGGAGTACAGAGTATGGGGTTTATTTTGGGGTGCTGGAAGTGAAACTAGACCAAGGTGGTGGTTGCGCAACACTGCGAATGTCCTCAATGTCACTGATTTGTTCACTTTAGAGTAGCTAAATTAAAGAGCTTAAAAAAGCATTTTGTGGGCTTGAGTAACCAGAAAATCCAGCAAGGCACTCATAGGACCTCACCAGGACGTCTTCTCTCTTTGTCTCCGTCTCTCAGTCTGCTCCGCTTGGCAGGCTTGGCCTCCTGTTGGCCTCTGGTCCCTCCGCTCAGATGTGATCCACATAGCTAACGATGCCCCCTGAATGAGAGCTTCACTCTCCTGATGGATCCACCACATGTCCCAGGTCTGTCTTGTTTGCCTGGGCGGACACTGTAGCAGATGGATGGAGTGCACTGCTGGGCCTGGCTGGGTCTCAGCCCAGCTCTGTGTTTGGGGTGGCAGTGGGGGTGAGCTCCACAGGACCAGCACCCCCAACCCCGAGACCAGAGCCCTGAGGGGGTGTTTCCCATAGGCAACAGAGTCTGGGTGGATGGAAACCACACAGGTCTACTCCAGGACCATGAAGAGCTTGGCTTCTCCTGTCTCTTTCATCCCTGATCCCTCTCTCCTCTTGCTGAGAACTGTTTGGAGGACACAGCACAAGAGGAATAATTCCTGTGGGAGTGGACCTGACTATGGGCCACAGGTCCCCTGGCACAGCCCTGATTTTCAGTCATCTGTCCCTATGCCACATTTGGATCAGACCATGTGTCCTGGCCAGTATCCCTCACAGCTCCACTGACACTTTAGACTCTCCTTTATCGTCTCTTCGACCACCTGACGGTCTTAGCCATAACAGGACAAGCTAACAGGAGTGCTCTTCTTCCTGCCCCTTCCCTCCCTGGGGGTGCTTCTCTCACGCAGGATCCTAGTCCTCCTCTCATCATCTCCTTCCACAACCACTTCCCTGGTGGCTCAGTGGTAAATAATCTGCCTGCCAATGCAGGAGCCAAGAGTTTGATCCCCTGGGTTAGGAAGATCCCTTGGAGGAGGAAATGGAAATCCACCCCAGTACTCTTGCCTGGGAAATCCCATGGACAGAGGAGCCTGGTGGGCTACAGCTCATGGGGTCACAAAAGAGTCAGACATGACTTTAGCAACTAAACAACAAAGTAATGCCAAGTTTTTGTAGGGATCCCAGATATATAGATAATTATAAAGAATAAAAGAAGTCATAATGCCACTTCCACAGCCACTGTGGCCCATGCCAGGCTCTTTCTTCCCAGAATTTGCTCAACACACACAGTTGGAACCACCATGACTCTCACTGTAGACCTGGTGATGATCGACCAAGGAATATACCTTGGTCAAGAAAGACAGAAGGCAGAATGCTTCTGTCCTCTGGAGCAGGGAATGATCCACCTCAGGGTCCTCACTTCCTGTCAGCCCTCAGGTCCTGTACTTGGATGAAGAAATAATGTAGTTGCTGAGCTTTTCCAGAAGTAAGGAGGTGGGAATAGGGTGGGGGCAGGGGAAGTCGGGTAACAGGCCCTTTGGGCATAAGTCAGGCAAACATCCAACTTATATTCAGAATTTGCTGAGTCGCTACAGCTTTCTTTTTAAAGAACTAGTGCTGACTTGTCTACTTAATTGAAAATTTAATTAACTATCTCTGCCTAAGAAACAAGGCACTTCTCTCTAGAGGACAAGGGAGGTGACTTTTGGTCTTTCTGAAATGGTGAGGGAATCCAGTGTCTTGGAGGCAAGGACAGGAGGCACATGAAGACTAGTCTGGAGAGCGCCAAGGAGGATGGAGACTGGGAGCTGGATAAGGAGGCTGACCTCACCTCCTTCACTGCCCAGTCCACTTAGCTTCGCTCTGTTCCCCAAGAGCAAAGCTCCTAGGTCTTTAACCTGGCTCACCTGCCAGTTGACAAGCATGAAAATAGTCTTGGCAGATTGTCCCCTCTCTGGGGAAAAAAGCAAACGGAACAATAGAAAGCTTTTACAGTCACAAATTAAACCTCCAGTGAGATCCTATTAAATGCAGATTTACTCCTGTGTATTGTGTCTTTCGCTGCAAATGTTTCAGCCAAAATATTTGCCTTGATGGCTTGACCCACTAACCACACTACCCTGTGGACGCCACTTGTTGGGTAGACTTTGGAACCAGGTTGCCTGGGTTCAAGTTCCAGCTCTGCCATCTGCTAGTTGTGTAACCTTGGGCAAATAACTGAACTTTTCTGTGCCTCAATTTTCTCATCTATAAAACGGGGACACCAGGAACATTCATCTTTTACGGTCATTGTGAGGATTAAATGCACTAATCCATCTAAAGCATTTAGAATAGTGTGTGGCATATAGTATGTGCCAAGGAAGTATTAGCTTACAACAAATCACTCACATAATTTGTCTGCAGTATGGCTAAATTCTCTTTTGTAATATGAGTGAGAGTTTCCTTATTAATTCATGGGAAAATATTTACAAAGGTTTTCATAGATTAACTCAGTCCCTGATCCACTGCAGATGGTGATTGCAGCCATGAAATTAAAAGACACTTACTCCTTGGAAGGAAAGTTATGACCAACCTAGACAGCATATTAAAAAGCAGAGACATTACTTTGCCAACAAAGGTCTGTCTAGTCAAGGCTATGGTCTTTCCAGTAGTCATGTATGGATGTGAGAGTTGGACTGTAAAGAAAGCTGAGTGCAGAATTGATGCTTTTGAACTGTGGTGTTGGAGAAGACTCTTGAGAGTCCCTTGGAGAGCAAGGAGATCCAACCAGTCCATCCTAAAGGAGATCAGTCCTGGGTGTTCATTGGAAGAACTGATGTTGAAGCTGAAACTCCAATACTTTGGCCACTGATGCGAAGAGCTGACTCATTTGAAAAGACCCTGATGCTGGGAAAGATCGAGGGGGGGAGGAGAAGGGGACAACAAAGGATGAGATGGCTGGATGGCATCACCGACTCAATGAACTTGAGTTTGGGTAAATTCTGGGAGTTGGTGATGGACAAGGAGGCCTGGCATGCTGCGGTTCACGGGGTCACAAAGAGTCGGACACGACTGAGCGACTGAATTGAACTGAACTGAAACTGATCCATTATTGTAAATCAGGTCTTAAGCTTCTCTACTGAGAATTCTCTAATCACAAGAGTGTTTGGGACATCTTGGGGAGAAGCAGGTTTGCTGTAATTTCCACTTAATGGTGTGTCTCATAGGTCTTTTAGAACTGGAGATGGGGGTTTGAGTCAGTTGTTTGAAGTGGAGTCAGCATAAGCATCTTAATTTACTGGGGTTTTTGTTGTCCTTCTCTGCTGAAGTGACCACAGTGATGTCTTTAATCTTGTACCTTCTAGTGTTTTCTCATCTTCCTCAAAAGGCTGCATTACTCAGTAGTAACAAGTTCAATTTAAATAACAAGTACAAGAGTAACAAGTAAAACCCACATGTAGAAAAATGTTCAGCTCATTCTCTCTCCCTCAGGAGCAGAAATGACAGGTCAGAAGAGCTCAGCTCAGCCCCCCTGGTCACTCTTGAGCTAAGAAGGACACATGGTTTCACTCTCCCTCAAAAGGACACCCATCCTCAGGTTTTCGTGATAAACCAATGAGCCCATGGGCATGAAAGTCTTTGAAAAGTTATTTTGGTCACAGTCTAATGAACAATCCTAAATAATTTGTTTCTCTGATACCAGCCCAAGTTTGGTCTTTAGCAAAGTGGGCAGTGTATATACTGAAGATGACACAGACCTGGTAGCTTCTCCCCTTCAAGGTTTCTACATGAGCAAGAAAAAGACACATCACGAGAGAATCAAATCCCATTGATCCAACACTGCCAATTGGTATTTTATTATAAGTCAGATTTATCTGTGATTGGATAAATTTTTCATTTCAAATAAAATGTTGGCTAATTGTGGACTGAATAACCAATAGGGAAAGGATATGAGATAAAAGGAAATTAGAAAATAAGATAAAGTGATTCATTACTCATTTGTCTTTTTGTTTCTTTTCCAAAGTTTTTTGTTGAGAGAAAATTCAGAGTACATGAAATTCACCATTTAAACCCTTTTAAACTGTACAATTCAGTGTTTTTTTTTTTTAGTATATTCAAAATATTGTGCAACCTTTTTCTAATTCTAGGACATTTCTATTACCCCAAAAGAAACTTCCTATCTCCCAATTCCCTCTTTCCCCCCATCCCCTGGCAACCAGTAATCTGCACTCTATCTCCTATGGTTGTTTGTTCTGGACACTTTATATAAATGGAATCACATAATATATGGTCTTTCCTTTCACTATTTCTTGAGCATCCATTATGGGCCAGCACTGCATGAGTGTTTGCCCTCAAGAGAGGTTTGCCCTCCCTAGCCAGGGAGAAAGATCTGTCGCAGCAGAATTTTCCTGCCTAGGGAGTAGGGATGGGGGTTTGATGGTATCCTGGCACAGGAGGTGATATGCCTGCTGCTATATTAACAAAGGAAATGGAGTTTCCAGTAAAGAAGAAGGAATGGCATTGCAGGAAGAGGGAGCAGTGTGGAGATGGTATGCATGTGTTGAGGAAGGCTGAGAAGTCCTTCATCTGCAGTTCTTGCATCAGGTGTAAGGGAGGGCAGGCCATGCCAGGGAGGGAGGGGACAAGGTAGTGGGTAGGTTAGGTCAGAAAGAGCAGAGATGAGAGAGCTGCTCTGAAGGGACCAGGACTACTCCTCCAGGCTCTGGGGACCACCAGAGCTGCACAAGTAAGGTAGAGGCCGAGTGTGTGTTTAGGAAGGAAGCTGCTGTGGAGCGTGGGCTGCAGAGGGAAGACTCTCAAGTGGAGAATGTGGAGGATGGCAACAGTCCAGGAGAAGGAAGGCTTGGCAGTGGCAGGGGACTCAGGAAGCAAGGTCCATTTGAGAGCAATTTCTAAAGTGGGATGGATAGGAGTTGGGTGTCTGCTTAGATGTGGCAGGTGAGAGAGAGGAAGTCAGGGCTCCAGAACAGGGTCCCCCTGACCCATAATGAGACCCTGGGAGAATCAGAGGCAGCCTGAGAATCCAGCACCCCTGCGTGCAACGCGACAATGGCTTCCCTTTCTGGGAGTCATTCTCCTAGGGCTTCCAAAGCTTTGAGGGGTGAGCTTCTGCTGGCCCTGCCCACCCCACAGCACCCTTCCTCAGCTCCTCCCAGCTGCCTACATGCCTTTGCACAGGCTGTTCCCTCTGTGTGGCCACTCTCTGGCACTCACATGCCCTCCTCTTGGCCAATGCCTGTACATCCCTGCCCTGTTTGGTCAAATCTCCCTGTATGCATTTTTCACAGAACCATGCTGTTTCCCTCACAGTGTTGTTACATTGTTAATTTCTCATATGCATGTTTGATTTGTGATTCCCCAGTGGCTTGAAGCTGCAATGAAGGCCAGAAAACATCAGTTTTGGCTCTTGTAGCTGGCACTTAGCTGCATACCTGCCATGTGGTTGATGCCCTATAATACTTGCTGCAAAATGAAAAAGAAATGAGCAAATGAGCCTGGGATCTTTTCCATGAACCTGAGACCTGTTGAGATGCAGTTCTCTTCAGGGAATTGGGAAGAGAGGAGAGTCATTGAAATCTCAGCATTTTCATGAGGGCCCTCCCCATCGCCCCCCTCCTGGACTTTTCTCTTCATAATATCTGCTTTTGAGGAAGGCGGCGGGCAGCCATACCTCTCAGAGTGAATCCAGCCACTGGCTTCCTATCTCAGGTTACAGTATCTTATGCTTTTTATATGTAACCTATGGAGGGCTCATACAGTGAAAACACCTCCCAGAATGTAATTAACCTCCAATGTGCTCTTACTCAGCACTTTGCTCCCAGCTCAGCAAACTGGGGAGAGACTGGAACTTTTCTGGCAAACTTTTCTAGAGTTGGTCCTGCTTGTCTCCATTTTCAATCTCCCTCATCTCTCTGTCTGACAGTTCTCAGCTGTTCTATGAAAGAATGTGACTTGTTGAAGTGGGCTTCAGGCCGACCTCCTCCGGGGCCCTGGAGATGATACAGATACATCTCACGGTGGCTCCTGGGAAAGATTGGGTTCCTAGGCTCCAGGGAACTTTCCTGACAACAAGGCAGGAGAGTCTGGGATAGAAATAGAATGTCCTCCAACTCTGAAGAGGTTTCCCTTAAGAATCACTCAAAGGAAAGGTTTTTAATGACATCACCTCTTTGTCTGTGGGCTGAGCATTCAGGATACCTGGACATAAGCATGATTCTAGATCAAGGAAGGGTATGTTTGTTGGTGGGTCTGACTCAAATAATTACTTTTAGGCTGTGGTCAACTAGCTAAGGTCACCTAGCCAGTGACTAGCAGAGCTGGACCTGGAGCAGGCTTTGTATTTCTTTTGCCTTTCCTCACGACACTGGAATTACAGCCAAATATATTTCCAGACAGGCTTCCCAGGTGGTACAAGTGGTAAAGAACCTGACTGTCAAGGCAGGAGACATAAGAGACACAGGTTTGAACCCTGAGAGAGATTTCCTTGAGGAGGACATGCCAACCTACTCCAATATTCTTGCCTGGAGAATCCCAAGGACAGAGGAGCCTGGCAGGCTACAGTCCATAGGGTCACACAGAGTTGGACACGACTGAAGCGACTTAGCACACATGTATGCATATTTCCAGACTCTGACCCTCTAAGGCCCACTTCAGTTGATCCAATGGCCCAAGTCCAACTTCCACAAACTCAAGGGTCCAGGAAGCTCAACTGGGAAGTCTGTGGCCCACGCAAGTTCCCAGGCTCAATCCCTAGATATTGGGATTCTGCAGGTCTGGGCTGAGCCCTGTGAAGTGAAGTGAAAGTTGCTCAGTCAGGTCCAACTCTTTGCAACCCCATGGACATATAGTCCATGGAGTTCTCCAGGCCAGAATACTGCAGTGGGTAGCCTTTCCCTTCTCCAGGGGATCTTCCCAACCCAGGAATCGAACCCAGGTCTCCTGCATTGCAGCTGAGCCACAAGGGAAGCAAAGCCCTGAGTATTGCATATTCAGTAAGAGCTCCAGGGAATTTGGGTGCAAGAGGCTCCAGGACAAAATAGATGTAGAATACACTCTACTTCAAGCCCAGTCAGTCCAGTGGGCTTTTGGGTGGATAGATTACAAATGCACTGCAGGATATAAGTACCTCTGACTGTCTTCCTGGGCCTTGGCTTTCTCATCTATGATTCCAGCTCTGCCAATGGCACTCTACCCTCCTTCCTACCCCATCCCAAAATCACCTGTCATGAGTCAGAATCCTTAATAACACAGTGCCTGGCCCAGAGTAGAGGTTTGGAAATATTTATTGTATAGGTGAAGGAAGGAAAGAGTGGAAAGAGAGGGGGGGAAGGGAAGAATTAAGGCAGGCTGATCACACTTGCATATTCACCTATAGAGAAGAGCTTCTAGCCACAAGGAATACTGTTGCGTCTAGAAGCCCTACTGACTTACGTAATACTGGAAAGTGTCTCCAAGATTCTTCCCATTCCATCTCTGCACCTACCTCCATCAATCCTACCCCTCCAGATACCATCCCTATGTCCATGCCCTTCTCCAACCTCTCTACCCACCAAGATTCATCACTGGACTATAGCAAGGGAAATAGCACGTGTCCCTCTCAACTGTTTAAGGTGAGCAAGATGCTCTGTGCTGTGGTCCATCTTCAGCACAAGGATTTTAACTGATGCCTAATGAACAAACCTTGCCTTTGTACATGTCTCACAGCAACAGTTAACAGTCTGAAGAATGATTTGATTATATGAACAACTTCTTCCCCCAATTGCCCATTCTCCGATGCTGCCTTCCATTCCTCTTCTCCTCTTCGGCTCAACCCTCTTTTATAAGAGGTGCCCAGTTAAAACAAATTATCTAATCTCTAAAGATCAGTTCAGTATTTTTAGACATCTGACTCATTCAAACAATGAAATATTTGCTATAGTAACTCCAAAGCATCTTCATCTTTGTGTCCTCCTCTGCTTTGTTTTTGCTTTTGAGTCTGGCAAAGTAGTGTTTTTGAATTAGAAAAGTTGCTGATATTGCAGCTCCCCCAACTAAAAGAATGTGTATAATAAGAGTAAAGTGGAAACACACACACGTGTTTGGGCTTCCCTGGTGGCTCAGTGCTCAAGAACCCTTCTGCTAATGCAGGAGATGTGGGTTTGATCCCTGGGTTGGGAAGATACCCTGGAGAAGAAACTTGCAACCCAGTCCAGTATTTTTGCCTGGAAAATTCCATGGACAAAGGACCTGGCGGGCCTACAGTCCATGGAGTAACAAAGGAGTAGGACACAGCTTAGCGACTAAACAACAAACACACACGCACACACACTCAGAGGAAAGTCAACCACCATGAGACCACAAGAAGGTACAAGACGTCTGAAAGAAGGGAAGTTGGGGGATGAGAGGGAAAATTTGAAGCAGAAGAAGGAGTCAGGCCTGTTGTCTCACAACATTTGAAGGTCTAAATTCTCATTTCGGACTGATTTCAGGCAGGAACTTTTGAATATTCAGAATATCCGATTAGGGAAGTGGGTCAAATACATAAAGGTTAATTCTCTCCCATCTAAGAAGACTAGAGATAGGCATTTCTCTGTTATGCAAGTTCATTTCGTCATCCTGCTCTTCAACAATGAGGTTTCCTTCATTAAGGTCATCTCATGATTCAAGACGGTAGCTGGAGTCCCAGCCATCACATCCACATTCTAGGATGCATGACTGAGGAAGGAGGAATAGTTAAAGGATAAAAGGGCATTCACTCCTGTGGAATCATCTCCCTTTACTCAGCCTTCCTGAAAGTCCCATATAATATTTTGCTAGCACTTAAAAGCAGTCTCACCTAACTACAAAGGAGGCTTGAAAATGTGGTCTTTTAATTGGGTGCATTGACACCACAAATAAAATGGATGCTCTGTTGTTGAAAAAGAGGTACAGAATGGATTTGAGTGGGAACTAGCAGTCTCACTGAGAAGTCAAACCCAAACATCTATTGAAATTTTGCCTATGTGCTAAGCCACCTCAGTTGTGTCCAACTCTTTGCAACCCTATGTACTGTAGCCTGCCAGGTGCCTCTGTCCATGGGAATTCTCCAGGCAAGAATACTGGAGTAAGTTACCATGCCCTCTTCCAGGGGATATTCCCGACCCAGGGATGAAATTCATGTCTCTTACATCTCGTGCATTGGCAAGCAGATTCTTTACCATTAGCGTCACCTGCGAAGCCCATTTTAATAGGGGACTAAAGGACCCTGGACAGGGAGTCCTGGCATGCTGCGATTCATGGGGTTGCAAAGAGTCGGACATGACTGAGTGACTGAACTGAACTGAAAGGGACCTGGGTGATGTTGGCAATTTGATCTCTGGTTCCTCTGCCTTTTCTAAAATCAGCTTGAACATCTGGAAGTTCACGGTTCACATATTGCTGAAGCCTGACTTGGAGAATTTTGAGCATTACTTTACTAGTGTGTGAGATGAGTGCAATTGTGAGGTAGTTTGAGCATTCTTTGGGAGACATGAGTTTGAGTAAACTTCGGGAGTTGGCGATAGACAGGGAGGCCTGGTGTGCTGCAATTCATGGAGTTGCAAAGAGTCGGACACGACTGAGCGACTGAACTGAAAGGAGCCTGGCAGGCCATGGTCCATAGGGGTCACAGAGAGCTGGACACAACTGAAGCAACTAAGCATGCACTCAAAGGACAATACAAAAAGATAGAGGAGAACAATGAGGGGGAAACCTTAAAAATCCAGGAATACTTGCCAATGTGAAATTTAGTTAAATTTTCATTTGGAAGGATAGTATGCCAACAAATGACACACTCTCTCTCTGTCTCTAGTAAGTGCCCCAAAGATATGTTTAAACTAAAATACTTGAAATACTTTTTGAATGATCTATAATGTTAAAGAGTAAGTTTAAAGTGATATGCAACATATCCCATAATTTTAATAAAACTAAGTATGTATGTGCAGATAGATAGATAGACTAATAGAGTCAGCCAACCAGGCAGGAGAGTTATTAAAACAACTGATAATAGTAATTCTCTCTGGATAATGGAATGGAATTTGGAGTAATTTTTGTTTTTTCCTTTACTGAATCTTCCAAGTCTTCCAATCATTCTATTTATACATTACTTTTATATCCTTTTAAAAGCTTTATCAAAATTTATTTGGGACAAAAATCAGTACATGCATGGCCTTAGCTACAGAACAAAAAAATATCAGATTTTAAAATAAGGAAGAATTAAGATAGACATTTAAAAATCACTTCCTAATAAAAAGTGATTTGGCATTGCAAGAGTGGGCTCATGGAGACATTTAGACAAATAACCCACAGTTTCCTGGACAAGAAAATTAGGCAAGGAGTGGTCTCCAGTGGCCTCATGGCTGCTCCTCACTCTAGGATGCTAGGCTTCATTTCTAAGCTCCTTGTAAACAGACAGGCATCAGTGACTTCATTTATCCTCAAGCATCGTGTTGATATAAAGATAACACAATGCATTCTTTGCAAAGACATTTGTGGAGCCCAGGGAGATTTTAACACTAGAGCCCTTGACTGTATGCCCAATAGGTTCCACTTGCCTCTCTTTTCCTCTGTAGGCACGGCTAACCCCATGTGGTCGTGTATGTGGGGAAACTAAAAATTTGCCATTAAACTGGCTTCATTAAGCCTGAGTCGATTTATATTAGATATCTGATTCTCACTCTGGAATGAGAGCACTGATCTTCGAGTTTCACAGGGTCAGTTATTACATACAATGGTCATACTGAGAGCCTGAGAGGGCAGCAAATGAGGTCATGGAATATAAAAGACAGAGGCTATTCTCTCTCATCTCACCCACATCTACTTTCTGCTCACCACTGTTCTTTGAACAAAAAATGCTCTTTCCTGCTTGCACACTTGTACCCAGGTCAATTTTCCTGGCTGGAATGTACCCTTTATTTCCATAGATCTGAACCCTATCCATCCTCAGGACTAGCCCACATAGCACCCGCTACCGAAAACTTCACACTCCTGCAGCCCTCACCACAGTCCCCGTTTCTCTGACCTCCCATGATCAGTACCAAACAGTCAGCTCCTAACGGTATCTGCTGTGACATACCCCTTACTGCTTCCCATATGCATATACTGTCTCCCCAACCAGGCTTTAAACTCTTACAGGGAAAGCAGAGCTCATCACACAAACACACTCCATAGCACACTGTTCTGTATCTGGTATATTCTTGGTAAATATTTATTCACTGATTATTTGGAAATGTATCAGGAGCCAGCTGTACAATCATAGGCATTCTTAACAAGTTCAGTTGCAAGACAGTCTCATGATCCAACTATATTTTGTCTACTAGAGACTCATTTAACATTCAAAAACACAAATTGAAAGTTAAAGGATTCAAAAAGACATTTCATGCAAAAAGGAACCAAAAGAGAGATGGAATGGCTATACTAATATCAGACAAAATTGACTTTAAATAAAAAATTGGTAGAAGAGACAAAAAAAAAAGATAGTACATATTGCTAAAAGGATGAATCCATCAAGAAGTTATAACAACTGTAAATATATGTGCACCAAACAACAAAGTTAGAGATTTCAATATCCACTTTTAATAATGGATAGAACATCTAGATAGTAGATGTTCAGTCTGAAAGTTACTCCTTCCTCCAAATGCCAATTGGAAAGAAAAAAGAGCAAGATCACCCTGTTATTGTAAGTGTCTCCGCATCTTTTGTGACATTGCTTTTCTATCACTGTTCAGATGCACTTTACCATGAGTTGTCATCTTGGGCATCAAGGCTGCCCTCCTCTCAGGTCACAAGTCCAGGCTTAACCCTACTCTTCAGATCTCACACAGTACCAGGGAGATAGGCCTGTGGAGCATCCAGTACCAGTTACATCTTGTCCCACCAAAGCATTTAGACATTTGTCTGAGCCTAGCCGCTACTCAGATTTCCTACTCCTCAGAAAAATTTCAAGAGTCCTTCCTCTACTTCCCCCTCCTCACCCCATCCCAATCCTGAGCTGTGGTTAGATATTGCCCCCTATCTTTCTTCAACAAGTCTCTGACCTCAGATTCAGGGAAAACCGATTAGACACTCTTCCTTTCCATCCTGAAAGTCCTTGGGTAAAACTGGCTCACTCCTCCTACGTCACCAGCTCTGTAAAACAAGGGGTGAGAAATTTTTGGCCAAATCACATAAACCATAAAAGGCCTTATGAAACCCTAATTAAAGAAAAATGAGAGGAGGAGGGCTTCTGCATTTGTACAAATGAGAAGGCTGCTCAAGTGGCCCTTCACAGGAGATAGGGATGACCAACTTCTCCAGATTTTATGCTATATTTCCATATTATATATAATATTATATATATATCCTGTAACACAACTAACTAACAAATGAGTAATGTAGACAAATATTAGAGAAGTTCGAGATCAGGAAGATCAAAGAGGTTTGGAGGTATCTAGAACATTTTTAATTTGCTATTTGAAATGTTGAATTTTTCATCAAAATATTACCAATACAGATTAATTTTTAAGAGAAAGTATTCTGTGACACAAACTCCTTTATTCAAGTTCAACTTCATAATAAATTTTTCCTTTAGCACAGTCATATTGCTTCCAATTTTTCCCATTTTTATTTTATTTGTCCCCCATTTTTAAAGAAATTATCTTTCTTTGGATAAGTTATTTTCTATTTCCATTTTTTCAGTAAAGATTTCCTTGATTAGTTGCATGTCTATTTGTTTTTTAACAGTTTTATTGAGATATAATTCACATTACATACAATTCATACATTTAAAATGTATAATTTGAAGATTTTTAGTATATTCACAGATCTGTGGAATCATCACCACAATCAATTTTAGAATTTTTTTTTATCATTTTCAAAGGAAATCTCATACACATTAGCAGTCATTCTCATTCCTCTTCAATTCCCCAGACCTAAGCAACCACTAAGTAATCATGTCTTTATGGATTTTCCTATTCTGGACATCTCATACAAATAAAATCATACACTATGTCATCTTTTGTGACTGGCCTCTTTCACTTAGAATAATGCTTTTAAGATTCATTCATGTTGTAGCATGAATCAGAACTTTATTCCTTTTTATTGCTGAATATTTCTTTGTATAAATATACCACATTGTACAGCTTCCCTGGTGGCTCAGATGGTAAAGAATCCACCTGCAATGTGGGAGACCTGGGTTCAATCCTCGGGTGGGGAAGATCCCCTAGAGGGGCAAATGGATACCCACTCCATTATTCTGGCCTGGAGAATCCTATGGACAGAGGAGCCTGGAGGGCTACAGTCCATGGGGCCACAAAGAGCTGGATGCGACTGAGCCACAAGCACACACATTCCACACTGTGCTGATCAATTCATCAGTTGATGGACATATGGGTTGTTTCCACTTCGGTGAATGATGCTACTATGAACATCCACACTCAAGTTTTCACATGAATGTATGCTTTCATTTATTTCGATATATACCTAGGAGTAGAATCATCATTTGATTGCATTTGACCTGACCTAATTTTCCTGATTAACACTCCTTCCACTGTGTTTTCTTTCACAAAGTAAAGTACAGAAAGACACAGGGAGAGACAGGGTGAGAAGACAGAGGGTGTATGTGCTCAAGTGTCTTGTCTGAAGTTCGTGAGGACATTCAGAATCAAATGATCTATAGCAATCAATGTGATTGGGTCAAAATATCCTATAAAGAAAAAGTTTTCTGGAAGAACAAAGGTCTACCCTGAGTTGAGCTGCATACACAAACAGCTGGAGGAGAAGAGAAAGAAGACAGCACTCCAGCAGGGGCCACACCATAAGCAAAGCACTGGTGTTTGGGCTGAGTATGGAGTATTTGGGGGATAAGTTGCAAGTAGTAGAAGGTGAGGATGGGATAATTCGATGGGAATCACATCATCAAGGTCTTTGAAGAGCAGCCACAAGGGTTTAAAGACTAAATTTTTATGGTTTTGAAGGAACCATTGGAGACTGTAGTCTAGGGACCTGAGTGACAGGATCAGATCAAATGGACATGATCAGGGTAATGACGGGCAGGTACAGGCAGGATAGACAGAAACATGGACACATTTATGATAGCAAGTCCCCATTTTTTGGAGGCTGTTACAGCAATTCAAGGTTGAGGTTAAAGCTTTGTGGATAGCCAGCTGGAAGCTGGTGACTTACATTGATTCAGTGGGCAAAGGCAGCATTCATCATGGCACTGGTTCCCCAAAGGACCCAAGTCTATGTTCAGGGAAGTGATCATTTCCCTATTATATAAATCGATTAGGTCATTCAGAGCTGAGATCAATGCCAGGGGTTTGCTACTAATCAAGCTAGAATAACAAGCTGGAGGACAAGGCAGGCCCTCTGCCAAATGGGTAAGGAGAAAGTCCAGAGGCACAGAACACTGCAGCAAAGCGCTCTGTTCCTGCCCTGGGAGTCTGGGCGGAGAAAACCGCCGAGAGATCTGGCAATGCCCTTCAGCTTCATCAGGAGACTCTAGGGCCAACTCCTGGAATGACAGTTCTAGGCCTTCTGTCAGAGCTGACCAGTCAAGTGGAATCCAGCCCTGGAGGCCCATGGCTGGGCTGTCCTCCCTACCTGCAGGAGCTTGTAGAGACAAGGATATTATAGGCATGGAGGAACAGGCTAGGGTGATGACACCAGTAGTGAGCCCAGGGAGAGGCAAAGGCTTGGAGAGAATTATTGAAGTGTATTTTGTCAATAATAACAATAGTCTGCAATGGCAATGATTTGTGTTTACATAAGGCTCCCACTGTGCTTCAGAAAAAGAGAGGGCTCTATATTCTCAGTGGATGAGATGCTCTCCCCTCACTCAAAGGTTCCCCTGACCGTTTCTGAGAAGACTGTAAAACTAACCACATGCCATCCAGGACCAGTAAGGCTGCTTCTGACTCTGTTAGTGGTGGAGCCTCTACCATTTCTCCCTTCCCTAACACAAACGAGAGTACAGTTGGCTCCATCTATAAACTGGAGTAGAATTTCTAGGAAGAGCCAAGTCTCTGATGTGTCCTGGTTTGGGAAAAGCAGTATCGCAAGTCCAATGCCTTTCAGCTTCTGGACAGCTCTGTTGTCCTCCCCCCCCCTTCCCTTCCCCCCCCCAGCCTCCAGTCTTCCTGTCAGGGCATGGGTCAGAAGCGTTTCCAGGCTATGAAATGCTCAGTGAATGGTGGAGGCTTGCTCAAGGATCACTTTGAGTTCCCTGACACTTAGGGGACTGACGATGCCACTACTTTGGGTGGAACTTAGCTTGAATATTTTCTATTGTGGAGATCAGACAGCCTGAGATTTGGGGTGGGGGGCTGGTTTTGGATTTCCTCACAGTTCACCCATCTAGGGTATCTAAGCACAGTCCACATCATTATCTTCATTTTCTGTCATCTGCATCATCTCATCATTATTCAGGGTCCCCCTCTCCTGTGGAAGGGGGACGGACGGAGTAGGGGCTGGCTGCCAGAAGAGGACAGTTTTCTGTCTGTTCCAAGGGCATTCCTCGACACAGAACTTAAGAGATCCAGGCAAAGCCGGCCTGCGTCTGGGCGAAGAAGCTCCCGCGGTAGGGCCGAGCCTCGCGTGGTGTTCCCCTGTTGCGGCGGGGCGGAGAGGGCGGAAGATATCCGGCCCCCGACACACACCCTCCCCCTCAGGGCTCAAGAACACAGCCTTCCCACTGCTGGCCTGGGGGAGCCGGTTAGGGAGCTCTCCCTACATCTCTACCCACCCTGCCGCCTCCAGGATCTTAACCTGGGTCCCCCACCACCCTGTGTCGAAGGATCAGAGGGTAGGGGTGACGAATGGAGACCCCAGGTGGGCCTGAACGCTCCCTCCTCCCGAGGCACCTTGGTCCCCTACTCGCGCTTGACTCCTCCCCCGTCTCTATTCCGCAGCGTCCCCGCCCTGCCAGCACTCTGCTTCAGCGACCGCACCTGCCTTAGGGGTCGAGGGGACACACGGGAGGCAGAAAGGGAAAGAGAGGGTTTGGGGAGCGTAGCGCATCAGGGTGACCGGCTGGGCCCGTGCCGCGGGTCCCCGCAGCCCGAGCGCCGCCCGCCCCGCGGCTGCCGCACCGATGCGCTGTCCGCGGTGCTGACGCCGGCCGCCCGCTCGGTCGGCAGGGGGAGGAGACGCCCTCGTTCTCCCGCCGCCCGGAGCCCAGTGACCCCACCCCCGCGCCTAAGTAGGATCCTTTCCCCCGAAGGAACTCTCCGAGACCGGGCGCCGCGGATGGATCCAGGAAGAAGAAGCGAGCGAAAGGGAACTTAAACTTCGGACTGGAGCCCGAGAACCGGGTGTTGGGGAACTAGCGTCTCTCGGCCTCCAGCACCTGAGACCGCAGGGCCACGTCAAGTTGAGCAAAGTTTGGCTGCCGCCTGGACATAAGGGAGGGATTCCGGGGCTGAAGCGCAGGGAGGGACTGGACGGTGTTCCCCGGCGGGGTGGTAGCTGCACCGCAGCCCGGACACCTGCTTCGGTGTCCCGCATTGGTGTCACCGGAACGACCGGGAAGGCGTCGCAGGAGCCCAGCTCCCCACCCCTTCTCTCCCGTCCTTACTCCCCACCCCCCAACACCCCGCCCCGGGCGCCGGTGACTCCGCCTCTCCCTGGCGGGCGGCTCTCCGGCTGGAGCTGGAAAGGGAGCGCTTCCCCGGACTCTGCTCGGTTCCAAGGCTCCGAAGCCGACGCCGCCAGCTCAAGCCCGGGGGCGGGAGCTGGACTGCCCACGGAGCCTGCGTCTGGGAGCCGCTTGGCAGGAACGCCTCATGGGACGCCCCCGGGGTCTCTCTCCGAGCCCTGCTGCCCTGTCCCAGCCCTAGGCGCCCGGGCTCTACAGCCCGCCCCGCCCGCAGTCCGCGGCCTGATTGGAGGGGAGTATGAGGCCCGGGGCCCCGCGGACTCCGGCCACAAGGCGGCAGGGGCCTACCTTGAGACCCCCGCGCCCAAGGGCGGTGGGTGAGGAGCCGCGGGAGCCGGCCAGGCGTCGGGGCGCGGAGAGGAGCGCCCCAGCTCTGGCGCCCGAAGGGCCGCGGGACCCGTGTGCGGCCTGAGCGCCGAGGAGGAGGCGAAGGCGCCCTGCCGTCCGGGCTGCTCCGCGGCGGCCCCAGTCCCCTGGTCACCATCCTCACGTTTCTGCTCCCGCGGGGGGGATGTCGCGGCCCGGGCCCCGAGCGCCGCCCCGGCCCCGGGGCTGAGCTCCGGACCATGTCCTCCCGCAGCCCCCGGCCCCCGCCCCGCCGCTGCCGCCGCCGCCTGCCGCGCCCCTCCTGCTGTTGCTGCTGCTGCCGCCGCTCACACCTCAACGAGGACACGGGCCGCTTCGTACTGCTGGCGGCGCTCATCGGCCTCTACCTGGTGGCGGGCGCCACCGTCTTCTCCGCACTCGAGAGTCCGGGCGAGGCGGAGGCACGGGCGCGCTGGGGCGCCACGCTGCGCAACTTCAGCGCGGCGCACGGCGTGGCCGAGCCGGAGCTGCGCGCCTTCCTCCGGCACTACGAGGCCGCGCTGGCAGCCGGCGTCCGAGCCGATGCGCTGCGCCCGCGCTGGGACTTCCCCGGCGCCTTCTACTTCGTGGGCACAGTGGTGTCGACCATAGGTGAGCTACGCGCCCGGCGCGCCACTTTCCTCTGCGCGTCTTTCACCTGCTGCCCTTTCCACTGCTCCGGGGCTCGAGCCGCGTCCCTCGGCTCCCTCTTCCCTTCTAATGCCCGAGTGCTTACTTTCATCGCGCCCTCTCCTCCCCGCCAGTCCTTCTCTTCCTGCTTCGTGTTCCTCTTTACTGGCTTTCGGCGCGGGAGGTGGCCTGAAAGGCCCATCACTGGCGCTTACCCAGCGGTGACTGCCCGGCCGAGAGGCCAAACGGGGAGAACCCTCACCCGGGTACTGGGCAGACCGGGGGCCGCCCGCGCTCCAGCGCTTGCCAACTCCGTGACCTAACCTCTTGTGTCTCAGTGTTCGCTTCTGAAAAGGACAGGGGAGAGTATGTATGGGGGGCCTGGGGCTTCCTTCTTATTTCTCACGGCCCCCGGTCCTCGGTTTCCTCATCCAGGTAATCTGGAAAGCCCTTTCTCTCTCCTAGCGTTTTTGTCTCTTTTCCCTCTCTTCTTCTTTCTTTTCCCATGCGTTTTCCCTGAGTCCTCTAGACCCTTTACCTTGGAAAAGGTGACCATTTTTCAGACTAATCCCCAGGTCTCCTTCCACCTTTTCCCTACTGTCTGTACCATCCCTTCCCAAAGCAAAAACCCATTAGACTTGGAGAATAGGACTTCAGCTGCTCTTATTCTGGTTTTCTGCCCTTACTACCCACCCTGCAATTTCCCTCCAATTTCTTGACCTCTTTTCTTTGTAACCTTGTTATCTTTTCCAATAAATATTGGCACCAAGGGGTAGCTTGTATGCAGGGGTTAGCTTCTCTATACAGTCCATCATCCCTTCCTCTTATTTGCAGTAAAAACAGCTCACGGTTTTGTAACAGTACAGGAAATGCTGTGTAAATGTTCCTTGTAGCCCTTCCCCCCACTTCTTTTACCCTCCTCTGAGCTTCTTCTATAGAGATTCAGGAGCCACCACTGCTCCCCAGTCCACCCTGTCTCTGTCTCTCTTCTTCTCTTACCCACTTTGTGCATCCCCCCATTTCCGGGTGTCATGTGCAACAGATCTCCTCCCATTACTGTATAGAGTGCAGAATAAATACAAGATTGTTACTTTGGCATGACTCTGTGTCTCATCCACTCCTCCTTTGAGTCCTAGGGTGAAAAAAAGCGTTTGGCTGCTCTTGCTTCCAGTCACCCCAAAGCACTATCTGCTGGTGGTAGGTTTGGCAGAGGGGACTGGAGTCACAGGACTGAAAGGTGAAGGATTTCTTGGCAACCTTCTCTGGGTGAATTCTGGCCTGGAGTGGTACACCAGCTTAGAGATGGGGTATGGACTAACTGCCCAGTGTAAGCCATTGCAGATGGCTGCTGGAAGGCAGAAAGACTGCATCCATGTGCAGAGCATGAGCAACTAGAGGTGGCTCTCTGAGCGTATATGTACAGTCTACGAAAGGACTTCTTTTCAATGAATTTTCATGTGTCATGTTTGATCTGATGACTTAAAATAGAAAAGGCAAATATGGCCCAAGTCCAAAGCACAAACAAATTGGATTAAAATACCCTGTAAAAGCTATATCATGTTGTTATGGTGATTGAAGATATAAAATGACCCCCTTAAAAAAATCCCCTTTTAAGAACTGCATCAAGTTGCTATAGCAACTAGTTTTTTTTAAGTGCTTTAAAAGTGCTAAAGATGCTTAGTCCTGATGACATCATGTGTTCATAGCTCATTATTGATTTATGTTCTTCCTCTTTTAAACACACCCATTTGCTTTCACCTAGAGGCACACCTGTGCACATATTGGACAGTCACAGCATTTCTGTCCCAGCGGTGTGCTCTGACTTTGGCTTCCTAATGAGACCCACTGGTTAAGGGAAAAGGTGACAGCAGTGTCCCCTTCCCCTACAGGCCATGAGTCCGTCTAGATGGGGCCTCATTCCAGTGACCTGTGGTCCCTGTGCCTTTCTGGTGAGCTCCCTTCTTTATTCTTCATTCACTGCCTTTATTCACTGCCCAGCCATGGCTTCTACAGCTTCTTTTCAGCTCTATGCACAAAATCAAGTCAACATGTTGGCAAATTGTTCCAAGCCTGAGCCTTTAATCTACTGGCAGGATTGGCTGTTTTTTAGTCAAGCAGAAAAAAACTATGTTCTCTTTCTTGATTTGTGTTTGGGAATGTAGGCAAGCCTTGTAGGAGGACTATGTTGAAGCTTGTGGCTATGTTACAAATGACCCAGCACTTTGTTTCCAAAATCTGCTGCAGGGAGACATTCATCTTGGATAAGAGCTGCATTTAGGGACCAGAATCAGCTGGTGGACAGCTCAGCATTCAACTAGCCCCTTTGCAGAGGTGCCAAGAGAGCCGCATAGGTAGCAGGGTCTCTGCCAGTGACCCATCTGCTGTCATGGTTTCAGGCAGTTAGATAAGTTCTGCTGAATCCTGAAGTAGCATGATTTTTATTTCAGTCTTCTTTTGCAAAAATGTACTTGGATGAAATTTAAGTAAAGACCTACATACGTCAGTTTCACTTCTGTTTATATAGTTCCTTTCCCTTAAATGCCCTGAGTCTTCAGAGACAATGATTATCACTACTGGTGCTTTTATGGATTCAGCAGCTCAGGGAGCCAAATCTGAGTCCAAAATGGGCTGTCAGGATTCGATATCTACCATGTCACCCAATGAAGAGGAAAATTAGCATGCACTCAGTTTTATTTGAATATCACAGTGTGTATGCTCCATGCAACAATGTGGACGTTTTCTTGTATTGTGTAGACCCAGCTAACAGATTTGTCTAGACCTTAGTGTAGAAAACTCTGCCATCATTTATCCCATACATATGGTATATTGTGATATAATGTGTATATCAGGCCCTGAGTGCTGAATTTTGAAAGGTTAAAGCTTATTCTACAAGGCAAGGGTTGAAGCATATTCCAACAAGGGCAGCTGAATTGCAGTGTTCACAGGCACTACATCTTGGCTAGCCTCACTAATGATGATTGGAACAAGGAGGAGTCCTTTGGTCCAGTCCCATGTGGCTCAGAGTGTTAAGGGATGTGTCTCGGGTCACAGTTAATTGTGTGTTCAGCTGGGGTCCAGAATCCAAGTTGTGCTGTGTTTATTCTGCCAGTTTCATTCATATAATTGGTGGGCACATTCTTGTTTGAGGCTGAAGTATTTAATGTGTGTGTGTGTCTGACACCGCAGCAGGGCTGAGCAGACAGACTGGTTTGTTGGTCAGGCCAACAATTAGGTCCAGAGAGAACTTGAAGGATCAAACACATCTTAGAGTTCAGACAGGCTAGAAAGAAGCATCTGGCAAGTCTTAGACAGCTGGAAAGACAAGAGCCAGTACCAAGAAGGTCAGAGACAGGAATGTTAGCAAGTAGGAGACATTTGGGTAAACTCTGGTCCAAGAACAGTAGCCACTTGCTCTCTGCCTTCTTTTGCACTAGTGTGTGTGTGTGTGTGTGTGTGTGTGTGTGTGTAGAGGAGGGAAAGAAGGGGCAGGAATGGGCCTCCAGTTAGAGGGAGAGATAGAAGAAAAATTCAGGTGTGGCTGTGTATACTCAGGTTAGATGAAACGTCCTGATGAGGTGGAATATTTGTCCTGACATTTGGCTTGAACAAGGCCCATATCTGGAGCTAGGTAATCTGCAATTGTGAGACACATATGTGTCCACACAACACAGACCCAGTGGGAAGATTTGCCAGTGATTGTTCAATGGTAGTTGAGGCTGAATAGAAATTCAGTCTGAATAGCTCAAGTAAAATAAAAATCCACTTTGTGGTCTAAATTATTCATATTGATTGCTTACACTGAACTGAAATCCTGGGCAATTATTTCTCCCATTTATGCTCTGTGACATATTCCCAAGGAGATGAAATCAAGTTTGTTTTAATGTAAATGCATCCAGTTATTCATTCCTCCATTTAACAAAATTCTAAGCAAGCAGAATTCACAACCATGCATGTATCGCCTTTGGCATGTTGTTATCTGCATCTCCCATGATGACTTGAACTCCTGAAGATAAAGACAATAACTGGTGTTCTTTTAGCACTAAACAGTATTCTTGGAGGTAGTCCCTAGGTGAATGATATTCAAACATACAAAGAGTATTAATCTGTCATTTCATATCTTAAAGGATGTTTTATTGGTTTACTTTGAAAAGATTAAAAGGAAACTCTCCACTGGGGTTTTAATTATGCAACTGCTGTCAGATTTACACATAGGGAAGAACATATTTAAAAGTCTCTCTCAAATGGCAGCTTGATATAAACAGAAATATTTTTGCTTCCTTTTATTAGGTTTTCTGGCAGTGTATTTTAGCTATAAAGCTAAAACCATGCCGCTCTAGCCGGGATGGTGTAGGTATAAGAGATGTCACTTTTGGCACTGCATAATTTAGCTTGCTACTTTCAGAATTAGGCATACTTAATTATTCAACTGCAAGATTAGTAACAAGTTCTAACTTTTTTCTTCCTTTTTAATATGGAGTTTTTAAAGTGTTTTTGTTTCAAAGGAAACTAAGACATTATAAGACCGAAATGTCACTACCACATTTACACTTGGTTTTCTTCTGACATGTATGTAATCCAGCTGGAGCTGGCTCTGATGCTAGGAGTAAAATATATTACCCAGAAGGAGAGGAGCACCTTTCTTTGCTTATTTCTCTCATCCGTTTTTTTTTTTTTTTTTAATTGGAAGATGATGCTGTGACAACTTTGAAGGACATTTGGGGGGGGGGGGGTGGAAATTCATCGTTAGATTTGGAACTCTGCATGGACAGCGAGGAAAATGCATTCTAATTCATTGCTCCTTCCTCAGCAACTAGCACTGGACCCAGCACATTGTAAATGGTCAATAATTATGATAACTCATAATACTCTGCCCTCATATAACTGTTTTCATTTTTGCAAGGTCCCTTGTAGTACTTTCTTTTGTAAGAAAATGAAAGGAAACTGATTGACAAGTGCTGAGCTGCTTTTGGTCTAACATTTTATAATGTCATCAGTGTTGTTTCCATCCTTCCACATGTGTTTCACACACTCATTTTATTTATTTATTTTTTAGCTACGTGTGTCTTTGTTGCTTCACGTGGACTTTCTCTAGTTGCAGCAAGTGGGGGCTACTCTTCGTTGTGGTTTGCTGGTTCCTCATTGTGGTGGCATCTCTCTTATTGTGGAGCGCAGGCTGTAGGTGCGTGGGCTTCAGTAGTTGCAGGCTGTGGGCTCTAGAGCACAGGCTCAGAAGTTGTGGTGCAGGGGCTTAGTTGCTCTGCAATATGTGGGATCTTCCCAGACCAGAGATCGAACCGGTATCCCTTGCATTGTAAGATGGATTCTTAACCACTGGACCACCAGGGAAGCACCACATACTAATTTTAATGAGTGCCTAATATTCTCTCTAAATGATGTGCTATAATTTACTACCCCCATTGCTGGGTGTCTGCGTGTGGTTCTCAGTGTGGGGAGCTATTTTGAGTAATATCACAGTGATTATCTTTATGCAGATGGCCTTTTCTTCATGCAATATCTCCTTGGGTTGAATTCCCAGCAGTGAAATTGATAGTCAGGAGACACTGCCATTCCTCATGGCTCTTGGGGCCGGTCCCTTTGGAGTGAAGGACTGTCTGATCTCTCCTGAGCTGAGCCTACAACCTCCAACCTCTACAGAGCCTAGAAGAGACTAGACAGTTACCCAGCGAATTGCTCCATGGAAACAGTCACAGGTCCACTTGGTTTTCTCCAGGATTGCACTCAGACCCTGGGACTGAGCTGACTCCTGACCAGGGCAGTGGCTTCAGCATCTTCAGCCTCCCTTGCTTTACTGAGGGCCACTTCCTTTGGGGAATTTGGGTGAGTGGAGAAGGGCAGGAAGGAAAACAGGAACAGCTTCCCAGCCATCAAAGACAGAGAGGGAATACCTGGAGCCTCTTCCTTCCTGTCCCCTGCGTTCCCAGGGATGTCTGCCACCACTTCTGGGCAAGCCAGCTGACGGAGAGGGTGCGTCCCTTTGATCCTGACTGTGCCCAAGGACCCCAGCCTGGACTGGCCCAGAACTGTGCCACATGGAGCAGATACCTATCTCTAGAATATTCCAGCTGGATAACACTGTAAAAATCCTCTAGAACTTTCCCCAAGCATTTATACCTTTTTGTCAATAAAAAAACAGCAAGCCACCTATTACAGAAAGAAGACAGTAGCTGAAGTCTTACAGTGTCTGGACACAACAGTATTATTTTCCCAGTAACAGATACTGCCGACCAAGAAGGCGGGGCAGCGCAGAGCCGTGCTTCTCCATCAAGACAGTATCCAAATTACTAGCTCTGATCATAGTGCGGGTGTCGGTTTCAGGAGGTCTGGGTGGACCCTGAGACTCTGCATTCCTCACTAGCTCCCAGAGATGCCCATATTCTTGGTTCCCAGAGTGCATTGGACACAGTGTGGGTATAAAGAAGCAGCAGTGAGTCAGGGACTGCAACCTAGACCTGCTCTGCCCCTCACTGGCTGCATGGCTGTGAGCAGGACCGGTCACCAGGCGGGGCCGCAGTGTCTTCATTCCTAAAAGTAGGGAGTGCCGGGGTCACCTGGGTCCCCTCCAGCTCTGATGCTCTCATATCTGGGAAGGTGGCTCGCTCACATCCTCTGGTACCCTCAGTGCAGACTAATCACACCAACTCTGCAGCCTGGGTCCCGGACCCAGTTCTACCACTTCCAAGCCATGCGCTCCTAGTGAGAGGGCATGCCTCTTCTCACCTCAGTTTCCTCCTCTGAAAAGTAAGGATAGCAATGCTCCCTGCCCATGGGCGCCCACAAGGGAAGAAGGAGCTAATCTGTGTGTGCAGTGCCTGGCAAGCCCTCAGAAAGCATCAGCCCCTTAGAACAGGGTGAGCCTCATGGGCGAGCCCTGCACTGCCCCCCTGCACAAAGGGAAGCTGAGCTCAGCCCTGACCCACCGTTCTGCGTCCAGCCCTCTGGGTCTTACCACCCCTGCCCTGTGGCATCTACCACCCTCTCATGGGCCGCTATCTCGGGGGCGCATTGCTGTCTGATACTGTTACATAACTGACCTGGGAGGGAGCTCTTTAAATGCATTTTCTTTGGGTCTTCAACTGGAATTTTTAATGCCTTGTGTGTGTGCTGTTTGATCTTTTTAAAGACGATTGGTGAATAACTGAACGAGCGACCGAGTGGTGGTTTAGACCGGTGTCCCCTGCTGTGTCTCTGGTCCTCACCCCTCGAGCAGAGCCCTGGAAAGCCACCCTCTATCCCCCGCCGCCCACCCTCTGGGTTTGGTGGGCCAGGGCCTCTTGGCAGAGCCTGGGGTTAGGCCTGGCTAAGCTGAGATGTGGAGCTGAGACCTGGCTAAGCTGAGACATGGAGCTGAGACCTGGCCTCCCCACGCTTCTCTGAGGCGGGTCTGGTGTTGGGACTGTGGGGAGAGGCAATTGTAGGATGGCATGATGGCATCACCCTGTTGTGGGGGGAGCGAGGCTGCTGCTACTCCTTTCATCCTGAGGCTCCTCAGCTCCCCCGATTGGTGGAGACAGCATCCCCAGGTCTAGGGCAGGAGAGGCAAGGCTGCAGAGCCTACCAGCACGTTCCCTCTCCAGACTCCACCCTGCCAGGAGTCAGGGCCTTTGTTCTGGGGAGCCAAAGGGTAACTGAAGCATCTCTGATCTCTGATTATCACCACGGTCCCCCCCATACACACGTGTTATGTTTGCCCGTTTACAGTGTTTTTACCTGTGTTTACTCAGGAATCTTTCCCCAAACCCCAGAACAACAAAGAGAATGCTGTATTCCCATTTCACAGACGATGAGACAGCTCAGAGAGGTTAAGCAACTTGCCTAGGGTTACACAGCAAAGAAATCAGTGGCAGGATAGAAGATTCAGGAGCCCTGACTGCACAACAACCTCTCTGTTGCCCTTGAGCCACACACAGCCACAGAGGGAGACGAGTCCCAGCCCAGTCTAGGGTCTGCTGGGTAGTGGGGGCAGAGGAGGTGAGTGTGAGGCTGTGTCAGCAAGGGCTCAGGCACAGTTTAGGGATTCGGATTTGATTCTGCCATGCTCCTTGTAGCCCCAGTGGCTACGCTGAGCTGAGAGCTGCGGGCTTTCCATCCCACACCACCATGCATCCTTTCTGAGGGAGGCCGCAGGCAGGCAAGAGAGTGTGGATGAGCATGGTACTCCGTGCAGAGCTCACTACAACTCCAGCAGCTGTGTTGATGGGAATGTTCGGGGCCCATTGCACCAAGCTCCTGCCCAGAGAAAGAATCTCATGACCGGAGGGCCCTCAGCCTTGTACTTAGGACAGCAGCAGTGGCCAAGGAGAGGTGGGAACAGAAAAGCAAATAACCCGGAGGTCTGCACTTTAGCACACCAGCCAGGAAAGTCTGGGGACATGGCCAGGTCAGGACTATCCAAGGGCATGTCTTAGAGGCAAACCTGCTCAGACATTGAGGGAATGCATGATACCAAGGACCCACCAGTGCACCCCCGACTCTAGCCACTCTCAACTTCTGGCCAGTCACCCCCCCTCCTGCACAGCCCCACCCCTGAACTCCAGGTGCGTTCAGGCTCCAGGCTGTTGCTCATACTGTTTTCTCCACCTGGATGGTCTTCTCTTTCTTTCCATCTTTTCACCAAATGAACTTGGTTTTCAAGTTGCAGCTCAGATGAGACCACGAGAGCGAGACCTTCTTGGAGCCCCTCTTACTGCCCCAAGACACGTGGTCTAACTATCTGTTTCTATGCCAGTTTCCCTGGCAATAATGCCAGCCTCTGTTCAGTGGGGTAAGGTATAGTAAAGTCTGGCACAGGACCCAGAACCCAGTAGGTGTCCTTTCTCCTTCCTCCGGGTCAGGAGCCCTATCTTAGAAGTGCTTGTCACTGCTAGTTAGTGACAGTAACAGCCATATGGCAGCAGCCATGCAAAGAATGACTACTATGAAGTGGGCCCTGTGTCTGGAGATGGAGATAATTAAAAAGCAAAGAGGTAGTTTCTGCAAATCATGGAGCAGAATGCTTGGCACAAAGGCGGCGATTAATCAACGTATGTTGAATGGATGGAATGAATAAATGAGCGTGAGTAACTGAAAACCTTGGACTGCTGGAAGTAATAAAAAGAAAGTGGAAAAAGCTGGGCGCAGGCTGCTCCAGGAACCTCGCAGCACCTGCCTTTCCCTTCATGCCTGGCGGAGCCAGAGGGACTGGCAGTGCACTGGCCACTGGTTTAACGATCTCTCAGTGGCTGGCGGGTGTGTAGCAGACAGCCAGCTCACTCTGCCTGGGGCTCCCCTGGCGGACAGTGCTGTCTCCGTGGCTCTCTGAGTCAGCCGGGTCCTTGTCCTACCCTGCCTGGGGCCCGGCAGAATTACTGGAGTGAAACCAAACCAGATGATTCTGAGCCTCAGCCCCAGTGCCCCAGGAGTGGTGGGAAAAGTTCAGTTCTGAACAATGAAGCCAGGCTTCTGGTCCCAGCTCTCCCACCAGCCCAGATGGCCCATCTGGCCCTGGCCGTCCTGCAGCTTCCGGCCACAAGGAAGCCCTGCTGAATTCTGCCTCTCAGTTCAATAGCTCTACCTTCTTCATCACTAGCCCATGGCGCACCCCTTAGAAGCCAGATGTTGGCTCATAAATTGAACAGAAGTTTTATAAGTAACTAAATGCAGTTCCACAAATCCAGAAAACCACCTCATCCACTCAGCCGAGCACCATCACAATGCCTCTAAAAATACTTGGGAAAGCTTTTATTGGAATGGGGTGTCCCAGCTTTCTGGAAAGTTACAGTTGAGATAAACATAAGCCTCAAATCGCACTCCGCGTGACTTCTCCCTAATCCTTTCCAAATGGCCACGATCTCACCCCCTTGCTGCCAAGTGTTCTGAATTCTGAACGCCTCGTGGTGAGCTGCTCACACCAGGACCTGCCAGAAAAGCTGCAGGGACAGCCCGGGCCAAGGAGGGAAAAGAAAAGACAAAACTGCCCATGCTGAGTGGAACTGCAGGGCCTGACCCTCCCAATACCCGGGAGCCTCTCTCTCCTGTTCTCTGCTCCATCTCCCCGTGCCTGGCACTGGGCTTGGCACATGGGAGGGAGGGGCTCCATGAATACTTGTGGAATGAACATAAATTTGAATAATTGGCCATTTCCAGGATTTTCAACTCTACTTAGACACCAGTCTAACAAAAAAGTAAAATATGAAAATCTCCACTTAATCAGATGATGATTCACTTTGTAAAAGAAAGCTTCAATTTGCAGAGGGATTCACTCTGGTGCTTCTGTAAGTAGCCAGGGACACCAGTGCATTTCAAGGGAGATGCAGCATGCAGCCAGTATGTCAGGAAGCCAGCAGCCACATCAAGTCCCCTTACTGCCATTGCTACACAGACCCCAGATCTCTGAGGCAGCCCTGTCCCTAAAGTCAACAGGTTCTGGTCAAATTCAGTTCAGAGGCGTGGATTTCAAGAGCTGATGTGAGTGGTGTGCCCTGTTCCGACTGGAGTTGCTCAGATCCGCTGGAGTGGTCCAACCAACAGAGCATATACCCAGCATGTGGAAAGTACATTATAAACTCATTGCTGTGCATTATTCAGCCAGGCAGGCTGGTCCTGTAGGTGCCTTCATGTTAAGAATGGATAAATTTGCATCACCAAGATGCAGATTTCAGTGTAGTATAGTGATTACGGGCAAGTGCTGGGGACCCTGGCCTGCCTTAGGATTCCAGCTCTGTAATTCACTAGTGGGGTTGCCAGGGAACATCTCCTGATCACTAACTTAAGAAGTCCAGCTCACTGCCTTCATCTCCACCCCGTCCAATCTCCCAGGCATGACCCATCCAAGACCCCAGCCTCACATTCCTTGACCATCTCATCTATAGAAGTGTTTTCCTCTATCCCCCTCCAGCAAGCCCTCTGTTCCATCCATGTCCAGTGAATCAACTGCACTGCCTTCAAAGCCATGACTAGTGAGCTGCACTGCCTTCAAAGCCCACCTTCTGGTCACCACCTCCCACCTTTCCAGGTCACATCCTCTGTTGCCCCAATATAGTATTCCTTGGACCCCAAACCTGCAGTCTCCTACTCTGATGTCTCCATCATTTTCTTTGGGCCCTAATTCCTTTCTTGACCCAGCTTAGATTCACTCTCTCTGCAAGGGCCCTTAGCTTCCTTGCCCCTCTCTCTCCCTGCATTGTGTCCCTATACCTACCCTGGTACCATCAAAATACCAGCTTTCCACCCATTCCTAACCTGTGCCCACGCTGCTCCATGTGACTAGAAAAAATCGTGCAAAGATGCTGACCAGTCCAACTTTAAATTAATGACCCTGGGGACCAGCCAGACACTCCATCCTGGCAGACCCTCCTCCTACCTTCCTACTGTGTCAGTTCACCGCTTATTCCTCTTCTTCCCAGGAGGCTGACTTCCTAGCCTCCCACACCCCTCACTCTCTGCTCACACTTCATTGAGAAAATAAAAGTAATCAGACAGAGACTCTTTCATCTTTACAACTCCAAATCCGTTCACCATGTGGAGCGGCCTCTCCTTTGAAACAGCAGATGGACTGCCCACTTTCAAATGCCTGCCTCACTGGGTCTCATCCTGTCCAGCTTTCTCAAAGACTTTGTTTTTGCCATTACACACACCATGCATTGTTGGTCTGTCCTCCAGTATGCAAATATGCTGTATTTTCTTCCTTCTTAACAGACCCCTCCCTTGACCCTTTGCATCATCCTCCAGTTACCTCTCCATTTCGCTGCTCCTTTTTACAAGAAAACATCTCAAAAGAGTAGTCAACATCTCTCTTCCTCCACTGAATCCACCCCAAACCAGAGTCCAGCCCCATATTTCCAGAGTCTACGCTTGTAAGATCCCCCATGACCTCCTTTCTATAATTCCAGTGATGCCTTCCCTATCTTCATCTTACTCAGCATCTCAGCAACATTTGACACCACCGGCCATCCCTCCTTGAAATCCTCTTTTCTCTTGGCTTGTGAGGCACCACGCACTCCTTGGTCCTCCTCACTGGCTGCCATCCAGTCTCCTTTGCTGAACCCTCTCCTCTGTGCTTTCTTATTGTTAGAGGGTCCCTTTCTCCCTGGATTCTCTTTCCAGATCTTGTCACTTGACCTGTAGGAGAGGAAAACTTTTTTCTTCTGTCCCGTTAGGTTCTAAACCTGGAGTACTACAAATTAAACTGATGAAAGAGATGGACATAAGAAAAGGTTTATTATGTATGCATATGGAGGCCTTTATAGAAAAGAATTGAAGACCCAAAGAAAGAGCAATTAAGCCTGGGGCTTCTATGCCATTTTAACAAAGCTGTAAGTTGTGGAGAAATAATACAGAACAGACAAGGATTTGGGCTTCTAGGAGCAATAGGTTGTAAGAAGGTAAACCTAAGGGGGAAACTTATCGACTGAGGAGACTGGCGGGCTACAGTTCATGGGGTCATAAAGAATAGGACATGACTGAGTGACTAATGCTTTCCAAAAAATTTTTTTTTCAATGGAAGGTAAGAGTTATTTTAGTAAGCTTTATTGTGCAGGTTCCATCTCTTCCAGTCTTGGGGTGAGAAGTGTCTCTGGTGATTAAAAGTTGTTTTTCTTTCCTGCTATAGTTGAGAGGAGGGGGGACACCTTCACAAAGGAAAATTTATACCTTACCTTTGGGCTTATAGAGGAAGGGTAGAGAGCTTTTCCTGCATCTGTTGTTTCTCTATTGCCTCTAGCTCAAAATAATCCTTATGCCAACGTTGAATATTTTGGGGTAACATTCTTTGAGCCCCTACAACACTGTTGGCTTTAAACCCCATCTATCTTCTGATGACTTCTAGATGAACAACCCCAATCTTCCACACTATGCTTCAAGACTGGAGGTCCAACAACCTAACTGGCATCTCTGCGTGGAGGCCTAGTATGTATCAAAACTTAAGAAGACCAAAGTAGAACCCTTGATTTCTGCTCTATTCCAGTCTTCTTCATCTCAACAATTGGTGCCATCATGAGGAGCTGTCCTGATTCCTTTCTCGCTAATCTTCCATATTCATCATCAGGTCGTGTCAGCTCAATCTGCAAAATACGCTCCAATTTTGTTGCAGGAGGGGGGACCCCTTCCAGAGCCCAAGAGTGGACTCTTGTTTAACACTTGGAAATGAATTGCCAGGGAGATACATGTGCTGATGAAGAAAGAGACTTTATTGGAAAGGGGCGCCTAGTTAGAGAGCAGCAAGGTAAGGAGCCCAGGAGAGCTGCTCTGCCATGTGGCCCGGAGTCTCGGGTTTTATGGTGATGGGGTTGGCTTCCGGGTTGTCTCAGGCCACTCATCTTGCCTGCGCCCATATTTGGTCTGACTCAGGGCCCTTCCTGGTGGCACATGCATCCCTCAACCAGGATGGATTCCAGTGTGAAGGATTCTGGGAAGTTGGCCTCCTCCTTCTTTTGGTCCCTCCCGAACTCTGGTTAGTTTTTGACAGCAACACCATGTTCCTTATTGGGACCTCCTCTTGTGAGACTACTTAGGCAAGTGGTTGTCACTGTGCCTGGTTGATGGTTTTGGTCAACAGTTCCCCACCTCCATCCCCTGTCTCCATGTCCATCACTACTGGGCTACTTTGATCACAATCATTGTATGTTGCTGGGACAACCAAATCAGTCTCCCAACGAATCCTCCAGCTTCCTCCTGCTTTTTGACCTGTTTTCCACACAGCAGCCAAAAAGATCTTTTTTTCTTTTTTGGCTTCATTGCAGTGTGCAGGCTTCTCCAGTTGTGGTGTGCTAAGATCCTCAGCATGTGGGGGATCTTAGTTCCCCAATCAGGGATTGAACCCATGTCCCTTGTGTTGGAAGGCTGATTCTTCACCCCTGGACCATCAGGGAAGTCCACAAAGAGATCTTTAAAAGTATGAATCAGTCAAGTCCTTCCCTTATTTGAAACCTGCCAATGACTTCCCATTGCAGGAAATCTGTCTCTTCATCATGACCCACAAGGCCCTGAGTGACCTGGCCCTGCCTCCTCTGGGCCTCACTGGGACTGCTCTCCCCTTTGCTCAGCTCACTATGGCCAAACTAGACTTATTAGACCTCACTGCATTTGCATTTGCAGTTTCTGCTGCTTGGAGCCCTGTTCCCTAGATGTCCCCTCGGCATAGCTGACTTTTCAACGACATTGATACCTCGACGTCTAAAATGAAAATGGCACCCCTGAGGAGCCTTGTCTAACCACCTGACTACAATAATGTTGCCCACTTACCCCCAGCTGCTGTTCATCACACTGCTGTCTTTTTAGAGTATGTACCACTTTCCTAAGTCATCCACTTCCTGTATTTACTTGTTTATTGCATGGCCTCTAGCCACTCCCTGCTGTATGAGAACAAAGGTCTTGTCTCATCTACTGTTATATTCTCAGCGCACAGCACAGCACCTGGTGTTTGTTAAACAAATGAACAAACTTCTAAAGCGTCTGTTTTAGCATCTACGAAAGGGGAATAAAACAGTGTCTGTCTCACACGGTTGTTGGGAGACTTATATGAAACCATGAAGATAGGTGCTTCATCCAGCCATGGCATTTAACAAACACTTTAATATGAGTTAGTGTTTTTCTTGGTGATTTGGCTGATATCACACAGTGAGTGGCAAAGCTGAACCCCAGATCCTTTGCTCATTTCGGTATGTCTAATGCCACCTTTCAGGGTAGACCTGGGGGAGCAGTGTGCGGGAGGTCAGGACCGGCCTGCCTTAGGCATGTTGAGGATCAGCAACTGGTAAAACTGCTCAGTAGGTTTAGGTCTTATCAGAGGTCATATTGAAAGCTGGGCAGAAATGCCTTAGATTTGGCGTGAGGAGCATTAAGAGGCCAATACACATTCTTGAGCAGGAGTATAATGTGATGATGAGTGTTTGAGAAGAACATTCTGGCTGATTAGTCACTATATAGTTATGCCATTAAATCAGGCAATCTTGTTAGTCTAAATTGTCGGTCTCTAAACGGCCTGGAAACAACCAGATAATTGTGAAGTCCCTTGTTTTGGGTGTTCACTTTGAGCATTTAAATCAGCCCACTACCAGCTGTCCCATTCAGTTTATGGGGAGCTTATGTGTCTCTAAGGTGGCAAATCCTTGATTTTGTAATATTCATTTCTGAACTGCTATGTGATTCCAAACTCATTCAGAGGGATTGCCAATGTGTATTATTTCTTCATGAGCTCTAAGTGGCTCATGATATATGATAGCTCTTGTTTTACAGCCACTGGTGTATGCACTGTGGACAGAGAGCAGAATTTGGCACATCCGACTTAGCAGCTGTGCACAAATCTTTCTCACAATGACATCTCTCTTGTGTGGTCGTGTGAAGGACCCACATAATTGGCCACATAATAGGTCAGTAAGTGTTGTTCATCTGTTAATGTGGCAGACCAGGATGCTAAATACTTGTGTGCAGAGTGATTTGAATGGAGGGGGACAGCGATAAGGGCTGAGGATCCTGTGGCCTTTGGAAAGGAGAAGAGGAAGCGTGAGAGATATGAGAGATGGTCTCAGGAGCCAAATGGCAGGGTCTAGTAACTGGCATTCAACATGACTCAATATGACCCCTACTAATCTTGGTTCTCATCCTCAGTTCTTCCTTAATTTCTTGACATCAAAGTCACACATAAAGATCTAAGGAAAGGGGCTAACTGCAGGCCTGGGGATCTCTGTGATGCATCCGGAGATTTGTGTGCATGTCTAATAATGGGAGGAAGGGAGTTGAGGATGCTGTCACTGTACAGAAGGCAGAGAGTGAAGTCAGGCTGAATCTGGATGAGAAAGCCCCTCCTCCAAAGCAGAATTCAGCAGGGCAACCCTCCCCACCCCCAGCCACTGCTCAGAGACTGCTGAGGGCAGCTTCTGTGCCCAGCAGGTGAGAAAGGCACGGAGGGAGGATGGCCTGAATGCAAAGGAAGTTGGTGTGTAGCAATGACCTTAATTCATGACATCTTTGTCAGAATCACCTTCACCTTCTTCTAAATCCCTGGTTTATATCTTTTTAAATGTTTTTCCATAAAATTTATTCTTCTTTTATAGCTGTTTACGGCTGAAGGGCACTCTAACTTCAACTCGGAGCTGAGTACTCTGATTAATTCTGTCCTAGCTCCTGACCCTCTCCTCTCCCCAGGGCTGAGGAAGAGGAAAGAGCTGATGCAGACCCTGCAGAGAGAAGCCCAGTTCTCAGTATAATGTGATCGAATGAGCCAGCATCTGCAAGGCCCTGGCTGTTCTCCCTTGTAATTTTCCTAGTGTTTCCAACCCCCGAGTTGTGCCAGTGAAGTGGCACACATGTCGTTTAGAGCTCCTCCCAGCCCTTCTGAACTATGCACAGGGAAGCCTGTGGTTAGAGTTGAACTTTCAACCAATGACCTGTCTTACCCAGAACTGGCACCAAAATGTTTTTATGTATCAAGGAGTCCAGAACAAACTTGAGATAGAGAGGCATAAATGTGGGTTACTGATTTCATGTTCTGTGTACATCAGTGAGTAAGCAGACAAAGTCCCTGTTGTATGGAGCTAACATTCTAGCTGGAGGAGGCAGTCAGTCAACAAATAAGTAAAAGGCAGACAGTGATAAATGCTATTAAAAGAATAAGGTAACAGAATGAAGAGTGATGGGAGTGGGGGTGCTTTTTTGCATAGGGTAATCTAAAAGGGTCTCTGATGACATGACCCTTGAGGAAAGACATGGAGTGAAGCAAGGGAGCAAGTCATGTGGCTACTTGGAGGAAGATTATTCCAGCAAGTGTCAAGGTCCATAATTAGGAGTTTGCATGGTTTGTTGGAGAAGCAGCAAGGAGACCAGTGAGCCTGGAGGAGTGTTTGAAGAAGGGTCAAGTGGGAGAATGTTAGAATGTGAACTCAGAGCAAAGTGTATGTGTGTTAGTCACTCAGTTGTATCCAACTCTTTGCGATCCCATGGACTGTAGTCCACTAGCCTCCTCTGTCCATGGAATTCTCCAGCCAAGAATACTGAAGTAGGTTGCCATTCCTTTCTCCAGGGGATCTTCCCGACCCAGGGATTGAACCTGGGTCTCCTGCACTGCAGGCAGACTCTTTACCATCTGAGCCAATAGCCAAGGACTAAACCATGCAGGGTCTATGGTCCATGGCAAGGCCTTGAGATTTTACTCTAAGTAAAATGAGAGCCTTTAGAGGGTTGTGAGAAGAGGAGTGCAGTGAGTTTATAGGCATGGGGGACCAAATGTAGAAGCATGGAAACTAGTTAGGAGGCTTTTGAAGTATTCCAGAGATGATGGTGACTTGGATAAGAGTGTGATGGGCACTGTCAGAGAAAATGATTAGATCTTTCAGAAAAGATATATTCACTAAGTATAGAAATCTATACTTATTTTCTTGGGCTCCAAAATCACTGTGGACAGTAACTGCAGCCATGAAATTAAAAGATGCTTGCTCCTTGGAAGAAAAGCTATGACAAACCTAGGCAGTGTATTAAAAAGCAAAGACATTACTTTGCTGACAAAGTTTTGTATAGTCAAAGCTGTGGTTTTTTTCAGTAGTCATGTATGGATCACACACTAGCAAAGTAATGCTCAAAATTCTCCAAGCCAGGCTTCAACAGTACATGAACTGTGAACTTCCAGATGTTCAAGCTGGATTTAAAAAGCAGAGGAACCAGAGATCAGATTGCCAACATCTGTTGGATCATTGATAAATCAAGAGAGTTCCAGAAAAACATCTACTTCTGCATTACTGACTACGCCAAAGCCTTTGACTGTGTGTATCACAACAAACTGTGGAAAATTCTTCAAGAGATGGAAATAACAGACCACCTTACCTGCCTCCTGAGAAATCTGTGTGCAGGTCAAGAAGCAACAGTTAGAACTGGACATGGAACAATGGACTGGTTCCAAATTGGGAAAGGAGTACCTCAAGACTGTATATTGTCACCCTGCTTATTTAACTTACATGCAGAATACATCATGCAAAATGCCAGGTTGGAAGAAGCACAAGCTGGATTCAAGATTGCTGAGAGAAATATCAATAACCTCAGATATGCAGATGACACCACCCTTATGGCAGAAAGCGAAGAGGAACTAAGAGTCTCTTGATGAAGGTGAAAGATGAGAGTGAAAAACTTGGCTTAAAACTCAACATTCAGAAAACTAAGATCATGGCATCTGGGCCCATCACTTCATGGCAAATAGATGGGGAACAGTGGAAATAGTGAGAGACTTTATTTTCTTGGGCTCCAAAATCACTGCAGATGGTGACTGGAGCCATGAAATTAAAAGACACTTGCTCCTTGGAAGAAAAGCTATGACCAACCTAGACAACATATTAAAAAGCAGAGATATTACTTTGCCAACAAAGGTCCATCCAGTCAAAGCTATGGTTTTTTCAGTAGTCATGTATGGATGTTAGAGTTGGACTATAAAGGAAGCTGAGCACTGAAGAATTGATGCTTTTGAACTGTGGTGTTGGAGAAAACTCTTGAGAGTCCCTTGGACTGCAAGGAGACCCAACAAGTTCATCCTAAAGGAAATCAGTCCTGAATATTCATTGGAAGGACTGATGCTGAAACTCCAATATTTTGGCCACCTAATGTGAAGAACTGACTCATTGGAAAAGACCCTGATGCTGGGAAAGATTGAAGGTGGGACGAGAAGGGGATGACAGAGGATGAGATGGCTGGATGGCATCACCGACTCGATGGACATGAGTTTGAGCAAACTCCAGGAGTTGGTGATGGACAGGGAAGCCTGGCGTGCTACAGTTCATGGGGTTGCAAAGAGTCAGACACAACTGCTGTTGCTGCTAAGTCACTTTAGTCGTGTCCGACTCTGTGTGACCCCATAGATAGTAGCCCACCAGGCTCCCCTGTCCCTGGGATTCTCTAGGCAAGAACACTGGAGTGTGTTGCCATTTCCTTCTCCAGTGCATGAAGGTGAAAAGTGAAAGTGAAGTCGCTTAGTCATGTCTGACTCTTAGTGACCCCATGGACTGCAGCCCACCAGGCTCCTCCGTCCATGGGATTTTCCAGACAAGAGTACTGGAGTGGGGTGCCATCGCCTTCTCTGCAGACACTACTGAGCGACTGAACAACAGCAACAACATAGAAATCTAGGTTGAAGGGCTGTTTTGTTTTTTGTTTTTTTAATTTCAGCATTTAGAAGGTTGTTTCTTCACTTGCATAGTTTCTGACAAGAAGTCTGTGATTTTTCTCTTTGTTTATGTTTATGTAATGTGCCCTTTTCCCCTCTGGCTGTTTTTTTTTTTTTTTTTTTTTTTTTTAATATTATTTTATTAGTTGGAGGCCAATCACCCCACAACATTTCAGTGGGTTTTGTCATACATTGCCCTCTGGCTGTTTTTAAGATTTCCTCTTCATTCTTGATTTTCAGCAATTTGACTTTTTAAAATTGTTCACTTACTTATTTGGCCACACAGCTTGTGCAATGTTAATTCCCTGGCCAGGGATTCCCCAAACCCATGGCCCCTGCAGTGGAAGTATGGAGTCCTATCCACTGGACTGTCAGAAAATTCCCTTGGCAATTTGATTTTGATGTGCCTAAGCATAGTTTTCTGTATGTGTTTATCCTACTGTTGGCTTATTAAACTTCTTGGATCTGTGTGTTTAGAAGTCTTATTAACTTTGAAAATTTTTTGACCAAAATTTGTCAAATAGTCTATTTTTACTCCCATTATCTCTTTTTTGGACTCCAATTACACATATATTAGACTACCTGATACGGTTTCACAGGTAACTGAGGCTCTTGCTTTCTTTTTTGTTTTTTTTCAGTCTTTCTTTTTTCCTCTCACTGCTTCATTTTGGATAGTTTTTATTGCTATGTCCAAGTTAAGTCTTTTTTTTCTGCAGTGTCTAACCCAGTATTAATTCTATCCAGTGGAAATTTTCTTTCAAATATTATATTCTTTATCTCTAGAAATTCTGCTTAGTTCTTTTTCCATTTTTTTCCCATTTCTCTCCTCATTAAGTTCATCTTTTCCTTCAAATCTTTGAGCATATTCATTATGTTAATAATGGCTGTTTAAATGTCTTTGCTCATTCCCTAATCTCTGCCATTCTTGGGTCTGTTTATGTTGACAGGTTTTTCTCTTTGTGGATTACATGTTCCTTCTTCTTTATATGTCTGATCCTTTTTTATTTTTTTTTAATTTTATTTTTTTTCTGATCCTTTTTTATTAGAGACCAGAATATTGTGAGCTTTATGTTTTTGAAGGTTGATTATGCTGTCCTCCTTTTAACAGGGGTAGACTCTGTTATGACAGACAGTTAAGTGCTTATGGGTAAGTTTGATCTTTTCTCAGCTTGTTTTTAAGCTTTTAAAAGTGAGGTCTAAAAGAGCCTTTTCTCTGGGACTAATTTAGCCACATGTTAGGGCATACTCTTTCTAGGGCTCTATGAAATTCCTCGTGTGTTTTTTGAAACCTCTTCACCCTAACTGATGGGAACTCAGGTGATTCCTGGCTCTATGAGAGCTCTGGGATTTATTTGGCTTACAGCTCTCTGGCAACTGTTCTTTCCTGGAAGTTGTTCACCACCACCCCCGCCCCATCTTGGTCTTGAGGAGCTTCACCCTATACCTGCACTGACTGTTATTCAGCCAAAGACTCAGGGGAACCCCACAGATTTCTGAAGCGCCTTCTCTTGGTAGTTCTTCCTCTCTGGTCTGCTACCCTGCAAGTCTGCCTTTTTTTTTTTAAGTCTTCCTTTTTTTGAAGCTTCTTTGTCCTTCACTGAGACCGCTAGGTTCTGGATCCCTATTCCTTCTACTGCTATCTGCAAACTGCATCCAGGCAGAAAACCAGGGCAATCAAAGGTTTCACCCTGTTTGTTTCCCTCCCTCAGGGACCATAATCTTGTACTTACCTGTCTTCCAGGGCCTGAAAATAATTACTTCATAAATTTTGTCCATTTTCTTAGTGGTTTATGTTGGGAAAGAAATATGGATCCAGTTATTCCCTCATGGCCTGAAGCAAAAGCCAACGGTTAGATTCTGGATCTATTTTGAAGGTAGATTTGCTCATGGATCAGATATAGAGTATGAGATGAAGGAAAGGATCAGAAAGGACTCTAAGATTTTTGAACTGAACAACTGGAAGGATGGACTTGTCATTTACTGAGATAAGGAAAGATTTACTAGAACAAAGGAGAGGGTGACTGGTAGAGAAAATAAAGAGCTCAGTTTTCAAAATATTTATTTTGAGATGTCTCTTGACTTCAAACTGGATGTCAGTGAGGCAGTTGGAACCAAGATGCAGATTTAGAATTTGTGAGTCTATGGATCACTCGTTCTTAACCCTGTCTGCAGCAATATTAACATCACTTAAGGGTCTTCCCTGGTTGTCCAGTGGCTAAGACTCCAGGCTCCCAATTACAGGGGGCCTCAGGTTCCATCCCTGGTCAGGGAACTAGATCCTACACGCTGCAACAAAGAGTTTGCATTTTGCAACTAAAGATCCTGCATGCCACAAAGAAAGATCAAAGATCCCACATGCCACAATTAAGGTCTGGCATGGCCAAATAAATAAACATTTTTTTAAATCACTTAAGAAACTTAAAAAAAAAATCAATATTCAGACCTGACCTTAGGCCAATTCAGTCAGAATCGCTGGGGATCAGGCTTGGGAATTGATACTTTTAAAAGTTCACCAGATGATTCCAATGTACAGGCAGGGATGAGAACCACTCTTCTATAGTATTATTTAAAGCCCTACCAAATATCAACAAGGACAGTGTTCTCAACCCTGACCGCATATTAAAATGATCTGGGGAGGACTTCCCTGGTGGTAAGAATCCATCTGGGACACGGGTTCAATCCCTGATCTGAGAAGATTCCACACGCCATGGAGCAACTCAGCCCGTGGGCCACAACTGCTGAGCCCATACTCCGCAACAAGGGAAGCCACCACAATAAGAAGCCTGCACACTGCAACAAAGAGCAACCCCTACTTGCAGGGGGTGGTAACCCCTACCCCTAACAACCAGAGAAAGTCCGAGTGCAGCAACAAAGACCCAGTGCAGACTAAAGAAACACATTTAAAAAAATTACCTCGGGAATTTTTGAAAGTCTTGATACCCCTCCCCCCACCCCGCCCTCCACCGCCAATCCAACTGCATCATCCTCCCCAGGGGTGGGACTTAGAAATTCATATTTTGTTAAATTCCTCAGGTAATTTCAACATACAGCCACGGTCCTACAGTGTGCTCGTTGATACCCAGAAGAGAAGTGATCTGAAGACAAAGCCTTAGTGGTCTAGAAGATAAAGGTGGGACTGAGCTAGAGGGAGAGGTCCCAGGCTTATCTCAGATGTCCGAACTGTGGCTGCCCACTCACATTTAGGAATTAGAATCAACTCTGGCCGGTAGCTCAGTGGGCACAGGTGGGGCATGTGGACTCAGGCATCTCTTTAGGTCAGCGGGTGAGCAGCCAGTGTTATCTCTGTGGTGTTGCCCAGACCCACGTCTCCCCAGGGCTCTCTGCGACGGGTCATCTTCCTCTCCTCCTTGGCTGTCGTCCTCTCTGAGCAGCACCTGTCTTCGCCAGTCACCCCTCTCTCCTGCTGGTCACCTTTCTGAAGTCTATTGAAATTCCTCATCCACAGGAAATCTCTCTGCCCCTTCTCAGAGTTTGAGCCTTTACATCCCTTTACCTTTGTTTTAAGAGATTCTAAGGAGGGAAAGTAGATAAGATCAGGTGATCTTAAAATGAGATGATCATTTTAAATCAGAAGTCTGACATGCTTTTTAAGTGTGAGGACCACTTTAAAAGCTAGAGATACTTTTACAGAACCCGTCTGACAGAAGTCACATACACTTCCAATATCTATTCATTAATAGGGAAAATGGGCTTCCCTAGTGGTTCGGATGGTAAGGAATCTGCCTGCAAGGCAGGAGACCCAGATTCTATCCCTGGGTTGGGAAGATCCCCTGGAGAAGGAAATGGCAACCCACTCCAGTATTCTTGCTTGCAAGATTCCATGGACAGAGGAGCCTGGCGGGCTACAGTCCATGGGGTCACAAAGAGTCGGATACGATTGAGTGACTACACTTTCAACAGGGAAAATACATACTGACACACAAAGTCCTCTAAGCTAATTCAATACGACTTTTAAAATGCATCTTTTCACCATCATAAAATCATTTAATATGTTTGGAAACCAATAGCACAAATGTAGGAGAAACTTATGACAGCTGAGCTGCCTTTGCAATAACTGCAGTCATAGGTGTCCAAGCCGGGTGACGGGGCCCCATGGTTCTAGGCCCTGGGAAGCCACTGGAGGTTTTTGGATGAGGGGAGGGGCTGTTCCTGGAACCCTCAAGTGCTGCTACCTTAACAGCTTTTCCCTGTCTGGTCTGGTCCATAGTTATCCCTTTCTCTTTCTGTCAGGTGGATTCCTCCCCCAAAAGAGCACACAGAAAATGTGGGCTGGCCTCCTAAACAAATTATTTCCCCAAAGGAAACAAAAGGAGCTTAGAGAAATTTAGTCTGGGTTTTTTTACTCATTCTCCCACCTTTCTCTTCTCTATCCTTCCTTATACCCTATCTTTAGAAACTCTGTTCCTTGTTCTCTAATAGTACAAATGGTCAACATTTCAAAGCCCCATGCTAAGTGCTTTCCACACTTTATCTTACACAATCCTCATCACCTGCTGTGGAAGTGGGTACCATTCATATCCTCACTTTTTAGATGAGGAAACCGAGGCAAAGAGAAGTTCAATGACTTTCTCAGATAAAAGAGCCAGTGAGTGACAGAACTGAGATTCTAAGCCAGGTGGCCCTGCGGCTTCTGCCATTTCACCCACCTCCCACCCTACCCCCCTGGATGGCAAAGTTGGTGCTCCTTGAATGATGAGGAATTTAGAGATATAAAGGATACTTAATAAATGACTGAATTGGGGAAAGACATCGACATGTATCCAAGCCTCCCAAAGGGCCCGTTCTCTGGCGGCAGCCTCCCTGGTTTCCTCCAGGGAACCTCCTTTAGTTTCAAGGCTCTACAAACTGGGCCCAGTCCCTCCAACCCTGAGAGGGGTTAAGGTTCTCCTTGCTGCACCCTCAGCTCTAGCCAAACTAGACCAAATACCATGTACTTCCAGGTCCTCATTACGTTACCTCTGCCCAGAATACCTTCCCCCATCCATCCCCCTGTACTTCCCCCTAATCCATGCCATGCAACATCCACTTCCTCTGCAGAGCCCACCCTGATAAGGCAGGCTTCATGACCCTCTTTCTTAGCTTCTGCCTATGGTCATCTGACCACCCACCCCTGACCCCTCACGGCCTTATCTATTCACAGATGTGTGACTTCCTACCCCACCATGCTGTCAGACCTTGACTTTAAAAAATTATGACAAAATGAGTTGTCTATAATTCATTAAAATAATATATGCCAATTGGAACTCTTGAAAAAATCCCCACATTTTCACCATAAAATAGAATCACAAGTCTTTTTTTTTCTGGACAAAGCTTTGGGGTCCTGAAAAAAATTGGGGGTCCTGCTTTTTATATACTGATATATAATGACTTCCCTGGTAGCTCAGTTGGTAAAGAACCAGCCTGCCAATTCAAGAGAGGCGGGTTTGATCCCTGGGTCAGGAAGATCCCCTGAAGAAGGAAATGGCAACCCACTCCAGTATTCTTGCCTGCAAGATTCCATGGACAGAGGAGCCTGGCAGACTACAGTCCACGGGGTCATTAAAAGTCAGACACAACTGAGTGTGTGCGTGCATATAATGTAGGAATAAACTTTTCAAGCATTCCTGTTATTGGACACATAGTATTCCTTGGAGAGGATGAGCTATAGTTTGTCAGAAGCATGATTACATCCCCTCCTCCACAACTTAGCCGGGGACCCTCAGGATGGCACTGCTGAAGACTGTGAGTGAGTAATTGGGTTGTCTGGTGGGTGGAAAGAAGGTGGGTTATGTTTGGTGCATGGTACATGTTAGCTACAAGGATGGCATTAGGAGGCTGGAAAATTACAGAGAACTCATGCCGAGCCCACGTCTGCCAGCAAAGGGCATTTAAAACAGATCCCAGGAAATTATAGTTTTTGCAATCTATGAGTTACTCAGACAGGAAAGTACACGGGAGTGGTGTGTTTTAGTAAGCGCACAGAGAACAATGGGGCTAGCCATCTCTAGGGCCTGGGGAGGTAGGGTGTGAAAAACAAAGGCTTTCCTAGGCGCTGCTGTCCATAATCAAGCCCTGCCTTTGAGAGCTGATACAGAGATGCGGGGCTTCCCTGAGCTGTGTGGCCTTGAGGGACAGGCTGAGACCAGCTGAGAACTGATATGATGAGAATTCCTTTGGCCTGTGTTATCCCCAAGATGCCAGGTATATGTCGAGGAAGAGGAGGGGGGTCAGGCAACAAAGATGGGGTTCAGGCATATCTGTGTGTCCGACATCAGGGTCAAGGGCTATCTCCTCTGAGACAGAGAAGTCAGTCTGAAAAAAAGAGGTAAAATTGGTGGTGTCACGAATGTCTCTTGGCCTTTTGCTGCTACCAGGAGCAGACCCTGGGGACTCCACACCACATCTGGGGGAGCCTGCTCCCAGGAGGCTCCTTTATGAAAATAATCTGTGCCCTGCTCCCATCAGTGGCACAAAAGCTATGAGAACTGAAGCTGGTGGATGATGCTGCACTCCTTGGCAGAGGGATGGGAAATAGACTTTGAAAGAGGAAAACAAATATCATATATTAAGGCATATATATGGAATCTAGAAAAATAGTACTGATGAAACTATTCGCAGGATAAGAATAGACACACAGACGTAGAATATGGATTTGTGGACACATCAGGGGGAAAGAGAGGGAGGGACAAATTGAGAGGGTAGCATTGCAAATATACATTACCATGTATAACATAGATACCTAGCAGGAAGTTGCTATACAACACAGGGAACCCGGCCTGTGCTCTGTGACAACCTAGAGAGGTAGGGTGGGGGGTGGCTGAGAGAGAGGCTCAAGAGGGAGGGGTGATATATGCGCTTCTGGCTGATTTGTGTTGTTGTATAGCAGGAATCAATACAACGCTGTAAAACAATTATCCTCCAGTTAGGAAAAGAAGTGTTGAACATTCTTCTTCTGATCCCCAGAACCACAGCAACAGGGGAAGAGGAAAGATGAGCCATTCCGCACTTGAGCCCAGCTTCCAGAAGACCAGTCCAGGGGCAGTGTCCAGAACCTCCTGACCATCCTATCTCCCAAAGAGCCATACACCTGGGGGGATACACCCCATTGCCTTGTGGGGGATCTGTCCAGCCAGGGGCAGGTGTACCCAGTGGGCCAGCTGAGCTTCCTACAGGTTTCTGCTCTGAAAGCCCCAGATGGTCACAAGCCTGCAGGGGGAGCCACCCACCATGGGGTCACTGAGCCGAATTCTGACACCACCTCCACCACTTACTTGCCTTAGACCATGCCTTTCTGAGCCTCAGATTGTGCATCTAAAAACTGGATAGTAGTCCCCTAGTCATGGATGCTTAGGGGAAAAGGTACATAAATTCTGTGAAGATGACCTCTAAAACCATAAACCCCACAGAAGCCTCGTAAGGAAAATGACACAGTGCAGTGATAGGAACTTAAAAAAAAAAAAAAGAAGAGGTTGTCATCTGTGCTTTTATGGAGGAGTTGTGACTATTTGTGGTGGTGATGAGGCCCTGGCAGATCTTCTTTTCATAATTCCAGGGACACCTCTGCTCAAGTAAAGTTCCCATCTCAAATAATTCCTTTAAAGAGCACACATTCACATGTCATGTAGACTGACCCATGTACTTATCCACCAGAAAAGTGTTTCCATAGCCAGCACTGAAAACCCATCAGCTCCTCCTGTCTTTTCTTGCGTGTCCCTGTGGCGCCCTGGCTTCCTGTAAGCTCAGATTTTCTGCAGCAGCAGCAGCGTCCCTCTGACTTGGGTGCTCTCACCTTACACTCCCCCTGAAGATCTCAAGGGTCCCAGTGCAGCAGTGGGTCTCAGTGGTCCCAGTTCTTGCAGATAAAACAAGAGCCTGTGCAGTATGGCCAGGGGTCCAACTGACACCTCCTGTAGGCTCCTGGCTGGCTGCAGGACCCCAGAAGAGCCCAGGGTTGCTGGGACCCTCTCCCAAGAGACCACCCCTCAGGGCTCTCAGGAGAGCAGGTGGCAAAGGCACTGCAGTTTATGAAGAGAAAAAAATAAACGAACCCTTCTTATTCTGTTCATTGAGTACCTACTAAGTACCTGGTATTGTGTTGAATCTAAGTGAGGCTGGTGCAATGGATAACTCACCTGACTGCAGATCAGAAGATTCTAAGTGAGATTAGCATCGTGACTTGCTTGCAAAGGCACCAGTCTTTGGTCTGGGAACGTTCTGGAGAGGTTGTGAGAAGCAGTCTGCATCCTCACAATTCACACGGGTGCCAGGTAGACTAGCTCTGGCCCGGGAGCCCGAGCCTGGTGTGGGGGTTAGGAGAGCAAGGCATCAGAGAGAGCCTGAAGGGAGGAGGCAGCTCAGAAGCGTGGGGCCTGAGTGTGTGGGCCCTGCTGGAGGGACCCAGCGGGCCTGACGGAGGCAGCTGTTTCCTTGGCTGCCCTCAGATCCCCCAGGAGGTTATTGCCGTGGGTAGAAACAGTCCCCTGCAGTTAGCAGGATAAATATAAACACAGCCTCCTGATCAGGGCTCAGAAACTAAGCTTTGCATCTGAGCTCTCTGCAGCCGTGGCTACTGCAGAAAACAGAACAAGCTAGGCTACAGCAATGCAGGGCTGCTGCAGCCCAGCAAATGGGCTGTTAGCTGGCTCGGGCTGCCCAAAGTGTCACAGGCTGGGTGGCTTAAACAGCAAAAATTACAGTTCTTAGGCTGGAGCTCTAAGATCAAGGTCACCGGCAGAACTGGTTTCTTTTGAGACCTCTCTCCTTGGCATAGAGATGGCAGCCTTTTCACTGTGTCCTCGCATGGTCTTCCCTTGGTGTGTGTGTCCTAATCTCCTCGCATAAGGACACCAGTCATACTGGATAGTGTTGTTGTTCGGTCCCTGCATCGTGTCGGACTCTTTGTGACCCCATGGACTGCAGCGTGCCTGGCTTCTCTGTCCTCCACTATCTCCCGGTGTTTGCTCAAGTTCATGTCCATCGAGTCAGTGATGCTATCTAACCATCTCATCCTCTGCATGTTGGATTAGGGTCTACTTATATGACCTCATTTTACCTTAGTTACCTTTCTAAAGGCCCTATCAACAAATACAATCACATTCTGAAATACTGGAGCCTTCAACATATGAAATTTTGGGGAGACAAGAGGTCACTGTGGCCATCCCCCTGCCTTTAGACTGAAACATCTTAGGGCCCTGCTGCGTGACAGAGAGTTGGTCTGTATTTTAAAGACCACCTTAGAGAAAGAGATCCCATGTATTTGGTGGGGTTATCCTAGTGATTCAGCTGGTAAAGAATCCACCTGCAATGTGGGAGACCTGAGCTCAATCCCTGGGTTGGGAAGATTCCTCTGGAGAAGGGAAAGGCTACACACTCCAGTATTCTGGCCTAGAGAATTCCATGGACTGTATAGTCTATGGGATTGCAAATAGTCCAACACGACTGAGCAACTTTCACTTTCACTTTTCACTGTGACTCAGACACTTCTGAAAATTGCTGTTGCTTATTGTATATGACTAAAAGCCAGCTTAAAATTTCACACAGGACTTGAACAAATTTGAGTGATAAAGCTAGAATAAGCTGAACTGTCCTCTCTAAGAGGGCAGCGCTGTGTCCTAGCACAGTGCTCGCTCTATAGCAGGTGCTCAGCAGATCTTGTGGACAGGAAGAAGGGGACAGGTGAGTGGGGAGGAAGGGAACTAAAAATAATTAAGAATTGATGAGAGACGTACCACATGCTAGACACCTACAGCAACTGATCACTGCACCGGCTCTATCAAGAGGCAAACGGTGCTCAGGGTTCACTAAAAGGGAGCAAGTGGACGAGTGCCCCTAGGAAGCCAACACTTTAGATCCTGAATTCAAGGAGAAATGAGTCTCACAAGTCTTTAAATAAGGGACGTGGGCAAATGATATTTTTTTCTGTGGTTTTGCAAAAGATACAGACATGGTCTTCAAAAGGATGTTCCCACCCTCCCTTCCCAAAGGCATGACACAAAACATTAAATAACAGGGAATGCATTTCTGTGGGGAGCGGGATACTGTGGTCCATGGTGGCTATTTTCTGATAACCTGACTTATACAGAAATGGCATTTGGAGTTCCCACAAGAGGGGACTTACTGTGTTAGGTCTCTGCACTATCATTCAAGCCCCTCATGGGGAAATTGTACCCTCCCACACCTCAGGCCAGACACGGAGCCCTTTGGCACAGCAAGCCCCTCATGGCTGGCACAGAGTAGGCCCTTTGTGGTGTTATAGAAGTGAGTGACCAGGTGAGTGCGCGCGTGAGGGACTGCTATGGTCTGAGTGTTTGTGCCCCCCCATTTGTATGTTAAAACCTAACCTCCAAGGTGTTGTTATTAGGAGGTGGGGACTTTGGGAACTTGATCAGCTCATGAGGGCAGGGCCCTTATGACCGGGATTAGTGCTGTTATAAAAGAAGCCCAAGAGAGCTCCCTGGCCCATTCTGCCATGCAAGGACACAGCAAAACTCTGCTGTCAGTGAACCAGAAAGAGGGCTCTCGCCAGACCTGAACCTGCCAGTGGCTTGATCTTGGACGTTCAGCCTCCAGAACTGTCAGATATCAGTATCTGTGTTTATAAGCCGTCTGTTCTGTGGAATCGTGTTATAGAAGCCCAAGGGAACCAAGACAGGGAGTAAATGCCTTAGAAGCAAGATCCAGCAACAGACATGCAGTTGTGAAAATTTAGGCCCATCATTCGTACTTTCTCCCAGACAGAGGTTTGCCCAGGTCAGTCTTCCCCCTTCTTTGCCCTCTGCAGGGTATGTAACCTTAATAATGAGCATATTTACTGAGTGTTCACTCTGTGCCAAGCACTCCGCTGCCCTCAGGAGCCACCCCATGGAATCCCTGTGGCTGTCCTGTAAGGTAATACTGTCTCCATCCCATAGATGAGGACATGGACACATGGCCAGGAGCTCTGCGTGGGCACCCATCACGAAGTACAGCCCAGATCTCTGACTCCAAGGCCAGGGATTTTAACCACTGTGCTTGGATACTCTAGCAGTTGACTCAGCCTCCCTGTCTTAGTCCGTTCGGGCTGCTATAACAAATATGCTACTGACTAAGCAGTTTAAACAGTATTTCTTTCTCACAGTTCTGGAGGCTCACAAGTCCAAAATCAAGGTGCTGGCAGATTCGGTGTCTGGTGAGGGGCCAATCCCTAGCTTCCAGATGGCCGCCATCTCGCTGTGTCCTCACATGGCGTAAAGAGAGATAAAGAGGGATCTCGGGGCCCCTCTTATGAGGGCACTTATCCCATGCATGAGGGCTCCACCCTCATCTGATCACCTTTTGAAGGCCCCACCTCCTAGTACTGTCACATTAGAGGTTAGGATTTCAATCTGTGAAATTTGGTGGGTGGAAACAAACATTCAGTCCATAGCACTCCCTGAGGTAAGTAAGTGAAGTGCCTGTCTTGGCCTTGGCCTTCCTAGGTGTGGGTGTCCCAGCTTTCCTCATATGCTGCTTCAAAGGCCTTCCTTCATTTCTTCCCTCTTCAGCACCTCGGCAGCCCCTTGCAGTTTGGCATTGATGAGGTTGTCTCCCTCCCCTCACACCTACAGCCAGCTTCCTCCTAGTTGCCGAAGCCCAGGGGAACTGTTAGGAAGTTTCTGAGCACCCCCTGCTTCCTCCTTCCTTCCTTCCTTCCTGCTTCCTCCTCTACTTTCCATGCCTTCTGCCAAGTCTCCCTCCTCCCTTTGGCCTCTGATCCTTAGTTCCCTTTGGGGTACTGTCCTGCTCTGGGCAACCCCACCTCTCTGATACCTCTGAACTGGACTGTTTGACCTGCCGCTTCAGACGTCCTCATCACAGCAACCAGAGAAACTGGCCTTTTCTTTTAAAACTGTCATGTAAAATTTTTCGTAGATAAACATTGATTGAGCACATATTAACACTGTACTCAAAATATAATCTGATATGCCCTCAACTATTTCCCTTGTTATAACTGAAAGATTATAGGCTTGAGAGATGAGGTTGAGAGACAGGAGACAGGCTCAGACTCGAGGGAGTCACATGCCATTTATGTCACATTATCTCTCATGGATTCAATTTCCTCATCTATAAAATGAGACAATGATGACATTCTTTCCTGGGTTATCGTGATGACCGAATGAGATAAGACATAAAAATTTGCTCTATACACTGTTCAGAGATACTAAAAAATGTTGATGGTTATTCTTAACATCTTAATACCTTCTAAAATGGCAGGAGGTTCTGCTCATAGAGAAAAAAATTATATTTAGCATCTCAGATGTCCCTTGGAATCTAGTTGGATATTTATTGCATTTCTTCCTCTTTTTATAAAACCACTTGTTTACCTCTTTGTCCCTCATGTTAAAGTCAGATGAGGGACTTCCCTGGAGGTCCAGTGGCTAAGACTCCATGCTGCCCACGCAGGGGGCCCAGATTTGATCCCTGGTCAGAGAATTAGATCCCACATGCCACAACTAAAGATCTTGCATCCTGCAATTAAGATCCAGTATGGCCAACTAAATGAATATTAAAAGAAATAATAATAAAAACAAAATGAGAGTAATAGGTTATTTTCATATTCTGGGGCATTTACGTAACTGAAACTTTGTCCTGAGAGTGTCCGTAAGAGATTTGCTGACCAATCTCTTTGTCCTGTGTTTCCTTTATTTTTCCCTCTTCCTTTCTCCCCTACCTCCATTTCCTTGCCTCTGGCTGTTGAAGGGCTGGAACACCCTTACTGTAGATGTCACCTCCTTCCAGTTCTTCATTAGGTGTTACTTCCTCAATGAGGCCTGTGCTGACTTATCCCACTTAGTACCACAAACCACCTCCTCCCTCCACCAGGCTCTCTCCACCCACTCAGCCAACTCTTTTCTTCTTCTTTCCATAACACTGCCACTTTCTAGTATACCATGCAGTTTACTTGCACAGTATGCTCAGTTTATTATCCATATTCCATGCTGAAATGTAAGCCTTGTGAGGACAGGGTGCTTTGTCTGTCTGGATCACTTATAAAGCCTAAGGGCCTGGTAGATAATGGGCCCTCAGTCACTATTTGTTGACTGAATGAAAACCTCTTTCACGGGCTCCTCTTCTGCCCCTTCTCCAGGGGTCCCCATTCTCATACTGTACATGCTTCCTGGGAAGTTTTATCCACATGACCCTTGAACAGATGTTCCAACCCAGACCTCCAAGACTGTCTCCCATTGCCTCCACCTGCTTGGGTAACGCATCTTTATTGCTTCTCTAGGAAGCCCACTCAGATCTTTTCTTTTGTCTCCTGGCATCCCATGATGTCTCCGATGTTGTAATTTTTATAAGGTATCATGGTTATTTTCTTGAAAACGTAGGTCTTATTAATTTTTATTTATAATTTAAAAAAACATTGCTTGTTGGGGAAAAAGTTATGGTTCCAAAAGTAGGCATACTTTTGAACCACATTTGTACCACAAGGAAATGTGAAATATTTATAAAAGCAATGCACGAGACTCGGGTTTGATCCCTGGATCAAGAAGATTCCCTGGAGAAGGAAATGGCAACCCACTCCAGTATGTTTGCCTGGGAAATCCCATGGACAGAGGAGTTGGGTGGGCTATAGTCCACAGGGTCACAAGAGTCAGACACGACTTAGTGACTAAACCTCCATTACAGAAGAAAAACGGAAATAAAAATCACCCATATTTTCACAATCTAGAAGTATATTTCACCTATGAAATTAAATACATGTGTGGGCACACATGCATAATATATATAGCCAATATATTAGCAAATTTGGAAGGAATTAATTTAAAAAAAGAAATAGCATCTATGGAACACTAAGAGCAGAACTATTTTGAGAAAGACAAAGGCAACCTCTGAGAGTCACGAGCCAACCTGGAACTCACAGTTGGGCAACAAGGTGTGGGGATGGGGTTTGGACCTTGAACATAAGCACTTTCCTAGGACATCTACAGCCGCCAAGGCCACCTTGTGACTCAGGTGGAGTGAGATTAAAAGTCAGACCACTCACCAATATCATGTCTGAACACAGACCAACAATGTCATCCAAACCACAGAAATGACCAAACACCCCTATCAGGTTAACATGAGCAACTGCTGTTTCTTTATCAGTCACAGCTTTGGCTTTCCTCCATTATTCCCCCCCTCTAGGTAACAATTATTAAGATACTCAAGCCTAGAATTATCCTCTGTTTCCTGATTTGGTGGCATCTAGTTCAGAGCAAAGCCCTGCTTTCCTGAGTCCTTCCCTAGTCACTTGACCCAAGGCCAAATCCTAAATGAGTCCCCCAGGTCCCCATGATAGACAGTGTCTTTTGTTACTATGAGTCAATAGATTCCATATTGTTGAACTGCAGGTGTGTTCCTGGTGACCTTTAGCAGCAGGATATGGGTAATATTGTACATCTGAGGATTCTTCCCCACCCCCATGCCTGGCACATAGCAGGTCTCAAAAACATGTTAGGTAGATTAACTAAAATGAAGATTGAAATCACATTTCTGGTACAGAACCTAGTGGTGGTCACCAGAAAAAATGCAGTTTCTGCCCCTGCCTTATGAAGGATGAGAAGAAACCTAACACATGGGCCACATCCTCATTGGCAAGGCAACACAGAAACACACAAGATGAAATAGTACTTCAGGACCGGAGTCAATAGTACAGAGGCCATCCTGAGCAGCACATAATTAAATGCCTGATGAGCTCTATGTGCTACCAGGTGATGAATGGGATTCAGGTAGGTGAACAGAAAAGGAAAGAAATCATTGCAGACTTTCAGAGATGGGAAACAGTGGGCACAAAGGCACGAAGGAGGGAGTGTTCATGGTATGCTTGCTAGACACTAGCTTCTTTCAGGCTGGGATTCTGCCCTCCTTGCTCACCTCATATCCCCATGGTGTGGTGTCCATTATGAAGCAAGATTTTAGTAATTACCTGGTAAATGAAAATGTGTGTGTATGGATCAGTGAGGGGACCTGTGGCCCTGAAGAAGAAGGTTCAAAAAGAGATGATGCTAGAAAAGTTAAATGGGGTCTTGAATCTAAGTCTAAGAAATTCTGGATCTTCCTGTCCCTTGGGAGTTCGTTGCAATGTAAGCAGAAGAGAGATCTGGGTAGAGTTGTGCTTCAGTGCATTGGGTCTGGGTCAAAGTTCAGAATGACCGGGACAGAGAATGTTTCCAGAAAACCAGGAGTCTGGTCCCACGTCATCAGGCCCTCTCTGTGCAAATGGGGCAAGGGGGTTAAAACAAGGTGATGAGGAAGGAAAGTGGGATTTGGAGTCGGTGGGCCTGAGTTGGAATTTCTGTGACCTTCAGCAAGGTCCTCAACGCCTCTGTGCCCCTGGCCCCTGTCTCTCGTTGCTTGGGATCTGGTACAGATTCCTGCCATAGGCTCAGGGCAGGCATTTTGGCCACAGTCAGTCCTCCTGAATGGTATGACTGTTTGCATGTTTCAAAGCAAACTCACAGCCACAATCTCTGAACCAAAGGCTGAGTCAGGCCTTAAGAGGCAGAATGGAAAGTGTTGTGAATGTGGGGCTTGAGGCCTGAGTGCTGGGGTGTTCTTTCAGGCACTGTTTTACTTCTCTGAGCCCTGAGCACTTGAATAATGACCAGAAGTCACACACTCCCCCAGCACACCCAGGAGCTGCTCTGGGGACGTATCTGTGATAGCGCCAGCAGAGTGTGGGGCATAGAGTAGGCTCCAGACATCCTCCGCTCCACCCTGCCTTCCTGTGAGCCAGGGATCAGCCTCCCTTCCCTGCAGGGCAGCCGAGAGCTGAATGTGCAGCTGGGATGGCCCCCACCCCATCTGGAGAAGGAGGCACCCCTCCCTACTTAGCCTCAGTGCAGGGGCCACAGGTTTGGGCCCTCCTGACCCAGCCAGGCCCTAACAGAGACATTCATGCTGATTTACCAGCCTGAGGCAAGGGGCCATGTCAGCGGGCCAGCGCGGCATACCCACGGCTCTCCGGGGCCCGCTCTACTGTACACGGCAGCTGGACCTGGCTGCAGTTTCAAGTGCAGTTTGCTTTTCTCATGGTTTCTTGGCTTGTTTCCTCCTCTGGAGCAGCCAGGCAGACTGCCTTCTGTGAGGAGAGGTGTGGGGAGGTGGCCAGGTTTGGGGAACCAGAGTCAGTGAGATGGTTTCGGAGCCCCGAGAAGCAGCCCCTTCCTCGTGTCTCCCCTCAGTCTGGGGGCAGAGGGCCCCCTCAAATGTGGCTCGTGGTTGCGTGGGCAGGGAGGAGGACATGCTTCTCCAGATGAATAAAAACTGAATTAACTGAGAGGAGCTGGAACTGTGTGTGTGAGAGGACAGTTTGACAGGAACTAGCACTGCTGCTGCTGTTGCTAAGTCGCTTCAGTTGTGTCAGACTCTTCGCGACCCCATGGACTGCAGCCTACCAGGCTCCTCCATCCATGGGATTTTCCAGGCAAGAGTACTGGAGTGGGTTGCCATTGCCTTCTCCAGGAACTACCACAGGTTCCCTTTAAAAAAGAATCTTCTCCTCTCTCAACTAGGATTGTAGGTGAAGTGTGACTCAGTTGACAGTGTATGGACACTTCTGGGTTGAGGGACCCGCCTTCTCCCCACAGTGGGTCTACTCACCCTTCTGAGGGGTGGCCTGCACCTTTCCACAGCCCTGCGTGGGGACCCTGAGGTTTGGGGGAGCAAGGCTGGGGCTGCGTGGGCTTCAGGGCTTTCCTCACCTCTTGCCCCACCTCCGGCTGTTGTTAGCCAGACTTTTGTCGCATCAGGGACTGTCCCTGCCTTCCCTGGGCTTGGAGTCAGTCTTCTCCCGCAGTTCTGGGCTGAGGCTAAATTCTGGGCTCTGCTCTTTTTGTGGTGGGCAGGAGGGGCGGTGAGCTCATCCCTGGAGAGGATTAGTCATCAGAGAGACAGGGACAGATCTAGGGGGGCAGGACAGAGGACGGGCTCTATGTAAATGAGTCATCTTCCCTCCAGCTCCGAGGCCCCAGCTTGACAGCTGCTCCCCAGGAGAGGTTGTTAAGCGGGAGCGTCCCGGAGGCAGGCGTAGTTAACCGGCTTTTAATAACTCATTTTGCGGAATGATTTTTGGTGAGGAGAGAAAAACCTTAATCCCACAGATGAAGCGCATGGTGGGGGCAGGTTCAGTTAGCCCCATGGGCAAGGAAAACAGCACTGAGATTCAAAGCCGATTCTTGGGGTCACATGTCCGTCACTCCCAGATTACCAAAACTTTTCTAATGTTAAAAATCCCCGACCTGCAGCCTGTGGGGTTCAGACTACTTTTTTAAGCCCCAGGCCCTCTCAGCCATCCCCACACACCCCTTAAAGATCATCCCAAAGGCCCCCAAAGAACAAGCAAAAGCGAACAGGAGAGTGAGAGGGCCCACTTTCTCCATGGGACTTGTGTGCTGCTGTGTTGCCTCTCTGGACTGAGTCAGGGAGCTAGTGGTAAAGAACCTGCCTGCCAGTGCAGGAGACATAAGAGATGGGGTCGGGATCCCTGGGTCAGGAAGATCCCCTGGAAAAGGGCATGGCAACCCACTCCAGTATTCTTGCCTGGAGAAAGTCGAGGGACAGAGGAGTCTTGCATGGTCCATAGGGTCGCAAAGAGTCAGACACGACGGAGCAGCTCAGCACACGCACACAGGGAGCTTCTAGCGTGAGGCCAGCCCCACGCCCCGCTGTGGCACGGAGCCCTCCCCAGCGCTGAGCCCTCAGGGAGCCTCCCATCTGGTTTACAACTGAGACAAATCCTCAAGTACTAGTGGGCTTCTCTGGTGGCTCAGCTGGTGAAGAACCCGTCTGCTAATACAGAAGACACAAGAGACACAGGGTCAGTCCCTGTGGTTGGGAAGATCCCCTGGAGGATGAAATGGTAACCCACTTCAGTATTCTTGCCTGGGAAATACCACAGACAGAGGAACCTAGCAGGCGACAGTCCATGAGGTTGCAAACAGTCAGACACGAGTGAGCATGCACGCACGCACACACATGCACCCAAGTACCAGCAAACACCACGCCCAGAGTGTCAGCTTTTCCATCACAGGCCAATATCCAATATCAACCCCCTCCCCCCACTAACACATATGATCTCAGGCTTGGAAAAGGTGGTGCCTCCCCTACCACCAGCATGGGGACCAGAGCCTGAAGCCAGCCCAGAGGGGATGTTCCACTCACCCAGGATGGCTGAGGACACGGAAGCCTGGTGAAGTGAAGGGACACCAAGTTAGTGGTGGAGTCGTCTTGGGTGTGTGTACGGGGGCTTTTCCTTGCTGCTGAAATGCCTAGTCGTAGTACACCGGGCCCTGCTCCACCTGCAGCTCATCAGCTGTGATGTGAGGGCCAGCCTCGCCCGTGTGTTTCCCAGTTAAGCTTGCAGCTTCTTGAGCACCTGCCACATTCTAGGCACTGTGGGAGGCACGAGGGAACCACCTCCTCATCCACTCTTCACAGCAACCTCACGAGGTAGGCGGTCATCAGGCGATTTTTAGAGGGAGAATAATGTGTCCCCATCGGCCCATTAGCGAGTAGAGGCGCCAGAGCTTGATGCCACAGCCCCTGCCCTCAGCTCTCCAAGAAAGCCAATGTTGGCCCTTCCTAAGCCTGCAGGAAGGAAGGCTCACTGAGCTTGATGTTTCCAGAGTTTGTGAGTTTCTACTGTACACACACCCAAGACGACTCCACCAATAACTAGTTGTCCCTTCACCTCACGGGGCCACCGTGACCTCAGCTGTCCCAAGTGAGTGTCAACATTCCCTCTGGGCTGACTTCAGGCTCTGGTCTCCACGCTGGGGGGAGGCACTACCTTCTCCAAAGCCGAAATTGAGTGTCAGAGTTTGTGAGTTTCTGTTGTACAAGGCCAGACATGTTGCCCAGATGATGGAGAAGCTTCTAGAGGTGTCAGGTGACACTCTCACTGCCACAGAGCTCCTGCAAGTTCAGCCTGAGTGTAAGGTGGACAGGAGGGTCCCCAGCCTTGCCTTCCTCCTTCTGCCTCAGGGTCACTCACTCCATCAGCAAGAGTTGCTGAACGCTGTCTGTGGGCCGGATGCCAGGCTGCACATGGGAGCCAGCCAGGCTGGACCCAGCCCCTTACCCTGGCCCTGTGCACCCTGCTCTCCCAGCAGGGCACACCATATGTCTAACTTCCTCCTTCTCAAAGTCCCATCCACACTTCAAGACTAAACATGAATACCTCTTCCTCCATAAGACTCTCAGTCACTGCAGGAGAACACAGCCCTGACCTAAGCTGCTCTGGGGACTAATTTAAATCTCCCAGGTGATTCCACTTTGAAGCCAGCGTTAAGAACTGCTGCTCTAGCCAAAAGCAGCCTACGTCTCTCTTGTCTGAACTCTCGTGCATTTGACTCTCTCTTAGCGCATCACAAACTCCTTCCTCTAGTTTCGCACTGGGCTCTGCCACTTGCTTGCTCTGTGATCTGTGCAAGTTATTTAACCTAAGTGCCTTTATTAAGTGTGACTCAGTTTACTAATCTCACAAACAGGAATGATAATAATTCCCACTGTATTTCATCAAATCTAAGACACCATCAATTATAGATGCACCAATAATGTATACTATTAAGAATTTTGAATGCTGCCAAATACACTAAGTCATTGATTATAAGGTGCATCCTGATTTCAGGGGTGTTAAAACTTGAGGAAAAATCTATGACTTAGGATGAATGACACCCAGTGTCTCACTGAATTGTGAGAATGGATGCATTGATTTACATGAAGCTTTGGCATAGTACTTGGAAAGAGTGAGTCCTCAATACATATCAGTTATTATGTGATAATATAATTATCACATATTCCATGTTTCCACTCCTCATTAAATGTTTTCATAACTTCTTCCAGCCTTCTTTTCGTTCTCAACCCTCCCAGAAGGTTTGGCCAGGCTGCTCAGCTGTCCTCCTCTGGAGAGGGACTTGGAGAAGGATGACATGGGCAACCTCAAGTTTCCAGACCTGGGGCTTATGTGAGTCTTAACTGAAGTCTCACCTCTCAAGTGCCCAGCCCGCCTCCACGGAGCATGGCCATGTGCTTGCTGCTTTCTCCCCAAGTCAGTGTCAGCTCCAACCACAGAGCAGCCTGAAGGTTGCCCCAGCCTCTGCCCCACAGCCCACCCCACATCTCCCACTGTTTCCTGTTTGGAGAGGCAGAGGTGTTGGAAGACCCAGCTGCTGGCCTGGCCTTGGGCAAGGCCCAGCTCTGTGTGAGCTTTAGGCCCCTTGAGTGTTAAAGTGAGCCTGTTACCCCTCCTCCAGCAGTCAGGAAGGATCCCAAGAGAGGGGGGTGTTGGGAGATGCTTCCCAGAGGAGTGTGCCCAGCAGACAAGTAGGCCATGGGTAGGGCTGCCAGATTTAGCAGATAAAAATACAGAACTCCCAGTTAAATATGAATTTCAGAAACACAATGAATCTTTTTTTTTTTTAAGTGTAAATATGGCCCATGCAATGTTTGGGATGTTCTTACACTAAAAAGTTCATTTGTTTATCTGAAATTCCGGTTTATCTGGGAGTTCTGTATTTTATCTGATGAGTCCAAATGGGTCCTTTCCCCTCCTCTGCCCACTTCCCCCCTGACCTCAGCTTTCTCACTGTCCCTGATATTTAACTCTCATCCTTGAGAGGTTCTTGAAATTTTTATTTTCAGTTATTGAATCAGCAAATAACTATCACTGCCTAATTTATATATGATTCCCTTGTCCACTGTGAAGAATAGAAAGAAGACTTTATTAAGCGCTTATTAATGTGCTAGGCAAAGTCTTCTGCAGTGGCTGAGCAGTAAAGAATCTGCCTACAATGCAGGAGACACAGGAGACACTGGTTCAATCCCTGGGTCGGGAAGATCCCTTGGAAGAGAGTGTGGCAACTGGCTCCAGTATTCTTGCCTGGAGAATCCCATGGACAGAGGAACCTGGTGGGCTTCAGCCCACAGGGTCGGAAAGAGTCGGACACAGCTGAAACGGCTGAGCACCGCATAACACAATATGCTAGGTAGGCACTATCCTAAGAGTTTTAGACGTATTGACTCAGTTTAGTACAGAAAATGGAGGCATGGAAAGGTTAATTAATTTGTCAAAGACAAATCCTAGTGGAGCTAGGATTCAAACCTGAGCAGCCTATATAATCTATAATTCCAAATTGCCGATATAATGGTCCCTACTTCCAAGGGGTTCCCAAACTCATGTGGAGACAATATAACTCGGTCCCTCCTCCCAAGGGGTTCCCAAACTCATTGTGGAGACTGTCCCACGAAGTTAATTCTAAGTCATCTGCGCTTGGTGCTCAAAGTAAGGTTCACTGACCAGTTGCAGTCGCCTCACCTGGAGCCAGGTTAGAAATTTGGAATAATGAGCGCCACCTCAGAACCTGATAAGATTCCAGGCTGGTCCTAGATAATCGAGTCAGAGAATCACTACTCCAAACAAGTAGAGTGACAGTCAGTGCATTCACTCAACAGACTTGGCCCAGCACATTCTACATGCCAGGCACTGCAAAGGCACTGCAGCGTTGCAGTGACTTTTTTAAAACGTGGGAAATCCTCATACGTGTTTTTAAATGTCTCATCCTTAGTTTTTCATGAGCATAAAGTATGGCATTTCCTAAAGGTTACTTTTTGAAATGCCCAAGTCACTTGAGGTGACTAAATACATTCTACGGTCAATGGCTTATGTTTGAGGAACACTTGTCTGTGTTAGCATAGCCCTCATGGTTTCATATTAACACAGTGAGCACTGTGAAAAGTCCTGCAGTAAATAAACTTGTTTCATTTTAACTTGTTTTTTAAATCATGGGAATTCTCTCCACCTTCCATTAAGTCTACTGTCTCATCTTGAGCAACACCCATCGGCAGGCTATCTTACAGTTCAGAGAGGGTTTGTATCAAGAGCTCATTTTACAGATGAAAAAACAGAAGTTCAGAGGAGTTAGTGATAGTGACTTGCTTCAGTCACTTGGCTGATAGGGGCTACAACAGAAGTCAAAACTTTGAGTTCAGGTCTGGTACTGTTTCCTTGTTTAACCAGGCCCTTGACCATCGGCACCAGCTGGAGTGCGTTTGGTTGTATGTGACAGAAGGCGTAGGCAGAAGGGATTCATGGGTTCATGTACCTGGAAGCCCAAAGGTCAGTCAGACAGCCTGGCCCGTTTGACTGGACAGTTCATTGGGGCTTTCGGGACACCTTTGCCCAGCCTTCTACAGTGTCAGCTTCATCTAAGCTGGCTCCTCATGGCCACAGATGGCCACCAACCACTCCTGGGGCCACCTCCTGCTCCCTCCATACCCAGGGCTGCACTCTTAAAAGTGAGAAACATTTGACCCAGAAACGATCAGAGAAACTCTCATCTGATTGGTCTGAATGGGGTCACATGCCCATCCCTGAGCCAAACTCTGTGGCCATGAAAATGCCCTGCACTGATTGACTTAGGCCTATATCCTCCAACCAGTTATAGTAAGGAACTGGATTTTCCAGACTGGGCTAGACTAATGGAGCCCACCCTTGGCTGTTGGGTCAGTTCTTCAAGAGGCCTGGCTGCTATACTTTAGGAGTGGGGGGTGGGGTGATGGTTAAAGGAGATAGCTGCAAGGGTTTTATGTTACTTGAAATTTAAACCAACAAATCATTATGATGTATATTTTAAATATCTTACAGGTTTATATGTCAACTACAACTCTATATAAAGCTGAAAAAAAAGTTTTAGGGAATTTAAATCAAAATATTTGAAATTAGGCAAATTCCGACCAGTAGGGTCATCAATGATAGAGTATTATATTGTTTCTTAAAGGAAGCGCTTTAGCCCATTCACATTAGAATCATCAGGGGACGTTTGTTAAAATGCAGAGTCCTGGGCCATTCTAAATAAGTCTCTGGAGTGGGACCCACCTTGGAATCTGCATTTTAATCACGCATCCCAGTTGCTTGGATTCACTGTGGCTTACACCTGTTGTCCTGGGGTAATTATTTGCTGTCAAGTATCTCAGATTAGATTGTAAATTATATTTCCCCTCCACCAAGATGACACTGCAGAGCTAGTGGGAAAAGTTGCCCCAGATGATGAACCCAAATGTCCCATTTGGTGCAGTGAAAAATGGCACCAGAGTCAGTTCAGCCACTTACAAACAGTAACTCGCTGAGTATCTCACTCAGCCCATGCCCTTGCCTGCACTGTTGCGGTTGATGATGCATCCCTCTCAGGATGGTCGAGGGGACCAGATGAGGGAACATGTCCAGTGTCCAGCACAGAGGCTGCCACTCAGGGCCTGAGACAGATCAGTGCTGGCCTCCCCATCTCGCTTCCAGGCTCTCAGAGCTGAACTCCAGAGGCCCTGTCACTGGGGCCCCATTTGCGGAGGTGGCACCAGACAGACTGTGGGAATGAGCTTCACAGCTTTTGTCAAAGTGGCATAATAAAGCCCCCAAGTGTCTGCTCTCTGCAAACTGGGATGGCAGATCAATTGTGGCATAAACAAAACAGCAGGCTTGGTGCGAACCCAGGGACAGATTACGCCTCTGCAGAGTGTGAGTGGGGGAAGGGGGAATTCTCTGGGTGGTTGGGTTTGCCTTTTCTCTGGCTGAAGCTTCAAGGCCCTTCTCCAGAGCCAGCCTGGCTCCCCACAGATTGCCAGGGTTTGGGGGGACTGTTCTTCCATTGTGGGAACATCTGGCTAGCAGCAGCACCAGGCACTGACCCTACCGCCCTCAGCGCCCCCAGAGCTCTGAGCCTCTTGGTGCTGATGGGGAAGGACAGTGGACCGTGCCCCCTCCACCCTGTCTCTGGAGCTGAGCTGATGGTGGGTCTGTAGGAAAGCAAAGGGAGGTGAAGTGGGCACAGGGGCCAGACCTCAGGAGAAGGCCAGTGAGAGGGACCCTGGCGTTGGGTGCCCTCTGTGATGCCAGGGAACCTCCTGCCTGCCTGTCCTCTTCATTTTCGGCTAAAAGTGCCAGAGCCAGTCACACAGTTGGTGTCATTTGGGGCCTACAGTCATAGCCACGAGGAGACCTTCGGACCAGGTCTGGCCCAGCTTTTGCGTGGAGGCAGCAGGGAAAAGCTCTGCCCTTGTCCAGGGTTGAGCCGCTGAGAGCAGAGGGGCAAGTGGGGAGCTGTGTAAAACCTCCAAGAAGGCAGCCTAGGTCATCTGTGAGGGCGTCTGTCTGATTTTCCACCAAAGCCCTGAGTGTAGCACAAGGCCTGCCAAACCAGGTCCTCAGTGTTTGCTGGGGTTGGCCTTACGGCTGCACCACAACACCCACTGTTAGGATAGGCATGCCTTTTCATGGAGCCCGTATGCCTTTGGTGATCCCCCCAAACACAGGCACCACCACCCTGCACCTTTCCTTGAGTGGGTGGTGCTTCCTATGACTACACCGCATGCTCACCTGCCCTCCGCCCCTCAGGCCCCCATGATCCAGGAGGCAGCCCTCCTGGGCACTCTTCAGATTTGGCTGCAGAGGTCACTTGCCCCCTGTCACTCTCCCCCGTCCCTGGCGCAGGATGCCCTAGGAGACTGCTCCCACTAGTGCTCCCACTCCCTGCCCCTGCCTGTGTGAGCTGCACCAGTCAGCCTTCAGCCCAGGGAACTGTCCAACACAGGGTCAGATTCCCGGAGACACCTCTGGCTCTCCCAGAACCCTCAGCACGCTCTGCTCCAGTGCTCCAGCCTGAGTTTACAAGTGTCTGCAGTTCAGCCAGCATCCACCAGGAAACGGGCTGCCAGGCCGCCCCTGCTGCAGCCTCATGCTCTCTTGACCAATCCCGCCCCCACCATCTCTTGACTTGGGGATGCCACAGCACCCTCCTATTTCAAGGCCATCTCCCATTATCCCTGGGTACTTTCTAGCCTTTCTGTACAGCCTGGAAGTGGGTGGTTCAGGTTACTGGTCACCCTATTTTGCTGATTTAATAGATACAATGTAGGTGTATTTAAAGCTTCTCTTTATGGGTTTCCCTGGTGGTTCAGTGGCTAAGACTCCAAGCTCCCAATGCAGGGGGCCCGGGTTTGATCCCTGGTCTGGGAACTAGATCCTGCATGTCACAACTTGGACTCAGCACAGTCAAATAAATAAATATTTAAAACTTCTCTTTAGAATGAGGGCTAATGTATTACATGTCACGCTAAACTTTTAGCTGAAAATTCTAAAGAACAGGAAAATTCCATTCAATATTCTCTTAGGCATAGTATTAATATTCCAGGCTCAGCATTTTTCATTTCTTTAGGAATTTAGCCAAGTGATCCCCCAACCAGAGGTGTTGTTTTCCCTTCATGAGTAGCAGCAGTGTTGTGTATGATGGTCCAAGCACCAGGCAAGAAGCCAGGACACAAGTATGGCATCTGTCCCCCCACGAACCATCTGTCCCCCACGAGCTGTAGGTCATGTTCCCTCAACCCCTGCTCCCTCACCTATACAGTGACAGGTAGACCAGAATTAAGATCCCTCACAGTTCCTAATCATCTAAGCATTTTGAGGTTTTTCTTATCATGAGAGTAAAAAAGCTCCTAAAACATAGTTTGAAAAGTTATTATACAACGAACACTCATCTAACCACCACTCAGATCAACAGATCATTTCCAGCACCCCAGAGTCTCCCTGGGTCCCCTTCCATTCACCCCACCCTGCCAACCCAGAGCAAACTCCAATTCTGACTTTTATCTCAATTTCCTTTGTAATTTTACCAGTCAGGTATGCATCCCTAAAAAGGTACTGTAGTTTGGTTTTACCTGGCTTTCAATATTATGCCAATGGAATAGTTTTGTGTCCAGTTTCTTTTAACATTCTTTTTGTGAGGTTCATTCATGTTGTTGCAGGTAGCAGTGGTCTTTGCTTTTTCTTTGCTATATAGTATTTTCTTGTATGAATTGACCATGAATTAGTTATGCTGGTGGACACCTGGGTTATCAATCTGTTAGTAGGATTTCTTTTAAAACAAATACACAGAGAGACAAATGCAAACACTCCCACTCCACATATAGTCATATTGATTCAGAGTTGATTTCTTTATGAATTCAGAAACTTTATGAATTCAGAAACTAAAGTGTAGCAAAATCCCTCTTTTGAACTCCTGGTTACACTGCTAGTTTGTTTTTTTTCACACTCTTATAGCCAAATTCTGAACCTAGGGACATAATCCCTAGGAGGAGACATCTTCCTCAACAGAGGTATCTCTATAAGATTTTCTCCTAAGTTGAGTCATTAAGCATAAGATGAAGACAATGTCAGGCAATAGGGCATTTCCTCCAAGGATTCTAGAAAATGATTAGCATACACATTTAAGGGATCATTCTGAAAAAAAAAAATTCTCTAGGTTTTTCAGGGAAATAGTTAAGCCACCCCTTTCCCAGAGCTGGCCCTACCCCACTAACAGGGCATAGGTAGACCTCTTGACCTTGGGCATGCATTAAACAGGGATGCCCCTGAATTTTAGCTGCAGAGGTCTTGATAGGTGCTACCGTGCTGCTCTGATAATGTGTTTTCAGCTCAGACCCCAAGCAGCAGTGGATCTTCATGCTAAGGAATAACATCCCCTCCCATAATCAGAGTCAGGTAGCTATGGGTCCCACAAAGACATCACTGCTGGCAGCTGGCTGAGAGCTCATGGTGGAGGAGCAGAACTGCCAATCTGCAGGACCCTGGCCAGGATGGGCCAAGCACCCTGGCCAGAAGCCAAGCCTTCTGCAGCAATCAGTCGATAAAGAAACTCCCTTCAAGACTGTGCTTTGAACAAGTGGGTAAATTAAGACTTAATTATAAGAGTTCAAAGCAGTAAGCAGCTGCCCAGGCATAGAGCAGACCTCTCAGGATAAAAGTCACTCCAGACACACAGCAGCAGGACCCAGCTGGGCTGAAACCTTTCCCTTGGCTACAAGTGGAGCAAGGGTGATTGATGGTGGTCCGTGGGTGAGAAAGAGCTGATGTCCAATGGCAGAGACAGGCTCTCTCTCTGAAGGCTGCCTGCTCATTCTCAAACAATCCTTCGTCAGTTTCATAAACCCCTTTTCAGAGACCATCAAATATAGCCACCTGGACTGAATACACCCTACCTGGTCCCCAGCGATTCTATCAAATGAAGCCTTTATGGAATTCTGTCCTAACAAGGCCCAAGTGTGCCACTGGTACATTTAAAAAAAAAAAAAAAACGATTTGAGTGGTGAGGGAGCAGATGACACTTGTGTGGTTTGTAGGTATCTCAATGTCTTCCCCTGTGCAGCTGTTTTATGGGTCGCCATGGGTCTTTCCTAGCGACTCTCTCACCCCACTGGTATTGATTTATAGATCCCCCAGAAGAGGAGTCATGTATCCTCCTTCAGTTTAGTGGTTGTCCAGACTTAGGAACCATATCTGGTGCCGCCAAGGGAGAGAAATGTCTTGGCACTGCTTCTCCTCCAGGTGAGTGGTGCCACTCAGGATGAGAGCCATGTCAACACCTGAACACAACTGCGCCGCGCCGGGTGGGGACCACCTGTCCAGCCAGGACCGCGCTGACCCCTGCTCTGTGCCCACAGGTTTCGGCATGACCACCCCCGCCACGGTGGGCGGGAAGGCCTTCCTCATCGCCTATGGGCTGTTCGGCTGCGCCGGGACCATCCTGTTCTTCAACCTCTTCCTGGAGCGCATCATCTCGCTGCTGGCCTTCATCATGCGCGCCTGCCGGGAGCGCCAGCTGCGCCGGAGCGGCTTGCTGCCCGCCACCTTCCGCCGCGGCTCCGCGCTCTCGGAGGCCGACTGCCTGGCAGGCTGGAAGCCCTCGGTGTACCACGTGCTGCTGATCCTGGGCCTGTTCGCCGTGCTGCTGTCTTGCTGCGCCTCGGCCATGTACACCAGCGTGGAGGGCTGGGACTACGTGGACTCGCTCTACTTCTGCTTCGTTACCTTCAGCACCATCGGCTTCGGGGACCTGGTGAGCAGCCAGCATGCCGCCTACCGGAACCAGGGGCTCTACCGCCTGGGCAACTTCCTCTTCATCCTGCTCGGCGTGTGCTGCATCTACTCGCTCTTCAACGTCATCTCCATCCTCATCAAGCAGGTGCTCAACTGGATGCTGCGCAAGCTGAGCTGCCGCTGCTGCGCGCGCTGCTGCCCCGCGCCCGGCGCGCCCCTGGCCCGGCGCAACGCCATCACCCCGGGCTCCCGGCTGCGCCGCCGCCTGGCCGCACTCGGCGCCGACCCCGCGGCCCGCGACAGCGACGCCGAGGGCCGCCGCCTGTCGGGCGAGCTCATCTCCATGCGCGACCTCACGGCCTCCAACAAGGTGTCGCTGGCGCTGCTGCAGAAGCAGCTGTCGGAGACGGCCAACGGCTACCCGCGCAGCGTGTGCGTCAACACGCGCCAGAACGGCTTCTCGGGCGGCGTGGGCGCGCTGGGCATCATGAACAACCGCCTGGCCGAGACCAGCGCCTCCAGGTAGAGGCGCAACCTGTCGCGCCACGGACCCTCAAGCAGGCTGGCGTGCAGCCGGGCGGCGTTTGCTCTCCTCTCAGACGCTGGCGCTTTCTTAACCTTTATCCAATAAAATGAAACAAAAAAAAAAAATTTTTTTTTTTTAAAGAAATACTATTTGGCCAGGCCTGATGTTATCAAGGGCAGGTTTTGGGGGAGCCTGTTATTCTTGTGGGTCCCCTTCTTGGAGAACCGTGGTCCCCAGCAGATTCTCCTCCGGGGAGAGAAAAAGTGGCACCCCAGACCCTCGCCTGGTGCGCACGGCAGCCAGGGGAGTGCCACCCCAGGGTTTTGCAGACTGGCACTAAACCCCGCCTCCATGCACATAAGCAGCTGGCAACCCCAAAGCATATGGTGCAACTTTCCATGGCTCTGAATTACCTCCGCAGCATTTAGAATCCTGGCCCAGCCTAGCAGCTTCCTTCTGGTCGTCAGAAATGATATAGTCACAGTTATGACAGGTGGGGGTGGGGAGAGCCATATGTTGCCTCCTGATGTACATATATAGAACAGCCGCTACACACAGAGAATGGTGTAGTATTATGCAATGAGATGCAGCATAGCACCAACTTGCGGACTGTGGCATTTCCCAGAGATCTGGGAATTGCCATGGTAAGGGGCTTAGGAGGCCTTTCTCAGCCTGGAGTTAGTCCACTTAGAACATGGAGCTGGGCAACTCTGTTTAAGGAGGGAAAGCCTGCAGTGGTCTGCAGGGCTCACTCAGGCTACAGAAGCCCAGCTCTGCCTCAGCTGGCTGATCTCTGTGACTCAGGGCACATCTCTGAATCCCCTCAAATCTCCTTCCTTTCACCAGCGTCATCCGCGGGAATGCTTTTTGTTGTCAGCCAGGAACATCTGAGTCTTCTCAGACAAGATTTTTCTTTGTTCCGGGGGATTTTTTTTCTCAACCTTTTTTTCCCTTGTAGAGAGCCTGAGGGGTGCAGAGCATCCCTTCCAGTTGCGCCCCCCCCCCCCCCCCCCCCGCAGCAGGGCTCTGCTAGCTGCACCGGTGGGCACCAGGGCCTGCAGCCCTGGGAACCAAAGCAGCCATCCTGCAAGCAGAGAACATGAGTCCAGAGCCCATGATGTGTTTGGGATACATCCCATTCTGAGCCCTGTGGGTCCCTCTGATACTCAGGTGAACGTGTTTTCTTCCACACACACAGTCTGTATTGGAAGTGGAGGCAAGCCGGAGGGAAAGAGCTGGTGGATGGAAGAAGCAGTTTTGGGATTCAAGTTTTGGTCTGGATGATCCTCAAGCTGAAGGACAGGTTCTCCTAGACTCACCCTCTGCCTCGCAGGGAGTCATCCACCTGGAGGAAGGCCCGATGCCCAGTCTTCATTGAAGAGATGAAGGTCTCGGACTATAAAGGAACAATCCTCTATCGGCCCATTTTCTCATCTAAAAAGATGACGATCCCAAGGACAAATACCAGAGTCTAGTCAGACACAGTGTGACCCACCAATATATATACAGCTTCTGACATGAAGTCTTAGAAAAGCACCAGGACACCTCACACCTTCTGCCTGAAAGGCATCAAAAGCCATGAAATCTCCCTTCTTGGAAATGAAGGAAGCATATGTGCCTGGGACTCTCAAACAACACACACAGCATTAAGAGTCATGCTTGAATGTCAGCCTCCCCTCGCACCTTCCAGTTCATGGCAGGAAGGAAAAGACAAATTCAGATCTGAGCAACTCTCCAGCTACTTTGGGATCATTTCTTTTTTGGGTGGTGAGGGGTCATTTCTAATTTGGATCTAAATTGGCTTTTAAACACAGACCCTAATCTGGGGGTGAAGCCAGTGAGGAGCGGGCCTGGACAGAAGTCAATCTTGCCAATTCCTGAAGGGTAGGCTTCCAGAGAGCCACACTTCCAGGATGCACTGTGACATCAGCTAGACTGGCTCCATGAGCCACCCTTCCCAACCCTGCCACCCCTTCCTCCATGTGAGCGACAGCTGCAGTCACACTGAAGGGACCACATGTTCAGAGAGGCACACATGTTTTCAGGGCAGAGTCCTCTAACGGGACCTAGAAATAAGGTTTCAGGTCTGTCCCTTTAAAAGAAGGAAAGATGAAAAGGCATCCAATTAGAGATGTCACCTAGGCAACGGGAAATAACTTGGGGATCTGAGCCATCCAGAGGGAAAGCAGACATCCCCATGACAGAGATACCTAGACCACGAGGACTTAACAACAGGCAAAACAGCAACCTACCCAGAAAGGTGAGCCCCAGGAACAGCACAGAAGACTTAAGACACAGTCATCAAGGCTGCTTGAGCTAGGCAGGCCAGAAGGGGCATCCAGCAATCCTCTGATCATGAACAGGACCACACAGAATCCCATCCCCACAAGAGGGAACAGGATCTGCCTCCAGAGAAGAAAAGCTCGCCACCTTCCTTGGCAGTCTTGTCACCGCTGCTCCCTAACGTCTCTTCTGGGTTGCTCATGCTGCAGCCTTAGCTGTTTTCACTTCTTTTTCTGTGCTTTCACTTTGGAAGGAGGCAGTTGCAGACAGCTTGAGCACGCTTCTGAGGGAATTGAAAGCATCGTTCAAGGGAGCCAGGAAAGGGACCTCTCTTCCTCAGCAACCTCCCAGAGAAACATCGGCCCTCTAGTGTACAGTGGCAGATCAGGGCTCAGTGGTATGCATGGACTTCTGTTCACGTTCCCTTCGTCTACTCCCCACTTCTCAATAAACATTGTCTTTCACCTCAGGCCAAAGGGGCTGCTTCCCTTGGAAAAGCCAAACTCGCGAGGTCAGTGGGATTGTCGGAGCCTAGACCCAGAGCTAAAGGGCTTGTTTGACATCCTGCTTGAGGGCGAGCATTGAGAACTAGACCTGCCTAACAAGCTGGGATGGGGTCCTTCTTTCATTTCAGGGTTATAGACATCATTAGGGACCCCTGATTTGGTGCAGGTTTCTGAAGCCCTGGCTAAGAAAGTGCTCCTTTCTCTTAGATGCTGTGGCCTCTCCCACCACACAGGGGTCTCCGGTCTGACCCACAGCTGGTAGCTCACAGTGACCTCAGGCTCCAAGAGTTGCTTCCTAACCTGAGGCCCACACTCACTCCTCTCGTGCTGGGGCTGTGAGGCTCCAGTAAAGACAGCATGGGCTCTAGGAAGCCCTTGTCACCCAGCTGTGGCCACGCAGAGTTCAGAATCCTAGACAGGAGCCTGGCCTTCCAGAGCCGAGCGAGCAAGGGCACGCCTTGGTGCCGTGTTCAGTAAGAAGACCAAGTAGTCAGGCTCTTGTGTTCTCTGTCTGAAGCCAGTGCTTCTGTCTGGGTCTGGCGGAGGAGGCAGAAGGCTCAGGCAGCCTCAGGCCCTCAGCTTGTGGAAAATGCCAGGCAATCCTGGGCTTTTGCCAGGAGTGTCACATATTGCAGCCTCATGCACACATGCGCTCACACACACACACACACACACACACACACACACACACACGTGTCAGCTTTATAAAGAGCTACTAGCCCCTTTCCCCAAGGCAAAAGAAAAAAAAAAAGAAAAATCCCAGTCTGGGCTACTTTAAGAAGGATTTTTGCATTTTTAGCTCCCTGGAAATCTGCAAGGGCCTGGAAAATTCCTCCCTGTCTTGGGGGAATTTCATGAACACTTTGCACAGATCTGTGTTTTACACAGAAGCCAGCGACCAAACCCAAGCCAAACCCTGGAAAACAGCTGCTGAATGTACTCAGGCTCCTCCGTCCCTCAGACAGGCCTCCCAGCAGAGCCCTGACTCCTGCGCACCCCCTCCCAGGTGGGTGAGGAGCCATGGGCTAGATGGCTCCATCTTACTGTAACTTTTTACATTTTTCACAAACAAAAAGCACAATTGCACGTGCTCACTGTCTGGAAAGCACATTCAGACAGACTGCTTGAGGCACTTCTGAGTCCAGAAGAGGCACTGGCTGGGGCTCATTTCTTTGTTGGAACAGTTGTTAGAAAATACGCTGCTTGGTGCTGCCAAAGGCTCCCTGCTCTGTGGGGTGGGGGAGAGGGGGAGAGGGCTGCTGACAGCACTCCTGACCCCGAGGACAGGGCCATCAGCCTGGACTCTGGGCCCTGGAGCAGCTCTGACACCTCCAGGCACTGTACCCACCCAGCCAGTCTCCACCCTGGAGTGGTGAGATTACTCCACCAACCTGACCCAAGACCCTCCCCTTCCCCTTGCTGTCAGCCTCCTCCCCTTCCACCCCCGACCCCATCCCCTCTTCCCCCCTGTCTTCCCTATGGAAGCTCCCCCCTTGCTTTACAAATCATTTTCTATGCTCCCTGTTCTCTTAGGAGGGATTTAGAGCATGCGGGGCCAGTTTGCAGGGTTTCTTAAACAATACGTTTATTTTTCTGAGCAGCACTCCAAGAGAGGGTTTGAAGGGTGTTGAAATTAACAATGAATAAAATGCAGCCTGCCACCCCTTTGAGCTGTTTGCTTTCTGTCTGTCAGAGCCACCTGCCTCTCCACCTCCCTGATCACAACTCCTCTCAGGGGGCCCCCGGAGACATCGGCTCTGAGGACTGGGCCTGGGTGGCAGCGTCTTGGGCGAGTTACTCTGGAAAACAACAGTGTCATTCATGTGAGCTAAGGGCACCAACAGACATCCTAGGCCGCTTCCCCAGATGGACCAAAGCAGACTGATAGCCAGGCCCGGAAAGAAAGTAGGGGTGTGGAGGAACCAGCACTGGGGAAACTGTCCCAACTGTGCCCAAGGTTTCCAGTTCTGGCTGGGCACTAGGCTTTCCAAAGGGACCTTTGAAAGATACTGATGCCCCAGCCCCATGCCCCGATTCTAATTTCAATGGTTGCAGGAGGGAAGCAGGCAGGCCTTGGAATTTTTTGGCAGCTGCCTGGATGATTTTGAAGGGCAAATGTCTTAAACCCTAAACCTTGTCTAAACACAGAGTGCTCACATTGTGGTGTGATGGAGAGGCCACCTATTCAGAAGCTAGGAAGACTGGATTCTCATTCTGCATCTGGCAGTCAGCTTTCTCAGATCCTCAGTCTCCCCATCTGCAAAATGGGATAATGATCTCACCCTTCCCCACACCTCCTAGGAGGCTTGGAACGCTGAAAAGTGTAAATGCTCCACATATTCAATATCACTATTATAGAAGCATTTCATGATAAGAGACCAGGGAGCCCCTATGGCTTCTGCAGCAGGCCCTCTGTGGTGCCAGCTGGGAAAGAAAGTGCATTAGTTGCTCAGTCATGTCCGACTTTTTGCAATCCCGTGGAGCGTAGCCTGCCAGGCTCCTCCATCCATGGGATTCTCCAGGCAAGAATACTGGAGTGAAGGCTGCAACCAAATGATTTCTTCTGCCCATGATACCTTTGCAACCTCTCCTTTTTGACCCCTCTTTAATCACCATCTCCAATTCCACTGAGGCTTCCTCTCTCCTCCTCAGCCTCCTCGCCAGGTTATCTTTATGCTTCAGTTTGCTCTAGAGATGAGAAGCAATTGATAGGTCACTCAAGTACAGGCCCTGCCCTCCTCAATCTACAAAATCACTCCCTGGCTCCCTCAAACCCCAAAGTTTCCGTATAGCTGCAATGATACACAGTATACTATTTTCCATTCTAGTTTGTTTTGTTTTAATGCTATTAAATTGACTTCCTGATCTGCCTAGGAATCATACCCAACTTTGCAAAACTGTAGCCTGTGGTGTTTCTGGAAAAAGGCCTTCCCATTCCCCTGCTTCCAGCAGAGACCTACCAGCTAGCTGTTGCAGTGGAGGAGCCTGCCCTATGGTCACCCATCAGCCTCCCTCTGTCTTTGGGCCTCTTTCCCCAGCTGTATAATCAGCTCAGGTCGGTGTTTCAGCTGCATGAAGTGGTCCTCACCTTCCTTTCAAGCTCTAAGGCCTAAGGTTCCTATGACATTTGATCAATAGATTTCCACCCAGCCATCCCAGATGGATTGCCAACACTTCCCTTCTATGGTGAGTTACCTTTCTGTTTTCCTGATGAAAAGTGAGAGGCACTTAGTCATGTCAGACTCTTTGCAACCCCATGGACTATACAGTCCATGGAATTCTCCAGGCCAGAATACTGGAGTGGGTAGCTGTTCCCTTCTCTAGGGGATCTTCGCAACCCAGGGATCAAACCCAGATCTCCCACATTGCAAGTGGATTCTTTATCAGCTGAGCTACCAGGGAAGCCTGATGAGAAGATAATAAAAAAAAGAACTTATATTTGCCAAGCCAGGCTCTTGGACAAGGGATTTGTATATTTATCTCAATCTCCTACCAACCCTGGGAGTTTGGTACTTTTCCCGTTTTGGTCCCAGATTGGAGGGGATAGGTCATTTGTTTAGTTTGAGGCCAGCAACTTCTTGCCATGCTAGGGCTGGGAGAGACAGGGTGAGAAAGACAGCACAGCCCTTCCTCCAGGCTGTGGGAGTCCAACAGCAAAGAGGGCCTGGCAGCTCTGCAGGATGAGCATTCCACGTCCGTGGGCCGTCTGGGCTGCCAGGAGCGCCCACAGAGAGACAGCCAGCCCACCAGGCAGTCGGAGGAGACTCTCAGAGGCAGTCTGTCCAAGCTGAGCACAAGAGGGGCTCAATGAGCTGGCTGCTGATAGGTAGAGGTATCCCAGGCAGAAGGAACCATGTGTAGGAAGACAGGAAAGGGACCTGTGTGCAGTCCCCTGGGCCTAGAGCCAGCACAGAGCTTTCTTGATTGTAAGAAGTGGAGTTTGGGCAAAGTACATTTGTGGCTCTTTCCGATTCCACTTTGAGAGAAACATTCACAGAAGAGATGTTGGTGGAATCACTAAAGAAAGGTGTAACCATAAGGCAACGAATGCCTGGTGTGAGAGCTCACTTCTGCCTCTCTGGTTTCTGTCTCTCTGGCCTGTGGTGAACAGACCTCCCCACCTTCCTATGGTTCCTTTTCATTGTCAGCAAAATGAGGGGCTGGCTTTCAACCTGTAACTCTGAGGTTCAGGAGGAGAAATGTCAAAGTGCCACAGGGATTCCTATCAAGAACCATCCTTAGCAAACCTCGGCTATTTCCCCGACCCAGCTTGGACAGTTTGTCCCAGTTCTTTGTCCCTGGACTGGGCTGAGTGGGACCAGCCATCTGGATGCAGGAAAGAAGGAACTGTGCCCCACTGAGAATGGACTGACTTCCTGCTGAAATCTGCAGGCTCAACACACCCCTAACCCTGTGAGAACCTCCATGAGCTTCGGGTCATCCTATTGGTCTGGCCTCTTCTTTACAGCTGTGATGGTCAATGCAGTAGCCGTCAGCCACACACAACTCTTTAACTGTAAGAACTTAAATTAAATGGAATGGAAACTTCAGCTCTGCAGCTGAATTAACCACACTCACTTGCAGGCAGAAAACAGCAGAAGCATAGGCCCCACCTCCAATCTGCCTCTCAAATCTGTACAAGTGCATCTAACATGCATTATCCAGACTGGTAGCTGCAGGAGAGTCAGGGACGTGCTGTTTTCAGCCTTCTAGACTCTGCAGTACAGAACAGCCTGTTACAAGGTGGGTGGGTTAGATGCAAGGGCCTGTCAGCCAGGGATCAACCCCTTCCTCGGCCATGTGGAGGGACTGCCTACAGGAGGGGAAGGGAGGCACCTGTGCCAAGGAAGCAGAGGCAGACCGAGTTGCCTGCCTGAGGCCAGTGTGCTCCCCGAGGCCTGGTGCCTACAGTTCTTCCTCCAGGTCTTTCTTCACCCCTGTGAGCCCATCACTTCTGCCATTGCCTGTGGGCTGAAGTTAGGTTACCTGACCCTGCAACTGAAAAAGTCTTCCCTGGTGGCTCAAGCAGTAAAAATCTGCCTGCTGTGTCAGAGAGCTGGGTTCAACCCCTGGGTCAGGAAGATCCCCTGCAGAAGGAAATGGCAACCCCCTCCAGTAGTCTTGCCTGGGAAAGCCATGGACAGAGGAGCCTTGCGGGCTACAGTCCACAGGGTTGCAAAGAGCCAGACACGACTGAGCGACTAACACTAACAGTCTTTTTACCTCAAATTAAATCCTTCCTTGCTTCTTGAGGGAGTCTTTTACAGTGATAGCCACTTTCATAGGAAAGTTCAGTCTTTGCATACATCTCTGGGAGAGTGAGTGCAGTAACCTTTCACAGTAAAATGTAAATGACTGAGAGTGGTGCCTGTCTCAGAGACCAGATTCTGATGAAGCAGAGGGAAGGGAAGGCCTTGGCTCCTCGTAGAAGGTGATACACGCTCTACCAAACAGACAAAGGCCACGGAAAGGCCATTGGAGAGCATCAGGGATGAATTTTGTTGACTCAAGCTGCAGAGAACAGAAGCTGAATAGAAGCCCTAATACTCCTTCCCTTTAAAAACAAATTCCCAGCCATCCCTTGTTTTATTTCTAACAAATGCTCAGTCTCCTGTGTTGACTGAATGTTTATGTGACAGGGTCTCTGCCAGCCCGGCTTCTAATTCTATTAACCAAACACCCCAACATTCCCAGGAATCTCTCAATCTGTCTCCCTCTTCCATGTTCCAACTTCCCCAGATTCTCTCCTGAGCATCCAGAGCTTGGGGTAAGAGGGTGGTGAGAGGGAGATTTCTCCTGGCTGGAGAGCCAGGGAGCATCTCTGTTCCAGAAACGTGGAAGGTCTGCCCCTCTCCAGCCCCCCTAGCCTCACCCTATTCACCCTAACAAGGAATTTCTCTTTTCATTGGTCAAAGAATCAAAATAGGGCTTCCCTGGTGGCTCAGTGGTAAAGAATCCACCTGCCGATGCAGGAGACACGAGTGTGATCCCTGGTCTGGGAAGGTCCCACATGCCGCAGAGCAACTAAGCCTGTGTACCACCACTACCGAGGCTGTGCTCTAGAAACCAGGAGCCACAACTGCCGAGCCCATGTGCTGCAGTTACTGTAGCCCATATGTGCGGGAGCCCATGCTCTGCAACAAGAGAAGTCACTGCGATGAGAAGCCTGTGCACCACAAGTAAAGAGTAGCCCCTGCTCGCCGCAACTAGAGAAAAGCCTGTGCAGCAACAAAGACCTACCCAGCACAGTCAAAAACCAATCAACCAATCAATAAAATGTTAGCTCATATCCCATACGTTTTTTGCAAGAATAAAAATGAGACAAAGCTTGGAAATAGCACAACTGTCAAGTATAAAGTCTCTTTACTCCCCACGTCTCCATCATCAATCCCCACCCCCATCTGCCCCAGGGGCGAGTCAGGGCCCAGCCCCACCAGTGCTTACCTGCTGCTCTCAGAGAACGAAGTGACCAGCACCCCACCTGAGACATTCAAGAAAACCTGCAACCCCCAAGCAAATCAGCAGCTGCCTCTGGGTTGAGATTTCAGGCATCTCTTCTCCAGTTTCACCAATGGTGCCACTTGAAGAAAAAACAATCCTTTGCCCCCACCCCCAGCTTCCTGATGCTGAAAGTTGGCAAGATCGCCTGTTGTAGGATCTTTGAAACAAACATGAGGCTCAGGCCCAGGCACCTTTTGTCAGGGGTCTCCCAAACCACCCTTAGGATCAATGACTCACTAGAAGAACTGAGAACTCAAACAAGCTACCATACTCATAGTTGTGGTTTATTACAGTGAAAGAATACATATTACAATCAGCAAAAGATTAAGACTCTGTGCTCCCAATGCAAGGGACCCCAGTTTGATCTCTGGTCAGGGAACTAGATCCCACATGCCGCAACTAAAGATCCCGAGTGCTGCAACTAAGATCCAGTGCAGCCAAATCAATAAATAAATCAGTAAAGGACAAAAACACATAGAACGGAGTCTAGGAAAAACCAGGTACAAGCACCCAGGAATCCTCTCCCAGCAGAACCACAGAAACAGCACTTAATTCTCCCAGTAACGACGTGTGACATGTAAAGTATTGCCAACAAGGGCAACTCAGTCAAGCTTTGGTGTCCAGGGTGTTCATGGGGGTCAGCCACGCAGGCAGGGAGCACCCACAGATGGACCTTAGCTACTCAGTCTTCAGTCTCTTCAGAGAGCAAACCAACACGGCACGGCTCAGGGCCCAGGTGATCACTTTGAACCACATTATTAGGTTAAACTATGCAGCATGGCTCAAGCTCCCAGGTGAACAAAGACACTGCTATCCAGCAGGATCTTCCCAGGGCTCAGAGGTTATCTCCCAGGAGCAGCTCAAGGGTCAAGCCTTTGGAAAGTGCAGTTGTGAGCACCCCAGCCTGCTGAGTTCACCCTTTACTGCACACACCTGCATCCAGGCCCCATTCTTCACTGGAAAGCAGCCTCTCCTGCCTGAGTCATGCCAGCAGAGGCCAGTGGTCAAAAAGAGGAGCTTGGGAGGGCTTCCCTGGTGGTTCAGTGGTAAAGAATCTACCTGCCAATGCAGGGGACACAGAGTCCATTCCTGATGGAAGATCCCACATGCCACAGAGCAATTAAGCCCGTGTGCCACAACTACTGAGCCTGTGCTCAGAGCCCGGGAGCTGCAGCTACTGAGGCCCGTGCGCCCTAGAACCCGTGCTCGACGAGTAGCCCCTGCTCACCACAACTAGAGAAAAACCTGTGCAGCAACGAAGACCCAGCACAGCCAAAAATAAAATACTAAATAAATAAAACAGAAGTGCATGGAAGCACAGCTGGGCTTGGCTTCATGCCCCTCCCAGGAGAATCAGCTCCAGATCCCAGCCCCACAGACCCTCTCTTCCTCTAACAGGGACCCAAGGGGATTGACGTGTTCTTTTTGGTGGCCGACCAGGCTTCTGGGAGGACAGGCCCACGGCCAAGGTGAAGCAGGCTTCCGAGCCAAACCACAGTCATGCTGGGCCATCACCACCGATCAGTCTCCAGAACCAAATCCAGTCTGGGCTCCCTAACCCCTCTGCCCACTTGCTCCCTGCTGGCTCAACTCCTCTGATGTCTGCTCCCCTGACACCAGCGAGCCCTGGCCTGGGGCTGTTCCCAGGAAGCCCTCAGCTCCTGCAAGGAGACCCCGTCTGGCTCCTCGTCTGAGATTTGCCCATTCACTCAACACCTGCTCTCTGCTTTTACACCCTGGAATAAATACTGAGAAGGGGGTGGTCTGCTGCCTGGGGGAAGGCAGGGCTGGAGGACATGGGAGGGGAGAAGGAACAATCTAGGCAGGGTCAGGTGGCCTAGGTCCCTCCTTTTCAGCAAACAGCATTCCAAGACATGCCTGTCAAGGCCACACCTATCCTCAGACTCCTCTCCAACCAAGGAGGGACACAGTCTTCTGAGGCTGATGCAATGTGTCACCCTTCGGTGGGACCAGCCTTCGGGTGGGAGGGGCAGCTCTTCCCTCAGCCCCCACTGCAGACCCTCGGTCAAGCCCGGGCCTGCTCCACTTTAAGCCACATCCTCATGCTTTCTGAGTCAGTACTCTGAGGAAACATCACAGAAGTCAGCTGCTGGTGTCTACTTGGTAATGGGTTGACTTTCAAGTGTGGTGTCATTTTCTATTCAGACTGACCTAGATGAGGTTCACATTAAGTGAATTTCTTAACCTCTCTTAGCATCAGTTTCAACATCTTGAAACAGAAAAACAAACCTACCTGACTGCACTGGTGTGAAATGATACTATAAAGTGCCAAACAGAGTATTTAGCACAGATACTCAGTTCCCTTCTTACCTCCCTTTATCAATCCACAAATCCTACTTTTCCTATTTCAACCTGTAACTATAAGAGGCCATCCATCTAACCACTTATCCACTGATGCAGCTATCCACTGCTCCACCCATCTACCTATCCATCTACCCATCCATCTATTCATCTACTCATCCATCCACCCATCATCCACGAATCTATATCACATCATTTTTTGAACACCTTCTAAGTACAAGCCACTGTGAGTTGTCCACTGAAGTCGATACAGTAATATACAATCTAGAAGCGAAAATTAAATATTGCGACCAAGATATAAATAACTTGGCAGAAAGTGAAAAGTGTCTTCAGGGAAGGACAGAGAAAGTGTTGGGAAATTAAACACTCCCAGACCTCTTTCCAAGCTCCCATAGAAGGCAACTGCCAGGATTACATCTGATTTGATAAAACATTTCTCTTTCTCTAATGTTTGGAGACCACCAGGACATTTCTTTCCTCCTCCCCAAGGAAGATGCCTCAGATTCTCATTATCCTAACCTGGCTCTGGCTTTGTCTCAGTTTTCATTTTACTGTGTTCAGCTCTCAGTTGCTCCACTGAGGACAATGTACAGAGTCCAAATTCCTTCCAAGTTTTTAATTGGACTGTCCATGAGGGATTTTGAAACCAACAAAATAGGCTAAACGAGGAGATGATGGATACATTAAAGACAGCTGCCTTGGGCCAGGCATTCCCTACACAACAGTCTGCCCGAGAGTCCATTAAGTGAGGGCTTTGCAGCATCAGCAGCCAGCCTCCACATCCTTAAAAACCTCTCCCCACCACCTGAGTTCTGTCCAGACTTAAGTCAACCCCTGGAAGAATTAGGGGGAAAGTATCTACCTACAAAAGTGCCGGATAAACAGTGTGGGGCTGTATTTCTCAGTTGATGAAAGAGGAAAATCTTACAAATTTTGTTGCCATAGTGAGAAACAAGGACCCGTCAGCATGATGAATGAAACACCCCATAATCTCTGCAGGCCACTACCCACCAGAAGTTTGATTGGAAAAATTCCTGCAAAGGGGACTTCCCTGGTGGACCAGTGGTTCAGACTCCTTGCTCCCAAGGCAGGGGGCCGGGGTTTGTTCCCTGGTCAGGGAGCTAGATTCCCACACACAGCAACTAAGAGTCTGAATACTGAAATGAAGATGGAGGACCCCGAGGGCCACAAAGAGGACCCAGCACAGCCAAATAAATAAATACATAAATACTTTTTTAAAATTCCTTCAGACATCGCTGAGTAAATGCTGCCAACGTGGCCAGTGGGCTTGTTTGGTGTTGCAGATTTAAAGACAGAAGACCCCGCTTTGCCACTTGCCAGTCCTGCGAGTTTGAGCAAGGCCCTCCAACTCTCCGAATCTGTATTTACTAGCGGGTAAGTCGCGAAAGCACGGGCGTCACCAACCTCTGTCTGCCGGCTTGCTGGTGGCGGTGCTGTCCTCTCCGTGAGCCGGCTCACGGCCAGGAGACGTGGTGACAACCATCACCTGTGAGCTCAGTGCCTAGACAGCTGACGTCCCTTCCCCAGGCCTCCACTTCCGCGTCTGTGTAGGTTACAGGTTTGCTGCAGTTAAATGAGATGACGTGTGCAGAGTGCGTGGCGCATGCCAGGTGCTCACTGGTCTTCGTTCCCATCCCCCACCCTCGTCTTTGCAGGACACACTCAGCAGGGTCCCCGCGGCCTGGGACAGGAGGCACAGGGCCCCCCAGACACCCAAGCTGAGGTCAACAGAGTAGTTTAGTGCCTTCTCTTAGGCTGACTTCCACTTGGAAACCAAGCCAGGCTCAGTGGCTTCTTGGTCCTCGAAAATGATTTTCTGAAACCTTTCCTCCTTTCATGCTCCATGCAGCATCATTTACCAGACTTGAGAATTGTTTTCCCCAACACTGGCCATCCTGAGTTCAGGGATTTCAGTTCTGTCTCAGCATACAGATCCCCTCCTCCTGAGGCCAAGGCTCACTCACGGGCCTCTGAGGGTACCAGGCACCTCTCTGAGCGGATAGAAGGCCAGACCGGGGTGACTGGTGAAGCCTGCAATGTTGCCCCTTCAGCCACGGGCTGGTCGCCCCCGTGCAGTGCGCAGTCGCCACCTCGCTGTTCCTTCCGCTTTTGCTGCTCTCCCTCCCTCCCCACTCCACGGACACTATGGCAGCAGCTGACTCTTACTGAGGGCTTGCTAGGAGCCAGAGGCTGTGCCGTGTCTTTTTAAACTGGAATATAGTTGTGTTACAATGTTGTGATAGTTTCTCCTGTCTGGCAGTGAATCAGTTGTGTGCACATATATTCCTCCCCTTTTTTTGGATTTCTTTCCTATTTAGGTCACCACAGAGCATTGAGTCCAGTTCCCTAGCTATACAGTCTGTTCTCTCTAGTTATCTACTATATACTTAGGATCAATAATGCATATATGTCAATCCCAATCTCCCATTTCACTCCCCCCACCCTTGCCCCTTTGATGTCCCTACACTGGCTCTCTGTGTCTATTTCTGCTTTGTTAATAAGATTGTCTATACCAATTTTTTCAGATTCCATATACATGAGTTAATATATTTTTCTCTTTCTGACTTACTTCACTTTGTATGATGGTCTCCCGAGCCATGCCTCTTTTGATCACACAAGTCTCCGTAAAGATGTGGACACATGCCACTTTCCTCAGCCCAGCATCCCTTCCTCACTTCCTTGCATCAGGGTACTGCCCCCCCATTTCCTCTAGAAAACCCCTCCTCCGTGTTGCATGGTTCTGGAGGGCTGCCCTGGTAGACTTTGCCTCAATCAAAGTGAGTGGAATCCTTCCTGGGACTTTACATGGGGACCCAAAAGACAGAGGCCCTTGTTACTCTGGACTGAGAGATGCAAGGAGATGGCCCTGTTACTATTTGTTGGTGGCAGGGTCCTCCTGTCACATGAAGGAACCTGAGGACGAAATCAACACCCAAACAGGCAGGGAGGAGGGAGGGAGGGAGGGTGGCCAGCCGGCACTGCTCCAGCTTCTAGTAGCTCCAACCTCAGGTGACTCTTTTTGTATAAGACTTTCTCTTATCTGAAAACAAAAACGTTCTGATTATTAGTAGATAGGTACATTAGCTAAACTCTCTTATTATTATCCTCAATTTACAGGTGTGGAAGGTGAGGTTAAGATTCTGAGGTCCAGAGGCAGAGCAGAGATGTTTGCATGAATACATTTCATTCTAAATAAGTGCCCCGTGTGGCCATGGGCTGGATACTGTGCAAATACAAGAGTGGGGAAACGACTGTTCTCTCAGAAATTACAGCTTGGGAAAGAGGTGCAGTCATGTGTTACTGATCTAACCCCACTTTATTCAAATCCACATATGCAATGCTGTATTTATGTTCTTCAGGATGCTGCAAAACATCTCACGTCAGAGCTGCCTTAAATAGTGGATGCCTGAATAATTCAGAGAAGCACAAGTCTCCTAAGTCTCTTTTGAGGCCCATTAGGAGTTGGTTGTCATGGGTTTTCATTCTGGCTCAGAACGAAATCTGTGCATGAATCACCCAGGGACCGTTTGGTCACAAGCAACAGAAACTGCACTCAAAGTAACTTAGCCAAAGGGAATTGGTCGGCTTGGTGACGTAGAGCCCAAGGGTGGAGCTGGCCTCCAGGGAGGAGGGAGGCCAGGGACGCTGGTAACAACATGGTCAGCCTGGTTTTGCACCTTTCCCCCACCACTCTCTAGGAGCTCTCCTGTTGACTCAAATTTTCCTGCTACTGCTGGGCTCCACGTGATGATGGCTGGGTGGGCACGGGAAGATGAAGGGAGGGGAGGGGCATGCCTGTAAACAGTTCCAGGTGAGCAACACCCCAGTGTAAAATCTTGAAGGAGGGAGAGCTGCTCATGTGTATAAACTCCAGTGAGAAGCTTGGCTCATTCGCCCACCGCTCTGACGAGGACAATGGGCCCTGTGACCTGCAGCCCCTTCAGAAGTGCATGGAGGGGCTTTGCCAAGAAAGATGTGGAGAGGATGGTGAACACGTATCAGGTATCATCTCACCATTGAAGTGGATTAGTCTGCAGAAGACTCAATGGAGGACATACAGTCCAGCCTCCTCCAGCACCCGGGGATGGGGACACACAGGTAGTTTATTAACATGTCCATTCCTGGCAATTCCACTCCATACCACCCGTGTGGCCTTAATTTTCTCAGGTGCTTGAACTTGACAGAGTTGTCTAAAGATCCTCGCAGTCCTGATTATCCAAGGACAGTCCCAGCTACATGAAATGAATTTCTCTTGGCAAAGCAACCCTTCCCAGAGCCTAAGCCTCCATCTGTGCAGGAGTTGGTGAGTAGCTGAAGTGTGGGCTGGCCTCCTCCTGCCCTTGACCCTTCCCCTGCCTTTGGCCAGCCAAGATCAGGAAACAGCGGGGCTTCACAATATTAAATGATCAAGATGCTCGTGGGTAAGGAAGAATTGACATCAGACTGTTGAAAGTGGTGAAGGTACTCCAGGAACTTGGCCCTTAGTCTTCCTGGACTATGGGGGAGAACATGGGGCCAGGATGGCAGGGATCTGGAAGCTCCAGGAAGGAAAAAGAGAGAGTAACAGAGTTCCATGTGTAGAAGAAGCAACTCAGCTGCAGGCCAAGGAGGTTGGGCCTTTTCTTACTTGGCTGTTGTGCTGCCAGGGCCCAGGTAGGTGCATCAATACAAGAGAACATCTTCAACCTAGTAAGAGTCCCCGGGTCTCCTAGGGGATGGTACCCTCTGAGCTGCCACCTGTGACCTCTGGTGACCACAGATTCTAAGCCGGAGTCACCCTGGGACTGGCTCTAGGGGAGATTATGAGGCCTCCATGTCCCTCACTAGGTAGATAGAATTGCTCTCCAACCCCTGAGACTTGGAAAAAGGGTCTCCATTAAACCCTGTGAAGCCAGCTAAGAACAAATGAGTCGAGGATTCATTTGGAGGAAACAAGAGATACCTGTGGATTGATTCCAAGTGATCTGAAAGACAGTGTCACTAAAAGAGCCACAAAATCTACTGTGGGAAGTCTGAAGAAAGCAGAAATGGCCTCAAGACACCCTCAGAGGTGGCCCGGCCCATGACTGCAGGGCCTGAACTGGCCTTGTTGCCCCTGGAACCTGTCCGCCAGTGACTGTCGTTGAAGCACGATCGCTTCCCCAAAGGGAAGAAGGTGGCATTTCCAGCACTGTCCTTCAGAAAGACGACACAGCTCCTAGAAAATTGAAACTATCTTTTTCTCCAGCTCACTTTTCTGGCTTGTCAGTTCTTACACCAAGGGAAAAACTGGGAGAGAGGAGAGAAAAGGTTTGTCTTAGTAAGTATTACAGTCTCTAAAAAGTCTGCAAACAAGGTCCAAGTACAGTAATCACCACTTAGATCTGGTGCTCAAAAATCAGTTCAGGTTCATTATTTCCAATGAGTTAGTCAATCCCAAGAGGAGGGGAGGAGAGAAAAAATTTCTGAATACATAAAAATTTATCATCCATTTCCACTGTATTTACTGACCCTGTGCAAAGTGGCTGTCTGAAAATGTCTGATTGAGAAGCTCTATGTCAGAGGTGCCGGACAGTCAGGAGGCTCACCCTGCAGGCCAGCTCTGCCACCAACCAGCCATGAGGTCAGTGCCCCCCGCCTCCTGTGGAGGATCATCTTGTTCCATCCGTGCCAGTGTTCAAGTGGCCTTCACAATGACGCAGAGAGAAGCAACCACACTTGGCCCCATTATAGTCCCTGCTCCATGGGTCGTGACCCATGTCTCCAGGGAGATCATATTCTGTGCACAAGTCTTTCCTAAGACGATATGCCTGCTGTGCTGAGAACTGTGGGCAAGACAGACAAGGTCCTGAGTTTTTAGCTTAGTTGGATTCAAGTGGAAACAGGATTACAGAACAGAGTGGAGTCCAAAGAAGCTATTACTCAGGAAAGAGAAAGAACAGAAGCCAAGATATGCTTTGAGAATAAATAAATCAAAAATAATAGGAGTGGGTTGCCATGTCCTCCTCCAGAGGATCTTCCTGACCCAGGGATCAAACTTGTGTCTCTTGCATCTCTTGCATTGGCAGGCGGGTTCTTTACCACTAACACCCCCTGGGAAGTCCAGTAGTAGTATTAAATTAACATTTAGACAAGGTGGGGCTTTGAAGATGGTGGGCAGAGGAAATATCATCATCCCAAAGCACTAAATTAAAAATCCCTTGCCATTCCCAAAACACACTTTTCAAAATGAGTTTGGTCCAAGTGCCCTTATGAAGTAGGGAGGACAGCCAAAAGACTCCATTTCCTGGCTTTCTCAGAGAAGTGTGGACACATGACTCAATCTAGCCAAGAAGATGTAAGTGGAAGCAATCTGTATAACAATCCAGGATTCCTTAATAAAGCAAGAAAGAGCATCCTCACACAGTTCTCCTTCCTGCTGACAAATGTGGGTGCATTGACTGAAGCCCCAGCAGTCACTTTGGGCCATGTGGGAGTCTTGGGAAGAGAATTTGAGCACAGTGGAGAGACAAACTTGAAGAATCAGGGTCCCTGATGCTTGTGGAGCCAACTTACCTAGTCTTTCTCCCTCCAGAGTTTCTTTACATGAAAGAAAAATTTGTATCCTAATCTACTCATGTTTGATGATCTTTGGCAAGTCACTTGTCTTCCCTACACCCCAGGTTCCTTGTCTCTAAAATGGAATAATAGTATTTACCTAATACTTTGTTGAGAGTAAACAGGGTAAACTGAGTAAGCCAGACACATAGCTATTATTATGTCTTACTTAAGCTATTATTTTTTAACAGCTTTGAGAAAAAAACATACATACTACATAGCTTGCCTAAAGTATACAATTCAGTGTATTTATAGTGTTTTTATTATCACCATGATCTCATCTTAGAACATTTTTATCATCCCCCAAAGAAACCCTGTGCCCATAATCAGTCACTGCCCATTTTCCCCTCTGCCTCCCCAGGGCTAGGTGTTTTTTTTTTTCAATAGTAAACTCTCTTTAGTCACAATTTTAAGAGTGCTTGAAGGTATTTTATAATATTAGATAGTCCTTGATGTAAGATAAGACATATTTCCCTGTCAACCTTACATTATAAAGCAATTTACTTAGGGCAAAAGTATGAGATTGTGTTTATTGGGTTTTTCTTAAGAAGTCAACATATGAATTGAGTGGTATCGTAATTTAAATACACTTTTAGGCAGTTTTCTTTTTCTGTGTTCATTTTCCTATTGAAGCAATAAATACAGTTTTAAAAAAATCAAACTGTAACATCTTGAGGTTTGTAATAAAAAATGAGAATCCCTCCCCCTCAAAGCTGCCCTGGTCATTTTCAGCTCTCTTAGAAACCTCCAGTATTTATCTCCATGTCTTTGAACATGCTTATTCTGCTATTTCTTTATTTTCCAATTTTAGACATTATCTTACAGATAGAGTGGTCGATTTATTCTCTTAACACCCTTTGTTCCAAACATAGGTTTTTTAAAACAATTTTTCCTTAAATCACTTATTGGTGTTTAACTTATTATAACTAAATGATGTAAATTCACAGTTAAGGTAGGCAGTGTACTGTTATGATAGTTTTAGTATTTCTGGAGTTACCCTTTCTTCTCAATTGTTTTCCTATCATTAATATTAGCTATTATTAATTCGCCCCCACACTCCCTTCATTGCACTCAAACACAACAGGTCCGTTTCTTCCTTGCATCCATCCTTCTGGGGATTCCTGTCCTTGATCTGGTTGCTATCTGGGTTTGGTTCAATCCTGAAAGTTACTTCAGTCATAGTGAATTCTGAAGGAAACAGCCTGCTTTATCTCCTTGACCCCACTCTCCGTAAAACCTAGACTTAAGCTCATGGAGCATGAAAGCTCATGGCTGAAAGTGCCACTTTGGCCTGACTGCCTTGCCTTTCCCTTCTCAGATAACCTGACATCCTCACCCCACTCTCTCTGCTTGGAATTCATTGAGCCTTTTCTCTCCATGTCTGATTCAAGTTAAAGGACCACCAGAAGGTTTCAGGGAAGAGTTATCAATGAATATTCCCAAGCCCCAAGAAACTTGGGTGCTAAGATCATAGCTAATAATACAAAATAAAGCAGAAAAGTGCTCTGTTGCTGATTAGAGGATGAGCTAGATTACTGACATGGCCCTCTGAGGAGAAAGGAGGGCGGGTACCACTTCAGGGTGGCTCTCTGGATGCTGGCTTAGACCAAGTGCAACCAAGGCTTATACCCTTTCACAGCACCTATGAAACAAACTATTCATGTAATCAGGAAACATTAGTGGCCACCCAGAGTGTACCAACTGGCAGTCTGAGGACCAAATCAGACCTGCAGACATTTTCACGGGTTTTAAACTTCTCAATGGTTTTAGGTTGGGGCATTCACCTTAACCCTCCTAGTCTCTGTATTCTGCACCTGCCTGGCCCTCAAGGTGTGGCCTTTGAGACCTGTAGCAACCCAACCCCACTAAATTACTGAAGAGGGGAAATCCAGAGGGGCTGTTTCTAGTCCCACAGCTCAGTGGCAAATCAGGGGCTAATCCAGCGCAAGCAAGCTTTCTGATGATCCCCTGCTGCTCAGTTTAACACACCCAGATCCTGACCTGTGGTCAGCCCTTTACCCACTTACCAGCCCTTCACCCACTAAGCACGAATTCAGAGCTCAGCAACGGAGCAAACTTTCAGGGTTATTCCCCACAAGCTGGATAAAACACTCCTGGTTCAACACAACATATACAACCTCCAAGTCAAGTGATCAAAATATCTTAAGTGTACCAGATTTGGTGTCCTGCTCCAAACCTGCTGACATTTAATTCCACCTCCTCATTTTGCAAGCCTCTGGCTGACTGTTTCTCTTCTCATTTAAACCTAATCCTGTGTCCAAACAGGGTACATTGCAATCCTTTGGGCTGGATGTCAGCATTTGGTGACTGGTGAACTTGTGAAAGAATGCAGTTGCTGAACTGCTGTTTCCTTTGGGTGATCAAGCCCCAGAGAGCAGCCCAGTAAGTTGCCATGAGCCAGATAGACAGCAGTGCGCTGGTGGATGCCTCTTGCTGTGTCCACAGCACCGAGAGAAGTCTCCTGTAGGAGAACCAGCTTCCACTAGAGAACTAGAAATAGTACTTCCTAACATCTATAGCACATTTCCTATATTCCTTAACTCCTGCTATGCTGCCTACATCACTCATTCTGACACTAAATAATATTTTCAGTTCAATTGCTCAGTCGTGTCCAAATCTTTGCAACCCCATGGACTGCAGCACACCAGGCTTCCCTGTCCATCACCGACTCGTGGAGCACCAACTTAATCAAACTCATGTCCATCGAGTCAGTGATGCCATCCAACCATCTCATCCTCTGTCGTCCCCTTCTCCTCCTGCCTTCAATCTCTCCCAGCATCAGGATCTTTTCCAATGAGTCAATTCTTCACATCAGGTGGCCAAAGTACTGGAGCTTCAGCTTCAGCATCAGTCCTTCCAATGAATATTTAGGACTGATTTCGTTTATGATTGACTGGCTTCATCTCCTTGCAGCCCAAGGGACTCTCAAGAGTCTTCTCCAACACTATAGTTCAAAAGCATCACTTTGGTGCTCAATTTTCTTTATGATCCAACTCTCATATCCATACATGACTAGTGGAAAAACCATAGCTTTGACTAATCAGACCTTTGTCTGTGATGTCTCTGCTTTTTAATATGCAGAGTTGATCATAGCTTTTTAATATGCAGGTTGATCATAGCTTTCCTTCCAAGGAGTAAGCGTCTTTTAATTTCATGGCTGCAGTCACCATCTGCAGTGATTTTGGAGCCCAAGAAAATAAAGTCTGTCACTATTTCCACTTTTTCCCCATGAAGCGATGGGATCAGATGCCATGATCTTCATTTTTTGAATTTTGAATGTTGAGTTTTAAGCCAGCTTTTTCACTCTCTTCTTTCACTTTCATCAAGAGGCTCTTTAGTTCCTCTTCACTTTCTGCCATAAGGGTGGTGTCGTCTGCATATCTGAGGTTACTGATATTCCTCCTGGAAATCTTGATTCCAGCTTGTGCTTCATCCAGCCTGGTATTTCGCAAGATGTATTCTGCATATAAGTTAAATAAGCAAGGCGACAATATACAGCCTTGACATATTCCTTTTCCTATTTGGAAGCAGTCTGTTGTTAAATTTATCACATGTGCACATCTCAGATTCCTAACACTATTTTAAGCCTTTAAAGGGAAAGAAAAACAGTACAGATTTTGGAGACAAGCTGCTTAGAGTTCAGATCCCAGTTCTGCCACTGACTGTGTGGCTGGGGCAAGTCACTGAACCTGAGCCTCAGTGTTCTCATCTGTGAAAAGCAGTACCCACCTTTCAGTACTGCTGAAAAGGATGAAATCTTTTGAGGTACCCAGCACCACACTTTGCCTTCTTCAGATGTCCATAAAGTATTTAATATTGCCCAATCACTCACTGATGGAAAGCCCTGGTGGCTGAGTGGTAAAGAATCTGCCTGCAATGCAGAAAACTAAGGTTCGATCCCTGCGTTGGGAAGATTCCTGTAGCAGGAAATGGCAACCCACTCCAGTGTTCTTGCCTGGAAAATCCCAAGGACAGAGGAGCCTGGCAGGTCACAGTTCATGGAGTCACAAAGAGTCAGACACGGCTTAGCGAGTAGACAACATCAATCACTTACCTATTTTGTAATATTAAGGATTCAATGTGAAACTCACTTTCATGGTGGATTTAGCTGAGTCAGACCATGTTTAGCAATAAAATGTTACATTAGAATTGATAATAAAGTCCTGATCATTATGTGAAAAAAAATTGATAAACCACGTCTTGCTAGATAGGCAGTGCACCATAAAATTTCAGATCAGTGGCTGAACTGAAATTAGTTCATTGTCTTAGATTTAACTAAACTTTGTTTGGTTTTAAACTATCTCCATTCAAGATTATTCATAAAATTAAGCTGACTGCTAATTATAACAGATAAGTGTCAATAAAATTCTAGGAAATAAATGCAATAGTAATAGTGTGACAACACAGATGTTAATCCTTATAGTCGGTTTCATTTACTGGTTGATTTTAAACACTGAAAAATTCACTGCCATTGTTCTTTTGTTAGAATAAAAAATCATCCAGACAGAATTATCCTTCTTTCTAAATTTAACACTTCTAGGGAGTTTATCATTTCTCTTTACCTCTTTGAAGTAAAGCAAGGCAGCAGCAGTCTGGCCCTCTATTTACCAAGTCTAGAAATAGGATTGTGATGGTCCAGTGAAAGCCGCCTAACACCTTGTAGTGTTCATGCCTGCTGAGTTGCCCACAAAGCTGGATCAAAGCTGTGCGTGGGCACTTCTATTTGGGCAAACCACACTCTGGAGCAAAAATATGCTAACATACATTGAATTTGGATCATGTTCTGAATGTTGTCTGTCACATGACACGCTGTTGCTTCTAGGACAGCAGGGAAACTGCTGTGTCAAAGGCAAGACGAGGGCTCCCCATTTTCCTCCTCAAAGAACAGGAGGCATTGTTACCTAGTGAGGTGCTCTGCTAGGGACTATTTCCTGTGGATACCCTGGCTCTCTACCAAAATGTTCTCAGACACCTTAACGCTGGCCAAATAGGTAAACTCTAGAGCAGAATATAGGAGAAACCAGCAGCTCTATCAAGGGAAGGGGAGTGGGGAATGAACACATCAGGCAGAAAACTACTGTTTTAGGGACATCCCTGGTGGTCCAGTGGCTAAGACTCTGCACACAATGCAGAAGCCTGGGATTCCATCCCCGGTTGGGGAACTAGATCTTACATGTTGCAATTAAAGATCCCACGTGCTGCAACTAAGACCAGGTGCAGCCAAAGAAATATGTGCAGTATTCTGGGTGCTTTCACCCACTTTCCCTGGCCACACCCTATTCCCTTATCCCAAACACACTGACTCTAGGAAGGTTATAATAGAAATTTTCTTTGTATATGAAAATTCTCTTTACTCATTTGTTCTTCCCCATAAGCTGATTAACATTAATTTATTTCAGACCAGGCACTGGTTTTCCTTCTGACTATTTTGCACACCATCTTAATCAACAGAATATACCAAGCTTAAAGAGCCACTCAGTACTGAATCAGCAGCTCATACCATATGTCGTGGGTAAAAACATACTTCCCAAAAAAGCTAAATGCAGAAAGACCAAGGATAGAATATATATTTAATACTCATGAAGTCTAACAGGATGTGCTTAGTATGTGGAACACTGAGATTTTACAGGGAAAAAGTTAGTCTTTAAATATATCCTAAAACATCTTTCTTCTGTTCTGTTACAGTTTTTGCCCTCAAAAAAGTATTTTAAGGGAAAAAGTCTAATTACAAAAACAATTGCATCTTGGATGGATTCTTAGTGCTAACTTTTTTAAAATGTAAAAAAGCTACGTATTTTCTCAGAAATGTGGTTATGTGGCCAACAGATTTCATGGTAACAGTATGGCTGAGTTCTAAATCTTGGATAATATTTATAGATTCAGCTTTATTCTGGCATTATCCAAGATCGCGCTTGAGTGGAGAAAGAAAACCAAACCACACTGCAATTAGAATTTTAAAATGCAACTGTCTTTTCTCAGGTCAGAAATTAGTTTATCTTTTGCTTTACATCTCCCATTCCAAAAGGAAGGAGACTGGCTGCTTCATTAGCATATTCATGTAATAAGCACAGCTTAAGTCTGAAACATCTTAAACTACAGGTCTATTATGAGCTTTCTCATTTTTCAAAAACATCTTAGAACTAAAACATTAAGTCTCTTTTAGAAAAATCAAAGCACCCTGATTTATCAGAGCTTGAGAGACTACATGTTTTCTTAGAATCAACACCTCACCCCTCGCCCCATTTCCTGTAGCCCTAACTAAAACCACAGACTGATTTCCATTTTATACATGCTATTTTGTACAGCAATCTAAAAACACCTGATCACAGCTTACCAAGGGATGAAATGTTTCACTGGAATTTAAAAACTGCCTTTTGAATTTTATCAAAAAGTCCTCCACTTATAAGTAGCCACAAGATTTTGTAGACCAATAAAAATGTATACATCTGAAGTTTTTCTCTGTAAATCTGCCTTCTCTTCAAGCATTTGATAGCCATAAAAGAAAAACTAATGTAACTCACTCCAAATTATCAATGATGATGAGCAACAGCATGGTAAATTAAGATGAACATTTTAAAGGGCTTATTGATATTAAATTTTCACGTGCTCTCATATCAAACAAAAAGTGCTTAAAACATAATTGCATAGCTTGACAATAATCATAAATCAAGCACCTGCATAACCACCACTCAGGTCAAAAAACAGAATACTGTAGCACCTCAGAAGTCCTCTAAAAGCCCCTTCCCATCGGCACCCCCAACCACTCTCCTGATTTACACAGTCACATTCTTGCTCTTCTTCAGTCTCATCCCCTTAAGTGCACCATTAAATGGTATTCTATTAATAGTTTTCAACTTCATATGATTGGGAGAAAAACTGTATTACTTGTTATCTGTCATTTCTTTTGCTTACTGTTTTAAAGATTCCATTTATTTGGTGTAGCAGCAGTTTGTTTTCACAGCTGGGTCATTTCCAGTTTGGGTCTATCACAAACATTCTTTTATACCTATCACTGCACAATAGGTACAAGCATCTCTTGTACAGAGTAGGCACCGAGGAACAGAACTGCTGGGTCACATGCAAATTTTCTACTTAACTAGATAATCATTCTCACTAGCAGTGCTGTGCCACATCCTTATCAATAATTGGTACTGTCACATTTTAAAGGATTATCAGTCTGGTGAGGAGAGTGGAGTTGAGAGGGTGTAACCTGGAATAGTTTTCATCTTCATTTTTCTGACTAGTGATTGAAGATCTTTTCATGTATAAGATTTCCTCTTGGGTAAAGTGCCAGAACTTCTTTTAAAATGAGTGTTACTGGAGAAAGGGGTTGGTGGGAATGTAAACTGGTGCAGCCATTATGGAAAACAGTATGGATGTTCCTTAAAAAACTAAAAATAGATTTGCCACATGATGCAGCAATCCCACTCCTGGGCATATATCCAGAGAAAACTGTAATTCGAAAACTTACATGCACCCAAATGTTCACCGAAGCACTATTTACAATAACCAAGACATGGAAGCAACCTGCATCCACCAACAGATGAACGAATAAAGAAAATATGGTACATATATATATACAGTGGAATATTACTCAGCCATAAAAAGAATGAAATAATGCCCTTTGCAGCAACATGGATGGACCTAGAGATTATCATACTAAATGAAGTCAAAGATAAATACCATGATATCATTTATATGTAAAATCTAAGATACAATACAAATAAACTTATTTATAAGACAGAAACAGACTCACAGACATAGAAAACAAACATGGTTATCAAAGGAGAAAGGGGATGAGGGAGTGAAAATTACAAGTTACTGCATGTAAAATTGACAAATAAGATCCTACTGTACGTAACAGGGAAGTAAATTAAATATCCCATAATAAGTCATAATGGAAAAGAATATGAAACAGAATCCATATATATGTATAATGAATCACTATACTGTACACTAGGAACAAACACAACATTGTAAATCAACTATACTTCAATACAAAATTTTAAACTTAAAAAAGGTTTTATTGAGATATAATTGACATCATACAATGCACCCATTTAAAGTATATGATTCAATGGTTTTTAGAATATTCACAGATATATGCAACCATTACCATTTAGAACATTTTCATCTCAAAAAGAAACCCCAAATCTTTAAGCTATCACCTCCCTAGCCATCCATTCCCAGCCCCCCAGCTCTATGCTAATCTATATTAATACTTTTCTTTCTATAGCTTTCCCTATTCTGGACTTTCACATGAACTGATTCACTTATTATGTGGGTTCTTGAGACTAGCTTCTTCACTAATGTTTCCAAGGCTTATCCCAGCTTTAGCATGTATCAGTCCTTCATTCCTTTTATAGTCAATTAATAGGTCTATTGTATGGATATCCTACATTTTGTATATCCATTCATTAATCCCTTGATGGACATTTGCGTACTTTCTACTTTTAGCTATTATAAATAACTCTGCTATAAGCATTTGTGTAGAAGTTTTTGTGCAGACATGTTTTTCTTAGATATATACCTAGAAATGGAAATACTGGGTCATCTGGTAACTCCTGTTTAACCGTTAGAGGAAAACTGTTTTCCAAAAGTGACTATCCCATTTTACACTTTCATAGCAGTGCAGGGGAGTTTCAGTCTCCCCACATCCGCATCACTGTTGATCCGGTTGGCTGTAGCTATCCGAGTGGTAGCTCACTGTGGTTTCCGTGTGTGCTCCGCTGATACCATTCTGCATCTTTTCATGTGCTTATTGGCCATTTGCATATCTTCCTTGGAAAACTACCTATTCAGACCTTTGCCTTTTAACTGGGCTGCCTTTTTGTTAATGGGCGGTATTGAGTCACGTCTGTTTAGTGATTTTTATAGTTCTTTATATATTCTGAATACAAATTCTTTGATATTTTATGTGGTACTAATATGTTCTCCATTGTATGACAAAACCCACTGGAAAAAAAAAAAAATAATATGTTCTCCATTATGGATCTATAGCTGACCCTTGAACAACACTGATTTGAACTGTGTGGGTCTGCTTATACTTGGATTTTTTTCAATACGTACTGCAATACCATGATACACCACTGGCTGAATCTATGGAGGCACAACTGTGGATACGGAGGGACTGTAAAGTCTTATGTGGGTTTTTAACTGCACGGGGGCAGGGGGAGGGGCGGAGTCACTGTCCCTAACCCCCACGTTGTTCAATAGTCACCTGTAGTCTTTTCACTTTGTGACATCTTTTAATGAAAATCATTTCCCAATTTCAATATAGCTAAGTGTGTCAAACTTAATGGAACACATTTGACTTAAGAAATCCTTTCCAAAGCAATTTTCATATTTCCCAAATAGTCATAAAAATATTTCCGCATATCATTTTCTATAGAACTACAACATAAAAAACTTGGTCGTGTTTCTATATACATTTAGGTAGAAAATTAACTGAAGTTAATTTTTATATAGGATATGGAATAGAGATCTGATTTCATTTTGTTCCTATATGAATACCCTATCATCCTATCACCATTTATTAAAACGGCTGTCCTTCCTGTGTTCAGCAGGACCAGCAATTAAACTCTTATTAACCTCTCCCTTAAATCAGGGTTCAATCCGAAAGATTTTGTTAAAATCCAGGTTTCTAAGTTTCATCACAGACCGGAGGTGGGAGAATGCCAGATGGGATGGAGGATTACACCAGGACTCTGGATTTATAACTTCCTTAGCTGAGGTGCGAGCAGCCAACCTGGCTCCTGCCAACAGATGGACACTGCAGAACCACTGGAAATGAGTTCCATGAGTTCCTTCCAGCTTTAAGACCCCTTGCTTTTTTACAAGTCTCTAGCCTACTTGTTTCTTACCATTCAGGAATATGGAAAAATGTGTAAAAGTCTTATTACAAAGAAATACAACACATATCAAATTCTAAAAACTAATACATGATTTTATTTATAATATTCAACATATTGCCTACTATTGCCTATGTCCATTTACGTATTCCTCAGTTACAGTTTTCATTTTTCAAAATAAAGATTTTTGAAAATATACTCAGGGAGCGCAAAGTATACTAAATATTTTACTAATTTGATACCCCATGGACATCAATTGCCAACAGCATGGAAAAGGGGTTAATATAAAACAATACAAAAGCATTACAAACAATAGCTTATCAATATTATCTTCATTCCATTTGTGGAATTTACTCACGCAGTTACCTTTATTCGGGAAATGATTTCATTTACAAAACTATTATTCTTTGCAATCACCTCAGCTTTTAGCTGTTTTAACTTTCTTGTGATGCTTTCTTCTGACATTTCAGTAAAGGGCACTTGCTTTACCTTGGATAGAAACTCTTGAATAATTTTTTCACCTTGCTGAAAAAACATGTGAACATTTCATTAGTCTTTTAAAAATGACTTTTCTAAAAGTCACATTAAATAGTCATGATTTGTTTCATTACAATTTCAATCTAAACATACCACCCAATATTTAAACAACATTCATTAAAATGCACACCATTTAGAATTTATAGCAAAGCCCTCAGTTGACTGTATTTCTTCATGGCAAGTCATTAAAAGGATATTTATAACTATATTTTCAGCTGCTAATGACAAAGGGGCTGAATATTTTAGTAGTTTCCAAATCCCTCAGGTTGTGTAATTGATACATAACTTAGCCTTCTGGGGAAAAAAGAACTCAAGGTTTACAAATACTGTGAGGCATAAACAGTCACTGAAAATTTAGTAATCACACACACACACACACACACACACACACATGGGATGTTTCTTCTTTGTTTATTTTACTGCCTAGTCATTGCCATTCTAAAGAACTTGCTCTGTGAACCATGGGCAAATTCCTTAACACATACTCCTCATCCATAAAATAGGGACAATAATATTATGAACACAGGGCTGCTGCGAAAATTAGAGCTAGTATGTGCACGATGCTAAGAACGGTGCCTGGCAAAAGGTATAATGTTTATCACTACGTATGAAATGGAACTAAAGCCTGCTTCTTACCAGGGAGCCAGTTGGCCATATATATCTTAAAGGTGAAAGGTAGATAATCCAAATGAAAAGATAAAGAAGAACTATATCTCTGTTAAATAAAAAGTGCCTTTCCCCCCAGTAAAGTAAAATCTAGACTGAGTAACATTGATAATTCTGTGTTACATGTCTCCATTAGCTTAAGAATTTTAAAAAAATTCATTATAAGTAACGTTATCAAAAGTCTATGATTTCTGTTCTAATTGGAACCAATTACATAAAGGAGTCTACCTAATCCTGGATCATGGATAGCTGTGGGGCTGATACTAAGACCATTTCACAGCCAGGATGGCAATCTTCCCTAGGTAAAACTATTAACAAGTTATAACACATTTCTCCTGCTGTACAGACACAACAGATATAAACCTTATCTTTTAAGTTCAAAAACCATACACACACACACACAAAAAAAAAAACCACACACATCATCTGTTATTGTAACATCTATCCAAATAAGAACAAAAATTTCACTGGGTAAAAGCTAACAATGTGACAAGAAGTTGTCACAACGCATTATCACAGTAAATGCTTCCAGAAATAAATTAAGATTCTCTTATTTTTCTTATTATAGAAAACCATTAAAAATAATCCTTTAATTTTTAAAAAATACACTGGGCAAATAAATGCTTATACCTTTCTGTGTGAACATCTCAATTTCACCCACCACTCAGAAGGTCCAACCTAAGATCCACTTCATCCACAAGAACTGAAAAGCCTGCCCACAGAGAGCTTTCCTGAGTAAACACCTGTCGCATTCTCTATGGCATGTTCACATTGCTACATCCCCAACTAGTTTCTAAACAACTGGAGGGCAGGAACTATGTTTATTTATTATCTTAACTAGTAAGCATTTGAGTAAATATGATCTATTTGTTTATAGGTAATCAAAGATGTATGTGGGCTTCTGTAACTCCTCTGAATTACTTATTTTAAACCTACACTAATATTCCTATCCTCCTACTTTTGAAATTTGGAACTAGAAATGATATTTTTGATTGTGCAGATGTGTGTAGTGGTGAAACCAAAATGATACAGATGTATTCTTTGACATGCAAAGAAATGCAAGTAGAAACCAATAATGAATGATCAATAATTAAATAGAATCATACAGGGGAAAAAACTACAAGAACAATCTGACAAACCTCTCTTTCCAGATAGCACCTCTTTGCTGCTGGTTCCAGTCCATCACATTCCTGTGGTTTCCCAATATTCTGAAACTCCTCCAACTCTAGGGCTTTCTGTTTAGCACACTCTATTACATGCCTGGGGAAATTAGCAAGCTCAGCAACATGAATCCCAAAACTTTGATCACAGACACCTACAAGAAATTTGGGGAGTAGGAAGAGAGGGCAATTTATGTAAATGGAATTTATTTTTCTCACTCTGTCAATCAGGAAACTTAAACTTGCATTATTTCAAATGCATTAGCCAAATGTTTCAGTGTTACTTAAAGGAATTTTATTTAAGCCTCCAATGAAAAGTGATTATGACTCGGCATACAGCACTATATTTTATCCTTGACAAATGGAGTAGGAAAAATTACAAAAACAGAGAAAAGGCTTGATAAATAATCCTCAAAGGTCTAGACAAATAACTGAAACTGAAGAAAAATTAATCAACACAATCTCTCTGAGGTTTTCTTATTTCAAAAGGGAGGAACTAAAGTACTATTTAAAAAAAAAGAGATAAATATAAAGTGTCTCTAATTAGGAGCAACATTTAACTCAAAATATACTTCATATGACAATGAAATTTTTGACCCAAAAGTAGACTAGTGAGTTTACAGACTAGGCATGTTATCTTCACCCCTGTGGGCAGAAAATAACTGACTTAAGAGATTCCTTCCAAATGTTTAATATCAATGAAGCTCACAGGGTTATCATGGAGCTCCCATTTTTGCCTCAACTGTAAATTTTCTTTTGGCCTAGTAGACATCCCAAACATTCTGGAGCTGGATATTTTACACAACTTAGAAAAAAACAAAAATAAAATAGAAGCAAGTGTTTGATAAACATCCACAGTGAAGGACAAACCTGTTCCTATCTTCACCTGATCTTTTTCAATATTTTGAACCCATTTCTTTATCACACAAAACACTTTTTAAAACCCAAACCTCAACTTCATGCTATATGCCAGATCTAACCAAGACTATCTATATTCTCTATCAACAATAATGATGCAAATAGTAACTCAAAAGAATTCCTACAAACATAAGCAACAAAGAATTAAAAATAGTACCTCATTTATGTGCAACCAACAGATAACAGAAAAAACATGTTCATGGAAAATCAAAAAGCAATCTGAAAAAGCTATTCTGATATCTAATGAAATGTTAAAGCAATAAAAACTTTTATTAAAAAAAAAAAAAAACCCTTTTATAGTACGTTCATCTCATCAATGTCAGTCATCTGATTAGCTGCCAGACCCACTAACGACAAACTTTTCTGAAAGGTTGAAATACCAACAAATAAGTCGAAACTACCAACAATTTCAAGACCTCTGGAAACCCCAGCTTTAAGCTGCTTATATAAAAAGGAGTAGGAAATGTCAACCCACTCCAGCATTCTTGCCTGGGAAACCGCTTGGAGAGAGGAGGCTGGTGGGCTACAGGCCATGGGGTTGTAAAAGTTGGACACGACTTAGTGATTAAACCACTACCACAGCTATTTTGACAAGAAAACATGGTGACCTGAGAAGTAGTACAAAATCCCTGATGATGTTCAAGAGTATAGATCATGCTTTTGGTGACTGCTTTAAAATGAATGGTTCTATGATGAGACATAGAAATGTAAATAATGTACCCATGTCCCTGTCCCTACACTGTAAAGAGGTAAATGTGTTCTGTAAAAACATCGATAATTCATCCTACTGTAGAATAAAGCAATTACTAATGACTCCAAGGGTAGGAACACTGAATTTACATACACCAGTGGAACGTGCTCACCTTTCTTCACCTGATAAAGCATAGTTAAAGTCTCTTCAGTAGTTAGCGCTGTGACATGTAGATTATTAACAGTTGGTATCTGATTGGCCAAGGCTGTAAGTTCATGAAAATGGGTTGCAAACATGCAAAAAGCACCGATCTTTGTTGCAATGTACTCTGATATAGCCCACGCTAATCCAAATCCATCATAGGTAGAGGTTCCTCTTCCCAATTCATCTATGATTATTAAGGAATCTTTGGTTGCAGACCTGAAACATATAATTACATGAAAATTTCCCATGACATAGCATGTGGTAATGTAAGAAAAAAAAAATTAAGGCAATACAATGAAAAAAATGTGCCAAAAACGTTAACAAATTATAAAAGGAAACATAGTGAATAAGTGTTTTTTAAATTACCAATCCCACTAGTTCTAATCTAAGAATTTCCAGATAAAGCACTTTTTAACAATCAAATCAGTCAAGATTTAAAAAAAATAATGCCCAGAGAATATGGGACAAGGGCGTGGTGATACTCACATACATGGCTGATGGTCACATAAATCTGTGTGCCTGCTACAGCCCTGCCAACACCATGTATTAACATTTTCTTTTCTTTTTGACCAAATGTAAGGGGAACTTTACCAATTACTATACTGAATGTCTGTACTGCTTTTGTAATTCCCCACAAAGAATAATCAATACATAATTTATTAAGGATCTACTATGTGCAGAGTACTTCAGAAGACTCCAAGAAACAGAAGGCATAGCCTCCCTGTCTTCAAAGAAGCTCCTAAAAATAAAGACAAGAGATTTCATAACCTCTAAAATAAAAAGCTAATAAATTACAGGCATGTCAGAGTATGAAGAAACACTTGTGACCTTAGGCACATGAGACAAAGTCATCAAAGAAGTAGAATTTCTGTTAAGGGCATGTAAAGATTAGAAAAGGACTTGGTAAACAGCAAGGAAGGACCTGTCCAGGCAGTGTGGACAATGTAAGAAAAAGCATGGCAGTGGGGAGACTTATAAGGTGAACAACTACTAGAAACCTAAAGAAGACAACTTTAAAAATCAGATAGGCCTTCCCGGGCGGTCCAGTGGTTAAGACTGTGCTTCCACTGCAGGGGGCATAGGTTCAATCCTGGGCTGGGGAACAAAGATCCTGCATGCCACACGGCACAGTCAAAAAATAAAAAATAATAAATAAAAGAAGCTTTCCACAACCATCTCCCTTTTAAGATAATATAAAGTGGGACTTCCCTGGTTGCCCAGTGGTAAGGAACCCACTTTGCATGAAGGGGATGCAGGTTTGATCCCTCATGTGTGAAGATTCCTCACACCGCAGGGCAACTAAGACCCGACACAGAAAAATAAATAAAGAGTTAAAAAAAAGAAAAAGACAATATAAAGTGCATAAAGCTCACAGGAAAACTATTAAACTAAATAAAAGACTGCAGATGTTTCAAAGGACAGAGACATCCATATCTACTTTCAAGAGCCTGGGAACTGTACTCACCTGAGGATAGAAGCAGTTTCTAACATTTCAGCCATAAACGTGGAGACTCCTTTCAACTGACTGTCACCAGCCCCTACGCGGGCCAAGATGCAGTCCACAATGGACACCTCTGCCCACTCACACGGCACGAAACACCCAATCTGGGCCATGAGAACCACCACCCCAGTCTGGCGAATATATGTTGATTTCCCTCCCATATTGGGACCTATAAAACAAATTATATCAACAAGCAAGATTATTAACTTATTTTTGCTAATAATAATTGACTATTAGTCCTAAGTTGCACATTGATGACTCTCTTGTGATATAACATGAAAAGCAGACCACAGGCTGCCCAAAGGCATGAACAAAGTCCCTGCCTTACACTAGTCCCTGAAACAATGCCATTTTCTGTTCAGGCAAATCTACTCTGTGCCCTTCTTCAAAAGGACCCATGAAAAATATATCTTATCTATAATCTGACTATGGTCTAGGAAGACCACACAGACACTGCCCCTCACAAAGCTGCCTGCACGATAACTTTATGACATTCAGGAAAGCAGTACTGGCCTAATTGATTAATTAACTAAACACTATTAATTCATTAATGATGGATCTATTAGAGAATGAATCAGTATGATCAAATCCTTCGAGTAAACTTCACACTAAAACCCAAGGACATGACCCACTTTTGGAAAATGTGAAATTTACCAGTTAATGGGTTAGATCATAGGTCCCCAACCTCCGGAAACTAAAGCCTGGTGATCTGAGGTGGAGCTGATGTAACAACAGAAATAAAGTGCACCATAAATTTATTGGGCTTGAATCACCCCCAAATCATCCCTTCCCCCACCCTGGTCCGTAGAAAAATCGTCTTCCATGAAACTGGTCCCTGGTGCCAAAAAGGCTGGAGATGATGGGTTAAGTTATATGAACAACTCAAAAATCCAATTAGGGGAATAAAATATAATCATTGACTGTTTCCCAAACATATTTACCCAAAGACTCCTACCACCCCCACACCCTAACACTTTTGTTTTCTAGAATCTGGTTAAGATCTCTCAAAATGATTTAGTCTGAGACATGCTACATTGGTCTACACACAAGTCCACTTTTTTTTAGTTTCACATGAATATAGTATTGTGTCTTTAAAAGAACTGCTATCCTAAGCTGAAGACATTCCAGCAGCTAATTCTGCCTGACCTTCAATGACCTCACTACCGAAAGGTCTGGCCCAAAGGTGCACTTTGAGGATGAAGAGATGTTTATTTTTAAATGCACTGAACCCTTGGAACAGCAGTTTCATTCTTGTTCATTCATATATTCACTCACTCACATATTATTAACTAATAAGAAAAAGCATTGTTTTTCTACCATCAAAGACTAGGATTTTCTACATCAACCTAAAATAAACATCTGCTCCAACATAAACAAGGGGAAACACTATTCCCCAAAAGCCCATAAACAAGGTTTTTTACCAGTAATGATGTGGAACATCTGTTTATCTTTTTCAAAGTGAACATCATTAGGAATAAATGCGACTTCATCTTGAACTTCAACACAAGCATGTCTGGATGCTTTCAGTGTAATTCTCCCTCGTCCTTTTTCCAAAATGACTGGCCGTACATAGGGAACAGGTGCTGCATTGGACACATGAGCAAAGCTGACAACAGCATCCAGCTGAGCTAACACATCGTTGAGGGTCTGCATCGGTTCTACATAGCCTATGTGGAAGATGGAATAAGAAAAAATACAGATAAGCAGGTTTAAGAATAAGTTCAACCTGACTCCATTTGTGAATTCAAAGTCCATTTCCTAATTTATATGTTTCTAAAAAATTAACAGAGGTTTTTGCTATAATAAACATGAAAGGAACACCTAAAATTCAACAAGAGGTTAAAACGTCTTGTCACATTTTTCTCCCTACTATCAACAGATTTCAAAAATCCCTTACCAAAATCCATTAAAATATAAAAGCACATGGCTGCTTATATAAAGAAATGAGGCAGAGGTTTAAAAAAAATAAGAAAAAGTTTTCATGGAAACACTTTCATGATATATTGCAAGTAAGAAAAGCAGGGTGAGGCACACTTCTAAATTTTAAGAGTCTGAAACCAGGATGGGATTTCACAATTGCCTAAGAAACCTGCAAACACCAGGTAATAAGATACAATGTGACTCTCAGGATTGTTACTTGTGTTTTTTCCTGCCTTGCAATTAAATTTTAGCATAAACTTAGATCAATAATTGTCACCTAAAACACTTTGAACAAGATTCCACTCTGCTACAGCGGTAACTTACAACTAAAAGTTATTACATACATTAAACAGTCCCTCACACATGCTAGGCAAAGCATGATTAGCCAATAAAAACGGTCCAAATTTTTAGAACAGATTCTAAAATTTTAATAGGTCAGAGGGGTTGGTATAACAGGCGCCTGGGTCATGTGGAACTATCACATGGATATCAATGTGTCCAGAGCCTTAAGAGACATTCAAGAGAACACCATCTCATTTTAGAAAAATACAACATTATGAGCTTAATCAAATGGCAGGAAATCTGCTTCATCTTTGATTCCCTTATCCCCCATAAAAGTGAGAAAATAAAAAATTCATGTATAAATGGCCAAATACAAATAATTCTTAATGCTTTACTTTAAAATTTATTCCTGTTTTACCTAACATATAAAACAGGGGGGAAGGGGAGAGTTCTCATTACCCTACCATACAGCAATAGGAACTTTTGAGAATTACTTAAATATTAGTGGAGTACTTATATAATTCTCACAAAATTTCTAACATACTAACATGAATAGGTTTATAATAAAAGAAAACAAGCCTCTCAATCAAGAGTCAGTATCTGGTATCTCACATCAACTGGTTCTTACAGCATCACCTTTTCTGGTTTAAGAGTAAGACAGAAAATTAGAAAAATGATCTATTATTTTTATTTACTTATTTATTTTTATAAATTTATTTTTATTTATTTATTTGGCTGTGCCAAGTCTTGGTTGTGGCATGTGAACTCTTAGTTGCAGCATGTGGAATCTAGTTCCCTGACCAGGGATCGAACCCAGGCCCCCCGCATTGGGAGCACAGAGTCCCAGCCACTGGACCACCAGGGAAGTCCCTACTATATTTTTAATAAAGATAGTTTACAATGTATATATTAGACCAAGAAGAGATTTCATTTCAATTCAAGGTGACTCCAAATACAAAACCTTCTTTTCAAATGTTAAAATCTAACAGCTTTAACCTACTAGGTGCTTAATGAATATTAGTTAATATTATTTTTGGGGAAGACTTCCAGTTTGAATTTATGCAGTGTATTTTTAGGGTCCTTACAAGTGTCACCTAGGAAGGAACATAATTCAACTATAAGAAGATAACCATGCTACACGATCTGATTAACACCAAATAAAAATGTAATCTTTACAGATCTCATTCATCTCAACACAAATATAAGGTATAACAAAACCCTTTAAAAGTATTATGCTTCTTTCTGATTCAGTATAAAAATTTATAATAGTAAAACAATTTACAAAATTATACATGCTTATACTTTTTAAATGACCTATTACTCCTAAACAACTCAGTACCCATATCCTGAGAACAAGTAGGAGGACATCCTCCTACTTAATCATAATACATACCCAAGAAGTATGACACCAATACCTTATTATCTTATATTAAACTTTGCCAATTTGTCCCAATGGTGTCCTTATAGCTAGTCCCCAGGTCCAACCCCTAGTCCCAGATTCAATCAAGGATCATCTTCATGTCTTTGACTGTCCTGTCACTTTAAGTCTCCTTTAATCTGGAACACAATCTGCCAATTCCTTCTTTGCTTCCATGAAACTGACATGCTTTTTGTTTGTCATGTTTTGACCAAGCTACATGGCACATGAGATCTTAGTTCCCTGATCAGGGATAGAACCCTTGCCTCCTGCACTGGAAGCATAGAGCCTTAACCACTGGGGAAGTCCTGACACTGACATTTTTAAAGAGTCCAGGCCTTAAAAAGTTTGTCACACGATCTAAATTTATCCAACATTTTTCTTCTTGTTGCTATTCAGATTAAATTTTTTTTTTTTTGGTCAGGAACACTACAGGCCTATCTTGGAGGTATTGCAGGTTCAGTTCCAGATCACGGGTGCAATAAAAGGAATATTACAATAAAGCGAGTCACACAAATGCTTTGGTTTCACAGTGCATATAGAAGTTGTATTTACACTATACATTGCTAAAGAATGCTAACCATCATCTGACAAGGCAGAGTTGCCACACACCTTCAATTTGTAAGACAAGACAAAATAAGACAATACCTGTGAATACAACGGGGTATGCCTGTGCACAAGTGATATCGTATCTTTTCCTCGACATCACATCAGGAAGCACATACATATAAAGTCATTTGTCATTGGTGATGCCAACCTCGATCAGTTGGCTAAGGTAATTCTTCAGTGTGTTTTTTAAGGCACAATAAAGGTTATGCTCAATACACACAAACGATGATAGGCAAAGGCTTCCAGCTTAACACATCACTACCTACCCTGTGCTATATACATTCATTCCATGCTAAGGGCAATATCATAGAGCCAAGTCAGACTGTCCTTTCAATTATATGACAATCATCTTGGGAGCTCCCTGGCAGTTCAGTGGATGGGATTCAGCACTTCTAACTGTTGTGGGCTTGGTTCAATCCCTGTTCAGGGAATTAAGATGCCGCAAGCCACAAAACATGGCCGGGAAAAAAAAAAAGACAATCATTTCTAACAGGTGTCCTCAAGAACAGACTCTGAAAATCTATGAAATGGCATACAGAACTCAAAAAAGCTTGCTTTCTATGTAATTTCTATTTGCTTTTCAGTGATATGTATCTCCATAACCTACAGCATGAGCCCCTAGATCTAAGGTATTAGTGCCTTACAGTCCCTAGTGCTTCTTTTCCTTGTTATAACTACAAGTTTTGTGCTTTTCTGCCTGTCTTTGTTTTACAGAATATTACAGAATATTCCCATTCCTTAGTCTGCACTAGTTCATCTTTCTAAGTATGAGAGCAACTTCCAGTTAATTTTCCTAATGCAGCACAGCATGCATTCCTTCAGAGGAAGCTTAACACAATAGTCACAGTGTGCCGCAGCTTTAAAAAATAACAACAACAACAAAAAACAACAAAAACCCTCTCTTCAAACAGCCCAATATCATTTCTGTTACCAAAATCCAGGTCATTTCCCAAACATCTAATATATCAATTCTAGTAAATTTACCTGAAGAAATATTGACAATTTCTTTAACAATGGCATTCTGGGCTTCCTCATATTCGGTTTTATTTTTGGTATACTCTTCATTGAGAGAAGTCAGTTTACTGCAAATCAAGATAATGGTATTATTAGAAATATTAAAACATCCACTGGAGGTAATGTGCACTACCTCTGAAATATATCCAGAATATTATCCTATAAAGCATCAAAACAATAATTAAAATGGAAACATCAGTAGAAAATGGGCAACTCATTAGGGGTAGATGTGACCGGAATTCAGTGTGTTAACATTTATGTCGTTTGGAATGGCCCACTGGCACAATTCTTGCTATAAAAATTATTCCCTTGAGTAAAATTCTGATCTGTAATCTTTTCTCAAATATTTAAATGGAGTAAGTCTTCATCCCTATTAGGATAGAGGCCATCTTCCCTTTAAAATACATACACAAACTACACTATTTACAACACCCAAGATATGGAAGCAAATCAACTGCTCATCAACATATGAATGGATAAAGATGTGGTATGTGTGTGTATCACTCAGCCATTAAAAATAATGAACCACCTGCAGAAATGTGAATGGATCTCAAGAATATTAGGCTTAGAGAAATAAGTCAGAGGAAGACAAATACTGTATAATATCACTTACATGTGGAACCTAAAAAATAAAACGAATGTAGACAGCAAAACAGAAACAGATTCACAGATAGAGAAAATAAACTACTGATTACAGTGGTGAGAGGGAAGAGGGGAGGGACAAATTAGGGGTGTAGGATTAAGAAATAGAAATTACTATTTTAATAAATAAGGAACAAGGATATATTATACAACACAGGGAATTAGAGCTATTACCTCATAATAACTTGTAATGGAGTACAGAACTATAAAAATGTTGAATCAGCTGTACTGTTGAAACTAATATAATATAGTAAATCAACTATACCCCAATTAAAAAACAACACACACACACTCCACACAGTTTCTCTCATTACTGTAGAAAACTGTCTTTTCATACCAAAAGTTGTCAAAGTAAGGAAAATGTCTTGAAAACAATCTTACTGAGTGGTTTAAAGGGAAATAAAAATTTCAAGTTGAAACAAAAAATGAAGAAAAATGAGAATAGAGAAAAAATATTCACTGGTATCAATGGAAGGGAATTAAGCTAAAAACAAAAAAGGTGAGGGGCTCACAGTAGATTCAAGAAAGAGGCGAAGTTCTTATAAGAAGGAGGAAATTAGTCAATCAAAGCAGTCATTGTGAGCATGATGCAATCAGCCAATGGCATAACACACATATACAGCTCAAGAACAGTAGAGGAGCACTAAAAGACTACTGTGAAACAGGCAAGTGGAAAGAAAGGAAAAAAGAGAGAAGCAAAGACACTATAAAAGTGAGACTGGTGTGTGAAGGGAAGAGCTGCCAGAGAGAAAAGGGGTGGGCAGGGATCAGATTGTATAGGCTAAAGTACAGATTTTAGATTTTTCCTGATGACAGACATCAGAGGTTTCTAATAAGGACAACTGTATGATCACTAAGTCAGACCCACGGCAGCATTCAATCTGCGGACACAAATCAATGAACAAATAAACAAGTGAACTTCTCACAGCTTTTGGAACCACCGCTGCCATTCAGTTCAACTTCTGGTATTTATATTTTGGTTTGGGTAAGACAGAATTTCTTCAAATCACTCACTGGTTAGTTATAACGTATATACATTTCTTGAATCAGGGATACAGTGTGATCAACAACTAGCAACTAATAAATCGAGCAACAGAAGATCTAGGTCTGAGTATCTACGGTTACTAGTTGTCCAGTCCTGGGGAACTGGAGTTTCAGTTTCTCCATCTAAAGGTGAGAACTATAACCTGTCCTATTTATTTCAGAGAGTTGTTATGAGAAACAAACTAAACAGACACACTGTTTTTCATTACTAGGTTGTTTGAACATCTAGAATAATGTCTGCATATAAGAGACACCCAAAAACACTAAATAAATGGGTAAAAGAGGGGCATATATACAAAAGCTAACTGGAAATACTAAGAATACCCAAGAAGGGTGGGAATGAGGCTGGACATAAGTTCTAAAATAATACAGAAGAGAAAGGATAATGACCTTACTCTCCCAGTTACTTTATTTTTAAATAATTCTTTTTCACTTGTAAGTAATTTGCCTCAGGAGCTTCCTAACATCAGCAAGAGAAAACGCATAAAAAACTACTAAGATTTTTTCCAACATTAACATGATTTAAAAAAAAAACAAAACTTATAGTCTAATGAATGGCCTCATTAAAGTTGGTAGCATCTCCCTAAACTAAATGACACATCAATTGATATACCAGAATGACAAAGTTTTCTTAGAAAAAATAAACATGTGAAAATAACTAACAGAGATACGAAGGGAACTAACTCTAACAGATATGGAAACACACAAAAATGTAATATAATCTATTTCATATTGATAAAAGGATAAGAGAAATACATGAAAGGATAATCTTAAAAATAAACCCAAAGTGCCATTTCAGTGAATGAAGAAAAGCTGAATTATTCAACAAGTAGTGTTAGGATGCCTGACCAACCTCTCATTAGGTAAAAAACAAAAAGCTTCAATATTATTTTATGCCTTGTATCAATAAATAAAATAAAACTTCCTTATCATGCAACATTCACATTTCATCAAAGAATAGTTTATGGAACTAGTAAAGATTTAATTTAACATAGGCTTACAAACCTGTTTGTAAATTTAACACCATTCTTCTGGATATCTACGGTACTGAAATTTTTATTATTACGAAGGACTTTTTCTTCCTTGCATGTTACTCGGAAATAATAGCCAAACTGTGTGCTGGAATCCAGTTTAATCTGTTTGCCAGGATCTAAGCCTTCATGATCAGGAAAAAAAGAAAGAGTATGTCATAGATATGTACAGCCATTTTAAATATAAATGTTTAAAATACTTAAACCTAAATAGTGAAAAATATACTTTTATCATTTACATGACTGTATACTGGAAATTATTAATACTATCTGACTGGGAAAGATGCAAATCCTACTTCACTCAAAAAACTACATGAATTAAGGATATCTATAAAATATTTAAATCCCCCCTTTAATGTTAGTCTGTGATGTGGAGCCCGTTCTGGGTAAACCCATCCAAGGATGCAGGGCACCAGCAGTGGGATAGCTCAGTGTTTCAGATGCTGTGGGCACGAGGGTGGGTAAGCTATGGTGGTTACCCTTGAGGAGCTCTGCTGAAGGTTCTTTAGTTAACCAAAGCCTTTCCCTGGAACTAATGTAGAGTATAATTAAAGAAAACAAATACACTTTCCAAAGAAAAATGTGAGACTCTGAGATTGACAACGAAACTCTAGAAAAACACTAGGCCACATACTCTGTTAAGTGTAGGGAGCATCACAAAAAAGGCAATGATCAATCAGCTAGACTATGCACCAAAGATTTTTAAATTTTTACGCTTGTCCTCTCCTCATTCATTCATCAATGTGATCTTCAGACCCCAAACCAGAAGAGAGAGATAGTATCTTAAAACTTAAATAAACTTATTTGCTGAAGCATGACTATGGAGTACTAGAAACATCAACAACTGAAGCCAGATCTCACCTGACCAGGAAGGAGACATAGAGAGACCATGGAGGGATCTATACAATGAGGACGGTACATTTCAATATCCTTCAAGTCAAAGATTAAATCTAGGATCAAGTTCATATATGAACTCTCCATGGAAACTGTTTTTTAAAAATTTTATATATGTTGGTATGGGCATACACAGGGGGCTTCCCAAGTGGCGCAGTGGTAAAGAATCTGCCTGCCAATGCAGGAGACTCAAGAGATGCAGGTTTGATCCCTAGGTCAGGAAGATTCTCTGGAGAAAGAAATGGCAACCCCCTCCATTATTTCTGCCTGGAAAATTCCATGGACTGAGGAGCCTGGTGGACTATAGTCCATGGGGTCGCAAAGAGTCAGACATGACTGAGCACACATGGGCATATACTGGAGTGATACTGCTCTGAGGGGTCTTCTAATATGTATGCTAAGATTTACTCATTTAACATAAAAGTCAAAGATGCTCATTACAAAGAGCTTTATACACTCAGAGCAAGATAGAACAAAACAGTGTGAGACTAATTAGGGAATAAGCTAGGGAATTTAAAACAATTAATTTTTAAAGTTGATACTAATGAAGTGCTTGGGAACCCCAAAGCCAAATCAGTGAACTATTTCTAATAGAATAAGGCTTACAGAGGGAGTGTCATTTAAAACAGGTCTTACTTAAAAGATGTTGCAAGGGCAATATGGGGTGATTCATTTGGCAGGAATGTGGGGTCATCCTGGGATTAGAGACATTGGTTAAGAGATGAATCTGAAGGGGAGGCCAGGCCCCAGATGTAAAGAATCCTGTATGTAAACTTCATGTGACTGTAATTTTAGTCAGTAGAAAACGGGGCTTGCATTTTAAATAAGGAAGTGGCATGATCAACTGTGTCTTCTAGCTTCAGTGTGGATACTATGTAGACAAAAGAAATATTCAGACTTTCAAGGACACATTCTTACCTAGATCTCTGGCTGCACTTATTAATGTTGACTGCATCTTCTTTTCTAAGTCATCCATTATTTCTCTTAATTCACTCAAGTTAGGATCAAATGAAGGTTTTACAAGGAATTCATGGTTTTCCACCTATAAACAGAACAAAGATAGCCAAATTCTATCAGTGATGGATAGATGGAAGTGATGAAGTTCTTTGCTTATTTAAAATTCACTGATGTTTTGAGTTAAATGATTCACTGTAAGTTATTCAGTCACAACTGTAAAGGAGTTTTTATTGATTAACAGATGTAAAGAGTTCTATTTATTAGGAGCTGAGACCTCTAGATACACAAAGAATTATTCTTATGAAACAGCCTAGTGTTAATGATGCTTTTACCACTAACAGTATACATTATTTTTATTTATATTTTTCCCTAAACAATGTTTAAAGACTGTAACAGAATGATTTTTGCCCAAACCAAGGATCTATCTTAGGAATTTCGGAAAGTTAGCTCTTGAAATCCTTTTTTGAAACAAAACAAAATGACTAAAACTTGAACAGACAAAATTATGAAAGACTATTTTTTTAAAAAAAGAATGAAGTCTATCCACACATATAATAAGAACTATTAAAAAGACCTAATTTCATATAAAAATAAGTCAGTTTTCTAAAATAAGGAAATTGCTAAAAAATCAGTATGTGAGACTGATATAAATTCTTAATTACTATCCATTTAATCAGAGCATACCTTCTTCACATACCAAAATTGAACACAAGAATGAGGAAATAAAATATCACAGAAAACTAGCAAAAAAGAGAATAAAACATTTATCAAATAACTTTCTCAATTTAAACCAACAAAAGATTGTATTATATACTAAAATTTTAAATTTCAAACAAAACTAAATTTTTTAAAGGCAAAAGATTTGTTAAAAATAGCTTTGCAAAACATAAAAATGTAAAGGTTGACATTTTCTTTTATAAAAAGGCACTCGTTTGCATGTATGAAAAAAACATCAAGTCATTAACTGGGCAAGTATAAAATATACAACTCACAGATGAGAAAATAAGGAGTAAACTAAAGTCATAGAAAAATGCTAAAGCTCCATAAAAATAAAAGGCATGAATATTTAAGCACCCTTAAGATGTTATTCTACAGCTTTTTTTTTTTTTAAAGAAAAAGAAACCTACTTCCAAATACTAATGAGGCTACAGTGAAATTAGTATACTCATTCGTTTCTGGTGAGAATCTAAATTGCTATAACCTTAAAAAACAAAAAAAGCAATATGCGACAAGACTCAGAGATATCTGTTATACTCTGACATAGCAATTCTACTCCTAGAAATTCAATCTAAGGAAATAATGCAACAGTAGCAAACAACACATGGATGAATAAGATCTCTACAGATTTATCTGTTATAAGGCCTGGAAATAATAGAACTCACAATATTTGCACAATGGTACATCAATAGAATATTATACAGATATTTAAATAGACAAAGGAGATGATTTAGAAACAAGGACCAAGACTTATGATAACTCTAAGGGAAAAATTAATGCTACAATGGTGGATTGATAGTGTTACAGAACTGCCTTCTTCCAACAAAACTTGAGAAGTGATGCTGAGCCAAGCTAAATTCCTATCCTCATTCCAACCTTTCAGAAATCCACTGGTGAGTCAACAAAACCCTGAGAAAGCTCACTTAATAATTCCAATCTGGAGAGAAGACCCAAATGAAGCAAGGGAAAGTAAAGACTGAGTTCTAACTTACTAAACAGTCTTAGGCCACACCCCAGATGGAGTGCCCTTTGGTAATGCTGTACTCCTCCCAAACAATGGATAAGAAAATATACCACCCAACTAAGTGTTCTAACTTAGAACTGAAGTATTCCAACAAACATGACACAATGACTTCTATGAGTTGTTTTCATATCGTCAGCCACTGAGTACCAGAAACACACACAGCTATTATCCTAGACTGTACAACAGGAAATATTAATAGAACAAAATAAACCCAGGCTTAGAACTCCAAAATGGTATAATAAAATCAAGAAAATAAGATTTAAAAAAAAGAAAGGAAAATCAGATCCTAGCAGTATCACTAAAGTAAAAATAAATACAAATAATACACAAATAAATATACAAATAAAAAAAACTGGCTTAAAACTCAACATTCAAAAAATGAAGATCACAGCATGTGGTCCCATCACTTCATGGCAAGAAGGGGGGAAAAGTGGAAACAGTGGCAGATTTTATTTTCTTCGGCTCCAAAATCACTATAGATGGTGACGGCAGCCATGAAATTAAAAGACGTTTGCTCCTTGGAAGAAAAGCTATGACAAACCGAGACAGCATATTAAAAAGCAGAGACAACGCTTTGCTGACAAAGGTCCATAGAGTCAAAAGCTATGGTTTCTCCAGTAGTCATGTATGGAAGTGAGAGTTGGACTATAAAGAAGGCTGAGAGCCAAAGAATTGATGCTTTTGAATTGTGGTGCTGGAGAAGATTTTTGAGAGTCCCTTGGATAGCAAGATCAAACCAGTCAATCCTAAAGGAAATGAACCCTGAATATTCATTGGAAGGACTGATGTTGAAGCTGAAGTTCCAGTACTTTGACCAGTTCCTGATTCGAGGAGCTGACTCAATGGAAAGACCCTGATATTGGGAAAGATTGAGAGCAAGAGGAGAAGGGGGCAAGAGAGAATTAGATAGTTGAATTAGATAGTCTGACAATGTGTGACCAAAAGCCTGCCTTTACTATATGCAGAGTAGGTGAAGTGAAGTTGCTCAGTCATGTCTGACTCTTTGCGACCCCGTGGACTGTAGCCTACCAGGCTCCTCCGTCCATGGATTTGCCAGGCAGTAGGTAACTATTAATAGTAAGAACCTACTGTATACAACACAGGGAGCTCTACTCAATGCTCTGTGATGATCTACATGGGAAAAGAATCTGACAAAGAGTGGATACTTGTATGCAGTGAAGTGAAAGTTGCTCTGTGGGGTCTGACTCTTTGCAACCCCACGGACTATACAGTCCATGGAATTCTCCAGGCCAGAATACTGGAGTGGGTAGCCTTTCCCTTCTTCAGGGGATCTTCCCAACCCAGGAATCGAACTGGGTCTCCCGCATTGCAGAAGGATCCTTTACCAGCTAAGCCACAAGGAAAGCCCAAGAATACTGGGGTGGGTAGCCTATCCCTTTCTCCAGGGGATCTTCCCGACCTAGGAATCAAACCAGGGTCTCCTGCATCGCAGGCGGATTCTTTACCAGCTGAGCCATAGGGAAGCCCAGATATATGTATATGTAGAACTAATTCACTTTGCTGCAGAGCAGAAACTAACACAACACTGTATATCAACTATGCTCCAATTCAAACTAATTTAAATAAGTAAATAAATGCCTTCACTTGGATTGGGATTTCAAATGTCTGCTACTTATCTTAGCAATGCAAAAGGCTGCTGGTTGTGGCCATTTCTATGATCCCCTCCTTCTACAGTGATAGAACTGACAATTTTTCATAAGACATGTTAACTACTAAGAACAAACACTACATTTTCCAGCTTCCCTTGCAGCTGGTGTGAGCGCATAATTAAATTCTGACCAAAAGACCAAAATGGTACACAAAATGATGTGTACCATTTCCAGAATGTGACCTCCTCTTCCCTCTTTGTCCTCTGCCATCGGCTGGAATAAAGATAAGGAAGTAAGTGATCCTGGATCTTGAAGGAGAAGTAAAGGAGAAGACAGGCTACAGAGATAGTGAGCCTGCCCTGCCAACCCTGTGTTGCTATGCCCACACAGTCATGATAGAAAATTAAACCCCTATCCTATTAAAGCCATTGTTATTTATTTGAGGTTTCTTTTTCAGCAGCTAAGTCTTTGTCAGTAGCCTAATCTTTGCCCAAACAAATGTAGAAAGCTCCAGACTGAGAAATTAACTTAAAAGTGTTCCTGGTCTAATTACATTTGTAGGGTATAAAGCAAAAGCAAATTTTATCTGAGGGGATATATGATTTGCCTGTATAACTTGCACAGGAGGAACCCAGATAAATGAGTATTATCTAAACATACATAACAGACAAGGAAACAAGACACCACGAGTAAGAGACTCAAAACAATAACAACAAAAGAGCAGAAAGAAGAAAAGGAGAAGATTTAAACCCAAGAAATTTTAGAGATGGAATATTAAATATATTTAAAACATTTAAAGAATGAGAATAGAACACGTGAGCAAAGAACAAGATATTACTTAAAATGAGAATAGACAGACTTAGAAGTGAACCAAACAACTTTTATAAATGAAAACTATAATGATTATTTTTTTTAAATGGACTGTTAAACTACACACCAGAGTTGACAAATTAGACTATCTGAAGTAATCACAAAGCAAGCAGCACAGACACATGCAGAAAAAGAATATAAGAGGCCAACACATTTCTAGTCATAGCATTAGAAAAAGAGAATGAAGAAATACAGTATTCGAGGAGATAATGACTAATAACTTTTCAGAACTGATAAAAGACAAGAATTTTCTGATTAAGAAAATGCAGCAAATCCAAATAATGCAGAAAAAGAATGTAAGAGGCCAACACATGTCTAATCACAGCATTAGAAAAAGAGAATGAAGAAATACAGTATTTGAGGAGATAATGACTAATAACTTTACAGAACTGATAAAAGACAAGAATTTTCTGATTAAGAAAATGCAGCAAATCCAAACAGGAAAAAAGAAAGAAACCCACTTTTGGACACTATTTTATTGTTTACCCATTTGTTTCCAGATATTGGCTCCTTTAACTACACTGTGTCTAAAACTGGGATCCAACAAACAAAATCTGACTAACAGCCCCCCAGCCAATAAAGGAACGCCTAAAGAATATCCGGGAAGAAGGAATGAACAGCAACGAAAATGATAAGCATACAGGTAAATCTAAACCTAACACTGACTACAAACAGTGGAAATCTAAGGAGCATAAAGATAGAAATAAAATATCAGTCAATAATGAAGAAATGTAAACTGATCTAAGGTATTCTAAGGTCCTGATATTTGAAGGGAGACGTAAGAAGATGCTGACAGGCTTTTCACTTTGATGAACTATGTATACACACTAAAAAAAAAAAAAAAAATTTTGTGAATAACTTCAAACCAGTGCATGTTTGATAGAATGGAGGAGGAGCATGAGAGGAAACAAATGGGAATTTTTAAAATCCAATCAATATAAAAGAAAGAGTGGGGAAAAAAAAAAAAAAAAAGAAAGAGTGGGTAAGGGGAACCAGGAAGAATAGGGATCACAAAATAATTTGGTAGAAATAAATCCAAACTGCCCCTTGAAAAAGAGATCATCAAATTAAACTTTGAAATAAATGCATCTATAACTTTTACCTAAACCAAAAGAACTCACAAAGGATTGAAAAAGATATACTACGTAAAAAAACAAAAAATAAGGACGGGCATTGCTTTATTATCAGACAAAATATATCTAAGGCAAAAAACATTACATAATAATAGGATTACTATTATCAAAGTGTCCCTAAAGATTCAATTCACTGCAGAAAAAAATAACAGCTCTGTGCCTTGAAAACTTAAGAAGCAAAATTTCTTCACATTTCTCTTAGTAACTAGGCAGATTAAAAGTGAGCAAGTATCCAGACAATGTGAACCAAACAACTAAAGTTTTATTTAATGGACATATAGAGAACTCTGCAACCAAATTAGGGAGCATTTATAATCCACGAATACATGGAGAATTTTATGAAATTGACACATACCAAGCTTATAAATTTAAAAACTATTTTTAAGCAAATGACAAATCAAAGAACAAGTGATAATGGGAATAAAAGACTCAAAACTGAGTAAGAAATTATACCTCTCAAAACATATGGGATGCATTCAGCTAAAACAACACATAGAAAAGTATAATCTTAATTGCTTACTAAAAAAGGCTGGAAAAATAGAGCTGAAAGACATCAAAAATAGATGAAATATATATATAAGACTGGAAATTAATGAAAAACAAAACAACCCAAAGGAACAAGGGGGATTTAAAAGTCAAAAGTTGATCCTCTAAAACAAACAGGCTATGCAAAGGATGGAAAATTAGAGGCACAAATTATATTAGAAATAAACAGGAACTCTACCTGCAAATACAGCAGGGCTTTTAAAAATAATAAGCAATAGTTTTGGAAGTTTTGGCCACAGCAATCAGAGCAGAAAAAGAAATAAAAGGAATCCAGATAGGAAAAGAAGAAGTGAAACTCTCGCTGTCTGCAGATGACATGACCCTCTACATAGGAAACCCTAAAGACTCTACCAGAAAATTACTAGACCCAATCAACGAATATAGTAAAGTTGCAGGATATAAAATTAACACACAGAAATCCCTTGCATTCGTATACACTAACAATGAGAAAACAGAAAGAGAAATTAAGGAAACAATACCATTCACCATTGCAGCAAAAAGAATAAAATACTTAGGAGTATATCTACCTAAAGAAACAAAAGACCTATATATAGAAAACTATAAAACACTGATGAAAGAAATCAAAGAGGACACAAATAGATGGACAAATATACCGTGTTCATGGATTGGAAGAATCAATATTGTGAAAATGAGTATACTACCCCAAAGCAATCTATAGATTCAATGCAATCCCTATCAAGCTACCAATGGTATTTTTCACAGAACTAGAACAAATAATTTCACAATTTGTATGGAAATACAAAAAACCTCAAATAGCCAAAGCAACCTTGAGAAAGAAGAAAGGAACTGGAGGAATCAACCTGCCTGACTTCAGGCTCTACTACAAAGCCACAGTCATCAAGACAGTATGGTACTGGCACAAAGACAGAAATATAGATCAATGGAACAAAATAGAAAGCCCAGAGATAAATCCAAGTACCTACGGACACCTTATCTTTGACAAAGGAGGCAAGAATATACAATGGAAAAAAGACAACCTCTTTAACAAGTGGTGCTGGGAAAACTGGTCAACCACTTGTAAAAGAATGAAACTAGAACACTTTCTAACACCATACACAAAAACTCAAAATGGATTAAAGATCTAAATGTAAGACCAGAAACTATAAAACTCCTAGAGGAGAACATAGGCAAAACCCTCTCCGACATAAATCACAGCAGGATCCTCTATGACCCACCTCCCAGAATATTGGAAATAAAAGCAAAAATAAACAAATGGGACCTAATTATACTTAAAAGCTTTTGCACAACAAAAGAAACTATAAGCGAGGTGAAAAGACAACCTTCAGAATGGGAGAAAATAATAGCAAATGAAGAAACAAAGGATTAATCTCAAAAATATACAAGCAACTCCTGCAGTTCAATTCCAGAAAAATAAATGACCCAATCAAAAAATGGGCCAAAGAACTAAACAGACATTTCTCCAAAGAAGACATACAGAAGGCTAACAAACACATGAAAAGATGCTCAACATCACTCATTATCAGAGAAATGCAAATCAAAACCACAATGAGGTACCATTACACTCCAGTCAGGATGGCTGCTATCCAAAAGTCTACAAGCAATAAATGCTGGAGAGGGTGTGGAGAAAAGGGAACCCTCTTACACTGTTGGTGGGAATGCAAACTAGTACAGCCACTATGGAGAACAGTGTGGAGATTTCTTAAAAAACTGGAAATCGAACTACCATATGACCCAGCAATACCACTTCTGGGCATACACACTGAGGAATCCAGATCTGAAAGAGACACGTGCACCCCAATGTTCATCGCAGCACTGTTTATAATAGCCAGGACATGGAAGCAACCTAGGTGCCCATCAGCAGACGAATGGATAAGGAAGCTGTGGTACATATACACCATGGAATATTACTCAGCCATTAAAAAGAATTCATTTGAATCCGTTCTAATGAGATGGATAAAACTGGAGCCCATTATAGAGAGTGAAGTAAGCCAGAAAGATAAAGACCAATACAGTATACTGACGCATATATATGGCATTTAAAAAGATGGTAACGATAACCCTGTATGCAAAACAGAAAAAGAGACACATACGTACAGAACAGACTTTTAGACTCTGTGGGAGAAGGCAAGGGTGGGATGTTCAGAGAGAACAGCATTGAAACAAGTATACTATCAAGGGTGAAACAGATCACCAGCCCAGGATGGATGCATGAGACAAGTGCTCAGGGTTGGTGCACTGGGAAGACCCAGAGAGATGGGATGGAGAGGGAGGTGGGAGGGGGGATCGGGATGGGGAACACATGTAAATCCATGGCTGATTCATGTCAATGTATGGCAAAAACCACTACAATATTGTAAAGCAATTAGCCTCCAGCTAATAAAAATAAATGGAAAAAAAAAAAATAAACCTTCAATCCTGCTCATGCTTGAGAACAAACTAATTTTAGTAACAGTCATTTCTGGGTGCTCGATATGGGGGATATTTCTAACTTCCATCTCTCTACCTTTCTGCATTGTGTGAATGCTTTACATAGGTATAGGTTTTACAAAACCAGTGTTTTATTTTTATTTTTTGGCCATGAGGCATTAGGGATATTAGTTCCCTGACCAGGAATCAAACCTGTGTCCCCAGCATTGGAAACAGGGAGTCTTAACCACTGGACAAAGACGGACATACCCTAGTCCTGTGTTTTTTAAAGTACAACTATAAGGAAAAATGCCAATAGGTTCTGACAGTTAATTATAGGTGGGAGAATAATACTTCCCTTTTTTGTATTTCTTTCTCATTTCCAAGTATAAAAACTTTAAAGTATACTGCATATAAATGCAGTATCTTTATAACTTCTATATACTCTACAATGATATAGCTGTATCAGGACTATTCAACTGTGGCTTATTAAAAATGATTTCAATTTTTTGTCCCAGCATTTTCAATAAAAATTTATCTAAAGTCATTACTTTTCCAACAGTAGATGAGATATCAGTAAGGAGTATATGTGAAAACTAAGATTCAAAGATAAAATGGTCCAAATACATATAGACAGGTTTAAAAATTTCATACATCCCACTCAATCATACATTGTTTACTTGTTGTGAAAAATCATTGTTATTTTTGAATCCTACTTTATAGTAGTTTTGCTCTACATTTACTTCAAAAACAGAAAATCATTTCATAAAATTTATGGAAAGCAGCCACAAAAACAACTGATGCATTTATATAAAAAGCTAAGCCTAGGGAAAGATAAAAAGTAACCCAACCATTCACATAAATGACTACTCCCCTCATCACATGAATTCCTAAGTGCACAGCTAGAAAATGTGAAATCATACATAAAACGACTGATATTCTCTTGAGGTTTTCTCAAAGTGGTTCTGAGTCATGTAATTGAAATGCCTAAACTCATCACAAATATCCACAATGACAGTGAAGGGTTGAAATCACCTTATAACCCAAGCTAAGTTTAAAAGTTTGTAACTGAGAATAAAGAAGATATTATACTAAGTCACCTCCCTAGAGACTCTAGACAGGCTTTAACTACGAATCTGATTTATTTAAAAGACAAGATCATACTATAAAACATGAAAGTCTACAGATACAGGGCAGACTCTTAGGAGACACTCCTGGTGGTCTTACAACAGTAACTCCGCTTCTTCCCTCCTCCCAGCAGAGCTCTTACTTTGTGAACCTCCAGCTAGAGAAATAACGTACCCTTGGTTACCTTAGGCCCATCATCACATTCTGTATCTCTGGCCACACGCACTGCTTAAACAGTCCCATCAAGGCAAACTGTAGGACTCTTTCTTTGAATATGGCATTAACTTCTACTGGTAGGTAGCCATCTTAGAGCCAAAAGAGAAACCAGCCTTAGGTTAAAATTTAAATCATAAAAAAATAGAAAAGATCAAGAAATGAGGTTCTTTGGATGGGCTCACAGAGCTTCTAAATAAAAGCAACTCTATGAGCCAAGATGTACTGAGTTTAGATTACCTGCAAAAAAAAATAGGAGTCCTAACTGATACTAAGTTTAACCTCAAATTATTTACTTAGGAAAAAAAAAAAAAAAGGAAATCCACAACTCACATCTTACTGGCAAAGAACTTAATGTTGAAAGGGTTCACAATATGTCACTGTGGCATAAAAATTATACTAAGACAAAAGTACGAGAGTAGACTTCGTTGCTGAGCCCCATTATTTCCCTAACAGCAGAGCACCCCCAAAGAACTCAATTGTTGTTAAGTCCTCTCTTCAAGAGTTTCACAGCCAGGGAAGTCAAAACTATCATATCTTCCATCTGTTCTCCAAAGAGCTCACTCATCTTCCCTAAAAGCCATTTATTTTCCAGTCAGTGCCCTTTCTCCCTCTCCTCCTTCCCTATTAAGATAGGAAATAAGTCCCAAATCCTAACAGTTTCCTTGATTAATATTTTTCTGTGAACTCAAAATCTGTGCTCTTGCTCATCTGGTATTGCAGTACTTGGATGCAATCTCAAAACCGACAGAATGATCTTGGTTCGCTTCCAAGGCACACCATTCAATATCACAATAATCCAAGTCTATGTCTCAACCACTAATGCTGAAGAAGCTGAAGTTGAATGGTTCTATGAAGACCTACAAGAACTTCTAAAAGTAATACCAAAAAATGATATCCTTTTCATCACAGGGGACTGGACTGCAAAAGTAGGAAGTCAAGAGATACCTGGACAGGCAAGTTTGGCCTTGGAGTACAAAATGAAGTAGGGCATAGGCTAACAGAGTTTTGCCAAGAGAACGCACTGGTCATAGCAAACACCCTCTTCCAACAACACAACAGTCAACTCTACACATGGACATCACCAAATGGTCAATACCGAAATCAGATTGATTCTTTGCAGCTAAAGATTGAGAAGCTCTATACAGTCAGGAAAAACAAGACCGGGAGCTGACTGTGGCTCAGATCATGAGCTCCTTATTGCCAAATTCAGACTTAAATTGAAGAAAGTAGGGAAAACCACCAGACCATTCAGGTATGACCTAAATCTAATCCTTTACAATTGATCATACAGTGGAAATGACAAATAGATTCAAGGGACTAGATCTGATAGACAGAGTGCCTGAAGAATTATGGACAGAGGTTCGTAACACTGTTCAGGAGATGGTGATCAAAACCATCCCCAAAAAAAAGAAATGCAAAAAGGCAAAATGGTTGTCTGAGGAGGGCTTACAAATAGCCAAGAAAAGAAGTGAAAGGCAAAGGAGAAAAGTAAAGATATCCATCTGAATGCAGAGTTCTAAAGAACAGCAAATAGAGATAAGAAAGCCTTTCCAAGTGAACAATGCAAATAAATAGAGGAAAACAATAGAGCGGGAAAGACTAGAGATGCTTCAAGAAAATTAGAGATACCAAGGGAACATTTCATGCAAAGATGGGCTCAAAAAAGGACAGAAACAGTATGGACTTAGAAGCAGAAGATATGAAGAAGAGGCAGCAAGATACACAGGACTACACAAAAAGATCTGAATGACCCAGATAACCACGGTGGTGTGCTCACTCACTTCAGCCAGACATCCTGGAATGCGAAGTCAGGTGGGCCTTAGAAAGAAGCATCACTACAAACAAAGAATTGGGGTAATGAAATTAATTGTAATGAAATTCCAGCTGTTTCAAATGATAAAAGATGATGCTGTTAAAGTGCTTCATTCAATATGACAAAAATCTGGAAAACTCAGCAGTGGCCACAGGACTGGAAAAGGACAGACTTTATTTTGGGGGGCTCCAAGATCACTGCAGATGGTGACTGCAGTCATGAAATTAAAAGACGCTTGTGCCTTAGAAGAAAAGTTATGAGCAACCTAGACAGCATATTAAAAAGCAGAGACATTACCTTGCAGACAAAGGTCCATCTAGCCAAAGCTATGGTTTTTCCAGTAGTCATGTATGGATGTGAGAGTTGGACTATAAAGAAAGCTGAGCACCGAAACATTGACGGTTTTGAACTGTGGTGTTGGAGAAGACTTGGATTGCAAGGAGATCCAACCAGTCCATCCTAAAGGAAATCAGTCCTGAACATTCATTGGAAGGACTGATGCTGAAGCTCCAATACTTTGGCCACCTGATGCAAAAAACTGACTCATTACAAAAGACTCTGATGCTGGGAAAGATTGAAGGCGGGAGGAGAAGGGGATGACAGAGGATGAGATGCTTGGATGGCATCACTGACTCAATGGACATGAGTTTGAGTAAACTCCTGGAGATGGTGATGGACAGGGAGGCCTGGCGTGCTGCAGTCCATGGGGTCGCAAAGAGTAGGACACAACTGAGCGACTGAACTGAACTGAACCAAAAACTTCCAGATGTTTAAGCTTGATTTAGAAAAGGTAGAGGAACCAGAGATGAAATTGCCAATATCCGTTGGATCATAGAAAAAACAATTTCAGATAAACATCTACTTCTGCTTCACTGACTACACTAAAGCCTTTGATGGTGTGGATCACAACAAACTGTGGAAAATTCTGAAAGAGATGGGAATACCAGAGCACCTTATTTACCTCCTGCGAAACCTGTGTGCAGGTCAAGAAGCATCAGATAGAATCAGAAATGGAACAACAGAGTGGTTCAAAATTGGGAAAGGAATATGTCTTCCTTTCCTAAGGCTGCATATTGTCACCTTGCTTATTTAACTTACATGTAGAGTAATCATACAAAATGCCAGGCTGAATGAAGCACAAGCTGGAATCAAGACTGCCAGGAGAAAAATCAATGACTTCAGATATGCAAGTGACACCACCTTTACGGCAGAAAGCGAAGAAGAATTAAAGAGCCTTCTGATGAAAGTGAAAGAGGAGAGTGAAAAAGCTGGTTTAATACTCAACATTCAAAAAACTAAGATCATGGCATCCAGTCCTATCACTTCATGGCAAATAGATGGGGAGACAATGAAAACAATGACAGACTTTATTTTCTTGAGCTCCAAAATCACTGCAGATGGTGATTGCAGCCATGAAATTAAAAGATGCTTGCTCCTTGGAAGAAAAGCTATGACAAACCTAGACAATATATTAAAAAGCAAAGACAATAGTTTGCCAAGGTCCATATAATCAAAGCTATGGTTTTATCAGTAGTCATGTAGGATGTGAGAGTTGGACCATAAAGAAGGCTGAGCGCCAAAGAATTGATACTTTTGAATTTCTGAACTGTAGTGTTGGAGAAGACTCTTAGTTCCTTGGACTGCAAGGAGATCAAACTAGTCAATCCTAAAGGAAATCAATCCTGAATATTCATTGGAAGGACTGATGCTGAGGCTGAAGTTCCAATATTTTGGCCACCTGATGTGAAGAGCCAACTCATCGGAAAAGACCCTGATGCTGGGAAAGATTGAAGGCAGGAGAAGGGGACGACAGAGGACAAGATGGTTGGATGGTATTACCGACTCAATGGACATGAGTTTGAGCAAGCTCTGGGAAATGGTGAAAGACAGAGAAGCCCGGAGTACTGTAGTCCATGGGGTTGCAAAGAGTTGGACAACAACAAACAGTGAACCTAAAAGAAGACAAGTCTTTCTTCTCCTACAAAGTTAACTACTTAATATTCTATCTTCAGATTTAAAAACTGGGCTTGTCATATCTGAAGTGATAGCAATGAAATTAGGACAAATGACCTCTCTTTTTCCAGTCTATACCCAATTATTGCACTGCTTTCCTTTCTGACTCACTCCTTCCAGACATTTATAAAATCTTTAAATGCTCTTCTGGCAGCATCATTCAAGAACTGACACTGACTACTATTTTACAGTCACAGCAAATTCAAGTTTAACAGGTATGTGTCAAGTATTTCAAATCAAAGTAAAAATCCTTAACCCACAATAAGGAAAATATAATGGAGTCAAAGAAAGAACACCAGCTATTAACACTGTTCGTCTGAAAAGAGGGAAGGAGAAAGATCAAAGATGGTAATTTTTGCCTTTGTATTTCCCTGTATCATTTTGTTTCACTTGTTCTAATATTATGTGTTCCATTTACAAGGAGAAAAACATCAAATAAAGAAAAGCACTTTACAAATTTGTATCCTGGTACTTTAAATATCTTTCTGGAAAACTATCCTCAAGAACACTAACCCCCAAATAAATGGAAAAGACTGCCCTGTCACTAAGAAATTATTCCAGAAAAGAAGCATTTATGCCTACACAGACACATATACAAACACACACAGTCTCACACACTCACATGTTCCTAAAATCCTCCTTCTCCCACACACCTAAGGATGTGGCGTCACCTGTGACTGGGGAGAGTTGGATATTTGTAAATATTCCTTTAAATGAAAGAAAGTAAATGTGTAGATCTTGATGATCAACAACACTCTGACTAAAACAGAGCGATGGGAAAGCAAGAATTGAGCCTTTCCGTGTCATTATAGATGTTTCCATACTTGAAAAAACCCTGCGGTCAGGCAAAGCTCTGCTGAAATAATACAGTTGGTTCTGCCCTTTGTGGCCACCTTTATTAGAAACTTCTAAGCCACTACCTCCATGCATTAAAAATATTGTGGGTCTCAAATTTAAGCATGTATCAGAATCACCTGGTGGGCTTGTTAAAGCAGACTGCTAGGCTCCCAATGACCTAAAAATTGTGTACCTAAAATCATTCCACTAAAAGTGATATTACAGAGAAAACAACAACTAAAACACAAGTCTTCTAAACAAAGGATGAAAATGATGCAAGTTTTCTAACTGCTCAACCTACAAGTAAATGGAAAAGATTGCCCTATTACTGACAAAATATTACCAGAAAAGAAGTATTTATACCTATATACACACACACTCCTTCTCCTTAGCTTCTAAAATCTAAAAAGCATAGAGTAAATGTGGTTTAAATATTTTAAATCTCAGTTAATTATCCAATAAAAAATTAAATCAGCATCACATATGTCACATGTTAACTCCAGTTAATCTAATTATTAAGAATACAAAGAATCTATCATTTACTAAGAATAATGTAAGCACATATTCTTTACCAACTGAGCTATTCAATCTCCTTGCAGTTCCTTGGTCTGCAAGGAGATCAAACCAGTCAATCCTAAAGGAAATCAGTCCTGAATATTCATTGGAAGAATTGATTCTGAAGCTCTGATACTTTGGCCATCTGATGTGAAAAACTGACTCATTTGAAAAGACCCTGATGCCGGGATAGATTGAAGGCGGGAGGAGAAGGGGACGACAGAGGATGAGATGGTAGGATGGCACCACCAACTTGATAGATATGAGCTTGAGTAAGCTCCGGGAGTTGGTGATGGACTGGGAAGCCTGGCGTGCTGCCGTCTATGGGGTCGCAAGGAGTCGGACACAACTGAGCGACTGAACTGAACTGAAGCATGTAATCCTTGCATGATCATGTTTAACAGGAAATTCAGTGTAGAAAAATTTCACAGTATTAGTATGCAGAGTCATGGTTAACTTTTCAGTATGTAATGACTACTAGAGATATACTCACTCTAACCTCCTCCCCCAAAGATCTTCCATACATGGAAATAAATAAGAGAAGCTGACATCTCTTATTTTCCATATTTACCTCTATACCCTGTCCCTTTTCAATGACTATAACTTTTCTTCTTTCTTGAAATTAAAACTCAGCTTGCAAATGTGAAATCTTTTATTTATGAAATTTCTTTTAAACAGGGTACTCATGCCCAATATTCACTTCCTTTGTTAACCTTTCTTAATTTTTATCCACTGAAATGATTTTTATTAAGAAAATAAAATTTAAAAACCTTTTCTCATCAATCATTTTTACATCCACTGTCTCAAAAGTGCCCTGCAAGTGCTACAATTCAACACTAATAAGAGAAATCTGGAGACGTTTTCTGATGTGCCTTTGCTTTTCAAAATTATTTTGGTGCCTGTTTTAAAGAGTATACTGCATACCTGATCCATATCTAAAGTTGTTTCTATCATTTCCTGAAACTTGGAGAAGTCAGAACGAAGATCAATAAGAGGAGTCACAAAAACTGCCAGCAACAATGCCTGATGTTTTCCTAAAAGAAAGAAAAAGAAAAGAAAATTAGTAGGTCCTATTTTTAAAAATACAAATCTACATATCATAAAAACCTGATTATGATAATGAGCAGCATTTGATCCCCAAAAGCACAAACTGTGCAGCAGATCTCTCAAGTTAATACTTCGTAGGATACCTTAATTCAAACATGTTTAGGACTTACATGGAAAGGGAGATGGTCTGGCATTCAAAACTCCCTACGAATAAAACAGTGCCTCTCTCACAAGTCTGTGAGTGAGTGAGTCAAAGTCACTCAGTCGTGTCCGACTCTTTGTGACCCCATGGACTATAGAGTCCATGGGATTCTCTAGGCCAGAATACTAGAATGGGAAGCCTTTCCCTTCTCCAGGGGTTCTTCCCAACCCAGGGATCGAACCCAGGTCTCCTGCACTGGAGGCGGATTCTTTACCAGCTGAGCCATAAGGGAAGCCCCCACACGTCTGTAATCTCTTTCATAAGTGGTATTATATACAGAAACGTGACATTAATTACAACCAAATGAACTGTGTTTCCTTGCAGATTTAATAATCCCAAGTCAAAGTTATTAAAATAAAATATCTCTAACTTACCTTATAAATCCTTAATTTCCATTAGTAATACAGTGTTCCACTTGACAGAGGCTAAATCAAGTCACGCGTTTACACTGGAACTTTGCTTGATGTTGTTTAAGAGCACATGTTGGGGGATCATGTGAGGAGGAGTAAGTGAAGCAACAGAATCTACAGCTTGAAAGGCCTGAGTAGAGACCTGGGAGCCAATCCCTGCTCTTATACTTACTGGCTCTGGGATCTGAAGCAGCCTTTTCCTTGTCTATTGCAAAGGAAGTAGTAACAACAGCTACCCAGAAGATGAAAGAGTAAGACAACTATACACAACACTTAGTATATATAGTATTTGAGACTTGATAGAAGCTCAGCAATGGTTATCATATATTATTATTGGTTGTAACACAGAATTTTTTTTTCTAATATCCAATAAATTCCCTTAAAAGAACTCTGCAAGGGATCTCTAGCATACTGCATTTTACTCCAAAGCAGTGGTTATCAGCCTTTACAGAAGTAGGGGAAGCTCTTGGGAAGATGATGAAAAAGCTATGATGGCAGTCAAACAATTATGAGAATTCATTTATTATTATTAATCACAACAGTCTCTAGACATATTTAGAAAATAGTACATATGTGTGAAACATTATTTAGACAGTCTATAAACAACACTTTGCCCACATAATGTCTGTTGTGCTACAATGTCTGGTTCTTTATTCTGAATTAGCTCACATGCGATCGGTTAAAGGGGAATGATGGCAGCAAAACACGGCGGTGGCACGGATTCACAAATGATGTTTCCTCCAGACCACTAATGTTTTGAAGTGATCAAGGCAAGCTTTCCCACAATTAAAGAGTAAGCTTAGCAACACACAACGGCCTCAGAGTAGCTGGCTTAACCATTATACTTTCCACTATGTTAAGATATGTAGAAAGGCTGAATATAGATGAAGAGTACAAAAACATCTGCTGGTGTTTAAAAAAAATTTTTTCCTAACTGAATTGCATATTCCCTAGTACAGATTTTTAACTTTGTTGAAACTGACCTTTATTTGAAGTAAATGCCTCTGAAGGGCATCTCAAAGGAGGAAAACAAGAGTCCCAGACTTAAAAGCTTCAAGTCACTTGATGCTGATATTGGGTACAAATGCAATGGAGATTTTTGTAGGCTACAATTTTTGTTTTAATTAGTTTTTATTGGAGTATAGTTGTTTTACAATAGGCTTCTTTTTTTTTCCATTTTTTTTATTAGTTGGAGGCTAATTAGTTTACAATATAGCTTCTGTTTTTATTAAAGTTTGTTAACACTTTGGTTAGCAATCATTTAAAATTTTTCATATATATTGAGGTCTACCTTATCATTATTTTTTCTGTTAAGTTCTTTTCTACCATATGACTTTGAAGAAGGTTAAGGTTTCCTGAGAAAACACAAGTAGTATCACTGTAGCAACATCTGTACAAACTTCAGAATACGTCCTCTAGTCCCTCACACACAGCACTTGCTGCAGCTCTTCTCAGAGTTAATGTCCCTTCTCTGCGTGCTTGCTCCCTATCCTGCAAGCCTTAACTAGCATCTTTTAAATAAATTAATTGATATCAGAGTCTAATTGCTTCACAATGTTAAGTTGGTTTCTGTTGTACAGCGAAACAAATCAGTTAGACACACGTATGTATCCCCTCTTTTTTGGATTTCCTCCCCATTTAGCTCATCCCAGAGCACTGAGGAGAGTTCCCTGTGCTGTATAATAGATTCTCGTTAGTTATCTGCTTTAAATACAGTTGTGTATATATGTCAGTCCCAACCTACCAGTTCCTCCCGCCCTGCCCTGCTCCTCCTTGCTACGTTTGTGACTCTACTTCTGCTCTGCCATAAGTTCACCAGTGCCACTCTTCCAGATTTCACATGTAAGTGATATTATACAATATTTTTCTTTCTTTCTGACTTACTTCACTCTATATGACAGTCTCTAGGTCCATCATTGCAAGTGGAATTACTTTATTCCTTTTCATGGCTGAGTATTACTCCACCATGTCTAAGTACCACATCTTCTTCTCTGTTGGTTTTTCTATCTATTGGCTGCACCACGTGGCTAGGGAGATATTAGTTCCCTGAGACCAGGGATCAAACCTGGGCCCTCGGCAGCAAAAAGCTCGAACTCCTAACCACTGGACTGCCAAGGAATTCCCTAGCATCTTGAATTCCTTTCCCTACTTGTAATGTGTACTGAACCCTAGTTGCCAATTTCAGCTGGTTCTCCCCCATCAACTGGTTATGGTTTCAATTAAAAAGTAACAGCTCTATTGAGATATGATTCATATACCAAACAATTCTTCATTTTAAAGTATACAATTCAATGGTTTTCAGTATATTCACAGATCTATGCAATCACCACCACAATAAATTTTCAAACTGTCACTGCTCTCAAAAGAAACAAGGAACCCTGTACCCATTAGCAATAACTTAAAATTTTCCTACAACCCCCTGCCACGCCTTCATGCCTAGGCAACCACTACTCCACTCTATGGATTTGCTTCTTCTGATCTTTTCATATAAATGGATATTACACTGTGACTGCCTTTTTTCACTTAGCATAATGCTTTCAAGGTTCATCCATGTTGTATCATGCATCAGTACTTCATTCCTTTTGACTGAGGAACAATATTCCATTGTATGGATATGCCACATCTTATTTATTTATTCATCAACTGATGGGCACCATTGAGTTTTTTTATATACTCCATTTTCAACTAGCTACCACAATCTGAAAAGCTCTACATGATCTATCCTAGGGTCTTAAACAAAGGTCCACAGATCCTTGAATTCAAGGTAGTACATAAACAAAGAGAAATTAATCTCATCTTTATTTTCTATAACCTCTAACTGGAACCGAGCATTTTCTTCCAATGTTAATGTAAGTAATGAATCACAGTAGTATTATCAGTACCTTCCAATGTTAATATAAGTAATAAATCACATAGTATTATTGTCTTTGTAATCAACTAAAATTCCAAACATTTTCAGATCACAGTTTTTGGAAATAACTAGATAGCTTTAAGTAACATTTAAACTCATTAGTTCAAAGTTAAAATAGAACTTCACCCAAATCACGTTTTTTAATACATTAATAAAAAGCACATATTTCTCAAGAATATTTTATATTTTGATAAGTGTGTTTCAGTATAATTGGCTTCCTATTTAACTCTATGTGTTTTATTTTATGCATTTAAAAACATTATTCTGAGAAGTGGTTCACAGGCTTTATTGGAAGTCAAAAGGGTCCAAGCATAAAAAATGTTAAGAACCTCAGAAAGGCCTTACCTCCTAACAGTGCCCTTATTCTCCATCTCTATGGCTGACAACTCTAGCTTCTCTTCACTCCTTTAACAAGTCAAGCTGTAGGCACTTATACTGGCTCCCCACTCCAGTCCCCCTATATCTTAACAGTCGGCTGTCTGTCATCATTTGAGATTTACCTGAGACAGCAATTCCATGGAGAGGCCATCTTCAACCACCATATCTAGCCAAGTTATTCTATCACATGAAAAAATTATGCTTTCTTTGTTGCACTTATTACTGTTTGAAGTTCTTGCTCATTTATTTGTCTGTCTTCACTCTTCCACAATTACAGAACCTCCATAAAGAGAGACTATCTGTCATGTCTGCCGCTGTACTTCCCAGAACACGCCCAGTACAAAGCAGGCAACTGACAACCATCTGCTCAATGAATGACTTTATGAAGGGAGCAAAGGACTGATGAAGCAGTCACTGGTCCTCAGTTCTGATACACACAATACTCATCTAGCAAGGATAACAAAGATCGCACAGGAAAATGATGGTTAGCTTCTTAAATGTATCAAAATGTGGAATGTCTTAAGTAATCAAATTCAATAATGTCTCTTAAGAACTCCAGATTCATTGTCAGCCCCTAAAGATTCATTCATGACTCAAAGATTTCATTTTCAAGAATGCAGCTACATATTCAATGGAGAAAGGACAGCCTTCAATAAACAGTCCTGGGGAGACTGGATATTCACACATAAAAGAATGAAATTAGACCCTTAAGTGCACCACTCACAAAAGTTAACTCAAAATGGATTAAATACTTAAATAGGATATGACCTGAAAACACAAAACTTGTAAAAGAAAACAGAGGGGAACCTCCTTGACGTGGGTCTTGGCAATGATTTTTTTGGATAGAACACCCAAAGCACAAGTAATAAAATTAAAAATAAATAAGAGGGACTACATCAAACCGAAAAGCTTCTGCATAATAAAAGAAACAATCAACATATGAAAAGGCAACCTATGGAAGGAGAGAAAATATCTGCAAACCATTTATGTGATAAGGTGTTAATATCCAAAACAGATAAAGAACACAACTCAATAGCAAAAAGAAAACCCAATTAATCCAATTTAAAAATGGGCAAAAGTCATGAATAGACATTTGACTAAAGTAGATATATGAATGGCCAACAGGTACATGAAGAGAAGCTCAAAATCAGGGAAATGAAAATTAAACCCACAATGAGATAACACTTCAGGCTCATTAGAATGGCCATCTTCAAAAAGACAAGAGATAACAAATAACAAAGGTATGGATGAGAGAAAAGGAAACACTTTGAGCACTCTTGGTGAGATTGTAAATTGGTGCAGCCACTATGTAAAACAATATGGAGGAGGCCTCAAAAATTAAAAACAGAACTACCATGGGACTTCCCTCATGGTCCAGTGGCTAAGACTCTGAGCTCCTAATGCAATGGGACCCAGGTTCGATCCTTGGTCAGGGAACGAGATCCCACATGTCTCAAATAAGACACAGTGCAGCCAAATTTAAAAAAAAAAAAAAAAAAATTGAAAAAAAAAAAAAAAAAGAACTACCATATGATCTAGCAATTTCACTCCTTGGAATATAACCAAAGCAAACAAAAACACTAATTCGAAAAGATATGTGCACCTCCATGTTTGTAGCAGCATTATTCACAATAGCCAAAATGTGGAAACAACCTACGACGTATCTGCCAATGGGTAAAGGGTTAAAGAAAATGTGATTATATACACACACATACAGATACACACATAGAACTATTATTCTACCATTAAAAAAACAAAACAAGGAAATACAGCCATTTGTGACATGAATGGAACTTGAGGGCATTATGCTAAGTGAAATGAGTCAAAAAAGACAAATACTCTGTGATCTCACTTGTCTGTGAAATCTTAAAACAAGAACAACAACAAAAATAATGCATAGATAAAGGGATCAGATTTGTGGCTCGGAGGAGAGGAGAACTGGAGAAAGGAGGTCCAAAGGCACAAACTTGGAGATACAAGATAATTAAACAGTATGAATATAATGTACAGCATGATGACCATAGTTAACACTGCTATATGATATATATGAAAACTATTAAGGAGTAGGTAAATCTTAAGAGTTCTCATCACAAGGTAAATTTTAGAAGAGTGTGGTTGTGTGCCTCAGAAACTGCTGCAATGTTTATTTAGGTCAATAAGCCTAAGTACTTACATTTCTGCAACAACCCAAACAAAGCATAATTTAATCTCTATCAAACATTTCATCACCATTTACTATGATAAAAATTACAACAAATTTCAGGATAGACTGAAAGCTCCTAAATCTATCAAGAGAAAGTGGTTCATTAAGATGTAGTCTGGGAAAAAAAAAAAAAAAAGATGTAGTCTGGAATAATACCCAAGCCAGCTTCTAAATCTAAACCTTAACTGCTGTATTAACACCAGTTCTGGGACTTCTCTCCATCTCGCCTATGTTCATGTCACTAATTAAGAGAAGTACTAAGGAGACAATCCTTAGTGAATTTAGAGAAGTTAATTTTCAGGGGACTTCCCTGGCGCTTCAGTGGTTAGGACTCAGGGCTTTCATTGAACCCAGGGCCTGTGTCAATCCCCGGTCCAGGAACAAGGATCTCATAAGGCAGACGGCATGGCCAAAACAAAAAAAAGTTAATTTTCCACTGGCAAAAACACTAATGAAAACTACTTTGACATGTGCATTGCCCCCAAATAAAATGTTGGTACTTTTCTGATAAACTCATCACAAAGGATGACAAGCATGATAACAATAGGGAAATACAGGAAGGTTCTGGAAACAAAACCAGGACAGGAGTGTACCCAAAGGTAGGAACAAGGTCGGCTTCCCCAAAGAAATGACTGTAAAGGTGAAAATCTAAGAGGAAGAGAACAGGGCTTCCCTGACGGTTCAGTGATAAAAGAACTCACCTTCCAATGCAGAAGATGCCTTTGTGCTGCAACTACTGAGCCTGTGCTCTAGAGCCCAGGGAGCCGAAACCACTGAAGCCCCCTGGTTCTAGAGTCTGTTCTCCACCAGAGAAGCCATGCACCAAAATGAAGAGTAGCCCCCACTGTCACAACTAGAAAAGAAGCCACCACAGCAATGAAGACCTAGCACAGCCAAAAGCAAAAAAATTATTTTTTAAAAAAAGGTTTAAGGTACATTTAAAAAAAAAAGATGAAGAGAACAAAGCCAAGTGAGACAGGAAGGGGAAATGTTTTAATCTAAAGGAATAGCACATACAAAGGCTGATGATTGTGCAGTATATGTGAGGTCCAGAGGATGTTCAAGTTCACTTGAAAGGACAAAAAACAAATACAATTTGTGTTTTCAAACTGCAGACCTTTCTCCAACATAAAATTTAAAAATCTTAGCATTTTTCAAAGGAAAAAAAAAGTCAAAGTACATTGCATTTGTTTCAAATTTTATATATTATTTCAGTTAGTACTATTTACTACATAATAACTTCAGTTTTTATAGACACTGCATACAGTGCCTATGTGTTGTTACAAACAAGACAACGGGCCCTAAATGGAGTTACTTATACTAAGTCCCAGGTCATCAAATCAAGGCTTATCTTAATTATAGTTTCGTCTCTCCTAGAAATGGAATCTTAAGCCAGTCAATCGGGAATCACCTGATCAGCACCAGTTAGACAATGTGCTTGATAGGCCCCTACAATCCCCCCAAAGGAAAGAAACCTTACCATAACCAGCTAGCTGTGTTGCCAAGACTAACTTCCTTGTTTCTACTCCCTTCTGCCTATGAAAGTCTTTCATTTTGTACAGATAGAGGTCTTTTCTATCTCCTGCCCAGTTTCTGAACTGTTGAATAAGGCCAGTAAGATCTTTAAAATCTACTCAGTTGAATTTTGTTTCTTAACAGAGCATAGACACACCCACAGGAGTGCACTGAGTCAAATGAAAATGTATATCTTACTGTGAAAAGTGGAAGTGTTAGGGGCTTAGTCGTGTCCAACTCTGCAACCCCATGAACTGTAGCCCACCAGGCTCCTCTGTCCATGGGGTTTCCCAAGCAAGAATACTGGAGTGGGTTGCCATTTCCTTCTCCCATCTTACTTTGAGTCATAGTCAAAAAGTGTAAGAAACACTGGCAATGAGTGCTAGCAGAGAAAGGAAAGACAGAGATAGGCAGAGGCAGCAACCTATGAGGAGCATTTCAAACCAGCTCATACTCTAATCCTAAAGCCAGTGGAAAATCCCTCAAGGGCTAACGACATTTATATTTTTACATAAAAATATATTTACATATTAAGCAAGACAGCTGGCTGAAGCAGATAATGGATTAGAGAGCGCTAAGACAAAAGACAGCAAAAGCATTAGGAGGCTGACAGTAGTTCAGATGAGAAAGGATTATAGCCTGGACTAGGCAGCTGGCCTCAGTGGGATGGAAAAGTGTCTGAGGTGAAGAACACATACGATGTGATACCAACAGGACTTGGTAACTGAGTGAATGCAACAAGAGAGGGGCAAGAGTCAAGGCTGAGTCCCAAGGCTGAGGCTACTGGGTAGATGACTGGGGCCATTTTACAGAGAGAACATCAAGGAGGCATTTAGAGAGAAGTCACAGTAGACACTGCAACACAGGCCCTTATGGGAAATCCTGTCAGAGCTCCCATTCAGTGACCATCAGTGGTCTAACAGTGGTCACGTCAGTCAGACCACGACTTCCCCAGCTTATCAGCTCACCAGCCCACCATTCTGCACCATTTACCTGTAACCTGCCAGGCCCCTTTAAGCACCTATGCTTGCATTGCCTGATCTCGTCCACCACGGGCAGATGCCAACCTCACCACAGGCCCCCAACTTCCCACCACAAGAAGACGTTCCTAGATCAGTGTGTGGCAAAGTTGAGGCTGCTGGGTAAATTGGCTGCAACTGCACCAAAATTATTGGTAAACATCTTTCTCAAATCATTTACATTTTATTTAATGTAACCAAGAAATAACTGGAAATGGCTGGCAAAATAATTAAGAAAAAGACACTAAGATGCTCTAATCAAGTTAAATGAGTACCACTAAAATCAAAATGAACTATAGGAAAGTTCTGGATAACATGAGGTGCTTCTTTACACATGTCCTGACACTAACTCAGGTCCAAGGCCTGCCACTGGTCATAGTTCTGCTCAGTCAGACTTTCCAAAATAGTTTAAGACCAGAAAAACCAACCTAAAGTCTAAATTAATTATAAAGTTAGTATTAGGGACTTCCCTGGTGGCCCAGTGGATACGAATCTACCTGCCAACACAGGGAACGTGCGTTCAATCCCTGTTCCTGGAAGATCCCACATGCTATGGAGCAACTGGGTCCGTGTGCCATAACTACTGAGCCCACGTGCTACAACTACTGAAGCCTCCACACCTAGAGCCTGTGCTCAGCAACAAGAGAAGCCACTGCATGAGAAGCCCATTGCACGGCAATGAAGAGTAGCCCCCACTCGCAGCAGCTAGAGAAAGCCCGTGTAACAGAAACAAAGATCAGCCAAAAAAAAATTTAATAAATTAAGAAAAATAATAATAAAGTTAGTATTAGCATTCTTGTTTCAGTAAATATTTTGGTATGTGGTAGTAAAAAGACATGAGTTTCAACTAACAAAGATTTAAAAATTTATTCTATGCCCACCTTCCCATGACTAATTTAACGTAACTTTCTTGTGTTTTTAATTCCAGTCTAGAAGTTTTATTAAGTACAATTAAACTTTATTTCACCCTTTAAATATATTTATGAAACGGATTTAAAAATTCATGCAAGTGGAAAAAAAAGGTTGGCAAGATGCTGCTAATTAAAGTTTACAGTATTCACACAAATATGAGGTTGGAGTCAAAATATTACCAAATTAGTAAAGAAAGCAAGAGTTGAAGTGCAGTGAATCATAGTAAAAAAAATAATTCAATCACTCTAAGTAACAGCCTTCAACACAAGGGCATCTCTGTTATTCCTTCACTGCCAGCAGTCACCCTATTAGTTTTTTTAATTTATTTTATGAAGTATAGTTGATTTACAAACCTGTGTTAATATCTGCAGAACAGCAAAGTGATTCAGTCATACATACATATGCTTTTCCTCGTATTCTTTCCCACTGTGGTTTATCACAAGACATTTTTGACCTCTTATCCTCCCTCATCACCCTTGCCCTCTCTTTTCAGATTCTCTGGTCATGTCATCCCCTTTGCTAATCACAGTCTCCTGTCCCCATTCCTTTATTTGCAAGTAACACTTTCTCTGACAACATACCTTGTTTCCCTTTATCACTACTGTCATTTTGACAAAATAGTAATTTTCTTTCCTAAGCCAACTTTCTCTTTTGATTTCACTGATTAGTTAGGAGTATCATTTTACATTGTGCTAGTCTCTGTGAGGTAACAGAAAATATATGCTGGTCTCTGCCCCTGGTTCCTGGTAGAGTTCCTAAACCCTTGTAATTTCCTAGTGAGAAGAGCAATAGGAGCACCTCATATTCTATTAAGGCGACCTGAGGTGGGCTGCTCACCAGAAAGACCAAGCCATGATTAGGAGTTTGGAATGTTTAGCTCTACCCCCACTCCTGTCATCCAAGGAGGGGAGAGCGGCTGGAAATGGAGTTAATAATTGATCATGGCTGCATGAGGAGGCCTCCCAGATCCCAATAGTCGGGGGAAGGGGTCAGAGAACTTTCAGGTGGGCAAACACATCTATACCAGACTGACATGCTCCCACCTCAAAGGACAAGTGCCTATATTTAGGACCCTCCCAGACTTGTCATATCTCTTCATTTGGCTGTTCATCCGCATCCTTTATCAGTAAGTATAACCAAGTGTTCCCCTGAGTTCTGTGAGCTGCTCAAGCAAATTAACCCCCAAGGGAGGGGTGGTCATCAGGACCAGTTGGTCAGAAGCACAGGTGATACCTGAGTTTTAGGCTGGGTGGAGAGGCTGGAGGCACCCGTCTTGTGGGATTGAGCCCTTAACCTGTGGGATCTGATGCTACCTCCAGGGGATAGTGTCAGGAAGTTAAATTGTAATTAATTGTAGTCAGTCAGTGTCATAGAAAGTTGCTTGGTTGTTGGGGGGGGGGGGGGAACCTCCACACATTTGGTGACCAGAGTGTCACTAATGAAGTTTCAGAGTATTGCGTCTTGACCTCTTTTATCTTGTAAACTAGTTTTTATTAAAGTTTTGCGTAGGGATGCATATGTCACATTATAACAAAGCTGGCTGTATGAAGAAGTGCAACAATATACTGGTGGGATAAAAATGTACTAATTGTACACTTAATTAAAAAAATAGTACCAATTTTACAATAGTAAAAATAGTACCAATTAAAAATGTCAGTTGCTATAAGTTAACCTTTCCTATTTGATATGATAATTTTTATTATTTTAAAATCTTTATAATGTATAAATTATATTTAGCTAACATCTATTTTAAAGTTCTAGGAAATTATTATGCATAGGTCTGAGTACCTCTCTGGTGTTTCTGCCCCCCTGGGCTTTTGTTTTTCCATTAGTAAATTCCTGAAACTACTACTTCTCTAGGCTCTGTGTTTTTTTCTTTTAATAAAAGTAATAATGTAAAAATGTCAACTTCCAACTTAACTCTAGAAGAAAGACCTGTTCAATTTTTTTTATCCTTCTAGACTTTTGCCCTCTTGTCTCCATTTGAATGGCAAATAATTATACACTGACAAGTTATTTTTCCAGGAAGGCTTTACTGATTTATAGTTTTGGTCACAAGGTCTACAAGAAAATTTCTCTGCATCCTCACCAAAGTTGTTTGCTTTTTATTATGGTGATTAGTTAGTGTATTTTGGTGACTGGTTAGTGTATTTGGTTCGGAAATGTTTAGTGAGATTTGGGGGCAAGGTCATTTGAATGAAAGAATAGAAATGCAGAGATAACATGAACAGGGACTCAGGAATGTGAAAGCTTTTATTATTGAAGATAAGACTGAAGATAGTCAAGGTCGTGATCTAAGTAGCAATGGGAAGACAAGAAAGAAGATATTTAAATTATACTCTAATAAAAGATGAGGAAATTGCTATAGGAATTGATATGTGAGAGGAAGGAAAAAATAATCTTAAGAGGTTACGACTGTAAAGGAAAACTCAGTTTTCCCCCTGCTTTCCTTCCCATCTGTGAGTCTTCCTCCTCTGTCTCCTTTACACACAATAGTTCATTTCTGGTCACCAACTGTGTGGAGGGTCCCCCCACACCAAGCGATTCTCTGTGACACTAACTGGATATAAGTCAACTATACTTCCAGAAAAAAATAAAGAAAAAATTCATTAAAATTTCTTTTTCTTAATGATAGGAACAATTGTACAATTTTACACAATGTTAAATTAAGTGGATAGGAACTATATAAATATTACAGTAAATAATGCATTTTACCTCACAAAAGACAAAGTTTGCTTGTTGAGATGGACTTCCAAAAGGCAGCAGCTCGTGAGTTATTGTGAAATGGTGAGTCATCTAAAGGGAGTGCAGTTGTAACACCAGACACAAATAAGTGTGGCTCACAACACACATGGTAAACTGAGATCACAGCAGATGTGTGAGGGGTGGGAGTGTGTGTGAGTGTACATTTTATGTATTCCTACATTGGTCAGTTCAGCTGGGTGCAATTTTTTGCATTCACCTAGTGTTTCCCATCGGGGAAGGCAATGGCACCCCACTCCAGTACTTTTGCCTGGAAAATCCCATGGACAGAGGAGCCTGGTAGGCTATAGTCCATGGGGTCGCGAAGAGTCAGACGCGACTGACTGACTTCACTTTCACTCTTCACTTTCATGCACTGGAGAAGGAAATGGCAGCCCACTCCAGTATTCTTGCCTGGAGAATCCCAGGGACGTCGGAGCCTGGTGGGCTGCCGTCTATGGGGTCGCACAGAGTCGGACACGACTAAAGTGACTTAGCAGCAGCAGCAAGTCTTCACTGTCAAAGCAAGTGTTAAACAGAACTTACTTCTATAATTTTGCTTAAAGAATGAAACAACATATACCAAAATATTAATAATGATTACCTCTGGATGGTAGTAGAATAATTACTACAAAGAGTTTACCTTGGTTTTATAAACTGACAAAAACCAAATTTAAAGAAAATATCTCCAAAACACAAAAACCAATCAGATCTTAAACTACAGCTTTATATAAAGCTAAGGTTTAAAAAGTGCTACATTAGTAAACCAGGTTCCTTTTCAGAAATGCCAAATAAATTGCTTTCATATTCTTATCTCCCATTTAGAAGGAAGCTAAACAAGCAGATTAAAAGGAGGGATTATTATTAAACTAACTTACTATGCCCCATGAGAAATCTGTATGCAGGTCAAGAAGCAACAGTTAGAACTGGACATGGAACAAAAAACTGGTTCCAAATTGGGAAAGGATTATGTCAAGGCTATATATCATCACCCTGCTTACTTAACTTATATGCAGAGTACATCATGAGAAATGCTGGGCTGGAGGAAGCACAAGCTGGAATTAAGACTGCTGGGAGAAATAACAATACATTCAGATACGCAGATGACACCATCCTTGTGGCAGAAAGCGAAGAGGAACTAAAGAGCCTGTTGATGAAGGTGAAAGAGGAGAATGAAAAAGTTGGCTTAAAACTCAACATTCAGAAAACTAAGATCATGGAATCCAGTCCCATCACTTCATCACAAATAGATGGGGAAAAAACAAAAACAGTGAGACTTTATTTTCTTGGGCTCCAAAATCACTGCAGATGGTGACTGCAGCCATGAAATTAAAAGACGCTTATTCCTTGGAAGAAGAGTTATGACCAACCTAGACAGCATATTAAAAAGCAGAGACACTACTTTTCCAACAAAGGTTCATCTAGTCAAAGCTATGGTTTTTCCAGTAGTCATGTATGGATATGAAAATTGGACTATAAAGAAAGCTGAGCGCCAAAGAATTGAGGCTTTTGAACTGTGGTGTTGGAGAAGACTCTGGAAGAGTCCCGTGGACAACAAGGAGATCAAACCAGTCAATCCTAAAGGAAATCAGTCCTGAATATTCATTGGAAGGACTGATGCTGAAGCTGAAACTCCAATACTTTGGCCACGTGATGCAAAGAGCTGACTCATTTGAAAAGACACTGATGCTGGGAAAGATTGAAGGCAGGAGGAGAAACAGACAAGAGAGGATGAGATGGTTGGATGGCATCACTGACTCGATGGACATGAGTTTGAGTAAACTCTGGGAGTTGGTGATAGACAGGGAGGCCTGGCATGCTGCAGTCCATGGGGTCTCAAAGAGTTGGACACAACTGAGCAACTGAACTGAACTACGTCATCTAGGGTTAAAAAGCAATGGAGATAAGCAGAAGGCGCTATGGAAACCAGAAAAATGAGGAGGGCAGAAGAAGCTTCATAGAATGAGTGAGGTTTGAGCTCAATCTTAAATATTAAGTGGAGTCCATCACGTAGATAAGGTAGTAAAGTGCGTTAAAGACAAAGTAAAAACGAGCAGAAAAAGCAAATGTAAGCAGAGCAGTCTGGAGAAACAATCTAGTGAGCAGAGCGGTGATGTGAGGGAGGATGAGGGAGCCTGACTGAGCAACAGCAGCCGGCCAGGCATAGGAATGGAGCTACTTCTGGAAGGCTACAGGAAGCAAATTAACGTGTTCAGAACCAAAAGGAAAAGAAATGACACAATCAGACATGCTGAAAAAAGATTACTATGGGTTCACTGAGGAGGATGTACAGACCAAGGAAAGGAAAATAGCACATACAAGGTTTGTAATTTGGACGTGGACAGGGGAAGGGTTACACACCTCAGTATGATAGCTGTTAAAATAAAATTCATCAACAAAGTAATCTTGATACTTACAGTTGTTTTAAGCACTGTCAGAAATTTGTTCCAAATGCAGAATACCACTGTTTTAGGTTGTGCCTCAGCTTTTTAAAAAATTTTATTCAAGTATAATTGATTTACAGTGTTGTGCTAATTTCTGTTGTACAACCAAATGACTCAGTTATACATATTTTTTCACATTCCTTTCCATTATGGTTTACCACAAGACATTGAATATACTTCCGTGTACTGTACAGTAGGATCTTGTTTTTTATCTATTCAATATATAATACTCTGCATCTGCTAAGCCCAAGTGCCTGATCCTTCCCTCACCCTCCCTTCTCTTCCCTCCTGGCAACCACAAGTCTGTTGTCTACGAGTCTATTTCTGTTTCATAGCCATGATCATTTGTGTCGTACTTTAGATTCCATATATAAATGATATCATAAGGTATTTGTCTTTCTCTTCTGACTTTATTTAGTATGATAATCTCTGGATCCATCCATGTTGTAAATGTGTGCCTCAACTTTTTAATTTTAAAAGACATGAGGAATAACGGAGGCCAAGTATACTTTTAAAATAGCCTCTTCTTTTTTAAAGAAGAAGCTTTCATCACTCAATGCAAATCTACTTTCTAAACTGTTGCTGCCCTCTGCTGTCTCTGAGTTTATTTTCATTTTTTCCAGGAATAACATTAAAATAACATTAAACCTAGAGTTAGTCAAAATTAAGACATCACATGATGGCAGAACATACTCAATTTCTAGTAATATACAAATATATCTTTTTAAAACTTTTAATTACTTTTAAAGAGTGCATTTGATTTTTCCTCATAAATTAGCCTGTTTTGGCTTTCTCCGTGAAATCAGTACGCTAACAAGCTATACTGAACTCTGTGAAAAGGCATTCTACTGTGTTTTTTTAAAAACTCAAGAGAGGCACATGAAAAGATGCTCAACACTGCTAATCATCAGAAAAATGCAGATCAAAGCCACAATGAGACATCACCTCACACCTGTCAGAATAGCAATTATCAAAAAGACCACAAATTAAATAAAAAAAAAGAAAGACCACAAATAAGAAATTGTTGGCGAGGCTGTAGAGAAAAGGGAACCCTTGTACTGTGGGAATGCAAACTGGTGTAGCCACTGTGAAAAACAGTATGATCAGAGAACTAAGGACCCAGATGCCACAGAGCAACCTAGCCCACATGATGCAACTACTGAGCCCACGCACTTTGGAGCCCCCAGGCCACAACTGGAGACTCCATGCACTGCATCAAAAGACCCCTCGTGACATAGCAAAGATCCCATATACTGCAACCAAGACTTGATGCAGCCAAATAAACAAATATTTAACAACAACAAAAAAAAGAAGTTAGAGAAAGCCAACTACTGCATGTTATTACTCACATGTAGCATCTAAAAAATAGAACGAATACAACAAAACAGAAACAGACTCACAGATACAGAGAACATTATTCTCTATATGCTGTTGTTCAGTCGCTCAACCACCAGGAGAAAGAACGAGGAGAGGCAATTGAAGGATAGGAAATAAGAGGCACAAACTACAATGGGTAAAATAAGTAAGCTATAAGGATAATTTGTACAGCATAAGCATATAGTCAATATTTTACAATAAATTTAAATGGAGTATAATCTATAAAAATATTGAATCACTATGTTGTACATCTGAAACTAACACAATATTGTAAATCAACTATACTTCAATTAAAATAAACTCAAGACAGGTCAGTTAGTCTCTCAGTGACTAGGATACGCCTCAGTTCTCCAACATTCCATATTACAGAAAAAGAAAAGCATAGCTCTTAGCATCACAAAACTTGGAACCATCTTCCTCCTTTAATACTTTCTATGCTGGGTGATTACAAATATTTTAACTGGACATCAATTAACAAACTGACAATATGAAGCATTAAATTTTCATAATGTTATGATCTCATAACTGCCTTGTTGAAAACCCTCAAGTACATTTTATTGTTGTTGTTCAGTTGCTCAAGGACATTAAGCCACACATATGCAGGAACATTGATAAAGAGAGCCACTTTCAAGTCCAATTTAAAACTTCTGTGCATATACCAAGGAATGAGAAAGAGTCCCCAAATAATGTGCAAATCACATTATTTGCACTTTTTTGGGGGGGAGGAGGTTACATATGCTTTCAAATATCTGATGAAAATTACAGATCCTCCCTCCCCCTCAAAATACATATACACAAAATTTTGCATGAAATATCAAGATACTTTCAAGAATGCATTCAAGAATCCCAGCTTTAAAGTTTCAGGTACTGAGTGAAAAGAGGGTCAAAAATAGAACTGGGCTGGGGGGTGGATACACTTAGGGGGAAGGCAAAAAAATAGAAGGCTTCAGCAATTCCAGTTCTAGGTATATATGTAAAGAAAACAAAATCATTATCTTTAAGAAGCATCTGCCCTCCCATTCACTGAAGCATTATTTACAATAGCCAAGATGTGGTAACAACCTAAGTGTCCACCAATGAAGGAATGGATAAAGAAAATTTGATACATACATACAAGGGAGTAACATTCAACCATAAGGAAAGATATCCTGCCATCTGCAGCAACGTGGACGGAACTTGAGAGCATATGTCAAGTAAAAAGAGACAGGAAAGTTAAATGCTGTATGATCTCATTTATATGTGAAATCTAATAAGACCAAACTCAAAACCAGAACAGACGTCATGGCTGCCAGAGGCAGCTGGGGGAGGAAATGGGTGAAGGTAGTCAAAAGGTACAAATTTCAAGTTGTAAGATTTAAAAGTCCTGGCAATGTAATGTACAGCATGGTGACTGTAGTTAAAAAAAACAAAGCAAAACTGTACTGTATATATGAAAGTTGCCAAGAGATTACATCTTAAAAGTTCTCATCGCAAGAAAAAAAATAACTACATGAGGTGAGGTGACATGTTAACTAAACTTATTGTGGTGATTTACACAGTATATATACATATCAAATCATCATGTTGTAATACTAAACTTATACAATGGTATGTGTCAATTATATCTAAATAAAACTAGGAGGAAAAAAAGACCATCACACACACCAGTGAAACCTGGTTAGGTAAGACTAGACCATGTTCACTGAATTTAGCAACAAGGAAGTTTCAGCAAATGCCATTTCAATACTATGGGTAGGGCTGAAGCCAGTGGAGTCAATGTAAGAAGAAAATGTAGGCTTTCAGAAACTTCACTGAGTACAGGCATAAGAAGAGGACGCAGGGACAGAACGCCTGAGAGGAATGTTTAAAACATCTGATATTAAATGGTAAGAGTGAATTGTTTAGACAGCCTATCTCCATGATCATACCCTGATTACACTCCTAACATTGGTCAATTCCCTGGCACTTCCAGCTGATCCTGCAGAAATAAAGCCAGAGGAGACGCAATCAGGAAATCAAAACAGTAGAAGATATTAATTTACAGGGTGAAGAAACAGAGGCACAAGAAGGGAAATTAAGCCACAATAAGAAATGTGAAACAGAAAAGACCCATCTCCTCTAATTTCCCTTTGGTGGCACTAAATACAAGAGCATTTAAGCCTCACTGGTCTAATGAGAAGCCCTGACTAGAACAGGATTACTTTATATACAGTGGTACTCTGAAAAGACAAGCAGTTAGCTCTTCTTTAACATTCTGCTAGATAAATAAGAGGAAAGGTTATCACAAAATTTAAGTTAAATCTATACTTATTTTGTACTAGTCATCATTGTTCTAAGTCTACCTCCAAAAAAGTTCAACAAGTTTTTACATAATATTGCAAGTTTTTTAAATAGTTCTAAGAGATATTGATTTTTAACTCTGAAACTTAAAATCCTTTTTATATTAGACATATACCTTTGTACTTACTATTCACTGTAGAAACTTATGTTCACTTAAAATTAAAAACTATGCTCATAAGAGCAATCTGATTTTATCCACTAATATATTAACAGTTATATGAGTCTGCTTACTTTATTCTAGTAACTTCCCTCTGACTTCAACTGTTACCACCAAGACCTTCTGTCTTAACTTTCTTTCATAGGTGTACTGGAAAGGTTCATTCCAGCAGGCTTGGAATTAGCCTGCGGTGTTTTCTTAAAGTTCCTACGTGGCAGCCTCCTAGTCGAGGCATGAAACATACTAATTGTGTTATTTTGTAATCACTAGTCCAAGGAGATTCAAGGTGGTTCATTCAGCTTAGTAGCATTGTGATTGATGATTGTACCTGGTCTCAGTGAGGCCCCAAGAGGGCTCTGCTGTGGAAGCTAGTTACAAAATAGGAAACCGTCCACACGATCAGCAAAATATTAAAAAGCCCAACAAAACTGTTTAAAGCTCCCTGGTTTCAGGGTGTTCTCCTTTATATTAGCAGTCCCTGATCTGAGAAGGTGCACCTACCTCATCAAGGACCTTTCCATAGATACCAGAACCTAAGCTCCCTGGCCCCACTGCTCTGACAGCTTTTGGTTCTGACACATTATCATTACTCTAGTGTGGCTGCCAGACTGCATCCTTTCCCTGTAACAAACCAAACATTCATAAGCACTGTCATTTTGGGTCTTGTTAATCGTCTTCATGAATCAAATCCTGTTTAGCCACCCCTGTTAGTGCAAGAGACCTATTAATAAACCTTATAATCCTAATATTCATTTCTAAAAAACAGAAATTCTAAACTAAAAAAAAAAAAATTATAAACTGTCTCACATCTTCTGGCTTCTGCAATGTAGCCATAGGGCAATACAAACCTGTTACTAGAAAAGCTTAAAGATGAGTTACCAGAACCAACTTTAAAAAGGACAGCACATCTGGAGTGAAGGAAAACAAAAGCAAAATAATTTTTTACCTTCATATTTTTCCAAAGCCTGAATAACATTAGGGAGTTGATTTACACCCTGATAGAGTCGGTAACAATCTTGTAAATTTGCTGCTTGTCTTTGAAATTTCTTGGCAAGTCGGTTAAGATCTGGAAATCGACGAAGTAAATCTTCTTGTAAACTCTGCCTCAATTCTGCATCTTCTACAAAAGCTTCTACCAAATTTAATCTAAAATAAATATTAGAATTAATCTTTTAATATTTTGGTTTAGTTTTATATTACTTAATATATTTAATATTTTATTTAATTCTAATAAATTACATTTGAATTAATCTTTAATATTTTAATCTTCAGAATTAATATTTAATATGAAATTAAAATGTCAACTAGGTGCATGTCTCAACTCAAAAACTCTATGTAAGAAGTTTGAATTTATTCTGAAATGCTAGCTTTTTGTAGGTGATGGAAAAGTTCCCTAATACTGTGATGTAAGCAGTTTCTAATCAGTTAATATCCAAATCTCATTATTGGGATTCCATTGATACTGACACATTACTGCACATGTAAACAATGATCTTTAATGAAACAAAATTACAATTCAAGAATGCTGCCAAAACCAGTATTTATCAGATAATCTTATAAATTCAAAATGCACTCTAAAATTACCATATGACAGTACAAAGCCAAAATTTTCTAATTAAAAACTGAACTAAGTTTACTGCTTCCCAAAATCAATAAATTAAATCTTAGTTTCCAGAACTATAAAACATGCAGCTAATATTGCTTCTATAATTAATTGGAGTTAGTGGCTTTCCACTTTTTTCCCAGCAAGAAATATACTTTTACATCATGACCCAGAACACCCATGTACAGATGCTATAGTGGGCAAAGTACACTACTTCAAAACATGCCATGCTAGTGTCTGTAAGGACTACTTTGGTCTTTAAGGACTAGTTTAAGTTAAGAACAACTGAGAAGAAGCAAAAAGAAAGAACGCTCTTTGCTTGTCCTTATATGCCCAAAAGCAGGACATGAATTTACATAGGTGCCCCTCCCCTACACTTCTTCTTTACCAGAAGGACAACAATTAAACTCAAGTTTAGACCCTTATCACCCTGGAGATGGCACCAGAGGAACCTATGTAACCCTACCAACTATCTTTTATTGACCATTAGCTTCCCACACATTTATCTTCCCAGTTTGTAGCCCTAGAAACTCTAAGTCCTTTTCCTTTGTCTTGTCACTTCTTTGAAAATTCATTGTTCCTTTGCTAAGATGCTATATAAGCTCAAGTTCTAGCTAACCCTAGAGTTACTCATCCCTTAGTGCTCACACATGTAAACATAAGCTTCTGTTTGTTTTCTTATTAATCAGTCTTTTGTCAATCTAATTCATAGGGTCACAGCCAAAGAATTAGGACAGTAGGAAACTAGGAAAGAGAATAATTATTTAGGAAGAATTAATTAGGAAGAATTAGGAAAAAGGAATTTTCCTCCCTGACAACATATAATTAAAATAGGTTTCACAAGACAAAACCTACTCTTACTAGATATGGTGCACTCTTTTATTTTGTATTTAACTTTTCAAAAATGCTGGTTATCACCTGTTATACTAATTTCGCAACCTACCAGTGGGTCACAATATGCAGTTTGAAAAACTATATTGTAGATAGTATTGAAGTATTAATAACATCAAAAGGTAGGCCGTGGGCACAGCCAACGATCCTAGGTTTAGAACACTATCAGAGGAACAACCATTTTCCTTTAATCCTCAAATTACACAGAAACAGCAAAAGGAACCAAATGAGTTTTCTAAATTTCTTTTTTCTGATCTCTCCATCAGCATTTACAATTCCTGCATCATCATCATGTTCACCAAGCATGTCATATAAAGGAAAAAATACACTGCTCCTGGAGTAGCCATATAATGACTACAGATATTAAAGCAAGACTTCACAACCTTGGTGATGTTGACATTTAAGCTGGATAACCCCTCTGTTGTGAGGTGTTGTTATTCTGTGCAGTTTAACAGCATCCCTGAATTTTACCCACTACCCTCTTCCCAGACTAGCAATTCAGAAACGTCTCCAGACACTGCTAAATGTCCCAGAGGAGGCAGGGCGGGGGAGGGGGATAGCTCCTAGCTATCAGGAGTCACAGGATTAAAAGATTTTGAAGTGAAAAAAAAAAAAAATCAGCTTTTATAAGATGAAAATAAAGAGAAAAACAACAAACTCTACAGAATGTCAAGATAGTGGCGAGGGAGTTGGTAGTAGATATATTCACTGTAGCAAATGCCAAATTAGTGGGAACATGATTGCTACCAAACTTGTATTGTGAACCAGTCACAGTCTATATGTACAAACAGAATAATTCGGCACTTACTGCTCCAGAAAAGCTTTCTCTGGCTTGTTTGTACTCTAGATTTTAACAAATAAAACAAACAAAACTGAGTAAGGGATGAACCGGATCACACAGTCCAATAAGGCAAACTTGAGCCTACCCCAGCTAGTTCTCTGGCTCTGGCTGGGCTTCTCCAAGTCTGGTCCAAGATCACACACATCAAAATCACTTGGAGGTGGGCCCAAGGTGGGGCCCACCTGTGACACTGCAATGAATGAGTTTCTCAGGTGATTCTTCTGCAGGCAAACTGTGAAAAAAAGCCTGAGTCCTAAAAATCACAAGAAATTTCTGAGTTCTCATGATAAAGCAGGAAGAGAAGTTTAAGGGGGTCAGGAAAAGGATGAAAGCAACCTGATGCTGGATGACCTACCTCATGTTTCTTTTTCTCTTCTCTCTCTAAAACTTGTGTATCCTTAGGCTACTCTCCATAAATAATAAGAATACTCTTGGAGAAAATATTTCCTTTTTTTAATTTTTTTTGCCACACCAAACAGCATGTGGGATCTTACTTCCCCGACTAGGGATCCCCAATCCAAACCCCCTGAAGTGGAAGCATGGAGTTTTAACCCCTAGATTACCAGGGAAGTCCTATATAGAGAAGATATTTCTGATCAAGACTCTCCCTATGATTCTTTCCTGTTCCATGAAATATCTTATCACTGTTTCCTCTAAACCTGATCACAGAATCTTCAGTAACCCACTCTGCTCAAGAGCATAAAACCCCACAGAAGAGAGAGCCCAGAAATAAACCCACACACCTCCGGTAAATTAATCTTCGACAAAGGAAGCAAGAATATACAATGGGAAAAAGAAAGTCTCCTAAGCAAATGGTGCTGGGAAAGTTCGACAGCTGCATGTAAATCAATAAAATTAGAACACACTGTCACACCATATACAAATATAAACTCAAAATAGCTTAAAGACTCAAATATATGCCATGAACCATTAAACTCCTACAGGAGACTGTAAGTAATAACATTCTCTGACATAAATCCTCCAATGTTTTCTTAGGTCAGTCTCCCAAAGCAACAAAAACAAAAACAAACGAATGGGACCTAATCAATCTTACAGACTTTTGCGTGGCAAAGGAAACCATAAACAAAATGAAAAGACAACCACAGACTGGGTGAAAACTTTGCAAACAATGTAACCAACAAGTGCTTAATTTTCAAAATTTACAAACAGCTCATATACAACTAAATAACAAAAAAACCAAACAACCCAATCGAAAAATGAGCAGAAGACCTAAGTATACATTTCTCCAAAGAAGACATATAGACAGATGGCCAACAGGGACATGAAAAGATGCTCAATATCACTAATTATTAGAGAAACGCAAATCAAAACTACAGTGAGGTACTACCTCACACACCAGTCAGAATGTCCGTCACTAAAAAGTCTACAAACACATGCTGGAGAGAAAAGGGACCCTTCTACACCGTTGGTGGGGATATAAGTTGGTGCAGCCACTTGGAAAAAAGTATGGAGGTTCCCCACAAAACAAAAAATAGAATTACCACATGATTCAGCAATCCCATTCCTGGGCACATACCTAGACAGAACTAAATAATTCAAAAAGACCCACGCGCCCTTTTTTTCACAGCAGCGCTATTCTCAATAGCCAAGACATGGAAGCAACCTAAGGTCCATCAACAGATGAATGGACAAAGATGATGTGGTGTGTGCGTACTTGTGTACACACACACACACAATGGAATACTACTCAGGCATTAAAAAAAGAACAAAATAATGCCATTTGCAGCAACATGGATGCAACTAGAAATTAACATACTAAGTCAGTCAGAAAGAGAAAGACAAATACCATATGATATCACTCATATGCAGAGTCTAAAATATGACACAAAAGAACCTATCTACCAAACACAGACTCATGGACATAGAGAACTGACTTGTGGTGGCCTGGGGAAGAGGTGTTAGCAGATGTAAGTTATTACAAATAAAACAAGGTCCTATTGTATAGCAAAGGGAGGTGTATTCACTATCTGATAACAAACCATAATGGAAAAGAATATAAAGAAATATAAAACTGAATCACCTTGCTGTACAATAGAAATGAACACATTAAATCAAGAGTACTGCAATTTAAAAAAAAAAAAAAGGAGCATAAAGTTCCAGTAAGAGTATTAAGAAGTAAAACAGCGAGAATGAAAAAGCTTCTAAAACACATAGCACAAGGCAAGATATATAGTCCCCTTAGTCTTTGGTCTGGGTATCATTAAAAGTCTAATAAATTGCTAGTTTCACAAGTCTATTCAATAAGCCATTTCAGAAATAATTATAGTATTAGTTTATATTCTGGCTAACAGAGGTTTTTTTTAAGAAAGATTGCTCTACTGTTTCCATGACAATGCCATTTTCAAATCACAATTTCAGAAATACCAAAGTTACTGTTGGCAAAACAAGGTATACCTGTCAATCGTACTCAAAATTACTCAGCTGTCTCAATTTGATACATTAATTTTCAAACTAACTAGAATATAAGACCATTTGTTGGGTCAATTCATCTCTAAAATTTCAAAAGAATAAATTATAAAATTAGTTGTGAAATTTTTGATATTTTAAATTCACCATTCTTTCCATTTTTTAAAACCAGCATTTCTGATCTCACTGTAAAGAATAATTGGCTGGAATTTCACAACAGTATATTTATATGGCTAAGAATAAATTTGGTACCTAAAGAACTACAAGATTTTTAGTCTCTTCTTTATCTGTTCTTCACATGGTTTAATGCAGACGGCACCACTCATCTGATACATTAAATAGATAATCTGCGAGGTAGGGTTGAGAAAATTAAAAAAGAAAAAAAAAAGGCCAAACGTGTAAGAGAGGAACATGCTTTCAAAGAACATTCAATCTAGTGAAGAAGGATATGTCTATTCTTACAATTAGTGCTGAATAACAAATGAGATATAAAATGCAACAAAATGTGATACAAGAAAGCAGAGAACTCCCATGGGAGCTGGGGAACCACATTTTGACCTCCACAATCTCCCCGAGTTTGCCCAAACTCATGTCCATTGAGGCATTGAAGCTATCTTATCTCATGCTCTGCTGTCCCCTTCTCCTTTTGCCTTAAATCTTCCCAGCATCAAGGTCTTTTCCAATATTCTGAACAGTTGGGATTTAAAGAGAGAGGATTTTGAGGAAAATACTTGGGAAGGAAAGGTGGAGCAGCAACAGCAGAGACTTGACAGGAGAAGAATATAGGACAGAATAGAAGAAAACTGAAGGAGAGAATAGGGGGAAAAAAACTGGAACCAAAAGCAAAATGGAAATGTCGCCTTTGGAAAGGAAAGAGTACTATTGCCTCTTGTGAGACAGAACCAGGGAATAGAAAACTGAAAACATAGACACATTTTGAGACTGTAAGAATCAAGGAGGAGATCATCTGTTTAAGTGTAGGAGAAGCTGAATGGAAAATGCAAAATGCTGCACTGGTCACTGTAATAAGTCATGTAACAAAAGTAACACCAGGTAGCAGTGAAAGCGATGGCTTGAAAAGTACAGTGGATCCAATCTGCACTGTGTGACCTCTCCAGCAAGTTTTAATAGAAAAAGAGGGGGCAGTTTGACAAAGTGCTAATGGGGCAAGAAATTCTATGTCCCCCATGAAAGCACTGGAAAAAGGGCTGCCTTTGTGGTACAGACTGGATAGGAAGGCAAACAAAATTCAAAGGGACTAGCAGATCAGTCCAGAAACCAGAATAAGGGGTTTCACTAAACTTGATTTGGAAGCAGAGAAAACAATGGTAGGAAAGCAATGGAGTGACAATCCTGTTTGTCCTCTGAGGCCAGAGCAAAGCTTTGCTGTTTTAAAGAAACTGCACTCACTGTATGACCTCCAGACCTCTGTTTCCAAAGAACATTCACTACTAACTAAAGACATCCTTGCACAAAAGGATACTTAACATAACCTGGAAAGAAATGTAGGTCTAAGTCTGAATATAACCCCGGAAGTACACTGCCTCAAGAAGCATGATATACTGTCACATAAGCACCACTATTTCTACATTTATAGGAACTACTTTTACTTGGAGACATATTTCAAATAAAACTACTATTAAATGTCATATAAAAATAATTTTAAACTAGAAAGCAATAAGAATACCAAATTCAACATGTGCAAATGGTATTCATCAGCAACTTCATGAGTGAACTATGTCATATGCTAACATATAGTCAATGTTCTTTAAAGAACTCTAACAACAACAAAAAAGGATAATTCATTAAGGCTTCACATAAATCTGAGGAAAGACAAAAAGCAAAAAAAAGTCCTAAAAAATTAAAACTAATGCTAACAGTCCTAGTGCCATGTGCAAATCTGAGGATTCTTAATAGTAATATGGACAGCATTCTTGTTATAATTCCTAATTTGACTGTTAGGTAAAGCACAAAAGGAAGAAATACCCAGAAACTCACTTCTTAAAGGTAGTAACGATCAATTCTCACTGGAGATTAAAGTACTTAAGCCATTAGCTAGCTATAAAGTATTGCCAGTGCAAACAGGTTTTAATGAATGGAAAAGTGAGTGTTACCACACATAAAGCGATTTCACAGGTATAACTTAAAAGCCAAAATAGTACATTTCATTTCTGATGTTAAAATTCAACTTGGATCAAATTAAACACAACTGACAGAAGAAATACAGTACAAAGATGAAAGGAATGGGCCCTGGAGTCAGGCCAGACAGCAGCCAGTCTCCACCACCTCTCAGCTAATGAATGTGAGATACTTAGCAAAGTGCCAGGCAACCAGTCTTCTCTTCCTCCTAAGAGCCTGACAGTGACTTAAAAGCAATCCTATCTTCATTATTATTCCTGAACCTATCACTGGGCTATAGCTCCGGAATAGATGTATCCACCAAACTCAAAGATCTAGTCACAACTGTTCCTCTGTCCGCTCTAGTAAAAATAGAAAACAGAGAAATCTTTGCTTTCCTTAACAGAATTCCCTGCACAGCCACACACTTGAACTCCTCACTTAGTTTTAAAAGGGTGGAGTAGAGATTTCCACCACCTCTCTGCTAGAAAATCACTGCAAAACAGGGACAGGAAGAACAAAAGCTTGATTCGAGATGCAGCTCTGAAAAATAATCCATCTTAATCTTAAATGCTTACAGAGGAAGACAATGAGAACCCCAGCAAGGCATAAACTAGAAGCATGATGTATCACAGCAGGTGGAACTGAGAAAGGGTATTTAAAAAAAGGAGACTGTCCGAACAGCCCAAAAAAGGTCTGCCTTAAGGAGTGAAACTTTGTCTTCCTGCTCTGTGGAATTTCAGCACTGGGCCTTGAAAACCACAGACCTTCCTAATTGCTGGTTAAAATAAAATTCTCCCCAAGATAGAAAGGAGAAAATATTTCCTCATCCTACAGGTGCAGAAAAGCAGATCATGATCTGACTCAGAAAGCCATTCTCACAAATCGTATTCCCAATTAGTCAGTCTTGTAAGGGTATCAGATTTGGGAAATTATTGCTATGTCCTATGAAAATAACCTTTAATTATAGCCAAAAAATTAATTTTGGTATCTTGCCTTCTAAATAACTTGCTATTCTGATAACAGTAAGTGATGTCTCAAGTTTTTGAAGGGTCCAAATACATGCACGCTCTGTTAAACCAGAAGAGGACCACTGACATGTGCTCTGTTCCTACAAGCCCAACCAATGACCTAGAGCATGAGAATTAAATTACCTATCATTTCTTTTAAGAAACAACAAAAAGATGAGGGAGAATGGATATAAACTTCTACTTGTGCAGGCAGACTTTCCATGGAAGGCAACTCAAGGATCTGATTAAGACCAATTGCTCCCAGGGCAAGTGCTGGCGATTCACACAGAGTACAATAAGAAATGCGCCCTGCTGCTGTGCAGAGGCCCTGAGGAAGGGAGTCCCGGGAAACCGGGAGATGAGAGCAAGAAACTCAGCACTGTATATCCTTCTGTTCTGCTTGACATTTGACTTATGTAAACATAGTTAGTCACAAATAATTAAAATAAAAACCTGTAAACTGCCTTAATTACTTGTAAATATCCAATCTTTCCTATTTCTTATTTTGTTACTAAATCCCACTTGTCTTCTCCAACAAACGTGGCTTCAGGAAGTTACCTTAGCATTTCAATTTCCATATTTTAAATGATATATCAACATACCCACAGTTTGCTGACTTCATGAGTTATTTTTATTGTAAGACCCTTTAGAATCCACAGGATCAATGCTTAGCTTACTAATTATCTGCAGGGTGTCTTATGATACTGATCAACTATTTTATGTTTGCCTGGCATATATATAGTCCCAAATAGTCAAGGGATCATCATGCTTTTTGTATACCATCAGAATTCAGTAGGTATTCAACAATTCTTGAACAATCTGACACTATCAAATCCATAAAAATATTGACTTTTACGTATTCTAGCAATATATCTTAATTTACCAAACTGAAAATGTTAGGTATACAATAAGGTCACTGAAATAACCTAATTATTGAAAAGGGTAGAGTATATCCAGTCAATAAAATATTATGAATTTATTAAAAATGCTGAATACGAACATAAAACAGCAACCCTAAAAAATGTTTATGATAATATAAGCACAAGTGGGAAAAAACCAGGACACAAAACTATATTAGGATTACAACTATGTTTTTAAAAAACTATCAAACATTAAGAGTGAACTATAGAAAAGTATTTTACTTATATGCAGTTCAAAAACAGGTAAAACTAATTAATCTATGAGGCTAGAAGGACAGTTATTACCCTTGAAGTGAGGACAGGCAGTAACTATAACTGAGATGAGTTTTGAGGATGCTAGTAATGTTGTTTCCTGACTTATGTGTTGTTACCAGTGTATTCACTTTGTGAAAATCCATCAAACTGCACCTTTAGGATTTGTGCTTTTATGTGTATTACACTTCATTTAAGTTTTAAAACTTATACCTAAAACAAAAGATAAAAATAAAACATACTTCAATGCTACTCACATTATATGCAGCAGCATTATACAGCTTTTTCTTTTATTTCCTCAATTTTAAAGATTTTCTGAAATATGTTTAGGCTGCCTTAAATTTTTTCTAGAATAATAAAGAGTAAGTACTTCCTTTGTGCCAGACCTTATTCAAAGTACTTTAAACACATTAAATCATCTAATCCTCATAGCAACCCTAAGGAGGTGTGTTATTACTGTCATTTTGAAAGGAAAGAAACTGCCACCCAGAGGTTCAATAATACCCAGTACAACACAGTACCTAAGTGGAAGAGCTCAATACGAACCAAGGTAAACTGGCTCCAAAGCTCAAATGCTCTGAGACCTTATACCTACACCACCTCTCTAATAAAAGTTCACCTTTTTATAGTGAAGGGTAAAGAAACATAATTAAGAAAATAAGTTAATCCATCTAAATCACCACTACTCTACTACTTTATTAACTTTCTGTGCAGTTAGATGCTAAAATATAGGTGCAAAATTGCATGCTGTAATAAGTGGTATAAGCATATGGAGCGACTGGAAGTTACTTAAGAGTTTACAAAAGTGCACACTTTTTTTTATAAATATACCTCTCTTCTATTCTGTTCTTGTCCATAAGAGGCTGCTTAATCCACTGGTTAACCAGTCTTTGTCCTTGAGGGGTTTTGCATTTATTCAGCAATGCAGCGAGAGACTGAGAGCCAGAAGTATCTTCAACAGAACCCTAGTAAACAGAAATAAAATAGGGAAGTGGCAGGCTCATTAGTGACCTTACTATGCCATGAAAAAGGATTACTTAATTTTGGGAACAAGAACACTTAACATTGGGTACTCCCTGGTATCCAGTGGTTAGGAGTTTAAGCTTTCACTGCCAAAGGCCTGGGTTCAATCCTTGCTTGGGGAATTAAAATCCCACAAGGCTCACGGGAAAAAAAAAAAAAACCAACCCATTCAATCTCCAAACTTGTGACAATTGACACAAAACTTAACTTTCTTCAAATATTAAATTGAAATGTACACAAAAGCTCCTTATCTGAAAATCAGACTTTTAATGTATTAATCTGATTTTCTGCTATATACTGTTCCCCAAAACAACACCACTTTGTAATTATTGCAGTTTTAGACATAAAACTTCTTAAAATATAATTTTTAAAAACTGTTGTTAATACACAATTTATTCATAAAGTCAGGACAAATTATACAGTTTGCAATTAGAAAAATATAGTAATTCAAACTATTTAAGTATAATATTTCAAAATATTTAAGCTCCTTATTAAGACTTATATTCTATATATAAAAGGAAATATTTTAAACTGATGTATTTTTTTTTACCTGGAAAAGGTTAAGGGCTCTCACTGCTGCAATATCCAATTTCATGTACTGGCTGAAGTCAAAAGTAGTCAGTTCAAACTGTCCAAAGTTTGAGTCATCTGATAAGAGTTCTAAAAATTTGATTACTGCAGACAAGGAAGAAACTGCAACCTAAGATTAAGAGTATAAAACAAAAGATGGCTATCACTAGAATTCTAGAGATTTTTTTAAAAAAACAAATGGTAATATGAAAATAAGTTTCAAACACTCACTTTTCCTGGCATTTTTTCCCAATTCAAACCAAGAAAATCAGACAGAGTTTAAATAAACCTTTTTAAGACTAGAAAGTGATTTTTAGGAAGTGAAAATTTACTCTAGTAGCAACACTATAATAGCCAAAAGGAGAAATTATGCTATTGTCCACCAAGAGTAAAAAGGGTAAAGTCTGGCACGTTCACACTGCAGAATACTACATACAACAATTAGATATAGGCACAAACAATCCACCAAAACATGTGACAATACAGATTATCTCACAAACATAATACTGAATAAAGGAAATTACAAGAGAATGATCTTTATGAGTCCATTTATAAAAACTACAAAAATAGATCAAACTAATTCATACTGTCAAAGGTACTAATGGAGGTTAACAACTGGAAGAAAACATAAAAAGGGTCTTATGATCCCAGTACTATTCTGTTTCATGGGTGCTGGTTAGGAGGGTACTTACAATTCACAAAAATTTAGCTATACACTTATGATATATATACTTCCTTGTATGCATATTTAAATAAGAAATAACTGCCTATTTTACTACTATAACATAACATAAAAAAGCTAAGGACATTAAACTGATAGCCTGATGAAAATTCTACTTATACTTGGTACCAAATTCATTGTGAATGTGCATGTTTCCTAATTGATAACACAGTCATCTATCTGCCTCTGCCAAATATATAAGAATCTCCTATTATGTTACCATGAGGGACAGATGGTAACAATTTTTATTAGCCCTAAGAGGCTTGTGTGCTTGCTCAATCACTTAGTCATGTCTGACTCTGCAACCCCACGGACTATAGCCCACGAGGCTCCTCTGGCCATGGGATTATCCTGGCAAGAACACTGGAGTGGGTTGCCCTTTCCTCCTCCAGGGGCTCTTCCCAACCCAGGGATCAAACCTGAGTCTCCTGCACTGGCAAATGGATTCTTTACCACTGAGCCACCTGGGAAGCCCTCAGTAGCCCTGGAAGCATCTTCCAATTTTCAACACTAAAGTAATTTTCTCTAATACAGTTTCTCCTTGACTTACGAGGTTACATGCCAATAAGCCTATCATAAATGGAAAATGCATTTAATACAGTTAGCCTACTGAACATCATAGCTTAGCTTCATCTGCCTTAAATATGCTCAGAACACATTAGCCTATAGTTGGGCAAAATCATGTAACACAAAGCCAACTTTATAATATAATTTAATAACTCAGAATTTATTGAACACTGAACTGAAAGCAAAAAACAGAATGGTTCCACAGCTACAGCAAGGTTACTGTACTGGCTATTAAACCCTTGTGGTCCCACGGCTGACTGAGAGCTGCTGCTGCTGCCCAACATCACCAGAAAGCTGCACCAAGTATTACTAGTCCAGGAAAAGGTCAAAATTCAAGTATAGTTTCTACTGAATAAATATCACTTTTGCACCACTGTAAAGTTAAAAAAAAAAATCATTAGTTGAACCGTAAGTCAGGGAATGTCTGTACTGGGATTATTACTCATACACAATGGCTTTTCATTCTGTCACACAAAGAAAGTAAAACAGATAAACTTAGTTGATAAGGATCAAACGATTATGTGCTAAGTAATCTCTGGAAAATCATGACGGTAATAACAGTCTCAGTTTATTCTAGTTTGAAGTCGATTTTGAAAATTACAAGTAGCTATAACTTACTCTTATTTAAATATACAAATTTTTATTTTACTTGTCAGTGATCCACAAATAACCATTCAAAGAGGTTTCTAATATTTTACATAAAAATATAACTCCCAAACCATACTTTCTTCAAAGATTTGAAAAATTGAAAATAAATTTCAACCACTGTTTGCATATTCATGTCTAACACTGAACACAATCAGTGCCAATTTTTGAGCCAAACTGTTTATATGTAGCATTTATTTTGCAATTATTATGCACTGTGTATATTTTCATCCTTATTACTTTCTAATCTCCACAACAATCCTTTAAGACATAATGAAGCTGAAGTAATTTATTAAAAACCTCACAGCTCCTATATTATAAAACTTTAATAGTACCAACTATGCTACCTCACCTACTAAGCTGACAATAATCAGGCTCTTTCTGGTGAAACCAGTAAAACAATAATCTCTTCCTCACCCCAAGGATATATGTTGTGTAAATATAATGAAGTTAAATTTAAGATTCTGTTTGAATTTTTCTAGTCATTCCTTTTCTAGTCATTTTCACAAACTTCATCACAGATTAAAATAAGCTTAAAAATCAGTGATCCATTTTAGGGTTTTTTTTTTCTTTTTCCATTTTAGGCTTTGAGATATAGATGACAGAAGCAGCCTTCTAAAATGTCACTATTTAGGGGTAAATTCACATTTGTAATCCACATACCTGGTTCTCCATTTCTGGCAACACAGCACTATTCATCTGTTCTCCCTTTTTGCCTTTCAACAACCGGTTGAGGTCCTGATAAATATCTTTTGTGGAAAAGTCAGCTCTTTTTCTTTCTGTGATCAAAATTCCTCCTCTCTGAATAACCTATTTTACAGGAAATATTTTAAATTACTAGGAGAAAAGCAATACAGAAAGTTGTGCCACTGACAAATATAAAGTAACAACATTTTAACAAACAGCTTATTAACCCACAATATACTGTCACGCAACAATACATGCAATAAAACATTGGTAATATGTATTAACATGTATTTTAAAAATCGATAAATAAAATTTTTGTGGAAATTTAAAATTAGGCTTACATGAAGTTTTCAAAAAACAGTCTCAGAGGTAAAAACTGAGAATACTACTTGGGGAAAGTTGCCTACATATTATTTACGCTAAAAATGCCCATCACAGATTTGCTAACTCTCAACTAGTTCTTATTGTATTTGCGGCTCATAGGAAGAAAAGAATCCTTAAAAATCTAAAATAAACCAGATACCTATACAAACAACAAAATCAGAACTTTGTTAAAATAAAAGAATCAGAAAAATAAATGAGGCTAAAGTTCTACTCAATCTATTTAAAAAAAATAATCCTGAAGAACTGGATCTTATTTGTTACATCCATGCTAAATACGGGCATAGTTTTTTTATTTTTAAAGGCCCTACATCACTTCTTCCCCACCCTGCATCCCTCAACTGTGAAAGCACTTCTTTTCACCAACTGTGATCCCTTTAAGATGACATTCAGTTCAGAAGGAGAGGAAGCGGGGAGAGGGAAATGATCTGAGTTTAAACAAGTCTTAAAGGAAGAGCTGGAAAGTCCTAATAAAGATACAAAGTTTCTGTCAAAATCCACTGAAATGGTTCTGACTTTTAAAATTTTTCTTAAAACAGTATCATGTTACTTTAGAGGCATTCCAGCCTTGGATTCTCTACCATGGACTCCATTCCCTTACCTGCCTCAGTTTTCCCACGTCTCCAGCAGTCTCCCCTCCTGGCATAACACACTCCTTTGGTCCAATCTGAATCAGGAGAGCCTCCAGATTGGAGAACTGATCATTATCGGGGAACTCACACAGTCCTAGCTTCCTCTGTGTGGAGTCAACATACCCAACTCCGACCTGCCTTTGACCATCGACTGTAGACATTTTAACACCCACAACACCAATGGAAGCGGACATATCGTTGTTACCAAAGAGAATATCTTCAAACTGAGAAAGATTACCTGGAGAGGCCTAAGCAAAAATAAAGAGAAATTTTAAGAAACTGTTCAATGTACTTTAATATTTCACTAGCAAACAAAAATTACCCAACCTAGATGAATTTTATTAACAAAACATTTTCTTATTAAACAATTACTTATAACCATGTATTCCAATTAATATTACCATATTTTCTATTAAGTATCCTCCCTAATTTTCCATAAAAACACTTGGGCACATCTAAAAACAGCAGTATCAACAGTGATTTTCAAAAAAAAGTGATTTTCAGTTCGAAATATGGCAGCTAGGTTTACATGCACTCATTCATCAAGGAACCCAAAGGGATAACCCTCTCAATGGTATGCTTACATTTCTACACTCTGCCAAACTACCTATTGGTTGCACCTATTAGAATTTTCACTGAGTAGTTATATCACATATCACATTATTAGCTTAAATATTAACCTTGGATAGTCATCTCTCTATATCAATATTTGTAAAACACAGATTGTTCTAGATCAATGATTTCCAAATAAAGGGTCCTTGACCTATTTTTCAATATTTCAAAAAGATTAGAAATCTCTTTAAGCACATACAAGGTAGCTAAAGGGTTAAGTTTCTTTGCTTTTGGCTCTACTTGTATAAAGTCGGTGGGCTACAGCAGTTCAACAAGATCAGAAGCTGACAGCTGCCTGCTAACATGAGGCATTTCTGGGGCAACTGACGGACCACGGTATGAAAATTCACATAGTCAGAAAGAGTACAAATGAGCAGTGACAGCCAAACTGAGGCAACCAGTAGCCATCAATAGTTCTTGGATGTCTTTAGCATCATAACAGTATCTTTTCACAATATGGTTCTGAATATACTATAACTCTGTAAGAACTGATTGAAATCTGCATCAAAAATGAAATGGAGGAACTTCCCCAGTAGTCAAGTGGTTAAGACTCTGAGCTTCCACCACAGGGGGCTTGAGTTCAACCCCTAGCCAGGGATCCTGAATGCCTCATAGCTCAGCCCGAAAAAAGAAAATGTTATGGAAAACTGTTATCTGATACTCAAATGTAAAAGGCACTGATTCACTCACAAACATAAACGCCGTATTTTCACATACACGCTTCAGATTTACACACACAGGTATGAAGCATATCTTTAAAAAACCTTCCAAAGTGAACTAGTAGCTAACAAAATTCAGTTTTTGACGGTCCTTGAAAATTCTAAGACTGGTAATCCCTGAACTAGATGGTACTAAGGTGCCTTCCGGCTCTGAACACACTACTGAGAACACGGGAGAAAAAAGTCATTCACAGGGACTTCGCTGATGGTCCGGTGGTGAAGACTCCGAGCTTCTACTGCGGCTGACACCGGTCTGATCCCTAGTCAGGGAAATAAGATCACACATGCCACTTGGTGTGGCCAAAAGTTAAAAAAAAAGAAGTCATAGAAGTCAACTACCCTAAATATCACTAATACTTTACAACAGAATCAATAAGCTAAAAATTAAGATGTATCAACTTTAGCAGCTTGTATATCTGAACTTCGTAAAATGTCAGAATGAAGATACTACGTTTTAACCTCATCAAGATACATAATGTTTTTCCCCCCTGATCTAAAAGCTAGGAGTTAAAAACAATTCATCTAAAAGGATTCTGACACAAAGGAGTTAAGTGTGATGAGCTGATAAAACAGTTAATCACTTAAATTCATGATTCCACAATTCCACATTTTGATGTTGTTACTGAGCTCTGTGAAGAGTGAGATAGAAAAACATCATGTTTTGGTATCCTCAATTTTCTATTAAAATCTTTCAAGATGTAGGATAATACTGTAAGTCCCACTTTTCTCAGTAAAGTAGCAATGAAAATCCTGAGGAAACGCCATCATAATGTGTGTGTGCATCTGTGTGCGCACTCATGCTCAGTCATGTTCAACTCTTGCTGACACTATGGACTGTAGCCCACCAGGCTCCTCATCCATGGCATTTTCCAGGCAAGAATACTGGAGTAGGTTGCAATTTCCTCCTCCAGGGGATCCTCCTGACCCAGGGATCAAACCTGATGCTCCCACATTGGCAGGCAGATTCTTTACTGCTGAGCCATTGGGGATAATACTCTCAGTCCCACTTTTCTCAGTAAAGTATCACTGAAAATTCTGAAGAAACTCTGTAACACAGGATGCTAAATTCTCTCAGATGTAATCTTCAGGAAATGTCTACATTTTCAAAGGCGGGGGTGGGGGGACAGTGGTGGAAGGCAACATGGAAGGGATATTGAAGAATATTATACTTGGGGCAGCACCAACATCATATGTTTAAATATTGCACACACAAAAACTTTCATAGGCCTTTCAGGTCAGAAAACATCTTGAAAACCTTCTCATTTTACATTTATAAAGAAACAGATACAGGAGAACACTGGGAAATTGGCCAAGATCACCCAGAGGGACAGAGGAGAAAAGAAATGAGATGCGCCAACTACAAGCCCAGAGCATTGTCCCCCCACTTACGACGTTTATTCCCTTGCAAGGATAAATCTCAATTCCCCAACATTTTAACCTTTGTCCAGTATTTATGTGCATGTACTGGTTTAGCCTCTAAATTGTGTCCGACTCTTGCAACCTCATGGACGGTAGCCTGCAAGCCTTCTCTGTCCATAAAATTCTCCAGGCAAGAATACTGGAGTGGGTTGCCATTTCCTTCTCCAGGGGATCTTCCTGATCCAGGAATTGAACCAGGGTCTCCTGCCTTGCAGGCAGATTCTTTACTGACTGAGCTACGAGAGAATGTATTGTGTGTGAACAAAAACATGACTTTATAGACTAAAAATACAGTCCTTAAATAAAACAAGCTAGCACAATCATCTCCATGAAGGCATTAGAAGCACATCAACAAGCGCTTCCAGACACACCTAGGAATATGATCAGCATTAAACAAAGTTCCAGACTTTTAAAAAATTACAGTCTAATAAAAGAGAAAGGAATACACAAAGAGCCAAATACATTACAAATGTGTATAAATGAGTTTCCCAGAACATGTTAATTTGTGATAATTCTTCAAAAACAGTAAAAATAAAATTTTCTTTAATGCTGGCATTAGACTTTATGTAAAAGCTATTAATTATTTGAGTTTCAGTGATAGTGACAAAGCTCAGAGTACTCATACTCATAAGGATTTATTGAATTTATGAATTGCTATTAAACTGTGATTTTAAAAACCACATGCGAAAGAATATTAAAGTCTCTCAAAGGATTTTACTATCACAACCTGGCTAAAATATTAAAGCAACACAGAATTCTCTTACATTTTTATTTTTTCTATTCCTAAAAACACAACTAAACTTAAAAGGAAGATAATTACCTTAAATGCCAAATACCAATCATTCTCCTTGGAGGCCTTATTTCCAGCTCTGTTCTTATAAACTTCAACTCTGTACTGACGAACTAGAAGAAGATCTTTTACAAAAGATTCAAAATTCATTTTACTAAGCACAACACTCTCCAGAGACTTTGCTCCTAAAGAAAAATATTAAAAATACAGGTTACAGATTTCAGGATTTAAAGTCATAAGTGTTCAAGACCTAACACAATGCCTCCCCCCAAGCTATGTTGTTTTCCCAGTAATTCATTCACTCAATAAACTATCAAGCACCTATTTCATGTCCCAAGGATTCTAGTAGATGAAGGGTATAATATGGTGGATAAATATAGCCACCTACATATCAAAATAAGAAATTAAGATTTAAAAAATGAATATATATACAGCTGATGCTACTTATCCTTTTTCATCATCTGTTTTTAATAAGTTTGGATAAAAGTCTTATTATATAAGATTACTTATTACAATAGTTATATTTATATAATAACAATAGTATTTATATAATTTTTTCAGAAGGTCCATAAAATAAATTACTAATTATGATAAAGTGTTCTAGGTAACATAGTTCAAAAACTGAAGGTTCAAAAGGTACATCAAAAAGGAGACCTTCCTTTTCACCACTGTCCCCTACACATTCAGTTTACCACCCAAGTGTTACCAGTTTCATAGAATATATTTCCAAACACAGTCTACGCACGCACACACAGGCAAATATAAAGCATTGTTTTTTTTTTCTTTTCTATAACTCCACACTATACATACTGTACTATATCTTTTTTTTTTTTTAACTTTGATATAGTATTCTGAAAGGTTGTTCCACCAGTACATAATCAGATTCTTTCTGTTACAGCTGCAATGTTTCAATGACCCTCAGGAAGTTCTATAATTAATCTCTTAGTGATAGGCATATAGGTTTTTCCAATTTTTGTTATTACAACAGGTTACATGAATAATCTTGCATGTGCTTCATTCTCTAAACATTAGAGTGTAACTCCGAGATAAAGTTCTAAAACTGGACTTTTTCAAAGGATGATACATGTGATTTTTATAAATATTGCCAGACTATCCCCCTTGGTTGGCTGTACCAATTAACACCACCATCTGTAAAGTATTAATGTCATTTATTTTCACTATCCAGTCAACAGAGTTCTAAAACTTACTGGTCTTCATCTCATATCACCGGTTCTCAATTGGGGAAGATCTTGCTCCCCTAGTGGACACGATCACTGTCTGGGGGCATCTAAGTTGTCACAACTGGGACAAGGGAGTAATAATGGAATCTAGTAGGTAGAGGAGGGGATGCTGTTAACCATGAACAGCCTAGCCCCTCACAGCAACAGATTAACTCTTTGGTCAAAAATATCAATAGTGCCAAAGTGAAGTGAAAGTGAAAGCCACTCAGTCGTGTCCGACTCTTTGGGACCCCATGGGCTGCATGCCCATGGAACTCTTCCAGGCCAGAATACTGGAGTGGGTAGTCTTTCCCTTCTCCAGGGGATCTTCCCAACCCAGGGATCAAACCCAGGTCCCCTGCATTGCAGGCGGATTCTTTACCAGCTGAGCCACATATTACCTAATAGTCTTAAATGTATAGTCTTAGATGGACTACAGGGTCTCATCTTAGTTTTGATTCATAAATAACAATTTCTTTACAAAATAAATAAAATCACCCACACCATCAAATGGAATTATAACTCAATTTTCAAATAATACAGATAATATCAATTATTCACTTAAAGGTAATTCAGAATATACTTGTAGGGACTTCCCTGGTGGTCCAGTGGCTAAGACTCCACGTTCCCAATTCAGGGGGCCCAAATTCATTCCCTGGTCAGGTAATTAGATCCCACATGCTACAACTAAAAAACTCTCACATGCTGCAATAAAAATCACCATTAAGACCCAGTGCAGTCAAGTAAATTTCAAAAATAAAACTACAAAATACACGTGCAGATTATTCTGACAAGTCTGGATCTTATGAGACTTAACCTAAATTTAACAATAGATTGTATCAAGCACAAATATTAAATACAAATACAAATTAATTAAATGACATAATACAATTATTTTGTACAGCAAGACACAGCTGATACTTTCAATATCATTTCACTAGTTACATAAGCAGTGGACAAGCACCTCCGCTGTCACGGACACCCTGAAAATGGGCTCAAATCTTGCCTCTCTCAAGTTATTCCCTAGAACATTTCTTATGATCTAATCCAGGACCAGGTACAGGGACCAGGCAGGTATCAAATGAACAGAGAAAGTCAAAGGAAGAACACAACTGACAGATGACAAACGACTTCAAATGTGGGAACCATGACAAAATGAGGAATGTACAAGGTAAAAGAAAAAGCTAGACTCACTAGGTCAGAGAGAGCAGCCACTGGACTCAAGCCACTCCTAATCTGCCCAGTTTCCAACGATGCAGAATTTTCAAAAGAAGCTCAAAATCTGAATGTTTTCATGAAACCACCCAATCTTTAAAGTATAGGCAATTAATTCAAACTTTTAAGAAAACATTATTTAGGTTTCCAGTTTTCAACTCAGCAAGTAAAACGCAGCAACATTTTTACAGACTTGAATAGACTACCTTTCTTTACCTTGCATTTAGAAAGCAAGCTGCGTGAAAATTATGTCCACTCTGAATGTTACTCCTTCAGCAAAGCCTGTACTCACATTCTCAAGAGGCATATGAGAGATCTAAGGTCTATCCAGGCTGCAACAGTCTCACTTCTCCCAGTTAAGACTCACTCAGGACCAGAACCTCAGTGGAATGGTAGGCCCCATTTAAACTATTTCCTGTTTTTGCCTAGCACATAGGGTAACTACCTAATCCCACTTTGCCTAAGACTTTCCAACTTTGAGCACTGAAAGTCCAGCACCCCAGGAGCCCTCTTAGTCCCCATGCAAACCAGAACTATTGAACAACCTATTAGCTCATCCAGCTGAATACATGAGAAACATTATTTATGGACTTCCCTGGTGGCTCAGACGGTAAAGAATCTGCCTGCAAAGCGGGAGACCTGGGTTTGATCCCTGGGTTGGGAAGATCCCCTGGAGAAGGGAAAGGCTACCCACTCCAGTATTCTGGCCTTGAGAATTCCATGGACAGAGAAGCCTGGTGGGTTACAGTCCATGGGGTGGCAAAGAGTGGGACATGACTGAGCAACTAACACTACACTGAATATTATTCATATGATGAAATATTATCATAAAAAAATTTGCTTGTGGAAAGCACTAAACCACAGTCAGTACAAAATTAGAGAGGAATTTCTCCCAGAGATGTTTATAAATGCCACTGCAATTATCGGTCAACAACTTCCAATAAATAGAGCAATGAGCTTCAAAACACTGTTATATCATCCTTTAATTTAGAAGGCAAAACATAAAGTCCAACTCAGCAAAAACAATTCTGCGGAGAGAGGAAAAAAACACTGGTCTGGCACATAATTCAGAAACAATTCTTAAATCAGCCTAGCAGGATGTACCAGCATACTCGTCTAGCCAGCACTGATTTGGAATCTGAATGCTTAGCACACAAGAACAAGCACTCTCAGATCCATAAGCTCCAACACTATTATTTACATCTATTTGCACATCAAAGGTATCTGCCTGGCCAAGGGCGGAGGGATCCAGAGCAATCCTGTCTTTCTATAGACACAATCAACAGGAAAACACATTCACAACAGCACTCTTATTTTGGCTGTACCAAGCAGCATGAGGGATCTTAGCTCCCTGACCAGGGATCAAACCTGTGTCCTCTGCAGTGGAAGCACAGAGTTCTAACCACTGGACCATCAGGAAAGTTCCCAGTGCAGATTTCTTAAAAGTGGTGGGTGAAGAGGCAAATGAGGTGATTCCCCTCCCCCCAAGGCACTTCCTCCATTACTAATCTCCAGATAGGTTAGCAAACAATCTCCAAAGATACTGTTATCCTCCAAAGATACTGTTATCCTCCAAAGATACTATTTCTCTCAAACTGACACGCTGATGTGGCAATGCATGTTGTCTTGTTTACAGATAAGCACCAGATGTATAGTTACTCTATGCTTCTGGTGAAGAGTTTGGCTATATGCTTTAAGTCTGAAAGCCAGGAAGAAAAACTGAAGGGAAGCTGGAAGAGAAAGCTACCCAGCCTCCATCTGGCACAGAAGAAAAAACCTCAGGTTGGTATAAGATTCTCCGCCTCAAGAATAACTTGGAACCCCCATCTTCATTCAGCTGATGATGTGTCTGCTACCCCCTGCAAGGCGGGAGACCTGGGTTCAATCCCTGGGTTGTTAAGATCCCCTGGAGAAGGGAAAGGCTACCCACTCCAGTATTCTGGCTTGGAGAATTCCATGGACTGTATAGTCCATGGGGTTGCAAAGAGTCAGACATGACTGAGCGACTTTCACTCACATGTGAGCACTGTACCAGGGGCTGGGATTCAGAGGCAGAGACTGGTAAGGAGAAGGTCCTAGGGCAGGGAACACCTAAGAGGGGCAGCTAACCAGGCAGCCTTCAGATGGGAGTCAAGAAAGGTTTCCAAGAGGAGATGCCTTCTAAGCTGAGTCCTGACAGCAAAAGAGACAAAGGATAAAGAACTTCATTTTCTAAGGACTCAGATTTCTCATCAATAAATTGAAGCTAAGTACTAACCCAACTAGCAGGGCTTTATTATAATAATGTATCACTAGTTGTTTTAGAGTCAGAGAAAAGCAGCCAAAAGAATATGAAGACAAAATGTCAATAGAATGAACCAGACAAAGAGAAGAAATGATCTACAGAAAGCCATCTGTGAGAAGAGATGGGATCCAGACCACAGCAAAAGGTTCATCTCTTCACTGGCACAATAGGGAAGGAGAGAATGGATCCAGACGGCACTAAAAGTATAGGTTCAGAAAATAATCCAAATATGGATCAACTAACAAATGGATTAAATGCAGTATGGTACATCCATACAACTGGAATATTTGGCAATAAAAAGTAATGAAGGATTGATAACCCCAGATGAAATTTGAAAATGTTAAGTGAAAGAGTCACTCAACACCAATATTTCCAGAGAGAGAGAGCAGATTTGTGGCTGCCTGGGTTTGGGAGGACTGAGGGGAAAGGGAAAGTTCCTGCTGACAGGTACAGGGTTTCTCAAGACTCAAGCGAAATTTAGCCTCTCTTGTAATGCCTCTTCAGCCGGCTACAGTCTTTGGCAGTCCTGTCTCCGCCTCTTCTGCAACTTGCTCTGCAGCATCCTCCACAGGTCTTCAACTGGAATTAGATTTCGGCCTTGCTCTCCTCTAGAGGGGGGCTTCCCTGGTAGCTCAGAGGAATCTGCCTGCAATGAGGGAGACCCGGGTTCGATCCCTGGATTGGGAAGATCCCCTGGAAGGGCATGGCAACCCACTCCAGTTTTCTTGCCTGGACAAACCCCATGGACAGAGGAGACTGGCGGGCTTCAGTCCATGGGGTCGCAAAGAGTCCCCAACACGACTGAGACAAAGCCTAGCACATCCAGAGGCGAAGTACACACACATCCACTAGAGGGAGCTCTGTGAAGGTGGGGATACTGCCTTTTGATCTGTGTGCTCCCAGTGTCCGGAACCCTTCCTAACGAGGTAGCATCCAATAAATGTCTATCTGCTGAATTAAACATCTGTCGTCAGTACCATCCCATCTGCACAAGGCAAAGGCAGGTCTAAAACCTGCAACTCCTTACTCCTCCTAGAAAGTTCATTCACAAAAGAGCCAGGGATAAGAGATTAAAATAAAACAAGATGTTTAGAACATCTAACTCACAAGAGGGTGAGAAGTTTGTAGTAGTTTTCCAGGGAGAGAGAATGCTAGAGAAATGGGGATGAGTTACCGAGGGCGCTGAAAGCCGAGCGGAGTCACAGACATCCGTGACTAACTCAAGGACACACAGCTGGTAAGAGGAGGGGCCAAGACTTGAATCCACGCAATCTGGCTCCAGAGTTCAAGGTCCCGACCACCACCAATACCGCCTAGCAACTGTAGACACTGTAAGTCCCTGCGCTGAACACCGATATAAATCACATTCGGCCAACAGGTAAAAACACGTTGGTGACATAAAACGGTCTCCCTAAATCCCTTCTATTCTAAATTTCAATCCTGGACTGGCATTTGTGATAACGAGGACTGGCAGCGTTTGTGATGAGATCCACAGCGCCAAGGCGGGGGCTGAAAAGCAGACACCCACGCGGACTGCAAAAAAAAAACCAAAAAACAAAACAGAACAATGTGTTCAAACGCCTCGCATGAAGCCAGGCACATAGCGATCGCTATTAGTTCTGATCCTGGGCAACTGCCGAGGGACAGACTTAGGGCGGAGGCAGGGCAGGGGGCGGGTGGCGCCCCTCTCGGCCAGGCAGGGACCGGAGCACGCGCAGCGCCCCCGCGAGACACCAGCGTCCCCGCCCCCGGGCCTCCCGGCCTGACACCCTACCACTTCCTGAGAGGAGCCACTCTGCGGGGTCCCCCCAGCCCCGAGCCCGCGCCGTCCCCGCCCTCACCTGCCGGCCCCATATACTTGACCACCCCCTGGGTCTTGAACACTTCGCGGGCGGCCAGCACCGCGTCCTCCCGGTGCGCGGTGTAGAAGTCACCCCGGTCAAAAAGGCGCACTGTGGTGGTCGGCTTCTCCGGCATGCCTTGGAAGAAGCGCACAAAGCCGACCTCGGCCGCGCTCTCCAGCTGCAGCGTGTCTTTCGGCTGCACCGCCATTTCGAAACCTCTCCGCCAGCCGCCCGAGAGAACTGCACGACCCCGCACCCACTAAGATGTTTCCCGCCTCCCCTCCCTCGCCCTCCAAGCGCGTCCGGCCTCTGCGGAGACACCCAATCATCACCCAGCACTGCGACTCGGTGGGTGGGAGTGCGCCCCGACAGCCAATCATAATCGGACGCGGCCCAGCTTCCCGCGCACGCTGGTGACTCTATCTAAGGCGCATGCGTGAGCCTAGGTCGCGCGCCGACCCTGGCAGACGCCCATCCTTGAAAGAGTTAGGTCTCCGGGTTTTCTGGGCTGCACAGGCGTGGGCACCAGGTGGAGGAATAGCTAGATTAAGAGGTCAGCTGGGAGGTTCCGGTTGGTTTTGAGTTTATTATGTACCCGTAAGCAAGAGAGTGAAATCAAAAAGAAACTTGAAAGGAAGGAAAAACTAGCCTTCCTATCACAGTACTTTTTTTTAACCTACGCCCCTCTCCCTCCAGCTGCCTCCGTTTTCTTTTTTACACAAACTCCATCCTAGCCAAGACTTCACTCCTTGATTGATTCATTCATTCAAAAACAGAAAACTTGCTATGCTCCAGACATAGGATCTGAGGATTAGTAAAGATAAGAGAAAAATCACAGTCTTCGTTGAGTTTACATTCTAATGAATGGATTCAGATAATATACTAAGTAAACACGTAGTAGGGCTTCCCTGGCGGCCCAGTGGTTAAAGAATCCGCCTGGTGATGTAGGAGACGTTGGTTCGATCGGTGGGTGGGGAAGATCCCTTGGAGGAGGAAATGGCAACCCACTCCGGCATTCTTGCTTGGGAAATCCAGTGACAGAGAATCCATGGGGTCTTAGCACACAACTTAGCAACTAAAACAGCAGCAAACTTATAGTAAGTAAACTGTTAGAAGTTAAGTGTTTAGGTATAAAGGACAGGGTGGGGAGGGTTGGATTTTTTTTTTTTTTTTAATATTAAGCAAGGACTTGAAGGAAGGAGGTCAGGATACATCCTGCACAGTTACCTGCCTAACAAAAGGTGTTGCACTCTCCTGTTTGATCACCGTTCCCCCATGAAAACTGCCCCAAACCCTGTTTCAAAGCTGCAGAATTACCCTCGGGGGCCTTTCGAAGGTGTTCCTGGGCCCCACCCCCACCTAATGGATTGGAATTTCTGAAGGTGGGTTATTGGGATCTTTTAAGAAAGCTCCTTGGAAATTCCTGACAATCAGCTCGGTTTAGAAACCACTTACCTACGTGTTAAAATTCAAATAGTTTCAGAAGTAGAGAAAGTTTGAGCTATCAGACTGCTGACTACATCTCCTACTTGGTGCAGTGTTCCCTCCTTTCACACCAGCTCTTCCAGCTGCAGTAATAAACATCCCCTTACCTTTCAATACCTAACACAAACTTGTTCCTCTGCTCTGGAATGGCCCTTCCCTGCCTTTTGTGTAGCAAACTATTGGTCATTCTTCAGTGCCCAGTCTTGAAAGAAGCCCATTCCCTCCAGGTGTAACTAGTTATCTTCTGAAGTATCATCTTATTCATCAGTTCAGTTCAGCCCCTCAGTCTTGTCCGACTATTTGCGACCCAAGGGACTGCAGCACGCCAGGCTTCCCTGTCCATCACCAACTCCCGGAGCTTGCTCAAACTCATGTCCATCCAGTTGGTGATGCCATCCAACCATCTCATCTGCCATCCCCTTCTCCTCCTGCCTTCAATCTTTCCTTTATTCATATTCATATCCATATTATATTTGCTGCATTGTTTTACAAATATCTGTTTACCTGTCTCTCTTACCAAACACCTGGAAAGAACACAGATGAGTATTATATGTATTTATAGTTAATGATAATTGCCAATGTTATCAGCATTTATTAACTTTTATTTTTACATTTTAATTTTTGCAACTCTAAGCATTAAGAACTATTGTTATTCTTATTTTACAATGAGGAAACTGAAACTAGGAAATGTGAAGTAGCTTATCCCAAAATCCAGAACTAATAGTAAGTGATTGAGCTAGAATTCAGTCTCCAGATTCTATAAGTTTAACTATATGTGTGCCAGAGAGTCTGGCACATATGAGGAACACAGGAAATGTCTGTAAATGAATGAACTGTGCATCACAATAACCACTCCTTTTTGATAACCTTAGCCTAAGTGCCATCCATCTCTCCCCATTCCCCATACACATTATAAATAGTGAGTGCAGAGGAAGGCAACACGATAATAATAACAACCTCCAAGGGTGATGTCAGGATTAAATGAGATAATAGTTTTGAAAATATTTTATGTTTTTTTAAAAAGCCTTTATACTATTAATCATCACATTTCCCCCCACCCAGACTATGTCTTTCACTTATTCATTGAGTTATGTATTTGTTTATCAGTTGAGGGCTTCCCTTGTAGCTCAGTCAGTAAAGAATCTGCCTGCAGTGCAGAAGACCGGGGTTCAATCCCTGGGTTGGGAAGATCTCCTGGAGAAGGAAATGGCAACCCATTCCAGTATCCTTGCCTGGAAAATCTCATGGACAGAGGAGCCTGGTGGGCTGCAGTCCATGGGGTCACAAAGAGTCTGGCACACCTGAGCAGCTGACACTTACTTACTTACCTACTGGTTGACTTTAATGGGCATAAAGTCCAGAAATTCATCTACAAGGCTATCAGCCTTGGCAGAGGATGATAATCTTTCACCAGACTTTAAAGATAGCTAATGATTTCAGAGACTGTTTGTATCCAGACTAATAACAATGATCTAGAGGACTTTTTTCCCTCCAAATTGTCTGCAAGAAGAGGGACCTTTAAATTACCCTGCCTAGAGATGAGTTTGAAGTAAAACTTTGAAAAGTGTTTGTAACCAATTTGCCTAATAGGTTGTTTTTTCTGTTTTGGTTTGTTGGGTTTTTTTGGTTTGTTTTTTATGGTCATGCCATGTGGCTTGAAGGATCTCAGTTCCCTGAGCAGGGACTAAACCCCAGGCCATGGCAGTGAAAGCCCAGAATTCTAACCATTAGCCACCAGTAAACTCTCGAAGGGAGAAGGCAATGACACCCCATTCCAGTACTCTTGCCTGGAAAATCCTATGGACCGAGGAGCCTGGTAGGCTGCAGTCCATGGGGTTGCGAAGAATCGGACATGACTGAGCAACTTCACTTTCACTTTTCACTTTTATGCATTGGAGAAGGAAATAGCAACCCACTTCAGTGTTCTTGTCTGGAGAATCCCAGGGATGGGGTCGCACAGAGTCGGACACGACTGAAGTGACTTAGCAGTAGCAGTAGCAAACTCTCTAAGAGGTTGTTTTAACAGTATCTTTTTTTTAAAGCTATGTACACAGATTAAATATTTATGATAATTTTGAAAAGTGAAAGTTGTGTCCGACTCTTTGCAACCCCATGGATTATACAGTCCATGGAATTCTCCAGGCTAGAATACTAGAGTGAGTAGCCTTTCCCTTCTCCAGGGGATCTTCCCAACCCAAGGATCGAACCCAAGTCTCCCGCATTGCAGGCAGATTCTTTACCAGCTGAGCCACAGGGAAGCCCAAGAATACTGGAGTGGGTAGCCTATCCCTTCTCCAGGGAATCTTCCTGACCCAGGAATTGAACTGGGTCTCCTGCATTGCAGGCTGATTCTTTACCAACTGAGCTATGAGGGAAGTTGATAATTTTGAAAGTTATGTGAAATAGTGTATCTTACAGAAATTTTATATATTTTCTAGCCCCACTTAGGAAACTATGAGTTTCTGAAAATGACAGATGAGGGATTTTGCAGAAGTATAACTGGAAATCATATCCTTGATAGGGTGCAGTACTGGTGGCTCGGAGGGTAAAGAATCTGCCTGTAATGCAGGAGACCTGGATTTGATCCCTGGGTCGGGAAGATCCCCTGGAGAAGGAAATGACAACCCACTCCAGTATTTTTGCCTGGAAAATCCCATGGATAGAGGAGCTAGCAAGGTACAGTCCATGGGGTCACAAGTGTCGGACACGACTAAGCAACTAACATACACAATAAAACCATTACCCCAAATGGTTTTTACTTTTCTCATATTTATCAAATTCATAATGACTATTACTTATTTATAATCAGAATAAGTGTTGGGCAAAAATGTACATACACCTAACAAAGAGGCTCTTCAAAGAAGTAGTAAGATTTTTAAACAACCAAAAATAGAGAAATGTTTAGTAAATTTTGATGTGTTTAACTTAATCTTAAAAGTAAATTATTGTCAGTTCAGTTTTCTATAATATGCCCATGAGAAATTCAACACCAATTTTGCCACTGCTCTAGTTTCTAAAATTTTTGTAATTTGGTTGTATTATTCCATTATTGAAAAGAGACAGTAAGTGAAGTGCTGTCAACCATGTCGCTGCAGTTTCAGAGAAAGGAGGATTAAAAAGGGTGCTTGGAGCTGAGTATTAAGACATCTTTTTCTTTTTTAAACAGCTTTATGAAAACATAATTTACATACTGCACAATTCATCCATTTAAAGTATATAACTCAATGAGAAGGTATTAGTCACTCAGTTGCGTTCGACTCTTTGCAACTCCATGGACTGTAGCCCTTGAGTGTCTCTGTCAATGAAATTCTCAAGGCAAGAATACTAGAGTGGGTCGTCATTCCCTTCTCCGGGGGATCATCCTGACCCATGGATCGAACTGGGGTCTCCTGCATTGCAGGCAAATTCTTTACCATCCGAGCCACCATGGAAGCCCTGCCCTGGGGGCTCAATGATTTGTGGTATACTAACAGGGTTGTATAACCATAACTGGACTTCCCAGGTGGTGCTAGTGGTAAAGAATCCGCCTGCCAGTGCAGGAGACACAGGAGATGCGGGTTCAATCCCTGGGTAGGGAAGATCCCCTGGAGGAGGGCATGGCAACCTACTCCAGGATTCTTGCCTGGAGAACTCCATAGACAGAGGAGCCTGATGGGCTATAATCCATAGGGTTACAAAGAGTCGGACACAACTCTAGCAATTTAGCACACAGGCAGGCATAACCATAATTACAATCTAATTTTAGAATATTTTGTCCCTCCAAAAAGGAACTCCATACCAATTAGCAGTCACTCCCTATTGCCCTTCTAGCTCCTGGCGACCACAGATCAACTTTCTGTCTCTGTAATTTTGCCTTTTCTGGGCATTGCATGTAAATGGAATCATACAAGACAGGATGTTTAGTCACTAGCTCCTTTCACTAAGCATAATGTTTGAAGTTCATTTACATCATATGTGTCACTCCTTTTTATTACCAAATAATATATCATTGTATGACTATACCACATTTTTTCTATTTATTCATCAGTCGGTGGACATTTGGATTGTTTCCACGTTTTGGTCATCACAAATAATGCTGCTATGCTATGAATGTTCATTTACAAGTTCTTATGTGAGCATATGTCTGTTTTTATTTCTCTTGGATATATACCTAGAAGTGGGATTACTGGATCACACTTTTTAATGTATGTTTAATTGTAGTCCTCATGGTAAACTATAACCCGTGTGTTTAACCTGCTATGTTTAACATTTTGAGGAATTGCAAAACTATTTTCCAAAATGCCTGAAACATTTTACATTCTCTTCAGCAATGTGTAAGGGTTCTAATTTTACCACATCCTCACCCACACTTGTTCCCGTCTGTCTTTTTTATTCTAGCCATCTTAATGGGTATGAATGGTATCTTATTGTGGATTTGATTTTCATTTCCTTAATGACTAATGATATTGAGCATCTTTTCATGTGCTCTGTATCTTCTTCTGAGAAAACATTTGGAAGTTATATGTATGACAAAGGATTTGTATCCAGAACATATAGCAAAATCTTACATCTCAATAATAGAAAAATAAATCACCCAGTGTAAAAGTAGGCAAAGAATCTGAAGAAGTCTATTTTTCAGAAAGCTCTTTGGTTGGTTGATGTAGGCAACAGAGACTCTGTGGTTTGAAAACACAGTGTACTAGTTCTATTTAAAAAGCTTGATAAAAAAAGGAAAAGAGGAATGGCAGCTTCAGGGTCAGTGGGAATTGTTAGCAGGCGGGGGCATGTTTTAGAATGATTGGAAATAACTGAAATTATGTTGTATCTACAGAATGTGTTGTTTATTGAGGAGGGAAAACTTTCTCTCTACTCTTCAGTTCAGTGACTGGGAGTATGTGAGTCTGAGTTAAACTAACAATAGACAGATTAACAGGGGAAAAGTCACAATTTTTATTAATATATAAATGCACAGCAGTTCACAGAAAAGCAAATATCAAAGAATCGGTTGTATATATATATCCTCAAGGTCTTATATATTCTTTTAACAAAGGCGAGAGGATTTGCCCTTCCAGAGATGATACATTTTCAGGAAGAAACCACGAAATACATGGGAGAACTAATGGAGGATAGCCCGACTCTAGTAGGGTCTGGTTATGCAAACTCATCTCAGTGTCAACTCTCCATCTCTGGTTCAAAGGATGATTCAAGGGGAAGCACCTTCACAAAGGGAAATTTATGCCCTAATTTCAGGCAGATAAGAGGTGGGTGAAGAATTCTTTCTGCATCTGTTGATTGTCATTTGCCTTTGGCAAAAAGAACCCTTATGCCAAAGTGGCATAATTGGGGGTAGCATATCCTAACCCCCTTTGTGTTGAAAGAAGTAGAAAGAGCTGAGGCTAAAGTGTTAAGTAAGCCGTCATGAAAGGGGATCTTAAGCTGGACCTAGACTAAGTAGAGGATACTGCAGATGGAAGAAACAACCTAAGAATATAACCTTTAAAAATTGTGAATCAAAATAAATAAATAAATAAATTGTGAATCACTGTGGTACACCTGAAACTTAGGTAACACTGTACATCAGCTATACCTCAATTTAAAAAAAAAAAGAAAGACCACGAGGTCAGGCAGCCAGCTGTCAGACAGAAACCTTGACTCATCCATTCTTTCATCTGACGCTGATTTGCTGGGTACCTCTAATGGGACAGAGCTGTTAGGAGATTGTGCTAAGTCTCTTCAGTTGTGTTCGACTCTTTGTGACCCCATGGACTGTAGCCCGCCAGTTTCCTCTGTTCATGGGATTCTCCAGGGAAGAATACTGGAGTGGGTTGCCATGCTCTTCTCCATTTAGGGGTTTGGGGTGATAATAACATCTCTGTTGTCCATTTCCAGTAGAACATTGAAAGTACTATTTTTCAGGGAAAATATACAGCCTTGTGGGCAACTCTCTAGAAATCTGTTCTAAACCCTTCCTGCTCAAAGTGTGGTCCGTGAACAGCTACAGCCCCGTCACCTTGGAGCTGGTTAGAAATGCAGGATGCAGGCACAAGTCAGACCTCTGGCTGTTTTTGAAGGGGCTGCCAGGGCTGCTGAAGCAAAATGCCATAGACGGATGGCTTAAAGAATAGAAATGTATTTCCTCACAGTTCTGGAGGCTGGATGTCCTCAGATCAGGGTCCAGCCTAGCAAGGAGAGCCCTCTCCTTGATTTGCAGATGGCAGATTTCTCTCCATGTCTTCATGTGTTAGATAGAGAAAGAATAAGCTCTCTGGTGTAAAAAAAAAGAAAGAAAGAAAGATATGGTCAAGCCCAAGCAAAGTATAAAAGGACCTGGGAACAGGAACATTTGAGGAATGGAAAGAAAAATTTTGCATATAGCAAAGTTGATATATTGCAGTATAATGGGAAATAAAATAGATTTTGACTGTGTTGTTCTGGGGATAATACACAGAAAGACAGAGTGAAGACAGCTTGGTATTAAGTAAAATTACATCTAGGCAAGTGGTAAAGTTGTGGAAAGGAGACAAAGGAGAAACCAAGGGAGGCCAGGCAGAGTGACCGTAGCTAGAGGACTGGATGCCATCCGGGGACCACTCCTCTGTATGCCATTGGTCTCACCCCACCACTGCCCATGAGTTTTCTCAACTGTTCTCCCTTTTTGTCACAAGATTTCAAGTCCTTGGTAGGGATGCCTGTGCCCTGGATGCTCAGGGCAGAGGGAACATCACTGCTCTTAAACTTCTGCAGAGGGAGGTGAAGAACTGGCTCCCACCAATACCATACACAGGAGATTCTCCCCAAATGGAAGAGGGGATGGGATGCTGGGCAGCCAAAAGGGGAAGGAGCGCCCAGTGCAGAGCCAGACTGGAAGAGGAAGGGGTAGAAAAATGCTGTGATCAACTTTAGGCAAATCGTTCTGGGAGCAATGTAGCACTTGGGCTAGAGAGGGAATAGACTGGTGGCAAAGTGAGTGTGTGTTAGTCACTCGGTCATGTCTGACTCTTTGTGACCCCGTGGATTGGGGCCTGTCAGGCTCCTCCATCTTTGGGATTTTCCAGACAAGAATACTGGAGTGGGTTGCCATTCTATTCTCCAGGGGGATATTCCTGACCCAGGGATCAAACCCGGGTCTCCCACATTGCAGGCAGACTCTTTACCATTTGAGTCACTGATCTAGCCTAGAGAGGGAGTAGACTGGTGGCAAAGAGATCAGTGTAAATGTGTTAAGGGAAGGCAGGTTGGAGGCAGACTTATTCCTGAGGGAGAATCTCAGGGACTGATGACCAAAACAATGGAGAAGGTAAGAGAGAAAAAAGAATTTAGGACTTGTTACATGGTGACAATGTCACTAACTGATTCTGAGGATATAAGTGATGGACTGTTTTTGGAGGAAGGTGATGAGGTCATTGGGCGCCTCAAGTGGCACTATTGGAAAAGAATCTGCCTGCCAATGCAGGAGATAGAAGAGACCTGGGATCCATCCCTGAGTTGGGAAGATTCCCTGGAGAAGGAAATGGCAACCCATTCCAGCATTCTTGCCTGGGAAATCCCATGGACAGAGGAGCCTGGTGGGCTACAGTCCATGGGGTTGCAAAAGAGTTAGACACAACTGAGCAACTAAACAAGCTCAATTCGCCCTTTGTGCCTGCTCTTTAGCTTTGTCAGAAGAGGGCACTGGAGGGACACTGCAAGAGCAAAGGGTATTGTTTCCCTTGTGGCACCGGCACTTCCCCCAGTGCCCGGCTGTGGCAGCACCCAGGGGTTCTGCAGCCCTGGGCAGCTGATGGCAGCTTCCCTGAGCACCGCCCCCACACCCCAACTTTAAGGCAGCTTTGTACAGCGCCTTAGGTATCAGATCTTTCCCTTAGCACCCTAGAACAGGGGTCAGCAAACTTTTTCTGTAAAGGACCAGAGTAGTGAGGCTTTACTTCCCATTTCTGTCACAATTAGCTGCCCTGGTAGTGAAAAACAGCCACACTCAACACATGAACAAATGAGTGTAGCAGTGCTCCAGTAAAACTTTATGGACACTGAAACTTTTATTCCATGTAATATTTTACACTATTTTACATATACTGAAATATCCTTTCCATTTTTTTTCAACTGGTTAAAAATGCAACCATTTCTAGTTCCCAGTTTTGAAAACAGGTGGTAGACCAGGCTGCAGGCTGTGGTTTGATGACTCCTGTTCTTGAGAGCAAATTTTTCCAGTAAATTCCAGAAGAGATTTTCGACAAGTTCTGCTAGTGTAGTACCACAGAAACTTCTCTGCTCTTCATCGAGGCACAGGTCTCTTCATCAGCCCTCTCCCAGGTCTGAACTCCAGCCCAGGGTGTATAGGGATTCTTCTCTGGGTGCTGTCTCAGGCCTGGGGTAATGACTGTTCCTCTTATCTGCTATTTTCATATTTGTCTGCTATTTGTCTTTAAAAAGTTCTCATTACTTTCGAGGACTGATTTTTGTTGCTGCATAACAAATTACAACAAATTTAGCATCTTAATAATAAACATTTATCATTTCACTTTCTGAGAAAGGAGTCCAAGCATAGGGTCTTTTCATCAGGGTCTCAAGACTGCAGTGAAAATGTCACTGGGGTGCAATCTCATCAAGAGCTGAAGTCCTCTTCTGAGCCCATCTTTTGAGAATTCATTTCCACCGTTGAGCGACTGAGGCCCTCAGCAACCAGGGTTGCCCAGATATTCTCTGATAGATGACTCTCTCCAAAACATGGCAGTCTGCTTTATAGTTAACGAGAGAGTACATCTATTTCTGCTTTTTGTCTCCTACTTTTAGGCACTCTTTTGTAATCTCCCGTTTGAGTCAAGTGAAGAGGGATCATAACTGCATCTAGAAAATCCCTTCACCTTTGCCATGTAACTGAATCTCAGGGGTTATCACCTTATCATATTCACAGATCCTGCCCACACTCTAAGGGAAGGAATTATATAGAGCATATATATCATGGGTAAGAAAACTTAGGGGCCATCCTAGAATTCTGCCTACTACGAAAGGGATAAAAATCGTAGGTAAATGCTTAAATACAGCTTTTTAAATTTTCTTTAACATTCTTTTCATAGTATTTTTTAAAGTTTCTTATCAAAAGCAAAATATTTCAGGATATTTTAACTTCATATAAAATGTGTTTGTACCATAATTATTCAGTTGAAAAACTGGTGCTTCTAATACAGTCAACCATGGAATTCACATTCCAGAACACTGTCCATCAATTCAGCCTTAAGGTATTAGTCTGCCAATATAGGACACTTTGTCTGAAATAGAATCTTAGATGGATTCAGAATAAAATTGCTTGTTTTTTCTGTGTAGAAGTTATACATTACATTATTAATTTTATATTGAGCATACATGATTATCTGGAGGAGGAAGTGGCAACCCACTTAGCACGCATACATACACACATACATGATTATAAGGACTCATGCAAATTCTATTTGTAGCTAGCATTCAGAGCATTTCTTAACCTATTATCTTACGTGTATACTATGAAATTTGATTCAATGTGATTCAAAAGTTAGGAAACTCATTTTTTAAATGTTTATTTCATAGTTCATAAAAAAGTTTATATGTACAAGACTCAAATAGCAAAGCAGCTATTTAATCACAAATGGACAAGACAGTAGTCATTCAGACTACTGCGGAAGCATATTTAATGCATGCCCTTCAATGTTAGGCATAAATAATTCAAACTATCAGTCCAAATTCTGGATTTTAGATCTGTATCTACAGGACACTTGTAGTCAAATTTTAAGATTGGTAAAGTCAATTTCAAACTGTTTATATTCTGAGTACAGGTTTAACTAGTACAAACATATGATGTTAACTAACAACACAACAGTGATCTTCAAAGATCTTCTCTTTGCCCCATGCGCGTGTTTATAATCTGAGTCTGTTTACTAATTTCCCTTCTTGTAGTCACTCTTCAAATTAGTGTTATGCATTGAGTTCCCTATGCATCTCACCCATCTCCTTTATCTGAAATAGAGGGGAAAAGAGAAAAAAAATTTAAAACAGTTTTTCAATTTCTTGTTCATTCTGGGAATAGCTTAAAAAACAAAAAGCAAGAAAATTCTCTTCCACATTTATGACATTTAATCTTTTAAAAAAGTGTACTACAAGGAAACATACATTGAATACATGATCCAAATTGCTTTTTAGTGATAAGATGGCCAGTGACAGAGAGAAGTAGAAGGTAAGCTAAATATTTAAGGAAGAACCATTTTCTATTATCAGTCTTTTTTATGGGTGAGGGAATTGAAGTTTAAAATTAAATGATTTTTGTCTCAGGTTGCAAAATTAATTGTAGACAGAACCAAAACAAGGCAATGACAACTACTCCAGATGGCAAACATCTTGCTGTGTGGCAAGCATGGGACCGACATTTTACACAGATTACTCTATTTAATCCTTACAAAAGGTCTGTACTATCATCCCCATCTTACAGATTAAAGGAAACATGGAAGCTTAAAGGAAGTTAAACAACTCACCCAGCTATTAAGTGGTCAGAATTTACATTGAATTCTGATTATATTGATCTGGTCTTACTGTAAGACTCTCCCTAAGATCCTAAGGTCTACACTGTAAAGGGACTCAAGTGTAGTTGAGATCCCTTAGTGTCTGGAAGGTATAGTGATTATGAGGAATAAGAGATTAAACAAGGGTCTTTTAACTAAATAACCCACCTACCTCAGCTTTTTCATACTTTGCCATTCTTTTCTTTCTGGAAACAACCTAAGTGGAAGAAAAATGATTACTATTTGAGGACTGCTACCCAAACAAAAAGTTAGTCTAAACTGACATACATACTTTTAATGAACACAATTCTGATCTGAACAAATTTACTTTTAAAATCCATAGCTATATAACATGTATGCAGGTAAGTTTTCGAGGTCTAAAAATGGGATCATGCAATATAATTTCCCTCTTTACATAGCCTATATCCACATCACAGGAATTCTTCCAGATCGAAAAGCTATGGATAGAACTCTTTCTCTTTAGTAGCCATTTTATTCCACAGCATGGATGCCCCAGAGTTTACTTATCCATTCTCCCCTGGATGTACACTCAGGCTGTTTCCAGATTCATCCTTTAGCAACACAACACATGACCTTGACCATGCTTCCTTATTACTTGTGCTTTTATTTCTGTAGGACAATTAGATTTCTTTCTTTCTTTCTTTTTTTGAAGGACAATTAGATTTCTATGATCAACCTTTCATGTATTTATTTGCCGTCTGGAATTCCTTTTCTGTAAATTGTCTACTCACACCTATTACCATTTCTTTCTTTAGTTTCCTCATCAGTTTTTAAGAACTCTTTATATATTATGCATAATAACCTTTTTTTGTTTTATTCATAGTGAATATTTCCCCCAAGCCTATCACTGATATACATATATTTAGTTTTTCACTTTACAGCATCTCTGCCGCACAAAATATTAATTTCAATGAAGTCAACTGTATGACTTCCTTCATGGACTCCAGATTTCCCACTTTAATTGATTTCTTTTACTACAAGGTTGTACAAACATTTCATAATTTTGAGACTTATTTTACTCTTTAACATTTTGAACTATAACCCATTCAGAATTTGTGTTTGCACATGGGTCAACTGGTCCACTCCTTTTGTGCTACTGTGCTTCAGAAGGTGCTATTCACACACAGCTGAGCAATGTGGCCAACTCTGGTGGGGTGAAATAGAAATCCATCTTTTGTTCTCCTCCAGATGGATAGCAAAAAAATGTAAGCTGTCGTATACCCTCAAATCTCTTTATCCTGTCATGTTGGTAAGATTTCCTGATGCTGAAGCATCCTTATGTATCTACAACAAACCCTGCTTCTTCAGGTGATATGGTCTTCTTCTGAAGCACTGCTAAGTTCAATTTACTACTTTTATTTAAACTGTGGTTTCATGTTTATCCCTTTTAACTCTTTTTTATGCTAACATTGTTTCAATGTTAACAAGTGTTCACAATGTGTTCAATGAAATGTAGTTTCATCTCACTGAGTGGTTTGGAAATTCAAATTACTTTGCACTTATCCTGGCAAGAGTGTTGAATTGTACTCTTGTGTGCATTGAGGACAACTAAAGGACAGTGGCTACTCAATGGCAACATAACCAACCTGTGAAGTGCTCAGCTACAAGCTTTTCTCAGATCAGCATCCTTTCTTGCTTCATAAGGCTGACTATTTTACAAAAAGGGGCCAGAAATGAAATAGATTCATTCAGCATAAAGGAGTACAACAAATGAAGATTTTGTTTCATTAACTTATTTTGGAACATGGTAGGGGCTCTTTCATATTATCACCATTTCTTGAAAGAAAAGATCCTTAAATGAAATTTTACTTGTTCCAAACTCACCAAGACAATGATTCCAGCAATAATTGCTACTACCACAACCACGATGACAGCAATTATACCAGCTTGTAGACCCTGCATTGAAAATTCAGGTGGTTTTTCATCAACATAGTAAATTGAAGTTCGACTGGGATCCAGATCCAGTAGTTCGCCATTTACTTTCAGGTCCATCCTTTTGGAATGGAACAAGGATTCATCTTTAACCTGTATTGAGGAAAAAAGCAATTTAACATAGTTAAGAAAAACCTACCACGGCCATGAATTATGTGCCAATTATGTACCAAAAGAACTGCTGCCAAGAATCTTTACGGTTTTAGTGATACCAGTCTCATCCATTGAAATTAAAAAAAAAATTTTATGACAGGAAATTTTCAAACATACATAAAAGTAAAAATTATAGTATAATGAGGTCCATGTCCCTATTACTCAGGTTCAATTATATAAACACATGGCCAATCTTATCTATTCTTCCTTTTCTCCAACCCCCTAGCCTCCCCTTGGCCTGGGTACTTTTTTGGTTTTTTTGGCTACACTGCACAGTTTGTGAGATCTTAGTTCCATGACCATAAATTGAACTTGGGCCCTTGGCAGTGAAAGCACAGAGTCCTAACCACTGGATGGCCAGGTAATTCCCTAACCTGGTTATTTTGAAGTGAATCCCAAATTTCATCAGAAAATAGCTCACTTTAGTATATTAAAGCTTAAACACACATTTTAATCCCACCAGTTAAACGGCAATTTTTACAGAGTCTCTTATTCATGGAAATTATAGTAGGGAAGACTAGACTCACAAGCTAAATAACTGCCAAGGAGGTAACAAGAATCATAAAAGAGAAGATATTCTAGGCATAACAATTTGATAAAGAGGCATAAATATATGAACAAGTAAAAAAGTGTATAAGAAAGGTGCATGTGAATGAAAAGGAGGACAAAGTTAATTGCCACATGAGAACCACTTGGAGAATATTTATTCATAATGGTTGATCTAAAAGTAGAGAAACAGAAGAAAGACATTTCTAAAACAGGAATAAAATAAGAAAGATTATACTCACATCTTTTTCAAAATAATAAGCCACATCAGCAATATCCACATCATTCTGAGTTTTCTGAGAAGAATTTTGTACCAGATCAATAGTGATAACATCGTTCTCATACTGGGGGGGGGGGGGGGGGGGGAGTAAAAAGTACAAATTAATATTACTATAACAAAAACTGTATGAAACATGAAAATATCATTGTTCAACAATCAGAATATTCAGTGTTTGATTGTCTGTAACCTGCATGTGCTGGTGTTTCTTGTCATTAGTGGATAATTTGGTTTATCACTAACAATAACATCAAAATCTTTGGAAGGTTTTAAATCAATCAAGGGATAGAATAAAATAGCAATGCAAATAAAGATAATTATAATTTTTTTTTCAAAAGAGAATTTTCTTTTCCTGAAAAGATTCTGAACAAGATATTAAAGTACCTCATTTACTAAGATGCTAAAGAAATGCAATCCAAAAGCATTTACCATGTTCTGCTTTTAGGAAGGAAAAAAGCATATCCCTACCAAAGTCTTTTAAAAAATGATGTCAATTTTTTGCCTTGCAAGAATTCCATCACACTATTCAAGCATTTTTCAAGCAGAGTTGAAAGAGTTAAGGAAGGGCTAACTGGTTAAAGATTAGCTCCTGAAACCAAAGACAACAGGACCAAGAAGCATCCTAAAGTAAGTAGTCAATCCTAAAGCAACCAGTCACTCCTAAAGGAAATCAACCCTGAATATTCATTGGAAGGACTGATGCTAAAGCTGAAGTTCTAATACTTTGGCCACCTGATGTGAAGAACTGACTCACTGGAAAAGACCCTGATGCTGGGAAAGATTGAGGGCAGGAGGAGGGGGTGACAGAGGATGAGATGGTTGGATGGCATCACCGACTCAACAGACATGAGTGTGAGCAGACTCCAATCGATAATGAAGGACAGGAAAGCCTGGCCTGCTGCGGTCTAAGGGGTCGCAGAGAGTCAGACACAACTGAGCAACTGAATAACAACAAAAGTAAATATTGTCAAAAGCAACCAGAGAGAGAGAGATTTTCCAAGGTAAGAAGACTGGCATGTGCCTGGGAAACTAAGAGACACTATCTTTTCTGTAAGGGTAAACTGAGGTTTTTCAAGAGTATGGAGGGAAAGCAGCAACAGGGGATTCTTTAGATTAAGAGCCCAGGGCTTAAAGTGTTACTCAAATACAGTTCAACCACTATCAAAAATCACACCCAAACCAAACTGTCCAACCAACTCTCTGTTAAAGCCCATCTGCTTCAAAAAAACCCAAAAAATCTTACCAGAATATTTGTGATATATTTTGGATCCAGTTGATAACGACTTGTGATTACCTCCTTGAGTGCACTGTAAATAAAAAAATTACGCCATTTTGCAACTATCATCAAAATAATTCATATTCCAAAAATAATAATATTGATGCACAACTGTTGAGTTCTAGTTTTACTAGAAACAGTACATTTACACAGTATCCAAGTACCTGCCCACAGATTATATTAATTACAAAGAGAGAAATGGTAACTCCACAGTGGAGAAACCTGGTGGACACCACCCTGACCACAGTTAACATCACTAGTGAAGGCACAAGCTGACCTTGTGTGCCTCCCAGTGTGAAGTACTGGGAGGGACACAAGGTCATTGTAAGTAGTTTTTTGGTCAAAAATGCATTACGTGTATTTAATTATGAGGAAACATGAGACCAATCCAAAATTGAAGGACAGTCTATAAAATAATTTGCCCATACTCTTCAAAAATATCAATGTCATGGTTTATAATTTAAATATTAATTAACTTTTTCAATTTTATTGGAAAGACAAAGAGAGGCCAAAGCAGTGTTTCATATTTAAAGAGACTGAACAGTCATAACAACTAAATGCATGATCATAGTCTGGGTTCTAGGTTAGAGGGGAAAAATTTGCCACAGAAAATATTGGGAAAACTGGAACAATGTGGTTTAATGTTGAATTTGATAACTGTACAGTGATTATGTAAGAGAATGCCTTTTTTTTCTAGGAAAAGATACACTATAGTATTTAGGGATCAGGATGCATGTTATCTAGAACTTGCTCTCAAATGGTTTTGCAGAAATAATATTGATACATGCTCAGATAGATAAAGTACACACACACATGCATACTCATATAAAATATGGCAAAATCTTCACTGGTGAATCTGAGCAAAGGTTACTGTATAGGAATCTGTACAATTCTTGTACCTCTATCTTTTAAAGTTAAAAAATATTATTTATCTTATTTTTCAGAAATATGAAAAAGTGATGAGACTTTAATTTATCTAATGGTGTAAGATGGAAGATTTGAGTGCCAACTGTACAAATATAATGCATTTATTTTTTTAAATAATGCATTTAATAGCACTTACGACTGCAAACTTTGAAGATCATAAGGTTTTTCCCTTGTTTTGTGTTTTAGTTCAATGATGATCCAGCTATAAAGTAAAGAGACAGTATTGATTAAACATAACAACTCTACCTTTTATTATTACCTATTATTATTTTCTTAATAAACTAATATCAAAATTCCCACAGGGAATTACAAGGAAATTAACAGAAAAAGGATCTATACTATAGATATGCCTTCCATTTCTTCCTTGGCCCTCAGATATTGTTTATAAAGAACTCAGCCATTCTAACATGGACCTTCTGGCCACTACAGTCAAGATCACATAAAGCCAAGGCTTAGCTGGTCATGCTGGGCCACATTTAAGTGAAAAGACAAAAAGGCACTGAGAGAAAAAGAAAAGTGGCCACAGGCCTCCAGAAGACAGAAGTGGAGAGAGTGGCTGCCATGGCTGTGATAACTTTTTAGTCTCAGTCTCTTCCAATAAAATCTTTTTGGCTTAAACTAGCTGGAGTGTGCTTCCATTCCTCTTCATTACATAACCCCTAAAACAGTATCTCACTTTAAAATACAATAAATAAGCAAATATGTGAGTAGCTTAAATTGCTCATGTACACTGAACAGCAATCTAACTTTAAAATACTGAACAGTGTTAAGTAAAAATATACAAGCAAAAGGAAAAACATTTAAAAATAAGATGTAATATATTGCTAGTAAATTCACAGAAGATCTCTGGAAGGTTATGGCATGTGACATCAATTCTACGGAAGTAAACCAAGCAACTAGGGGGCTGAGACGGAAGAGGACTGAGATGGGATTGTCACTGTCCACTCTTTTCTATCTTTTGAATTCTAAATGACAAAATCATGTTACATATTCAAAAGTACATTTAATTAAATGAACTCAAAAAGCATGAAAACAAGTAATATAGAGGCCGCCCAACTCACTAGGTCCTCACTGGTTCGGAGCAGGAGATTTCACTGTCCTTATCGGTTCTTCGGACCCCAGCTGTGTTCACACACCAGCATGTGGAGGTGCCGTTGCACTGCTTGGCTTTAAAGAGCCCCTTGTCATCACACTCAGGATCATAGAGCCCGTCATTATTCTGGATGGCGCCCTCTGGTTTCCGTCTTCTCCCGGACTTTGAGTGACTCATTTCTGCCTTCATCACCAAGCATTTAGCAGCCACTGAAAGGAAAGTGTCATGCAAACTGAAAAATAACTGCAGTTTTGTGTTTAAGAAAAAAATTTAATTTACTCCAAATTCCCAGGGCCAAAGATTATTACAGATTTTATAAGTTTTCACGTTCACTTTCTAAATCATAAGAAACTTCAAAGATGAGATAATGTTGACAAAATAGCATGATTCAGATTTGAGCCAATTAAACACTTCCAACTCAAGATTTATCAATTAAAGAAGTATAAATCAAATAAAACTTAAAGGCAATGAGGATATTCTACTCACATTTTGTGCAAATGACGGAATGTTGTGTACCGACTGAAATACACTGGCACTGACCATACGCATTCATAGAGCAGTTTGTGGTCAGTTTGTAGTTTTCACACACACATCCTGGTGGGGGGAAAAATCCACTTTAAAAATGAGGATGCAACTATCAACTCTGATGCTGAATCAGCTAAATTATGTTTTGACAATCATCCCCAAGTTACGGGACACACAGCCTTAAACAGCAGTCTTGAATGATCAACTTTGCAGCTACAACTGAAGTGGCTGACACAAGGCTAAACAGGCAGTCTAATTTGCATGCTTTCCTACGTATTCTTTTTTAAACCAAGAATAAACCCTCCAAACACCAGATTCAGCTTTGCCTTCATGATACTCCCGGACTCAGCTTCTTCCCTCCTGTCCTGCTGAACACTCACCTGCCGGTCATGACTGCCTCAAAATCAACAACACGCTACTATGTATAAAATAATCAATAAGGACCTACTGTATAGCACAGGAACTCTACTCAGAATTTTTTAATAACCTATATGGAAAAAGAATCTGAAAAAACGGACATATGTACCTGTATAACTGAACCACTTTGCTATATACCTGAAACTAATATGTTATAAATCAACTAGATCCCAATATAAAATAAAAATTAAGTTAAAAATGCCAATTCTAGGATCTGTGAATAACTCACATTTCTTCCCTCTTCCCACCCTTTAATTAATAAGAGATACTTCTTTTGAGACTTAATGGAAACGTACTCAATCCTTGGACAATTTTGTGTCTTGGAAAAATTATACTTTCAATTGAATTGGGAGGTACCTCTTTCCTAACTAAATTAAATCCTAGTACCTGATTTTGAAAGTGCGATTAAGCAGCCCATCCTGGATATTGATGTCAGTTTAATAGTCATATCTTTGACTATCTCAAAAGTTCATTTTAACTTCAAATTGACAAGTCCATTTAATTTCTTTTATTAGTCTAGATAAGAGTGCAAGCATTATAAACAAACACTAACTTTAACAGGCTGAAGAACTGATATTTTGAAACTTCATATCTCAAGTTGGTTTTAATTTTTCCCTGTTTAAATTATAATCAATATGAAACACCTATATAATCTGTCCATCACTAAACTCAGTATTGGGGTCACAAAAAGTCTAGTGACTGTCCTCAAGGAGCTAAAAATCTTACGCTGCACTATGCTATATATCTGCTCAGAGAACAAAGTTATGCCTAAACATCATGAAATTTAAAAATGACAATCAGGTACACACTTTCTGAACATACTCTTACAGCAGTTATTAATCACTTTAAAGCAATTTGTTTTGGTCCTGCCGCAGGGCATGCGGAATCTTAGTTCCCCAACCAGAGGTCCTACCCAGTGCCTTCTGCAGTGGAAGCACTGAGTCTTAAATCGCTGGACCGCCAGGGAATTCCCACTTTAAAGCAATTTAAAGTTAAATATTTAGCCTCAGACTGAAGTTGAAATAACATGAGTTGATTAAACTGCATTATTTTGAAACCGTAATGAATTAGGCCGAACCCTGTTGGTGAGACTATAAAAATAAAAGCCTTTCCAGAAAGCTGGTTAAACGACACCTCACTGCTAGCCACCACCTTACAAATAAGTCAAGAGATGGTGGCCAAGATGTTTATTCCAGAGTAAGAAAACCTGGAATCAAATTACACGTCCAAGATTAGAATAATGATGCGACTTTCCAGGCTGCAGATTGTTTTATATTATTTAAATCGTGTTTTTCAAGACTAAGGGAAACAGAAAACTGAATACAATGTGGGGGGTGAGGATGGCGGGGATCAAGACCTAAAACAACGTGTTTAGGTTTAGGGTAATGTTTACAGCAAAGTCTGAAAGAAAAATATATCTAATTATTAATTGCAGGCTTCTTTTAAAATGGTGGCATTATTGTTGTTTTTTTAAAACTCTTTACGGTTATCGATATAACTGGGTTTCCTACAATAAACTTGGCATTACTTACATAATCCTTAAAGAGAAAATATCCATACACCGGGTAGTCAAGGACGCCCCGTCCCCTTCCTCCCCCACCCCCCCGCACAGGTGCATAGCGGCCCCAGAGGCCTGGCCGCAGTCACCGGCCCCCGCCAGAGACACATCCGGGGCCCGCCGCAGGTGTCCGGGGAGGGGCGGGGCCGAAGGTCGCCGTCGCAGAGTCCCCTCCCGGCCCGGGCAGGTTTCCGCCTCGACAAAACCTCCAGGGCGCAGGGGCCGGAGGAGGTGGGCGCGCCGAGGCAGGGGCTAAAGCGGCTACTCAGTTCCCTACCGGTCCCACCGCGCCTGCCCTGGGCCATTTTCCCAGAGAGGCGAGCAGAGAGCCAAGCGAGGCCGCTCCCTCCCGCCGAGCGAGTGGGCGCCTTCCCGCCACCTCCCAGCCTCAGGGGGCCTGGGCAGCCCCGCGCCGTCTATCTCCAGGCGGGAAACCGCGGCTCCTTACCCGCAGTCTACATTTAGGGCACAGAGGACCGCCACCACCACCGCCCCCGCCCCGCCCCCCGGTCCTCCTCACCCCAAGACTCCGCTCCTCACCTTGCTGGGCTGCGGCCACCGCCGCCGTCGCCGCGGCGACCAGGAGCCCGAAAGCGAGGGCCTGGCGGAGCGCCATGCTGCGCGCTCCGAGGACTAGGGCGCTAGAGCGCGAGGGCGCCAGGTGGGTCGAGGGCTGGCGCGAGGACGAGCGGACAGAGTAGGTCGTCGCTAGCCCACTGACCGGCCGGACGGTGTGAGGCGTGGGACGCGCAGCTTAGCGTCGAGAGGACTACAGCGAGGTGTTCGGGGATCCGACGACGGTGCCAGCTGGCCGACGGACTGCGCGATTTGGGCGCGGTAGAGCGGAGCAGACCTGCTCGACCTGGCGGCCCCGCCCCCGGCCCCGCCCCGGTCCCTGCCCGCAGCCGCTCACCTCCGCAGGCCGGTTCTCCGCGTCGTCCCCGCCGGGGGCGGGGGCAGGGAACAGGATCCCCTCCCCCACCCGGGTCGCGGCCGTTGGGATACCGCCCTCCTCCCCGATACGCGCCCGGTCCGCCCGGTCCCCGCCGCCTCCAGGTGCCTCCTCCCGCCGCGGCCGGTGAGGTGGGACGGGTGGGACCCTGGAGGAAGTTGGAAAATACTGACCCTTCTTTTTCACCAGTGAGAGCACCACTCTGAAACCTCGAAGAAATGGGGTCTGGAGGAAAGAGTCAGGGGGCAGGGAGGGGGAAGGTGGACGGTGAAATGGAATACAAAAAGAAGTGGGCCAACTGTCCCAACCTCCGTAAAAATAGACCTCTGACTTTACCTGGCGGTTTAATTGTAGGCCTGTGAAACGAAAAAAAGAAAAACAATTCTCCCTAGCTCTCAGGATGACAAACTCGTGTTCCTTATCATTATTCTCAATGTCTTTTCCATTTCTTATAAGACTTTTTTAGCATTTGAAGGTTTAAGAGAAGGTGTTCCCATAGAGGGGAATGCTGGAAACTGAAATTATCTGGGTTGATTTAGAGAACAATGCTGGTAAGTATTGCGAAAATAGAAAAGTAGAAACAAAGAACAATTATTTCAGCGCAAATGAATTCAAATTACAACAGGCTGTTGTTACACTCAAAATAATTGTGACGTGAAACTTTTAATAACTATTTAAGTATTAAGTGTATTTAATGTTATTTTTGTTAGCTGCAATATCATTATGACCTATTTTTAAGTCTTTTTTCTAGTTTAAATTATCGAAGAGTTCAAAAGAGGAAAAGTGAAAAGGCAATTTAAAGATTCAGCTAATTTTGATTAATTTTTAAAATTTTGATTAATTTTTAAAATTTTGATTAATTTTTACAAATATATATAAAACCATGGATTATGCTTTTATTGAGCAATAATTTAAGTGTGTTGTGAGCCTGGTGGGCTACAGTCCTTAGGGTCACAAAAGAGTTGGACAAGGCTTAGGGACTAAACAATAACTCTACTAACACTCCCAATGTAAATAATTACATTGTTGAAGTAAATACCAATATAATGTGAATTTTACTGGGATATTAAGTTATTTAATTATTTGATTATTGACATCTTAAGGAAATCCTATCAGTGTTTTAAATCTGAAAATCTGAACTAGACCTGAGTTCTGGAACTTTGTGATCTTTCAAAAATTTCTTCAAATGAAGACTATTAGTATCAAATCAGGAACAACTGTCAACCAGATTTTTGTTATCTTCTGCATTTGGGATGTTTCAGGAAGTTACACACTGCCAGCCCCCAAACTATACACACACTTTTCCCAAGAATAACTGGTTATTGTGGCTTTGTTTGCAAAATAATCCATTGCCAAGTCTGAATCTGTTATCTACCTAATCCAGAAAAATCAAATCTTTTAATAACTTGACAGCTCTTTATTAAATGTTCATTTCATTAATGTGAATTGAGTAAACATGACTATTAAATAAATGACAAAATACCACAGTAATCTAACTTGTAGTATTTGAGTATACATCCAAGGTATTGTTTCTTTTTATGACTCTTTAACACATTCTCAATTTGTCACTGCTCAAAATTACTCTCATTTTATACTTTTTGAATCTTTGGTAGCTTCAGTGCTGTATTTAAGAACATTTCTTAATAGTTTCATACACAAGTATACTCTTTAAATTGTTCTTAAGTTTTACAGGTGTTGCTTTTTAATTTTCACAGTAGTCAGTTTGATACCTAATATTTGACTAAGAAAAATATGACTATTAAAATTTGTATCTAAACTTTTCTGACAAAACTCACAGCCCATCAGTTAAGAATCCAATTAAAAAACCAAAGTCAAAGACAAAGAATGGATAGAAAAAGAAACTGATTAAGGAAGATATAATGGGTAGTGCAAAATATTGCTATGATAGGGATTTGGGTTGTGACTTTCCCTTAAAATCAAAAAGATAACGTTAAATATAGTTTTGGAGAAAAGTTAGTATCCTGTTCTTTAAAAACAAGGGAAAGAAAATTAAGAAAATTACTCATTTTATAAGAAAATTACTCATTTTATACTTAATATTCTATAGTACAGTTTCTTCACAGATTTTAAAGTGTGTGTGTGTAAAATTTAATGAAACCTAAAATGGGATGAATTTTCCTTGTAGATGGCTAGTGCAGGAGTCCCCAACCTCCAGGATCTCATGCCTGGTGATCTAAGGTGCAGCTGATGTAATAATAATAGAAATAAAGTGCACAATAAATGTAACGCACTTGAATCATCGTGAAACTACACTCCCACCCCTGTCGGTGGGAAAATTGTCTTTCATGAAACCAGTGTCTGGTACCAAAGAGGTTAGGGACTGCTGAGCTAGAGGAAAGTGTAATGTGTAGATATTTGCTATAAAGGGCTATTAATTCTAAAAATTTTAGTTATTTCATGAGCAATACATTAGTAGAAAGCAAAAGTACATGACATAGAATGAAGAATGAAAAAAAAAAAGAATGAAGAATGAAAGCTTTTTCTGACCACTCATCAGCAAATCCCTCCTAGATAATTCTCATTAACAGTCTGGTAGTCATATAACTGAACACAGCAATTCATACAACTGTATTCTTTATACATTACTTCTCACATATACTAAAGAACCTGGTTTCATAGAATGTACTCTGCAGAATAGAGGATATTACTTAGTTTGGTTTAGGTTTATAAAAATAGTCTGTATAATTCAGAGTCCACCTTAATACATATAATTATTTGTGTATAATTTTGATCAAGCGTCATTATATTTGTCATTTAAAAAATTGACTTTGTCGCCAAAGCAGAACACTTGACCCCTAGTCATAAAGCTCTTTCCATGTCTTTCTACCCTTGAAATCATTTTATAAAATATAAAACACTACATGATAAGTACTTAGTACACTATTTAGTGGGCTACCCAGGTGGAGCAGTGGTAAAGAATCTGCCTGCCACTGCAGGAGATGAGGGTTTGATCCTTGGGTCGCAAAGATACCCTGGAGAAGGAAATAGCAACCCTCTCCAGTATTCTTGTCTGGGAAATCCTGTGGACAGAGGAGCCTGGCTGGCTACAGTCCAGGGGATCGCAAAGAGTTGGACGTGACTGAGTATACATGCCTGCTATTGAGTACATTAATATGTAGATGTTTATTAAGTGGTGTGTGACTTCGGCCAGGAATTCACTGGCTGTCCACTGTTTATGACTCCATGCTTCCACTGCAGAGGGCATGGGTTCAGTCCCTGGTCAGAGAACTAAGATTCCACAAGCTGCCTGGCACAGCCAAAATACAATAAAATAAAATTCAATCCCTGCTCCCTCCAAATGAAATCCCAACTCTGACTTTTTCTAGGATAAATTAGTTTGCCTAGTCTAGCACTCAAGGCCAGTTTCCTGGACATGCAACCTGCACAGTCCCATAGGACCCCATGCTTACTTAGAAGGGCCCTAGACTTGGTATAGTGCCCTACCATAACAGTCTTGAAATTCTTAATATTTTAATAAGGTATCCATATTTTCATTTTGTACTGGGCTCTGGAAGTTATATAGTCAACACAACATGAGAAATAGGGTAGTAAAATGAGAGACATGAGGGTTCAAGGAAAGACCTTATAAATGTGAAGGATAATTCAACATGTTTATGTGGTGATGGAAATGATCCAGAAGAAGGGAAGATTGATGAAGCAGAGGAGATGAGAAATTAACTGGAGGAGGGACAACGTTGAGAAAGGGAGAGAAGAGGGAGGATGGCACCCAGAGTGGAGGGTGAGCCCTTGAGACTAGGCAGGGACAGGCTTCCGACCGTAACAGAAGAATAGAGAGTAGAAAGTGCAGTCGCTCAGTCATGACCAACTCTTTGCGACCCCATGGACTGTGGCCTACCAGCCTCCTCCGTCCATGGGATTTTCCAGGCAAGAGTACTGGAGTGGGTTACCATTTCATTCTCCAGGGGATCTTCCCGATCCAGGAATTGAACTTGAGTCTCCCACATTTCAGGCAGACGCTTTACCATCTGCGCCACCAGGGAGGCCCAACAGAAGGACAGAAGCAGATGTTAACGAGGTAGTGGAGAATGAAACATTTCTGACACTTTTATGTTATCAAAGATGTATGAAGTGAGGTCACCATCTGCAAGAAGAGTGTGAGGGTGAGGAAATATGAATTATTTTTTAAATATTTATTTATTTAGCTGGGTCAGGCCTTAGTTGCAGCACAGCAGATCTTTGATCTTCCTTGTGGGAAGAATCAGCATGTGGGATCTAAGTTCTCTGACCAGGGATCCAACTCAAGCCCTCTGCATTGGGAGTGTGGAGTCTCAGCCACTGGGCCACCAGGAAGCTCCCCCAAGGGTTATTATTTTAAATTTTATTCTGAAACTTTAGATTTTACAGAAGAGTTGAATATATGGTATAAAGTTCTTATATGTCCTTTACTCAATATCCTCTAGTGTTAGCATCTGACATAACCATACGAACTTAATGCTGATACAACATATTGACTAAGCTGTTGACTTTACCGGGAATTTCCCAGTTTTCCCACTAGTGATCTTTCACTGTTCCAGGATTCAATCCAAGATTCCGTATTGCATTTAGGCATCATATCTCCTTAGTGTCCGCCAATCTATGATAATTTCTCAGTCTTCTCTATTCACTCATGACCTTGACACTTTTGAAAAGTATTTTGAACAGTATAGTTTTGGTGGAATGTCCCTCAGTTGGGGTTTGTCGGATGTTTTCTTGTGAGTGGACAGAGTTATGCATTTGGGGAGGTAAAATGTCACAGAAGTGTTACACCTTTCTCATTGAATCATGTCAGAGGGTATATGATATCAATATGATTTATCACTTGTATACCTTATTACTTGAATTCGCTGTATCACTTGTATATGGTGGTGTTGCCAGGTTTTCCCACTGTGAAGTTGTTTTATTTCCATTTTCATAATCTTCATTTGAGTCTGTCACTATATTCAGCCAACACTCAAGGGGAGGGAAGTTAAGTATCACCTCTTGAATAATGAAATATAAAAAGAAACTGGGATTTCCCTTGTGGTCCAGTGGTTTACAATCTGCCTGCCAATGCAGGAGACATGATTTGATCCCTGGCCAGGGAAGACCCCACATGCCTCAAAGCAACTAAGCCCATGCACAATGACTGAGCCCATCTTTAGAGCCCATGAGCCACAACTACTGAAGCCCAAGGGCCCTAGAGCCTGTGCTCTACAACAAGTTAAGCCACTGCAGTAAGAAGCCCTCGAACCACTAGAGAGTAACCCCCACTCTTGGCAACTAGAGGAAAGTACAAAGCAGCAAAGACTGAACACAGCCAAAAAATAAGTAAAATTTTTAAAATAAATAAATGAAATTGTGGATATATGTTAAACCCATCAGAATTTTAATAAATATTCTGGGGGATATACTTTGAGGCTATGTAAACATTCTATTTCTCCTTAAATCTTTGCAGATTTTGAGGAGGAAAAAAAAAGAAAAATGGAGGAAGTCATTTTAGAATGGGCAGAAAACTTGACAGTATTTGCTGGGCAATATGCAGTGTTCATTTGAGGTTCAGGATCACCAACTCAAAGTGAAATCCATCAACTGCATTGTGTGATTTACTCCAACAACAACCAGCTGTTTGGGTGCAGGCTGTGAGACGGTAGGAAGTTGGGTTCAACTAGAATGGTTTATTTTAGACCAATATGACAGAAGAGAGAAGGACAAGATTGTTAGGGAAGATATTTGCAAAAGTGGGATGAAAATGCTGGGCCAAGAGACCTAAGCAGGGTTTGGAAGTGAAGACAGGAGAGGAGAAGCAGCTGCTGAGCAAGGTTGAAGAACTGTGATAGTGTGAGTTCTTGAGTAAGGGAGCTGGAAGGACAGAAGGTGATAGGAGGGGCTTCCAGGGAGCTGAATGTTTAGAAGGAGAAAAGGAAAGTGGTTGGAAATGGCAAGCGGCACATAGGCTATCCTGCTGGCTCCTCAGGTGCTCAGGGTGTGAGTGCCTTCTACCTGAGTGGGCTGCTTGGGAGATGGGCTAATCAACGACCGTCAGGTTCATTTAGTGCCATTAGATTGAGCGAACGTTCAAAGGAGAGGTGCCTAGCCGCATGTTTGATGGTGATGGCCTGGAGTTGCAGAGGGCACAGTGGAAGAGTTTGAGGAGAGCAGAGAGTGGTTGGATCAGATTAGGTCATGAACTCAGGAATTCTGGAAAGAGTGTCCAGTGTTTTGTTTTTTTTTTTTTTAATTATTTATTTATTTGGCTTCCCCGGGTCTTAGTTGTAGCACTTGGTATATTTAGTTGTAGTATATGGTATCTGAGTTTCCCTGGTGGCTCAACTGGTAAAGAATCTGCCAGGAGACCTGAGTTTGATCCCTTGGTTGGGAGGATCCCTTGGAGAAGGGCATGGCAACCCACACCAGTATTCTCGCCTGGAGAATCACTACAAACAGAGGAGCCTAGTGAGATACAGTCCCTGGGGTCACAAAGAGTCAGACATGACTGAGCAACTAAGCTCAGAACAGCATGTGGGGTCTAGCCCCCCAACTAGGGATCAAACTGGGGCCCCTTGCATTGAATGAGGAATCTTAGCCACTGAACTACCAGGGAAGTCCCAAGTGTCCTGTGCTGGGTCACTAGAGAGCTTGTTTTTCTGGCAGTGACTGAGGCAAATGAGATATAAAGCATGACAGGATTAGCCTGACAAGCGCTTGGAGGGAGATGGGAAATCAGCCTGAGCTTGTGGATTTTGAATAGTTAGGGGAAGGTCCAGGAGCTTCAGGATGACTGCCCACACCCACAGAGTGTAATGGTGGTGGCAGTCTTGTGGGGGTGGGGTGGCCTTGGTCTCTCTGAGAGGTATGGTAATGTAGGGGCTATGGGGTGGCCATCTTAGCAAAAAGTCACCTGAATGATTGAGTCATGACCATTAATAAATATTGGGCATCTATTTTGTGTATGACTTCCCTGGTGGTTCAGACGGTAAAGCGTCTGCCTGCAGTGCAGAAGACCCGGGTTCAATCCCTGGGTCGGGAAGATCTCCTGGAGAAGAAAATGGTAACCCACTCCAGTATTCTTGCCTGGAAAATCCCATGGACGGAGAAGCCTGGTAGGCTACAGTCCATGGGGTTGCAAAGAATCGGACATGACTGAACATGAGTTAATTCAACAGTGTAAAAAGAATAGTGTTCTTTTTAAAGACAACTGAGAGAGGAATTAGGTGGTTCCAGAAATTGTATTCTGGCCTAGACAGAAGGAAATAAGAGTGTAGCAAACACAGATGGACCTTAACCTTAGCCTTATCGGTATCAGAGAGGGGTGAGGTCTTTATGATGGCTCATTTACCGTGTTGGCAACAGCCCTGATGCAACCTGAGAGCTTTTTTTTCAAACAGTATTCATGTTTAATGGCATCTCTGAAGCAACCAAGTATACATACAGAATTACGAGGAACTTCTTTATCCTGGTAACTGGACAAGGTCCAACAGGACTGTGGCCTTGGGTTCTCATGTGGCTGGTTGCGAACAAATGCACTGGCAGCTTGCAAGGAACAACAAAGGAAAAGAAAAATTCACACTTAGATTTTCTGTCCTTTCTGGAATTATCTTTATGTCCCCATAGGGACTCTTGAGATGTCCCTAGAAAATCAAGATGTGTGATAAGAATGAACTAAATGTCACAAACTTAATTTCATTGGTACTCCTACTCAGGATGAATGAATTATCAAGTGTCATAGTCTAGATGAACTATACACGATACACATCAATACATTGAATACTGACTCAGAATGTACTCGGTTTGATAATGTTCCAGGAAGTCTGGGCTGTCTTGTATCCTAGTGCGAAGGATCAGTAGTCACTGAGGACTGAGTGAGGAAGGGGGGAGAATGATTGTCGTGAATTGGTGGAAGGAAGTGAAAGAAGGAAATAACAAATGTGGATAGAGGAGGAGGGAGGGAGGATATCATGCATCTTTGTTGGTTCCCTGTTTGTAAAAAAAAAAAAAAAAAAAAAGAAGAGGAACTTCCAGGAGTTTGCAGGGAAATTTTGTGATAAAGTAATGACCACATTTCTGTTTCCACACAGGATTTATTAGGTGATCTAGCAGCAGGTTGTAATAGGAGTGGTGGTGATGATGATGATGATGATACAAAGTCCTATAGAGAGCAAATCTATTCTATCTAATAGAATCTATTAGATAGCAAATAGATAGAATCTATTAGAGAGCAAATCTAATCTATCAGCATTTTCCCCCATGGTTAGCAACTGACAGAACCTGCCAGAATATAGCTAGGAGCTAATGTGTGGTGAGTTGAGTCACTTAACACAGTTGGAGCACTGTTAGGGACCAATTTCTATCTCCTCTTTGGTCAAAAAGACAGCCCAGAAAAAAACAGTTTGTGGGTCTAAATGCTGCAAGTTCAAAGAATATCTCAGACTCATGAAGGTTTAGTAAGCCATCTGGACATGAAGGACATCACACTTTGCTTCTATCCTTAGGAAGAGAAGGCTTTGTAGGAGAAAGTTGCAGGTGCGTGGGATGGAGATTGCTAACCAGTGGAATTTCACAAGTATAGATAAGTAGCTCTATTTCACAAGTAGCTCAGTTTGTATGTCACCCCAGCTAGTTCATCCCAATAGAAACAGTCCATCTGAAAGCAGAGGTAAATTCATTCGGGGGCTTAAAATAGAGGCAAAGAAGGTGAAAGTTGACCTATGAGTAAGCCTTAAGAGGATCCAAAATTATGATATTTCAGAATCAATTGGAGGGTAGAGGAGATAAAATGATTCTGTTTTAACCAATAGTCAAACTGTGGGGCTCCATTCTGGTTCTGTGGATACTCAGTTTCAATAAGTCAGAATTCTTAAGGTTCTCAGCCGATGAGCTTCCAGGTTCAGCAGCAAGACAGATACACAGAAACTCTAGCGTGTAGAATTGATAGGATCAGGGTTGGACTGGCCTCTATGCAATTCTACATCATTGTAAATGTTAATGAAACAGGCTGCTTTCTCTTTTTCAGCTTTTTTTTTTTTTTCCTTTTGATTCTTCTTACCCTCAAAGGTTTTCAGAGCCTTATTTGGCTACTGATCAGAAATGTTCCTTAGTGGTTTGTTAATTCAGCTGACCATTTAGAAAGGAAGAGAAGAGAAAATGAACATTTAGTAAGAACTCACAAGGTGCATTCTTCACATTATCTTGTGTAATCTTCACAGAGACTGGATCATTTATTTCCATTTTACAATCAGAGAACTGTTTAAGCAAAGTTGAGTTAACACCCACAATCCCATTAGTGAATGGTGGTGCCAAGTTTTGGCCCTAGGAATATGTGACACAAAAAACTATACTCTTTCCCTGTGGAGCTCCAGTATAGCTTCAGTGCTATCAGCCCTAAAGCTTATTGTCTTAGTTGTCAAAACTTAGAGAAATTAGATGAGCTCTGGCAGTTAATAACTTCGGACTGATTCCTAAAGGAGCTTGTAGTTAGATGCTTATCTTTACAGGGGACCTTCATTCTTTAAAGTGAGATGTCATACTTTCTAACACAGAGACTACACAATATTTTGTACTTTTGCTTACTTCCTGTAAAAACGCCCATGAGAATGAGAGTAATAAAACAGCCAAGCCCTTACAATCATAAGGAACCCTCCCTGTCTTCTTCCTGCTGGGGGTTGGTAGAAGAGAGAGGACCCTGTCTGGTGGCCACTCAGTCTGAAATGCTGCTAACCCTAGCAGCATCACCCTAGCAGACAATTTATAGAAAAAAAAATTGGAATTATATATGCAGAGGCACGTAAGCATAGGTATGTTATGTACACACGACACAGAATTCAGAAGTTATATTGGTTGTGGGTCAAGGGCCTTACCACATCGGTCCATCTCTCCATGATTTTTGAGGCTTTAGGTAATAAAGCCCTCTGATTCCCTCCCAAATTGTTTCTCCTCTCCTCCCCTGGTTTGATTTTCATTGCATTTGCAATGAAATCAGCACTCATTTCTGAAAGTAGAAGAGGTGGCAAAGAACACTGACCTAACAGTTAGTTACCACTCAGACAATGCTCTGAGTATAAACTTGGGCCAGTAATTTGCCCCCCTGGTCAGATGAGAATTCACTCTAATGCTTGGTTCATACCCAGCGTGCTGGGTTAGTTTTCGAAGGCTCTAGGCTATAGCTTATTTCAAGATAAGCCCTCTGACTCAATTAGGCATTCCTAGCCCCACCTCATAGGTGCCCAGCCCAGTGGACTCCTGCTCTATGTTCCACCCCTCATTTGTCACAGCCACAGTTTGGGTGTTCCATGTAATCTGTACCCCAAAGTAGGATGCTAGGTTCTGTGGTTGTTTCCCTGGACACAGTCTTAAACCCAGCTCCCTGCTACGAAACTATTAACAGCAATGTGCTAGTGAGTGACAGCTCCCAGGTTAGAAATTTACGTTACATTAAAAACAATTTTTTTTTTAAAATCACTCTTCAACTTTTTTGCCATGCTGCATGGCAAGTGGGATCTTAGTTCTTAACCAGGAATCAAACCTGTGCCCCCTGCAGAAGTATGGAGGCTTAACCATTGGACCACCAGGGAAATCCCTTGATATTTTCATTTTAATTCAGGCCTTCTGGGGATAATTTGTATCCAGAAGAGGCAAGTGATGGTAGGAATCTTAGCCACAAAAGCATGCCTTTGAGGGAGGTGTTTGAGGTAGCATGGTTTTTCAGTACCTATCAAATCACTGATTAATTTGTTGTAACTTGTTTACCTAATACACATATACTAGGTTCTTAAATTATTTAAGTTATACAACATTGTCCTAAGCGTTACTGGCATCCAGGGAGTAATTAATGGCATCCAGGAACTAAAGGACATAAAGCCTGTTCTCAAGAACCTCCAGACCCGTTGGGAGAGATTTGACACAAATAAAATTAAAAAATGAAGATCTGCATATTAACACCAGGCAATAATACTAGGATACAACATTAAACTTTAAATGGATCATGAGACTGAGTTCTGGGAGTTTGTAAACTAATTCCCAGAAGAATCTCTCAGGGGAAGTTAAGTGCTTTTCTTTCAGGACTCCAAAGTTCAGCCTGGATACTGATCACCTCCTTAACAGCAAAGAGAATGATCATTATTTGAACACATTCATTACAGCCTCTTTGTGGGGAAGATTCTAAGACTTTGGGTCTTTTCAGATGAGGATCCACAAGCAACTCGTTGACGTGCACAGTTCTTCTGAGATTGTTAAGCAGATCACTTCCATTGTATTCAGCCAGGAATCGAGACTGAAAAGCAACATTTTCAATAAATTGATAATCAGATGTCCTTAAAAAATCTGAAACTGAAAAAAAAAATCTGAAATTGATTTATAACTGTAAAATTAACACAAGCTTGGAGAAATATAGAAAAACATAAAGAAACAAATCATATAAAAAGAAAGAAAACCACAATCACCCATAAATCCACATATAACTTATTTATTTTTCTAGAATATTTGTTTGTATTCATATTTAGAATGCTACAGAACATTTGATTTTAAAATATTAGATCACTGGGACTTCCCTGGTGGTCCAGTGGTTGAGAATCTATCTTCCACTGTAGGGAATGTGGTTTTGATCCCTGGTCGGGAAAGTAAGATCCAATATGCAGTGAGGTACAGCCAAGAAAGAAATTTGAATCACATGGTATATAGTTTTATACACTGAATATTTAACATTATATCATATTTTCCATGCCATTAGTTATCCCTGAAAAACATGATTTAAATTTACATGATTTACAATTTACTGCATAAATTTCATTGTATGAATATGCTATAATTAAGCAATAATTTCCTTAATCTTTCCAACATTTAGGTTGTTTCTATTTTTTCAGTGTTACATGAGATGGAAAAAACAACGTGTTTTCTTCATTGGATGAGTTTTTGAAATGGAATTAGTGAGTAAGATGATGAGAGGATTTTTAGCTCCTTTATACTTATTTATAAATTGCTTTCCAGAAAATTACTCTTTTTAAGCTTCTCTCTGTTAGGCATGAGTGTGTGATTCACTGGATCCTCATTTTCACTTACTGTTACTATATTTTAAATCTTTGTCAACCTGCTAACCGCTTTTAATTTGTATTTCTTTGATAACTAATGATGTTAATTTATTAACCATTGCACTTTCTTTTCTTTATATTATATGTAGGTGTCTTTTGAATATTTTCTATTGAAATCTCAGTGGTTTTAAAAATAAATTTTATCAGCACTGGATGGGAAGAGGGGGAATTTGACAAAGGCGATCAAAAGGTACAGACTTCCAGTTATGCAACAGCAGGATCCTGAGGGGTCTTCCTGGGGAAAGACACCCTACTCTGTGTACCTACTTCTCATTTGTAGAAAAACTTTAGTGTCCTAGTCTTTCCCCAAATTCTGAGGAGCAGATATAATCAGAGAAGTGAAAAAAATGAAGAAACAAAGGAAAACAGGCAAGCAAGACAAAATAACAGTTTGGCTATAAAACAAAGTCGAGGGCCTTTAGTTCCTCATCAAGGACCAGGTCCATCTGGCCCCATCACCTCATGGCAAATAGATGGGGAAACAGGGGAAATAGTGTCTGACTTTATTTTGGGGGGCTCCAAGATCACTGCAGATGGTGACTGCATCCATGATATTAAAAAACGCTCGCTGCTTGGAAGAAAAGTTATGACCAACCTAGACAACATACTAAAAAGCAGAGACATCACTTTGCCGACAAAGGTCCGTCTAGTCAAAGACTATGGTTTTTCCAGTAATCATGTATGAATGTGAGAGTTGGACTATAAAGAAAGCTGAGCGTCAAAGAATTGATGCTTTTGAACTGTGGTGTTGGAGAAGACTCTTGAGAGTCCCTTGGAGAGCAAGGAGATCCAACCAGTCCATTCTAAAGGAAATCGGTCCTGAATATTCATTGGAAGGACTGAAGCTGAAACTCCAAGAATTTGGCCACCTGATGTGAAGAACTGACTCATTAGAAAAGACCCTGATGCTGAGAAAGATTGAAGGTGGGAAGAGAAAGGGAGGACAGAGGATGAGATTGTCGGACGGCATCACCGACTCAATGGACATGAGTTTGAGTAAGCTCTGGGAGTTGGTGATGGACAGGGAGGCCTGGTGTACTGCAGTCCATGGGGCTGTAAAGAGTCGGACATGACTGAGCAAACTGAACTGAACCAAACTGAGGGATACATGAACAACATGATTAATATAATTAACACTGCTGTATGTTGTATATGAAGGCTAAGAGAGTTAATTCTAAGATTTATCATCACAAGGAAAATATTTTTTCTTTTTCTTTTATTTTGTATTAAATAAGACAATGGATGTTCATTAAACTTATTGTGGTAATCATTTCATGATATATGTAAGTCAAATCATGCTGTACACATGTATAATGCTGTAGGTCAGTTATATTTCAATAAAACTGGAAGAAAAAATCTATAAACACTTAGGTGAAAACTTTTCATCATACTTATAGACAAGCGTTTTTCCTAGTTTGTTGTTTGACTTGTGATTTTATGATTTTTTTATTTACAGAAGATTTATATTTTCTTTCTTTCTTTTTTTTTTTTTTGCACTCCCACCAAAGGCTTTATCTATTTATTTTTTCTTTTTCTTTTTCTTTCCATTTATTTTTATTAGTTGGAGGCTAATTACTTTACAATATTGTAGTGGTTTTTGTCATATATTGACATGAATCAGCCATGGATTTACATGTGTTCCCCATCCTGTTCCCCTCTCCCACCTCCCTCTCCACCCGATCCCTCTGGGTCTTCCCAGTGCACCAGACCCGAGCACTTGTTTAATGCATCCAACCTGGGCTGATGATCTGTTTCACCCTAGATAATATACATGTTTCGATGCTGTTCTCTTGAAACATCCCACCCTCGCCTTCTCCCACAGAGTCTAAAAGTCTGTTCTGTACATCTGTGTCTCTTTTTCTGTTTTGCATATAAGGTTATCATTACCATCTTTCTAAATTCCACATATATGTGTTAGTATACGGTATTGGTGTTTATCTTTCTGACTTACTTCACTCTGTATAATGGGCTCCAGTTTCATCCATCTCATTAGAACGGATTCAAACGAATTCTTTTTAATGGCTGAGTAATATTCCATAGTGTATATGTACCACAGCTTCCTTATCCATTCGTCTGCTGATGGGCATCTAGGTTGCTTCCATGTCCTGGCTATTATAAACAGTGCTGCGATGAACATTGGGGTACACTTGTCTCTTTCAGATCTGGTTTCCTCGGTGTGTATGCCCAGAAGTGTATTGCTAGATCATATGGCAGTTCGATTTCCAGTTTTTAAAGAAATCTCCACACTGTTCTCCATAGTGGCTGTACTAGTTTGCATTCCCACCAACAGTGTAAAAGGGTTCCCTTTTCTCCACACCCTCTCCAGCATTTATTGCTTGTAGACTTTTGGATAGCAGCCATCCTGACTGGAGTGTAATGGTACCTCATTGTGGTTTTGATTTGCATTTCTCTGATAATGAGTGATGTTGAGCATCTTTTCATGTGTTTGTTAGCCTTCTGTATGTCTTCTTTGGAGAAATGTCTGTTTAGTTCTTTGGCCCATTTTTTGATTGGGTCATTTATTTTTCTGGAATTGAGCTGCAGGAGTTGCTTGTATATTATTGAGATTAATCCTTTGTCTGTTGCTTTGTTTGCTATTATTTTCTCCCAATCTGAAGGTTGTCTTTTCACCTTGCTTATAGTTTCCTTGGTTGTGCAAAAGCTTTTAAGTATAATTAGGTCCCATTTGTTTATTTTTGCTTTTATTTCCAATATTCTGGGAGGTGGGTCATAGAGGATCCTGCTGTGATATATGTCAGAGAGTGTTTTGCCTATGTTCTCCTCTAGGAGTTTTATAGTTTCTGGTCTTACATTTAGATCTTTAATCCATTTTGAGTTTATTTTTGTGTATGGTGTTAGAAAGTGTTCTAGTTTCATTCTTTTACAAGTGGTTGACCAGTTTTCCCAGCACCACTTGTTAAAGAGGTTGTCTTTTTTCCATTGCATATTCTTGCCTCCTCTGTCAAAAATAAGGTGTCTGTAGGTACGTGGATTTATCTCTGGGCTTTCTATTTTGTTCCATTGATCTATATTTCTGTCTTTGTGCCAGTACCATACTGTCTTGATGACTGTGGCTTTGTAGTAGAACCTGAAGTCAGGCAGGTTGATTCCTCCGGTTCCATTCTTCTTTCTCAAGATTACTTTGGCTATTCGAGGTTTTTTGTATTTCCATACAAATTGTGAAATTATTTGTTCTAGTTCTGTGAAAAATACCGTTGGTAGCTTGATAGGGATTGCATTGAATCTATAGATTGCCTTGGGTAGTATACTCATTTTCACAATATTGATTCTTCCAATCCATGAACACAGTATATTTCTCCATCTGTTTGTGTCCTCTTTGATTTCTTTCATCAGTGTTTTATAGTTTTCTATGTATAGGCCTTTTGTTTCTTTAGGTAGTTATACTCCTAAGTGTTTTATTCTTTTTGTTGCAATGGTGAATGGTATTGTTTCCTTAATTTCTCTTTCTGTTTTCTCATTGTTAGTGTATAGGAATGCAAGGGATTTCTGTGTGTTAATTTTATATCCTGCAACTTTACTATATTCATTGATTAGCTCTAGTAATTTTCTGGTAGAGTCTTTAGGGTTTTCCATGTAGAGGATCATGTCACCTGCAAACAGCAAGAGTTTCATTTCTTTTCCTATCTGGATTCCTTTTACTTCTTTTTCTGCTCTGATTGCTGTGGCCAAAACTTCCAAAACTATGTTGAATAGTAGTGGTGAGAGTGGGCACCCTTGTCTTGTTCCTGATTTTAGGGGAAATGCTTTCAATTTTTCACCACTGAGGGTAATGCTTGCTGTGGGTTTGTCATATATAACTTTTATTATGTTGAGGTATGTTCCTTCTATTCCTGCTTTCTGGAGAGTTTTAATCATAAATGGATGTTGAATTTTGTCAAAGGCTTTTTCTGCATCTATTGAGATAATCATATGGTTTTTATCTTTCAATTTGTTAATGTGGTGTATTACATTGATTGATTTGTGGATATTAAAGAATCCTTGCATTCCTGGGATAAAACCCACTTGGTCATGATGTATGATTTTTTTAATATGTTGTTGGATTCTGTTTGCTAGAATTTTGTTAAGGATTTTTGCATCTATGTTCATCAGTGATATTGGCCTGTAGTTTTCTTTTTTTGTGGCATCTTTGTCTGGTTTTGGAATTAGGGTGATGGTGGCCTCATAGATGAGTTTGGAAGTTTACCTTCTGCAATTTTCTGGAAGAGTTTGAGTAAGATAGGTGTTAGCTCTTCTCTAAATTTTTGGTAGAATTCAGCTGTGAAGCCATCTGGGCTTTTGTTTGCTAGAAGATTTCTGATTACAGTTTCAATTTCCATGCTTGTGATGGGTCTGTTAAGATCTTCTATTTCTTCCTGGTTCAGTTTTGGAGAGTTATACTTTTCTAAGAATTTCTCCATTTCTTCCAAGTTGTCCATTTTATTGGCATAGAGTTGCTGGTAGTAGTCTCTTATGATCCTTTGTATTTCAGTGTTGTCTGTTGTGATCTCTCCATTTTCATTTCTAATTTTGTTAATTTGGTTCTTCTCCCTTTGTTTCTTAATGAGTCTTGCTAACAGTTTGTCAATTTTGTTTATTTTTTCAAAAAACCAGCTTCTAGTTTTGTTGATTTTTGCTATGGCCTCTTTAGTTTCTTTTGCATTTATTTCTGCCCTAATTTTTAAGATTTCTTTCCTTCTACTAACCCTGGGGTTCTTCATTTCTTCCTTCTCTAGCTGCTTTAGGTGTAGAGTTAGGTTATTTATTTGACTTTTTTCTTGTTTCTTGAGGTAAGCCTGTAATGCTATGAACCTTCCCCTTAGCACTGCTTTTACAGTGTCCCATAGGTTTTGGGTTCTTGTGTTTTCATTTTCGTTCGTTTCTATGCATATTTTGATTTCTTTTTTGATTCTTCTATGATTTGTTGGTTATTCAGAAGTGTGTTATTTAGCCTCCATATGTTTGACTTTTTAATATTTTTTTTCCTGTAATTGAGATCTAATCTTACTGCACTGTGATCAGAAAAGATGACTAGAATTATTTCAATTTTTTTAAATTTACCAAGCCTAGATTTATGGCCCAGGATGTGATCTATTCTGGAGAAGGTTCTGTGTGCACTTGAGGAAAAGGTGAAGTTGATTGTTTTGGGCTAAAATGTCTTATAGATATCAATTAGGTCTAGCTGGTCCATTGTGTCATTTAAAGTTTGTGTTTCCTTGTTAATTTTCTGTTTAGTTGATCTATCCATAGTTGTGAGTGGGGTATTAAAGCCTCCCACTATTATTGTGTTATTGTTAATTTCCCCTTTCATTCTTGTTAGCATTTGCCTTACATATTGCGGTGCTCCTGTGTTGGGTGCATATATATTTATAATTGTTATATCTTCTTCTTGGATTGATCCTTTGATCATTATGTAGTGTCCTTCTTTGTCTCTTTTCACAGCCTTTATTTGAAAGTCTATTTTATCTGATATGAGTATTGCGACTCCTGCTGTCTTTTGGTCTCCATTTGTGTGAAATATTTTTTTCCAGCCCTGCACTTTCAGTCTGTATGTGTCCCTTTTTTTGAGGTGGGTCTCTTGTAGACAGCATATATAGGGGTCTTGCTTTTGTATCCATTCAGTCAGTCTTCGTCTTTTGGTTGGGGCATTCAACCCATTTATATTTAAGGTAATTATTGATAAGAATGGTCCCGTTGCCATTTACTTTGTTGTTTTGGGTTTGCGTCCATACAACCTTTCTGTGTTTCCTTCTAGAGAAGATCCTTTGGCATTTGTTAAAGAGCTGGTTTGGTGGTGCTGAATTCTCTCAGCTTTTGCTTGTCTGTAAAGCTTTTGAATTCTCCTTCATATCTGAATGAGATCCTTGCTGGGTACAGTAATCTAGGTTGTAGGTTATTCTCTTTCATTACTCTAAGTATGTCCTGCCATTCCCTTCTGGCCTGAAAGGTTTCTATTGATAGATCAGCTGTTATCCTTATGGGAATCCCTTTGTGTGTTATTTGTTGTTTCTTGCTTGCTGCTTTTAATATTTGTTCTTTGTGTTTGATCTTTGTTAATTTGATTAATATATGTCTTGGGGTGTTTCACCTTGGGTTTATCCTGTTTGGGACTCTCTGGGTTTCTTGGACCTGTGTAACTATTTCCTTCCCCATTTTAGGGAAGTTTTCAGCTACTATCTCCTTGAGTATTTTCTCATGGCCTTTCTTTTTGTCTTCTTCTTCTGGGACTCCTATGATTCGAATGTTGGGGCATTTCACATTGTCCCAGAGGTCCCTGAGGTTGTCCTCATTTTTTTTTATTCTTTTTTCTTTTTTCCTCTCTGCTTCATTTATTTCCACCATTTTATCTTCTACCTCATTTATCTTATCTTCTGTCTCTGTTATTCTACTGTTGGTTCCCTCCAGAGTGTTTTTGATCTCATTTATTGCATTATTCATTTTTAATTGACTCTTTTTTATTTCTTCTAGGTCCTTATTAAACACTTCTTGCATCTTCTCAGTCTTTGTCTCCAGGCTATTTATCTGTAATCCATTTTATTTTCAAGATTTTGGATCACTTTTATTATCATTATTCTAAATTCTTTTTCAGGTAGATTCCCTATCTCCTCCTCTTTTGTTTGACTTGGTGGGCATTTTTCATGTTCCTTTACCTGTTGGGTATTTCTCTGCCTTTTCATCTTATTTAGATTGCTGTTTCTGGAGTGGGCTTTCTGTATTCTGGTGGTCTGTGGTTCCTTTTTAAAAAGGCGAAAGATTTATACGATCTGAAGAGAAACCAGAGTATGTGTGGTTCCCTTTTATTGTGGAGGTTTCACCCAGTGGGTGGGGTTGGACGATTGGTTTGCCAAGGTTTCCTGTTTAGGGAAGCTTGTGTCAGTGTTCTGGTGCGTAGAACTGGATTTCTTCTCTCTGGAGTGCAATGGAGTGTCCAGTAATGAGTTTTGAGATGGGTCTATGTGTTAGGTGTGACTTTGGGCAGCCTGTATGTTGACGCTCAGGGCTATGTTCCTGCGTTGCTGGAGAATTTGCGTGGTATGTCTTGCTCTGGAACTTATTGGCTCTTGGGTGGTGGTTGGTTTCAGTGTAGGAATGGAGGCTTTTGGATGGTCTCTTATTACTTAATGTTCCCTGTAGTCAGGAGTTTTCTGGTGTTCTCAGGTTTGGGGCTTAAGTCTCCTGCCTCTGAGTTTCAATTTTATTCTTCCAGTAGTCTCAAGACTTCTCCAACAATACAGCACTGATAATAAAACTTCTAGGTTAATGGTGAAAAGATTCTCCACCGTGAGGGACACCCAAAGAGGTTCACAGAGTTACATGAAGAAGAGGAGAGGGAGGAGGGAGATAGAGCTGAGCAGGAGGAGAAAAAAGGGGGACTCAAGAGGAGAGAGACAGATCTATGCAGTTCTCTATTCCCAAAGTGTTCTCCGTAGCTCAGACACCCACAGAGATTCGCAGAATTGGATTGGGAAGAGAGGGGGGAGGGAGGAAATGGAGGTGTTCTGAGGTAGAAAATGGAGAGTCAAAAGTGGGAGAGTAATCAACACACTCCTGAGTAAAAATGGGTACTAAATATTGGATTCTTAAATGTCCAAAATGGATACCAAATACTGAAAAACAAAGATTAAAAATTTAGAGTAGTGCTCACTTCGGCAGCACATATACTAAAATTGGAACGATACAGAGAAGATTAGCATGGCCCCTGCGCAAGGATGAGACGCAAATTCGTGAAGCGTTCCATATTTAAAAAAAAAAAAAGAAAAGAAAAGAAAAGAAAAACAATGTGGGAGGACACACATTCCTTGATTTCAACATTATCTCAGAGTTATAGTAATCACAACAGTCTGGTACTGTCATAAAGATAAAAAAAAATTTAGAGTAGATGTTAGACTCTTAAAAATACAATAGTAAAAACAAAACCAAAAACACAAAAAATTTTAGAAATATATATGAAGTTCGGTTTAAAAATAGGACTTTTCTCTCTTTTTTTTTTTTTGCAAGGTTATAGTGAAATGAAAATGAAAATTAAGGAGTAATAGAGGAGTAACAGAGGACTTTAAAAGAAAATAAGAGAAAAAAATAAGAAAAAAATTTTTTCCTAATTAAAAAAAATAGTAAAAATATATGAAAATGAAAATGAAAGTTAAGGAGTAATGGAGGAGTAATAGGGAATTTTAAAAGAAAATAAAAGAGAAAAAATAAAAAAGAAAAGAAAAGAAAGAAGTTTTTTTTTTTAATTAAAAAAAAAGTAAAAATATATCTAGGAATTTCTCTGGAGCTGTTGCGGTCATTGTGGGTTCGGTTCAGTTTCAGATAGCTCCTCGTTCCAGTTTACACTCTCGATATCTATAGGCCCCTTCCAATGTAGTCGGTGTTACTTACAGGGATTTTAATCTGTTGCACCCGTCCCTTCTGAAGCGGTTCCCTTTGTTTATTTGGCTTCTGTTTGCCGGTCTCTTCAGTGTCTAATTTCTACCCTGACACAGGCGGGCGGAGGTGGTCTCTTATTTAGGTTCACTGGTTCAGTCCTGCTGCAGGGAGGGAGGGGCGCTGCAGGCAGATATCGCTGTGTGTGGGGAGCACTCACCGTGTTCCGGCCACACTGGGTTTGCCCCCGCTCACAGGTGTGTGCTTTCCCGGTCTACACTGCTCAGGCTCCCAGCTGCTCTATATGGAGCAGGCCCTGTGTTGCATGCGGTTCCAGTTTTCAGGTATTCCACAAAAGCACGAACTCGGTTGGGCCTGCGTTTTGTGCCTTCCTTGGCCCGAACAGCTCAGGCAGCCAGGAGCTTGGCGGGCGCACTCTCCCCGGGTGCGGTGCGCCTTCTCCCCACCGTGGTCCCAGCCTCAGTTTCCACGCGCACTCATACCAGTCGGGTGCATGCGGCTTGTGTCTGTTCTCGGGAGCTGGCTTCTAGCCATGACCCTCCCGGCAGATGTCAACAATCCAGAGCCTCAGGAAGTCTTTGGTTAGAAACTGGAGGCCTGTTTGCAGTGTGGTAGGGGGTGCCATCTCTGGGGCCGAGTTTGCCCCTTTCCCCTCCCCCCTGCCTCCGGTGGTGGATGGGATGGTCCGCTGCCAGCTAGCTCTTCTCTGGAATTGCTCAGTCCCTTTGTTCTGCGAACGGCCGGCAGTGTGTTCAGGCCAGTTAATTTTCTCTCTCTCTCGCTATCCCACAGTTTAAGTTGCTATCTCACGTTAGCTCCCTCCGATTGCCCTCAGGGCATTCGGGCCCAGGCCTTACTCTAAGCAATGCCGCTCGCTCCTCTCCTTTCCGCCCCTACTTGCTGGTGGCAGATGCGGGTGTCTGGGGTACTTTTCTGCTGGGGTTGCTTTTAGGCATGTAATCTGTGAGTTTTATTTATTTTTCCTCCCAGTTAGGTTGCCCTCTGAGATTCGAAAACTTCCCCCAGACCCGCCAGTGAGAGGGTTTCCTGGTGTTTGGAAACTTCCTCCACTTCGACTCCCTTCCTGGGACGGGTCTCCGTCCCCAGCTCTTTTGTCTCTCTTTTTATCTTTTATTTTTGTCCTACTTCCTTTAGAAGACGATGGGCTGCTTTTCTGGGCACCTGATGTCTTCTGCTAGTGGTCAGAAGTTGTTTTGTGAAGTTTGCTGAGCGTTCAAATGTTCGTTCGATGAATTTGTAGGGGAGAAAGTGGTCTCCCCGTCCTATTCCTCTGCCATCTTGGCTCCTCCCCCCGAAGATTTATATTTTCATGTGGTCACATCTGTCAACCTTTTCAGATTTTTTTCTTCTATTACTGTTGTGCTTAGAAAGGGATTTCCCATTCAGTAAACAAAAAACTATATGATGGATTTTTCTCCTAGTTTTAAAAAATGATTATGTTATTTGCAGTAATTCTTTTTAAAATTATTTTCCTCCATAAATATTTTTTTAAAATAAGTTTTCTTTCTTTATTATTGTTGGCCATGCTGGGTCTTCGCTACTGCTCAGGCTTTCCTCTAGTTGAAGAGAGCAGGGCCTACTCTCTAGTTGTGTGCAGGTTTCTCACTGTGGTAGCTCCTCTTGTTCGAGAGCACAGGGTATTCAGGCTTTAGTAGTTGCAGCTCCTGGGCTCTAGATCAGAGGCTCAATCATTTTGGTGCACTGGCTTCTTTGCCTCATGGCATGTATTGGCAGGCAGACTCTTCCACCACTGAGCCACCAGGGAAGCCCTGCAGTAATTCTTTAACTCCTATGGGCTTAATCTTGGGACATGACAAGAAGTCAAGACTTTAATACATTTAAAAATTAACACATTTTCCCAATCTCTTCAATGGATTACCCATTTCATTCTGGTAGACTCATGATTGCTTACTTAGAGTAAGTTCTGGTCCTAGTCAAATGGTGTTTTACAAATTTCTTTTTTTATTGTTGTTTCTGTTTTTTAGATATTTCTTTACTTTTTTATTTAGCTTCATCAGGTCTTAGTTGCATCATGGGAGAACAGCACATTGACTCTATAGTGGTGGAACATGGGCTTAGTTGCTCTGCAGCATGTGGGATCTTCCTAGACCAGGAATCGAACCTTCGTATCCTGCATTGCTAGGTGGATTCTTAACCACTGGACTACCAGGGAAGGCCGCATTTTACTAATTTCTATTCACTTGAATAGTGAATATAACTCTACGTTCCTTTTGTATTTTTATTTATATAGTATCTTTATTTTCCTATTAGTAAAATCTTTCACTAAAGAGGCTATCATTTCACATAATCATCTGTTTCTCCAATCAACATTTACTGGCTAATCCACAATGCTAGGCACTGAGGCTCATAAGATGGACCAGACAGGGTCAACCTGCCCAGGGAATTCATAGCTAGAACTCAGGCAGTTCAAGATAACTACAATAGAGCATAAGTAGTGTCATTTACAAATGTCAGGGTGTCAAGGTGCTATGACAGCACAGAGGAGAAGATGCTCAAACTGTGCTGAGGATGAATAGGAATTTGTCAGGTCAACAAGTGGGGAAAGTGCCTTCAGAATAGAAGAAACAGCTTTACAAAGATCTAAAGATGGGCAAAGTGTGTGACAAGTTTGGGAAGCTAAAAGTAGTTGAATACAGCTGTGATCATAGCATCTGGTCCCATCACTTCATGACAAATAGATGGGGAAACGGTTGCTGACTTTATTTTTGAGGGCTCCAAAATCACTGCAGATGGTGAGTGCAGCCATGAAATTAGAAGACACTTACTCCTTGGAAGGAAAGTTATGACCAACCTAGACAGCATATTAAAAAGCAGAGACATTACTTTGTCAACAAAGGTCTGTCTAGTCAAGGCTATAGTTTTTCAAAAGTAGTCATGAATGGATGTGAGAGTTGGACTATAAAGAAAGCTGAATGCTAAAGAATTGATGCTTTTGAACTGTGGTGTTGGAGAAGACTCTTGAGAGGCCCTTGGACTGCAAGGAGATCCAACCAGTCCATCCTAAAGGAGATCAGTCCTGGGTGTTCATTGGAAGGACTGATGCTGAAGCTGAAACTCCAATACCTTGGCCACCTGATGCAAAGAACTGACTCATTTGAAAAGACCCTGATGCTGGGAAAGATTGAAGGTGGGAGGAGAAGGGAATGACAGAGGATGAGATGGTTAGATGGCATCACCGACTCAATGGGCATGAGTTTGGGGAAACTCTGGGATTTGGTGATGGACAGGGAGGCCTGGCGTGCTGTGGTTCATGGGATCGCAAAGAGTCGGACACGACTGAGTGACTGAACTGAACTGAAGTGAGTAAAGGGTGCACACAGGAAGATGACGGGAGATGGATGAAATAAAGGCCAGGTGTTAAGGAAATTTGATTTTATCTAAGTGATGACTAATCCAGAGAGTGATGAGGTCAGGTGCATGTAAATTCCTTTGGTGGTGATACAGAAGATTGATTGGAGAGACAGAGGACTAAGGTAGGGAGACCATAAAAAGGAGAGTGCAAACAAGGGCTTGAACTGACACTGGTGGGGAGAAAGTCCCAAAGAAGATGGCACAGACCTATGAGGTGCCTGGGAGCTAAAGTCAACAGGATGTAGGAGATGAGAAAAAGAAAGCAATTTAGGATGAGTCTAGTTTCCTAGACTTGTTGACAAGGTTGCAAGGTTGTTATTTGCAGAGACAAGGAGTGAATGGTTGGAAGTAGGTTTGGAGGTGGGTTCTAGGAGAGGCTGAGTTCATATTTGAATCTGAGGTGCTTGTTGTACATCTAGGTACACCTATTTAGAGCACCGTTGACAACACATGTCTGGAGCTAAGAAGAAAGTTTTTGAATGTATATGTGGATGGATATTAGAGTCATCAATATCTAAGGTCAGAATTGAAATTGTACAGTGTATGAATTGTGAGAGTTGGACTATAGAGAAAGCTGAGTGCTGAAGAATTGATGCTTTTGAACTGTGGTGTTGGAGAAGACTCTTGAGAGTCCCTTGGACTGCAGGGAGATCCAACCGGTCCATCCTAAAGGAGATCAGTCCTGGGTGTTCATTGGAAGGACTGGTGTTGAAGCTGAAACTCTAATACTTTGGCCACCTGATACGAAAAGCTGACTCATTTGAAAAGACCCTGATGCTGGGAAAGATTGAGGGCAGGAGCAGAAGGGGATGACAGAGGATGAGATGGTTGGATGGCATCACTGACTCAATGGACATGAGTTTGGGTAAACTCTGGGATTTGGTCATGGACAGGGAGGTCTGGCGTGCTGCAGTTCATGGGGTCGCAAAGAGTCGGTCATGACTGAGAGACTGAACTGAACTGATGAATTTATCAGCCAGGAAGAGAAGAAAAGAAAACTGAGACTGGATCTCTGGGAACGCCAATTTGAGGGACAGATGAAAGAACCAGAGATCTTCAAAAGTAACTGTGAAGAGGGACTTCTCTGATGGTCTAGAGACTAAGACTCCATGCTCTAAATGCAGAGGGATAGGTTTTATGTTGGATGCACTGCCTACATGGATATTGACTTCTAGTTCTTCCTGAATCAGTTAGGATTTGAGCAGAGAAGTTGAAATTTTATGAATGATACAGAATAGAAGATGTATCATAAGGATTATATAGATGTACACAATTGTGGAAATTGGTGGAAGACAGCAAGGCTGTTGCCAGTACACCTAGTGTTTTTCCTTCAGTCTTTATGGGTCACCAGCCTGAGCTTCCCTGGTAGCTCAGCTGGTAAAGAATCTGCTTGCAATGCAGGAGACCCCGATTTGATTCCTGGGTCAGGAAGATCTGCTGGAGAGGGGATAGGCTACCCACTCGAGTATTTTGGGGCTTCCCTGGTGACCCACATGGTAAAGAATCCCTCAATAATATTATGCTAAGCAACAAAAGTCAGATAAAAAGAGGACATGCTACATGATTCCCTTTATGTGGAATTCTAGAACAGGCACAATCTATCTAAAACAACAGAAATCAGAAGGAAGTTGCCTTGGACAGGGGTGGACTTGGGAGGGGAGTGACTGGGAGAGGAAATTTGGGGGGTGGGGTGGGGGAGATAATAAAAAAATATCTTTATTTTGATAAGGGTATGAGTTATACTAGTATATGCATTTTTCAAAATTCTTTGAACCTTACCCCTTAGATGTGTGTATTTTATTGTTTGTAAATTTTATCTCAGTTTCAAAAAAATGGAAAGTAAATGAAAATGGTAGCCTTAGAGCTAATCACGGACTAATAGGCCACTAAGGTACGCAGTGGTAAAGAATCTGCCGCCAATGCAGGAGATGTAGCAGATGGAGGTTCGATCCCTAGGTCGCAAGGTTACCCTGGAGTCGGAAATGATAACCTACTCCAGTATTCTTCCCTTGAAAATTCCATGGACAGAGGAACCTGGGAGGCTACATACAGTCCAAGTCACAAAGAGTTGGCCACCACTAAGCACGCATGCAATAAGCCACCAAAGAAAATATATGACATGTTGTTTTCTTATATCTGCTTACTGGGCAGCTTATGAGAAACCAGTCTCAGCAAGGGACACCCTCACTCTAAGGTTGGAAAAGAATCAGAAGAGCCTGAAACTCCAAGATTCCTCTCCTTCAGCCAGAAGAGAAATCAGAGGGTAAGAGAGCAGGTGGGAGCCCAAGACAGAACAACTAATAAAAATATTAGGCAGATAAATTCAACATTAAACTGGAGAACTAGGATTTTTATTTCTTTTCTCCAAAGTATAAATTCGTCGACTGTTCAGTAGAGATCTGATTTCTCAGTGTGTTGGGGGTAGGGGCTGGGGAAGAAGAGAGTGAGAAGGAGAAACACACAAACCCTCCAAATACTGGGAATCATCACAAATTTGAAACTAGATGACATAATTTCACTGCATCCAGAGGAAACATTCCACAACATGCGGGGAACCTGACTCTCTGTCCGACTTTCCACAGGGGTTCTAGTCTGCCTCATTATCATGATGTTTTCGTTTTTCTAAACAGCATCAAATAACAAAAACAGGTCTCCTTTTCCAGCACTTGGCGGTTTGGTGACACATTTTACGCAGTTTCTCTTTGGTAACGCAGTCAGCCTGTGCACAGGCAACTTTAGGCAAGAACGCTCAGCTGGAGGCAGAGAGAGCTTTGCCCAGAGATGCCGGGCAGCTGGGAGGGAGACCCCGAGGGGAGGAGAGACCTGAAAGGAAGGGCCGGGGGCTTGAGTTTATCAGGAAAGCCTTTCTCCTGTGTTCTCTGGTCACAGCACTGTGGAGACTGGAGGAGCAGGGGCCTGAAAGATCCTCACAGCCTTTACAGACTTAAGTCCTCTTACAGGCTTGGGTTAATTTTTAACTTCCTTGGGGTGAGATCAAAAACAAAGGCAGACGCTCTCACCCCAGGGCTGGTTCTACAGCTCTTTGTCCTGAAGTCTCCTTCCGTCTCCTTTGTCTCCAGGCACCGGGGAGGCTGAGAGAAGGGTCACGTGTGCACAAATGGGGCCCTGCGCCTGGCAGTCCCCTGGGCTCCCTGCAGAGACCAGGCTTCCCAGTCTTCCAGGCGACAGCCTCGTTTTTTCATTTTTTGTTTCTGTTGTCAATGTGGCAGTGTGTCCACAACCTTGGGATTCCCTCATCCTCAAACTCCAGTATCCAATTTCTAAGATTTCAATGTTTTTAAGGTCAGTGGAAATTTTTAAAAAAGAAACTTCAAGCTAATGTATTCTTACTGCAGAAAGGAAGCTTTGTTTTATTTTTCCATAAACCTGACACTCAGTAGGAGTTTTCAGATCTTGAAAGATAGACACACTATTTACCTGTAGAAAATGCACCAGGTAAGGTACTTTTCAAAACAACCAGTCACTCAGGATCCTTCCCTTTCTAGCATGATAGCATTATTTTTAGGAGGCGCTAGTGGTAAAGAACCCACCTGCCAATGCATGAGACTTAAGAGACACAGGTTCGATTCCCAGGTAGGGAAGATCCCCTGAACGGCAACTCATTCCAGTATTCTCGCCTATAAAATCCAATGGACAGAGGAGCCTGGCAGGCTGCAGTCCATGGTGTCATAGACAGTTGGACACGACTGAGCAAATACACACTCATCAAATATCACCCAAATAACTGAAGTATAAAGAATTGTTTCCCTGGGATGTTGTTTTTACAAGGGTGAAATTGCACGGCACGCAATTCATTAACACTTTTTCTCTTTTTCATGACTGAGGTGTCAAATCTTGGAGTCAGCCTGGGCAATATTATATAGGAAAATGGCCCTTTACCACTGTACTTTCCTGTGCTAAGGGGCCTGGTAGATGTCAAATAAATATTTATGAATGAATAAAGAACAGTAGGACAAAAGAGGAAGCTGGTGATACCTAAAATGGGAGGATTCCTCCTAGAATAATCAAGAATTAACTGTGTCAAAGAAAAGGTACACCTTTCCTTTTTGCTTAATTAATTACTGGGGGAGTTTTCAGAGAAAATTGTTACTGGAAGTAGAGGAAGTTTTAGGAACCTGAAAAACCTTTAGACTCCAGAACTTCTGGGATCCCAGGCCTTACAATGCAGACAATGCAGACAAGGATGTGATGTTGAACTTGGTCCATCCAGCTCACAGGCTCAGAATGGACACAGTGACTATTTTATGTTCAGAAGAATTAATTAAGTGGCTGCAGTATTCTCAGTTTAAAATGTTGTCATCAACCTGGGAAAGGGGTCGAGGAGTGTTTAGAATCCAATCAGTTGAGCAAGAGGGAAGACAGAAACATTTGGTAAAATGTTGCCCAAAGCATCTCTCCTAGACTACTGGCTGCTCTGGGGAAATAGTACTGTTGCTCTGTTGATCTCACAGACCTAAGTTCAAATTCTGTCTGTGTCCTGAGGTACGTAGTCTAATAAAAGAAACGTAGATACTGTGAGGCACGGCGTTGAGCTCTAAAGAAAACTCGGCCAGTTAGTTTCAGTCTTGGAGATGCAGTTGAATGATAGCTGCTCCTGTGAAGATGAAAGACAGGGAGAATGTGGGGGTGGTGGCAAAATTGCACAAGAAAGTGGGACCTGTGGTTCAGAACTGGTTGGTCTTAGGGGAGCTTGGCATGGCTAATGGCTGGGCCTCAAGTTCACTTGTTGAGGCTGATACTACAGTCCCAAGTTCACCATCAATTTGTTTTTCTGCTGGTACTGATGCATATTTTTCTGGAAGCAGTCACTCTGGGTCCTTGTTTAGAAGCCCTGACTGCCTGGGACTTTATGCTTTCCTGGTTCAGCATCCTGCAGCAGGCAGGTCTAAGGGCACGTGTTCGAGATGTTAAAATTCACGTATCAAATACTCAGCAGTACTGATATTTGGGGCTGGATCATTGTTCTGGGAAGGCTGTTCTTTGAGTCAATCACTCAGTCACTAGTTGGTCAGTCATGTCCAACTCTTTGCCACCCCATGGACTGCATCCCACCAGGCTCCCCTGTCCATGTAATTCTTCTTGCAAGAATACTGGAGTAGGTTGCCATTGCCTTCTCCAGAGGATCTTCCCAACCCAGAGATGGAATCCTGGTCTCCCATGTTATAGGCAGATTCTTTACAGCCTGAGCCACCAGGAAGCCCAGGATTATAGGGTACTAGGATATTTGCAGCATCCTGGCCTCGTCCAACTGTGACAATCCAAATGTCTCCAGACATCGCCAAATGTCCCTCAATGGCGAAATCGTCCCCAGCTGAGAGCCACTGCCTCGGACAAGTTACCTTCAGTGAAATTCTTCATATAGGCTATTGTGATGACTCATATTAATTCATTCAGTTGCCAGAACAAAACTGAGAAACTTAATGTCAGTTCATGTGGAGTTTACTCACTGCCACTTCTGCCTTAGACTTGAATAAATCTAAGGGTCAGTCAGCTTGGGGGTCCCAGGCTTTAGAGGGTTCTACTCTAGTCATGTCCCACCCCATGGTGGCAGGGATCAAAAGGGCCAAGAGAAGGTGCCCACTGGACCCATTGCTTCCCTTCTGGACCACACTATATCACATCAAAGTTCCTTTCTCTAAAGGGTCACGTCTGCTTTCAAAGCTGACGTAGTCACTTCTCTGGGTCCCTTTTCCAGACCTGTGGGCCATGCCACTAAGAGGTCCAAGTGGGGCCAAGGAATGTCACCACTTATTGACTTGTGGATGGAACTTGGACAAGCACGTTGTATTCTTCACCTGGAAACTTCAAATGTCAGACGAGGGCCTGCCCCCTCCTTCTTACACCACCAGCCCAGAAACAGATTGTAGTTGATAGAGAATCATGAGCAGTTCCACACCCTGCCACCCCACCCCGCACTTTCTCCACACCGTCTGCGCAAAGTGGTGAGGAACAGTGGCTTTAAGTGGAAAATCAAGAGGAAAAAGAAGAGGAGATTCCAAGAGCCCAGAGAACGGCCCGCCTGCTCAAGCTTTATACTCTCCCCTGGGCGGAGAGCACTACCTCATTGTTGGTGACACACGCCCCAGAAAAACACCAGCATTCTTGGCAGAGTTGCTTTCCTCTGTTTGTCTCTCATCAACTCATAAAACGGGTTTCTCCTCTGGGCTGTGGACTCCACAGTCGGGCATTATTTGCTTGCCGGTCTCTCCTCCACCCCCGGCCCCTTCCTCTGAGAAGCAGTCTGGCTGATCCTCCTCTAGGTGGAATGAATCACTCTCTTGATTTTGAGTCCCTACGGCCTGTTAGTCACACCCTGACTAAGCACTCATGTATTCCATTACACCTTGCACTCAGGTGAGTCCTAGTAGAAAGCACTCCTCAAAGACAGAGGACAGCTGACTCCTCCAGCTTTTCCCCAGCGGGCCTTGAGCAGGGCCTCACACGCACCTCTCAGCTGCTCAGGCCCACTCACTGAATCAATTAACTTTAAAAGTCGACCTGCTTGGGATTAAAGTCACTGAGTTTTGTTTTTGCTTTTTTTTTTTAAAGTCACTGAGTTTTATGAGAAAACCAGTCCAACCAGTTTCCTCCTTCATGGCTCTTAGATCCTGAGCCTGGTTTATTTTGCCAACTTAGATCCCTTCTTTCAACATTCACTTCACAACTGGGCCCCCAGAGCTTTTTAACCTTGTAAAGACTGGAGATATCAGGGAAAAGAAAGTTTTAGGGGTTATATTAGCTTCCTAGGACTGCTATACAAAGTACCACAAACTTGGAGCTTAAAATAATAGAAATGCAGAGAAAGACAAATATATCATATCACTGATAGGTGGAATCTAAAAAAAATGATACAAATGAACTTATTTACAAAACAGAAGTAAACTCAGGCATAGAAAACTCCTCTCATAGAAAACTCAGACATAGAAACTCATGGTTCCCAAGGAAAAACGGGGGAGGGAAAATTGGGAATTTGGGATTAGCAGATACTTACTACTATATATAAAATAATCAACAAGGACCTTCTGTACAGCAGAGGGAACTATATTCCATATCTTATAATAACCTGTAATGAAAAAGAATCTGAAAAATAATACATATACAGTATTATAACTGAATCACTTTGTTCTACAACTGAAATAATACAAATCAGCTGTACATCAATTTAAAAAAAGAAAAAAAAATAGAAATGTATTCTCTCATGGTTCTGGAGGTTAGAAGTCCAAAATCAAGGTGTGGGAAGGGCCACGCTCCCTCTGAGGATCACAGTGGATGGTCCTTCCTTCCGTTTTCCAGCTTCTGGTTGTTATGGCAAATCTTACTGTTCCTTGGCTTACAGATGTGATTTCTCCATTCTCTGCCTCCATTATCACATTGGTGTTTTCCCAGTGTGTCTTCTTTTTATGTATTCAAATTTCCCTCTTTTTATAAGGACACTAGTCACTGGATTTATGGCCCACCTAATCCAGTCTGACCTCATTTTAACTTTCAAGTAAGGTCACATTAACAGGTACAGAGGATTAGGACTTGAACCCAAACCCTAATTAAGGGAATATGAAAAGTGAAAGTGAAAGTTGCTCAGTCCTGTCTGACTCTGAGATCCCATGGACCATACAGTCCATGGAATTCTCCAGGCCAGAATACTGGAGTGGGTAGCCTTTCCCTTCTCCACGGGATCTTCCTAACCCAGCGATAGAACCCAATTCTTCCACATTGCAAGTGGATTCTTTACTGTCTGAGAACAGTACTGGGAAGCCTTTAAGATATTGCAATCACACATTTTATTTTACTTTGATGATATATGTTATAAACTTCATAAGACATCGTTATTATTTTTTACTTCAAATAATATCAAACTTGGGAAAATTTTGGTGAATCTTTATTTTAAATTTTGTTTTATACTGGAATATAGTTGATTTACAATGTTGTGTTAGCTTCAGGTGTACAACAAAGTAGTTCAGTTACACATATTTCCATTCTTCTTCAGGTTCTTTTCCCAAATAGGTATCATAGAATATTGAGTGGAGTTCCGCATGCTATACAGTAGGTCTTTGTTGATTATTTGTTTTATATATCATAGTTTGTTATTTTTACACTTTATTTTGTATTAGAGTATAGTTGATTTACAGCGGTGATTCTTCCTTTAATTTTTTCTGCCTTCCCTTATTTTGGAGTGGCTTCCATTACGTTTAATCACTTGATATTGTCCCACAGATCACTGAAGTTTTGTTCAGTTTTTAAAGTCTTTCTTTTTCCCCCTCTTCCCCACTTTGGCTGGTTTCTCTTGCTGCGTCTCAAGTTCAGTAATCTTTTTTTCTTTTTCGGCATCTAGTCTGCAGTTAGCTTCATCTCTAATTCCATTTGGGTTTATAAAAAATACCTTCCATTTCTCTTCTGTGTGTTCATGTTTTTATGGAGTTTCATTCTATTCATGTATATCCTCTGTGTGTGTGTGTGTGTCTGTGTGTGTGTGTCTGTGTGTGTCTGTGTGTGCATGTGTGCCCACTTGCTTTGGTTGTGTCACTTCAGTTTCTCTCTGAACCTCAATTTCTTCCTCCATAAAACAGAGCCAATACTTTGTATATCTCAGAGATAATGTGAGGATTAAATGAGATAACACATGCTTATAGTTTTAGCCGCCTTTTGCAGGGTGTTTGGGGGCTTCCACGGTGGCTCAGTGGTAAAGAATCCGCCTGCCAATGCAGGAGACCTGGGTTAGACCACTGGGTTGAGAAGATCCCCTGGAGGAAGTCATGGCAACCCACTCCAGCATTCTTGCCTGGAGAGTCCCATGGACAGAGGAGACTGGCGGACCACAGTCCATAGGGTAGCAAGGAGTCAGACACGACTGAAGTGCTGAGCACACACATGAGCACACTGTTTAGATGTACCAGGCCTCATCCTAAGTACTTTATGTTAAATATCTCACATATATTTGAACTTCACAACACCTCTGAATGGAAGACATTATTAATCCCATTATACAGATGAGAATGTTTAAGTAAATTGTCCATGGTCAAATAAGAGATAAAGGCAGAGTTGGAACCCTTCTTATTTCAAAGTCATATAAAATTGTGGGTTATAAAGAGCTTGGGGCAGTGCCTGGGGCTCATGGTAGGAATCTGAGAATTCAAATGTTAGAGTCCCCCTTTATTATCCTTCCTGATACCGGGCAGCTCAAAAGATACAGAACGATAACAGATGCCAAAGTTTATATTGGGAAATCCAATTTCTAGTCTCAAATTCTTTCTCTCCACACCTCCCTTGGGATATTCTCTCTTAAATGGATCTCAAATCCATCAGCTTTCTTTGCTCCACCTCTACCTTTCAAGTCCAGGGCACTGTCCCTTGCCTGGATTCCCTGCACCTACTCTAGCCTTTCTAACTTGTAGCAAGTGACTCTTTCAAAACACAAACCGAATCAGGTCTCTTTCCCGTTCAAACTCTTTAGAGAACCATTAGATAAATCAAAGTCTGAAACCCACAGGATGTGCGCGGTTTGGCCTCCACCTGGTTCTTCAGACACTTCTCACACTGAACTTGCCCTTGGTCTCCTGGACACTCATTGTCTTCTTATTTCCCTAAATATGGCATCAAACATCTGAGTTCTTACCTTTCTTCTGTCATGTGTTGGTATGGTAACAAAATGTCTCCCCCGCTCCCGCACCCCCCCGCCCCACTCCCGCTGCTCTTAGTTACCTGACGAGGGATGGAACCCACGACCCCTGTAGTGGAAGCGCAGAGTCTTCGCCACTGGACCACCAGAGAAGTCCCTGAGTTGCCATTTCAATAAAAATGCCTGCTGCTGCTGCTGCTGCGGCTAAGGTTGTTCTAATTTCTGTTTTTTACCTGAGACTCTCTGATAACCCCCTACAGCTTGCAAGGCTTAGGTCTGGATGGCTATCCAGGCAAGCTATGAAGCCTTGGTCTTCATGCTGATCCTAGACTCAGAATTCACCATTCTAATTTGCCTCCTTAACTCAGTAAGAAAACCCTGTCTGCTGAGTGAGGATTATCATCCTGCATATGCAAATTAAACAAAATGGCCCAAGAATTATTAACTCAAAATATTGTCTTTGAAGCACAGATTCATGGCCATGACTAACTCTTTTCTTGTATCAGAGAAGGCCCAGAAGTTTCTTCCAGTCTGTTTGTTCCCAGATAGAATGAATCTTCTCTTCTACCTTAAGGGCTCCTGTGGGGGCAAATGAGACAGGCTACATAAATGGTTGAGTTCCTTGGTGAGGTTGAGTTCCTTGGTGTGTACATAAATATTACATGCCGAAGTTTGAATGGGAGTGTGTCATTGTCTGAAAGTCTGGCATCACCCTTTCAAGTACGCATTGTTGCTCAATGGAGTGGCATTGTTGAAGTGACCCATTAAAAACACATGAGAAAAACAAGGTGGGGGGGGAGAAGATAGCTCCTGGGAGGAGGGAAGGGGAAAGTTCCATGAGGGATCATGGGTTCTTTACCTGTACCCTCTCCAGAGTTTAGCCCAATGTGGAATATATAGGAGCTGCTCAGAATAGAATGAGCTCAGGATCACCTGCCAAGGTTATCAGAGGTGATTGTGTGCTCAGAACAGACAACAGAGAATTCAGTCTCCATGATGAGATCACTGGGATGCTGTGAAAGAGACAGTGCTTGGCAGAGGCAGTTACTTCCCAAACCTGACTGGGTGTGTTTGGCCCCGCATTATCTGATTAGATGCAAGGCTGGCTTCAGTGAGGGGTTAAGAGGCAGTTCCCTGTGTGGTGGTCTGGACTCCTCCACTTAAATATGTCTCCACCCAAAGCTAGGAGTCCCATTTTTATTTATTTATTTTTTTTAGGAGTCCCACTTTTATGAGATTGATGTGCTACCTACTGCGCTAACAAGGCACCTAGGAGTCCCACTTTTAGACTTCAATTCCTTCGTGTATATTCCCCTGTTCAAATGTAAACACCTTGTCATCAATGGTGAACTGAGAGGTTTTTTCTCCCAATAGAGCTTCCAGTGGAGAACCACACCCTACCAGGTAAGAGCTGCAGAAGGAAAATCTGAGGAAGGCAGATAGAGAGAACAATTTCCGATCTTTTCTGAGCCTGTGAAAGGGCTTCAGTGCCCAGAAGGAGCCCAGAAGGCAGAGGAAAAGGCAAGGAGGAGGTCTCACAGCCAAACACTAGCCTGTAGCTTGGAGCAAGATGTGGCTAATTGTGGATGGGGATGGGGTGAAGGAAAATATGTCCAGTGAAGTAAATTCTCTAGTACTCATGAGGCAAATTTACAGTATGTTTAGTTACAGGCATGATTAGGAATGAGTTTGGAAGCTATGGCTGTCACTACCATGGAAAGCTGAATCCAGGTGCTTCAGGGACCAGAGATTCAGATTCAGATTCTACTTGGCTTGACCTGCCTTCAAGGTATGATTGATGTCAGGTGTGTTGGGAAGGCTCACTACCCCCCTGGAATGTTTTCCCCACTGCTCACTGATGCCTGACATTCCTTTTAATAGGGAGCTAAGCCTCACATTGGGCTGTCCTGGTAACTCAGCAGTAAAGAATCCACCTGGCAATGCAGGAGACTCAGGTTCTATCTCTGGGTTGGGAAGATCCTGTGGAGGAGGAAATGGCAACCCACTCCAGTATTCTTGCCTGGGAAATCCCATGGACGGAGGAGACTGGAGGGCTACAGTCCATGGGAGCACAAAGTGTTGGACACGACTTAGCCACTAAACAACATAAAGCCTGGCATTATAGAACTAAAGAGCAAGCTTCAAATGACCATGAGAGGGAAAAGAGAGAAGAGATGGTGTACATGACATTGAAGGCGACAGAGAAAGTCCTGTTGGCCTTGGCCTGGGGGCAGGGGGCTCGTGATGGTGGTGTCTAGGATGGTATAATTCTACTCAAGGCCAACCCCATGAAGAAAATCTTTTTTCCCCTCACAACAGCCACAGAATCATTTCAGAATTTAAGTTTTCTGAGAATTAGAAAACAGAAGAAAACAAGACCTTTCTTTTAGACAGGTAACTAAGAATATGAGGTGGGTGGGGAGTGAGGAGGGGGCTCAAATTCTTTTAATAGGTCTCAGACTGCCCCCTTTGAAATGCAGTACTCCCCTCTGCTGGCTGCAGTGGGAATAGCTCATCAAAACCAAAGATGACGGACTTCCGTGGTGGTCCAGTGGGGGTTTCCATCCTTGGTTGGGGGAAGTTCCACATGTTGCCTGGGTGGCCCCCCAAAAAAAAACCTGCCAGAAAACCAAAGATGATTCCCAAATCTTTTCCCCACAACCTAGGAAAGACTGAAGCATTTACTCTCCACAAGAGATGAGAGACAAAGCAAATGTGGGCTGGATTTCCCACCACCACTGCCCCTCAGAAATCACCCCTTAGAGTGTCTTTTGGGTTTGAATTTAAACAGGAATATCTAGCTTCTCCAGCCTAATGCTCAGTCAGTTAGTTCACATTGGCATAAATGTTCAAAGAACAGGGGTTCCAAACTCCACCCACCTGATGGCAGGACCTCGACCACCACCCAGGCCTCCCTCAGAGCCTGGGCAGTGGTCTCAGGTGGTGGAGGCACACGGTCTGGGGCGGCGGGCACCAGCAAGAGTCCACTGTGCCCTTCTTGCTGGCCCCTGGGCCTCCAAGGCTCTTGGCTGAGGAGGCCCTTTGAAGGGACGTTCCTGCTGCACTGCTGACTGGCCCCGGCAGCCCTCTGCTCTGCCTGCCAGTCCTGCTGGTGCCAGTTTTGGCACAGATGTAGGAAGCAGGGGCCCAGCAAAGATTTGGGATTTATTCAGCTATGCTTGTATGACCACATAACTCAATTTAAATGCTCTCAGTTGCCTGGTGTTATGTTTGGGTATTAAGCTGCCTTGCTTAGGGACTTTTTTTCACTCTTAGGAGGAATTTCCCACAAATCAATTCTGAAATCAAAGTGAAAACTTTTCTAGTATTTTCCCTCTATTATTTTGTTAACGTTTAACTCGGAACCTGCTTTAATTTTCTTCAGAGGCCTTCAGGACTTTGTATAATGAAGAGTGGGTGCATATTCATCAAATCCCTTAGGCTGAGAAATGGAGCCTAACAGAAAAGATGTTCCCAGTATGGCTCTCCATTAATCGGCGGTATGAAGTCCTAGTGTTAAACTTCACCTCAGGTAGTGGGGACCGGGAAGAAGGAAAGTGTTTACGGTTTATAGACCTTTCTCAAAGCACACTGGGAATCATGAAACATGGGTCTGATTTCAGAGGCTGACGAATGGAAGCATATCCAATTTTTAAAAACAAATAAAATGTAAATTATTATTTCTGACACAAACAATGAGACTCCTAAGACCCTGAGGTGCCTTTTAGCATCTGGAGAAAGATGATGAAGTGGCAGTCATCGGAATCTAAAGATGTTCAACCACACTCATCACCTTTGCCAACGCTTTAATATTACCATGGGGAGCTTTGCGCCTCTCCAAATGCTAGTTTCAGCACCCATCTCAGCTCTGATAGGATCAAGTGGGGCAGGAGACTTTGCTGAGGACCCCAGTCGAAAGACGTGTGTGTTGAGAAGTGTAGCCTTGGGTGGATAACCAACTATGGTTATGGTCACACATGCTCAGAAGGGCTCCAGGCTCAAAAGGGTCCCACACTTAGGGTTAATGCTCTGTGGCCACTATCTTGACAGCTTTACCTTTCGTCACTTTAAGAATTATTCAAGAAGATAATTTTAGGAATACTTTCACCATTCTTTTTTTTTTTCTCTCTCACCATTCTTAATGATGTTATCTTTGAATTTACGTCTTATAGATGAAGTCTGAAGGGATAGTGAAGCATGTACTCGGGCTCGGAGCCTCACCTATGCACAGTCTGCTTCTCAATGCCTCCCTGCCTCCCTATGATAGGTCCTTGGCTGTCTGTTCCCTGCCCTCTGGCTCCCTGGGCCCTGCATGTCTTCCCCTTCTCTGCCCACACTGCTGCCCACCTGGGTATAGGCCCAGGGAGAATTGTGGTTGAGCAAGTGTCCTACAGCTGTCCCTGCCCTGGGCTGGTGGTGTCACGGTGCATTTGACGGGTAGCAGCAGAGGTGAGCCTCTCACTCACCCCCAATCCAGGTACCGAGCATGTCCTGGCACAGAGAGTCAATCCTCTGGGGCTCTCCCATTCACCCTGGATTCTGCCTGCAGCATGGCATGTCTGTCTGGTGGCTGGAGGCAGAATCCCAGAACAGGAGCTATCAGGGGGCAGCCCACCCCACCCCATCCGAGTGCCTATGAGGGTCTGTACTTATCCTACAAATAACCCTGTGTCCGAGGAAGAAGCAGAACATTATACAGAAAGTAAGAGTGGCTCAGTTGGTAAGGAATCTGCCTGTAGTGCAGGAGACCCGGGTTTGATCCCTGGGTCGGGAAGATCCCCTGGGGAAGGAAATGGTAACCCACTCCAGTATTCTTTCCTGGAGAATTCCATGGACAGAGAAGCATGGCGGGTTATAGTCTGTGGGATCACAGAGAGTTGGACACGACTTAGCAAGTAAACCACTATCACCATGAGAAGGCGAGAGAGAGAGACCATGGAATTCACTGAAATATCTTGACTATCTAGAACATTTCCTGGTACATAGTAGATGCTCAAACAATATGTGATGAATTAAAGAACACGTTCAACAGAATCTTGACTATCTCGATTTTCTGGTGCATAGTAGATACTCAAACAATATGTAATAAATTAAAGAATACGTTCAACAGATTTTTATTTGTTTCAGTTGAGGTCTCATTGTACAGTGTGTGGCTCTTGAAGGCTGCTTCCTCTGTCAGGGTCTGAGAGAATAAGGGAGTAACTCCTTTCTATCTCATAATTAATGCACTTTGCTACTTACTCATCTGAATTTCTGGAGAGTAATACAGACTTGCAGTCAGTATAACCTGTGTACCTTCATGCTCCAGGCTTTGTTGGCTGAGTTATTTAGGGCCTGTTCTGGGGAGACCAGAGTCACATGTCCCCTCCCGTTGTGGGTCATGGCACTTGGCCCGTTCCACAGTCCAGCCGGAGCACAAGGGTAGATACAGACCGAGAAAATGTGGGCGCACCGAGAGGACGGGTTTGTGCAGATGCGGACGTCTGCTCACCAGTTCCCCCCACACCACGGCATAGGGTCCTGCAGGAGCCCCGAGGCAGGAGTGTGCGCTGCAGAGGAGGTGGGGCCTCCCGGCGGGCTCGGCTTATAGGGCGCTGTGGGCAGGAAGACCACTCCAGGTGGGAAGAGCTGGCCGGTTGGGGTGACTCTCAGGACTCTTATAATGCTGGGTGAGACCTGATTCCTCTTTTTCCTGGGCACCCTGACAACCTGGCTGAGGCATCTGGCCACCAGGCTTGGGGTTCAGGCTGCACAGAGAGGAGAGGAGAGCCTAGGGAACTGCAGATGAAGGGGGCTAGCCTGACACAGAGAACAAACTCGTGGTTAGCAAAGGGAAGAGGGAGGCGGGGGGGAAACAAAGTAGAGGCGTGCTGTTAACAGACGCAGACTACTATACACCAGATAGATAAGCAATAAGGATTTTACTGTGTAGCACAGGGACATATACCGTTATCCTGTAATAGCCTATAATGGAATATTATCTGTAAAAATGCCAAATCCCTCTGCTGTACATCTGAAACAAACACAATATTGTAAATTATCTATTTGTTGTTGATGTTTAGTCACCAAGTTGTGTCCAGCTCTTTCGTGACTCCGTGGACTATAACCTGCCAGGCTCCTCTGTCTGTGGAATTTTCCAGGCAAGAATACTGGAGTGGCTTGTCATTTCCTACTCCAGGGGATCTTCCCAACCCAGGGATCAAACTCGTAAATCCTGCATTGGCAGGGGGATTCTTTACCACTTAGCCACTAGGGAAGCCCTAAATCAACTATACTTCAATTTTTAAAAATTAAAAAGAAAAAAAAAAACAGCAAAAGCATGTTATCTCTGCCTATCTCTAGCGATTGTGTCAGCAGCTGACTCCCAGGAGAGTGGAGGTGGAAACTAGCTGGCATTATCAGCTTGTTCCAGAAGCCCGGGGCTGAGCGTCTTGCCTTCTAGTGCTAATCCAGGGGTGAGTGCGCGTCCTCTCGTATTGGAAGGAGAGCCTTCAGGACATGTGCGCGGTCCAGCTCCCCACGCTCTGTAACCAGAGAGCAAGACCAGAGCAGTACCGTCCTCTGAGCAAACAGCTAGGAGCACACAGATTTGACAGGAGTGGAAGGGGTTAGGAGTCTGGTCCCAAGGAAGGAATACTAAAGTAGGAAAAGTTTCCCTTGGCTCCCACCAAACAGTGCTTCTCTCAGGTTCTCGGCCTCTGAATTTGGCTTCCTGGCTTAGCTGTGGCCAATAATCACTGAGAACCTAAAAGCAATTCCTTATTTGAGAGTCAATGGGTAGATTTTTTTTTTTTAATGAAAAAAGAAAATTGCAGTCAAAGTCCCTCTTCTTTCTGTTTGTTAGGACCAGTTCCGTATGTTTTTCTAAGACCTTTGCAGGAGAAGTCAATGGCTTCTTAGCTCCGAAGGGCAGACCTGGGAAGGTCTTGAAGATGGAGAAAGAAAAGCAGAGGGCATAATGGCTTAAGACTTGGCACAGGCAGCTGGGAGCTGGTGAGCTGGGCTGGGAAAAACATAGTATGATAATCACGGCTGGCATTGTGATTCATGTTTAATCTTTGCTGTTGCTACACACGTTATAGTATAGAGACCATGTGCAATGTGTTCAAGACACACACAGCTAGGTAGTGGCATAGCTAGTGCTCAGACCTAAAGTCTGATTCCAAGATGCCAAGGTGAGAAGCCAAGAATCCAGGCTGTGACCAGCAGTCCAGGCAGCGAGGCTTGTGAAGGAAGACAGGAAGACTGTGAGGCTGCAGAAGCTTTCTGGTTCCTTTTCTCAGGAGAATTGGGGCTTTCATAGACTAATAAATTCCCCTGCACATTGAGTAGTTACCTTTTGGCAAGTAAAAACATTAAAAAAAACCTGTCAACACCATTTCATAAAATAGTAAAGTAAATGTAATTTCAATGCAAAGAAGGAAACAGTTGCAGAATAAAGGCCACACTTTAAGTTGAATAAATCTCTGTTTGTAAAAGCCTCCCTCCATTGTCCTTATTTTTCTCATTTCACTATGTGTGTGTGCTAAGTTGCTTCAGTCGTGTCTGACTCTTTGTGACCCCATGGACTGTAGCCCACCAGTCTCCTCTGTTTATGGGATTTTCCAGGCAAGAATACTGGAGTGGGTTTCCATGCCCTCTCTCTAGAGGATCTTCCAACCCAGGGATTGAACCCACGTTTCTCATGTCCCTTGCATTGGCAGGCGGATTCTTTACCACTAGCACCAACTGGGAAACCCACTGTGGGCTGGTGAAAAGGTTCTCATGGATGCTACTTGTCTCAGGATCCTCATCTGGGACTACTACAAGCCCTTGTTTGATCCTCATAAAGTAGGCAAAGAAGGCAGAGAAAGTCTTGCTAACTTTCAGTTTATTAATGAAGAAACCATAGTCCAGAGAAGTTAAGAAGTTTGTTTTAGGATATACAGGTAAAATATGGCAGGTCCAGGCTGCAAACCCAGGTTTTTAGACTCCAGGTCCAGGGGTCCTTGCTAGCATATCTCAAGTCATTAACCAGACGAACTGACTGCCCAGCAAACTGACTCCCATGTGAGGACCTGAATGTTCAGGAGAAAAAGAAGGGCATTGATAAGTGTAGTTTCCATGGATAGGGCTCACATGTGAGTGTCTCTAGCTGAGAGGCAGTCTCTGGCCTCAGTACAACATGAGAAGCCCTTTCAGGGTAAGGAAGGAGTGTATTTTCTCTTCTATTCCCAGGCTCACCTTACCACAGGGTTGGGCACACAGGGCTGGCAGGAAATCCTTGCAGCTTAAAAGCAAGAGTATGGCTTTGAATTTAGCAGGATTTTACTATGCAAAGTAGAGAGGAAGAAAGGAAAGGGAAAAAACATCTCAGACACAGTTTGATAGGATGCTGTTGGGAGAAGCAAAGGGATGGGCTCTGGAAAAGACCTGATGAAGGTCCCCTGGGCAGTGATGGGCAGAGGGAGACAAGACAGGCCTTGGCTCCGCTAGTCTCCGGGGTAGGAGGGGTGTGTGTGTGGATGGCGGAGGCAGGATCAATGAGTGTGGTTTCCCACTGTTCTGATCAAGGTCACACTACTGATTATGACTCCAGTGCCTAGTGGCCTGACCCTTGCCTACTGCTTTAGTGTTACCACCCCGACTGTCGATGTCTGGGCACCAAAGTCCTCTATGAGATCCCACCTCAGAGTCTTTGAACATGCTGTTCCTGCTTCTGGGAATGTTCTTTTAATAAAACCAACACTTATTAAAGCCTATTCATTCATTGATGACTTCCCTGACTCCTGTCTACCATGTGAAGGGGTAGACAGCCCAGAGCCACACTGGCCCACATTCAAAAGCAGTGAACATCTATTTATTTTTTATTTTTGGCTGCACTGGGTCTTTGTTGCTGCGTGCAGTCTTTCTCTAGTTGCAGCGAGCAGGGGCTACTCCCTAGTTGTGCTCAGGGTTCTCACTGTGGTGGCTTCTCTTATTGTGGAGCACAGGCTCTAGGGTGCACGGGCTTCAGTAGTTGAGGCACATGAGCTTAGTTCTCCCTCAGCATATGGAATCTTCCCGGACCAGGTATCAAACCTACATCCCCTGCATTGGCAGGCAGATTCTTTTTTTTTTTTTTAATTTTTTTTTTATTAGTTGGAGGCTAATTACTTCACACAATCTCAGTGGGTTTTGTCATACATTGGTATGAATCAGCCATAGAGTTACACGTATTCCCCATCCCGATCCCCCCTCCCACCTCCCTCTCCACCGATCCCTCTGGGTCCTCCCAGTGCACCAGGCCCGAGCACTTGTCTCATGCATCCCACCTGGGCTGGTGATCTGTTTCACCATAGATAATATACATACTGTTCTTTTGAAACATCCCATCCTCACCTCTTCCCACAGAGTTCAAAAGTCTGTTCTGTACTTCTGTGTCTCTTTTTCTGTTTTGCATATAGGGTTATCGTTACCATCTTTCTAAATTCCACATATATGTGTTAGTATGCTGTAATGTTCTTTATCTTTCTGGCTTACTTCACTCTGTATAATGGGCTCCAGTTTCATCCATCTCATTAGAACTGATTCAAATGAATTCTTTTTAATGGCTGAGTAATATTCCATGGTGTATATGTACCACAGCTTCCTTATCCATTCATCTGCTGATGGGCATCTAGGTTGCTTCCATATCCTGGCTATTATAAACAGTTGGCAGGCAGATTCTTAACCACTGGACCACCAGGAAATTCCAGCAGTGAACATTTAAATACATGCTATATACACAGAACCTAGGGGTAACACATCAACCAGCAGGGTGCTTGTGAGGCCCATGGGAGCAGCAAGGAACACACTTCATCTTGTCTCGGGTGGGGTCAGCACCTTCAACCTTTCCTTCATGTCTTTGTTACAGTCTGTACTTATGTATCCGATGATGTCATTTCTCCACTTAATAGTCAGCCCTTGAGGTCAGGGCTTTTTTTATTTTTCTTTGTGCTGACCATTGTAGCTATGGCTTAGCCCTGGAAGCCAGGGCCTGGATGGAGCCTTCAATGTGTTTGTTGAATGGAATCCTTCTTAACTTGTTTCCTTTGAGGGCTGCCTGTCTGTGCAACTGGCATTTTGCTTTCAACACATAATTCTCGGGGGGTCAGGTGGGAGGGCTTGGAGGTCATGGTCATGTCTAGAAAACTGTTATCAGGCTATTGAAGGTTGGGTTTTCTTCCTCGTTCGTGGTTCCCACTGGGTTTGAGGTCCTCCCGTCCTGGGGAGCCTGTCACTTGCTGGTGAGCATGAAGAGTGGGCTCTTGTGAGAGGTGTGTGCTGGATGGGCCTGAGTTGTCAGCTCTGACTGGGTAGAACTAAGGAGACGTCTAACCTGTGGGGTGTGGGGTGGGTAGGAGCAGGGCCCTGGCACCTGGAGGACCTGTCATTCCCCATTTAGCCACCAAGAGGCACTGTTGCTCCATGGGGAAGAGCCAAGCTGGCCTGCGCTGGCCCTGTAGAGCAACCAGGTTCAAGAGATGACATCAGCGGGTATTTCCTGGGCACCACGGAGGCGGTAGGCACCGAGAATGCTCTAACTCCATAGTCATGAAACCGGGATGATGAAATCTATCTTACAGACGAGTTGAGGCATACACAGGATCAGAGAGATTAAATGACTTTCTCAATGGACAAGTCAGAATTCAAAGCCTGACTAAATCTAAAACCCAGGGCCTTCCTGCCGCTCCGCTGCCCCCCACTCCCTCAGCCGTGATGCCAAGTCTCATCAAGCCTGTCCGCCTAGCAGCCGCCTACCAGAGCTGCTGCCCACAGCACAGGCTTCCATCTTTCAGTTGACTCAGTTTTGCCAATTCTGATTATCCAGATTAATACGGGGCCACTGACTGGGGTGTAAAATTTTAATTTGGGTTATTGAAATGCTTTATTTGAATCCAGAGACTATTACTCTGTGTGTGAGTTTGGGGGCTGAGGGTAGCGAGGGGGTGCGGACAACGGATTTGCTCGTCCAGAGCCCTTCTCCTGTTCTCATTCTACAATCTCTCCTCCTCCATCCCCACCAGCCCTCACATGGCTGTCAGAAAGCTTTCCTGCAGATTTGATCAGATGCCTCTTCGCACTACCATCCTTCTGTGGCCCCTGTAGCTTCCAGGAAGAAGTCCCATTCCTTAGCCAGCACCCAAGGTCCTTTATTCATGAGCTGGAACTTTCCTTAAGCCCCCCACCCCACTCACTCATAAGCATGGGCCCTTAGCCCCTGAGACCCTCAGGGGTGCCAACTCTCTGAGGCAAGCAGGACGGACGAGCTTTCCCACCAGGTGGTTGGGGAGTTGAAATGACACCTGCGAAGCTGCCAGCACAGGGCTGACTGGTTAGCAACTGATTGATATTCCTTGTCTTCCCTTTCTCAGTCCTGGGAAACGTGTAAGCACAATGCAGCCTGCAAAGGCAAATTCAGGTGTATAATGAACGCTCCATGTGGTGCTGTCCCTGGGTAAACATTTGCAGACACAGGCAAATGTCATCAGGGTGGGATTTTGCTCAACCCGATGCTAGAGAAGGCATTTCCTGTAAGGTTTTTCTCCTGCGCCCATGGTGCCCAGCTCCTAGGTGATTCAAACACCCTCTGGATGCTAAACTCCTTGAGGGCAGGAGTAGGGCTGTGAACCTCAGAGTATCTTTTTAGGCCTAAATAACACCAGGTCTTCACTGGTGTCTCCAAGAATGCTAGTTGGCGGATTAATTATTAACTAGGTGTGAGCAAAACTGGAAGGATGGGCAGGTTATTTCAGGGCATCGTTGTCTGAAACAGAAACAGCATTGTTTTCAGAGGCTGTTGAAGCCCGGAAGAAATGTAGTACTTTCTTCTTCCTGTTGCAGAAGCTGGTGGTTGAAAACCACAGGGCTTCTATTTTTTTAAATTAATTTTTATTGGAGTATGGTTAATTTATAATGTTGTGTTAGTTTCTGCTACAGCAAAATGAATCAGTTATATACATACATATATTCATCCTTTTTTAGGTTATTTTTCCATATAGGCCATCACAGAGCACTGTATAGAGTTTCCTGTGGTATACAGTAGGTCCTTATTAGTTATCTATTTTGTATGTAGCAGTGTGTATGTCAATCCCAATCTACCAATTTGTTCCACGCCCCTTCCCCACTTGGTAACCTTAAGTTTATTTTCTACATCTGTAACTCTATTTCTGTTTTGTAAAAAAGTTCACTTGTACCATTTTTTAAAAATGATTCCACATATAAGCAATATCATATGATATTTGTCTTTCTCTAAATGACTTACTTCATTCAGTATGATGATATTGCACGGACTTCCCCAGTGGCCCAGTGGTCAAGACTCAATGTTTCCATAGCATGGATTTGATCCCTGGTTGGGGAACTAAGATTCCACATGACACATGGCCCAAAAAAACCCACTATACACACAGGACAACCTCTAGGTTCATCCATGTTGCTGCAAATGGCATTATTTAGTTCTTTTTTATGGCTCATATTCCATTCTATATATGTACCAATCTTCTTTATCCATTTATCCCTTGATGGAAATTTAGATTGCTTCCATGTCTTGGCTATTGTAAACAGTGCTGCAATAAACATTGGGGTGCATGTGTCTTTTTGAATTATGGCTTTCTCTGGATATGTGTCCAGGAATGGGATTGTGGGATCATATGGTAGATGATAGTGGCATCATTGACTCAATGAACATGAGTTTGAGTCAACTCCGGGAGATGGTGAAGGACAGGGAAGTCTGGTGTGCTGCAGTCCATGGGGTTGCAAAGAGTCAGACATGACCAAGAGACCGAACAACAACAACAATGGTAGCTCTATTTTTAGTTTTTTAAGGACGCTCCATATTGCTCTCCATAGTGCTTGTACCAATATTCCCACCAACAGTGTGGGAGGCCTTGCTTTTCCCCACGCCCTCTCCAGCATTTAGTTTGTAGATTTTTTGATGATGGCTATTCCGACTGGTGTGAGGAAATACTTCCTTGTAGTTTTGATTTGCATTTCTCTAATAATTAGTGTTGTTGAGCATCTTTTCATGTGCTTTTTGGCCACCCAAAACCACTTTTTCTTAGGGCTTTAGACAAAGAAAGCCATGAGTCTGAACAATGGGTGACTTGATTTGAGCACACCTGGCTGGTTGGGGTGCCCACGCTCAGATGAGGACATCAGCAGGACCCTCTCCTGGGGTTTTGACCATCTTCAGGTAGCCTCAGCCCACCCTCCCCTCCTATTTCTCAGCTTAACCTTCTTATCCTGAGATTCAAAGAGATGTAATTGACCCTCAGACAAAGCCCAGGTTCCTGAAACTCTAAACAAGGTAGACTAAGATCAGGGAACTCAGGCTCTTCTGGGAAGGGTCCTACAGGATCGGACAAAAGTGGGGATTCACCAGCCCAGATTCACCTGACTACAGCCAATCTCAGTTTCACCCTCGGCTTCCCCCCATCCACTGCCACACTGAACCTACCTGTCCTGTGTTTGCATGTCAGGTAAATTTTCTGATCAGTAAGCATTTGCCTACTCCTGTACCATGACTTAAGCCGACTTTGGTATTTGTTGGTCTATTGCTCCTAATCTCAATTTATCAAATGCCCTTTGAACGTTGTAAACATGCTATATGTAGATTATTCTTGCCTTTAGTTATTTCAGTAACTGTTATATGGCATTTAAACTATCTGGACGGTCTTCAACTTGGATAGACCTAGAGACTGTCATACTGAGCGAAGCAAGTCAGACAGAGAAGAAGAAATATCATATGACATCCCTCGTATGTAGAATCTAAAAATAAATGCTACAAATGAACTTACAGAACAGAGACTCACAGACTTAGAAAACGAACTTATGGTTGCTGAGGGGAGGGCTGGGGGTAGGGATAGTTAGGGAGTTAGGGCTAGACATGTACACACTGCTATATTTAAATGGATAACCAACAGGGACCTACTCTATAGCACATGAAACTGCTCAATGTTACGTGGCAAGCTGGATGGGTGGGGAGCTTGGGGGGGGAATGGATAGATGGATATGCATGACTGAATCCATGGGTGGTCTTACATACTTTTCCTTCTTTAGAACCACAGGGAAAACTGATTGCTATTATTCCCCTGAGAGATGGGGACTCTCAAGGGATCCATCCAAGGTCATCCTGCAAGGTAGTGACGGGCAGGACCTCTGGCTCTGTGTCAGCAGCCCTCCCAGGGAGAGTTCTGCCCATGCTTTGTAGTAGCCCCCACAGGGTTATATTAATTATACATTAATAATCTACAGCACCTATTAATATATGGCTGCTGCACCTGGCAAAGATGAGGCAATTGCTGGAACTGGCACATATGGGCAGGTGGGTGAGGCCAGGGACAGCAGAGCAGGCAGGGATCTCTGGAGAGGGAGGTTGCTGAAGGACTGAGATTTCTGAGTCCCCGAAAAGCTCCCCAGCACCCAAATATTAATATCTTCTCCACCACCTGAAAGTTTCTTATCAAGAAATAAAGCCTTGCAAATCCCAGCTCTGCTCCTTATTGGCTGTGTGAACTTGGGCAGCACACCTGGTCTTTCTGAGACTGTTTAATCATTTGTTAAATGGAGATTTAAATAGCGCCAATTTTATGGAGTCATAAGGATTAAATGTTCAAATGGGCTTAGCAGCTGCCTCACTCATATCACTCCGCAAGTGGCTGCTACTGTACATGTACAGATTGGGGGGCAGTTGTGGGGTTTTTTGGTTTTCCTTTTGCTTCTCTGGGTCTTTAGCAAGTTAACACACTCTGCTGTTATAGTAAAAAAAAAAAAAGATGCTTTTTAATGATAAAAAGTATAAATATCCAGGAACTTTCCTGGTAGTTCAGTGGTTAAGACTCTGTGCTTCCATTGTAGTGGGCATGGGTTCCATCCATGATCAGGGAACTAGGACCCCAACTACTGTGTGGCATAGCAAAAAAAGCCCAAAAACCAAATTTACACTGGAATGTAGCCTTACCGGGTTCCTCTGTCCATGGGATTCTCCAGCAAAAATACTTGAGTGGGTTGCCATGTCCTTCTCCAAGAACTTAAGTAAATGAGGGCAAAATATTTCCAGAGGGAAGTTGGTAGAATCTGCATTTATTGAACACCTACTCAGTGCCGGATGGGCTTCCCAGGTGGCAGTAGTGGTAAAGAACCCGCCTGCTAATGCAGGAGTCACCCCTGAGTTAGGAAGATCCCCTGGAGGAGGGCATGGCTATCCATTCCAGTATTCTTGCCTGGAGAATCCCATGGATAGAGGAGCCTGGTAGGCTACAGTCCACAGGGTCGCAAAGAGTCAGACACGACTAAAGCAACTTAGCACGGTACAGCATATGCCTGACACTGTGGGTATATTTAGTTTAAATCATGATCACGGCAACCTTATCAGCCAAGTGTCACTGTATCAGCTAAGTGTCATAATCCCCATTTTATAGAGTAGGAAGCTGAGGCTTACATGAGTTTGTAATTGCCCTAAGTAAAGAACCTGCCTGCCAATGCAGGAGATATAAGAGATGCAGGTTCGATTCCAGGGTTAGGAAGATCCCCTGGAGAAGGGAATGGCTACCCACTCCAGTATTCTTTTCTGGAGAATCCCATGGACAGAGGAGGCTGGCAGGCTATAGTCTATGGGGTTGCAAAGAGTTGGATGTGACTGAAGCGATTGAGCATGCACGCATGCAAGTGCACACAATTCATTGAGAATCTAATCCAGATCTCTCTGATTGCAAAGTCTACAGTCTTCCCAACAACTTCTTAAGTTAACTGAAAAGGTAGACTGGGAATGAAAAGAGGGTGGGGTGACTGAGGGAAGGAACACGGCAAGCAGGGAGCTGGGGCACTGGACATGGACGAAAGCTCAGTAGACACAAAGGATGGGAGGAAAACGCAGAACGGGGATGGAATATCTCAGAGCCAAGCTGCCCAGTTTCACAAATGTTCATAAATGCTCCGCCCCATTTCAGGAAGGTGAATGTCTGCAGCTGTGATGATCCTGTTTAATTTTTATTTTTTATTTAACAACCTCTCTTTGCAAAACTGTGAATGCAGGCAAGGACGCCTGTGTGGCTAGCTTTACAAACTAGTTCTCAGTGGCAGTGGGTCGCTGGGAGTGGGCAGGCTGGCGGTGTGCTGCGTGATCGGCCTGGCCTTGCTCACAGGTCATTTTTACTTATTTACGCAGGATCTTAATTCTCCGACCAGAGATTAATCCTGCACCCCATGCTGTGGAAGCATGGAGTTTTGGATCGCCAGAGAAGTCCACTCAGTTATTGAAAGCTGCATGAGTGTCTGCAGCAGCCTCCTCCCTCTCCTCCACGCTTTCCCATTGGCAATCCCTTCATTTCAGCTCAAGTGAAGGCCCACACTCAGTGTTTTCTTGATAGTTCAATTTCATTTAAAGTAAGTTCCTTTAGGTTTCCGGTGGCTCTGTGGTAATTGGCAGGCTCTCTGCCTGCCAGTGCAGGGGACCGGGTTCCAAGATCCCTGGTCCAGGAAGATCCCACATCCCACGGGACAACTAAGCCCTAGCACCACAACTAGTGATCCAGCGCTTTGGAGCCCATGCTTGCAACAGGAAAAACTACAGCAATGAGAAGCCTGCACACCACAATAGAGGGTAGCCCCAGCTCGTTGCAACTAGAGAAAGCCTTCACTCTGCAACGAAGACCCAGTGCAGCCATAAATAAGTAAATAAAATAGTGATTTCTAAAAAAACAAAGAAAGCAAAAATTAAGGCCTTAAAAAAAAAGTTCTTTCCAGGTTAGGTTTAATTGTTGAGGTTGTTCTTTGCTTAAGAGTGTGCAGCTGAAGGGCTACTAACATCCAGAATTTATCTGGATTTGTACAAAGGCATGACACGGACCAGCAGCATCTGTGGTCACTTCACAAGTTTATGGGTTTCCCCGAAACTCAGAACTGACCCATCAGTATTAAATGTATTAAAGGTATTAAATGAAAGAAGCTAAGTTGTTCATGTTTCTACCATCCTCTAGAGAGGTCAAGTGACTGGGCCAGGGTCATATGTGCTCCAAGAGAGGACTAATGCCCTGACCTTCTGATTCCCAAACCTATGATGTCTCTCCTGAACCACTTCCTAATATCTTGTCACTTTTCTCTACCTAACGACACAGAAGAGTTAGAAGAAGAGGGTGATCCCTGTGGGTAGGAGGCTCCCAAACCTATGCCTGTTGATGCTGACGTCTGTCAGGCCAAAGGGCAGAAACTAAAGGGTTAATTTTGCAAACCCAGGGAAGCTGCCAGAGTCTAGGCCCAAGAAGCAGGAAGGGGGCTTCAGAGAGGGCAGGTGTTAGCACATCTGGTGGGAGCATATATCTCCTGACCCTGAGATCTCAACCCTGACTGGACACTGAAATCACCTGGGAGTTTTAAAAATGCCGATGCCCAGGCCCCTGTTGCAGGGAGTGGTCTTAGTTGGGCTGGCTGGCTATATTTTAAGAGTTCTTCAGATGATCCTAGTATGCAGCCAGGGCTGAGAATCACACACTAGCCAGTGAGCTCCTGGAAGAGAGATACCCTGGCCTTTTCACCTCTCATCCCTCACACTGCAGCACTTGGCATAGAACGGCTGCACACAAGTGTACAGAATTGGAAAGATCTAAGGCTGGTAATACTGGATGATGGACAGCGAGGTGACAGATGATTGTAAAAAACTGGACTGAGGAAGATGTAGTGAAAATGGAGGCAGGTTGATTCTTATCCTGAAAAATAATATAAAGATATATACAAGTGAAAAGGACTGGATGTTTAAGCATTAAAGGGTTAATATTGGTTATGTTGAGTGGCTAAGTTATGGGGGAGGGTGTGTTTGGAGCAGAATGCCTGTGTGAATTCATGTCAGTCACACGTCATTCAGTCTCTTTGCGTCACTGTGCCTCAGGCTTCTCATCTCTAAAATGGACAACAATTGGGCAAAACTACATCATAGTTTATCAAAGAAATACTGAAAAAAAAAAAAAAAGAAAAGAAAAACTGAGACACAAGCTTTAAAAAAGGAAAGGAAAAATTTACTTGTAAAGACTGCAAGAGTCTTTGCTGTGTAATTTTCTACAGCAACTAGAAAAACAGTATAGCTACCACATTTACATTAGTCTGCTCATTGTTTTTGAAAAAAACCTTCTCATGCAATGATCATATTCACAAAGGTCATGGTGTCTTCAGACATTAAATAATTGCTTTTGTTAAGGAGTCCAGGTTCACAAGAAATAATCAAGATTTTACTCTTTGGATATCACAACCAGTCAGGTTTTTTTGTTTTGTTTTAAAGTTCTAAGTTCTTTATTTATTCATTTGGTTGTATTAAGGTTAGCTGTAGGAGAATCCCAGGGACGGGGGAGCCTGGTGGTCTGCCGTCTATGGGGTCGCACAGAGTCGGACAGGACTGAAGCGACGCAGCAGCAGCAGTTAGGTTTTAGTTGCAGCACGAGATCTGCATTGTGGGATCTTTCGTTGTGGTCTGTGGTCTTAGTTGCTCCGAGGCATGTGGGATGTTAGTTCCCTTGACAGGGATTGAACTCACATCCCCTGCATTGCAAGGCGGGTTCGTAAGCACTGGACCACCAGGGAAGTCGTAACCAGTCAGGAGTGAATCTGTTGTTATTTTGGTTTATTTCAGGGTGCAAAATGCTTTGTGTTTTGTTTTGTTTTGCTTGGCCTGACTGTGGTGTAGGCCATATTTCCTGACTTTGGAAGCACAGTGATTTTTTTGTTTTTACATCTTGTTGTGGGCTTCAGTAAGTTGATACATGTAAAGGCACTTATAACAATGCCTGGCACTATTACATTTTCTATGTGTTAGCTACAGTGTCTTTCTTTTTATGTGTTTATTCTAAACTCTGCAGTGAACAAGCATAACCATTTCCCCCTAATTCAAATGTTCACTTACATTAAACATCACAGAGGCCAGTTAAAATAGAAGAGCCACAAGTGCCTGAACCCGGGCCCCAAGGTTTCTCTGGGCTCCAGATTAAAGGTCGCAGCTTAATCTCACCTTCTTCCTGACCCTGCAACTCTTGTTTCATCCTTCTAGCTGAGAACTGGATCCCAGCATCTGTTATTTCCTCTCTTTTTAATGAGAAAGTTTTGTTTTAGAGAATGTTCATGAGTATGGCTGGGAGCTAGATAACCCCAGACTGGAGCAAAGATGACCAAGGTCTCATTGGGTCCTAAGGGGAAAGGGCAAGAAAGAACCAGAGGAGGAGCAGCTGTGTCAAAGGACACAGGTCAGGCATCAGGGAGAGAGCTGTGAGCAGGAGTGGACTGGGGGTGGCAACTGGAGCCTCCTGTCCAGGGACTAAAAAGCAGTAATGTCCACCCAAGAGGCAGCTCAGTCATGGGATTCTGATGTGATCAGTGCATGCAAAAGCCAAGAGGCTAGGGACTTGGTTGCAGGATGTCTGGAACCTGGCATGGGGCTGGAGGTCAAACATCCAGGCCTTTCCTGGAAGTTCATTTATTATTTTCTTCATCCATCCTTCATCAATATTCATTGACTCCAAAAATATTAATTGAGCATCTACTACGTCCCAGCCCAGGCACTGAGGCTCTAGCGGGGAACAGATCAGTCAGATGGAAATCTCTGCCCTTAAGGAGCTTGTGGTTTAGTTGGGGGAGACAGACGACAAGTCAAATAAACAGGTGTGCTCTTCGGTAGGTTAGTGATGAGTAGAAAAACAACGCAGGGAAGGAGGGCAGGAAATGGAGGGGGGCAGCCGAGTTAGCCCCCATGGAAGACCTCGCTGATTAGTGACATTTGAGTAAGCACCCACAGTGGGGCGGGGAGGGGGGGAACTAGGAGGGGGGAGCGAGTCATGTGTCAGGGGAAATGTGTCTCCTAGAGAAGTGGGGCCTCTGCGGGCAAGACTGGGGAGGTCTGGGCAAGAACGGGGAGGTCTGAATGCAGGATTAAGGCTGCACGAGGAACAGCCCCTGGGTGGGGTTTTTATTTGCAAAGGGAAATACAAGGTGTGCCCTTAGTGTGTTTAAACATGGAAACTGAGGATCATAATAAATGATATTCAGTAAATACAAGGCATATCATTTCAAAATCACCATCAGACTTCACCTTTCTAAAGAATTGTTTATCTAAATTTATAGCTCATAATGTAGAGCCAAACCTTAGCAATCATCGTGTTTTAGTGTTTTCCAAACTAGCTACTAGGTCAAAATCTACTGGGAAACTTGATTTAAAGATACAGATTCCAGCTTCCTCCCACCCCTAGTCCAGAAAAGGGGCCTGGGAAACTGCATGAGTCCCAGGTGATTCTGTAACAGGCAAACTTGACAGGTACCGGCAGGTCAATCCATATTTCACAAATGAGGAAATTGAGGCCTAGAGAGAGGGGACGGATGTCCTGCTTGATGTAAAACTGGTCAGTCAGGTGGAGCTGGAAACAACACTGACATTTTCCAACCCCTCCAGGCTGAAGAACACTTTTTCACAGCACAAAGATTGTTGACAATATTTAAATTCGGGGTACAAGACACAGCTTCCCAGGTGGTAGAGTTGTAAAGAGTCCACCTATCAGTTTCAGGTTCGGGTTTAGAACGAGATTCGGGTTCGACTCCTGGGTCAGGAAGATCCCCTGGAGTAAGAAATGGCTACCCACTCCAGTATTCTTGCCTGGAAAATTCCACGGACAGAGGAGCCTGGTGGGTTGCAGTCCACAGGGTTGCAAAGAGTTGGACGCGACTGAGCATGCACAAGACACAGAAGAGAAAAGCAAACCCCAGGGCACACACCTGTTAGGAGTGCCAGATGCACCTGGGCGGAATTAGTTATTATAACTGATCCCCAGACTCACCACTGAACATTCTGGCAGCCATGTCTGCAGGGAAAACAGGTCAGGTGACTCTATTTAATGGGGCAATAAAATGATGTGTAATAATTTCATTTGATAAGAAAAGCTTTTTCCTTTAAGGAACAAAATGGAAAACCCCTCAAACCTTTGCTCTTCTTTTACGGCTGTTACTGTAAAAAGGGGGAAATAAAAAAAGAACATGGCAAAATGAGAGATCTACCTGCTCTCAGTCAGAATTCTTTTTTCCATGGAAGAAGGCAGAGTCTCCTCTTAGCCAAGGACCCCTACTAGTTTTTGTGAAAACCTTATTTACCCTAAGTGTATAAGGTTCCCTGAAACTAGTCTGAACAAAGAAAAAAGAAAGATACAATCAAAGTTAACCTGTGATCATGTGCCTTAAGCCTAGGTAGTTAACAGTGGACAATTATCAATAGGCCTGTGGTCATACCCCAATAAGAATAGTAGAATGTATGATTCTATGAGGTTACACAGATAATTAGGGTATTCTTTTAGGCAATGGAGAGCCCTGGGGCTCTTCCTTGTGGGGGGGGAGGGGGAAGGCTGGTTTTCCAGTTGGTATGTCCTTTCCATAGATACTGGGCATGTAGCTCAAAGTCCACAGTCCAGCCCAAGATGGAGTCCTGCTTTCAAGATAGAGCCTGTTCTGTTTCCTCCTTCACCTGGACTGTCCATGGGGGTTCTCCAGGCCAGAATACTGGAGTGGGTAGCTGTTTCCTTCTCCAGGGGATCTTCCCAACCCAAGGATCGATCCCAGGTCTCCCGCATTGCAGGCAGATTCTTTAGCAGCTCAGCCACCAGGGAAGCCATGTGTTTGAAGGGACCCCCATCTGTCCGTGTGGATAGACAGCCATAGCTCTTTCTCTGACGCTGCCTGGTGGTCTTCATGAGTCTGGGCTGAGAGGCCTGAGAAGAACGGTGTGACCTGTGACAAGTCCTAGGACTCCCTGGTCTCCTGTCGGGGGAGAGGGGTCTTGCTGCATGTCCTTCCCAAGGCCCCTTGGAGCTGTGGTACCTCTGACTTCCAGCCCTGTCTGACCAGAAGCAGATTCTGGGTTTGTGTGTGTATGAGTGTATTGTGTGTGTGATGCACACCCTACCACACAAGAGGGAACTAAGACCCCGCGCCCCAGTTGTGAGGCTACCGCCACTTAGGCAGAACGGTCTCTAGGAGAAAGAAGTTGCTATTTCCAAGCTGTGCGGGCCTGTGAGGAGACACACAATTGCTTTTGTTGTTTGTTCGTCCCCTGTGGGGACAAAAGCCCTTTCAGTGGCTGTGGAATGTACAAAATGTTCTGCGCTGAAGGGCTGGGCCTAGAAACCTGCAAATGGGGCTCAGGGCAGGCTGCTTCCACCTGAAGCCCCCAGGGCCCTGCCCAGTCCCTGGGGCTGCACGTGTATCTGCACGGAGGGGAGGGAAAGGAGGGCCCCTCACTCCTGCTCCTGCATCACCTCGGGCAGCTCCAGTGACCCGCAACAACCCATCCGAAGCATGGCCTAGGTGCTGCGGGCTGTCCAGGCCTTGGTGGCAGGCCTGGAGCTTTGCTTGCTCTCTCAACCCTCCCAACACCAGTGAGACTGCGCTGTGTTACCCCCATTTTGCAGCTGGGGTGACCGGTCTTCAGAAGGGGACCCAGGCGGACAGTGCTGAGACAGAGCAGCTAGGGCGCTGAAAGGCAGGGGGGACGCAAGGAACGCTCAGAGTTCAAGGGCAGGGCCACAGGGCCTCCGCGCTTGTGGACCCTTTGATCTCCAGTTAAGTGAAAATACAAGCGACCCTTCGGTGGAGGAAAAAGAAGAACCGGCCACCACAAAACCTAATAGTGGCCTTTTCTCATTGCTATTTACATCTCTGGGTGAAACAACTGTCGCAAAGCGAGAGACTCGCCACAAAGAAGCGACCGTCCAAAATACTGCGCGCCTGTGCTATTTTCGGAGGGCAGTTCCCCAAGGCTGCTATTATCTGTATTTTTCCAACCGGGATCGGGGCAACGCCTAGGGTGCAGAAGCCAAACACCCATGAACTTTGCTCTAGTTTCAAAATGTAAATGAGTAAGTGCCAGTAGGAATTGCCCAGAAAGAGGGCTAAGCAATCCGCGTGCTCTCCCCGCCCCCCACCGCCGTGGGAGCGGGCAGTGCGGAGCGAGGGGGCCGGGGTGGAGGGGGAGGGGGCCGGGGTTGAGAGGGGTGGGACCGGGAGGAGGACACCCAGGGCGGCCGACTGCTTTGGCGCGTGTTTCAAAGCACTGTGCAGTTGGTCTGTCATTGCCCGGGTCTCGGGGGGGGGGGGGGGGGGCTGCACAATCTTTCAATCTTCCAAGCAAGAGAAGAAGAAAGGAGAGAGGCGTGGGGATGAGCTCAGCTTTTCAACGCGATCTGTTTAAACAAGACTCTTATCAAAGAGTAATCCTAAACGTTGGGCTTTCTTACTATCTCAGCTTCCCAGGGACTGGGTATGTGACTTTGGGGTTTCAAGAGGGAGCATTAAATTACCTCTCAGAGATCACAGCCCCAAATAAGCAGATAAGGTTGATAAAAATGGGGGGAATTCCCTTGTGTCCCATGGGGATGATCTTTGCTCCCCATCATCCAGTATCTTCTGCCCAATGCTACCCAGACTGAGAAGAAAGCTGATGTCATGGAGCTGCCTTTGCAGGAGCAGTCCAGGGCTGTAGGGGCAGAGGAGGGGATGGGAGATGGAGGAATGGACTTCCAGGCTGTGCATGGAACTTCCAGTCCGTTGGTGGCCAGCCTAGCAGGTGCAGGGCATTAATTTTTAAATCTCTATTAAATTGCTATTCTGTATCTAATACTTTGTTAGATGCTCTGGAAAAACCCCAAGTAGTTGATGTATAATTAAATGCGTGTTCAGTGTCTACCAAGTTCACAGTATCATTTTAGGGAAGGAACAGCCACAGCTGGAGAGGTGGACGAACCCGGGGGTTGGTTGGGAAGTGGTTAGGTTCTGCGTTCAGACTGTCTGGCTTTGAAGCCACACTTGGCTGTGTGACTGGGTAAGGTCTCTCTTTGCCTCTGCTTTCTCAGCTATAAAATTGCAATAATTTCCCAGGATCGTTGTGAGGATTCAACATGAAATTCTTAGCACAGTGCCCGAAACAGACTATTGCTCAATAGACTTTAAACACTATTTATTATTATTATTATTACCCAAGACTCTGACCCTAACTCTTCAGGTATTTACAGTCTTAAATGAAAAGTAATAAGGCATGTCCTAAAATAGAACCATTGACCTGGTTATTGCTGATAAGTGTGCTGTAGATATCTGAGGACAAAGACCTTTCAAGCAGGAATCATTAAAGAAAGCTTCAGGGAAGAAATGAAGGACAGGCCTTCAGAACTGGGTGGGAAATGAGCAGTTGAGAACATTCTAGCTAGGAAAATATGGCATACATCAGGTTGTGGAGGCAGGAAGATGCCTGGCATGTTTGTGGGGTGCCAAGTTGCTTTGACCTAGCTTCAGCTAAGGTCCCATAGGGAAGTCGTGAGAAATAAAGCTGGAGAGTAGGTAAATCAGTGTCAGGTGGCAGTCTACAGAGTTTAGACTTTATTGTGCTTGCAGTAAGAAGCCTTGTGGAGGGCTCTGAGAAGCAAGTGGGTTCTTTTGCTGTTTTCCCTGAAGGTGATATGGGCTCACATCTTGAAATGATGCTGAATCCACCATCACCAGATCAGCAGAGATTCTTGTCAGCTTCTGTTTCTTGCCCACCACTGTGGAGGGCAGGGCCTCTCTAGGGTGCAGAAAAGATCTTTCTTCATTTCTCCCACCCTTGGAGCATTCAGGACCAGTTGGGAAATGACCTGAGAATGGGCATATAGTCAGGGAGATCAGTGAAGGTCACCAATTGGAGCTAAAGTTGATCTGGAACTATGCTATCCTATATGGCAGCCACTGGCCACTTGCAGCTCCTGAGCATTTGAAATGTGACTGCTACAAACCGAGAGTTGCTTTCAGGGTAAAATATACCCCAAATGTCAAAGACTTAACACAGGAAAAGAATATAAAATAGCTCATTATAATATTTTTAGTATTGTTCCATGCTGATGCAATAATATTTTGGATATATTGGGTTAAGTAAAATGTTATTCAAGTTCATTTCACTTGTTCCCTTTTACTTTTTTATGTGACCTCTTCCTCTGTAAAAGTTTAAATTGTGCATGCAGCTTGCACTATATTTTGGTCAGTTTAGAGGGATAAGGACCAGGTGATCTATGACCTGGATAGTGACTTGGGCTGTGACTATACACCTCATATTAGCTGGGGTGGGGTGCCTGGCTTCTAAAGGTGCTAGGCTCAGATTTGAACAAAATCAGCATTATACTCAGGATAAGAAGTTAAAGAAGGAAAAGGTATATTCATTTTTGTGTATCAGTTCTCCAAGTTTCTCCAAAAGTTGGCTCCAAAATTCTGTTTTTCTGTTGAGATTGGCAGGACTCAGTGTTGTGAGGGCCACTTTGGGAAAGTGTTCACCCATGAGAATAAAGGGAGAAATCTCTATGGTATTCATTTCTATTTTATTTATTTGGCTGTGCTGGGTCTTAGTTGCCCCATGTGGGATCTTTATTTGTGGCATGAAAACTTAGTTGCAGCATGCGGTATCTAGTTCCCTGGCCAGGGATTGAACCTGGGGCCCCTGCATTGGGAGTTTTCAGTCTTAGCCACTACCCCACCAGGGAAGTCCTTGGGTTATTGTTTCTTGGACTTTCTGTCTGTAGTTCTTGGTTGGGCCTGCCTGTGAATGCTTCTACTGATCAGGATTCAGGAGCCCATGGAGAGGCTGCATCAAGGGGGCTCTTTTTTTTTTTAATTTTTTATTTTTTATTTTTCAGTGGGTTTTGTCATACATTGATATGAATCAGCCATAGAGTTACACAAATTCCCCATCCAAGGGGGCTCTGAAAGATGCATTGTATGTAGAAAATGTGTCAAGTTATTTATTTAAAAGGATTATCTTAAGGTTTTGTCATAATGGATAATTTTTTTAAAATTGCCTTTTATGATTTTCAGGGTTTTCTACAGTCAATAAACAACTAAAAGTAACTTTTTTTTTTCAAGAGCAGGAAGGGAGCAGTGGTGGGTTCTCAACCACTACTAGGTAGGGAAGTGGGACAAGATGCTGCAAGTTCCCAGCCTTAACATAGAGCAAATATCAATGGAGACAGGTTTTTTGTGACAGAGAGGCACACCATCCTCCTATGTGGACAGGCCTGGTGTTGAATATCAATGTCATATGAGAGTTGAGGGGTTCAGGAGACACAGAATTTGAACTGGGTTCAAATTCTCACTGTATGGGTTGCCATCTGATGTCCTTGTTGGTCATTTATCATCTCCAAGCTTCAACTTCCTCACACTGGGCTGCTAACACCTTTACAGTGGTGGTGGTGGTTTAGTCACTAAGTCGTGTCCGACTCTTGCAACCCCATGGACTGAAGTCTGCCAGGTTCCTCTGTCCATGGGATTCTTCAGGCAAGAATACTGGAGTGGGTTGCCATTTCCTTCTCCAGACAGTAAATACAAGCAAACCTTGGAGATACTATAAGTTTGGTTCCAGGTCACCACAATAAACTGAATATCTTGATAAAGTGAGTCACCTGAAAATTTTTTTTGGTTTCTCAGTGTATGTAAGAGTTATGTGTACATTCTACTACAGTATTATATATTAAATGTGCAATAGCACTATGTCTAGAAAAGCAACATACATATCTTAATTTAAAAGTACTTAGGGGTGTGGGATTAAGAGGTACAAACTGCAATATATAAAATAAACAACAAGGATATATAGTACAGCACAGGGAATGATAGCCATTATTTTATAGCTTTAAATGGAGTATAATCTATAAAAATATTGAATCCCTATGCAGTACACCTGAAACTAATATAATATTGTAGATCACCTGAAACTATATAATATTGTAAATCAACTGGATGTGAATTAAACAGATATACCTAATTGGTAAAAAATGCTGACCACCTTGCCAGTGGGGTGGTGTGGGGGAGGTAAGGAATTGGAGTTTGGGATTAGCAGATATGAACTATTGTATACAGAATGAATAAACAATAAGGTCTTACTGTATAGCATTGGAAACTATATTCAATATCCTATGATAAAACATAACAGAAAAGAATATGAAAAAGATATATATATGTAACTGAATTACTTTGCAGGACACCAGAAGGTAACAGAATATTGTAAATCAACTATATTTCAATAAAATAAATTTTAAAAAAGAATAACACTTCATGCCCAAGGTGGGAAAAATGCTAAGCATCATTTGAGCCTTCAGCGAGTCATAATCTTTTTGTGCTAGTAACATCAAAAATCACTGATCACAGACCACCGTAACAAATATAATCATAATGAAAAAGTTGGAAAGACTTCGAGAACTACCAAAACGTGATACAAAGACATGAAGTGAGCAAATGCTGCTGGAAAAATGGCACTGATTGACTTGCTCAACTCAGGGTTGCCACAAACCTTTAATGTGTAAAAAAAAAAAGGCATTATCTGTGAAGCTCCATAAAGTGAGATGTGCCTATACTCAATAAATACTAGCTATCATTATAATGGAGATTTTGTTTCTGAAATATTCCTTCTAACAGTACTAGAATGAAATTTAAAATTTTTTCCTGGCCTCCACCACGGGTGTTTTGCAAGCTTTTCTTTCCAGACAAAACCAGGAGGGAAGAGGTTCCAGACAAAACAGCAGAAAGGCTGTGGGGAGACAGAGCGCTCAGCTCCCTGAGGTCACTCAGCTGCACTCGAGCTGTCTTCCTATACTGCCCTTGACATTCCATTCCCATGTCACAGTCCCTGAAGAAAGTTTGTGTTCCAGAAACTCTAGTTTGGAAGAGCCAAAATAATGATAAGCATTTTCACAGCATTCTCCTATCAACAGCCTGCTTGTCACAGAGAGCAAGAAAACAATACACCCACCTCTAAGCACCCCAGCTGGCATTAATCAGGGGCTCTAGTTGGCTTGATGCCAGATCTAATTGGATGGCATTTCCCTGTGCATGGCTTTTCACTGTCTGACTCTGGGACAATCGCAATGTGTGGTTTTATTGCTAAAGGGCTCAGTATTCAGAAGGAAATTGAACACTTTCCCATTATTCTTCATGTTAGTTTTTTCCATTTTTTATTGTGGTAAAATACACATAGTATAAAATTGACCATCTTCACTATGTTTTTAAAATTGAAGTATCACTGATTTACAATATTTTGTTTGTTTCAGTTATACAGTTAAGTGATTCAGTTATATATATGTATTTCAGATTATTTTCCATTATAGGAACTTGATATTGAATGTAGTTCCCTTCAGCCAAGGAGAGGGGAGGAGGAGGGAGAGGATGGGGGCGGGGGTAAAGATTTTTAAAAATGAAGAGAGTTCCCTGTGCTATACATTAAATCCTTGTAGTGTACCATCTTCACCATTTCTAGGCATACAGTTAAGTGGTATTAAATTTATTCATGTGGTTTTGCAACCATCACCACCATCCATCACCATAACTCTTTCATCTTACAGAACCAAAACTCTACACCCATTAAAAAATAACTCTCCACTCCCCACTCTCCCCAGAGGCTGGCAACCATCATTCTATTTTCTTTCTCTATGACTTTGACTACACTAAGTACCTCATGTAAGTGGAATCATTCAATATTTGTCTTTTTGTGACTGGCTTATTTCCCTTAGCATAATGTCCTCAAGGTTCATCCAGGTTATCGCATAATGCAGACTTTTCTTCCTTTTTAAGGCTGAATAATATTTCATTGTAGGTATGTGCCATATTTTGCCTGTCCATTCATTGCTTGATCAATACTTGGGTTGTTTCCATGTTTCCTTGTTGTCCAGTCTCTCAGCCATGTCTGACTCTCTGCGACCCCATGGACTGCAGCACACCAAGCCTCCCTGTCCTTCACCATTTCCCGGAGCTTGCTCAAACTCGTGTCCATTGAGTCAGTGATGACATCCAACCATCTCGTCCTCTATCATCCCCTTCTCCTCCTACCTTCAATCTTTCCCAGCATTAGGGTCTTTTCCAATGACCATTAAGGTCTTTTCCATGTTTTATCTATTGTGAATAATGCTGTTATGAACACGCATGTACAAATACCACTTTAGGACCTTGCTTTCAATTCTTTTGGGTGTATACCCATTAGTGGAATTGCTGGCTTACATGGTAGCTCTAGTTTAAATTTTCTGAGGAGCCTCCATATTGTTTTTCACAGTGGTCGTACCATTTTACGTTCCCACCAAGAGTGTACAAGGGTTTCAATTTCTTCATATCTTTGCCAATCCTTCATAGCCATCCTTGTTGTTTTAATTTTTCCCTTTTTTTTTTTTAATAGTAATCACCTCCTAATGAGTGTGATGTTTTACATTAATACTAAGTTGCTTCAGAGTTTTCCATATGCTTTTGTCTAATATCCTTGTTTTAGGTATTTTATTTCTACTGGGATACCAGGTCACTCTTGTTAACCTTAAAAGTGAAAGAAACTGTTCCCTGGTAGCTCAAACAGTAAAGAATCTGCCTGCAGTGCAGGAGATCTAGGTTTGATCCCTGGGTTGGAAAGATCCCCTGGAGAAGGGCATGGCAACACGCTCCAATATTCTTGCCTGGAGAATTCCAAGAACAGAGGAGCCTGGTAGGCTCTTGTCCATGGGGTTACAAAGAGTCGAATACCAAACCACTTTTGTTAACCTTAACTTTCTGCATTTAACCTGTCCTTTCTCCACCAAAGGCGTTCTCCAGGCATGCTGAAGTAGGGACTGGGGAATAAGGATACCTCCCACAACTGGATCTTTGGGTCCTACAGAAGGGTGGTCTGCAGGTCGCTGTCACAGGACCTTGAGGATGGGAGTCCAGATGGTGAATGGAAGAATGTGTTGACCCAGAGAAAAATCACACATAGCTCACGCACACCGTCACAATGCCTTAACCCAGCAGTTCTCAACCTAGTGAATGATTTGTTCCCCTGGGGACTATGGCAATGTCTGAAGACATTTTTTTGTATCACAAGTGAGTGGGGGGAGGGGGGATAACTGTGGGGTGAAGGTAGTACTGGCATCTAGTGGGCAGAAACCAGGGGTGCTCTATCCATCCTACAATGCACAGGAGGCTTCTGTACTCCCTACCTTCACCTCCTCCACAGAAAGAAAAATCTAGTCCAAAATATCAACAGTGCCAAGGCTAAGGTGCCTCAGCAGTCAGTGTGTCTGTGATACGCTCCTCACCCCAATGTGCAGCCGTGGCTCCCAGCACACACTCGTGCTCCCCTCAGGAGGGTCCTGTCTGCATTCCTACACTTGCCTTTCTTTTTTCCAACCTTGTGCCTTGGTGTAGTTCCCCTGGCCGGGAATGCTCTCTTATGCACCCTTCTGAACCCTGTCTTTTCTTCAAAACTCACGCAGCTCCGCTCCTGTGAATTTGTCCTCAGCCTCCCTAGTCACGTAACCTCTCTGACTCTTCACTAAAGTGACAGCAGTTATTTCTCACCTGCAATGACTGGTAGGATGGCTGCTATATGATATATATAGCGTGCAAGCTTTATATATTATAATATCCTCTGTATGTTGAAGGTTTTCAGTACATAGTTGAAGAACTGTCCACCTACACTGTTCAAAGCTTTTCCTTGCTGTTCCATTGAGAGTGGTTCTTACACTGTAAGAAAAATGGTTGACTGAGGCCTGGGCATACCTTTGATGTAATAGGATTTTATTTACATGATCTAGAGATAGGAATTTTATAAATTTCTAACTCTTTTAGATTAGATATGGACTTCCCTAGTGGCTCAGTGATTAAAAATCGGCTGCCACTGCAGGGACACAGGTTCGATCCCTCATCTGGGAAAATCCCCCATGCCACGGAGTAGCTGAGCTCGTGTGCCGCAACTACTGAGCCTGTGCTCTAGGGCAGGCTGCAACTACTGAAGCCTGCACATCCTAGAGCCCATGCTCCACAACAAGTGGATGCCCATGCTCCACAACAAGCCCATGCTCCAAACCACTGCGATGAGAAGCCCGCACACTGCAACAAAGACCAGCCGCCTCTCGGAAACCAGAGAAAGCCAGTACAAAGCAACAAAGACTCCCAGCACAGCCATAAATAAATAGTCAGATAAACAACTGCCAGTCCTTCATGTGGAAGGTCTGTGGTGAGTCAGTGAACATATAGGAATTGGGAAACAATGCAACACTGTTTGTCAAACTGTATGCCAGGCAGCAGGGACCCAAGCTGACCTTGCTCGTCATTTTCCCCAGTGTCAGAACAGTTTTACCTATATGGAGGAGGCTGGAGGAGTGGCCGAGGCCAGACCTCTCTATGACATTCGATATTAGATGCTCACTTTAATTGTGTTACACTGAGCTGAAATATCTGTATGTGGCAGGTGGGGAGTCAGGGGTGGTTTGTAAAGAAGGGGAGAAAAAATTCTTTTAAAGGAAAAGTATGGGTCATGGTGTCATATGTGAGTGTGAATTTTAGTTCTATTATGTCCCAGCTCTGAAACTTTAGGCAGTCTCTTTACCTTGCTGAGCCTCGGTTTAGCTTCTCATCTGTAAAATGGGGATATTGGGTCTACCTTGTTGTGGTTGCAGTGAGGGTTAATCATGCAAATAAGTTGGCACAGTGTGGCATATTAGTAAGCTTACAATAAATTTTTTTCCTCTGCTTCACTTTCTCTTCTCAGCCAACAATGACATGATAACATTAATATTAGTAAAAATAGCAAAAATGATATATTGTAATGCTTTGTATTTTTGAAGAATTTTCATACTCAAATTTTCATCTGAGTTCCAACAGTCCCTTTAAAATAGCTGAAGTAGATATTTTAAATTCCATTTATCAGATAAGGAGACAACTCCAAGGTTCAAGTTGTAATGAAATATTAGAAATAATTTAGTTATAATTTCATAGAGCTCTTACCTACAAACCTAGAAATGGGTTGCTTTCCTGCACCCTAGTCTTCTTTCTCTACAACTTTTCCTTTATCTTTTTTTTCTTTCCTCTTTCCTTCCTCCCTCTCTCCCTACCCCCCTTCTTTCTTTTATTCATAGGTGTGTGGGAAGGAACATTATATTCATATACATTCTCTCCTTAGGTGTTCTCTTCCATACCCTGGTTTATAATTACCATCTATACACACATGACTCTACAAAGGTCTTTAGAACTCTCCTCTGAGTTCTAAACTAGTACATACATTCTGCCTATTCATCATCAAGTCTTGGAGTTCTTACATGTACCCCCAGTTGAACAAATGCAAATCTGATCCTGTAGTTCTCTCTGTTTATAACCCTTCAATTTTTCTCACTGCAGTTAGGAAAAGGCATCACCTTGTATCAGTCTCTGGTGGGGACCCACCTAGAATTCAGAGTTGGTATGAAAATTTTTTAAAGTGAAGACATAGGGTAGTCAACAGATGCAGAAAGAAGCCTTCTTGGAGCTTCCCTTATCTGACTAAAAGCAGAAACTCCTGGAAAGTAGGGCTGCCACAAATTCCGTCTTCAGGGCTGCTTTTGCTCCCTAAGAAGGATACCAAGAGTAAACTTACTGTAATCCCCTCTCTGGAGGAGTTTTATGACCACGATGAAGTCAGTGAGACTGCTTGTGCCTGCATGAACAGCCACTATCACAAGCTTTCTTTTTATATATATATATATATATATATACTTATTTATTTATTTGACTGTGCTGAATCTTAGCTGTAGCATGCAGAATTTTTAGTTGCAGCAAATAGGATGTAGTTCCCTGAACAGGGATGGAACCCAGGCCCCCTGCTTTGGGAGCACGGAGTCTTAGCCACTGGACTATCAGGGAAATCCCACAAACTTTCTTATTTTCCATTCATTCTTCTGGAAACCCATTTTTCTTTCCTAAAGAAACTCATTCGTTCTTCTCATATGGGCCTTTTCTCCCCTTCCCTTTTCCTTACTAAGTTAGGAACTTAAGCTTCTGACTTTAAACATTTATTGAGTTATTACTTCAGTAGTCTCCATTATGCGTGTGAGTGGTTTCTTTTCTCCTGCTAATCTGTCTTTTGTTAATTTAATTCACAAGCCCCGCATGCTGAACATAAGAAGTTAGAGAAAAGGTCTTTCCTCCCAGATATCCTCTTGCCTTCTGTGCTCCATAACACAGGCTCCTTTTTAGTCCCTTTAGTCCCTTTTAGTCCCTTTTAATTCCTACTTCTAAAGACCTCTGCCCATATCCTTTCTTTTCCAGGAATGCTTTTCCCTTCTCTGTGTGTTAGTTGTTCAGTCATGTCTGACACTTTGCAACCCCATGGACTGTAGCCCGCCAGGTTCCTCTGTCCATGGGATTCTCCAGGCAAGAATACTGGAATGGGTTGCAATTCCCTTCTCCAGGGGTCTTCCTGCATTACAGGCAGATTCCTTACTGCCTGACCACAAGGGCATCTATTAACCTCTATTCATCCTTATAGCAGGATTCTCAGGTGGTTCAGTGGTAAAAATATCCTCTGGCCAATGCCCATGCCCATGGACAGAGGAGCCTGGTGGACTACAGTCCATAGGCTTGCAAAGAGTCAGACACGACTGAGCAACTAGCACTTTTGAAACAGGAGGGAAGGGGCAGGGCACAACTTCTGAAAGAATAACATAACTCAAGGATACAACATAAACCAGTGAGAATCATATGGGTCCAAGGTGGCAGACAAGTCAACTTTGACGAGACCTGATCCTCAATAAGAAAGCTAAATGACACACCCAGAGGTGCCATGACAGTTTCAAGTCACCATCAAAAGACCAAAAAGTGTGTGGTGGCTCAACTCCTGAAAATCTCCACCCATTCCCCAAAATTGTTGGAATAATCCTCCCACTTATTAGCCTATAAAATTACCCAGCCCATAATAGCTAACTACACCAAATTTCGGGACCGCTAGACTCACCCTCTGTGATGGTCCACACTGTCTGTGGAGTGTGTTTCTCTCTAAGTAAATCCATTTCTTACCTATCACTTTGTCTCTCACTGAATCCTTTCTGCCATGAGACATCAAGAACCTGAGCTTCATTAAGTCCTGAAACCAGGTACTGTGGTTTTGGCTGGGTTTGAGTACCAGCCACATGAGTTCAAGTCCCCATCTGAGGTAAACAGTTTCACTTTCACCTTCAATGCCTGTCAGTGCAGGAGACTCGGATTCCACCCTTGGGTTGGAACGATCCCCTGGAGAAGAAATATTCTTGCCTGGAGTTCCCCATGGACACTGTGGCCTTCAGTCCATAGGATCACAGAGTCCAGTGTGACTGAGTGACTGAGCGTGCTCGCACACATCCTCAGAGCTCAGGTCAAACAGCACCTCCCAAGGGAAGGCTTCTCTGACCACCAGTTTCAGGCCCTCAAAGGAAAAGCTGCTTTTCCTTTTAGCACCTGTTATAGCCACAATTAAAATTTGTATGATTATCTGATTAATGTCTTCTCCTCTACTGTCAGCTTCTTGGTGATAAAGGTTCTATTTTTGCTCATTTTTGTATTTTAAGTTCCTAGCACAAAGTAGGCACACAGGAAAAACAAACTATTGAAGGAATGCATGAATAAATAAGGGGCTTCCCTTGCGTCTCAGTTGGTAAAGAATCAGCCTGCAAAGCGGGAGACCTGTTCAATCCCTGGGTTGGGAAGATCCCCTGGAGAAGGGAAAGGCTACACACTTCAGGATTCTAGCCTGGAGAATTCCACAGACCGTATAGTCCATGGGGTCGCAAAGAGTCAGACACGACTGAGCAACTTTCACTTTCACTTTCATGAATTAATGATTGAGGAAAACTCTACACATAACAGGCTACAACCACTACCTCCAAGATACCCCTTTCAAACTGAAGACACATGGATCTCCTACATCCCAGTTCTTGAGGTCTGACCTTGTAACTGGGGCAAAGCAACTTTCAAACAGCCACTGCTAATGTGTGGGGACGTTGGTACTGTAAAGTGGCAGTGATCCTGGTCATGGATTACGTGACAGTTTATTTGAGAAAGGTTGACCCAGAAAACCATCCCACAGCATGCAACATGCATGAGAGAACCAGATCCGAATCTAAAAATAGTTCCATCGCTGGAATTGGAAACAGTGAGGATTCTGCCTCTCTCTTTGCAACTTCTACCTCTGAGGAGACTTTTACCTTTGACAGAACCCCAGGATGAGAATCCTGACCTGGTCAGACATGAGCTCACCTACTGTTCTCATTTTAAAAAGAGAAAATTAGGACCAGAGGGGCTTAGCAACTTGTCTCATGTAACCCAGTGAGTAGCTTGTAGAATCAGGGATCAGACTGGGACTTTCTGTTTCTCCTGCACAGTATGCTTGGGTTTGACACGTCCGAGATTTGAGGCAGTGTTGACTTATAAAAGATGCACAATGTGAGCATGGCAAGTTAATTTTTGGGGGGGCAAAATGAGGACTGCAGCCTGGGAGATAGCACTTCAAATAGCTCTGAGAAACTTCTCCAAAGAGGTAGTGGGGGAAGGTCAATATATGTGATTTTGGTGAAGGTGGAGCTCACACAATCGAGCACTTATCTTACAAAAGATTTTCAGCTAGTCAGGAGGAGCTGATGTCACCATGAAGGGATTTAGTGCTTATCTAGATATGAAAGTGAAAGTCACTCATTCATGTCTGACTCTTTGTGACCCTATGGACTATACAGTCCATGGAATTCACCAGGCCAGAATACTAGAGTGGGTTGCTATTCCCTTCTTCGGGGGACTTCCCAACCTAGGGATCGAACCCAGGTCTCCTGCATTGGCAGGCGGATTCTTTACCAGCTGAGCCACCAGGGAAGCCTCTTTCTAGATGTGAGGAGATGCAAAGATTGGGATCATTAAATCAGTTCCTGAAAATATCTAATTATCTAAAGACCTGTTTCACGAGTTTCCCTGGAGCACAAAGTGCCCCATTCTCCACCCTGAACTCCCTTCAGGGTGGGTCAACAGCTGCAGCAGTACAGGATTCAGTCCCCACAGAGGCAGATGGCAAATGCCCTTGGCAAGCGCCAATTTATAGTTGACAGCAGCTGGGATGTTAAAGACCCTGCAAGGTCTATGTCCTTGTAGGTCACCCAGATGGGAGGCAGGAGAGCTGAGTTTAATTCCCACTTCTTTGGTTCACTGTCAAAATGAGCAGAAGTTTGGGTAGGGGGGATCTGAGCAAAGCGCTCAAGGTTCCAGAGGAAAATACCTAGGCTGGAGACTGAACTAGGGCAGTGTGGCAGACAGGAGCTTGGGTTCTGGGGTCTGGTCTTAGTTCCACCAGCTGACAGCTCGGGATATCACTTGGGCCATACACGCATCTCTCTGAACATTTGTTAAATGGGTTAATAACCCTGGCTTCAGCAATTGTGAGACTCAAATAAGATAATGTACTAAAGACTTTTAGCACGATGTCTAGCATCTAGTGGCCAACACATGGAGGTAAATTGTTCATTTCTTTTCCAGTTTAAGTTCATAAATGTTTGTGGCCAGTCTGCTTTAAAGGCAAGCAGTCAGGGAGCAGGTAACTACTTGGGAGGGAAAAACTCAGCCCTCTTTCTTTCCATTTGTTAATATACTTAATCAGGTTGCAGTCAAATCCTGCCGGCTGGCTGGCTGAGCCTCTTTCAGGGACTTTGCATATCTCCTCTCTGATTCAGGAGTCACAGTTCAACATCTGGAGCCATTTTTGTTTCCTCATTCCCAAATTCTGAAGTAGTTTTCTCTGTAACACTTAATCGGGGACAGAGTCCTGATACAGAGTGGGCCCTATAGACCTCCTGGGCACAAATGCTTTCTGTGTCCCCCATTTCTTTGATTATAGGAAACAACCTTCATTTACCCTCCATGACTTTACCTGAGTTACAACAAGCAGATTCAAGCAGTTGTTAATTAGGGAAAGGAGGAGCTGTGAGACCCAAGGGTGACTGGGACATGACTTAATGACTGAACAACAGCAGTAGTGAGACCAGGGAGGAACAAACAATCAAGAGCAGCCTTGGGGCAAGGACCTGTTTCCCCAGCAGTGGATACATATAATATTTTTTAGCTATTTTGCAAACACGAAAACCCCCTCCAGGTGGGAGAAGTTAACATTAATGATGATATACTGCCTGCAAGCATGTAGACCCCAAACTAGCTGAATGGAAAAGCTGATGATGCTGACTCCTACTCACCTCACCACCAACCCATCAGAAGAATGTCCATAGGCTGATCAAGCCCTCTTTGATCAATTACCATAAAACTTCTCATCATTAACAGATGGTATATAAGCCCCGAATTCTAACTGTTTCTTTGAATCACACTTCTTTGTGAACTCCATGCAAACATGATTGAAATCCATCTTTTCTCTTGCTAGTCTGTCTTTTGTCAGTTTAATTTCCAGATCTCCCAAACTTGAACCTAAAAGTGTAGGGGGAAGTTTTTTCTCCCTGACAGACAAGATCTGTATACATAAAGGAAAAAAAAAAAAAAAAAACACACACACACACACAGTGTAAGAAATTATATTTCCTGTTCTATTGGAGTGCTTTTTTTTTTTTCTATCAAACATGAAATTCTTTCAAAAGAATTATTTCTGGTGCCCCTGCTTTACCAATGCCTAAATATATCTGTATATTGGGTAATCCAAGTCTGAGCATTGTTAGTAATGATTTTACAGACCAGGAAGTAAAGGCTAGGAGTTGAGGGGCTATGCAGTCAGTTGGTAGGGGCTTTACAAGTAGCTCAAATGATAAAGAATCTGCCTGCAATGCCAGAGACTGGGTTCGATCCCTGGGTCAGGAAGGACAAGGGCACAGCAACCCACTCCAGTATTCTTGCCTGGAGAATCCCATGGACTGTAGCCCGCCAGGCTCCTCTGTCTATGGAGTCACAAAGAGTCGGACATGACTGAGCGACTAACACACACAGTCAGTTGGTAAGGAGTGGAGTCAGGATAAAGTTGAATCTGTAGAAGGAGCTGAAGCCTCCTACCTACACATCATCAGTGAACCCTGAGGCTGTTCCCAGTTTTTCATTGTGATTGAAGGCACTGAGATAAACATCTTTGGGCATGAAGCTTCAGGCACGTGTAGCTCTGAATATTTCCACAGAAGAAGCCCTCACAGGTGGATTTTGAACTCAAAGCCTGTGAACTCTTAGCATCTGTTTTTAAATTATCTGCTAACATTTTCTCATTTCTTAGGAACCAGAAAATCCAGCATTTGAACTTGATTTTCCTTGTGGTTACTGCTTCTACTTCAGAGAAAAAGTTTTGTTCAGGGAAAATAATATACAACTTAGAAATAAAGCAGAGAGATGTTTGTGTGACCTTTAATATCCATGAGATCATGCCCTAATAGGCCCAGCTGAGGGTCAGCTGATTCTTTGAAGAAACCTAACTTTATTGGATAAATAGTTGATTCTTATTGTTATTTTAACAATTTTACACTTTGGGGAGGTCCTATTGCCTCCCAAGGACTCCCTAAATTAGAGAGCAGCCCCTAGATCAAAAACCCATGGAAAATATAATTTTGAGATCCTTTGTTCATCCCCAGCCTTTTGTTTCAAGGTTGCTTCAGCCAACCAGTGTACTTTTGCCAGAATATGGCAAATTTGGCTCATTTTCATGGGTCTTATGCATCAAGTCTGATGATCACATTTATCTGTCTGTCATGGTTAAGATGTCTTTGTCTTCCAAAATTTAGGAACAGAAAATGTGGTTCTCAAAGTCATGTTTTTTTCCTTGTTAGAAACTGGTAAGACTTAGCTATTGGTTTTTAGAGGAAAATTTTAAAGGCCTGGTCTGGGCCCCAGAAGTGGGACCGGAGAAAAGGCCGGGTAGACAAGGTTGGAGGTTGAATGCCTGTCTTCCAGCTTAAAAGCTGGAAGTATTGCAGGAAGGGGACTCCTTCCAGGGCCCTAGAGTGGGCTCTTGTCTAACACTTGGAAATGAAGTGTCCCAGCAGACACACGTGCTGACAAAGCAAGACTTTATTACGAAGGGGCATCTGGGCAGAGAGCAGCAGAGTAAGGGAACCCAGGAGAACTGCTCTGCCACTGGATCACAGACTCAGATTTTATGGTAAAGAGGTTAGTTTCCGGGTTGTCTCTGGCCAATCCTGATTGAGAGTCCTTCCCGGTGGCGCGTGCATCTCTTAGCCAAGATGGATTCCAGCGTGAGGGTTTCTGGGAGGTTGGCAGGACATATCATCTTCCTCCTCCTTTAGGTCTCTTCAGAATTCTTCCAGGTTAGGTTTGCAAGGCTTACTAGGGACTGATGTGTCCTCCCTCCTCTCTGCCCCTCCCGGATTCTCCTGGGTAGTTTTCGGTACAAGCACCATATTCTTTATCAGGACCTCTGATTTCAAGACAACTTAGGCAAGCAGCCATCATTGTGCCTGGCCAAGGCAGGCAATTTTGGTCAACAGTTCCCTGACAGAAGCCTGGGTAAGGGTTTGTGGTACTCTAGCTGGTGCTCCAAAGTCTGTGAAAGCTTCCAAAGGTTAAGTAGAGACCTGGGCTTGCAGGTTTCTGTCAACATTTCTTTGTTTAAGGGATTCTGTTGGGATGGAACCATGAGAGATCCCCAGAGTGGATGGGGAGAAGATAACAGCCTACAGTTTTTAGTTTTCCCAGCTCTGTACTTTCAGAGTTGGTTACCTGCAGAAGCTTATTTTTGTTTGTTTTTTTCTTAAAGGCACATGTGTTAGTGTCAGTATTTGTGTTTGACTCATGACTAAAGCTGTAGCACTGACCCTGGTGGCTCTTGTTTGTGCACCTGTAAATGAAAAAACCTTTGCCTTTCCCCACAGAGGAAAAGAAATCAACCACTTATGACTATCTGTTTGTAACTATAGCCCTGCATATCTGTGATTGACTTCATTAGGAGAAGCTGGGATAACAGATGATAGAACTCTGTCATTTGTATTCATTATAGGGGCCTTAAGAGAAGGAAAAGAAATGCATATAGGTATCAAGCTAACAATTAGCAGTCTGTTCTGAAAATGCACTGAGTATTTGTTTCAATCAAGTATAGTAAGACAAGCAGACGTGGAAATGATTATCATGGGTAGAAGTTTGTACTCACACAATCCTAGAAACTGGATGCAAGGCATGACATGCAGCGTCACATGGGGAAGCCCCAGGGTTGAGCAGGAGATGGAAGGGAGGAAATATGACCCAGGGTCTTCCCTGGGATTTTCATGGGATGGAATGGGCAAAACAGGGTGGGTATGTTGAGTAAGCTTAGTGTTAGAGTAAACAATTTTTGTGGGCTCTGGGCTGTAGAGGTGGTCCATAGTTGTCTGATGTCTAGCCCTAAGGTGAGTTAGTGCCAGGGGAATATTGACTTGGTGTGTGACAGTTTGATCAAAGAAATAGTTGGGGATGTGGGCTCTAGAATGGTTGATGTCTATATCAAAGGTATTGTGAATGCCGGGATGGGGGTTGTTTACGTTCTAGGAATTAGTCCTGGGAGGGGCAGTCTGTCCAAGATCAAGACCTCAAACGCTATATCATTTTGAACATGAATTTAGAAAATAGAGTCAATATACAGTCATCGAAAAAGTACTAAGGAAAACTTCCATGACTTCTTTTAAAAATTTGATAAATGAATGCAGAATTATATCTGGAGCCACATTCACTAATACTTTTAATAGAGGTGAATCCTTGAACAGACAAGACTGATTTGATCATTTTGATTTAAAAACAGTTGTATACTTCATCCTGATTTCATCACAATGTGGAGTGTAATATAAATGTACACCTCAGTTTAGGGAAGATTTGGTAGGGGTTGTTTGGTTTTGTTTTCTTTGGAAAGCCTAATGAATTTGGACTTCCTAAGTTTTTGATACTGGCTAGTATTGGTTAGCGGAGAAGGCAATGGCACCCCACTCCAGTACTCTTGCCTGGAAAATCCCATGGACGGAGGAGCCTGGTAGGCTGTAGTCCATGGGATGGCGAAGAGTCGGACATGACTGAGCGACTTCACTTTCACTTTTCACTTTTATGCATTGGTGAAGGAAATGGCAACCCACTCCAGTGTTCTTGCCTGGAGAATCCCAGGGATGGGGTCACACAGAGTCGGACATGACTGAAGTGACTTAGCAGTAGCAGTATTGGTTAGATAATTATCACCCCTGGTCAGCAGCATCCACCTCTGCTCGTCTGGTTCCACTCTGGCAGTCAGGGTTCAGAGGCCATCGGGAGATGGAAACTATCCCATTTTATTATAACAGAGTTCAGAATAAATCATTGTTGCTTAGTCGTAAAATGGTAACTGACAAGGCAAACAGAGAGCCGAGCGTGGCTTGCTCTCTGAATCCAGCCAGTGTCTCTGAGGGAAGTGCAGTGAAGGTGATTCTGCTGCTCCCTGGAAGGAACTGTCACTGCCAGCTGGCAACACGTTGCTGGGGTGACTCCATCAGGAACAGGTAACAAACAGGAAGGAGCAAATCCCATGTCCCTGCTCCAGCCCCGCAGGTTCCTGCAATTACCCACCATTAGCAGAGACGATCAGGAGCAGCTGGCAAAGAAGAAAAATGCTTGTGTAGAGCCCAGCCAGCACCACAAGTGGAGTATAAAGGCTGGGCTGGGAGCTGAGAGGTAATAGCTTAATAACTGATATACCTGGCTTTTCCTAGTTTCTCATTAATGTCCTAGTAAATGAACCAGAGGTGTAATTTTTTTACACTTCTCTTATTAGCAGTCATCTTCCCTTTCAAGAGTTCAGATTTTTGGTTTTCTGGCATAATATCTGCTGCTTTTCTGTATGCAAAACAGTTTCCTGTGTATATTGTAGAAGCTGGGTTTCTGGTCATCTTTTACTGTGATATTTCATAGCCTTCCTATCCAGGGCATAAGATCTTTAAAAGGAAGTGTTGTGCAGGGTCAGAACCACCAGGTTAAGAAGAACTGAATGCTTACAGACTGAATGAATGATGTGGCTTCTTAAAAGTAACTTCTTGGTCATCATTGCTATCCTTCTCATGCACAACTCTGCCTCCTCTCCACATGCAGTCAGTCAAGAATGGTCATCTACTTCATCTCTAGGCTGGGGCAGGGCAATAATTTGCTTTAAATGACTGGATTAAAAATACCTGCTATCAATAAGCTTGGAAACAGGAGGTTTCAAGGTCTTTCTCTGTAGGACTCAGGGCTGAGAAGGAATTCTCACAAGCTCACTGGGGTAGGCTTGCAATAACAGATAGCTACACAGTCTGAACACCAAGAAAAAAAACACCTGGGAGAGAGGGAAATTTCATGAGGTGGACTTACTATGATCAATGAAGGGCTATGTGGCTGATCTCATGCTTACAGAACACAATATATACTACTTTCCTGTACTGCAGCAAGCAAGTACACCACTTCCTGGGGAAGTTTCATGGCAAGGAGAGAGGTGACAGGAAACAGCACCTATAATTTTGAACTCAGCGTAGATTAGGCTTCCTTAAACACTGATTACTGGAAACAGCTCAAATGTCCTTTAGCTGATGAGTGGATAAACACGTCATATAAACACAACGTTGTATATCCACATAATGGAAATCTTGTTCAGCAACAAAAAGACTTGAAGTATTAATCCCTGCTACAACATGAATGGGCCTTGAAAACATATTATGGGAAAGGAGCCAATCAGAAAACCACATATTGTATGATTCCATTTATATGAAATATCCACAGCAGACAAAGCTGTAGAGACAGAAGGTAGATTAGCAGTTGCCAGGGGCTGAAGACAGGGAGGGATGAAAGTGACTGCTAGCAGGTACAGATTTTTTATATATATATATCAATGAATTTTTTATTGTCATCAATGCAGTCAGGAAAGTATGTGAGAATGATACCATTTCACAATTAACAGGATAATAGAAGGTCAGAATAATTTATATAGTGACAAATTTAAAATATACATCTTTAGCTATAATAGTATTTTTAATACCTTCTCCTATCAGAGCTACTGATTAATTGTAAATGGGACTGATTTATTTCTTCTTTAGTTCCTTGGCCTGCACAGTCTCTGACAGATGTGTTCACAGCAGTTTATTGTTAGCAATATGGTCTGAAGTAGACAGCAGTAAAAAGAACTGAGGAATCTGGATGAACCACCAACAATATAATCAATCCTGAACACTGGGGAACTGGCTGAAACATAAAAATATATCACTACAATGAATGTCCAATGGTTTCAAGTAAAATCAAGAATGGATTTCATTTTTAACCCAAGAACCCCACATTTAAAACATTGTCAAAATGTATTTTCACATTTGCAATCATGCCATCACTGAAATATATGTGACAGCTCAAAAATCCCAGAAAATGTAGTACCTAAGAAGAGATCAGATGCATGAAGCTGGAAATGAAATTCACTGGAAATAGGCTATGAAATAGCATTCCTGTTTTTATGGTGCTAATATACCTTTCAGTGACACTGTGCATATTTAACTGAACATGTTAAATGTTCAGTCATGGGGTAACAGTCCATGGGGTCACAAAGAATCAAACATGACTTAGCAACTGAACAACAATAATTTTGAACTAAACAACAAATAATTCATGGTGACTGGCTAGCCTTTACATACACTGGTATAAATTAATTCATGTCCAAAAAAGCATGTAAACACAACATAATTGTGAATGTGCTCTTTCAACAGTTGAATGTTGTATCAGTAATGCCATTTAATGTTTTTTACCTCTTCTTTGGGTTTAACTTGGTATTTAGGACAAATAGGATATTACAGGCAAGATAACTATAATGAACCATGAAATTACAGATGTTCAAGCTGGATTTTAAAATGGCAGAGGAACCAGAGATCAAATTGCCAACATCTGTTGGATCATCAAAAAAGCAAGAGTTCCAGAAAAACACCTATTTCTGCTTCATTGACTACACCAAAGCCTTTGACTGTGTGGATCACAGCAAACTGTGGATAATTCTTAAAGAGATGGGAATACCAGACCACCTGACCTGCCTCCTGAGAAATCTGTATGCAGGTCAGGAAACAACAGTTAGAACTGGACATGGAACAACAGACTGGTTCCAAATCAGGAAAGGAGTACATCAAGGCTGTATATTGTCACCCTGCTTATTTAACTTATATGCAGAGTACATCATGAGAAATGCTGGGCTGGATGAAGCACAAGCTGGAATCAAGATTGCCGGGAGAGATATCAATACCCTCAGATATGCAGATGATGCCACCTTTATGGCAGAAAGTGAAGAACTAAAGAACCTCTTGATGAAAGTGAAAGAGGAGAGTGAAAAAGTTGGCTTAAAACTCAACATCCAGAAAACTAAGATCATGGCATCTGGTCCCATCACTTCGTGGGAGATAGATGGGGAAACAACGGTGACAGACTTTATTTTTGGGGAGCTTCAGACTCACTGCAGATGGTAACTGCAGCCATGGAATTAAAAGAGGCTTGCTCCTTGGAAGAAAAGTTATGACCAACCCAGACAGCATGTTAAAAAGCAGAGACATTACTTTGCCAACAAAGATCAGTCTACTCTGAAAAAAGCTATGGTTTTTCCAGTAGTCATGTATGGATGTGAGAGTTGGACTATAAAGAAAGCTGAGCACCAAAGAATTGATGCTTTTGAGCTGTGGTGTTGGAGAAGACTCTTGAGAGTCCCTTGGACTGCAAGGAGATCCAACCAGTCCATCCTAAAGGAAATCAGTCCTGGGTATTCATTGGAGGGGACTGATGCTGAAGCTGACACTCTAATCCTTTGGCTACCTGATGCAAAGAACTGACTCATTAGAAAAAACCTTGATGCTGGGAAAGATTGAAGGTGGGAGGTAAAGGGGATGACAGAGGATGACATCACTGACTCAATGGACATGAGTTTGAGTAAACTCTGGGAGTTGGTGATGGTCAGGGAAGTCTGGCGTGCTGCAGTCCGTGGGGTCACAAAGTTGGACATGACTAAGCGACTGAACTGAACTGATTCAGTGGTTTTAGCACAAGGTTGTGCAACCATCACCATTGTCTAATTCCAGAACATTGTCATCATCTCCCCCACAAACCCTGTACTTCAAACTGTTAGGTATAAAGTAAACTACAGATATATATTGTACAACACAAGAAATATAGCCAATATTTGATAATACCTATAAACGAAGTATAACCTTTAAAAATTGTATATCATTATATTGTATGCCTGTAACATATAATATTATAATCAACTATATTTCAATTAAAAAAGAAGACAAATATAATTCAGTTCAGTTCAGCTACTCAGTCATGTCCGACTCTTTGTGACCCCATGGACTGCAGCATGCCAGGCTTCCCTGTCCATCACCAACTCCTGGAGTTTACTCAAACTCATGTCCATTGAGTCAATAATGCCATCCAACTCTCTCCTCTGTTGTCCCCTTCTCCTCCTGCCCTCAATCTTTCCCAGCATCAGGATCTTTTCAAATAAGTCAGTTCTTCGCATCAGGTGGCCAAAGTGTTAGAGTTTCAGCTTCAGCATCAGTCCTTCCAATGAATACCTAGGACTGATTTCCTTTAGGATGGACTGGTTGGATCTCCTTGCAGTCCAATGGACTCTCAAGAGTCTTCTCCAACACCACAGCTCAAAAGCATCAATTCTTTGGTGCTCAGCTTTCTTTATAGTCCAACTCACATCCATACATGACTACTGGAAAAACCATAGCTTTTTTCAGAGTAGACTGATCTTTGTTGGCAAAGTAATGTCTCTGCTTTTTAACATGCTGTCTGGGTTGGTCATAACTTTTCTTCCAAGGAGCAAGCCTCTTTTAATTCCATGGCTGCAGTTACCATCTGCAGTGAGTCTGAAGTTCCCCAAAAATAAAGTCTGTCACCGTTGTTTCCCCATCTATCTCCCACGAAGTGATGGGACCAGATGCCATGATCTTAGTTTTCTGGATGTTGAGTTTTAAGCCAACTTTTTCACTCTCCTCTTTCACTTTCATCAAGAGGTTCTTTAGTTCTTCACTTTCTGCCATAAAGGTGGCATCATCTGCATATCTGAGGGTATTGATATCTCTCCCGGCAATCTTGATTCCAGCTTGTGCTTCATCCAGCCCAGCATTTCTCATGATGTACTCTGCATATAAGTTAAATAAGCAGGGTGACAATATACAGCCTTGATGTACTCCTTTCCTGATTTGGAACCAGTCTGTTGTTCCATGTCCAGTTCTAACTGTTGTTTCCTGACCTGCATACAGATTTCTCAGGAGGCAGGTCAGGTGGTCTGGTATTCCCATCTCTTTAAGAATTATCCACAGTTTGCTGTGATCCACACAGTCAAAGGCTTTGGCATAGTCCTCAGTGATCAATGCAAAGAATTAGAGGAAAACCACTGAATATTATACATTAAATGATGAATTTTATACTATGCAAATTATATCTCAATTTTTTTCTAAAATTAAAAAAAATAATACTGTAAAAAATATCAAAAACCATTCATTAGCATCATGAATTTTCTGTAGGTTTTTAAATAACCAAGTGCTACCATGGTTTTCAAAATTCAATAACATGGCAATGGCAACCGATTTAAGAAGTTGGTGGCAAATGTGGGTTTTACAAGGTTCCTCCCATAGAAGTTTGCAGCCAGAGTTTATTTCAGACTCAGATTGGAAGGTGTGGCCAGATAACCTGAGAAGTTGTGACAGTAGGTGTATTGTGCCTGAGCAGTTATAGCATTTCTTCCCAGTAGAGGTGATTATCTCTTTAGATGTAAGTTATTGAAAGAGAAGAACCATATTTTCTCCATCTCTATGTTCCTTGTGCAGAACATGAAGATAAATGTCTTCCTTTTTTCCTTAATATGGCAGAAAGTGATGAGGAACTAAAACCTCTCGATGAAAGTGGAAGAGAGTGAAAAAATTGGCTTAAAGCTCAACATTCAGAAAACTAAGATCATGGCATCTGGTCCTATCACTTCATGGGAAATAGATGGGGAAACAGTGGAAACAGTGTCAGACTTTTTTTGGGCTCCAAAATCACTGCAGATGGTGATTGCAGTCATGAAATTAAAAGATGCTTACTCCTTGGAAGGAAAGTTATGACCAACCTAGATAGCATATTAAAAAGCAGGGACATTACTTTGCCAACAAAAGTCCGTCTAGTCAGGGCTATGGTTTTTCCAGTGGTCATGTATGGATGTGAGAGTTGGACTATAAAGAAAGCTGAGCACCAAAGAATTGATGCTTTTGAGCTGTGGTGTTGGAGGAGACTCTTGAGAGTCCCTTGGACTGCAAGGAGATCCAAACAGTCCATCCTAAAGCAGATCAGTCCTGGGTGTTCATTGAAGGACTGATGCTGAAGCTGAAACTCCAATACTTTGGGCACCTCATGCGAAGAGTTGACTCATTGGTAAAGACCCTGATGCTGGGAGGGGTTGGGGGCAGGAGGAGAAGGGGACGACAGATGAGATGGCTGGATGGCATCACCGACTCGATGGACATGGGTTTGAGTAAACTCCGGGAGTTTGTGATGGACAGGGAGGCCTGGCGTGCTGCGATTCATGGGGTCGCAAAGAGTTGGACACGACTGAGCGACTAAACTGAACTGAAGGGAAAAAAAAATGCAGCTCCATAAAGTCCAATAGAGTTTGATCCATTTAATTAAATAGAAGGACCAAATAGTACCACCCTCCCCCTTCAAAAGAACGGGGCATAGTAATTCATATAAAAAATAGTTAAGGAAATGCACATTCCAGTTACTAGGGACCTTTGGCTTGGTTATTCTTTGACTGAGCTGAAATACAGAGCACTTTAACTTTTTTCTCATGTTTCTACTTTTTGCTGCTTTTGCCTGTGTGAGATCCTCTTATCTCAGGATTCTTGCCTTTGCAAGAGAAAGAAGAAATTCCCAACTCAGACTTCCAGAAGCTTCAGTTAGAAGGGAGCCAAGGAGATGCAGAGTAGATGTGCCAAGCAGGGGTCCCATGCCCATCACTGGGACTGCAGAGGCCTGGGCATGTCACCAGGACAAGCATAATTTGGCAGAGTTCCAAACAGTTCACTGTCCCCGTCCCCGTTTGCTTTGATGTATAGTATTATTATTAACTGTATTAGTCATCTAATGTTGCATAGCAAATTACCCCCAAACTTACTAATTTAAAACAGTAAACACTTATCTCATATGATCTGTTGGCCAGGAATTCGGGAATAGTGTAGCTGAGTGGTTCTGGCTCTGGATCTCTCATAAGACGTCAGTTGGGGCTATCGTCATCTGAAGGCATGTTGGGGGCTGGAGGATGCACTTCTAACTTGGTTCTGTCACAGGAATGGCAAGTTCATGCTGGCCGTTAGCAGAAAGCATCAATTCATCACCATATGGGTGGCTCCAGAGGGCAGCTCGAGGGTCCTCACCACATGGCAACGGGCTTCTGCTAGAGTATGTGATCCCAGAGGCCAGATAAGTGTTTGGAAATGTGCTACATTATTCTAGTAATTATTCTAGGTGGAGGCTGCAGTGTCTTTTATGACCGAGTCTCTGAAGTTACATTCCACCATGTCCGCAATAGCCTACTGATCACACAGGTCAGCCCATGGTGTGAAGGATCTATACAAGGTTGTGAATATCAGGAGCTGAACCATGGCTGACCACTACATAAGCCATAAGGGAAAGGGTCATTTTAATGGAGTTAACTGGAAGTTTCCCATCTGTGTCCCTTAATACAAACCCGAAATCCTGGTTGTGAAACTTCAAAAGAGCATACTGCACCTGTTGGCAGAAGGTCCAGAGGAACTCCATCAAGGCAGGAAAATCCACTGAGGATAGTGTAGGAAGGATTTAGACTCACCCATCAGAAAAAAAGACAATGACTTGAATGGAGTCTACAAAATGGCTGGAAGAGAGCCCATTTTGCCAGAATACACGGGAATACAGTAAGGCTCCCTTTTTAAAACCAGAGAGTTGTAGGAACATTCAAAGCTTCCCTCCAATGAACGCTACTGTGTTGGGGTCCTCAGGGTTGAGAATGCAGACAACACCGCCTGAGATGAGGTCAAAAGCATCATCATGGTTCCTCCATACTGCTCCTCAGCAGGCTGCCTAGATTCCAAACACTGTCCATGGGGTGCCACGTGGCCAGTTTCCTGTGTCCCTGAGACTGGGCCTTATTTATGCCAGGACCCCAGGAGGCCTTGTTAGAAGAAAGCAACTGAAAGGATCTGGGCATCTCACTCTGCGACTGTTTTCCTTGTCAGTTGTTTTGTTTGGTAGCTTTGGTGTTGAGGTTTCCTGGGTGGGGTTGTCACACTAGACCAAACAAAGTCTGGTTCACATGCGGGGTAAGGGCTAGACCTCCTTCTTCCACATAGTTGTGGTTTGAGCATGGGATAGCTTTCCATTTCTTTGAGTCATCTTTGATTTCCTTTATCAACGTTTCATAGTTCTCGGCATAAGTCTTTCACCTCCTTTGTTAGGTTTATTCATAAATATTTTCTTTTTTTTAAATGCTATTTTAAAAGGGATTGTTTGCTTACATTCCCTTTCTGATATTCCATTGTTAGTGTAAAGAAATGCAACTGAGTTCTGTATATTAATCTTGTATCTTGCTACTTTACTGAATTCATGTATCAGTTCTAGTAGTTTTGGTATGGCATCTTCAGGATTTTCTACATATAGTATCATGTTATTTGCATATGATGACAATTTTACCTCTTCCATACCAATTTGAATACATTTTATTTCTTTTTATTGTCTGATTGAGGTGGTTAGGACTTCCAACACTATGTTGAAAAGAAGTGGCGATAGGGGGCATCCTTTTCTTGTTCTAGATTTTGGCAGGAAGAATTTCACCTTTTTACCATTGAGTATTATATTGGCCATGGGTTTGTCATAAATAGCTTTTATTATGTTCAGATATATTCTCTCTATATCCACTTTTGTAAGGGCTTTTATTATGAATGGATGTTGAATTTTATCAAATGCTTTTTCTGCATCTCTTGCGAGGATCCTGTGGTTTTTTTCTTTTCTTTTGTTGATGTGGTGTGTGGCTTTGAGAGACGAGTTGTCACAGGGTGGTATGTGTGTATGTATGTATATACTTGTGTGTGTGTGTATTGGGCTCCTAAAGCTCTAATTGTTGCCTGCAGGCTGGGATATTGTAGAGAAATTACTACCAACAAAACTATACCATGGTTGAGCATTTGTGTTTATATTTTGTATAAATATAGCAGATCCAAATGATTTGTGTTGTGAGTAGGAATGCAAGGTTCAGGAAGAAAACTAGGGGAAAATGGAAAAACCCTCTTCTTCCCAAAGTTCTTGGACTGTTCTGGCCCTATGATTCCAAGTTATGTTTTGTGCTTTATGCCTACATGTGTCTCCTTTGTCCGCAGAACCAAGATGGAGGTGTTTGTGGCACTGGCAGCCACAATCTACAGGCAATCTACAGGCAGATTTGGGATGAGTGTCTTTACACTATGCTTTAGGATGACTATACCTGGTCCTGAATCAGGAAACCGAAGAGCCTAGGGCTGATCCTAACAATGTCCTGGGTTTGCATCCTGCTTCTGTCTCCAGCCAACTCTCTGAGCCTCAGTTTTGTCATTTAAATCAGAGGTGATAAGACCGGTCCAGCCCATCACAAAGGCTTGTGTGGACAATCCACTAGGATAGTGAAGGTGAAAGAGGTATAAGTGTGTATGGTTTTTTTTTTTTTTTTTTTTTGTCAGACACAGGTGAATAAGTCATGTCAAATTGTCTGCTGCTGAGCCTTGCCCATCTGATTAGGACAGGAGCTTGTCAGTCTATACTACCTGCCATAATAATTGTTCCCAAAACCAGGACAACTGACAGGGCTAGGGCAGGCTTTGTGGGGCTCAAAGCTTACACAATCTGGGGATACCTTCCATGAGGAAAAAGTTGTGAATATATAACCTGAGCCTCTCCAAGATCTTGAAAGGGGCCCATGCAAGTAGGGGAGGCTGAAGCTTCTTTAATTTCAAGATAATTTTGCTTCTAGCTTCTGGACTTGATGTGTGTCTGAGATCTGAGCATCACTGGAAGTAGACCAAGGTTTGAATAACACTTCCCCCACTGCATTTTCTAGATTAGGAATTTCAGGAGTCTTCCCAGATATCAAAACTAAATCCCACTGTGAGATACTTTGAGCAGCCCTTGGCTGCTCCTCAACTCACTCAGGGTCAGCTCTTCCTCTGATCATGATGCCTCCCCCTGGGATCCTTGAGAGGTCAAAGCCAAAGCCCTCATTTTGCAGGTAGAGGAAATGTGGCCCAGAGATGGGCAGTGACTCACCTGAGGTCACACAGCCTGTGAACGGCAGAGCTTAGAGAGGAAACTGGGCCCCTGGGTCCCATGGAGAGTCTCTTTCCCCCATGTCCCCTTGAATCTAAGTCTTCCCGAAGTTATTCCTGACTGTCACCCTGTCACCCATCAAGAATCTGCTGCCATTGAGCCTGTTTGACCTCAGGTCTCTGTAACCAGACTGCAGACCCCTGTCTGGGCTTGGCTACATCTTCTGTCACTTTCTCTGGATTTTGTGGCACCTCCACACACCTGATACGTGGTTCTGGGTCAGAATCCTGGCTTTCCTCTCCTGTCCTGTTTCACTAGGATTAACTGGGCTGTGCCTGACAGTGTCCACATAGGCCTGGGGGAGCCCCGAGGGGCAAAGCTCACCCTCCATCACCTTCACATGCCCCTAGCCCTGCACATACACAAAGGCAGCCAACCAGCCACTTTTCTATACTTTCTGTCCTTACCATGATGTCATATTTAGCTGGTATCCTCAGGGCTGTGTCTGACCCTTCCCTCCTGACCCCTATTTCCCTGGATCCCAGATCCCAACCAGCAGCCTGGCAAGAGAGCATCAGACAGATTGAGGCTGAGGGTTGGCTGAATGTGTCGTTCCTTAGGCTACCTGTGGCCCTCCTACTTCACCCCCTCTCAATTGAAAATAAGGCCTAAATAGAGAAAGAGATACTCAGAGCTAATGGTATAGTTGAAGCATCAGTGTGAAAGACATCTTGGGGGCAGTTTTCACCTCTGAAGCAGAGAACTGTCTGTTCTGCACAGATGTAGGAAAGGTCTATCTGAGATCGGAGAATAATCAAAGAAAAATAATAGCTAGCATTTTCGAGTACATAGCCTGAGCAAGGCATTTTGTTAAGCACTTTGCAACAATTTTCTCATTTTCTTCTTCAACAGACAAAGTGCTGCAGAATTACAGATGGATTAGATGCCCAAAGGAGAGGCTTCTAAATATTTAAGCCAGCATTCCTTCTTTCTTCTTTCTCATTTTATTTGAGGATCCTGATTTTCTTTGAGATGGTAATATACTCAGCGAAAAGTCTATGTTTCTCAGACTCCTTTGCAGCTATCTGATTAAGATCTGGCCAGTGAGATTTCAAGGAAATGTTCAGGACTTAGGCTCCATAAAGGAAGTGCGACTCTTTTATCCTTCCCCTTTCTTCCTTGCTGCTTCTGAGAATTCATAGATATTGGCTGGAATTCTAGCAGTCACAGTGGACCTAGGATGGAAGTCATGCATGGTGGAATAGAAAGATTGAAGAAGCCTAGATCCCCATGGAACCTTCTTAGTAGCTGAGCACCAGTCTACCCTTGGACTTCTATGTGAAATAATAAAAACGTATGTGTTTAAGCAACTGAAGCTTCTATTTCTTAAAGCTGAACAAAATTCCTAACTGATACAGGATCTTAGACACCAAGATTGAGCAAACTGTGTTGGGAAAATTGGATTACACATGCAAAAGAATGCAGTTGGGTCTTATCTAAGACCATAAACAAAATTAACTCAAGACAGACTAAGTGTAGACATAAGAGCTAAAACTATAAAACTCCTAGAAGGGGGGACTTCTCTAGGGACCCAGTGATTAAAAATCCACCTGCCAATGCAGGGGAGAAGGGTTCAATTCCTGGTTTGGGAAGATTCCACATGTAGCAGGGCAACTAAGCCCATGTGCCATAAGTACTGTAGAACCTGCAAGCCACAATTACTGAAGCCTGTGGACTCCAGGGCCCGTGCTCTGCAACAAGAGAAACCACTGCAATGAGAAGTCTGAGCACTGCAACAAAGAGTAGCCCCCAATTGCTGCAACTAGAGAAAGCCCACATGCAGCAATGAAGACCCAGTGCAGCCAAAATAAATAAATAAATAAAAATTAAAAATATAATAAGGTAGCTTTAAACATAGTAAAAAAAAAAAACAAAAAAAAAAACTCTTAGAAGAAAACATAGGAGAAAGCTTTAAGACAGTGGATTTGACAATGATTTCTTGAATAGGACAGCAAAGGCATAGGCAACAAAAGAAAAAATAGACAATTTGGACTTCATCAAAATTAAAATCTTTTGTAGATCAAAGGAAACCAACAACAGAATACTAGAGAACAACCCACAGGATGGGAGACAATATTTGCACATCACATATCTGATAAGGCATTAATATCTCCAGAATACAGAAAGAGTTCCTAAAACACAATAACCAAAACCAGAACAACTCAATTCAAAAATGGGCAAAGGACTAGAACAGACATTTCTCCAAAGAAGATATTGGAATGGCCAGTAAGCACATGAAAAGATGTTTAACATCACTAATCATTAGAAAGTGAAAATGAAGTCACTCAGTCGTGTCCAACTCTTTGTGACCCCGTGGACTCTAGCCTACCAGGCTCCTCCGTCCATGGGATTCTCCAGGCAAGAATACTGGAGTGGGTTGCCATTTCCTTTGCAAATCAAAACTACAATAAGATACTGTTAATACTTCACACCCTGTAGGATGATTGTTATCAGAAAGAGCAGAAAACAAGTTTTGGTGCAGATGTGAAAAAACTGGAACCTTTGGAAATGTAGAAATGGAGCAGCCACTATGGAAAACACTATGGTGGGTCCCCCCAAAAAATCAAACATAGAATTATCAACCAGCAGTTTCCCTTTTGGGTGATTATATATTAAAAAAAACTGAAAGCAGGAACTGGAAGACAGATTTGTACACCCATGATCATAGCAGCATTAGTCACAATAGCCAAAAAGTGGAAGCAACCCAAGTATCCATCAGTGGATGAATGGATAAACAAAATATGATACACAATGGAATATTATTCAGCCTTAAAAACAAAGGACATTCTGACACACGCCACAACATGGATGAACCTTGAAAACATTATGCTAAAAGGAAGAAGCCAGACACTAAAGGCCAAATACCAGTGATTCACTTATGTGGGGTATCCAGAGTAGTCAAACTTATAGAGACAGAACAGAGTGGTGGTTACCAGGGTTTTGGGTGAAGTGAGTAACAGACAGTAACTATTCAAATGATTATGGAATTTGAGTTTGGGACCATGAAAAAATTCTGGAGATGGATGGAGCATGTGGTTGCATAAAAATGTGGAAGTACTTAATGCCACTGAACTGTATACTTGAGTGCATGCTAAGTCACTTCAGCCGTGTCTGATTCTTTCTGATCCCACAGACTGCAGCCTGCCAGGCTTCCCTGTCCATGGGATTCTCCAGGCAAGAATACTGGAATGGGTTGCCATGCCCACCTCCAGAACTGTACACTGAAAAATAGTTAAAGTGGAAAATTTTATATTACATATATTATGCCACAATAAAAAATTTAATTATCAGTCAATCACTAAGGGGGTCCAACCCCCTTAGAAACAGATGAGCCAAGAAAGTATTTGCTCTGAATCACAGTTACCTGAGTAGCCACAAGGACTAAATCAAGGTATCCCCCATTTGGTCCGAAGGCCTGCCTCAAGGCCTTATGTTTTGTGGAAGAGGTTTCATCACCTATCCTCTCTCTGAATCTTAGAAACACTTTTAAACATTTGATTACCCACTTGGTGTCTCTACCTTGAAGAGACACCAAGTTCTCTCTTCTGCAAAGGTGGGAAAGAAGAAATGGAGTGGTGGATGGGGGTGTGGCCCTATGTACAGGACAGTGAAGACACCTGCTCTGAGTACAGGTAAGGAAGGCAGCGGCCCTTCCTTTCACGGGGATGAGGAATTCTGTGAGAACTTTGCTGGTGATGGATTGTCTCCTTGTCCTGCTCCAGGGTGGGTTCTGTGATCAGAGCTTCCCCACTTCCAACACCCCTCTCTCCTCACGCACAGTTCCAGCCTACCAGCTGCTCGGGACTCTAGGGTACTTGGCCTCCCAAGCTAGGCTAGAAATTCTCTGAGAGCAAGGATCACATCTTTGCAAATGGCCAGTTTCTGCCACCCACTTCCCAACCCTCCCAGCATCTCACCCAGGAGCCTCCAGGGGATTTTGCTTCCTGCTCCCAAGCTCACAGATCTTGTTTGAAGGTACACTTTGGAAAAGTCCCTGGTTATTCTCTGGATAATGCCAGAGAGGTCCGGGAAGGCCACATCTGGGGAGAGATAGTTGGGGAGAACTTGGGTGAGCCCTGGGAGTAGGCATCAGGATCAGTGCAGGGTCTGAGCGATGCAGCAACTCCAAAGACCCCAGAAAATGGGCTGGAATCCCATCAGGTACCTTCAGGTGGTCCTGAAAGCTGTCTCCTAGAGAAAGAGTCAAACACCATGGACATTAGTGGGACTGACTCTGAGGAGGTCCACTGCCACCTTCGTGCCCAGTAGGACTTCCACTGTTCTGGCCCCACGTGGGGTGGATTTCCCCCAACATTGCCCTGACCTTCTCTGTGTCTCCAAGGCTTGAGGTTGATTGCAGGAGGAGGAGAAGGAGGGTTTATAGAGTGCTAGCCAAGAAACACTTGCCCCACCACCCATACCTTTCACCAGGGCTGAACAAGCATTGTTCTTATCCCTGCTGCCCTAGGACTGAGCCTCAGGGCCAAAATCAATGCCCACTTTTAAAGAAAGACCAGTCTGGAGTCTTGTGAAAATTAATTGGCTCCCACCTCTTTCCTGTACTTTTCTAAGGTCTTGTCAAAAAAAGTTGTGAAAGACTTTGAAGTGGCCAAAGATCCTTGGGCATCCTTTCAGTGGAATGTCAGGTGTTGTCTAGACTATTGTCTAGACTAGAGGACCCTTCTTGAGTTGTCTGATTCTACTGAGATCTGTGCCTTTTATTATCATTAATGATGCTGCATCTCTATAGAAACAGACATTAACTTCTGGAGGGCGGCTGCACAAGATTCCCATTCACAGAAATGCAAACAAAGATGCTAGTTCTGCGTCAATTAACAAATTCCTCCCCCCATCCTTGATTGGTTATATATATGGATCTATGTTCTGTGACGGCAACATCTTACTGGTTCCCTCATTAATTAATGAGTTAAATTAAGTCCAAGTCACGTGCAAATTTTATATTTGCATGAGTTACAATTTTCCAGGGCTTTCCTGATGGCTCAGTGGTAAAGAATCTGCCTGCAATGCAGGAGTGCAAGGAGACGCAGGTTCGATCTCTGGGTCAGGAAGATGCCCTGGAGGAGCGAATGGCAGTCCACTCTAGTATTCTTGCCTGGAGAATCCCATGGACAGAGGAGCCTGGTGGACTACAGTCCATGGGATTGTACAGAGTCGGACACGACTGAAGTAACTTAGCATGCATGCATGCATGATTTTCCACTTTAAATGATTATCCTTTAACAGTTTTAAACATCTATCTCAGACTTCCCTGGTGGCCCAGCGGCTAAGACTCCTCACTCTGAATGCAGGGGGTCCAGGTTCAATCCCTGTCCAGGGAACCAGATCCCACAGGCTGCAGCTAAGAGTTTAGATGCCACAATGAAGACCCAGTGCAGCCAAATAAATAAATAATAAATATATTTTAAAAATTAAAAAAAAAAATCAATATCTGTCTTGTGCTTAAGCTAAAGGAATAGAGAAGGAGGGGAGGAGAGGAGAGCAGGGAAGTGGGCAGGGTAGAAAGACACAGGAGAAGAGAAAAAGAAAAGAAGGGAAGTCAGGAGGGAAGGATTGAGGGCAGAGAAGGGGGTGGGAGAGGATCAACATAACCCAGGAAGAAGTCGAAGAAAAGAATCCTCTTGTCCTGCAAGCACATGAATGCTCTTCCTCTGCTTGAAGGAAAAGTCTTGATTTTGAGTCAGCTATGAGAGGCCCTCTCCATTCCTCAGTCCAAGAGGGAACTTATTTTCTGCCTCTCTTGTTTCCCAGGTCACCAGTTATATTAAGCCACGGTCCCTTGGTGGCTGCTGTCTACAATTTTTCCATTCCCCACCCTTTTGAGTCAGATTGCAAAATAAGGACATTTTGAAACTTGGACTTTTGCTGATGAAGTTGAAGAATTGTGGCCCAGGACTCTTGGGCTCTCTGGAGCTGGGCAGGGTCCTCCTTGAGGGTCTTGTTTAGATCAGTAACAGGAAGGCAAGCAGTGCTACCCGGCTGCTTCCACGGGTGCTGACTCTAGCCTGGGCTCCTAGGGGAGACTCCCGCAGTGTTCCCAGGCCTTCCCCAGCGGCAGGACATGGCCGCTCCTGTGGTGCCCTGTCTGGAGATTAGAAATAAGCTCTTTGCCCTGAAATGTCCCCACAGGCCTGGCACGGGTCTGACATCTAGAGAGTCGGTCATCATCATTCTAACAAGCCCTTAATAATCTGTCCTCAATCAATCTTTCCAAGCTTGTCTCCTGCCACACCTGCCTTGCATCCTGCATTCCAACCAGGCCAGCCTACCTGCTAGTCCCCTGAACAAATTAACGTTTTCATACCTCTGCCTTTGGGCTGGCTCTTCACTCCTATCTCGGTTTGGAATGCCTTTTCGCTTTCTCCTTTGCCCGATGGCGTCATCATCATGCTTTCCACTGATTTCCAGGCAGAGTGAATTATTTCCTTCCTTGAGCCCTCGAGTGTACTTTACATGCATCTGTACTTGGGCAGAACACTCATCACTCTAGTTTGTAATTATTTGCCTGTCCGCCAGTCTGTTCTTTAAGGGCAAGAGCCCAGGCTTTTTCATGGTCTGTCCTGGTTCTTGGCTTAGTGCCTGACACATTCATTCAGTCATTTCACAAATGTACTGAGCACTGACTATGAGCCTGGTTGTTTTCTAGATGCTGGATGAGAAATAAAATGGACACAGAAATAAACGGATGAGAAATAAAACAGTTCTCTGTCCTTATGGAGCTTACATTCTTGTTGGGAGGGCAGACAACATGCAAATAAACAGAAATAAGTAATATGTCAGGTTGTGATAAATGATAGAACAACCGAGGGGGCCAATGGGTCAATGGCACAGAGGATGAGGGAGGGTGTTATTTTAGACAGGACAGTCAGGAAAAGCCTCTCTCCCTAAGGTGGCGTTTAAATAAGGACCAGAAGGAGGTGAGGAGGTGGGTCACGTGGACAACTAGGGAAACAGCATTCCAGGCAGAGGGAATAGCAAGAGCCGGAGTCTGAGATGGGAGCATGCCTGCTGCGTTCGTGGGACTGCAGACAGGGGGCGGATATGGCCATGGGAGTGAATGACAGGGGAGCTGTAGACAGGGGCTCCAATGAACTATTAAGAAGCAGGGGCCAGAGCGCTTGGAACCCTCAGGCCTAGGCAGAAGCTTCTGAGATGGGGAGCCATTGCAGGGATTCGAGGAGAAGAAAGACAGTCTAAGGTCAGACCTTATGTGACCTCCTGGCTGTCTTTGGTGGGTGCTCACAAAGATCATAGATGTGGCGTGCGTACACGCTAAGTCGCTTCAGTTGTCCTGCTCTTTGCGATCCTACGGACGGTAGCCCACCAGGCTCCTCCCTCCGTCTATGGGATTTTCCAGGTAAGAATACTGGAGTGGGTTGCCAGGCCCTCCTCCAGGGGATCAGGTAATGTGTGACCAGATGCAAACAGCCCTTGAGGACAGCATGGGTTTATCCTTGATTGGACAGGAAATGGGAGCATTTGCTCCCTTTATAGTCTGCTTCTTCTCCTTTAGAGAAGTGCCCCAGCCGATGAAGGTTTTCTGCCCTTGGTCACTCAATGAGCCTGGAGAGACCAAACAGAATTCATGGTAAATAAACAAGGAACTTGGCCTGCCAAACTGACAGTTCTGACTTTGCCTGTAACCATACACCCAAAAAGTCAAGGCAGACTTCCTGGAGGAGGTGGGGTGGTCAATTACCCAGTGATTCACAAAATTCAAAGCATGGCGGGAGAAACTAGCCTTTCACAACTACACTGCCGCAGAATGGCTGCTGGCTCTGAGTCACCTTTGGGATGGCTCTAGCAAGTGAGCTCTTAAAAGAGAAAAAAGAAAAAAGCTTGGCTGGGAGAAGGATTGAACGACTTTGCCTACCTAGTCCTTCCAAGGCCCTTTCCAGACGTATCTGGTAAGTCCTCACTCTTAAAATATCCATAAAAGTTGAAGACGTCACCACTCCACCCCTCCAAAGAATGGAATCTCTAACGGTGGAATTTCAAAAACCTGGTAAGGCCAGCCCCTAACCAGCTTTAGGCCATCAAGGGAGCGCCTCTATTTGTATTACAAAAAAGGTTCCAATTCCCACCTCCCTCCTCCCGCGGCCGGGTAGGGAGGGACGGCGGGTTCCCGGGGCGTGCCCGCCGCAGGGTCGGGTCCTGGTGTGCAGGGGCGGCGGCGGCGCGTGCAGTGGAGGCCGGCGCTCGGCAGGGGGCGCAGAGGACCCGCTGGGCGCGTCCGGAGCCCAGCTCCCCGCTTTGGCTCCCTGCCGGGAGGCTCCGCGTCCCACCGCCCGGTGGCCGCACCGCCCAAACGCTCGTCCAGCCTCCGGGCGGGTGTGGCCGTCCTCGGGAAGCGCCTTCCTGGGCCATCATCCCTCAGCACCCTTTCCCGGCCGCGGCCTCAGCCCATTTTCCGGTTGCGCCACCTCCTGCAAACGCTACCCCTTGTTCCCGCAATTCCTTCCCTTCCAGGTGTGGCCGGTGGTGGTCAGGGTGGGGCATGATCGGGAGAAAGAGGGCCCGAGACCTCGGGCCGTGAGGACTAGAGGTTTTGTAGAAAGAAGCTGCAGGTGAGAGGTCAGTCAATTTCACCCCTCACCCAGCCCTTGCCGCTGGCCCGTGCGGTCCCGAGCCTTGGGGCTGGACACATAGGTGGGGGCCAAGAGTAGAGCCCCAGGCCCAGGAAAGGAGGGCTGGTATCTGCTCTGTTTACCTGTGCCGGGCCTGGGAGGGGGCAATCACTATTTGACTGAACAAAAGAAACAGAAAGAAAGAAATGAAAGTGGCTTCTTTGCCCAGGACTTGGCTCTGGCCTACCCTGTGATGGCCATTACTCACTTTCTGCTCCTTGCCTGCAGCCGCCCGAAAATCATCTTTCCACACCCCACAACATTCCTTGCACTTCCTTCCACTGCTCAAAAGCTTGCACTAGCTACAGTCCACCAGGTTAAAAAAAAGCGTTGGACTTCCCAGGTGACTCTAGGGGTAAAGAACCCTCCTGCCAATGCAGGAGACACAGGAGATGTGGGTTCGATTCCTGGGTCAGGAAGATCCCCTGGAGGAGGGCATGGCAACCCACTGCAGTATTCTTGCCTGGAGAATCCCATGAACAGAGAAGCCTGGTGGGCTACAGTCCATGGGGTTGCAAAGAGTTGGACACGACCGAAGCAGCTCAGCACACACACAGCCTCTTGATCCAAATCTCTTCTCAAATTCAAAGCTCCTACAGTGTCTCCACAACCTACTTATGGTACAAGCCACACTCTTCTGCTTGAATCTGCTGTCTAGCTGTACTAAATCAACTCAGGTTTTCAGAACATAACTTGAACTGGCCTTCCTGCTGGGGGCAGCCCTTGGCCTCTATCAGCAACACCTTCTCCCTTGCCTCCAAACTTTTCTCTTCCTTCAGAGTCTACCCTTAAACCTCATTCACTTCCTCCGTGAAGCATTCCCTCACTTTTTCAGCTCATAGTAAATTTTCTCACCTCTGACCTTCTATAGCATACATTCCTTAGCCTTTTTTTGGTACCAGTTACCTATGGTGTTTTGTCATATAGTACTTATATATCTATATTTTCTCTCCCACTGAACTGTAAACTTTTGGAAGACAGGATCCAAGTCTTGTTTATCTATCTCCCACTTCAGTTCATCACACGTTTATTGGGCATGTACTACATATCAAGTATTGAGAAGTATTCAGTGTAGCATGTATGGTCCCAGAGGGGTCTAGGACACAGTCCTCCATGGTGAAGTTGGGGAGCAAAGAAGATATATGGGGCTTAAAAAAAAAAAATATATATATATATATATATATATATATATGGGGCTTGAGGAAAAGGATAGGGTGTGGCTCTGTCATGGAGCACTCACTAGGAAAGTCCCAAATGACTTTCTTTGGGAGGACTCAGCATCCTGGATTAGGAAACCATCTCGTTCTCTAAGGGCGTGTCTGCTCATTCATACAGCCACTCACTCACTCCCTCATTCATTAATTCATTTGATAAATATTTGTTGAGTACTTACTTTATCCAGGTGTCTCATGCTGCAGCCCCAGAGCTAGCTGGTGTGTGTGTGTGTGTGTGTGTGTGTGTGTGTGTGTGTGTGTGTGTTGCATAGGACTAGGAGCTTGGAAAGCTTTTAGTGTGAGTTGCTTCTTTGTCAGTTCCTGTTCAGAGGCATAAGTCCTGCCAGAAATGGTTTGGGAAAGACTAGGTGAATGTGGCAAGAGCTGAAAAACCTGGGATTTCATGGAGGGAGGGAGGAGCTTCAGCCTTTCCCAAAGGTAAGGTACCCTGACTTTGCCCTATAGTTCACTTTGGAACAGCTTACTCCACCAGAAAGCATGTTTACTTTGAAGTTTTTCCTCCATGATCACTTGAGGTTTTCCAAACACCCTTCTGAGGTTATGTCCGTTTGCCAGATGGAAAAACTGAGGCCGGAAGATTTAAGTTTCCTCCAAAGTCACTGGGCTATGCCAAGGGTTGGTCTAGACCAGATCATTAATATCCTGATCTCAGCTTCTTTGCAGGGGACTGTGTCCAGATACCTTTGGAACAATATATGCTAGATGTAACACCTGAAATGTAGTAGATGCTTAACCTTCTCGGTCTGCAGTTACACCCAGGCCTGTTGAGGAGCCAGAGGAAAGAGATTTCTGTCTCCCTATAATGAAGGAGGCAAGACTTTGGAATAGAATATTTTAAATTTTAGATCAAAGAGATGGCCCCCACCATATCTGACTTCTAGCAACTTTCCATTTCTCATTCAGAAATTCAACAGTAACTAATTACCAAATCCTAACTCGAGTTGACTTCCAAACTCTAATCTTAGTGCCCAAATTCTAACCACTTATCTAAATTGTTTATTCCCTAATTCTAACTGGAACACATCACTCCACCCCCTAAGGGCAACTCAGCCCCTCTCAGATCCTCACTCACTGGCAGCCGGAAGCTATCTTTAACGTCCTTTATATAACCCGCAGTGGGCCAAAGCTGCTGCCCTAGCATTCTGAAGCAAGAAGTTCCAAAATGACAGTGCAAGCAGCCCAGCAGAGGTTGGTCACACCACAAAGTTGTCTTTGTTATGAAAGTGCCCCCTTTCCTCCCCAGGTACCCAGGCCTTCATATTGTCCCCGAGCCCTCCTGGAAGTGGGGGGAAAGATTAGGGTGTTAAACCTTCAAGAGATTTTTCGGGAGACCATAAACAGGCAAAGCTAACAGGAAGGGATGAGGTATGAATGGAGAATTCCAGCCATTTAGGCATTCATTCAACATTGTATGAACAATTAACAAGCACTAGGGCACCCGGGCAAGCTGTGGTTCAGATACAGTTCCTGCCTTCAGGCACATTGCATATTCAGAGGCAACTGATTTTTTTGAGCACTTGAAATGAATTAGGTATCTGTGTTATTTAACATGTCATATTTTATTTAATTGCTACAACTCTATGGAAATGGAACTATTATTCCGTTTCAGGGATGAAGGCCCTGAGGCTCACTGCTAGTAAAGTACCATGCCAAAGACTAAGTCCCTTTTCCTGCATTGTCTCTGGGTGGGGCAGGGAAGGAAAGTATTCCAAGAACCCTGACTTCTCTTCCTGAGTCAAGTTGCCTCCGGCACCTCTGAGTCCTAGGCAGCAAGTGTGGAGCTAGATGATTGGTTCAGATTCTCTCCAAGGCCCCACCCACCTCTGCTAGGCCGAGCCTATCGCAGGCCTCGATGAACCAGATTTGCAGGCCCTGGAGGCGGAGCCAGAGGTTGTCAGAATGTCACCTGGTGTCAGTGGAAGGTCAGAGCCAGGCCCAAGGAGTTCTACACTTGTTGGTTACTGTTCTTGTCCTTGGTGTCCGAGTCTACCTATTTCCTTGCTGACCACCAGGCTTCCAAGTCACGGGACATAGTCATGGGTCTTCCCTGGCTTTTCATTAAAGTCACAGTCAGACTGACTCTGCCACAGAGCACAAAGCCCTGACTTAAAGGAGGCCATTCTGCTTCATGTTTTATTAAAAAAACAATGCTATTTGGTTAATCTGTATGTTAGGCAACTACTCTGTCCTGCTTGTGGAGGAGAATGGCCCCTGCCTTTGAGGTGTTTACAATGCAGTTATGAAAAATAGAAATTAATAAATACAGCATTATAATAATAGATTCGTAGAGCACTGACTGCATACGGGTGCTGTGACTTCCAACAAGGACTATCTCATTTAATGGACAGTAACAAGAATGTGTGTCACACCAGCTTTTCTCCTGAGACGTAACAGAGGTGGAAAGAGCTGAGGGAATGGCATTAAAAGGACTTACATTTAAGTTTAAATCCTGTCAAGTACCAGCTGTATTTACTTAACCAGTCTGAGCCTCAGCTTTCATATCTGCAAAATGGGAGTATTTCATACCCCTCTGGTAAAGAGCTGTTTGTGAAGGCTAAGTGCGATAATGCCTATGAAGTACTTAGCATGTGTGTAGGATGGAATAGATGTTTATGTGTTTACTCATCATTTTACAAATGGGTACTGAGTACTTATTATATGCCAGGCACAGTTGTGGGTACTGAGGATAACACAGTAAATAAAACACAAAGTCTGCTTATGTTCTATGGCTTATTCAATCTTGGTTTCTTTTCTGCCTGTGTATGTATTCCCACACACTTTCATGCTCAATAGCTCATTTTAAGTAGATATGTATTCATTTACTTCATCTTTGCATCGTCCTGGTCAAGTAGGGATAAAAGAGGATTAATTCCATGTGATGGATGGAGAAACAGAGTCCTAGAGAGAGAGGTGATTTACACATTGGTAACAAACTTTAAGCCACAGATTGGTATCCTGTTTCACAACCTTATCTCCACCAGGAACTCTCTCTTTTGGCATAAGTTCCAGGGAGCCCCACAATTCTCCTTGGGGCTGTGAACTTTCTAGACAAAGTTCCTGCAGAGAGCTTCCGGCTAGGGGTCCTAACCCCTCCTGCTCTCAGGTACTGTATATGCAGGTGGAGTGTTGAGCATCAGGGCAGAACCCTCCACCAGCAGAGACAGACTGGGTTCATAAGACGGGAAGAACAAGGGGACAAAGAGGTAAGTGGTGATTGAGCCCCTGCTCACCCCCGCCCCATCCAGCCCTTAGCCTCTGCCCACTTAGGTTCTTTCCTGCTAAGACTCCTCCAGACTCAGTGGATGGATGAGGACCCAGCAGGATCCCTTCGGAGTGGGACAGCACCACACTTACCTGTATATAAAGTACACAGGCTCAGCAGATAAGAAAACTTGTGTTTAGTAAAGCTGGCCCTCATACTTATTACTAGGTAGCAAAATTGATCCCAAGCAAAAGTTCAAGGAATGGGCAAAGTTGCTGTATGGGTCTGTTCATACATGGAAGAGTTACTTAGAGTTGTAAAACATTGAAAACCAGCTAAATGTCCAACAACAGGACTTCATTGAGTCAAACTGTGGCTGTCTCTACTCTGGCTGTCTCTACTGTAAAGTAGTAGTTCTTGACCTGGGGAAATGACTGTAGTATATTGTTTAAGAGTAAAAAGCAGGCTGGAATATCAGGGAAGACCTCCAGAGGAGGAGGAGGACAAGGTCCTCTCTCTTTGCCCCCAGAGAAAACCTGTTTGTTGATAGAGCCCTCTCTCAACTGCCTCTAAGAAGTTTGTTTACTGCAGAGGATTTCAGAAACTGACTTAAGATTCTTCTTCCTTTGCCCTACTTAAAAAATTTTAGAAACACTATCCTTGATGTTTCCTAAAATCCAGTAGGAGAAAGTTCTCATGAAAATCGAGACTCAGCCAGAGCCTTTGCACAAGCTGTTTCAGTTGAAGAAACCAATCACTGAGGACATAACACATATCCTGCTTGACACACACGTGCACGCACTGTCCCCAACATGTCAGTTTTCCTTCTAACACATCCTCACAGCACCATGGACTTCCTTCTCCTGTGTTTCTACTGATTTCTGGAATTATGAATGCCTTTCTCCATCTCTGCTGTCTCCCTCCATGGAGACAAAGCTCATGGCTGCTGGTGCTCACCACTCTCTTTCCCATTCAGCACGGCTCCTCTCAATAACTGACGGATGCATAGACAGGTGAGTGGCCAAGGAGTTGGATAGGCAGGTGAGCTTGTAGGATAAACACGAAGGAGGGAGGGGAGTGATCATAACAGACCTCAAAGCAGAAAGGAGCTTGGAATCCAGACTGGCTCCAGACACAGACCGGTAGGTAGCTGCCTATAACAAATTACAGGGCCACTAGAAAGGCCCTCCCCGCTTGGCTCTAGGACCTGACATCCTTTTTAGGAAAGGAGACAGAGCCTTCTGTTTTCTGAAGTGTACAGAGCTCAGGCATGAATCCCATGTTGCCGGAGAGAGAGGAAATGCCCAGAGGCTCACCTATATCCATGCTAAGGGATAAATGACTGAGAGAGCCTTTCCTGACAGCAAATTGTGATGGGAGGCTGTGAAGGAGGGGAGAGGAAATCAGGGAGCGAGGCCAGGACCCAAAATGGGCAAAAGACACTGAAAAAAGGAGTCTTAGGGCCTGAGGCCAACCTTGAGCGGACGTGTCATTTTGCCTTTTCTTCACTCAGTCCTATTGGGTATTAACAGCCTTTTGGATAAATCGGGTTCTGCAAATATTTGACGTCTGGAAAGCTTTCAACAAAGATGGCGTTCAGAAGCCTGGCTCGGAGGCCCCAGGATGACAACCTAATTACGTTCCTTTTAATAGCTCCTTCCCAAGTGCTCAGTCAGGGACATCTGCTGAGCTGCGGTTGCACCTTCAGGGAGGAATATTTTTATCATTGAGATGCCACAAAAGGAAACTTCTGAAGGCTGGATGAAAATGGCCTCTGTGTTCCCAGAGCCTCAGGGCCCAGGTAGGTAGGGCCTAATACTCTCCCCACCCCCTCCACCCCCAAAACAGGGCCAGGCACCTTTTCACAGGCAGAGGAGGTGTTGACTGCCTAGGAAGCTGTGGTTGTTATGTGTGTGTGTTTAAAATTTTCTTTTTGTAGTTTTCCCAGAGGTACCTACAATGTGCCAGGCTGCCTCACCCAGCTTTCCACGTAAGCAGGGTGTCAACGTGACAACTTAAGGCTGATGCCAGGCCTCTCTGCTCAGTGGGAGCGGGGCCCTGTCACCGCTTCTGTCTGCTAACTGTTTTCACCCCTCAGCCCAGCTGATGATCCCTAACACAGACCTTTGTCATGTCAGAGGAAGGAAACGGGGAGACAAACCAGGAACAGGAGCATTTCTCTTGTTTGTTTTTATAGATTAGCTGGTTAGGAAGGCCAGGCGCTGATAGGCTGAAGAAGGAGATGTGTCTGGAGGGTCCCTGGGATCAATGAACAAAATGCAAGGAGCCCTAGAGAGGCAACTACTCCACATTCTCTCCTTTTCTACCTATGAGTTCCCTGGGCCCCAGAAAGGCAAATGAACTTGCCCAAGGGATTAACATGGCCCCCTGGGTTGACTCATCTATTTTCAGCCAGAGTCTCTTTATGGGGAGAACTGCTCTGTTATGAGTTCATCAAATCACACTGGTAGGCCCTTGATTGAAGTGGGGCCTCTTTACCTTGGAAGCCAGTTCTCTCTGACAGATGGACCCTGTGGAGCCGGGAGGAGAAAGCGGCCATCATTCTGCCTGGGCAGATCACCTGTTCGGCCCGGGGGCCAGACCCTCATCTGCCCCTCTGAAAGGGTCTGCTGGGAGCTGAGGGCACACTGTGCTGTGTTTGCACTGAAACTTATGACCCAGAAATTGTTTGTGTTGATGGCAGCTGCTTTTGCTATTAGTAGTTTCTAGCACATTCTAAAGGTGCTTCCGGAGCCTTTGTGCTGATAGTTACTCCAGGTCCTTCCCAGGTTTCCAGTGAAGGAGAAGGCAAAAGCCGCAGCATTTCCAGATCAGTGCTGAGAAGGTGCGTGTGGAGTAGAGGGGGCGCTGCTGCTTTCCTCGTCCGACAGAGACCTTCACTCCCAGCCCAGCGTCCCTGGTGGCCCCTGTCACCACTCTTGTACTTTCGTGTCACCCCTTCCCCTCCGCTCTCCCTCGACCATCATGGACTTCTGTGGTGTCCTCGCCTTTCCACTTCAGCCTCTGTTGCCAACCAGTTACCCAGTCTCCGGGTCTTCCTTCACTCACATTTTGGAGAGAGGGAATCTGGTTGCCTCAACCTATTTTTGGCTTCAGATACTCTCTCTTTGGGGTGCCAGTGTCTGGATGCACTGGTTTGGGGTCATGTGGACCTTCAGGGCCAACTCTTGACTACCCTGCATCAAGACAAGCCTGTGCTGCTTTCCCGAAGGAGCTCTGGGGCCTAGGCTTGGCCTGGGCAGTACTCAGAGTGCTGGGGAGGCGATGTTGGGAAAACCAAGGGAGCTCAAGTAGTGCAAAGGCAGGATGAGACCTTGCTGATGGGGTCCAGCCTTGGTTCTCAAAACCAAATAAACAAATAATGAAGTGTTTCAATAGGCACCATGGTGGAAAAATCTAGGAAGTGTGTGGGGAGGGTTGGGAGCTTGCTAGTGTGCTAAGCATGTGAACTTGCCTTCTTCACAACCTCTATCAAGGCCATGATACAAATAATCAAATACTACCACCATAATTAATGCTTATCCCATGCTGACACTGTTCTAGCTACCTTCCATCCAGAAACTCATTTAATCCTTAAGACAACCTCTGAAGTAAGAACCGTTCCTATTTTACCCATGAAAAAACAGACTCAGAAAGTCTAGAAAGCCCAAGTCACACAGGTAGCAAGTGGAAGAGCTGGGATGTGCTCTTTATGGCTTTTCTAGGTAGGAGCAGGTGGCCACCTCCACCAGGCTGTTTGGATACCACTGGAATGGCCGCCCACTTCAGCATTCTTGCCTGGAGAATTCCATGGACAGAGGAGCCTGGTGGGCTACAGTCCTTGGGGTTGCCAAGAGTTGAACATGACTGAGCGACTTTCACTTCACCATTCAATTCAGTCCTAACTGTCCCAGAATTTCTCCCTGTCTTTTCGTGCTTGCCATTCTCCCTTGGGGTTCAGAAATTCCTGCTGTCAATCATTAATGTAGTGGAGGACATATAACCTGGGAAGAGCCCTTGCCCACTCCCACTAGACCTTGAGTCCTCAGCAACTGCAAAATGAGCATGAAGACTTAACTCTTAGGAGTGAGTGAATTATTAAAGCCTGGGCCTTAAAGGAAGTGGGCAAGCAGTGAAGGGCTCCAGGATTAACCTTGAATTTAAGCTGAGAAAGAAGAAAATGCATGATGTATTGTATTGAGAAGCCTCAAGGTAGAAACCTTTTACCCCAATACCTATCATTCCACCGTGACAGTCTTAGAGCAGCCCCAACCCCCAGAACTTGCTGTTGCTGATGAAAAGGCTCTATGTCTGTGCTGTCCAGTTTGGTAGCCACTAGCCTCACACGGCAATCCACTCCAGTGTTCTTGCCTGGAGAATCCCAGGGACGGCAGAGCCTGGTGGGCTGCCGTCTATGGGGTTGCACAGAGTCGGACACGACTGAAGCAACTTAGCAGCAGCAGCAGCAGCCTCATATGGCTATGGAGCACTTGAACTTTGGCTAGTGTGACTGAAGAACTAACTTTTGAAATTTAATTCATTGAAATCTAAATGTAAACTGCCCCATGGGGCTGGTGGCTCTCACTATGGACTGGGCAGTTCTTGAGGCCTCTTTTGTATATATATCCCACTGGGAGGCTCAGACCATAAGCAATTATCTGCCAAAAGCTTAGTTGAGGGACTGCAAACAAGGACAGGGTGTGGGGCAGCTGCCTTTCATCTGGCCAGCATGTGGCTTTAGAATCTTGACTCTGAATGCCTTCAGGCAGGGCAAGCACTCTCCAGCCTCCACAGCCCCTCCCCGGGCCAGTGCACACATTTTGCCACCTCTGATGGCATGGGGTGTTGCAACCCCAGCCTTGGTAGGAGGCTTCAATGGGTCTCAACTTGATTTCATTTGCTGCTTATGTTAGCCCCAAGATGGAGGGCGAGTTGAGATGATTGTGTCCATTTTGTTGGTAAGAGAATGATGGTTCCTGGAAGCCCCTAGCAAGGGCCATTGTCCAAGGCTACCTCCACCTCTCCTGTCTCATTTGCATAGACACTGGGAGCCATGGCGTGGCTTCTGGGGCTGACTTGGCCCAGCGGCAGAACATTGCCTCACCTGAGCCACAGGGAGCCAGGAGAGTGCCTCTTCCCTAGCACTCCATTCTTGTTTTCATTCAAACATCACCTTGATTCATTTTTAAAAAAAAATATTTATTTATTTATTTCGTTGCACTGGGTCTTAGTTATGGCATGCAGGATCTTTAGTTGTGGCATGTGGGAATGCACAGACTAATTCCCTGATCAGGGATCGAACCGAAGCCCCTGCATTAGCCACTGAGCCACCAGGGAAGTTCCACCTTGATTCATTTTTAATGCAACACAGCTGCTCTCCTGGCTTCACTGCTGTCTCAGATGGTAAAGAATCTGCCTGCAATGCGGGAGACCTAGGTTTGATCTCTGGGTTGGGAAGATCCCTTGGAGGAGAGCATGGCAGCCCACTCCAGTATTCTTGCCTGGAGAATCCCCATGGACAGAGGAGCCTGGCGGGCTTCAGTCCGTGGGGTCACAAAGAGCTGGACGTGACCAAGCGACTAAGCACAGCATAGCTGCTGTCCTCAGGTTTACTCAATGCACCCTTCCACTCAGCGGCGTGCTTGCCTATCTGCCTGGGCTTCCAGCCTTCTGTTGTGCTTTCAAAGTCAAAAACGCCTGGAGTCCAGAATCAGCAGATTCAACTGGGTGAACGTGGAAAAATACCCAACCCTCTAACTCTACCTCCACCGAAGCCTGTGCCTCAGGCCTTTTCTCCACATCCAACCTGATCCTAGCTCCATCCCAGTTTTCCACTGGCCTCACACTGCTTATCTCTTGGCTTCTGGAATTTAACACCTGCTTGACACTCTGCCCCCTCAACCACCCAGCAGGGCCTCCACTCAAGTTTCCTGCCTCCCTGACATGGGAGATCCTGCTGAACTGTCTGCCCTCTGCTTCCCCACTGTTTATCTTCGCTTTTTGGAGCCTTCCAGTTTACACTACTCTAGCACGGGGGCCAAGCAAAGAGACCTGTCTGCCATTAGGAGGTGCAGTTATATGACCTTGGGCAAGTACTTTAACCTCTCAGAATCTCAGTTTCCAAAACCGGGATTTTCAGGGGTTGGGGCAGATTAATGATTTTTCAAACTGTTTTTCCCAGGAGGGTTCCTCAGAGACTACTCAGATGGCCAGTGGTGTGGGGGGACCAAGTGGACACTATTTCCTCCTCCTGCTTTGACCAGAGAACCCACCTCAATCTAATTAATGGGCCAGGCTTCTAAAATGCTGCTGAAAGAGAAAGAGAGAGAGATTGAAATTTCCGGATCATCCATAATTAGATGATCCAAAAAGATGCTTACAGCTTTAACTTGGTGGAGTCAAAGTCTTTTCTCCCCAGTGGGTTATAGGTTACACCACTGGGGCCCAAGTCAATGCCTGTGAAAGGCAGGAGGGCACCATGGAGACTTCTGTGGTGCTGCATGTTTATCTCCTCTCATCAACCAGACTGAAAGACTTTGTGTTGCATTTCTCTTGCATTCTCCAGAGAGCTCCCAGCACAGGCCTGCAGTCTGGCCTCAAACCCTCTTCCTTAACTGGAAGATGTGGGAGGGAGTAGAAGTTTGGAGAAGGACCTCTGGAAGACAGAACCTGTTACCCTGACCATATGTGTTTCTGCTCAGTCACTCAGTTGTGTCCAACTCTTCGGGACCCTTGGACTGTAGCCCGCTGGGCTCCTCTGTCATGGGATGTTCCAGACAAGAATACTGGAGTGCATTGCCATTTCCTCCTCCAGGGAATTTTTCTGACCCAGGGATCAAACTCATGTCTCCTGCATGGGCAGGCAGATTCTTCACCAGTTGAGCCATTTGGGAAGCCCTACCCCGACCATAAAGTATAATAAAGCAAATGCAGGTGCTCTGGAGGTGAGTCCTGCCTCCATTTACTACCTGGTGATCTCTGACAGAGGACTAAAGACCCTCCAAGCCCCAGTTTCTCAGCTAGGTAATAATGCTTCTGATTTATTTATTGCATTGAAGTCAGACTTTGTGTCTAGACCCCTCCCTCTTGCCTGGAGGTGCTGTGCCCAGGGCAGGGAAGGAGGATATATTAATTGCTTCTTCAGAGTCCACTAAGTCCTGAGTAGAAACCACAGCTGAAAGGTTTAGAGCTGAGAAGTAATAGCTTGCTAGTAAAACACAGTAAGATAAGTCTTATAAAAACAACCACAGAGTGACGGAGGCTGGAAGAGGTGGTTTAGGAGGGGGAGGAAACAGGTGGTTCACAGGAGGAGGCCACGGACCCTCCAGCATTGGACCAGCTCACAGTACATGGAACAAAGCCGTGGGACCAGCCGAGACAGTCTCAGAGCTGTCGTCCCATCTCCCAGAACCTGTGTCCGCAGACTGTGACCAGTGGGGGACAGACACAGCCGGTCCTGGGGGACAAAGTGTGATGCCAGACAGGTTTGTCTTCAGTATGACACCTCTTCTTTCTGGCGAGATCGGGCGCATTCAGGGTGGTATGGCCGTAGACGACACCTCTTCTTTCTGTGCTCTCTCCCACCTCGCCCATCTTCTTTAGATGCCCAGAGCCCCTGGGAAATGGAAGAATGAGCACCCTAGGGATAAGACAGGATGAGTGTATTGGAGTAGGACACCCTCTTGGAGAGGTTGGGCACCCAATGTGAGACCTCTCTGAGAGAGGGCTGCATTCCCAGGGGATCCTAGAGAGAGGAATTCCCAAACCAGAAGCCACGTGTGACCCACAGATGCTTGTGGGTTTGGTCAGATCATGAAAATGTCAAGAGTTTTGTAAATGAAAAAATTAATTGTTGGTATTAAAAAAAAAACAGGTATTTAATTAAAAGGACTTTTTAAAGTAAAATTTAGATTTCTGGCTTCTTTTGGAAAATTGGAGAACTGAAAGTGTTGGGCATATATTCCCATTGAGCTGAGCAGCTGCTACTTTCCTTAAACACTCATTAAAACATCTGCTTGCTGGTTTGCCACAGTCCTCACCGCTCCCTATTGCTCCTCTGGCATCTGAACTTGTGACCTTTGACTTTATCCAAAGAAATGACACAGGCATAGGGACCATAAAGGCAATATTCCTGGGCAGAGGAGTGTTTCCCTGCTCCTAACACCATTTCGTTTGGGAGGCCACTCTTCCTAAATGAGGTAAAACCTCCCACACCACCTCACAGATCCTGAAGAGCACTCAATGGCCAAAGGGTCTGGGAAAAAATTGTATAGCTCTGCCCAGCTCCCCACCCCTACAACCTGCCCTGTCTAGCATAAACAACTGCCTATTTCATCAGCAGCAACAGCAATAGCTCATTCAGACCCTAATTGTTCATCCTCTGTGACCCAGGAGAGAGCCAACCTTGAACCTGGCCTGACCTTCCAGTCTGTTCCAACATCAGGGCCCTCTGCTTCTGCCTGCTGACCTCAGTGTGTTTGGGTAGCCTTTTGTTTGAACCCTGGTCTTTGTTTCCTACTAGCCCTGAAATGCTCTGGAATGCTTTGTGTCCTGCCCTCCCATGTGAGGTTGTCTTTGTAGCTGAGTCCTTGGAATACCAGCTGCTGCCATTAGACTCCTTCAGCTGTAAGACTTCCTTCCTTCCTTCTGCCTCTGCCTACCCCAGAGGCTGATCTACCCCCAGCCCTTAGCACAGGCCTTGTCCTTTGCCTGCTCCGCCCCGTGCAGGATGCCACCAGCACAGGCAAAGCTTGTCTAGACAGTAGGGTTTAGGTGGGATTTCAGACCCCACTCTCCCCTCAGCCATGCATCTTTGTGCACAACTGAACAACTCTGCATAGATTCTCCTGGCTGTGTAGCCCAGGCCATCCTTGTTTGGCCTCATCCTCTCACTGACCCAGCTTTATTTCTTATATCCCTCCCCTAGTTTCCAGCATTTCTTTTTCCTCTGTCTCACACCTTATCCTGGGGCAACAAACCATGAATATAATAATAGTTAACATATTGAGATTCTATCTGAAACAATATATGAAGCACTGTACACTCATTATATTTAATTCTTACAACAACCAGGAAAGGTAGAACTGCTGTCCTCATTTTCCAGGTGAGGAAAGTAAAGCCTAGAGAGATCAAGGAATTTTCACAAGGCCCACCATCAGTTCAGTTCAGTTCAGTTGCTCAGTCCGACTTTTTGCAACCCCATAGGCTGCAGCACACCAGGCCTCCCTGTCCATCACCAACTCCCGGAGTTTACTCAAACTCATGTCCATTGAGTCAGTGATGCCATCCAACCATCTCATCCTCTGTCATTCCCTTCTCCTCCTGCCCTCAATCTTTCCCAGCATCAGGGTCTTTTCCAATGAGTCAGTTCTTCGCATCAGGTGGCCAAAGTATTGGAGCTTCAGCATCAGTCCTTCCAACGAATATTCAGGACTGATTTCCTTTAGGATGGACTGGTTGGATCTCCTTGCAGTCCAAGGGGCTCTCAAGAGTCTTCTCCAACACCACAGTTCAAAAGCATCAATTCTTTGGAGCTCAGCTTTCTTTATAGTCAACTCTCACATCCATACATGACTACTGGAAAAACCATAGGTTTGACTAGACAGACCTTTGTTGGCAAAGTTAAATGTGAAAGTGACAGTGTGAGTTGCTCAGCTGTGTCTGACTCTTTGTGATCCCATGGACCGTAGCCTGCCAGGCTTCTCCGTCCATGGGATTCTCCAAGCAAGAATACTGGAGTGGGTTGCCATTTCTTTCTGCAGGAGATCTTCCTGACCCTGGGATTGAACCTGGGTCTCCCGCATTGTAGACAGATGCATTACCATCTGAGCCATCAGGGAAGACAAGCCCCTGAGTGACAAAACTAGAATTCAAACCTAGGTCTGTCTGTTGCCAAAGCTTACGCTCTTAATCAGAGAAGGCAATGGCACCCCACTCCAGTACTCTTGCCTGGAAAATCCCATGGACGGAGGAGCCTGATAGGCTGCAGTCCACGGGGTCGCTAAGAGTCAGACACGACTGAGCGACTTCACTTTCCTTTTTTACTTTCATGCATTGGAGAAAGAAATGGCAACCCACTCCAGTGTTCTTGCCTGGAGAATCCCAGGGACAGGGGAGCCTGGTGGCCTGCCGTCTATGGGGTGGCACAGAGTCGGACACGACTGAAGTGACTTAGCAGTAGCAAGTTCTTAATCTCTTGGCTCTGTCTCCCAAATCAAGGAAAATTGGAAAGGAGACTCAGAGAAGTCAATAATTTGTTTAAGGTCACACAGATCATCAGTGGTAGAGCTTGAATTGAAACTCAGATAAGTCTTCTGTCACCAAGTCCAAGGCTCTTTGATCTGTTGCCTCTTTTCCTGCTCTGCTGGCCTCTCAGCTCCTGGTATATGACAGGAAATACTTGCAGACTGAAATACTCCATCTGACTTGACAGGCCTACTTGGAGTTGTTTGCTCAGAGACTCTCTCCCAATTGTTTCAGTATCAGCCAAACTGGTCTTCTGTACAAACAGGTTAGATCTTGACTCAACCCCTGTCCTCCCTAACGGAGACCTTGGAATTCCACCAAGGAACAAATTTTCCTATAAGGGGAATAGATGATTATAATGCATTGGGGTTGAAGTCCTAACATCTTAGGATAAATATGTTTTTTTTCCTGACAAGAGGACCTAAGTGGGTATTAGAAACTAAAGTTTTAGTTGGGAGTAGGTTGAGAGTGAACTCAGGGCTAAACCCAACCCAGCAGGGCCTGAAGACAAATTTCACTTAGGGTAATTTTCTGGAGATTAGAGCATCTTCATCTTGCTTCTTGGAACTCTAAATCTCTAGATTGACCTTGTGTTTGAGCCCTACAGGTCCCTGGTCCAGACTCCTCCTCCCAGCTAGGGAGGTTAGTTCAGATACTCTTGGAGATGACCTGTGGACTGACAGTGCCCTCAGATAGGGCTAGTGGAAATGCCACCTTCACACAGCAAGTCTTCACACCTGTTCCCTTTGGGGAGTCCTAGGCCTGACCACACTCCCCAGGAACAGCTCTGCCAAGCAGCTCATCTCATTAGCCTCTGTAGTGGATAGCAAACTGTGAGAGCCTGCAAGCGCTTGGAGCCCCTGTAGAAATAGGTTTCTTAGACGTCTGGACCAGATTAAGTTCCTGGCAGCCTGGTTGGGATTAAAAACTTTCCAAAACCTTTACTCAATTCAATTAAAATGAGCAAGGGTTTACTTAGGGTCTCTGAGTGCCAGTATTGATTCTGGAGACTTCATCACTTCCTCCTATTCCAGTCCATTTTCATATCCTGATAGCAACTGAATTTTCTTAAAGCCAGCATCGCATAGTACCCTGAGGCTTCAGGATAAGATAGACTTGGGTTCAAATTCCTGTGCCAGTCAGTAAATGCATGACACTTACCCTAACTGAGATTCAGTTTCTCCATCTGTAAAACATCAACCTCAGAGGGCTGTATTTGAGAATTAAATGATATTATGCATGAGCTCAGATCAGGGTCCATCACCTGGAAGGTAGCAATCAGACCAATAAGCAGGTAAAACCATAAAGCCTTCCTGCTCCCATAAAACATTCCTTTGCTCGGACACCACAGTTCCCTACCACCCCTAGGACAAAGTCCTGCCTTCTTCACCTGGCACTCAAGGACACACACTTCTTTGTAGGGCCACGTTGCCAATACTTAACAACCACAGGTGGCTTGTGGCTGCCATATTGGACAGCACAGAACAGAACATTGCCGTCCTTGTAGAAAGTCTGTTGTGCAGCCCTGCTGTAGGTGATACCACAGTTCACTCGCTAACCTGAGCCCCTTTCCTTGGTACAGGTTTCAGTGGAGATATGGGGGGATCAGCATGAGGGTCTTAGAAGGTGGGGAATAGGTGCCACTAAGCCGGGAAAAGGAGTAAACAGAGCTCAAGGAACTGAGGTCAGGCCACAAGGGTAGTCATCAATACCCTCACTAGCCATCATTTTTCTTTTTCCTCTCATTTTGGCCCTAGCTTCTCGAGGGGTGCCCTGGGAGGGGAAGGAGATGACCGGCAGGGGTTTGGGCTTTGTGAGCCTCTGTGATTTACTGTAGGTGACCTTTCTCTCACCGATTTTTCTTTTAGTGTATGTGCTGCCGAAGTGAGTGCTCTCTCATCACTTAATTATCCCTACTTCTCTAGCTGTGGGGAGGAGTAAATGATTTATTAATATCCTACCCCCGCCCAGGCACACTGGGAGAGTTTATCACATGAGAGATCCTTTTCTCACATTTAAATAAGCACTGTACGTGAAAATCTGTCTGTCAGAAGGGGTGTGCATGCATTTGGTTTTAATTAAAAAAAAAAAAATAAAGAAGAAAAATGAACAGATCCATTTTTACAAGACTGTGTTACCTTAAAGTGTGTGCTTCTACCACCACCCCACCCTGCCAAGTTGGGGAAAGGTGGATAAAAGAAAACTGACCATGAGGTGATCATTTTTGAAGCTGAACTATAATAATATGAAGGTTCATTATTATAATCTCTCTAGTGTGGTTAGAAAACTTTCGTAATAAAACAAGTTTAAAAACTAAGAGTATACTCCCACTAAAACTTAATGTAACCCACTTGCTCCCTGATGCCCAAGGAGATCTCTCTCTGTAACACAAGGTGCCCCTGTTCCCTTGAGCTGGGGCGAGGGGAGCAGGGAGGGTGGTGAGGGTCAGAGAGTGACTGTTCACCCTGGATGTTTCCATCCTGCTATTTGTTTATTTTACAGGGAACATGAGCCTCTCAGGTGTCTCTAATTCCTGATGAAAGGATCTGTGGGTCCTGGAGTCCTGGCCCTTGGCCAGGTTTTCCAGTTGCTTCTAGGTCTCAACCTCTGGTAGTAGGAGCTGCTGTCTCAAGTGGGGCAGGGTGCACCTTGGTGTCCCTCCCAGACTCTGTCCAGTACCTGCCAGCCCCACCTTTTTTCCTCTTGCTGCAGCCCCCCACCCCCCATTCCCACCCTCCTGCAGCCTGCGGGGACCTCATACCTCACTTTCTTCACCCCTTGGGACTCCTTTGTTTCCCAAGGCTTTACTTGGCACTTCCTGGGCCACAGAGGATGTTTCACACAGCTGGACAATCAACCCCTTGGGGAATCACTTTCCTGGACCCTTTGCTGAGCCCTATTTTGCTGTTTCAGAAGCTAGTCTGGTCTCTCTAGCTACAACCTCAGTTCCAGGCCTAAGCTCTTTTATCTCCTTTATTTCCCATATCACCTACTATGAGATTGGGTACCCACCGAGGGAAAATGAACGAATGAATGAATGGGTCTAACAGGCAGTGAGCCCTTGCTTTTTCTACCTGCCACCCTCTACCCCCACTAGGGGCTCTGAACCAAAATAAGACGCATGAAGGATGGCCTTCCATTCTGATTCTACCGGGGCCAGTCACACCAGGTAAGGAGTGAGCCACCGTGATGCTGTTATTCTGTCATTGTGTCTGTCCACCCATGCTGGCTGGAGAGGGAATGATTTGAGCCTGGGAAGGATGGTGGCTACTCTGAGTCTCACCAGAAGGATACTGAGAGAGAACTAGAAAAGCAGGAGAGAGGGAAGTGGGGGCGAATAGAAATCAGAGAGGTGGGGGTAGGGAGGCTCAGGGAGGAGGTGGGAGAAAGGGAGAAAGGGGCACGAAGAGAGAGAGGGAGAGAAGGCAGCCTGGCCCTGCACACTCCTAGCCCTCTGGCGTGGCTGTGCTATCTCCCGCGCTAATTGCTTCAATTAATAATACCGCTCTATAAAATTTCAGCAGCTGAGACCGAGTGAAAGGAAGGATGACACAGTGCATTAATAATGCAGGCAGCCGATCGAGTTGGGCTCCTGGGAGCTCCATTAGGGAGCCCGGCTGTCGTCCCCGCAGCAGCTAACACTTGGACAGGGCGGCCAGCGTCCTTGGGCCACTGCAGACCGCGGGGCTGAGGAGCCGCAGAGGCGGCGCCAGGGGATGGGAGGCTGGGGACGGCTTTAGCCTTCTCCGAAGCTCCGGAAAGCACCCCTCCCCCATTCTTTGATCCGGACAACTGATGTTTTCTCTATCTTATGTAAGCGCTGCTCAAGGTTTCAAGATCGCTGCCCTAAATCCTACTCCCCCCGCACCCCCGCCCAAACTGCCCCTTCCTGGACCTAACGCTGATTAGCAGCCCCTCCCCCACCTCCACCAGAGATGGGAGTTCCAAGGCCGCTCTCCTGATGGTTTTTGCTTTTGTTTTGAAATCTCTGTCCCATTTTTGATCTTTCGTCTCAGTCTTCTGGCTTCTTTGTCCCCGGATTCTTAACAGCTCTTAGAGCAGTGATCTTCTCTCCCAAGACAAAGAACCTGTCATCCAAAACGCATTATGCTGGTTTCTCTGAAGTCAGCAACAGTATCAGCATCACCCAAATCCTCCCTAAGGGTCTGCACGTGCACATCCCCCAGACTGTGCCCAGGCCAGTCTGAGCGTGGAGCCAGGAACAAAGGAGCCAGTGGCAGACGTCCCCATCTGAAGCTGCAGGTTCCTATGCGGTATTATGCTGGTGCAAAGCCAGTTCTTTTCCTATTTGCTTGCAGAAACCAGGCCTGGACCATCCCAAACTCACTAATTAGGGCTTCTCATTCTGGGGTCTACATGTTAGGGGAAACACTGACTGAAACCGCCCACCCTGGCCAGGCACCGTAGTAACCATTAGCGTGAATTATTTTATGACAGGAGGTCTTGGTAAGGAAGATGGGACTAACAAGCTACCACCAACCAGAAGAATTTAAGAAAGGTCTAAAGGAGACACCATGTGTCCTCCCACCGCCCTGAATTCTGCTTGCTGGAATCCATCTTGGCCGAGCAATGCATGCACCACTAGAAAGGATCCTTAGTCTGAATGATTGGCGACAGACAACCCAGAAACTAACCCATCACCATAAAACCTGAGCCACATAGCAGAGCAGTCCTCCTGGGTTCCCTTACACTCCTGCTCTCTGGTCAGGTGCCCCTTCCTGGGGTAACAATTTCGGCAGAGAGTGACTGTTTTAAAAATGGTGTGAGTAGATATTAGGTATACAAAGGAGTGGACTGCAGTGGACACTTGATTTTTAGCCAACATTCATCCTCCCATTTATACATGTCTAACAGATCCTAATTTCTATGGAATATTTACTCCTCCTTTTAAACTCAGTGAGTGGATTGCAGTTGGTCTATGCCAGTCTCAGAATCCTACTCCCCTCACCAGGAGTCAGCCTGTGATTGGATTTGTGGCCCAGTTCTGGGCTGTGAGACAAGGAGAGAAATTGCTAGGAAGCTCCTGGGAAAGAGACATGAGAAGGGACAGTTTGTCTTTCTTCAGTGGGATGCTTCCACACCTGGAGTTGCTGTGGGCATCCTGTCACCCAACCTGAGGATGAAACCCACTCGAAGATGGCAAAGTGGGAGGGAAAGGACTCCTTGAGACACTGTGAGCCTGCCCTTCCTCTGAACATGAGCTAGGAGAGATAATAAATTCCCTACAGTTGAGGACAGTTTGAATTGAGGTTTTTTTGTTACTTGCTGACAAAAACATCATAGCTGATACACTCTCCCTACTTTAACATGCAGTATTGGCACTGTTTGCCTGACACATTTCACATATTGCCTTGTCATCTTTATTGTATTGTTGTATTGTTACTTAACTTTTTCTGTGTTTATGTCTTATCTATGAAGTCTACACCAGCTCTTCCAACCCACGTAGATGTTCTCTGAATTCTTTCAGAGCTTCCAAATAGCAGTCAAATCTGTCATCCATTCACACCAGAAATATTTACTGAGCCCCTATTATATGCCCTGATAGCTCAGTTGGTAAAGAAGCCACCTGCAATGCACCCGGTTCGATTCCTGGGTCAGGAAGATCCGCTGGAGAAGGGAAAGGCTACCCACTCCAGTATTCTTTGACTTCCCTTGTGGCTGGTAAAGAATCTGCCTGTGATGCAGGAGACCTGGGTTCAGTCCCTGGGTTGGGAAGATCCCCTGGAGAAGGGAAAGGCTACCCACTCCAGTATTCTGGCCTGGAGAATTCCATGGACTGTATAGTCCATGGGGTCACAAAGAGTTGGATACAACTGAGCAACTTTCACTTTCACTGTTATATGCCACACTCTGGGCAAGGGCTAAGGATACAGCAGTGAGTAAGACAGATGTGGTCCCCACTCCTATACAGCTTATAGTCTGTTATGAAATGTTTGTGTCTCCCCCAGATTCATATGTTTAAATCCTGACCCCTAATGTAATGGTATTAGAAGGTGGTGACCTTGGGAGGTATTAACTAGGTCATGAGGGTAGGGCCCTCATGAATGGAATTAGTGCTCTAATAAAGGGACCCCAGAGAGTTCTCTTGCCTTCTTTCTACCATGAGAGTCAACAGTCCTCATAGCACTTAACATAGCTGACCCCTAAATAAACATTCATATGTGTTAAATTAATGAAGGGATGAATGTGTAAATGAATGGATGGAGTTAAGTAAATGGTTAAACACTTTCATTCTGTCTCTTCAGTTGGGAGATTACAAATGATTCCTTCTGATGCCAGAATCCTCATGGGCAGGTCTTGGGAAGAAAGGCTTCCTTCAAAAATGAATGTCCATGGGGAGTTCCCTGAGTCTCTACCTTCCTGGTGGTACCCTGACTCCTTTATTGCCCAGGCTGAAGGAGTCTGAAGGAGGCAAGATCCTAGGGTTCCTAGGCACATGTGACCCCAAACTTTCCAGGCTGGATCCCCACCTCTCCAATTGTACTGATTGGTGGCTGAGTAACCCTTGTGGATTGTGTCCCAGGAACTCTGGCCTTCTCTTCTCCCACCGAAGTGACTTCCTGGCCTAGCCCACGAGACCGGATGTGCTCCTGCTAATGGTCTGAAAATGCTCTCTGCTGCTGGCCCAGACTCCCAGGAGGTCGTGAGAGAGGCAGAAGTCTGGAGAGATAACGCAGACTGCTCACTCGCCCTTGGGGTCTAAACTCTGGAAACACTGAGCAGCTCCGGGCTTGAGGCAGTCCAGATGACAGCCAGCAAGGTTTGCTGAGGATAGTGTAAGTGGACTGTTAGAGCCAGACCCTGGGAGGCAGGCAGGGAGAAGGAGCCCAGAACGGAAGCATCAAGTCCATTGTGAAGTCTGCCTTAAAAATCCATCATCTGAGCCGATTTGCAGGCAGAAGTGAGGCCTTCCCTGGAGCTGGATACAGAGCCTGCCTGGGGGTCCAGCTTTGCACCCGGACTGGCCAGTACTCAGCCAGTCACCTCCAAGTGCAACCTAGGCTGGTCCTGACAGTTTCTGAGCCTTTGGGTATTGCAGAGGAACAGGACCAGTTACGTAACTTGCGGGGCCAGGGCGACACGGAAATGTGGGGTCCCTTGTTCAGAATGATTAAGAATTCCAAGATGATGACAGAGCCTTAAACCAAGCCCAGGGTCCGTTGAAGCACCAGGCCCTAGGTGACTACACAGGTCGCCCTTGTGAAGCTGCAGAGGGGTTGCTGCAGAAAAGTGTGAGGCGGGGAGAGTCTATACCAGCAACGGTTAACCACCAGCCCTGACTCTTTTTTTTTTTTTAATAAAAATTTTATTAAATAAAATTTAATAAAATAAAAAGAATTTAATCTCATTTAAGAGACTGCTGAAACAATATCATTCTTACTAACATCCACAGTATAAGGGTCCCAGAAGGAAAAGATAGAGAGAAAAGGGCAGAGAATGTATTTGAAGGCACAATAGCTGAAAACTTGCCCACCCTGGAAAAGGAAACAGACATCCACATCCAGAAAGCAGAGTCTCAAACAGGATCAGTCCGAAGAGGACTATACTAAGACATACTGTAATTAAAATGGTAAATATCAGAGATAAAGAGAGAATGTTAAAATCAAAAGAAAATAAGTGGGAATACAAAAAACTAAAAATCTTCTGCACAGTAAAAAAAAAAAATGATCAGTAAAATGAAGAAGCAACCTATGGAATGGGAAAAATTCTGTAAACCAAATATCTGGTAAAAAGTTAGTATCGAAAATATATAGGAAACGTAAACAAAACCACAAATAATCTAAAGCAAAAAGGCAAAACATAAATAGACATTTTTTCCAAAAAAGATATTCAAATGATCAATGGATGCATGGAAGGATGCTAAGCATCAATAATAACCGGGGAAAAGCAAATCAAAACCACAATAAAATACCTGGTAGAATGGCATCAAAGAGACAAGATGCAACAAACGCTGACAAAAATATGGGGAAAAGGAAACCATTATATACTAATGATGGAATTATAACTTGGTACACCATTTATAGAAAATAGTATGTGTGTATGCTTAGTTGCTCAGTCATGTTCGACTCTTGCAATTCCATGGACTGTTGCCTGCCAGGCTCCTCCATCTGGGGGATTCTCCAGGCAACAGTACTGGAGCGGGTTGCCATTTTCTTCTCCAGGGGTTCTTCCTGACCCAGGAATGGAACCTGGATCCCCCGTACTGCAGGCAGATTCTTTACCTACTGAGCCTAAAACTTCTCCTTTTGCGGGGAGAAATGAATAAAGGGTGCAGAGTTGAAGGAAGTGGTCCTTGGTTTTCTTTATCATTCGTGGAAGGGGCATTGGGATTATTCACATTGTTGTTCTAGAAGTAAGAAGTTCAACAGGAGCCTCACTGGGCTAAAATGAAGGTGTTGGTGGGGTAGCATTCCTGCTGGAGGCTCTTGGGGAGAACCGACTCCTTTGCCTTCTCCAGCCCGGCCCTGAGTCTTAAAGCAAGGGGCTTTAACTTCCTTAGGTCTCCTTCCTGGGACCCAGAGACACCCATCACTGACGGGGTGAAAGTGAGGCGAGTTTTAGTTTTGTTGGCCTTGAAATAGAGACCACCTTCCTGTGTGTGGAGTGGATCCAAAATGAGCGAATCCATGTCAGAGGTCACAGGGCCAAGACATGTTGAGGTGGCCTTTTGTCCCAGGGCCTTTTGGTTTAAGTTAAGGCAGCTAGGAAGCACCCTTTATAGAGTGTGATTCACCTCAGTACCAAGGATGAAGTAACACATCACCCCCTGGGTGAGAAAGAATCTATAGGATCTTTGTCAGTGAGCTTTCAAGGGAGGTAATTCAGAAACGATGTGATGTTTTAAAAAGTCCTTGGATAGCAAGGCTTTATTTAAATGGCAAAACAATACTGTAATTTGAATAGAAAGACTCAGTTTTGTACAAGTGAAAAAAATTTCCCTAAATGAATCTAACTTCATCTCATTGCAATCAGTGTTTTAAATTTGGCAAAAATAATATTAAAATTGATTTGGGAAAAATAAACTTGGGAGAACAAGGAAAACAGTTTTTAAATTTTAGTTAGAGGATAGGACTTTAGATATTAAAGTACATTTTCAAGAGCACATAAAGATGCCTCTGGGACCTTCTTCATCTCGAGCAGGTTCAGAGGATGGTCTTCTTTGCTCCTGTAGCCTTGGCTGCTGAGCCCCTAGACCAAGACTTAGAGGTTGTGCTGTTCAGACCCCAGGCTACTCTGCCCAGGTGCTGCACAGGGCGTTCTGGGAAGCCAGAGGCATTGCCCACTGCCCTCCGGTTGCTCCCAGAGACACAGCTGGCTTCAACTCACTGGGGACCTTCTTGCAAAACCGCCTATCCTGCAGGGGAGACTGTTAAGGAAGTCCGCACTCGTTCCTGGTGCCTGGCCTCACCTTCACCCCAGAGGCTAGGAGAGTCATTAGGCCAAGGACTCATCCGGCCAAGGACGGTCTGCTATGTCAGGCTCCTCTGGGTTACTGGGTGTGGCGCACGCATTGGCTATAACCCCGAGTCCTCCTGCTTTGTTGTCTTTGAGTGTCTCCACCCAAAATTCAAAGCATTAACATAAAGAATGGGGGAACAGTCATGATCAACATGTGGTTCAGAGGAAAGCTGAATTGACTGAGATGGATGTGACATTTCTCTGTGTGTTGGGGGCCTATCCTCCCTCATCCCTCTCCCCCAACCCCAATTCCCATGGATAACTGAGAGTGAGGACTATTTCAGAAAGTAGTGGGGATCCAGACACATGGACATCCTTAGTCCCTCCAACAGCGTTCTGGGTAGCCCTGGACTCCATTCCCACAGAGGTCACTTGCGTCTCTGTGGATTTGCTTTGGGGGAAAATGGCTTGGGGTGAGTATTGGAAGCCAAATTGCACAACAGCAGTTTCTCCCTCTTCCAGAAACCATTGTTTTTGCCGAATGCTGGGCACTCAAAACAAGTTGCCTTTTGTCTCAATGGGGAGTGGGCTTTGGTGGGCCTGGGGTGCATTTCTAATCTTCTTGCCCTGTACCTGCCTCAGGACTGGTGGACAGAGTCATTGCAGGGGTCTGGGAGAGAAAGCAAATTTGCTGGAGATGTCAGCACTCCCCACAGCAGAAGCCTGAGTGGGGTCTGCTGTGCTGACACTCACTGGCTGAGGCTGAGATCAGCCATCACTGCAGACAGAGCTGTTTCTTATTAAGGGCATAAATGGAGAGGCTCTGAATGCAGCTTCCAATAGGGGCTGCAGCTCAGGGCCCTTAATAAGCCCTTAGAACAGGCCTGCAGAGACTGGCTTCCTGGGAGCTGGAAGAGCTGGGGGCCTCGGGCTCAGCACCACACCCCTCCTCCCAGCCCCCGCCTGCTGCATTGCACCACTGATTCAGTGAAGACATCATCCTCACCCACTTGAGAGCGGCTCGTTGCTCGGCTCTGACAATTAGACTGAGCTGCTGCAGAGAAGCGCTCATCCTCACCGACATAAGGCTTTTTAAAAATGATCAATTGCATTAGCAAATTTCTTATTAGCTCTGCTGTCAGGAGGGAGCTCCTGTCACATTAGCTTGCTGAGGCTGATGCAGAATTTCCCAGCCAGCCGTTAATTACCATGCCAAGGGCTAAAGGGACTCAGAGACTGGTAGGTGGATGGGTGGAGGCCCCCATTCTCTTTTCCCTCTCCCATGGGAGGTCAGGGAAGCTGGGGCTTGGTGTTGAGCTTCTCAGGTCTGACTCTACAGTGGGGTAGGGCCCAGGACACCCACATACCATCTGGGTTGATAGAGGTTGTGTTGTCCAGTAGAGCCTCTGGGATTTGGCAGCTTGGAATCTGCACAGCAGCTCTTTAGGAGCTGCAAGTTCAAGGCAGAGCCTGGACTGCATCCCAGAAAGGTGCTCTGGCCTCTCCTTGGCGGGTTGGAAGTGGGGGGGAGGGAGGAAGGGGGGATTCAAGGCCACTGATCCTCCTCATTTCTCCTCCCCTCCCTCCAGACAGCTTGAGAGTCTCCTCCCTGAAAGTGACATCACGTCTCCTGCTCAGATCATCTCTTGGTGACTATCCAAAGAGCTGCATATTCAGGATACCCAACCTGACTTCCACCGGCCCAGGCTTAGACAAGGAATTGCTTAAAACTCACATGCATCAGGGAGCAAGATGAGAGCAGGCAGATTTTGATTTCTTGTTGTACCTAGTGCCCCAAACTAGTAAAACTATTCAGAGGGTGTCTGATTCCTTTGAGAATCTGACAGAACAAATAGATCTTCATTCCCAGGAAAAATGAACATACTCACACCTGTGTTTTCAGTTTGGGAACGCTCTGCAGTCAGTTTATGAATCCCGGTTTTATAAGTGCCCTTCCCAAGCCCATGGGAGTAGCTGACCCCTGGGAAGGGCCCAAGCAGCCCCCTGCCACAAGAAGCGAGGTCAGCTCCTAAAACAGCAGCAGAGCCAGCTCCCTGGGGCAACACCAGCCCTGTTTGGGTGAAGGCTGCAAGACCTACAATTGCATCATTCCTTGGGTTACATTAGACATGGTGAGACTGACACATGAGTTCAGGGCAGCACTGACTTTGTGGTCAGGTCTTCATTAACTGCTCCTTCTGAGAAACCAGTTCCTGTGGCTGGGAGCCCCTGGTCCTGTGTGTTCCTGCGGAGAAAGGAGGTGGGGAGGAGGAGGAGGAGGAAGCAGAGACTGCAGCAGAAAAAAGAGAAGATTCTGAAATGGGTGCGGGGGAGGGTGTGTGTGTGCGCATGTGGAAAAGGAGAGAAGTGGGTGGGGAAGAGCACCGAATTCCTCATTATTCGACTAAAGGATACTTAAGATGAAGTCTCAGAAAAATTGTGAGGATAGATTTGCACTCTTTCACACACACATGGCCTCAAATTCTGCCTTATCTTGAGTTTTGGTAGATGGAATGCTCTGCTCTGTGAAATCAAGAAAACACTCTGCTTTCTTGTCAGCTCTCAGAAGGCTGGGCTTTAGAAAATCCCCCAAGGAGAGCAGAAAGGTGGGAAGAGGTCCTCTAGCATGTGAGGGGGCTACCAAATTATTCTCCAGGGCCCCCGGTTGGTTTCCACGATTCCCTGAGGGAAGCAGGAGGGTGAAACTACTGTGATAAGACTGGACCCAGCGGGATTCTTTTGAGGGATGAAAGACACTGATAACCGACTGGGACTGCCTCCTTCTCTGTATTTAGGAGAATATGTTGACTTTAGCCCAGATCCTGATACAGCCTCAGGGCCACAGCCTGTCCAGGGCCCATCCTTACCCCTCCCTCCCTGGTTCCCACCTCCCTCCAGGTTGAAGCAGTCATGAGCTAGGCTCCTGCTCCAGCTCTAGCCTAGTATCTGCCTGGTTTCCCAATCTCCCTCTAGGATGGCCTTGCTCGGGATCCAGCCCCACCGGTCGGACCTGCTCACCATCCCTTTCAGGCATGTAGTCCCGTCCCAGCAGGTCCACTCCACTTCTGACACTCATCTCCATGGGCCACTCCTCGGGCTTTCTAGATCCACATCGCAGGCCTCCTGGTGCTCTAGCCCCATGTTCCAGAGACTGTGGCAATGACAAGCTCCTCTTGACGCATCCCATGCGCTCTTCCTTCAATCTCAGGATGAACCGATGTCAGTTCTGATCACCGAGGGGGGAGATAAGAGACATTGAAAGGGCTCAGGGTTTTGTGAGCTGGGGAAGAGATGACTCAGGCTGATTCAGTTTCTCTGAGGATTGTGGGCCTGGGCTTTTGTCTGTCTTCTCCCTGCCTGTGGGGAATGGCCAACACTGGGCCCTGAAGCAGAGGGACTGGTTCAGAGGAAGAAGAAGCCTGTTGGCCACCAAGAAGATGAAATTCTGCAGCAACTCATGGGTGATGGGAAAGGAACCCCCTCCCTGGAAAGGTCCTTCAAACATCTACCATCTGTCCTGCATGGCCTCTGCATTTTCTCCTTCCCAGCTCTGGGCTTCAGGGACCGCTCCCTCCAGGCGCCTCAACCTATGCCTACTCACTGGTTTATAAAGTTAGGAGAGGCAGCATCAATGTCCCAGGAGTGCTGGAAGTATGATTCTCGGAGCACTTGATTCAGAAAAGAAGTTGAAATGGGGAAAATTGATTCCCCACCCACCCAGTTCCCTGTCCTAACGCTCTTGTTCCCCATACCAACCAGAAGAGGAAACAACTCACTGAAGCAGCCTTGCCTCCCCGCCCCCAACTCTCTCATTTATGTGTTTTGTTTTTGTCACATCACCTATCATGATCTTTTCTTTGTTTTTGTGTTTACTAGTTATTGCCTGTCTCCCTCCACCACCCACTCATCCATTAGGCCCTTGTCTTGTTCACTGCCACATGCCCATTACCCAGCACAGTGCCTGGTCCACCATGGAAGGGTACAGTCAGTATCTGTTAATAGGAGGGAAGGTGGTTAGGATTTGGAGAGGAGGCCAGGACCAGGGAGGCCATCAGTGTAGATGGAGTTAGCGGGACATTTGGCACCATCCTTTTCATTACCCTCTGAGGCTTTCTGCGGCCAAGTGGATAAAGTTCATATTTGTTATCCTGAGATGCAAAGCCCCAGTCTGTCTTTCTAGGTTCATTTCCTGCCAATCTCCTTTTAAGACTCCAATGGCTCAGCCTCTTCAAATTGCTAAATGGTCCCCACATTCCCAAGTTCTTTCATGTGTGTGCTTATACACGTTTGCACCTGAAATGCCTTTTGTCTATGCAATTAGGAATTATTGGGTTGGCCAAAAAGTTTGTTTGGGTTTCTCCGTAAGATGGTATGGAAAAACTGCAATGAAGTGTTTGGTGCATTCAATATAATATCTCTTTTTATGATGACTGTGAGGATTGAAGGTTGCAGTATAGAACAAGCTCCTACCTCAGTGCTCTGCCAAAATGAAGTCCTCACTAAATGCTGGTTAGCATCCTTTCCCTTCCTCTCTGTCTAGGGCACCTGCCAGCACAGGGGTCCAGAACTCTGTGAAGCCTCAGGCCCAGCTGATCACCCCAGCACTCCACAGTGCTTTGTTCTTCCCATAGTTAGTGACTTGTTTCAGGGTCTGTGTCCCCAACTGCCACCTAGGGCAGAGGCATCTGTGTCTCCTTTGTGCTTAACACGGTGCTTGGCACACAGTAGGTGCTGAATAATGCCTGTTGGATAATTGGAAACAAAATCGGTCTGGAGAGTGTTGGGAAGGAAAGTCAGTATCTGTGCCCTCCTGGGCTGAGGGAAACTAGGAGGGGAGGAGGAGGGTAGTGCCTCCCTCCTGGGGCCTATCAGTCACCTGGGTACACTGGTCATGAAATCAGAATCTGTATCCCAAGCACCATGGCCACATCCAATTTTCCATCAATGAAATATTCAGTGGCTCCACAGTCATGGTCTGCTCTGTATCTGGAAGGGAGGGGCTTCTGCCTACTCAGTGCCTCCTCCTCTGTACACATCAGCCCTCAATCTCCAGACCAGCCCCTTTGTTATCCTACCTCTGTGCCTTACTAATGCTCTGTGTTCCCAGCATTCCCCCCATGCCCCAAATCAGGACTGTCCTTCTTCTGCTTCCCTGACTATCCAACTCCAACTCAGCCTTCCCTGAGGCCCACCATCTCCATGAAATCTTCATTAGAAGTGATCTGTCCCTTCCCTGGGCCCCAAACCTATATTTCACAACCCTAGCCAAGTGGGGTTAGTTCTTAACTAGACCCATCCCAGTTCACATGAGATATGAATTTTGGCTCAAAACAATGGTTTGCTGCTGCTGCGGCTTTCTCCCCTGGAGTTTGGCACTGGGACTAGAGTGCTTAGAAGGAAGTGGGAATGGGAATTTCAATGAAAACAACAGGGGATTTTCAGGGACCTCTGCCGGACTTGGAACCCTAAAGCGTCCCCACAATTCTCCAGCCTTGCCCCTACTCTGGACAAGTACTCTACACGAGCAGGGCAGGGGGGACTTGGGGTCAAACACGCAGCCACAGTGATCTCCAGCCACAGTGTGCTGCCTCCGAGGACACAGTGACTACTGCTCAACATGGTGAGTTTGGGCATGTTGTGAGATTGCCAAGTGACACAGCAGTGAACTGAAGGCTGAACATGACAGAAGAAAGGGACCCAGCGTGGGGCCCCTTGGCCAACTCCGTCTAATCAGAACAGTCAGGCCTGGATGAACACATCTTGAAATCAGGTGTTAATCAGCTGTGAAATTAGGTGTGAATCACTATTCATATGATTTTGACCCTAGAGTTTCTACATGGTGATGCCAGTGAGCCCACTGCCCAAGGATGGAGTGTGGAGAATGGGTATACAATATGGATTTGGAGTTGAGGGCTGGGACTTGAGTCTAGACTCTGCCTTTTGCTCAGCTGAGTGACCACAGGGCAGACCTTGACCTTCCCGAGCATCACTGTGGACTTGCATGTTGATGTTTAGCTCTATCCACTCAGCCCTTTCTTTTTTTTTTTTTTTTGGAACATTCTTTATGTGCTAAGCCCTGGATCAAACATTTTATTTTCAGCACCCTCATTGTCCTCAGAACAACTCAGGGAGGAAGATACTATTACTATCCCCATCTTAGAGTTGAGCAAACAGAGGATTAAGAGAGAGGTTAAGTAACTTGCCATAAAAGCTATTAATTAAAGGGTAGGTCTGGGATGCTACATCAGGTTTCCTAAGCACTGTGAAATTTTGCGTTTCTGTAAGTGGGAGTAAAAATCTCTCCATCAGTGGTGTCTGAAGAGGAAATAGGATAATCTATATCAAAGAATCTTGTAAACTGTAAAGCATTATTTTCCATAGGAGAAGACTCAGTTCTTGCTCTCAAGTATTTTCTAATCTGGCTGAGTTGATCCATAAGATCTGCACAGTGTTTACTCAGATGAAACCAGGTTGTCAAGTTGTCCAGTGCACACCTTCTTTAAGTGACCCAACTTCTCATCACTAATGGGACAAACAGACATGGTGTGCGTGCCTCCTGACACCTTGGCACACACGGGAAGGTTTGCCACACCTTTGTAGTATATCCTTGCCCCAAAACATTTAGCCTGGATCAAATTAGAAAAACCCAGATTGTGGGAAACTTTTAAGACAATTTGCTTAGATTCTTCAATGATGCCAATGTCATGAAACAACAATAACAACAAACAAAGACAGGGAGACTGTTCTAGATTAAAGGAAACTAAAGAGACACAATAATTAAGTATACTGTGTAAATCTTGATTGAATCCTGGATTATTTTTTCAAGGCATAAAGAATATATTGGGTTAATTGAAGAAATTTAAATATGTTCTATAAGCTAATATTACTGTATCAATGTTAAATTTCTTAGGTGTGATGATATTGTGCTTATATGAGGAATTATTGTTAGGAATGTCCTGGTTTTCAGTGCTTGGGATGAGGTGTCAGAAATATTTGTGAATTTTAAATGCTTTTGCAAGAAGAAAATGTATATATATGTGCATATATATATATATATACACACACACAATATATGTATATCTCTTGCACTGCAGGCAAGATTCTTTACCATCTGAGCCACCAGGGATGCCCGCATATATATATTCAGTTTGGTAAATCTGGATGAAAGATTTATAGGTTTTCCTGCACTATCCTTTCATATTTTCTCTAGGTTTGAAAATTTCCCAGTAAAAATTGAGAAGTTGAGCAAATAGGTTTAATAGTGAGGGCTAGTAACTTGCCATAAAACCTATGAATTAAAGGGCACATCTGGGGCCTAAAGCCTATTACAGCGCTAAGTGGAAATAGCTATTTAAAGAAACCTGGAGAATCCCAGGGACAGAGGAGCGTGGTGGGCTGCCATCTATGGGGTTGCAAGGAGTCGGACACGACTGAAGCGACTTAGCAGCAGCAGCAGAGCTGAACACCTTTATCATATAAAAAATATCTTCGTCAAGTTTATTTATTTGTTGGCTCCACATTTTAATCAATGGGGCAGCTTAGGAAGGGGCCAACATGGCTGCAGGGTCTAAGGCAGCGTCTCACTCTTTTACGGCGTTAACTCTTCTATTTTGTTGTTCAGCAGGGCTGCTTTTCCTTTGGCCACTATGTAGTCAAAATAGTTTCCTGCCCCAGCCTTCAGGTTCCTAGGAGACAAGGCTCAACACCCTCACAGAACCCAGGCATCCTCCGTAGCCCCATGGTTTCCGTGTCTAAGAAAGCCCAGCCTTACCCACAGGAGGGACAAAACAGCCGGAAGAGGACCTTCAGCCACCTCTCCTGGGAGCCACTATCAGAGTCATCTAGGATATTTGTTTAAAATGCCTCATACCTGGGACTTCCCTGGTGGTCCAGTGGTTAAGAATCTGTGCTTCTACTGAAGCAGGTACGGGTTTGATCCCTGGTCTGGGAACTAAGATCATGCATTCCAGTGTGGCAAAAAAAAAAACCCAAAAAAACAAAAAACAAGCCCCATAGCCATAGGACCAGGGCCTTGGAACCCTCAGTTTAACCAGCACCCCAGGTAATACTTCAGTGCACTGAAGTTGAAGATCCAACAGCCTAGACTAAAACCAAAACCTCTAAAGCTAGCATTTAAGACCTAAAACAATTTGGCGGCCCTTAGTCCCAAGTATTAGCCTACCCACCAGCCAGGCTGAAGGGTTCCCTAACCTGCCCTCTAGTCTGGGCCTTGGTGCACCCGCAGTTCCCTGGAATCCTTCTACTCTCCCCTCAATCCAGGTGATGCCGATTCAGATTCAAGACCCGCCTATTCTCAGAATACCTCAGCCCATGCATGGCCCCGAGGGTTGCTTGCTCCCTTGCTCTAATTTCATTCAATGTGAAATTGGTCTAATTTCACATTAATACTGAATCTAATACTTTATTCAACACTCTCTGCTGTGGCTTTGACTTGCTTTGGTTAATGTCATCTCTCTGCCAACCTGTGAAATTCTCGAGTGCAGGGATGTCATCTTTATGTCTCACATCCTCCTCAGTTCATGGGACGGGGTTAAAGTCCCAGGTAGCTCCTCAGAACCAGGTTGCTAATAATCAAAGTGAGGGAAATTTGGGAGAAGAATGGTATAAAACAGAGGCTGTAGGGGAGAGAGGGGAGGGAGAAGATGGGCTCTGGCCGCAGTAGCTGTTGTGCAGGGCATGGGACACTTCTGTTGAGTCTGGGATTCCAGGCTCTGTGGATAGGTATTGTTAGGGTGACCATCCCTCCCCTCCCCCTTAACTATTTGCATTTGGGGCTGGGTGGCTTTGGGGGTCTCTGGCCCCTTGTGACAATTTGCATCCACAAATTTACATAGAAGTTAAATGACGGAGCTTTCTGAGAGGAGGCAAGGCCTGGCCACCTTGCCGTATTCCTCCTTTGTTGTTCAGAGTCACCGTGGTGGCCCCCGGCCTGGAAGTGTAGGCGGTGGAGCCAGGCTGCAGAACAGTATGGCTGCGCCCCTGAATATCTAAACTTCTCCTCGGGGCTCACAGTAATAGCAGTCCCCTAGCTCCTAGGTGACCTACAGGGGATTCCTCCGCAGACATCTGCCCAGCTCTGCTAGAAGCAGTTGAGACCAGCAAGGAGGGCTGTGTGGGCAGAGGTGACCTTGGATACTTTATGGTAAATACACATGGGACTTCCCTTGTTGGCCCAGAAAGGGGAAAGCCTGCCACATTCACGCTGTTCCCAGACCCCCTTAGGCTGTTCCCTCTATGTGGACCGCCCTCTCCCCTGGGCCAAGCTTGGTACATCCCCTGGGGAGGCCTGGCTGGACTCCCCAGGGAGGAGGCTTGGGGGGAGACCTACTTGAAGGCCTCTGAGAGCAGCTCTGTCTCCTGAGTAAAATGGTCACCATGACTATCTCCCAGGGTTGTGCAAGAGGAAAACCAGAGCATATTCAAGCCAAACAAAGGGCTTGAAATTGCTTCTTTACTTCTGTTTCCCTACATTTCGTCAATAAGGCTGGCAACCCCCAAGCCCCCGTTCTGGGGAGCACCTCAACCAGTCGTTCCCTTGCTGACGGTGCTGAGCGGATGTAACTCCAGCAGAGGGACGGCTCTATGCCGTTTGGGATGCTCCTCAGCCTCAAGTCCCGGCTCTGACAAAGGATATACTCAAGTCTCGCGGCCCGAGGCACCCAAGGCCTAGCGGTCGATGAAAGCAGAGCTGCAAAATAGCAGTCTTTGGAGGACGGCAAGGTCAGTGACCCTGTGAAACCGAAGCTCAGTTTGGAGGTTTGGATGGAGAGAGCCAGGAAGCGCTGGTAATGGAGGAAAAGTGAAAAGAGAAAAATCAATGGTGCGGGAAGCTTTCCTCACATCCTTCAAAAGGCTGCAGGGGGAAGTGGGGGAGGGCGAGCGGAGCTGGAAATGGATTAGCTGCCAGATCGCGTTACCAAGGGAGCTGTGCAGCCCAGGTGCCCTGAGGCCTCTCGGGAGATGGCAGATAATTACGGATGGGTCTCTGGTTTGGTACAGCTCCGTCTCCAGCATGGGGATGGAATATATGACCCCTTCAAGGTCCCCTTATCTATACCCAAGCAGGTTACTGCAGGACAAAGAGAATTCAGGCGGCTGTCATATAATTAGTCCTGTTGTGTGCTTCCTTTGGCGTTTAAGAAAATCTCCCATGAAAGTCCTAAGTGTTCAAAATCACAATGAATTTGGGGATTTCACTACCCTTCCCCCAGTCATCTTTTATTTAAAACAATAAAAACTCCGAGCTCCTGACATCTTGATGACAGAGGCTTGATGGGCAACAAGAACAGGATCTTTAGTTTTCATTTGATATGTCTGTTTCTCCTTGGTTAAGGGAGGGTGGGGTATGTTGGAATATTTATGCGGAGCATTTAGATGAGGCTCTTAATTTGAAAGAATGTGAGAATTAATGCTTGAGTTTAATCGGAGCCTGAATCATCACAGATAGATTTGTACCCTCTTCTCCTTAATCAATTTCACCCTAATTAATTCTTTCTGTGGCTCAGTCTTGTTACATTAGATAGTCTGCTGATTATTTCCACAATCAAGAGATTGTGTATTCATGCATTTTTAATAAGGGATGACTGCATCCTTTTTCATAAATGATCCTGCTGGTTGGCAGTTGCAGCAGCTAAAATAATTATAGAACAGATTACTTATTTTAAAGCATTGTTTGCTGTCATATTCATCTTAGGTGACAATTTGGAAGAGCTCTGTAGGCTGCTGTAATCGGGCAGAGGAGCTGGATATTTAATGTGGCAATTTTCAATGTCAAGTGCTGTTTATTCATAGGTCAATGCCTTTAAAAAAATAATAAACACAGGGGTAATTTGGTCCTGCTGGCTGATGAAACCATTCTGATTCTGTGCTTAGTTTAAAACCTTGACTCTTAGAAGGACCTACTTCTGAAGACTACCAGGCACCTTTTACCTTCAACCATGACTAGTCCAAATATGGTTGCTCATGTCTGGTTATGACTTATGTGAAGGGGTAGTCTTGTATCAGACCCTGCAATCTAGAAGGCTTGAAGCAGGGAACACTGTAATTTGAAAGCCATAGGTGTTTTCTGTTTAGCAAGATGACAAAGGGAAATCCACATGAGGGAAAAGACTGCTTTTTATTTTGGAAAAAACACCGAACTTTTTGATCATGCAAAGGAAAGCTTGGTGCTTTTCTAGAGTGGACAGGTTGAGACAAGAGGAGAGCGATGGCTGTGCATACTAATAGAGAAGGCTGTCTTCCCAGTGGGGAGACAGAGCCACCACTCAGGGCAGAATTTATTCCAGGGGTCACATGGTAGAGAAGAGGCTTTCCTCTTCTTTGAGGGAAAACAGAGTTGGGGCCTGAACTCCAGGCAGAGGAGAGCTGGCCAAGGGCCCTCCTGCCTCTGAGAACTGAGTTAACCCTGCAGGCTGATGGTGGCCTAAAGCAGTTGGGGCCAGGGGTGGTGGTGGTAAGAGGTGGTGGTGGGGGGTGGAGACATGCAGGGCACCCCAGGTCATGGGTCAGTGGACTCCAGGAGAGTCTGTAGACAATCTTCAACTTCATTGTTTTTCTTCTGTAATTTTAATTCTCTTTTGTCAACCTCAAACCTTCCCCAGTTTTCTTAACCTTGCAACCTTAAGAAAAATAACAGAAGAGCCTGTGTCTACATTTGTCACAAAGGTGGGGCTAGAGAATGTGATTTTCCTTTTGATCCCCTCCTTAAAGGCTGTTCAAGAAGGCTTGGTGGTCCGAGAGCCCACATCAGGGGCCTCAGATTGGCCCTGAGGAAGGTGGAGGTTCATAGGATCCAGGGGACGATAGAGGCTCAGGTTGAGGCCTTGCTCAGGTGGCAGGTGCAGAAGTGGGAAGGGATAGACCTCCTTCCCTGTATCCTGGAGAGAGAGACCTTCAAAAGGAGAAGGTACAGCTTGCAAATTACCTGGCACGGGTTGTTGGCTAGCGGCCATCTGGGCTGCCCTTAACATATACTGCAGTTGGCTAGAGTCTCAGAGGTTGTCCTGCCCTCCCTGCTCTCCACACCAGCTGTTCAGGGAAATTGCCAAACTGTAGCAACCTCCAGCTCATTTCCTAGGAACGCCACTGCCAGCTGCTCTGTGGAGCTCAGAGCCAGCAACTAGAGGTGTTACTGAACCTTAGGTCATAACTTCCACCCCTATTGCAGATGAGGAAACTGACCAGTTCTGGGGTCATCAATGTCTACAGTGAAATGATCAAAAGAGGTGAGCTGCCCTCACCCCGGGTCTCTCACTTCACTGGTGGGGAAGCTGGGCTCAGAGAGGTAACATGACTTGTTCAAGGTTACTCTATTGATCAGGGACAGGTTTGTGGTTTGGGTCCCAGGTTCCCCAACCCCTAATTCAAAGCTCCTTCTAGATATCTCATTCCTCATGTGAATTTATTTCTCACTGAAGAAAAGCAGGTGGGCTCCAGACATCCAGCCAGCTGGCCCTTTATTGACCAGATCACCAAACACTTGTGTTGTCCTTCCAATCTCCAATGCTCCTTCAGGAGTCTTAAGGACACCTCCTTTGATCATTTTACTACAGATAGTACTGGCATTTTTCAGTTTTCTTACCTGTAATATGGAGATAATAATAAGAAAGGTGATCATTAATTGAGTTAATTCCATGTAAAGAACTCAGAACAGTGTGGGGGTACATAAAAAGTGCTCAAAAAGAGGATGTATGTGAGCTCAACTCACTTCGTTATGTATGAAAGGCTGTGCCTGAAGGTGGCTGGAATCCAATGAGAGTCAAATTTGAGTGAGGACAGTGCTCTGAGCCCAGCACTCATCAATCAGTTGGTGGTCCTAGAAGCTATTAATAGGAGAGGAACAGCAAGACCCTTATAGCTCCCAGTCACCTGCTCTGGTCAACCAACACACAGGGAAGCCCAGCCCCAAGGCTGCGGATGCAGGAGGAGAGAGAGAGAGCAGAGGGTGATGCACTTAACACTTCCCTATCAAGCCCCCTTGAGCTCTAGGCTCACTTACCAGTTCAGTTCTGCAACTTCTGTCCTGCGTTTCATAACTGGGGAGCCTTAGTCAGTGTGCAGGACCCCAGAGAGGTAAAGGTTTAGGGTGGAAATGGAAGAGGATAGAGGACCTCCATTTCCTCAGACCAGTGGGAACCTCCAGGCTACATTCAGGGAACTCATCTTGTTTATTTTCTCCCGTATTCTTTGTTCCCCTTCCTCTCCTTTCCTTCATTCTCTGCCTTCCTTTAATATTAAGTCCCTCACTCCTCGCATCCCAACCGTAGAGCTCACCACAGAAAATAAGTCAGACTGAAGTGAGGGGGCCAGTTGAGGAGATCCCCTCACACCCTGGGGTGGGGGTCAAACCTGGTTTGACCCCTTCACCAGGGTGAGTAAATCCTTCGGAATGAGTGTGTAAAGTGGACTGGAAAACAAAGGAGATCTGCCAAGGAAGCCTGAAGCCCAGGGCTGAGTTCTGGAACCCCTGTAGACGGCTAGCTTTTAGCCCCAGCTCTGGTGGTGCTGGAGGACCTGTGAGGCAGGTCTCAACTCTGACTTTTGCTCTAAGCTCTCTCAGGCCAGGGTTGGGGGGCGGTGGGGAGGGGCGGGTTGCAGGTGCTTTTCAAGGGAGTCCAAAGATCCAGCTTGGCTGTGTGAACTGAGGCAAGCCTTAGCCACTTTGAACTTCAGTGTCCTCATTTGTAAAATGAGGAAAATACCCACCTCCTGGCTCTGGCTGAGATAATGTATCCCAGTGTTCTGCGAACTGTGAAGTTCAATACTGAGGGTAGTTATGAATACTTTCAATGATTTAAAAAAAGCATCATTATCTTTTTCAGCTCCTCTTCATACAGTGCATAGGTGCTCAATAAGTAATCGTGATGTTGTGATTTATAATAAAAAATATAGATTTTGTATTCTTCCTTTTTTGGGCTAAGAACTCCTAAAATTCTTGAAATTTCCTAAGTTATTAGAGTGATAAAGGTGTCTTTTGTTATTCATAACAAGCCTCTTTCAACCACTTTTGAGTTTATGCTAGTGTGGTGACTTTCAGAAAACCGGTAGGTGACCTAAGGATGGGGGCTAGTTGCCAGGGACACCAGTCATGATTTGAAGGCTTTCAGCTCCCCCTTCACCTCTAGGGGAGATTAAAGTCAATGATCAATGATTTAATCAATTGTGCCTGTATAATGAAGACTCTATGAGACCCAAAAATACAGGGTCCAGAGACAATTCAGGTTGGTGAACAGGTGAAGATTCAGGAGAATGGCACAGAGGCTCTGTACCCCTTCTCTGTATCTTGCCCTGTGTATCTTTTCCATCTGTCTGTTCCTGAGTTACATCCTTTTATATTAAACCAAAGATCTAGTACGTAAAATGTTTTCCTGGGTTCTGTGAGCCTCTCTAGCAAATGAATGAAGCCTGAGGATGGGGTTGTGGGAATTTATGATCTATATAGCTGGTCATTCAGAATCACAGTGATGGCCTGGACTTGCAGCTGGTGTCTGAAGAGGGGATGGGGGACAATCTTGTTGGACTGAGCCCTTAACCTGTGGGATCTGATGCTTTTTCTAGGAAAATAGTTTCAGAATTCAATTACATTTCAGGACATCCTCCTGGTGTCACAGAATTGTTTTTATAATCTTATATGTGTGTGTGTGTGTGTATACATATATATATATTTGAAGCATAATTTATAAAGTTGTGTTAGTTTCAGGTATATGACACAGTAATTCAGTGTTTTTTGTATATGTATATATATGTGTATGTATTCTTTTTCAGATTCTAGTCCCTTATAGGAGTATACTTCCCTATGCTATGCAGTAGGTCCTTATTGGTTCTATTTTATATATAGTAGTGTGTATATGTTAATCCCAAACTCATAATTTATCCTTCTCCCCTCCTCCAGAATTGTTTGATGTGTGAAAAACCCACACATCTGGTGTCAGAAGTGTAACGGTGTTGTAGTGGAGTATTGAGAGTATAAGAGACATGCAGGAGGAATGCATGTTTTATTTTACACTGATGATGTCAGTTTTTTCTATATGAAGCTTGCATTGGTCAACTTAGACAAAATTATGCTGCGTAACAGGCAATCTCAGTCATACAGAGTTATTTCTCACTCATCTTACTTGTTCATTATTCAACTCTGTTCCATGTCTTCTTCATTCTTAGACTTGGGCTGTGGAGGTAGGACCTCTCTGGGGAGTGTTTACCTTCTGGGAGAGGAAAAGAACAGTGAGGAACTACTCAATGGCTTTCACAGCTTTTGGATATGATGTACATCACTTCCCACTGGGAAATGAAGTCATATTCAACTCTAACATTGGTGGAATAGGAAGTATAATCTTCCTATAGGGAAGAGCATCAGGGAAGGGCAGTATAGGGGTGGTAGAAATATTCTTAAACAAATAATAATCTACCCATGAAGCAACTTTGTATTTTGAATATACTATAGCTTTAAATGGCTTCCCTGATGGCTCAGATGGTAAAGAATCCCAAGGAAAGGCAATGCCAAAGAATGCTCAAACTACCGCACAATTGAACACATCTCACACACTGATAAAGTAGTGCTCAAAATTCTCCAAGCCAGTCTCCAGCAATACGTGAATTGTGAAATTCCAGATGTTCAAGGTGATTTTATAAATGGCAGAGGAACCAGAGATCAAATTGCCAACATCCCTGGATCATCGAAAAAGCAAGAGAGTTCCAAAAAAACATCTATTTCTGCTTTATTGACTATGCCAAAGCCTTTGACTATGTGGATCACAATAAACTGTGAAAAATTATGAAAGAGATGGGAATACCAGACCACCTGACCTGCCTCTTGAGAAAGGTCAGGAAGCAACAGTTAGAACTGGACATGGAACAATAGACTGGTTCCAAATAGGGAAAGGAGGAGTACATCAAGGCTGTATATTGTCACCCTGCTTATTTAACTTATATGCAGAGTACATCATGAGAAATGCTGGGCTGGAAGAAGCACAAGCTGGAATCAAGATTGTTGGGAGAAATATCAATAACCTCAGATATGCAGATGACACCACCCTTATGGCAGAAAGTGAAGAAGAACTAAAGAGCCTCTTGATGGAAGTGAAAGAGGAGAGTGAAAAGGTTGGCTTAAAGCTCAACACTCAGAAAACTAAGATCATGGCATCTGGTTCCATCACTTCATGGCATATAGATGGGGAAACAGTGAAAACAGTGGCTGACCTTATTTTTTGGGACTCCAAAATCACTGCAGGTGGTGATTGCAACCATGAAATTAAAAGAAACTTACTCCTTGGAAGGAAAGTTATGACTCACCTAGACAGCATATTAAAAAGCAGAGATATTACTTTGTCAACAAAGGTCTATCTAGTCAAGGCTATTGTGTTTCCAGTAGTCATGTATGGATGTGAGAGTTGGACTATACAGAAAGCTGAGCACCAAAGAATTGATGCTTTTGAACTGTGGTGTTGGAGAAGACTCTTGAGAGTCCCTTGGACTGAAAAGATCCAACCAGTCCATCCTAAAGGAGATCAGTCCTGGGTGTTCATTGGAAGGACTGATGTTGAAGCTGAAACTTCAATACTTTGGCCACCTGATGCGAAGAACTGACTCACTGGAAAAGACCCTGATGCTGGGAAAGATTGAAGGCAGGAGAAGGGGACGACAGAGGATGAGATGCTTAGATGGCATCACCGACTCAATGGACATGAGTTTGAGTAAACTCCGGGAATTGGTGATGGACAGGGGGGCCTGGCGTGCTGCAGTTCATGGGGTCACAAAGAGTCGGACATGACTGAGCAACTGAACTGAACTGAACTGAACTACCTGAATTGTAGGAGAACCAAGTTCAATCCCTGAGTCGGGAAGATCACCTGGAGAAGGGAATGGCTACCCACTCCAGTATTCTTGCCTGGGAAAATCCTATGGACAGAGGAGCCTGGCAGGTTACAGTCTATGGGTCGCAGAGTTGGACATGACTGAGCGACTATTGCACACATAGCTTTAAATATACTAATGTTTATGTAATAATAAACTATGTATTGTTGATTTTACTATACATTAAATCCATATGACTTTTGTCTGTCTACCCATGTTTTGCCTAATCTTCAGTTCCCACATTGTCTCGCCTTCTCCGTGCAGCCTTCTTTACTGATCACAGCATTTATTGCCTCTGCAGTGTACCCTGCCACTCTTGCCAGCCTTTACTGGCTGTTTTTCTGTCTTATCTCTTGTAGTAGATAGGGAGTCTTGAAAATAGGAACTCCGTTGCACTTTCCACTGAGGATCTCAATCTGTTCAAGGAAAATAGTAAGTTCTTAAGGAGTCAAGTTGAGTACTTTAGTATGGAATTTCACTTTTAGGGAGTAGTCTTCTGTGCTAACATGATATGATTCCCATTTTGACAGATGGGAAAATTGAGGCTTCAAGAAGTTTAGTGCACAGTCACGATTGGGACTGGCCTCCCTGACTCCTGAGACCACCCCAGCACTCTTACCACCCCAGCTGCCTTTCACTGCTCCATGGTATGCATGACTAAAGCATATTTAATCTTTATGAATAATGTTTGAGACCCATGTTCAGGACTGTCCGTGATCTGTATCATTGAGGTAAGATAAATGGCATCCACTGGAAGGTCAGCTGCTGAGTATATTGGGTTAAAGGAGCTAAGGAAGTAAATCACTCAGTAAGTGAACTTCGAAAGGCCAAGGTATTAAACTCCAAGTCAACCAGGATTTAATTTACTTGTTACTGAGGCAAATTCCATTTTGACTGCATGCTAATAAAAGCCTGAGCTCTGTTGCCAAGATTCAAAAGAAATCTTAGTGGTCATTTTACCCTCCATTGGTAAGAAAATGGAGACTGTCAAATTCAGGAAGCCTAGAAGAAAGAGAATAAAGGAGAGAATGCAGAGCACTTCTCCCCTCCCTTGGTCTGTCATCTCTCTTTTCAGGACAGATGGAATCACCTCATCTTCCTCATCTGGATCTTGGTGCTCTGGGAACAGAGATCTCTTCCTGTGGCCAGCATCCCCTTTGGATAGCCAGTTACTTTGGGCTAGAAGGTGGAAAACTCAGCATTTCTGCAGATGTCAAGCTCAATAGAGGAGCCCCTCTGCCTCTCCAGAGCCCTCAATTCCTTACCTTTGCTCATCCCAGACTTCTCTTGCTTGTTCTCTTTAACTAGCAAGGCCACTGTCAACTACACATGTGTCCAGTTCACTTAGACTAGAAGTCACTCAGAAAGCTTCTTTTCCCCCTGGAATTCCCTCTTCAGCTCTCAGAATCAGGTCATATTCCATGCTTGCTCCAACATCTCATGTAAAGACTACTTGTTTCAGGAATGATGCCAGGCTTGGATTCATCCGGATGCCCTCTTTCCAGGTTTCCACCCCAGTTCAGGACAATTACAAAGAGCTATGTACATGGGATCTACTTAACATCAGCATGGCACAGGGAAAGGGCGCCAGCTGGAGGAGTCAGGGACTAGGGATCTAACCTTACTCTTATAGTGCTGGAAGTGTAGCTTTAGGCCAGTCTCTTGACATCACTAGGCTCAGTCTTTCTTATCTACAAATATGACAAGAGTGCCTACCTTACTGACTTCTTCCAGCAGTTTGTGATATTCAAGAGGGTTGATATGTTCTTTCATTGAATAAACTCTTATTGAGCAGGTATCACCTGCTAGATCCTATGGATACAGCTGTGGATAAGAGGAGCTCAGTTCTATCTTTTTTTTTTTAATTTATTTTATTTATTATTTATTTTTCGCTGTGCTAGCTCGACGTTGCTGCGTGCAGGCTTTCTATAGTTGTGGGAAGTGAGGGCTACTCTTAGTTGTGGTGAGTGGGGGCCATACTTTGTTGCAGGGCATGGGTTTCTCGTCGCGGTGGCTTCTATTGCTGTGGAATGAGAAGAATGGTGACATCATGTCAGAAGAAGAGCGTGGAGGATGGGATGTCTTCTTGCAGCCATTTTTTGGGGTTATTTTTTGTTTTATTTGGTCATACCGTGCGGCATGTGGGATCTTAATTCCCTGCCCAGGGGTTGAACCTGAACCCCATGCAGTGTAAGCACAGAGTATTAACCACTGGACTGTCAGGGAAGTCCCATGACAGCCATTTTTGGAAAGTACAGCTTGGTCCATTGTGATAACATGTAAATGCTCCGGTGAGGGCTGGGCAAATGGGAAATGGTCAGCCAGTGTTAACTGTTTGCTGTTAGGTGCTTTGACAGAAAATCATGTGATTTCTGATGACTCTTAGAAAGTCCAAAACATTATGCAAATGTGAGGGATTGGTCTTTTTATTCTGTATTCCATGGTACCTTTTATTTTCCTTTAAGGCCATTTTAGCTTCAAGTTTCCCAAGAGCAGAGACCACACCTTCTTAGCTTTGCTGGATTATTTCACACTTTGATTTATTACCAGAAAATATGAGCTCCCTTATTGATTGTATAGATGAGATATAAAGGAGATGTAAGATTGGCCTGTGAGAATGAAACTAGAAAATCAACACATAATGGATGCAGTCGTGGGTGTGTTTTATGTATTTAGTTATCATGCTGCTGCTTAGTTGCTCAGTCATGGCCAGTTCTTTGTGACCCAATGGGCTGTAGCCTGCCGGGCTCCTCTGTCCATGGGATTGTCCCAGCCAAGAATACTGGAGTGAGTTGCCATTTCCTTTTCCAGGGGATCTTACTGACGCAGAGATTGAAACCCTCATCTTTTACTTGGCAGGTCTCCTGCTTGGCAGGTGGATTTTTTACCACTGAGCTATTTTTAGTTATTTATGTACGTATATATATACGTATATATTATATATAAATATATACATATTGCAAACCACACCAAACCCAATGGCATAGAAGAATGGTCATTTGTTCAGAATTTTAGGCAGGCAGGAATTTGGGCAGGGCTTGGCTGGGACACTCATCTTTGCTTTATCTGGTGCCAGCCATGGCATCTTAAGAATCAAGATGGCCTCACTCACATGTCTGGGTGCTGGCTGTCCACTGGGGCACCTTGGTTCTTTCCTATGTGGCTTCTTATCCTCCAGGGTCTCTTTCTTGCCATATGACCTCCCCAACAGGTTAGCTCAGATTTCTTTCCATGGAAACTGTTTCCTAGAAGTCAAAAATGGAAGTAAAAAATATGGCATATGACAGCAGTGGGCATCTGGACCCCCACCAGTTACCAGGCACTGTTCTAACAGCTTTATGTGGACCATTATGCAGGTGGGCAAACTGACGCAGAGTTTAAATATTAATAACTTGCCTGGAGTTGTGCAGATCATTCATGTGCCCAGAGCCATACCTGTGGGTCATTCCTATGCTCTACTGCTGTTTTTTTAATTTTAATTTAAAAAATTATTTATTTTTTAATTGAAGGGTAATTGTTTTACAGAATTTTGTTGTTTTCTTTCAAACATCAACAAATTTTTATTTTTTTAAATTATGAAAGTAATTTAAAAATGCTTCTAACACATTTACAGGAGACTTGGAAAATACAGAACAAGATTATATATAGTTTCACTATATACTACAATTATTTAAGTAGATAAATTAAGCTTTTTAGTTGGAACTTCAATATCAAACTCTCAAAAATTAATGGAATAAATATACAGAGAAGTAGAAGGATATAGTAGACTTGAAAAGCACTGTGAACCAATTCAATATAATTAAGATTTATATAATTTTCACACAACAGTAGGATACAAATCCTATTCAAGTTCCCATAGACTGTAAAGGAAACTAGGAGACATAAACTAGGAGACACTGGAACATACTCAGGGACGTAAAACAAGGTACAAAAATTTCATCATCTAAAGGTATTGAAATCATACAGAATCTGTTCTCTTATCACTGTGGAATTATGTTAGAAATCAATATCTAAAGATATTTGAAAATAACGCACACATTTTAAAGTGCAGTGTGACACTTACCAAGAGAGATCTTCAACTTAGCCATCAAAAGGCTCAATAAAGTTAGACTGAAAAAAACACAGAGGGTGTTGGCAAAGAAAGCATTTAAATGAGAAATTAGTATCAAAATGAGAAATTAATATTAAAGATACTTTAAACAAAATTTCATGTGCTTGGAAATTAAATGTCCACTTTTAAATGATGAGTGTATCTAAGAAGCCATAACAAGGAAAATTTAAAAATATTTGTAAAAGAATAAAAATGAAAAGAGAATTTACCAGAATTTGTTGCATGCAGCTGAAGCCGCTCAATGCAGTGAAATACAATATGGAGTCCTGAATAAGGTATGAAAACAAATGATGGACACTAGCATAAAATTTTGTGAAATTTGAACAAGGTCTGTACTTTATCTACTGTCATTTCTTAAATTGCTGACAAGGCTCACAGATTGGGCCAGAATAGTCAAAATAATGTTGATAACAGCAATTAAACTAACCGACTATGGAGTGGCTACTTCCAGCACAAGGGGCTTTCCAAAGCTTCTTTACTTCACTGACTCCTTTCCACCCCAGAGCCCCACAAACTAGCTCTTACTCTCCTTATTTTGTAGACAAAAAAACAGACACAGAGAGGTCAAATTATTTGGATAATTTTCCCAGGCAAGATTTAATGGTAGTGGACTAATTTGCATTAACCAACCTGGAGAAAGGGTGTGTGGATGGCAAGGGCGAGGGGACAGAGCCTCCAGAACTGCCTGTGGGGAGCGGCCTTCATCTACCGGCATCTTGGCCCCGGGCAGGGGGTGGCCTGGGCTGGCAAGAGGCCATTGCTGTCCTCTGCCGGGTCACTCCCTGGAGTCACTTCCTCCTTGGCTGTGGCTCCTTGCTCACCACACAGCCTTCTTCCTGTAACTCACCTTCCTGCACTCGGTGCCTGCAGGGAAAAGGGGCGCCGGCACATAGAGGCGGGGATTCTGATCCGCTGGGCGCTTACTCAGGACTCGCATACTTGCCATTCCCTTTGCCTGAAATGCCTCTGATCTTGGCTCTAAGGAGGTGGCCTTACTTGAGCTAAGTGGCCCTTCTTCCTCATTTTCCCCACACCTAACCCTGGTGTTTATCATTCTGTTAGCTATTTACAGATTAAAAAAATTAACAGGGACTTTCCTGGTTGTCCAGTGGTTAAGACTGCACTTCCACTGCATGGGGCATGGGTTCAATCCTTGGTCAGGGAACTAGGATCCCTTATACCACACAGAGCAGCAGTCCACCACCAGAAAAAATTAACATACTCTTGTTTACAGCAGTTTGGGGTTCAAAGCTAAGTGGAACTGAAGGTATGGGACGTTCCCATGTAAGCCCTCCCTTCCTGCCCCTCCCATATGCACCAGTGTGACACATTTATTTCCCAGTATTGACCAAAGTCCATAATTTACATAAGCAGACACTCTTTTTGTTGTACATTTTATGGGTTTTGACAAATTTGTAATGGCATATAGCCAACAGTATAGGATCATTCAGAGTAGTTTTATTGCCCTAAAACTTCTCTGTGCTCTGCCTGTTTTTCCCTGCTTCCCCCAGACTCCTGGCAACTTTTGACCTTTTTACTACAGCCATAGTTTTGCCTCTTCCAGAATGTCATGTAGTTGGAATCATACAATATGTAGCCTTTTCAGATGGACTTCTTTCACTTAGTAATATGCATTTAACTCTCCTCCGTGTCTTTGCATGACTTATTAACGCGTTTCTTTTTATTGCTGAATAATACTCTATTGTCTGGATGTACCACAGTTTATTTATCCACTCCCCTTCGGAAGAATATCTTGGTTGCTTCCAAGTTTGGACAGTTATGAATAAAGCTGCTGTAAATTTTGGGTGCAGGCTTTTGTGTGGACCTAAGTTTTCCACTCCTTTGGGTGTGTCTAAGAGCATGTTTAGTTTTGTCAGAAACTGGCAAACTGTCTTCCAGAGTGGCTGTTCCATTTTATAATCCCCGTCAGCAATGAAGGTGAGTTCCTGTTGATCCAGGTCCTCACCAGCACCTCGTGTTGTTATTATTTCTGATTTTGTCCATTCTTAATAGTGGTGTAGAGGTGTCTCATTGCTGTTTTAACTCACAGTTCCCCAATGACAGGTGATTTTGGGCCTCTTTCCATATGCTTATTTTCCATCTGCATTTTCTGTGGTGAGGTATCTATTTGTTCAGATTTTTCCTCCAGTTTTTAATTGTGTTCATTTTCTTATTACTGAATTTTAAGAGCCCTTTTTTTTAAACATTTTAATTAACATTCCCTTTCAGATATATCTTTTGTAAATATTTTCTCCCAGTCTGTGGCTTATTTTCTGATTCTCTGGATAGATATTTTTTTCTCCCCAGCTAAAATATATGTTCTATTAGATTAGAGACTTTTATTTATAGGTATTCATTAAATATTATAAATAAGGGAAGAAAGAAGAATGAATTAGCATTTTGATCTGTGTATCAGTGTTTTATTACTCTGGTTGAAGTTAATCTACCCCTAAAAGAGAATCCACCCTCAGCCTGTTGACATCATCAAGTTTTGGAGCCTGATGAGGGAGAGTCTCAGACCTTGGGAAATTCATCAAGGTTTGCTATGGCCTTGGAAACCCTCCTGGGCACCAGCTGGCCTCTTCCCTTGGCACGACCCTCTTTCTTGTTATACAGCTTCTTTCTGTCATCAGCAGATTGTATTTCTTATGGGTGATGATGGGTTTTCAAAACTGAGACCCTCTCCCGACTATTTTGCCTTCTACAAAGGAGTGCATAGTTATGTCCAGTTTTGCCAGTCCTGTGTCAAAGAGTTCCTAAGGTCCTGCCCCAAAGGGACCACCAGCACTGTTGTGGGGTTGTTTGTATGTAGCTCACTTGCCACTGGCCACTTTACTCTCCCCAGTTTCTTTTCTTTTTTTTTAAAAAAAATGTATTTATTTATTATGGCTCTGCTGGGTCTTCATTGCTGTGTAAACTTTTCTCTAGTTGCAGCTAGTTGGGGCTACTCTCATGGTGCACAGGCTTCTCATTGCAGTGGCTTCCCTTGTTGCAGTGCACAGGCTCTAAGGCAAGCAGGATTCAGTAGTTGCAGCATATGTGTTCAGTAGTTGCAGTAGTTCAGTAGTTATGATTCATGGGCTCAGTTGCTCCAAGGGATGTGGAGCATCCCATGTGCATGTGGGATCTTCCTGGATCAGGGATCAAACACATGTCTCCTGCATTGGCAGGCGAATTCTTTACCACTGAGCCACCAGCGAAGCCCTCTCTCCAGTTTCTGCCCTTTCACCCCAGCAGCCACTGGACCCTGCTGGGCTGTGGGAGTTGATCTGGACCTAGAATTTGTGCTGCTATATCACTTTCCCAGAAATTAGTGTTCAAGATATTACGTGCTAATCTCCTCGCAACCCTTGCTGTCTTTGGAGCTGGGAAAAGGTAGATGGAAACAGATGGATATGGTGATAACATTGATGATAGCTAATTTTTTGAGCACTTAACATGTGCTAAGTCCCATGCTGGGTACATAATGAATATTATCTAATGTAATCATCAGAAACTCAATCACACAGGCATGTGTGTGCTTAGTCACTCAGTCATGTCTGACTCTCTGTGACCCCATGGACTGTAGCCCATCAGGCTCCTCTGTCCATGGGGATTCTCCAGACATGGAGAAAACCCAGGGGATTCAAACTCAGGTCTCCTGCATTGCAGGCAGATTCTTCCATCTGAGCGACCAGGGAAGCTCACTTATTGCTATTATCATCCCCATGTTTCAGGTGACCAAACTGAGCCACAGAGAGGGTAAGTACCTTTGCCAAGGTCATTCAACTAGCAAATGGCCAAGCCAGGATTTCATCTCAGACCCCGTGCCATGCTTTTGAATACCACACCATGGCCCTCTTGCCTGCTGGAAACAGTATCTTCCTCACAACTCTGCAGAGCACACAGAATTGGTCTTTTGCACCTGTGATTCTGGCTGCCCTGCCTGAACCCTGGAGACTTCCCCAGGGGCACCCCCTGTTCTGGCATCCTCTTCTCTCCAGACTCTGCTGCTCCCCATGGAGCCTCCGTACTCCCCCAGAAACTTGAAGCTTCGAGGCAAAGGTGCCCTAATCTCCCCCTCCAGTCTTCCTGGAGCTCTTATTCGCAGTACCTTCTCATAAGCCATTCAAGGAGACCTTGCGGGCTCCAAACTACAGCATTGAAAATAGTTTACTGCCTCATAAACAGGACTCCGCAAGGACGCTGCAGGCCTGTGTTGGTGGAAACACTCAGTCCCTGTGTTTTCAGGTTTGGCATTACCTTTCTCGGCTGCGGTTACTTTCTTATTCCAGGCAGGCTGACTTTTGTCAGGGCAAGGTTGATGTGGGGGCTGGCAGAGTGCCCCTCCTGTATTCCCGTGTGTGATGAGGCACCAGAGGGATGTTCTTCTTCTCTCCTTCGTTCTGAGTGAGCAGGGTTTATCCAAGGGGATAAAAGACTGGAGAGGGGGCAGGAGAAAGGACTAGGAGACCTACAGAATGCAAGAGTCACATCCTGAGGGTCCTCCACTGGAATGTTTCCCAGGAGATCAGGAGTGGCTAACCATGTACATTAACCTCGAGTCCTCACATCCTCTGGTGTCCCCACCACAAATGAGAAAGTGGAGCCTGGGGAGTGACTGTCTCCAGTTATTATACAGCTAACAAGTGGATCCACTGAAGATGGTTCAAACAAAAAGATTTCACTTCACAAGGCGAGGGCGAGGTTAAGACTGATAAGGCACCTAGACAGGAGCAACCACAAGATGTTCTGAACACCTACAAGCCTAAAAGATCAAGGAGTGGAAAGAGTGGGACCAGAGATGGGTGAGAACTGGACCCATGGAAGTCAACCTAGAATCACAGAGGGACCCAGCCACTGCCAGGACCAGGATTCAAAACAAGGAAGGAACAGGGAAGAAATACCCCGACTCTCATTTCTCCTGATCTCCCATCTGCCCGGAAGCTCCCATTGGCCAAACCCATCCAGACCCCAGATGATGCAGCCTAAAGGGGTCAGTCAGCCAGGCACACAGCAGGATGGAGGAGGAGGGGACAAGTGTGTGCATGTGTGCAAATGGAGTGCAACCAGCATAGCAGTGCGGCTGGATTTTGAGTCATGAGCTCTTAAGAGCCCTTGTCCTTTGCTGTGGTTCTTCACTGTGGCTGAGATGCCCCTCCACTATGCAGCACTGGATGGATGCACTGGCCTGACTCACCTCTTTATTAATTAGAATGATTCTTCTCCCACTTTTCCCTTCCTCCTTCCCCTTGTAGGAAGGAACCTGTCCCAGAGAATGAAATTGCCTGGGCCCAGGCTTTTGGCCAGCTGGATCCCACCACAGCCCTGACTGCTGATTTCATGGGTTTTTTGTTTACTTGTTTTTTTTGATTTATGCTTATATGGCTTGGTGATGGATCCTGGAGAATTGCCTCCAGTTTCTAACCGGCCATCTTCCCTTCTCACCCTCCACATGCACCAGTTCAGTATTTCCTCCAAAGTCTTGCATTTCTCTAGATTTTACTGCCTTTACTATGAGTGGTCATACCACTGCCCTGTTGCTGTTCTGGGCAGGGACTAAAGCTCGGTGAGTGCTCTGATCGCCCAGACTGGAGAGAAGCTGAAGCAGTGCTGACTGTCTTGGGTGGTACCCCAAGATCTAGTGCAAGACATGAGGGGTGTAAAACACAAGGGGTGGTTGACTGGAAAGCATTGGAACACTGAAAGTTAATCCCTCTGATGTGTAAGAAAGCCACTGTCAGGGAAAGAGGGACGGAGAAAAGTTTGTCTTCTACTGTGTCTAATGTGATACCAACAAGGTGTCTGTCTTTTTCTTGCAGCTTTTGGAGACCTGCTAAACCTGGCTGGTCAGATGTTTGTCCTAAAACACCATTCCTTGAGGCAGTGGGACTTCTGGATATCCCTGTCAGACCTGAATTCTTGACTTCTCACAGACTCCCCTCCACACACCTGCCTGGATGCTGATCTCCAGTGTCTGTCTTGCATTTCAATCATCAGCTTTACAAAGGATGATTATGACAGTGACGATCCCAACATTTACCACACTTGAGCTGCTATCCCAAGTACTTTATAAAATTTCACAGCACTGTTATTATCCCCATTCCCAGGTGAGGATAGCAGGCTTTAGCGAGATCACATGATTTGGCCAAGATCATAGCTCAGTTGGTAAAGAATCCGCCTGCAATGCAGGAGACCCTGGTTTGATTTCTGGTCAGAAAGATATGCTAGAGAAAGATTAGGCTACCCACTCCAGTATTCTTGGGTTTCCCTTGTAGCTCAGCTGGTAAAGAGTCCACCTGCAACGTGGGAGACCTGGGTTCAATCCCTGGGTTGGGAAGATCCCCTGGAGAAGGGAAAGGCTACCCACTCCAGTATTCTGGCTAGAGAATTCCATGGACTGTACAGTCCATGGGGTCACAAAGAATTGGACATGACTGAGCGACTTTCACTTCACTTCACTTCATACACTAGTAAGTCTTACATAGATCCTGAATCCAAGCCTAGAGAAGCCTCCAGGGCCCACATCTTGCCATGACCTTGTATTGCCTATTGATGACAGAGGGTGGGTTTTTCTTTCTTCCATCTACTTTGTAAAGGCTTTATTAAATTATAATTGGTATACAATTAACTATACATATTTAACAATACAAACTGATGAGTCCTGACATATGTATACAGCCATGAAACCATTGCTATAATCAAGATAATGAATATGTCTATCACTTCCCAAAGCATCCTATGCTCCTTTGTAATCCACCCTTCACTCCCCCCAACCTTGTTCCTAGGCAACCAATTGTCTGCTTTCCATCTGTATAGATTAATTTGCATTTTCTAGAATTTTATATATGGAAACAGCATGTTGTTTTTTTCTTTTTTTTGGTCTGACTTCTTTCAGCATAATTATCTTGAGGTTCATCCATGTTATTGCATGTGTCAATTCCTTCTTATTGCTGAATAATGTTCCCCTCTACACTATACTATATTTGTTCATCCATTCGCCTCTTGATGGACATTTGAATTGCTTCCAATTTTTGAGGATTAGAAATAAAACTACTAAGAAAGCTCAGGTACAAGTCTTTTGTGGACATATGCTTGTATTTCCACAGGGTAAGTACCTAGAGGTTGAATGGCTAGATCTCATAGTAGATATATATTTAATATTATAAGACATGGCCAAACTATTTTCCAAAGCACTTGTGCTGCTTTAAATCCCTCCCAGCAGTGCATGAGGAGTTCTAGTTGCTCCACTTTCTTGCCAACATTTGGTATAGTTTGTTTTTTTAATTTTAGCCATTCTAGTAGGTATACAGTTTCTCACTGTGGTTTTAATTTACATTTTCCTGATGACTACTTAAGTTAAGCATCTTTTCAGGTCTTATTTGCCATCTGTTTATCTATTTTAGTGAGATGTCCTTTCAGATGTTTTGCTCATTTTAAAAATGATTGGATTGTTTGTCATCTCATTGAGTTGTAAATGTTCTTTATATATTCTAGAACATGTCCTTTATCAGATAAGGTTTTGCTACTTTTCATATGCAACCTTTTCATTTTTATAACAGTCTCTTTTAAAGACTGAAAGTTTTATTTTTCATTTTTCATGGAAGTAGAGTTGATTAACTATACTTCCATTCACTCCAGGATTCTTGCCTGGAGAATCCCATGGACAGAGAAGCCTGGTGGGCTATGAGTTTGTGGGGTCACAGAGGGCAGACACGCTGAGTGACTAACACATACATAGTTGATTAACAATGGTGTTAATTCCTGCTGTCCAGCAAAGTGATTCAGTTATACATATATCCATTCTTTTTCATATTCCTTTCCACTATAGTTTATTCTGAGATATTCAAGATAGTTCCCTGTGCTATCCAGTAGGACCTTGTTGTCCATCTATTTTGTATCTAGTAGATTGTATCTGCTAATCCCAAACTCCTGATTTATCCCTCTCCCACCCCATTTCCCCTTGGTAGTCATAAACTGTTTTCTATGTCTATGAGTCTGTTTCTGCTTTGTAAATAAGTTCATTTGTATCATGTTTTATATCCCACATGTAAATGATATTATATGATATTTGCCTTTCTCTGTCTGGCTTACTTCACTTAGTATGATAACCTCTAGATCCATCCATGTGCTGCAAATAGCATTATTTAATTAATTTTTGTGACTAATATTCCATTGTATATATATGCCATATCTTCCTTATCCATTCATCTGTGGATGTACATTTAGGTTGCCTCTATGTCTTGGCTATTGTTAATCGTACTGAAATGAACATTGGGGTGCATATATCTTTTTGAGTTATGATTTTCTCTGGATGTATGTCCAGGAGTGGGATTGTTGAATCATATGTTAGTTCTATTTTTAGTTTTTTAAGGAACCTCCACAGTGACTGTATCAGTTTACATTCCCATCAGCATGTAGGAGGGTTCCCTTTCAAAGAACAAAAGTTTTGAATTTTCTTTCACACTTTGTGGGGTTTTTCCCTCTGGCAATTATCTGAAGAGAGGCCATCTCTTTTTTCATTATGATTATTGTGGTAAAATACATACATAACACTAAAGTTCCTATTGTAACTAATTTTAAGTATACAGTTCAGTGGCATTAAGTACATAACACTGCTATAGTTTGTATTTTTTCCAATCCTTTTAAAGAATTTTTGGCAAACTCAAGGTCACTAAGATTTCCTCCTGTGTTTTCTCTGAAAGATTTCACAGCTTTAGTCCTTACAGATCAATCTGAAGTTAAATTGTATGTATGAAATGGTCAAGGTTCATTTTTGTATAGGGTTAAACACTTGTTCCTGCACCATTTGTTGAAAAAACAATCCTTTTTTCATTGAATTACATTGACACTTTTGTCAAAAATCAATCGTTTGTTTTTGACAATTTTCCTGATTTGTTTTTCACTCTAATTCTGGACAAGGTGCCATCTGATTTTCACATACTATCTTCCTGTATAGACTCCCTCACTTGTCACTCTGCACTGATCTGGCTCTGACCTTCCCTCCATACTGCTTGATAGATGTCTAGTGGTATTTTCCAGATATGACCTAATTCTTGCCTACCCCCTAAACTGCAGTCAGCCTTGCTGCAGCCTCTGTTGTCTGGGCTTAGTGCCCAGCACCTGGGTCCTGTTGTTGCCCACAGTCCTGGCACCATCAGAGTCCTGGAGGTTGAGGGCTGCAGATGGGCCCAGCTCAGCGCCCAGAGAGCGGTAGCACAGCAGGCTTTGCCAGCCAGTTATTCAGGAAACCCTGATATGGGAGCCTAGAGATCCAACCCTCATAGCAATAGCACAACTACCAGGTCTTCTCAAGACTTCCCTGGTCATTGCATGCATGCTTGCTAAGTCACTTCAGTGGTGTCCAATTCTTTGCAACCCTATGGACTGTAGCCCAACAGACTCCTCTGTCCATGGGATTCTCTAGGCAAGAGTACCAAAGTGGGTTGCAATGCCCTCCTCCAGGGCATCTTCTAGACCCAGGCATTGATCCTGCATCTCTTACATCTCCTGCAATGGTAGGCATGTTCTTTACCACTAGTGCTACCTGGGAAGCCCCCACTGGTCATTGAGGGCCCATTAAAACCAAAAATAAGATATTGCAGAAAAGAATATTGATGGATAAAACTGAACAAGGGGAATGCAGAGCCTTTCTTTCACAAGGAAAGAAAACCTTATTAAACCTACCTATTCAAGGATTGAACTATGGAGCCCTTCTAACCTTATAAGGACCACAGTGGTGATTTTTGTCTAATCAGCCATCATGCCTGATGAACAAAACTGGGGAAAACCTTGGGGATGACTTCCCTTCATTGTTTAGGCTTCTTTACTAACCTGGAAGACAGGGAGAGTGGCTTAAGTTTGTGGAGAGACATCACTCTGTATCCCTCAGGGTTAACCCAGGGGATGTTGATCTCAGCAGTGACTGTGCAGCTTGCCTCCCAGACTGTTCATGGAAGAGTCTGCAAGAGGGACTTCTGGAAGGATTTTGTTTTGAGTTCAGTTAAAAGGAGACACTGCACAGAATATCCAAATCAAAGGTAAGGCTTTATCATGCGGCAAAAACATTTTCCACAAGGAATAAAGAATCCCTGTTGTCAGCATATGTTCAGGGGAGCATTTGAGGGAGGCTGTATCTTAGCACAAATACCCCTCCAATCTTAACAGGCTGGAAGGCAGACACCATGAATGAACATGTCTTGCATGAGCGCTGGGCTGAGTCGTTTCTGCAGCCACTAGCCACGCTTAGACTCTTGCCTTTGTGAGTCAACAGCTCTAGTCTGGTAGGTGGTCAGATGCGAAGCAAGGGTTTTATTTTAGTGTTGTCCTACCTTGTTCATTCAGGGATGACCCCACTGACACCAAGTCCCAACCCAGGGGTGGGGACCACCTCTGGCAGGAAATCACATGGTCCAGTTCCCTGGAGATGCACAGCCTGCTTTGCTTGTGGACAGAGAGTAGCTGGATGTGATTGAGGTCATAGAATGAAGGAAGGAAGTAGGCATGAATTAGCATCACCATATACTCATTTGCCACCTGGCTGTGGGTCTTGTCCTGGAAAAATTAGACCAGTGTTCTTTTCCAGCTTGCTGTGAGCAGAGATAGATCAAAGAGGCTTATGCTGGAGGTTGACTCTGAAATTCTGGGATGTTAGGGACTTTCATGTCTTCTCAGGCTGTCACTTCCCCAACAATAAGTGCTGTGAGTACCAGCAGGGAGAGACAACCTTCACTGCTCTGGGAAGTGGTAAGGGTGAGAAAACTGATAGAAGAGTTTTTCATGGTAAGTAAAGTCTAATTAAACATGAAGCATTTTATAAACAATATGATCATCAGGGGGTTAATATCCAAAACATAAACAGCTCATACAACTCAACATAAAAAAAAAACCCAAAAAACAACCAACCAAAAAACCAAACAATCCAATTTAAAAAATGGGTAGAAGACCTGAACAGACATTTCCCCAAATAAAATATACAGATGGCCAGCAGACACATGAAAAGATGCTCAGCATCAGTAATCTCCAGAAAATTGCAAATCAAAAGCACAATGATGTATCACCTCATACCCGTCAGAATGACTATCATCAAAAAGACCACAAATAACAAATGTTGGGGAAGATATGGATTAAAGGGAACTCGTACACTGTTGGTGGGAATGTCAGTTGGTACAGCCACTGTGGAAAACTGTATGGTGGTTCATAAAAAAACTAAAAATAGAACTACTGTATGATCCAGAAGTTCCAATCCTGGATATATATCCAAAGAAAATGAAAACATGAATTAAAAAGATATTTGCATCCCAGTGTTGAAAAGATATATGCTTCCCAGTGTTTATTTACAAGGGCCAAGATATGGAAGCAATCTAAGTGTCCATCAATGGATGAATGGATAAGGAGGATGTGGTATACACACACACACACACACACAATGGACTACTATTCAACCATTAAAAAGAGTGAAAATTTGCCATTTGCAACAACATGGATAGACTTGGAGGAAAGTATGCTTAGTCAGGCAGAGAAAGACAAATACTATATAATATCACATGTGGAATCTAAAAGATAAAACTAGTAACAAAAAGACAAAAAAGAAACATGCTCACAGAGAACAAACTAGTGGTTATCAGTGCAGAGAGCGAAGAGGCAAGGAGCAAGACAGGGAAGGAGACTAAGAAGTACAAACTACTATGTGTAAAATAAATAAGCTACAAGAATATATTGCACAGCACAATGCATATAGCTAACAGTTTATAGTAACAATAAATGGCTTATAATCTTTAAAAATGCTAAATCACTATGTTGTACACCTGAAACCTATATAATAATTGTAAACCAACTATACTGCAATAAAACAAGCAAATAAAAGTATGAAAAAAGAAGCATTTTAGGACACACTTCCCTGTGTGCCAAAGTTTCTGACCAGACTCACTGGTAGGCAGATTAAACTGAGGCTTCTGTGTTTGAAATCAAATGGTATTATAAGAAAAACACATCTTTGGAGTCAGATACATCTGGGTTTAAATCCTCGCCCCACAGCATCATCTGAGCAGGTTTGGGAGGTCACTTACCTTTGTTGTAATCTGTTAAGTGAAATAATACATAACTCCTTGGGTTGTCACTGAAGATAAACGGCAGGCCCTGCTTAAATCACCCATCTGCAATAGAATTAAGGAGTTTCAAAGGGAGTTTTCATAAGCTAATAGGGAACTTTCTGTACTTTTAAAAAAAAAATTTGGTTGAGTGGACATTAAAGAGGATGTCATAAAGAGCTCTCGAGAATCCTGTGTTTTCATTTTTGATTTTGAGAAGCACCTTGAATGAGGGAGAAGGCAGTCTTTGAGTCTAGGGGAAATTCTGTGGTGGTTTCTGGGGCAAGAGCAAAACCTATCTCAGAGAAGTTTCTGGCTATTTCACTCCAGACTCACATCCTTCAACGTTGGGGACCCCAGTGTATAAATATATTAATACTGCATGATATTGTATTATATGCTGTCATATTTAATAGAATCGGTAATTCTTCTTTTCATTCATAATCACTGTTTTGATTCCACAAGGAAAATATTGTTGGCCATGTAATAAAGTGGTACATTGAAGCCTTGTGGGTTTGATTTGATTGAAATACTGACACCATACATAGAGATCATTTTAAACTATGTGGGCAAGGCTGGCAAGTACTGGTCAAGGACAGCTACTAACCTGGGGTCAGAGTGGACCACAAGTTGGACAAGCTAAAGGTGTGTGTTGTCCTTTAGGGACCCTGAAAATTGCCAGAATTATTTGGTAGTAGGGACCTGAAGGTCTTCCAATGGTTTGCAGCTGGGGCAGCTGTCTCTCAGGTGCCTGCCAAGGGATAGATGAAAATATCCTGGTTGTCTGTTTTCATAACTTACAAGGTGGTTCCAGGAAGCAACCATCTTCAAGGGCAATTAGAAAGTTTGTAGATTTCTACAGTGCTAGGCAGTATTGAAGCAAAGTGAAACATTTCCAAGAAAGGGTTCTGGGGAATTTGTATAAGGCAATGTCTCCCTACCAGCCCTGTTCCCCTAGGAACCCTGATTCCACAAAGGCCATACTTTTGGGCTTTTATTGGTTTAGAAAGATATATTTATACATTTATGCACTTTTAATTCTGTTTGTTTCTCTTTTGATTTTAGAAGTATTGTTTTTTTGGTGTATATATTTCAGTAGCCTTTGAGTTTTACTTCTAGAAACAAATATAAAAAGTGATTGTTTACACATCTATCAAATGGCCAAAATCCAAAACACTAGCAACACGAAATGGCTGGTGAGGCTATGAGACAACAGGAACTCTCACTCATTGCTGATGACAGTGCAAAATGTTATAACCACTCTGGAAGACAGTTTGACAATTTCTTATGAAAGTAAACATACTGTTACCATATGATCTAGCAATTGCATGCCTTGGTATTTACTCAAAGGATTTGAAAGCTTATGTTTATGCAAAAAACTGTACTTGATGCTTACATCAACTTTATTCATAATTGCCCAAATTTAGAAGCAACTAAGATGTCTTCCAGTACATGAATAGATAAGCTAGTACATCATACAATGGAATATTGTTGTTGTTTAGTCACTAAGTTGTGTCCAACTGTTTGTGACTCCACAGACTGTAGCCCGCCAGGCTCCTCCATCCAGGGAATTCTCCAGGCAAGAATACTGGAGTGGGCTGCCATTTCCTCCTCCAAGGGATCTTCCCAGCCCAGGATCCAACCCCGTCTCCTGCTTGGCAGGCGGATTCTTTACTTCTGAGCCACTTGGGAAGCCCACAATGAAAAATTTTTCAGTACTAAAGAGAAATGGGCTCCCAGGCCATGAAGAGATATAGAGGAGCCTTAAATGCATATTACTAAGTGAAAGAAGCCCATCTGAAAAGGCTATATACTGTATAATTCCAACTATATGGCGTCCTGCAAAAGGCACAACTATGGAGAAAATAAAAAAGATCAATAGTTGCCAGGGATCAAGGAGGGAGGGATGATTAGGTGGAGCACAGAAAAATTTTAGGGCAATGAAGCTATTTCTGTATGATACCATGAAGTAGAGACATGCCATTGTATAATACATTTGTCTAAACCCATAGAATGTACAACACCAAGAATGATCTCTAATGTTAGCTGTCCACTTTGGGTGATAATGATGTGTCAATATACATTCACCAGTTGTGACAACTGTACCACTCTGGTGGTGGATGTTGATGATGGGGAAGGCTGTGCATGTGTGGGGGTATATGGGGTATTTCCCTCTGTACAACAATAGATGTATCCTCTCAATATTGCTGTGAGACTAAAACTGCTGTGAAAAATAGTCTTCTTTTTTTTTTTAAGTGATTCTGGTTCTCATAGCTGCAGTCAGGAAAAAAAAAACCCATCCACCCAAAGTTCTATGGTTTGTCAGAAAATCTGACAAACCTCCAGATTGAAAGTGGCAGTGAAGAGAAAGGAGGCTGAAGCACTAGGCTGCCCAGTTCACAGCTATTTTGTGCCATACACTCTGCCAGGTGTTGATAGAGCAAAGAACAGACAAAAATCCTTCCCCTCATGGAGCTTACTTTCTAGCTCTCTTACATCTCCATGTGGGAGATGGCATGGGCAGGGGCCCTGAAGTGAGAGTGTTGTGCCTTGGGTATTGGAGCAACAGTGAGGATGTCTGTGTAGCGAGGGCAGAGGAGTCAGGGGAGGTGGGAGAGGGATGGGGCCAGACTATGTGAAGGTCATGGTTAGTGCTTTCACTTTACTCTGAGTGGCAGTGAGGGAGCTGTTGGGAGGACATGAGCAGAGGAGTGACGTGGTCCAGCCTACACTATCACAGCATCCCCCTGGCTGCTGCTTGGAGAGCAGACTCTAGGGGCACAAGTGGAAGTGTGCTGCTGCTATAGTCTGGGCTGAAGACCTTGGTGGCTGGACCAGAGTGACGCCAATGATGGTGATTAGCAGCATTGTTCCAGTTACAGACATGCTTTGAAGGTAGTGCGGGGAGGATTTGTTGACAGATGGACTCTGTGACACTGCCTGGTCCTAACTTGGTCTAAACTCTGTTTTCATTTGATGGCAAATACTGGACCTGCAGGGTCTTGGGACAGCAAGCATCAAATCCCACTCACACAAAGTTACAAATGGGGATTTTTCTGGAAGAATATGCAGACCACAAGGAAAAACTTTAGAACTGGGTTCTGAAAGGATGAGTCTGGGATCTTAGAACCAAGAATGAACCTTCAGGTAAGACCCTGTTCAGAGGATGAATAGCTCTAGCAGTCTTGGTTCAGGATTCAGATTTCAGTGGAGGAGCAATTACGACTACACTGGGCCACGTGGTTAATGCTAGATAGAGCCACCAGATGGAGGGGTGGGTGGGGAGAGGGTAGGGAAAGGTACTTCACAAGAGTCAAATAAGGTGCTGAGATCAAAAGAAAGACGAGGAAATGGGTACTGGGAAAAACCCCACAGATCCTTATACTCAATTCCAGCATAGAGTTTAAGAGGTGAAGGAAACAGAGGCTCTGGTTTTGATTGACCAGGGAGTGGGCAAGGAAGGAAGTCAGCTGGCTCATTCTGAGTTAATTTGAGGAAAGAGTGCGGCTGGGTCTGGCCTCTGCTTCTCACTGGCTGTGCTACTTCAGGCCAGGACTTAACCTCTCTGACTCCAGGCTCCTGCGGACTAGAGGGAAAGCTGTAAACCTTGTCTTCATCAAAGACAATCTTGATGGTTTTTCCCCTCCTCCTTCCCCCAAACCTTTCACGTTACTTCATGGCCTTATCTTGTGGAAGCGTGCAATGTGCATTAGGCTTCTTGAAATTTCCAGATTAGCCGAGGAGGGGGAATGTGGACATGATATTAAAGGCGGCTTGAAGCAGGGAGAGAATTGAACAGGCAAGGTCTGTCTCAGGGCACCACAGCAGCATTTCATAGGGAGAATTGAGACTGTTTTCATAGTCTCTCCTGTCGTTCATTTTCCACCTCTAATGAGATGAAAGGAACTGGATCTCAGGTTTGATCCACCCAGTGCCTTCTAGGCTTCAGGATACTGTTGAATTCCCTACTGGGGGTGCCTTGCAGGCTCTAAATGCTAACACAGCAAATTGCACTGGCTTTCTCCCCCATCCACACTGAGCACTGCATTTGAAGTCTCTCCCCCCTCCTCCTCAGCACTTAAGCCCACGTTTCACATCATCCTACTTAGCCCTTGATTACACATTGCCTTGAATTGTTCTCCAGTCCACTCCTATCAGAGCCTCCCACCTTTCAGTCTGCCCACTCCTACCTCCCAGTATGCTGGGTTTACAATCTCCTCAAAACCTACAGTCTCTTTCCCTTGCCATGTTCTGTCATTGAATCAGAACCCTACCCCCGACTTCATTTCCTTCTGTATTTAGCCTAAGCTTCAGGAGCCATGTCATCATGCTCCTTTGCCTGAACCCTCCCTCTCCTCTGCGGGTCCTGCCGCCCCTGTCTGGCTGTCCCCTAGCCTGCTCAGGCCGGCTCTTCTTCTCTGTGACATCTGGGCTCCTGGGTTCCAGAGCTGTGCTGGAGAAAATCTGCAGCCCACGCAGACTGGCGCTACAGAGTCATCTGCAGTCACCATGGGGCCACCAAGCAGCCTGGAAACCCGTTTAAAGTCCCTGCCAGCAAACTTGTCCTTTCCCCACAGTGGTTCTTCTTAGCATTTCCCACTCCTTGAGCTTTGCTGAAAAAATAGAGGCCATTAGGTAGGAATTCCCTCATCCTTGGGTCTCCCCCTCCCCCGACCTGCTTCACCCTCCTTGCCTCCCTGCCTCTGAGAGGCTGTGGGACTCTCTTTCTTGGCCAAAGGGAACCCCTTCTGAGTGCTCCTCAGCCTTGGGCCCGCCTTGGCGTCATGGGTTTTCTCTCTCTCCTCTAGCTTCCTTTTCTCCGCTCATCTTGTCTTTCTCCTGAGCACGTAAATATGTTCCCTCTCCATCATGTTAGACCTCCTTCCCAAGCCAGACTTCACGGTATGCTCGGCGAGGCCGTGCCCACCATGACCAAAAAAGTGTGCAGGGCCACAGTGTCAGGTCCATGGTCACTTTCAGTCCGTCTCCTTGACTGTGCTGAAATTGAGACACTTTTGACTCCTTTCTCTTCTTGCTTCTCTCCCTCGGTTGTCACCTCTGTGAACACTTGGTTCTCCTGCCGCCCCCCCCACTCCCACCTTCTCACACTCCGCTTCTTCCTGGTGCTCTCCTGCCCCTGGCTTACCCCCTCCTCCGCGGGCCGCTTTCGGTCTCGTTGTGCACCTTTGTGCATTTCTGTCCTCAGCCTGGGGTGCCCATTCTCCTGCCTCGCAATCTCACCAGGACAGTTCCTGTTCATCTCTTAGGGATCAACTCAGGTGTGGCCTCATCTGTAAGTCAGTCTTGCATGATCATACCTCATCTAGATTCCTAAAATACTGCGAGGATGTCTTAGTCCTAGCACTGATCACATTTTATCGAAATTATCTATCTCTTTGTATCTGCTCCGGTAACCTGTCAGCCCCTTGATGTTGGGGACTGGGCCTCTTAGCTCCCATATGCCTGGCACAGCTTGCTCAATTCATTCATGTTTACTGAAGGAGCAAATGAGTTAATGTATTCATTACTATTCTCAGCTAGACTCCAGGGTAGAAGATGTGATTGGTCTTCTCATAGCATAGTCAGGTGATTTTATATATATATATATATATATGTATATACTTATATAAAATATATTTTAATTGTAGTAAAACACATATAAAATAAAGAATTAAAGTGTACAACTCAGTGACATTTAGTGCCTTCATAATGCTGTGCAGCCTTCTCCACTTTCTAGCTTCAGAACATTTTTATCACCTTCAAAAGGAGGCTCTATACCCAATGAAGAATGAAGCAGTCATTCTTTATTCTTGTCTCCCCTAACTTCTGGGCACCACTAATTTGCTTTGTCTCTGTGGATTTGCCTGGTCTGGGTATTTCATTTAATAGAAATCATACAATATGTGGTCTTTTATATCTGGTTTATTTCACTTAGCATAATGGCTTTCAGGTTCATTCCTGGTGTAACATGTATCACTTCATTTCTTTTTTATGGGCAAATAGTATTCCATTGTATGACTAAATAGCTGTACTACATTGTCTAGCTACTCATCAACTAGTGAACCTTTTAGCTCTTGTGAATTGTGCTGCAATGAAGATTTGTGAATGAGTTTTTGTTTGAACACTTGTTTTGAATTCTTTGGGGTATATACCTAGAAGTTGAATTGTTGGGTCATATAATAGTTCTATGTTTAATCTATTGCTGTTGTTGTTTAGTCACTCAGTTGTGTCTGACTCTCTTGCAACCCCATAGACTGTAGCCTGTCAGGATCCTCTGTCCATGGGATTTTCCAGGCAAGAATACTAGAGTGGGTTGCCATTTCCTTCTCTATGTTCAATCTAGTGAGGAACCATCAAACTGTTTTCCTTAGCAATTACATCATTTTACATTTATATTCATATAGCATTTACATTATATGAGGATTCCAATTTCTCTACATTCTTGCTAACATTTCATATTTTTTTTTTTTTTTTTTTTTAGCATAGTAATCCTAGTGGGGATAAGTGTTAGATATATTTCAAAGTACATGCTCAGTTTAAATGATTCCTATCTACAAATGCCTTATTGTCAGCTGTAGCGAGTGACTCCCAACAACTGTTTATGTCTAACGGGACCTTGACTCCTGGTCACAGTTGATTGGGTCAGGAATTCCTGAGCCAATCTGGCCCAGAAGAGTTCCTTCCATGGGAGCTTTGTTTGAGAGGGAGGATGGAGGGGAGAGAGACTGGGTTCATATGGCTGAGATATGAACTTTAGGAGCTGTGGGGGCCTGTCTTTGATCCTACATGTGGACAGAGTAGCAGAGGGAACTCCCTAGGGAAAAAGAATGGCCACAAATACTCAGACAGAAACAGAAATAAAAGCTGGGGAGAACACACATCCCCTGAGTTTCTGACAGTTACAAGTTCCCAGTTCTGAGTTTTCCTTGGGCCTGAGGCATTTTTGCCCCTAGGGTCTGTAAATCACCTTCCATCCTAACATGGGTGAGCCAGCTCTGGTGAATTTCTAATTTTGCACATAATAGAATCCAGGGCAGCAACAATTCATGGCTACTCTCACCACCTACTTGACAGAAGAGGGGCCTTCACACTGTAGGTCAGAAGAAGATATCTGTAAGACCACTTCCATTTGTTTTTCTCAAAAATCTGTTGTGTCCTCACTGACATTGCCTGTGCCCACCAACCCAATGTACCCTTGGAAGCAAATCAAGTATATTAACCTCATCTAATATTCATGAAACATCCTCAAGGGCGGGGTGTCCAGCACTTTGCTACCACTTTGATGTGTCTCTTGGCATCTGTTCTAGGTTTTTTCCCCCAATAGCAGAACTCTTTTGTTCAGCTCTCCAAGTGTCATGTTTTCTTGATTTGGTGATCATATAACCTCTCCCACTCTCAGAGCTTTTCAAGGGCAGCAAGGTAACATGGCGTGGAGAAAAGGATGCTCAACAGGGAGTTTTGCGGAACCGAATTCTGGTCCTATTCCTGTCCTCACTTTGTGCTGCAGTGCTGAGTAAATCATGAGATGCTCTTGATCTGTTTTCCCATCTGTGGAAGTGGGAGAGAAAAATAATACTTTCTCTGCCTACTTCACAGAGACACCAGCTAAAATTAGGTCATGGATGTGAACATTCTATGAGGCAAAAATATAGAAATTGCTGTATCTAAAATGGCAGTGAACTCTCTTGATTTCTATCCCACTCTCAGATATCAAGCTCAAGGTCCTCATTTAATATTACTTGGGTTTAACTCTAGTTTTTTTTTCTTTTATTTTAAGATATATTATGACTGTATTAAAAACCTAGAGAGCCCCTGAGAGCTGGGGCCCTCTGCAGACTCCTCTGTGGCTTGGGGTGTCTCAGAGGGTATCCTGGGATAGGACTGATGCCTTGGAAAATTCACCACAGTTCCAGTTCTGTAGGGAGACAGGACAACTAAATGTAAGGTGGAAGCCTGGGTGAACATGCAGGAAAGGACTGGGCTCTTCTGGCATGGTGGGCGGTCCTCCCCCACACCATGGTTGCATGACAGTGAAGGCGACCCTGGGGCTCTACCTTGTAGTTTTTTGGTTGCATGTTAGACAGAAGGTGTTGGTAGGTGGAGACTGAGGAAAGTCATTTGGAAAGCGTTATGCCTTTTCTTTTGCTAGGACTTCAGTGTTGGTTTTTTGTTAACGCCTCATGAGTTAGGCTGCCTTGGAGGTTTGTTATTGCTATGGTTACCCTGAGCATACCACGGACCTCAAGACACAGAGAAATGTCGTATGTTTAGGGAGAGGCTGGTTTTCCAAAGGGTTTTAATTCGTGTGTCTTTGAATTTGTTTTAGCTCTTGGCCCCATGCTGTGCTTCAGTTTAATAAGAGTCTCTCTTCCAGCTCTCCTGGCAGCGTCCCACTGCTGCTTATAACTGATGCTCAGTGGCCCAGTGGTGGGGAGCAGGGGAGTGTTTTCTGAGGATCTGGTTAATCTTCAGGCTTGGGAAGGCCCTGTGTTGCTGGCATCACGGTGTGGCCTGTTCAGTGCTCCAACCTTGCCTGTCGTCGTAGTTCCTCCTGTACATGTTTCTGCCTCTTCCCTGAGAAGTGTGTGTGTGTGTGTGTGTGTGTGTGTGTGTAACTCCCCCTCCCCAGTACCTCAAGAGTGATCATCTCTATTACCCTTCCTTTTCAGATTAAGACCCTGCTTCCGTCTAGGCGATGGGGAAAAAGGCCCAGGAGAGTTCTGTGTCCCAACCACAGCAACTGCATTGCTTCTCCTGCATTGGCTCCATGAGGGAAACTTCCTCAGAATCCACCACCATCTTCCTTCCCTATGAGCAATGGCAGAATGCTAGGTGACAAAGCCTGCAAGCTGAACCTCTCCCTGTCCGGAGTGGCTGAACACTTGCCAGATTTCCACATGTAACATTCACCAATTTTTCAACTATTCTCGATGTATCCAGTGTTGACATAAGGGGAAACACTGTGGTCCTCACAACTGGCTGAGTGCAGGAGCTGAGACTTGCATTCTGAAAAACTGCTGTCCACTTTCCAAGAAGATCAGCAGCCACTTCTATGTGTTAAGCATACGTTTTTCACTTTTTCTTGAAGAAGAGTAACATGTTGAGGAATGCTATTACATGTAAATAGGAGCCAAGATACGATGAATCCACACTAAAAACACATCTTTATCTTAGTCTGTTTGACCAGTTAACAGTTTCTGCCTCTGGATGTAATTTTTGGCTGAGATTCATTGCCTCATGGACCATGTGTTATGGGGGAGGGAGTGAAATTAAGGCTGTAATCTCCATGCCTTTCTTTGAGTTGATTTACTGCTTTGACCTCTACAAATAGTAGAAAATGTGTTTCTCAAAAGCTCCAAGATTATATGGTTTTTACAACTTGAACCTCAGAAAGAGATAGAACTTATCAATTCAAAAATCTTGCCCTATTTCTTCTGAAGGGGTCATTAGACTTAAGTTGATTCTGTGACATATTATTTGTGGTGTGGAGATGGGGAGAGTGTCTGCGATGTGTGGAATATTCCTTACCTGAGACCACATCCATCAGTCCAAAGTTTGTGCTCTTAACCACAAGATGCCACTGACAGAATTAAAATGGAGCAAACAGGTTCATCTCCCGTTTTTAAGAGCTGGATGAGGTTGAACTTGGAGAGATTATATCTAGGCAAGGCAGTGCCCATGTTGGATCCACACAACTCCCTTTCTTGGTCCACAGTGTTGTCGTAACCAGGGAAATTCCTGCTCATCTTTAGAGGTGAAACACTCTAGGCATTTTCCTGCTGCAGTGACACCAGCTTCATTCGATGTGCACCTCCTCTCATTTGCCAGCTGCGTAGGAGTCACTCAGCCCGTTTTGAGGCTTTTTTTTTTCAGAGGAAGTTCTTCCTTATGTAGCTGTACGTTCAGTGTGTTCGTGGGAGGAGGTGCGTTCAGGATTCTCTTTCCTCGCCATTTTGGGCCCTTTTCTCTGTTTTGAATGTGGCTCTGTCTCTTCATCCATTCCTCTTGAACACTAACACACATTTTTTAAAATTACAAATAAAGGAAACGAGAGACATGCCTCCTGTTCTGTTTTAAGGCAGGCTAATTTCGTGTCATTTCTTAAGGACTGTATTTATTTTCCTTTAACCCAACAGGCCATTTCCTAACAAATCTCCAGTGTATGTATATGTCCATCAGACTGGTTTGCAAGCTTCTCTACACCTTAGACTCAAGGGGAGCTTCAGAAAATAGTTAATGCCTGTGTCCCACCCCCTAGAGATCATGATGTCACTGAGCTGTGGTATGGTTTGGGCTTTGAAAATTTATAAAGATCCCTAAATGATTCTAATGTGTAGCTAGGTTTGGGAATCAATGTTTTTAAGGTTCTTCTTTTTTTAAAAAAAATCTAATAAACTTGGGGTTCATTCCCAGCTTGGCTCATCAGAAGCATTTCCCTCATAAATTACTGTAGGGAACAACAGGAGATTAATCCTAAATCCATCCTTCTTCCTACTGTGATTGCCTTGGTCTTCATCAGGTTAATTGAAACCCCTTCTGATAAGTGCAGGGAAACATTAATGGAGGCTTCACTTATCTGCATGCACATTTCCTGTTCTGCTATGTCCTCCCTCCAGTAATTTAGTTATGATTTGCATATCTTTTTTATTTTTTTCAATTCAAATGGTTTCTCACTGTACCTGAATGACTGACTGTGTGTCTACCCGCTGTCTTCACTTCTCGGTGGACAAAATTTCCCTTTCCGCGAATGTCATCTCCATCTTCTGGATCTAGCCAGCCAGTTTGGCAAGCTTGTTTCAAGGGTTGCTTGGGCGACACCTCAGACTGAGACATTTCACAATCTGGAGCCAGACTTGGATGAAGCAATTCTGCACTTCTGCGTTTATCTATTCCTGTCTGACTGGGGGCAGATTGAACCTACTGTTGATTCTGTAATATAAGTAAATCCCATTAGGAACCCTCTGGTGGTTAGAGCCAGTACTATATTGGCTTTCATTAGGAGCTAATGCAGATACAAACCTGAATACAAATTCTTTGGGGTCTTTTGCGCTACCCCCTGGCCTCTGGGAGTGAGATGAACATCATCTCACTGTGGATCTGAATCCTAAAATGCAAACTAAGACTGCTGTTTCATCAGAGCATCGTCCCCACTTAGCATGAGTCACTGTGTTTCATCTATCTTAGCCCTCTGGGTTTATAATACCATCTGATTTCCAGGGAGTGGGGGTGACAGAAGATTAGATGCTTTCAGTCAAACAAGCATTACTGAGTTCTGGGTTATTTTAGGCCATGTGGTGCCACAGCCCGTGACAGTCCTTATCCTCTCCCTTCTTCTGTGGTTCACTGCTTCTCTAATTGCCTAGAGCCAGGGCATCAATCCCAAGCAAGGATAGAGTTGAAACTCACCCAGGTAATCAACAGAGGGCCAAAATCATTCTTTCCCTTTTAGGTTTAAGAACTTCTTCATTTTTTTAGTTGTTTAAATTATTTTGTTCTCTGTCTCTTTGAAGTAAGCTATTGTTACATTAAACTATCACTTTAGGTGTTTTAAAGAAATTTATCATTACTTTCATTGATTAAACTATAAAGGCATTTTCTCCCACTTTACCTTTGCTTCAGGGACCCAAGAGAAGTCCAGAAATGTATGTGATGCCCAAGGTCACATAACTTCTCTAGATTAGGGCAAAAATGGGACATTTCATTTATGTATTATTCATGCAGTATCACTATTAATAATAACAGAATCTATTGAGCATTTACTATGTGCCAGACACTTTGCTAAGCTCTTTCCATAATTTATTTCAATTACTTCTTGTCCCACCCTATGAAGTAGGTATTATTTATTATCCTCATTTTACATATGAGGATGTAGAAATTTAGGGAGTTTAAAAATCATATACCTATTCATAGTAAATGGTGGGATCAGAACTTGAATTTATCCTGACTGCTACAATGTTCATGTTCCTAATCTCTAGAGTCTTCTGAGATGATCTCCTTTTATGGAAATGTTATCCCTAAATCCCAGTGATATATCTTTCTATGATTTTAAAAACTAAGGCCAGAATGATTGTTGGGTTGTGAATATGAGGGATCAATAGTTTAATGCACATAATAGTCACTGGAAAAATCGTTAACAACGGGTTGATTGACAAACAGCATTTCATTCACTCCGATTCTAGACTGGGCTCTAGATGTTAGGAGATGATGGAAGGGGGGCAATTTGGCCTCCTGGGGGTTCTTTAGTCACACCTGTGCCCTGTCACTGCTCATTCCAGCCCTGCTCTAAGGCTTCCTCATTTCACCAACCTCACATAAAAGTGAGGGAGCTGGCTGACAGGGCTGAGGACTGCTGAGGCTTTTGAAGGAAAAGACAGCAATTTCAGAAAACGCATCCTGTGGTTTAGAAAGAAATCAGCTGAACCTATGATCTGAGTTCATTTTGTTCTGTTCTATTTTTTTAAATAAAGAAAAGAAGAGAAAAAAAATTGTTCTCGTCACAAAGAAAACAATTTTGTTAGGTCTGGAGAATAACAGTCTATGTATGAAGGCTTTAATCCTCTGAGATACCTAGATTTTGGAAGTTAAAAGGGGCCATTACAGATAACTTTTTCTTCTGAGTCCTAAATTTTACAGAGAGGGAACTGAGGCCTGGAGAAAGTTTGGGACCACATATTAACAACTAATTAGTGGAAGCTGACAACCAGTTTTCCTGCCTTTTCTATCTCAATCCTTTTTATTTCTGCTCTTTAAATGACAGGATATTCATAGGCCACTGGGAGAGAAAAGAAAACAAGATAGCTTCTGCTTCTCCAAGAAAGGTCAGTGAGAGCTCTGAAACTTCTAGAAGGAGAGTCAAATTATTTAATCTAATTTCAGGAATAGTCTTGATTTTATTAGCTGAGGGAACTGAATAAGGAGGTAAAGACCCTACAAAGCAAGATTTATTGCTGCTTTCCATGAAAGCACAGGGAAAATAAATATTGGCTTAATGGGAATTTGGGCCTATAATTTAATTTTTTGTCTCAGCTTAGAGAAGCAACCCACAGACAAAAGGTCCATGGATCCTACTTGTGATCTCCTGAGCCAGTGAGGAAGGGGATCACCGGCCATTTCTCTAGGGACCCTTACAATTAGAGGTCACCTCTATAGTATGGATACCTAGAAAGGAAGAAATCTACTGGACTCTTATTGGAAAGGAAAGCATGTTAAAAGGGACAATGCAAGACTCTCCTGATGGCTCAGTGGTAAAGAATCCGACTGCCAAGGCAGGAGACGTGGGTTTGATCCCTGATCTGGGAAGATCCCATATGCTGAGGAGCAACGAGGCCGTCATGCACCACAACTGAGTCCCTGCGCCTAGAGCCCTTGCTCTGCAGCAGGAGAAGCTACCACAGTGAGAAACCTCAGCACTACAGCTAGAGAGTGACCCCGGCTCTCTGGAAGTAGAGAGAGGCCCTCGCAGCAACAAAGACTCAGCACAGCCAAAAATAAATAAATAAATAAAATTCAACAACAAAACATTTTTTTAGTGCCAATGCTTCATCGCCAGACCTGTGAAGTAAAGGGTAAGATTTTCTTAGAGAGAAAATCTCTAGCAAGGACGCAGCCAGTGGTACTAATGTTAGTTCCCAGGGGAAGAGTTTGGAGGCACAGTGAAGAAAAGAAAAGAAGAGTGGGGCTGTGTCAATTCAATAAGCACTTACTGGATGCTAACTGTGTATTGGGTTGGTCAAAAAGTTCAAGTTTTCCCATAAGATCATATGGAAAAAACCCAAATGAATTTTTGGCCAACTCAATAGTAAGCACCAAGAGATAAATAAAACCTTCTCTGTCCCTGGAAATACTTGCAGATGAGTAGGAACTAGCAACCACAGAGGAACTTGTTCCCCGGATTTCAGACACCAATATGCAAAACTGTCCCGCATCCCAGCAGCTCATTTCCATTCTGAGACCTTGTTCTGTTACAGTTATTGGGCAGCTCAATCCACTCCTGTGGGCTACAAAACTCCCCAACCAATTAGCAGCTCACAGATGTCAACCCAGCAGCTGGGTGCTGGGTGAGGCACACACAGCCAGCCAAAATCTCAGGATGCTTGAAAGGAAAAAGAGAAATTCAGAGTCAGTTGAGGCACCCAGTTTTGTTCCCCAGATGTCATCAGTGCAAACAGGCAGCAGGCCCTGTCCCAGCCCAGCTCAGAAATTCAGTTCTTGATGGCAGCCTCACTCTATCAAGACTTCAGCTATTGAGGAGAGGGACTGTTTGCTTGTGTTTAAAAAAAAAAAAAAAACGCATTATCTATTATGGGACCCAATCCAGGCCAGTGCCAGTTGGATCAATCAACCTTTTAAAAATCTTTTTAGGATAAAGATTCAGCTACAGTCATGAATTAAAAATGTGAGGGAGAGAAAAATAGTATACAGCTTATAGTGGTTAACACTGGGTTTAAAACCAGAGTGTGACACTATATTAATCTTGTTGAGGCCTAACAGACATTGAATAAAATTTGTTTTAACCATTTCTTTTATTATTGGTAATCATTAAAGATTATTGAAATTTGTGGAAGGTAAAAAGGAGAATGGGTTCAGTGGGGAAAGGGAACATAGGTCATGGCTAAATCAATCTTTTTAAAATTAAAAAACCCTCAGAATTTTCCACCAAAGCCTTGCATCTGATTGCTAAATATTAAACGAGTGCCTTATTGGCTAGTTTTACTCATCCCTACAGATGTATTTTCAAGTCATGAATCCTATATAAACATACAAGATAGTAGATGAGGTAAGTGGTGGTATCCATAGCTGTTAGGGTAAGTGTGTGCATCCCTGAGTGAATCACCCATTGTTCCTTTGTATTTTTACAGGTAGAGTCATGGCAAAGATTTCAAGAAACTGCAGGCAGGCCTCATGGGTGTGCCTCCAGTGCTGTTACCCAGAGCTTCCCACTCAGAAGCACCCCACACTTGAGGTTTAATGCTCACCATTCACCATCTTGAAATTGTTAGTAATTTTATCTTCGATTTCATTTCTGTAAGCGAAGTCTGTAGGACAATGGAACATGAGTCCAGGGACTGGCAGCCTTTACTTTCCTGCAGTCTTGTCTTCTAGACTTCCTGCCTCCCTGACAGATCTTGACTGTCTCTTCATGCTGCTGTCACCTTCTGTTCCTGGCAGGGACCTGGACACAGGTGTGGGGAGGGTCCAAATTGGGTGCATGCTAATGGTAGGGTGAGAGGGCAGGAGTTTCTGCTCTGGGCTCACAATGCCACAGAGGGTGGTCTCGGATCTGGGTACCAAGTATAGCCAGCGTGGAGGCTGCAATCTCCCAGGGAGGCACTTGTTGACCATGGGTTGGGGCAGCGGGCCTATGGGAAGGGGGAGGTTGATTTCCTCACTCGTGGCCAGGGCCCTACATTTTCATTTTTGCAATGGACCCTGTTGGCAAGGGGTCAACTTCAAAGACTGTGGAAGTGGGGAGAACTTCTTGATACATAGAGTTTTAAACATGGCATCTATCTTGATATAAGGGCTTCCCTGGTAGCCCAGTGGTAAAGAATCCAGCTGCCAAGCAGGAGACTGGGGTTTGATCTCTGGGTTGGGAAGACCCTCTGGAGAAGGAAATAGCAACCCACTCTGGTATTCTTTCCTGGGAAATCCTATGGACAGAGGAGCCTGGCAGGCTACAGTCCCTGGAGTCACAAAGAGTCAGACACGACTTAGCAACTAAACAACAACAACAAGCTTGATATAAAACCTGTTAGTAAATACATTAGAAGAAGAAAAAAAAGTTCCTGCTCTCAAGGGATTTACAGTCTAGTTGGAAATAGATGAAACTGACAAAGATGAAATAACAAGACTTCATCAAGGAGGCAGAATTGGAGGACCACTGTCCTGAAAGTATGATTTAGGTATAGAGGAGAGGGAGGAAGTGCTCCAAATTGTAGGGAAGCCCGTGCGCCCTCAGAACTTAAGCTGATTCGATGACTGTTGTATATTTTTGGTTCAAGGCCATTCACTCACAGCATTCCAAGGGCAGGACTGTCCTGGTAAGAAGGGAAGATGTGGGAGCAGGCATGGCTGATGTGGACCACGGAATGAGAGGCTTGACAGAACAGAAGGATTGCAACTAAGGTGGGAGGTTCACTGCATGGAACTGAACTCTATCAGGTAAAGGAGAGAAAATGGGTTAAGAGCCTCCCTTTCCATTTCTATCTGCACTGAGGTGCATATAGCAGGCTGCTACTATTCAACACAGTAGGCCACTCCAAGCTCTTCCTAGACCAGCTAAGAGAGAATAAAGGGAAATGACCTTGTGCTTAAGATGAAATGAACTCAAATTTCACAGGGAGCTCAACGATGAGGGGGAAAAGCAAATATTCTCTGGTGAAGGTTGACTTAATTAGCTATTTTAATAATTCATGAGTCTTTAAAATGTTTGCCAGAAGCTTCAGAGCTCAGATTCTGCTTCTGGTGTTTAGCTCTGGGTTTTCTCCATCACAGATTGTGCTGCCTCATGAATCAACAGGAGCCTGGGAGTGTGAGGCCTGGTTGGCCAGACCCTGCACAATGCTTAACCCTTTGGGGCTTAAAGCCTCTTTGCGAATCTGATGAAAGGTCTGCACCCCTGCCCTAGGAAAATGTTTGTATATACAAATTTGGGGCTTTACAGATTCCTCTGAGGTCTACCTTGAACTCCAGCTTAAGAATCCTTGATTTATAAGATCTCTGGGGACTCGAACATTCTCTTTTAACTTACCCACAAGCTGCTGTGTCGGTGTTACCTGGAAATGCTGTGACTCCTGGGCTTGCAGGCAAGCAGCCTCCTGTGGCTGTTTTTTGCAAAGTGAGAGATGGGAACTGCAGTATCTGTTCATCAGGCTGAAGTAACAGCGCTAATGCAGAAAAGAACTGAACGAATCAAAAGCTGTGAGTCAGCTCCCTCCCCGCCACCTGCTAGCAGGAAGCCTGCTGGGGCTGAGGGGGTGAGCTCCAGAGTCAGACCGCCTGGAGCTCCCAAATCCCAGTTCCCTCATTTTCTGGCTGTGATTTGGGGGAACCACCTAACCTTTCTTAGCCTCAGTTTCCTCATTTGTAAAATGGGGCCAATCAGATTCACCCTGTTTCCTCATGTTCTGAGTAAACCACCCTCCATAAACCTCATCATGTACAGGGCCTGGGCCACCAGAGCTCAGGAAAGGGAGCTCGTACCCCTCATTCCACCCACAATGAAGAAGGGTGCTGTGAATTTGGGAACACCTTCTTGATTGAATGCTGGGGGAGGGGACAGACTGAGGAGTGGCCAGGAGCTCTCTCTCTGAACCCTTGCCTGCAGGGTGCCTCTCCCTTCCTCCACCCTCCAGAGGACTCCCCTCAGGGAAAGCAGAAGGTGTGCAGCTCAGGAACCAGCGGTCTGAAGTCGCTCCTCACCTCCTCCTCTCCGCCTCTGCTCAGGTGCATGGAGGCTGCAGGAAAGGATGGAGGGAGATACTGGGCTTTTTCTGGCTGCCGGCCTGACTGCTGCAGAAGAGAGAGAGAGAGAAGTGAGAGCGATGGCTTCTTTCTCCTCTGTTCTGAGCAGGCAGCTGCGTGTGATTCAGGAGGCCACAGAGACGCTGGGGCTGATCTTGGGGGACTTGCAGAGCTGGGCAGGCCGCAGCTGCTGCTCCCAAGGACCTTGCAACATTGACGTGGAAATAAGACAAGCCCCAGGAAGGGGGATGACAAAGGGCTGCATTGCTGGATGCAGAACGTCCTGTCCAATAGAGTCCGGGAAGGGTGGGGACGGTGAGGGCAGGATGCTGGAAAACAGGTTTCTGCGGTGCCAGGCGGTCGACTCTAGCTCTCACAGTCCCCCTCCAGCGTAGACCCTGTTACCCTTCACGATGCAGCAAGGAAGCGAGGAAGCTGAGTCAGTGACTCAGTCCAGGGCCATCGCTGTTCCGTGGTGCCAGAGCATTCAAACCACGTTTACCTGCCTCTGAAACGCCTTGCCCTCATTCCTCCGCCCGCTTAGCTAGATGAGGCGGGAGGCGCCCGTAACCCTAACCCGAGGTCGGCCAGGCCCTTGCCAGCTGCCTAGAGCGCTGCGCACGCCCGGAGTCCGGCTCGGTAAATATTTGCCCTGGGATCGGGAAGGGGAGAATGCTCCTTTCTTGGCTCTCGGCAGCTCTGGGCAGTTCACGTGCGCTGTTTACCGTTCCTACCACATTCCCCAGCGAGGAATCCTCCTGCCTCCCTTCCCTCCGCCGCAGATCAGGCGGAGTGGACTGGAGGGCGGTGCCTGGCTCCCCGAGAGCAGGTCTCAGACCTGCCTGGGACCGCCCCAGGTCTCATTTGTCTTATTTCAAATCGCAACTTCTACCTGAAAATCCTAGTTAAGAAAAAATACCTCACCTCATTTAACAAGGCCGACTTAGGAGGAATAAATGTTTTGAGGCCTTTGCAGCCCCAGCGCGGAGGAAGACTGCGTGTGTTTTAGCTCCTTGGAAGGAGGGCAGGTTGCATTTACCAGGGGAAGCCTGCATCCCACAGGCTGACAGTGGATCAGTGAGAAGCAGGTCTACAGCCGGCAGCCTCAGGCACCCTCCAGCCGGGCTTGGGCTTCTGCTGAACAGGAACCCTGTCATCATCCTAGGGAATTTTCTGAGCCGTCTCCAGATCTGATTTGTAGCTGGTGATGTGAGTGCGTTACCCAATGCTGGGTGCTAAGGAGAAAGCAAAATGAGACCCTCTCCATTCATTTCCAGCCATTGATTTGATGACGTTGATGGACTATGATTTTTAAATGGAAAGGGCTTTGTCATCACGATTTTTCAATAAAATTCTAGCACAGCTCTTTATTTCCTAAGGCCCTAGGGATCTTTTCTACCATATTGGGTATGACATGTTCCCCAGGGTCAGCTTTTTATTTCATTGCCATTTTAAGGGTATCAGAGCATGTGGCTAGAATTTACATATAAATAATAGATTTCTGGATGGTAAAAGCTTGTATTATTACTTACACTTAGTAATGTCCCTCTGGATGGCAAAAAAAAAAAAAGCATAATATTAATTTTTCTTGCTGTCACTTGACAATATGAATTGATTTTGTGTAAGGACCAGGAGCTCACTGGATTGAATTTAGGAAATTGGTAAGACAAATTTGACTTCAGTGGGTTTGAATGATTACAATGTAATAAACATATAAAGGCGAGGGAGCTAATTTATCACTGCTTTCAGTTTTATTTATTTGAGATTGCTTCATCCTTGGTATAAATAGGCTTTATTAAAGATTATGGATTCAATTTCCAAATGACCTATAAATGGCTTTCTATCGAGAGATTACTTGATTTGTTGGTTTCCTGAATAAAACATGTTTTTGCCCAGTGGGTTATATAGCCCATATATTAATATTAGAAGATTATTCTCTTGAGCTTGGCATCTCTGATGTGCAACGTTTGATTTGTTCTCTGATCTATTTGTCTTCACTCTCTTTAATACGCTGAGATGGAATGCATAACCTCTTAGGACCTGTACTTCAATGAATCATAAGAAAATATCTGTCTGTGTGGCAGTACATCATCTGAATGATAATTCTGGTTCTCTTTAAAAATGTTGAAGTGTCTGCTCTTCAAAATAGACTGCAGTGAAAGGCATGAAAACTGCTGTGGGTCACTGATGGGGAACCATAATTGACCTCAGCTTTGGTCGCATGGTAACAGACTCCCTGGGTATTAGATCACTGCATACCACAGAATTACCAACACACTGCCCACAAAGTCAGGGGAAATTTCTGCATTTGCAATTCAGAAAGCTCCATAGAGCAGACCCTTGTAGAGGAGAGCCAGCCTGTCAGGAGAGCTGGAGCTTCTAGGAAGATGGCAAAAGGGCCCTCTAGAAGCCCACCATGTTGTAAAACCCAGTTCAATTTCAGTCCTTTCACAAAGGGGTTGTAACTTTCACAGCCCTACTGACTAATGAAAACACTGATGGTAAAATTAATTGGTATATATATGAAGCGTCTCTGAATGCTGAGACTGGGGAGGACCTTGGGAGGCCATTTATTTTCATTTTCTGGAGGCAAGTTGGGATATTTTAATGTTTTAGGGCTATTGTCTGAAGGGCTGAGAAAGAGAAATGCCTAAAGAGGGGAGATTCTACTTCTCTCCAGGAAATGCCATTTGTTGCTTTGTAATTTTACTACATAATAAAACTCCAGATTGAAGGATAAAAAGTTCCAGTGGAAAGGAAGTCATCACCCAACGTCAGTTTTGGAAGAAATGATTCCACTTGTTGGTGACAGTAACATGATCATTCCATGATTCAACAACTTTAAAGTGGTCTCCAGTGAGGAGACTTGGGTGTCTCAGATCAAACTAAATTGGTCCACAGACCAAACTGGTTTTAAATGTATTGACTTTAAGATTTTAAGTTGACTGAATAACTCCAAAGTCTAACAAAGGAATACAAATAGTTAAACTATGCACTCATAAAGGTGTTGAGATCTAGGAGTGAGTCAGTGCACATTAGTGCAATGATAACAAATCAAATTCCCATCTTAAGGGAGCCTACCCCTAGATGGAGAAGTTGGTGAGAAGCCTGGAGGGCTGCCTGGCTTACTAAATCCTCATTTTGAACCCCAAACTTCCTCTCTTCTTTTGAAACCCTCCAAATACCAAGTTTGTCATATTCCACTTCCCATTGGAAGATAATTCTCTTTCCCCAAGGTGCTTTAGATAATCCTATAGCCTTGCCCCTTCTGACCACATCAACAATAAGGCACTATGCATACCCCAGTTCAGCTTTACCTCTGATTGGTCTGAGTGTTCCCATGGTCTTCCTTGTCTTTCTATCTTCTAGGTGCCCATTATTGTATCTAGCATATGGTAGATACCCAACTTTTCTTGTTGCTGGTAGTTTGTTGACACAATTTCAGTGGGATCTGAAAATTCTGTACGAACAGAGAACTTAAGTTAGACTCTCAGCAGTAAACCTGCTTCTTCAATGCCAACATCTGTTTTATGTCTGACAAAAGATTATTTCCATTGTCCCTCTAGAGCCCACTGTATTCTAGAAACTGTAGGTTGAAACCCTGCCTTTGAAAAGTTTTTAGCTTATTGACAAAAAAAAAGAACTACTTTGAATTCCTTTGTCATATATGTTGCCTTGAAATGTGTTCTAGTTGTTTTACATTTATAGATTCTGTATCTCGTGTTAGAATAGGGTTTCCATTTCTTTTTATTTCATATAGTGCCCAGAACAGTGTTGGGCACTAGTAGATGCTAGTAAGAACCCAGATAATGAATGGATGGATGACTAAGTACTGTATTCACAGACAGAAAAGTGCAGTGGATAGGTTTGGAGGTCAGATAGAGTTGAGTTAGAAATCTAATTCTGAGCTCTACCAGCTTGTGTGATTGGGGAAATTATGTAAATCCTTTAAGCTTCAGCTATTCCATCTATAAACTTGGATGGTTGTAGAACTGACCCTACAAGTTTGCTGTGAAGATTAAATGGGATACTAACTGTAAAATGCTTTTTAGCACAGAACCTAGAATATAGTGTTTGAAAAATATTAGCTACTATTACAATCAGAAGTGATAAAAACAGAGAAAGAAAGGTAAGGAGGGTGGGAGACAGGGATTCCTGGAGTTACCATGGCTGCATTAGAGGGCTAGCAGAATTTTAAAGAGGGTGGAGGTGGGAGCCAGTGGTGGATGGTGTAGAAAGGAGTTGGGGACACTGGCTTCTAGACCTGGCTTTCCCTTCAGCTGGATGCAGGACCTTGGGCAAATCATCTTATCTTTAGGGCCTTAGTTTCTTTGGTCAGTCAGTCAGTCAGTTCAGTCGCTCAGTTGTGTCCAACTCTTTGCGACCCCATGAACCACAGCACACCAGGCCTCCCTGTCCATCACCAACTCCTGGAGACTCCCAAACCCATGTCCATTGAGTCGGGGATGAAATCCAACCCTCCCATCCTCCGTCGTCCCCTTCTCCTCCTGCCTTCAATCCTTCCCAGAAGCAGGGTCTTTTCCAATGAGTCAGCTCTTCACATCAGGTGGCCAAAGTATTGGAGTTTCAGCTTCAACATCAGTCCTTCCAATGAACACCCAGGACTGATTTCCTTTAGGATGGACTGGTTGGATCTTTTTGCAGTCCAAGGGACTCTCAAGAGTCTTCTCCAACATATTTCTTTGGTAGAAGGTTACATTAAATGACCTCTGAAGTCTCTTCCCACCCATACAATGTATACTTTTAGGGAAAAGATTTCTATGATGTCTCTCTCCCTCTCCTTACTGAAAAAAAAAGGGGGGGCAGAATAAGCCCTTAAAATAAGAGATTACATGGCTATTTGCAATCTGAGGTCCAGAGAGGTTATGAAACTTACCCCAAGATCACAGAGCTAATTGGTGGTGACTTGGATACAAATCCCTACCTCCCAAGTCCCTGGGTACTGGTGGGCCCTCTGTATGATGTCAGATGACTCAAAGGCAGAAGAGGGCATAGCTCAGGAGGCACTTTCTGGGGCAAGGAAAGCATAATGCAGGGCTTGGTGTGAGATAATGCCACTAGATATAGAAAGGCACAGCTGAAGGAGAACTTTGATCCACAGCTAAGACCTTTAGTAAGATGTAGATAGCTAGGAATCAAGGTACCTAATAATATTTCCACTTTATTTACTGTTAAAAATATAGGCAGTCTGGAAAGAAGATATTCAAATGTAGAAACACACATGAACACAAAAGAAAAATTAGCAAAGGAGTTTTCTGTACAAATAGCTAAAATGATAGTCTTGTGGGTTCAGATGAATATGGGAATGACTTTTGGGGACCTAGAACAGTAGCTACCTCCCTTTCTCTCCTGGTCTTAAGGTCACCCTACCCCAAGCATTGAACTGTGAGATTATAGATATGCTCCTGCCAGCCTCCAGTTCTCTCTGGTTTCTAGAAAGCAAACAGGTGTGAGGATGAGAGCAAGGGCTGAAGGAAGATGTGGCTTCTCTGCCAAGAGCAGTTACAGCTGTATCATGACTGTGGAGGGTCTGTGCTTTTCTCTTGCCCAGGCCCTTCTTGTTTAAGCTTTCTCCTCCAGCTTCCCAGTGGGCTTTGTGAGGTTATCCATTTTCCAGTTTGACTCAGTGCTCACTTTTTACATCTGCCTATATGACCCCTTGGGAAAGGACTGAAGGAGACATCAAGAGCTGTATAGAGACATACTGAGAGCAGGACCCGGGATAAAAGCGGCACTGAGAAGAAAAACATCCGAGGACCTAGCGAGAGCCGCTGAAATGTTTATTGATTGGCTGAGTGCAATAAATACAGAATGATGAGTTTTTAAAAGTTTGGAACGAAAAACCAAAAAGAAAAGGGTGCATTTAGTATCTCTGAGGATCCTTGAATTAAACAACTGATTCCAGTTCTGAGCAGAGTAAGTACAAGGTGAGCCTGGAACATTTTGTGCCAGAAAGCAAGAGACTACTCAAAAACTAATGGAGATGTGTCAAAAGGACACTAGAGCTGGCATGAACAGTGCATACTAGCCAAATTTGGAACAACTTGAGCATGAAAAACCAAAATGAATGTAATTGATAGTACACTCAATTTTTAAAAAATACACCAGTTAACAGGAATACTCAGAAGATGAAAGAAGAGGAGAGGAATGTACTTCTTTACAAAAAGAATGCCAGTTAATATATATCAAAGGGAACATAGAATTAAAAAAAATTTTTTTGCAACCTGTAATGTATTTATATCATTAAGCAAGGATCATCAGTGGATGATAAAATCACTAGGTAAAGAGTTATTGGGAAACAGGATATTCACACAGTGGCAGAGTATTGTCCCACAGATTACTTATTAATTAAAAATGGAAAACATACCCTTACAATGATGAGGTCTTACAAATGCCATCTTAACTAAGTCATCAAATTTGTCATCACTAAGAGTGGAACAATGGCTGTTACGTGCTCTTGAGATAATGCAGTGTGAAATACACAATATTACCCGTGAAGTATTTTTGCCAAAAGTCTTCATCTTGAATCTGTGAAACCTTAAGACCTAAATTCTACTGTATAGGAAATAGAGGGATAGAGGAACAAGTTAAATGACACTAGAAGGAAACAATCAGACAAATCTTGAGTGTGGACATTGTGAAAGAAAACTGTACAGGATTCTTCAAAATATCAATATCCTGAGCAAACAACAAAGGTGGGGAAACCGATCCAGATTAAAAAAATTAAGAGAGTCTAAAGAGGCACAACCTTGCAAAGTGTAATCCTTGTCAGATCTGGTTAGGAAAGATGAAACAGCCATAAAATACACTTCGGGGACAATTACGGAAACTTAAGTATAGACTGGATCAAAGATAAAATTAAGGGATTTTTTAAAAATGTGGTAATGGTGTTGTGCCTTTTAGGAAAATATCCTTATTCTTAGGAGAAATATGCTTAAATTTAGGGCTGAAGTGTAATGTCTGTAACTTAGTGTCAAATGGTTCATCAAAAAATTTTTCACATTTGTGTGTGTGTGTGTGTGTGTGTGTGTGCACATGCACATGTGTGCTTAGAGAGACAGAGACTGAGAAAGAGAAAGCAAATACAGCAAATGTTAGCCATTGTTGAATCTAAGTGGATGGTACATGAATGATTTATTGTACTCTTCTTTCAACTTTTCTGTCCAAAGTTTTAAAGATAAATTGAGAACTAAATTTCTGAGGAAATTGGCAGTCAGAGAAAAAGCTTATCTCTGGAAAAGCAGAAGCTCTTTTATTCCTAATCAATCCTATTATTGTAATAGGGGCACCTCTCTGCCCCCAGCCCCCACATGAATGGCAGGGGCTCTGACTACTTCACTTTGAAGCCAGTGAACATGAGAATATGGCAGTAAGAGAAAGGAGATGTTTTCCCTAAGTGACACCCCTTTTCTCAGGCAGAGGGAAGTCACTTAAGGAAAACATCTCACTTAGTTTAGTTTAAGACATTAAAAATGAAGATTTACTATAAGTTCTCTGAACAGAACCTAGAAATATTGGCTAGATAATCAGATAGGGAATGGAAAACAATGAGAAAGAAAGAGAGGACCCCCAATAATGACAACTTCTCAGTCCTGAGAATGGGAATCCTGATTTTAACCTGATAAAGTTAATATGAAGAAAATGAAGTTAAAATTTGAGGTACCATTGCAGAGAATTCACACCTCCATGGAGGCCCCCACACTACCAACACAATGTGAACCACATCATCAATTACTTCTTTTCTGTGAAACCATTCAAAGTTGAAAGCACAATTTTTTTAGCTTAATTATGTGACGATTAATTGCTTTAATTCTTAATTTCATCAAACTAATATAGCCTGAATCATAAATTCTCAAAATAAGATGAGAAAAAAATTATAATCTAAAAATTGTATAAACAATTATTGTATAATGACATCCAAAAAATTCCAAGGAAGATGAAAATTGTATTTGACTAAGTATATATTTAGCATTCAAACTGGTTTAAATAAAACTTACATAAGATGAGAATTATCCTCTGGCTACTGTCTCTGATAAAAAAGATTTTGGTATTCATAAGACAACTCATGCTTTGTAAAAATCTTCTGAGTGCTATTAAAGTCACGTGGAAAAGCCATGTACAAAACAATAATATCTTTGTCTGTTTATCCACTTATTCAGTCAACAAATTTACTGAACATCAGCTATGTCCTAGCACCATGCAAGATAGTGAGGGTACAAAGATAGTTAAAGTCCCTGAAGGAACTCAGTCTCACTGAGGCAGCTAATCTATAAGGATATTTTGAGAGAGAGTGATTCTTTCTCTTTGGACAAAGGAGAAAGGGCTAGTGGGGTTAGGAAGACATCACAGGGAATATGATGCTAGGGGAAAATATGAATGGATGTGCAGCAGGTAGTAGGAATACAAAGAAGGATGTTCCAGGCAGAGGAAGCAGCAGGAGCAAAGACATAGGTATCTGCAAGTAGTGTGGCTTGAATGATGGGATGGAGGGAGGCACTTTTCAATGAGACCAGAATACAGGAAAGCAGATCCAGGTGAAATAATGCTGGGTTCAGTGTTTGATGTGATGTTTCAGGGCCTGAAGGCCTGTAAGAGGAGTTGTCAGTAGACACATTTAGGATTGCAGGAGAGGACCCTGTCTTAGAGCCCCGCTCTGGTCCCCCCTCCAGATGCACACCTCCACATAGTGCCACAGGGGCCTCCCTACCCAGAGCCCACACTCTCTCCTACTCAAGACTCCTCTAGGTCTCCAGGATCACAGAATTCCTTGCTCAGATAGCATAGATCCTGCTTCCAGGGCCTGTGCTGACTTCTTTCTCTGGTCCACTCTCTAGTGATCAGACTGTCTGTGGAGTGCATGCTCCTAGGCTCTGAGGGATGGTTGAGAAGCAGCTATTTGTGGGGCTGATGATGGACTTGGTCACAAGGACCAGAGTGAGTGCACATATTGATGCCAGCCCCCTTATAGTATGTGATGGACTGAGGGTGAGAGGAGAACTGTTCGCCGTGGGTTAGAGGATGGTTTCCTCACACTTCATGGTCTGGTGTGGAAATCTGAACTCCTACAACTGACCACAGCCTTCCAGGTTATTATGAAAGTTTATCCATCAAGGTAGGAGGATAGAATATATTTTATTTGTCCATTAGATTGATTTATGACTTTAACACATTTAACATATGCTGTGTAACCCTCCATTTGTACTCTTGGCTGAGCCTACAAATGTTCAGGTGATCCTGAGTAGCTGAAAATACTAATCAGGAATTGAGGAGAGGCTTTCCCTCTGGCCATCTGTATTTGGGGGTGATCAGCACGGAGCCACAGCTGTGCAAGTGGGGAGGGTGCCACAGTGGGTATCCTAAGTCATAGGAAATGAGAGCCATGGAGACATGCCCATCTTTTAAGGAATAGGTGAAGGAACCAGCCAACGAGCCTGCAGAGACACTGCCAGAGAGGTAGGAGAAGTACTAGTAGAGCTAAATTCCGAAAGCCAAGCAAGAAGAGGGTTTCAAGAGGAATCGAATGGTCAATAAAATGGACAGTGTATGTAAAATGATCAGCAGAGGGCCTGGCCTGAGGGAAGCAACCAATCACCAGTGGCTGCAAGTGTCATGAGGATGGCAGAAGTGATGATGGTGAGGACAATGTCTCTGTTCTTTACTGCTTCTTCTCTCTGCTTTAAACACCCTTCCCTCTTTCTCCACCTTAACCCAAATTCCTGTGGATTACATTCTCTAGGAAGTCTTCCTCTTGCCCATTGACCTGTCTTCCTATGTGCCCCTGGGGTCATTCTTATAACTCATTCTTCTCATTGCACATTTATAGCACATAATAGACTGCTGGTATTTATTAAATGAGTGATCATGGTTTCTAGGGTGACCGACCACCCTAATTTAACTGTAACTGCCTGGTTTCAGCAATATAAGTCCTATGTCCCAGGAAACCCCTCAATTCTAGGCAAACCTAGATGGTTAGTCACCCTAAATTGATATCTTTTTTTTTTTAATGAATAAATGAGTGAGTGGCAGAGTGTCAATATCAAAGTTAATGGCACTCAGCTTTTTCCATGTGTATATGAGCACAAGCGCATTCAGTAAGTCTGGAGGATTCAGTGTTTTCCCTATACTCTTCACTCCTCATCAAACTGACGATGCTGTGGGCGAGACATTCTAATGACCTGGTTGTATTCTGGTCCCAGCTCTTGTTTTGCCCTGTAGTCCTGGAAGGGGATAGCTTCCTTTTCTCAACCAGGACTCCTTATCTGAACCACAGAACAAGAAAATCATCTGAGTACTACTTTCTCATCTCTCTCCAGGTTGGTGTAAAAACAAGTTCTATTCTAGATGCATAGGAGAGGAGTTGATGCACACTGTCAGTGCCTTAGGGCATTTAGGGCTTAATTCTTTCACCTGTTGAGAATCACACAGGACCTGCAATCCAGAATGCCACTGTGGGACTTCCCTGGTGGTACAGTGGATAAGAATCGACCTGCCAACGGAGGGGGCGTGGGTTTGATTCCTGGTCCAGGAAGATTTCACATGCTGCAGAGCAACTAAGCCTGAACACCACAATGAAGAGTAGCCCCTGCTCTCTGCAGTTAGAGAAAGCCTGCACAAAGCAACAAAGACCCTGCACAGTAAAAAAAAAAAAAAATAGAATGCCACTGAGATTGTCCTCTGCCTTTGTTCATAGCACAGCTGGCTGGAAGAGAGAAGCTACAGAAAGGAAGTCAAAGGATGGGGCTTGTGTTATCTCTATTCTGCAAATTGAGGAACTGAGGCCTGGAGAGGAAGTGAATTATTATTTTCCCAGGATAGACAAAGGTAGAAAGCTGTAAGATCTCACCAGTCAGGAGAGAAAAGTAGACAACCAACCTCCCAGGCCTTGATGCAATGGTTAGTCACCAACTTTGCTTCTCAGTTGGCAGTTGCCAAAGTCAAGCTGCACTGTATGTCATCCTGTGGAAGACAAATGCTCTATAAATAAATTGATTTGGAACAGTCTCAAATACACAAAAACCACAATGTCTTTAAATGTATGTCTTGACTTTTTCCCCCCCCCCCTCATTTTCTTTCTCTTATTAGAGAGGTCAGCAAGGAAGGTTTTGCAAGAGAGGCCTTAATAAAATTCAACCTAAGAAACCAGGAAGAACTCTTCTGTATTATCTTTAAACAGACATATTTCATTACCAAATATTTGTTTAAAAGCTCTTTGATTCAATACATCTGTCTGTAAGCATGCACCTGTATATTATACTCAAACTAGTTATACATTATGCATCAATCCCTTTAAAAATTCATTTTCTAGAAGAACTGATTATTCATTATGTCATTCAAATTCTGATCATTAAAAATTTCACATGTAAAAGCACTGCCTACTGGTGGGGTATTGTATAAAGAGAGAATATTCTTAATGATTAGCCTGAAGGAAAAAAAACTGTTGATGGCTCTTCCATCGAGGAAGAATCAGAGACAAATGTCTGAGGAAAATCTTAGACTTGGGTGATATCAGAATGAAGGATAATGGGAGAGTGACCTTAAGGCTCTGATTTCAGCTCAATTCTGATGCAGTTACCCACTTTTAAGTAACATTCTCAGTGGTAGAGTGTGTTTCATTCGTGAGTGAAAGTAGCTCAGCTGTGTCCAACTCTTTGCAACCCCATGGACTATAGCATGCCAGGCTCCTCTGTCTATGGAATTCTCCAGGCAAGAATACTGGAATGGGTTGCCATTTCCTTCTCCAGGGGATCTTCCAACCCAGGGATGGAACCTGAGTCTCCTGCAATACAGACAGATTCTTTACTGTCTGAGCCACCAGGGAAGCCCATGTTTCATTGGTGGGGTAAGTTAATTAAGCCCTCCCCCTGTGACATCAATACATCACCATATTAGCAGGGACAATAGAAGCACACGGGGCGGGGCGGGGGGGCAGTGGTGGGGTCCAGAGTTTTTACTGCATAGTCATTCATCTGACAGGAAGGTCACTGGGTTGCCAACACTAATCGAAAGAGCTCTTACTTCATGTCTGATTCACATGACTGAAAGAAAGAGAATCCACCTCTGGTCTAGTGAAAGAAATACTTTAGATGGCTTGAGAAAATGTCTTAGTTTGAAAATGTTCATCTCTCAGTGTCTGACTCTTGTGACCCCATTGACTGTAGCCCATCAGGGTCCTCTGTCCATGGAATTCTCTAGACAAGAATACTCAAGTGTGTAGCCATTCCCTTCTCCAGGGGATCTTCCTGACCCAGGGTCTCCTGCGTTGCGGGCAGATTCTTTACCATCTGAGCCACCAGGGAAGCCTAAGTTGTTTGCTGCTAAGTCTCGTCAGTCGTGTCTGACTCTGTGCGACCCCATAGACGGCAGCCCACCAGGCTCACCCGTCCCTGGGATTCTCCAGGCAAGCGTACTGGGGTGGGTTGCCATTGCCTTCTCCAGTCTAAGTTGTTTAAAGCAGGTTAAATTCCACTGAGGCTTTCCAAGTTGGTTCAGATAAGCTGTTAAGAAAGCATTTTGGTCTTGTTGGGCATTCTGGAGGTATTCTGGAGGGAACCTTTTTCTCAGTAAGCAGATCTTACCTTGGTTTGCTGAAAATACTATTCATTAGGTTTTACAAGGTTGTGCTTTTTACTGGAAAATTATAAACTTTTGTTGTGGCCTAAGAGGATTTTTTTCTAGGCAGTGATTCTACCAACATTCTTGAGGAACTGCAGTTTGAGCATGAATTGCTAGTTTCTTCCTAACTTCCCAGCACTATCTCCTGAAGTGGGCTCACCCTGGTAATGCCTAACCAATGACGCTCCTCCATTGTGCCATGTAATTTTGCCTTTCTTTGTTCTTTCTTTCATCTGAACTTGCTGCTCTATTCCTCCCTGCCTTTTAGCTTTTTCCTGGCCCATTATCATGTCAGACTCAATGCAGGAGTCATGTTCTCTAGGAACCCTCTTTGGAACCTCTCCTCTGTGCCTTTTAAGCCCCCTCTAAGGTAACAATTACATTATTTTCAAATGAGTTTATATGGTAGGTAAATTATTGCTATTCACTTGTTAAATATTCCAGGTTATGCACACCCTTGCTTATTTTGGGTGGGACCAGAAAGTTATGACCAACCTAGATAGCATATTAAAAAGCAGAGACCTTACTTTGCCAACAAAGATCTGTCTAGTCAAGGCTATGGTTTTTCCAGTGGTCATGTATGGATGCGAGAGTTGGACTGTGAAGAAAGCTGAGCGCCAAAGAATTAATGCTTTTGAGCTGTGGTGTTGGAGAAGACGCTTGAGAGTCCCTTGGACTGCAAGGAGATCCAACCAGTCCATCCTAAAAGAGATCAGTCCTGGGTGTTCATTGCAAGGACTGATGCTGAAACTGAAACTCCAATACTTTGGCCACCTCATGTGAAGAGTTGACTCCTTGGAAAAGACCCTGATGCTGGGAGGGATTGGGGACAGGGGGAGAAGGGGACAACAGAGGATGAGATGGCTGGATGGCATCACTGACTCGATGGACATGAGTTTGAGTAAACTCTGGGAGTTGGTGATGGACAGGGAGGCCTGGCGTGCTGCGATTCATGGGGTCACAGAGTTGCACACAACTGAGCGGCTGAACTGAACTGAAGAAGGTAATTGTTTTTAAATGGGGTATAGGGGAATGTATGAAACAAGAATGACAGAATGCTGTAAACTGGTAAACCTGAATGATTGGTACTTTTCTTGTTATACTTTTCTTTCCATTTGTATATCCCTGGAGAAGGGAATGGCTGCCCACTCCAGTATTCTTGCCTGGAGAATTCCATTGACATAGGAGCCTGGTAGGATACAGTCCACTTGTATATAGTTTATATCTGAAGTTTTCCAAATTAAAAGTTCAAAAATTAAAAACATTTTCATGTGTGACAAAATGCATATAAAATTTACCATCATAACCATTTTAAAGTGTAGAGTTCAGTGGTACTAAATGTGTAATGTTGTGCTACCATCACCATCCATCCCCACAACTATTTTCATCTTGTAATATTGAATCTCTTATCTATACCCATTAAACAATAACTCCTCATTCCCCCTTTCCCTGACAACCATCATTCTACTTTCTGTTTCTGTGATTTTTGACTATTCCAAATACCTCAAGTGAATGGAATCATACAGTATGTGACTTTTTGTGACTTACTTCACTTAGCATAATGTCCTTGAAGTTCATCCATGTTGTGGCATATTGCAGCATTTTTAAAACCAAATAGTATGCCATTTATGTACAACAGATGTATACCACATTTTGCTTATCCATTCATCCGCTGATGAACACTTGGATTGCTTCTACATTTTAGCTGTCTTGAATAGTGCCATGAACATGGGTGTGACAATATCTCTAAGATCCTGCTTTCAGTTCTTTTGAGTATATACCAAGAAGCACAATTACTGGATCATATGGTAATTCTATTTTTAATTTTTTTAAGGAACTGACATGTTATTTTCCAAAGCGGCTGTACCGTTTTACATTCCCACCAACAGTGCACAAGGATGCCACTTCCAGAGCTAATTTCTATGTGGCTTCAAAAATGTTCATTTAAACCTGGGAGATTAAAGACTCAAAAGGGCAAATTCTTGAGGAAACTCAGTATGATCACATATACACAATACTATGGTTTTATTATAGTAACCACTGTGTGTCTACCCTGTACCCGGCACTTCAACACTTTACCTGGATGCTAATCTTTATATGATTCTAATTCTTGTAACCTTTCAAGATAAGTATTGTAACCTCCACTTTACAAATGAGGCTAAAGATTAAACGACTCATCCAAGGTTATTACATGTAACAAAAGTCACCCAACCAGTACTCATACCCAGGTCTCACTCCAAGCCTATTCCACAGTATCAAGGGACTATTGGGATTTTGCATATTGCGTTTTTAAAAATATTTTTCCCTTCTGGTAAATCATCCCCATGATGAAGGAAAAGCGGAAGTATAAACGGACGTTCCTTTAGGATTAGTCAGGTGAGCAGCTGCATCCGCCCTTACCAAGATTTTCATGGGCTTTGTGGGCTCAGCTGGTAAAGAATCTGCTTGCAATGCCGGAGACCTGGGTTCGATCCCTGGGCTGGGAAGATCCCCTGGAGAAGGAAAAGGATACCCACTCCAGTATTCTGGCCTGGAGAATTCCATGGGGTCACAAAGGGTCGGACACGACTGTGATTTTCACTTTTCGCTTTGTGGGGGAGTTACATGGTAAACGTGTGGCCTCCACAAGGCGGATAAACGAGGATGAGATGAAGAGTGCGGGAAACGGGTTTCACTGGGTCTTCAGCTTCATTCTTAATCGCTATTTTCGTAGACTCCCCTACACCGGGGCGGGAAAGCGTTCGTGCAAATGTGGCGAGGAAGGATGGGTGGAGGAGGAAAGCTTTCCAGCCAAGCGCAGTTGCCAGGACAGCGCGGCCCGAGCCGCAACGGCAGAAGCTGCACCGCGTCGCGGCAGCGGCTGCGAGCCCCAGTGACGCATTGCAGGTACGAACCAGCCAATCAGAGGAGGGCTCAACGAAAATCGCGCTGCGCGTCGCTACTACGATGCTCTTCCGCGCCGCAAAGTAGCGCCTCTCAGGCGCCACTCCACCGGCTCTTCAACGGCTCGCTAGGGAGTGAAACACAGTTACGTCATCCGTTCGTCCCCTTCCCTTTATCTTCTGCATCGTCTATCACATAATTGTGGATAAAAGGGTCTCGAGAGGAGTTGGGAGCGGAGGGGGTTGGCCGGGACTCGTTTATGATGTTCCGTTATCTTAAGTGTGGCGGAGGGATCTGGCGGAGGGAGGTGTTTATGAGGCGCTGGGGGCGGAGGAGAGAATTAGTCCGAGTGGAGCGAGCGAGCTGAGTGGTTGTGTGGTAGCGTCCCGGAGACCGGTAGCGCTTGCAGCATGGTGAGTGCGTCGCTAAGCTGCGGGCGCTCGGCCTGTAGTGGGGTAAGAGGCTGAAGCGAACTGACGAAAGGGAACTAACCTTTCTCACACTCTCTAGGAGTGGTCTTCGCCAGGGGGATGGCGCGCCAGAGGCTGGGGTCGTCCGCGGCTGTTGTGTCGCAGGTGCTTCCCAACCCCCACTCTCCTCAGGGAGGTGTCCCGTGGTGTACTGGGGGCCACGCGCACCGCCCCCGGGACCTTCGGGCTCCTTAGAGGCTGGATGTGGATGGAGCCGGGGCGAGGGCAGCCGGGGTAGGTGAGGGTTAAAGGGCGGGAGGAGCCGGAGCACAGAAGCCTTGGGTCGGGCATCTCAAAAGGTCAGCCAGGGGCCGTATTCAAAAGCCCAACGGACGGTTGGTGCGGGCGCCAGGAAGCGCCTTTGTCCGCGCGCGGCCGCCATGCGCCGAGGGGGCGGGCGGGAGCGCGCGAGGCCCGGGGCGAGCGCCCGCGCCGCCGTTAGCCCGCAGCCCCCGCGTGCTGGGCCGGGAGGGAGCTGGGGGCGCGCGAGCGGGCGGGCGCACAAGCTGAGTGGGCCGAGTCCGCGGGGAGCGGCCGGGGGCGGGGCGGGCTCGGGACCGCGGCCGTCGCCTGCCAGACCCGGCTCGAGCCCCAGCTGCTGCGCTGGCACCTGCAGGACTGCGGAGGTCTGGGCGTCCCGTGGCGCTGCGGGGTCGTCCGGTCGGGCAACGTTTGAGGAGGGCAGCCTCGTCCGATTCCCATCCCCCCCCACCCCACCCCCGGCGGCGAGAAGGAAGCTCGGTGAATCCTGATCTTTCTGCTACATATGGGCCTTGAGGCCTAATTCCAGCCGCAGGCTAAATATTTCTAAAAAAAAAATTTAAGTGGTTTTGTCGTTGAAGGAAATGACTATATCTGAAGTCAGGCGCAGCCTCGCACTGCGCATCTCGTTAGAGAAAGCCAGAGACTCCAGCTGGCGTTTGAAAGGCGTTTTTCTATTCACTCACCGAAAGCCAGCTCCGGGGTGACTCCAGTTCTGTTACCAAAGTCGATCTTACCCTCTAGTAACAATCGGAAGGATGCCTTTGACAGGGGCCACAGTCCTCTTCTGAGTGCTCACGTGCACGTTGAAATGTTTAAGATCCATTAACACTGTATTGCCCCACTCCAACACCCTTGAAAATAACTCCCTATTACCGTAGCGAAAATGCCAGGTTATTTTTTAGGTGCGGTTTAATTCGTTTGTACATTAATGGCTGTCAAAGACTATCGTGATAGAAGAGTATATTGGGGGACGGGATTTTTAAAAAGCATTTTCCTGTCACTTGAGACCGGAACTCCTGTTTTTTCCTGTTTAAAAAAAGTCTAATGAGAGCGGTAATTTGCAATACTTATTTTGTGGTTCCTTCTGCCAAGTGGTTATAGGCGATGGGTGTGTCCAGGAGGCAAGGTGACATCTTAAACAGGAGTTGGGAATCCTTGCCAACTGAAACCTCCACCCTGTTATGGGTGTGGGGAGAGGAGTTCACATTTGTTTGATGTACTCGTTCCATTTTGATATTTTAATTATTTAATTCTAAATTTGAATATGCTGGTGGAATTTATTCTTTTAGGTGAAAATAGGCGTGTAATTAAGGTTCTGAATTGTGGGGTGAATTTTTTTATATTATGTAAATGAAAAATAAGTTTTGTTTCTAATCAATCTGATAATTAAATCAAGATCTCAGATTTTCTTGATGAGACACAGTTTGTATCTACCCTTTCGTGGTCCTTTGCCAAAAGTAAGCTTTCGTAGTTACTGATCACATCATTACTGTTTTGAGTGTTTTTGACAGTCAATATTGTTAACTAAATATTGGGGACTCATCCTTGCTAAGTCATTTCAGTTGTGTCAGACTCTTTGCAATCCTATGGACTGTAGCCCTCCAGGCTCCTCTGTCCGTGGGATTCTCCGCGCAAAAATACTGAAGTGGGTTGCCCTTTCCTACTCCAGGGGATCTTCCCAACCCAAGGATCGAACCCTCCTGTCTTATGTCTCCTGCCTTGGCAGGCAGGTTCTTCACCGCTGGCGTAGGTAATTTTATAATTAGAAGACCTGAAGTTTTAAAATTAGGACTCCATAAAGTCAAAGAATGAACATTTATTTGATATGGAATAAGTTTGCTCACGTGGCTCTTGGGTTTACATATAGGTGATACATGGTCGTTGAAAGGGAGATTGATTAGTTTAAGAAGACTTGAAGCAGGGGTGATAAGTAAAAGATGTGAAGACGTGGAACTTTTGGTCACTTGAATCTAAATAAATACCCATGGAACAGCAAGAAGATCTGTTTCTGTTAGACTAAAGAAATTATTTATGCCTCTATTAAAGTATTGAAAGTTCTAGATTCAGGTAGACTGATCAAATTAGGCCTTTAGTAAAGGTCCTAATTTTTATGTAATTTCTTCTAGTTTCCCTTTTGGGCCAAGATACTGTATAGTAAGTGCTGTTCTAGCAGAATTAAAGGTACCTTTTAAATTCTATTGAAATAACTTAGAGGCTGCTTTTGATATAGGTAAAACAAATGACCTGACTTCTGAAACTAGAAAAATTTTTGCTTAGCATGGAAGCCTTTGTTGTATCTAAGAAATACTTGGAGTAAACAGGAATGAATGCAAAACGAAAGTTTGTTCCATTTCAACCCTATGGACTCATATTTATTGAGATAAGAATCTTGGATTATTTTTATAAAACCTTTCACTAGATAAGCTCCATGGTATCCATACCTGCTTTTGAATGCCATTTGGGAAATGTTAAATAGGTACATAATTCCCTTAAGGTCACACATGTAATCTAGATTAGTGGACTCTGTTTTTCTTAGTGTTTACAAATCACCTGTGGTTCTTCAAAATGCACAGTCTGGTCCAGTAAGTCTCAGCTGGAACCTGAGCATATACTAACGTTTGGGAGCTTTCTCTAGAGTTGACAGTAGCAGTTGAAAGCGATATTTGTAGATATAAAGGAGTAAGAAGTAGTCTCTCTAGTGAATTACTCTTCACTTCACTGAGATAAACACATTTTAATGAGCTTGAGTTTTCCCAAAAGTATAATTCTTCTAGTTCTACTAAGAAAATGACACTATGCATAGACAAAAATAAGAATCAAATTTATTTGCATGTCATTGGAAAAAGCGTACAAATTACAGTGCTAGGGAGCTTTGTGTTTTTACTTTCAGTAGTCTTTAGTCTGAAAGTTACTGATGAAGGTTATTTTAAAGCCTTGGACTCTGAGTTAGTAGTAAATACAAAAGAAAGGTTTTTTTCTTCCTAAAGCCTTCTCAGCTTTCATATGTGAGTCTTCCCAAAATCTCCTCTGTCACAACTTGTTGAAAAAACCCCACTGTCTGAGTTTCTGCACATAGCAGTCATTCTTTCAGCTTTCACATGTTACTGTGTTTTCCACACTTTTGGGTTAACATTGTTAGTCCTAAATTGTTTTCTCCTGCCCCATTTGTTCCTGGGCTTGTGGCCTCAGTTTGTGGAAATAGATTTTCTCAACTTAAATTTAAAAAGGAACATGAAGAGTTTGCTGTAAAGGGCTTGATAATGCCCCACCTGTCTACCTTCACTGTGGAAGTTGAACTAGTCAGGTTGGTGTTTAATATTAACATTGTAGGTTCTTTGGTTAATTAACTTACATAAAGTAATTTTCACTGAACTTTTGGGGCTAGCTCTTTATATATAGCTTCTAACTGCACAATGACTCTGCAAGGTAGGTATTAATATTCTGTGTTATAGATGAAGTTGACAATGAGCGGTTGAATAACATGTCCAAGGTCACATGGGGGCAGAGCTGGGATACTAAGCCAGTGATGCCTCAAAGCACCATGCTTTTTTTCTTCCACCATGCCATGTTACCCTTCTTTTAGAAATGATAGAAGTCCTGCAGGATGGAATTAGATCAGAGGTAAATCATCTATAGCCTCTAACAAAGTAAAAAATAACAGTGGATGGGTTTTAATTCTTATTTGTAGAGAACACAATCTGATTTTATACCAAATACTTGGAGAATTGGGATTTGTAAGGATAAAAGTAGATTCTAAAGACCTTGCATTTGCTTCAAGGTCAAATCAAAATTGATCAGGCAAAGAAATTTCTTCTTTTCTGGGTTTCTTCTCAAATGTTTTCATGCTGTCCCCTAGAGAAAATGTGAATGCCATCCTGTATTCAGGTTATTATCCTTTCCAGGGGTGTGTTCATTTAAGATGAAACCAGGCAGTGTTTATTTTTCTTTCATATCAATAAGTGAATGGATTAATCACAGTATTCTTGACTTCCCTGTAGGTAGGAATGTTAGCTAGGAAGCTATTTCTTGTTAGTGCGTCTGGATATATGTTCCAATAAGCAGTTCATGTCCACGGATGAAGGCCACATGAGGAACAGGGAACCTTGTTATTCTGCAAGTATCTTTATAGTGTGTTCTGAATTTAAAATTGAGGTATTGGATATGTCCAACAAGTGTTTAATTCTGACCCTACATGTTAGTAATTTTGTACTCCTGCTCCCTGAAATTTAACCTTAGCCCTTTTCCCCATCTATAAAGTAAAACATTAATGGTATTATTAATAGCATTTAGGGTTGTGAAGATTGAACAAAAGCAACATATATAATGGGTTTCAGCAAATGCCTGAACATGCATTTTTTTTTTTTTTTAAGTAAAAACAAGTAACTTTTTTTCCCCCAATTGGCTAAAAACAACACAAACCTTATCACTTTGGAATTTTAAACATCAAAAGAAAATGAATATGTGGACTTAACATTTTGTAAATAGTGTACTTCAAATATTCAGAATCCTGGATTCTCTGCAGTTACATGGCAGGTGAGGAGTAAAACTGGTAACTTTCATGTTGCCCCAACCAGTACAGCTTGAATTTTTATCTTTTTGATAAGAGTTTTGCTTAGTAATCTTTGGGTTTTTTGAGGTTTGGAACATCACACGTCCAAGTGAAGTATTTAATCACTTGTAGGGAAAGTTAAAATGTAGTTCTTGTTTATTATTTTTGATTCGGTGGAGATTTCTGGTATTAATGGTTTTTATCTACCTGAGGAGATGAGCTTAAGTTTATACTAACTTTGAAAAAGGAAACAGTGCTTCTTTTGCATCTATCCTTGTTTTAGAAGAGTACAGTTCCAATTAAACTTTGTACTGTTAGTGTGCTAGATCTGCTTTTTTTAAATTTATGTAAAATTTAGACTTTCAAATATAATCTGAAATGTTTTTCACATCTTAAACTTGGGGGCAAGGTAGCTTAACTTTGGAGATAAACCAGAGTGTATTTTCTGCCCACCCGTGTTTGGTACTAAGGAGTGAACTAAATGAAGTTGAGAAGTTTATGAAACCAGATGAACCCTAAGTGTTTTTAAATTTGTTTCTGTAACTGTTAAACTACATACTGTCAAGCCACTTACCTATTTCTTTGATTTCTTTTTAGGCTGACCAACTGACTGAAGAGCAGATTGCAGGTGAGAAATAACTTTGTTAGGTTATACCTGTTGAATTTTATAAATTGAAAAGCCATTCTCAAAAAAAGATATTTGTATGAAAGAATTGACTTTGATCTGTGTCATAGATGGGAACAAGTAAGTGTAATGTAAGAGAGTAATTGAACCTGCTCTGGCAAGTGAGAAGGTAAACTTGACTGTGAAAGATGTGTGGGGCTAACTGTAATTAAAGACATGTTTTTAGGTTATGTAGGTATACTTTTGAGCCTGGTGTTGGGATGCTCTTTGTTTTGTTTTTCTTGAAGTTATTTTAGTCTAAAGATTAATTCTGGGCAGTTTTTAACTCTGCAACTTCAAACCAGTCTCCACAAGAAAAGAGGCCAAGTGGTAATTAACTTGAAATGTAAAATCAGAAAATGAATGTTGAATTTACTGTGGTTTAAAGTAGCTGATATTTTAACCTTAGAATTGCGTATATGGTCGGTCAATCAGGTGATAACCATTTCTCTAGTGAAAAACTTAGATCCAAAAGTTAGTATTCTGTTTTATAGATGCAGCAAATTTGAGTTTTATCTTAAAAGCAGTGACAGCTATTGAAATGAGTTTAGAAGTCTTGTATCCTTTAGTTTGCTGTGGAGATGTGAAATTGTTACGTAAAACCTGATGTCATGTTGTCATTATGCTGAACCAGTAGTACTTTTGATTTTATTCTAATATTTTTGAGGTGGCTAGTTAAGAAAAGGTTGGGGAAACGTCTAAATGGGTTTTGTTTTTGTTTTTTTTAATTTCAGGGTTGAAATGCTTTTCAAACTCTATTCCTTGATTTCAATTAGAGACTTACTAATGAAAGCATCAGGCAGTTGTAACTGCAGTGGTTTTCCTGATAGGCAAAGAGTTTCAAGTGCTCAAAAGCACTAAAGCTTTTTTTTTTTTTAAACGCTAGGGAAAACTGAGAAACCCAGTTGGAACTCAGGTATTACTTTACTACCCCACACTTCATACACAGACTTGGCAGAACCAGAAATCAATAATCTCAAATTCTCATCACAGATAATATTTGCTTGGACTGTATAAAGTAGAAAACTATTGGCATTGAGGACCAATTTGACAGGTTTTATTTTTGTTTCTTATTATGTGCATTTGACTTAAGCTGGGAATTTGCTCTTTCAGGTTGGTAAATTTGTGTGTATAGAGTATGTTGAAGTAGTCAAGCAGAGCTTTGGAAATGATTTCTTTTGTTCATATATAGTATTTTAGGTGTATTGATGAAATGTAAGTTATTCTGTAATAGTTTTTTCTGTATGACTCGGGCTATTATTTCCAATCTTAAGTTCTTACCTTCTCTAATAGACCTGTCTTCTTTGCCTTTGTTTCTCCATAGTCTCAGATAGTTCTGCATGGCACAGCATGTTCACTTTAGGGTAGATAGTGAATTATTCAAAGTGCCAGTTACATAGTTGGTGCTCATTACTCCTTTCCCAAACACACATAGAATTCTTTAAAAAGTAGTTTGTGTCTGTTAAATACAAGAGGATCAATCCTCAATCGTTGATAGCATTTTTGTAAAGGATACTTAAAGTTCATGGAATATTGTCCTTAAGATAAATTCTGTCTTTTCATTGGTTCCTATCATACAATTAAATTCTAGTGAGAGTAGCAGAAAAATCTGTTTTGGTTTTTTCCCTACCCTGCCTTTTCCTAGGCTTTTAATAAAGACTATTCTTGGAGCCCAGGTTTTAGTGAACCTTTAAAGTAGAGGAGCTAAAGCTTTTATGCTACTAAAATAAAAATTCTTATTTCCTCTTGTTTCCCCACTACCTCCCACACAGTAAGGACTGAGTAAATATTTCCTGAATAGAGAAATTTTCAAAGATGTGTGCCACACAGATATGTTCTAAAGCAGTACCTACTCTATACTAACAATTACTCTGCCTCCTCCTAGAGTCCCTTACTTTTGAGTTGCAAAGTTGAATATACTAAGGTACTTTTTCAGTTAGCTTTATCTTCATATACTGACTGATTTAAAATTCCTCTAGCAGGTAACTTGGCCTAGAAAAATGTACGCTTATAGTTTAGGTGAAGTGCCTAGAATTGTTTATGTTACCCTGGTCTTAAAGAGCAATCCAGAACAGTCTAGTGTGACATCAATAATAGCAAGTGAATTTTGTTGATGATTGCAATGATGTCGTTAGTTGTTGGTATTTAAAGGAAAAATGTAAAATAATTTTTTTCTTTAAAGTAATTTATGCCTAAACTTTTAAATTTCAGTGTAGGGATAAAACTTACTTGATTAAAAAAAAGTACTTACCTTACTCAATAATAAAGGCCTTTAAGGATTTAAATATATGGCCTTTAAAGGATCATTAAGTTCAGAATTTTATAAATAAATAGAAATTGGTTAACAGCTGTTAGATTTTTCTTGTTTCATGATAACCTGTTTTAATAATAATGTGAATTTATGTAAAACATAATTAGAGAGGTATCCTGTGGTTGCTAATGAAAATCTAAAACAAGTAATAATATGACTTCTGAAAGTTTCAACTTAGGCATAACTAGAATAGATTTTGGGAGGTTCCATCAGTTACGTTGAAGAAAGCTGTTCTGTGACAGAACCTGTTTTCTTACTGTGTATTGGAGTTTTGACTCCTAGGTTTATATTTCAAGTCATTTATGGGAATTACTTGTTTAAAATGATATGCGTCTATACATGAAGATTAAACAAGTTCTGAATCACAGGTGGTGAGCTATAAAAGGTGAATTTAAATTGTATTTTTCAGTTTATTTTTATTTCAGGTTTTTACAGGTATTTCTGTGTCTTAAACTTCTTGAAATTTATAACATACATAAATGTGTAGCATGCATCTTTCAGAAATCGTTTTTGAAATAAAGTCATTTAGTAAAATGATTACGATGATAGTTACATCTGATATTTCTAGACAGTATTTGTACATCCTGTTTTTTAAAAAACTCAGGTAAAATGGAAATATTTTCATCAAATTCTGCTCTTTGTAGGAATTACGATTTACTTTTGTCATTGAATTGGTCTAGGTTAGTACTGCATATTTTCATAAGATTCAGTAGTTTGTTCTAAGCTTCTAATATCGGGTGAGTTCCTCTGAAAACAAGTAACGTTTAAATAGAGTGGGCTGTTTAGCATTGAGAGTAAGTAGCACTTACTACAGTGATACTAGTCTAAAGCTAAACAATTAAAAGAATCAAAGCAGAAGAAAATAATGGGATAATCCAAAATGGTAATAGGACTCAGGTACTTGTGTGGGTTATTTTAAATAAAGAACCCATTAGGAGGCTGTTGTGATAGTCCAGATAAAAGATGATGGGGCCATTAACCAAAATGTTGGATGTAGAGATGAAAAAAGAATCAGGCAATATTTAAATAGCAGAATTCAGCAGGCCTTGTTTCAGGGGAAAAGAGTTAAGGTAACTTGCTTGTGTTCCTAGGGTTGCTATATATGGAATTCATTTTAATTAAGTTTTCCTTGAGGTCAGCTAGGGGGAAATGTTCTGTAGGATGTCAGAAATAAAAATAATACATTGAGAGAGACGAGTGGACTAACTGAAGTCTTCATCATTAGTGGGCGTAGACGAAATGGCCAAGGAGAGAAAAAAGGATAAGAAATTTGGTCAGATCTACATGCAGGAGACAAATAGTGAGACCCTTTGGCAGTGTAAGGTTACAGGAAAGCGACATCATCTATCTCTTTCTTGATATTTAAGTACTTGCCAGGCATAGTTCAGTGTGCTTTACTTATATTAATTATTTAAGTTGGGAAGTAGATACCAAGTGAACAAGTGAAAGTCGCTCAATTGTGTCCAAATTTTTTGTGACCCCATGGACTATACAGTCCATGAAATTCTCCAGACCAGAAAACTGGAGTGGGTAGCCTTTCTCTTCTCCAGGGGATCTTCCCAACCCAGGTCTCACATTGTAGGCGGATTCTTTACCAGCTGAGCCACAAGGGAAGGTACAATTAGCCCCAAGTAACAAAAATGAGGACGCTGAGGTGGAAAATTTGCCCACGGTTCCATTATTAGTTAGTAGCAGAGCTGGAATTCTTTTAAGCCCAGGCAGTTGAGTTCCCAATTCTTCTTTTAGTTTCTGTGTTTTATGTTTTTGTATTTACTTGCTGATTGAGCCTAATATCTCTGTTCCTACTCGCTTTGTTATTAGCTCATTAATATGCACTCTTGCACTGTTAAAGTAAATCTCTAGTTTCTCTGTTCGGGTATCCTAGACTGTTCTAGTAGCTTTCCATGTAATGTAGTGGTGAACTATTGATAAAAGCAACATCATTTCACAATAGTATCTTAAAGATTTTAGGCAATAATATATTTCATTTTGTTGCAAGCTCTGAATTTATATTCTGAAGAGAGGTTTAAATTATTTTTTGTTTTCAGTGATGATAACAGTTAAAACTGGCCATACATACCTTTATCATCCCATTGTTAACATCATTACAGATTATTTGGTGATAGTCTCTTCTGTCCTCCAGAAAAGGGAACTAGCTTAATGCATGTTCTAAAGTTTAAAGTTTTTTGTTTTTAATTTAGTAAGTGATTAAATGGACTTAATTTTTACTTTTAAGGATTACTGTAAGTAGTACAGTTGCTGTATAGAAATAAACGTATTTGGTAACAATAGTTTCCTTTTCTATTGTGAGTGTAGGTTAGATCTGTAATTAGAGTTGTGTTCCACAGGGCAGCTTCAACAGAAAATACAGAAGCCAGACATTTGGGGTTTTTGGGTTCTGCTTTTTCAACAATAATTTGACTTTTATCTCATCTAGATTTTGGAGTTCCTTGTGATTTTTAGATGGAAAAAACTCCCAGGTAGATCAGTATGAGCATATGATTAACTAAAAAAGTTTGAAATACCACAAGGTTTTCCACCTAATCCTTCAGGAATAAAAATCCCATTTCAGGTCCTATCTCCATATAATACCTTTGCTTTGAGAGTTGATTAATACATTTTGCTTAGGTTACTTTATTTTTAACCTGTACATTTGGATTGTGTTTTCTTTTCAAACAGAATTCAAAGAAGCTTTTTCACTATTTGACAAGGATGGTGATGGAACTATAACAACAAAGGAATTGGGAACTGTAATGAGGTCTCTTGGGCAGAATCCCACAGAAGCAGAGTTACAGGACATGATTAATGAAGTAGATGCTGATGGTACATCTTTTTAATTCTGGGTTTGAGAAGAGGGAATTGAAGAAGGGGCATTTAAATTCTATTGTAATACAATATTTAAAATATTGTAATATTTCAACCAATACCATCGCAGGTAATGGCACAATTGACTTCCCGGAATTTCTGACAATGATGGCAAGAAAAATGAAAGACACAGACAGTGAAGAAGAAATTAGAGAAGCATTCCGTGTGTTTGATAAGGTAAGTATATGAAACTGGATTTGTTCCGTTTTAATTTGAGGATTTTTAAATATATTAGGATCTCTTAATCTTTGAAAACTTGTTTTTGTGATTATTTGCCAACATACTTTAATATCAAGCAAAAGCTTTCTAAGAATTTAGTGTAGAAGGAGATTTCCTAATAACATTCTTTACCAACTGAGCTATGAGGGAAGCCCAATAATTATATATATATATATATATATATATATAGTATTAGTTTTGTGGCAGAAGAGGTATTGACTTTGGAACAAAGAAATAGTTAAATAAAGGTTTCTGTGGATTTCTGAAGTATATTTTGCTCCCAAATGTGAAGTTTAGTAAACTTCTTATCCAGCTCATTGTATCTATAATATTGCTCAGACATTTTACTAAATTTTTTTGTAGGATGGTAATGGCTATATTAGTGCAGCAGAGCTCCGCCATGTGATGACAAACCTTGGAGAGAAGTTAACAGATGAAGAGGTTGATGAAATGATCAGGGAAGCAGATATTGATGGTGATGGTCAAGTAAACTATGAAGGTAAGTCTTTTCACTGTCACAGCCTTATCTTGTGGTTTACTATCAGATTCTACTCTTTTAAAAGAAGCACTGCACTCCAAACTAGGATAAAACAATTTTTGGTAACCATTGTGGAACAGTTTGAAAAGCTTCTTTAAACTTATTTCAGGATCCTCAGAATTAAGGTGACTTTAATGTCTTTCATTGGATTCTCCTTCCCTCCAATTAGCTTTAAGTCTGAAATTATACATGCTTCAGAAGTATCATATGGTAAACTAAAGCAATAATTTGGCTTATTTCTTAATAATCATAAATAATTTTTGATTTATGAAGAATCCAGCCTTAGCAGTAAATTAGCTTTCCTCTGTACTTTATAATTTTGAGGAAAGACAGGGGAGTGGGAACTGCTCAGTAGTTGAGTAAGTGTGATTGGTTTTGACAGACTTTTGCCACTGACTCAACATCTTTGTATACTTCTTCTTTTTCAGAGTTTGTACAAATGATGACAGCAAAGTGAAGACATTGTACAGAATGTGTTAAATTTCTTGTACAAAATTGTTTATTTGCCTTTTCTTTGTTTGTAACTTATCTGTAAAAGGTTTCCCCCTACTGTCAAAAAAAATATGCATGTATAGTAATTAGGACTTCATTCCTCCATGTTTTCTTCCCTTATCTTACTGTCATTGTCCTGAAACCTTATTTTAGAAAATTGATCAAGTAACATGTTGCATGTGGCTTACTCTGGATATATCTAAGCCCTTCTGCACATCTAAACTTAGATGGAGTTGGTCAAATGAGGGAACATCTGGGTTATGCCTTTTTTTTTTTTTTTTTTTTTTTTTTGAGTAGTTTTCTTTAGGAATTGTCAGCATGTTGTTGTTGAAGTGTGGAGTTGTAACTCTGCGTGGACTACGGACAGTCAACAATATGTACTTAAAAGTTGCACTATTGCAAAACGGGTGTTTTATCCAGGTACTCGTACACTATTTTTTTGTACTGCTGGTCCTATACCAGAAACATTTTCTTTTATTGTTAACTTGCTTTTTAAACTTTGTTTTAGCCACTTAAAGAAAATCTGCTTACTTATGGCACAATTTGCCTCAAATCCATTCCAAGTTGTATATTTGTTTTCCAATAAAAAAATTACAATTTACCCAACTGTTGCTCTGAATCTGAGTCATTTAATTAATTTGATGTTGAACAATTTTGACAGTCAAATTGGGGGTGTAATTTCTTATACTTGGTATAATTTAGATATTTAATTTTTTTTGTTTCTTTTTTTTACTATTTAAGACTGTGTTTAGTGTTTAGATTGTGATACTTCCTTCAGAAGGTTTAACTGAAAGATTAAAAACTCTTGTATAAAAGTGTACCTAGCATGGGGACTGACATAAGATAGGTATTCAGTGTTGCCTACTTTTATAATTTTCAGCTTTGGCTTTGTTTATCCATATTGACTTCAGCCATGCAATGATTTTTTAAATATTTGGGCTTTAAAACATAAAAATCCAAATTGGGGCAGGGGGTAGTTTTACCTGTTTACTAATTTTTTACTCAGTGCTTTTTTAATTCTACTACCATAAAACAAAGAATTTTCTGTTGTGCTAACTATCTTCAACATGTGTTACAAATAAGATATCTTCGGTAGTGGCTTGATAGTAACTAAACTTTGTTTTATTTAGAAGTTTTCCTTGCTTCTAAACTATTGCTTTCTTTGTACAAAACGTGGCTATCAAGGTTTCTGTTTTTCTAATTACTTTTAAATACTTAATGAAAGATTCCATAGGCAGGAGATTAAATAGGAAGACCTTCATTAGATATGAGTTTCATGTGTTTCATGTGCTATTGAGGCACAGTAATGTCCAGAATGTTAAACATGGGCTTTGGAGTTTTATTGAAGCAGTAGTCAGATCACTGCTCTGTATAACCTTGAAGAGGGCAATACTACCTGAACCTCAGTTATCTTACATGTAAAATGGGTGTAATTTACCCAGGTGGTTTCTAACTTGGCTTTTATAATAATCTTAGGTATAGGGTCAGACACGACTGAGCACACACACACACAACACTTAGCATAGTTCTTAGTATTTGCATTGTATTACATCTATGCTGTTAATCAGTTACGATCCTTGTAAAATGAGGGAATCGGGCAAAGTTAATATTGGTGCTTTTCTAGTTCCAATAGTTTGAAGTAAGTTGGTAAGGTAGAAGGGGAAAACACGTTTTGTGGTTACTTGTGTGCATCTCATTGCTGATTTTATATTGTCTTCACAAAAGTCACACAGTTAAGCATTACATAATCTTACTCAAATCAGAACTATAAAAAACCTTTTAAGTCAACCATATGTGTTTTATATTAGAAGCATCATAGTAATTATTAATTTTTTTCTCAGTCTGTAGCATGTTTGCTTTTAGATAGTTAACCAAAACTATCACTGTGCAGTTAAAAGGGATTCTACAATATGAGGTATTTTATCTAGAATTTTTATTAAAAATCTGATGCATAGCATAGGCACCGTTGATCTCTACATAGTATAATCTTGTATTCACAAAGAGAATGGCCTCCTCCCTTTAAAACTGCTGTTATGGTAACCTGAAAATCAAACAGTATACTGTACAAGACTGTTTTCTTAAGGGGACATTTTGTTTACTCTACATACTTAGTCTGTTTTATTGGCAAAGTCCTTGAAATCATTGACCCATGCTGTTTCTATTTTTGCAGTACCCAAAACTATTTTCTCATCTAGGTGTTCTCTTATATTTCATACCTTCTATGGGTTTCTGGACTTCTCTGTACCTATCATCATGTTCAGTCTCTAGGGTACCAGTCCCTAGTCTGCTGAGCCAGTTTTACAGGCTCAGCCAAAATAAGAAAGTAAAATGAGGCACAGTGATGGACTGGCTTAATCACTTTTGGTGAAAGTTCTGTATTTAACTTGTCTCTTGGCCTTACAACTTCAGCTTTTTATTTCAAACCTGGTGCCTGGCTGCTCCTGCCCTTTTTCCTATTTTTAAGGCTATGTTAAATGAATTTATTGAATAGTCCTAGTATTTTAGGAGAAATTTAATGGTGTCCTCTCTTGGTACCCAGAAAAGTCACCCACACAATCACCTGTGAGAACTTAGAGACTCTCAGTCTGTCTTTTAACAATATTTCCAGATACTTCATGTGCACATTTGAAAAGTGCTGCTATATTCCATTTTCTGGTTTTAACTTATGAAAGGAAAACTTCCTGTGTTGAAAGGGCTGAGAATTAGGACAAAAACCTGTTTTGGATATGTTTCAAATTAGGGGAGACATGATTTGTCACAATGAGTCCATCTATAAAGATAGGCACAGGGTCCTTCAGGTGACTTAGAGGAGTTGACCCTTGAGGGTTGCCAGGCCATTAAGAAGGGAATAGCATTTCAAGCAGAAGGGTCAGCATTTGGGGAGGCATGGTGGGTGGCATGTTTGGAATTTGTAAGTATACATCAGATCAGGAGGTTCTAGTGGGAAGATGAGACTAGATGGTAAATTTTGCTTTTGTCCAAAGGCAACGATTATTGAATGCATTGTGCCAGATGGTTCCAGATTTCAATGAAGTTAATCATAAGGGTACCAATATATTTCACCTCTTTATAGACAAACACAATAAATCAGCAAATACAAATCCTGGTAAGGGAGAAGAGGGATTCAAGAAGAATGGAAAAGAGGAATCAATGCAGTGATGAACTGAAGTCAAGCTTGCTAAAAGCTTGAAAAATCCCCATTGATTTTGGCAACTGAATAACTGGCTAGTTTATTTACTAAGTGCAGTTTTTAACTTAAAGGTGTGTGGTGTCAGATTAAGATAGTTCCAGGGAAGTATGGGGCAGGTTAAGAAAGAAATGAATCCACACTGCTCTTGAAAGTGTGACAGGAAGCAGAAACTCCATGGTATAGTAGACAGTTGGAGGCACTGGAGTCAGGCCTGGATTTGAACTCTGTTCTGCCACTGTTGTGTGATGCAGAGTCGGCTGTGCTAAACTGTCCAAGGAAGCCTGTTTCCTCCTTCATAAAATGGGATTGATACCTATTTCACAGGGTTATTTTGAGGATTAAATACATGTGAAGTATTTGGCACACAGAGGGTATTCCATAAAATCAAACTATTAAGGTTGAAGGGACATTTGTTTTTAAAGATGGAAATGTGTATAGGTTGAGGAGCTACAGCCAAGATAGGCTGACAATGAAGAGGGTCTATAAAGAGGGCAAAGGGTGGTCTGTGGTTTCACAGACTTGTATCTAGAGCTCACGGCACTTCTCAAAGCAGTGACACTCCCAGAAATTTCCTTCTGGGGGAATTTAGAAACAATCTTAGAAAGTGGATGCTAAGGTTGATTTTTCCTTAAGCATGCTATCTCAGCATGGAGGTGATTTGGGAAAGGGCTGATGGGGCTCATGGGATGCTCTAGCTCCTTTACAAGCCTCCTTGGCGCAGGCTCTTGGTGACTCCTGAGCCTTCTAGATTTTCTCACCATGCACGTGCGTGACGGTCTCGACCGGTTTCGCTATGCTTATCGCGGGCCCTCCAAGTGTGTGCCTACCTCCCTTCCCCCACCACCAGAGCCAAACCTACTGGCAGGTCTTCTGCGCATGCTCGGGAGCCGGCGGACCGAGGCGCCTCCTGGCAACCGGACGCCAGCCTCGGCCTAGAGTGAAGAGGCAGCAATGAATCAGCCTATCGCCATCACCTCCACTGCAGTAAGGAAGACCTGAGGCATGGGGCTTCTGCCTTGGCCTCGGTACCGCCTGCCTTCCCTGCCTTCAATTCTCAAAACACTGTTCCCCATGCTGGGCTCCGCCAAAAACACCAGCTGTCTCTATTCCTGGGTCCTTGGGCCCCTCCGCTTCCTACCTTCACGTGTCCGCCTGCAGTCCTTTCTTCCTGATCATTGAGTGCCCTTCGTTTGCTTTTCTCCTGCCTAGCTCTCACTTATCCTTACCCTTCGTCCTTTGTTTTCTGTCCTGTTTCCCATCCTCCACCCTCCATCTTAACCTACTGCTGCTTGCGCTGGACAACTGCTTTAACCGGGTTCTTAGATTTCTTCCTTTCCCTCCCTCCACCTCCTCCCCCACTCCCCCACTGTCTGCCGAGGGAATGGGTTTTTCCTTCCTTGGTCTATTGGACATGTTTTTGCCTTGCTTCCTACTGTAGTATTTATAAAATATTGTAAACTGTCTTGTTTAGTTTTTAAATAAATTTGGGCGAGGTATGTTTAGCCTAACTTGTGTAAAGTAATTCACCCCTGAAGTGAATATGAAGTGGGAGATAGGGGAAGTTGAGGTCACCTGTCTTGGGCTAAACAAAACAAACAGCAGCTGCCAGGTACCTTCCTTCAGATGTATCATGTTTACTTTTCCCTTCTTCCCACTTCATTTCCCTGGTCCTAGGTAGTGATGGAGACCTGTCTTAACTTGCCTGAAGAAGTTCAATTTCTGTGACTATAAATGTCTAACAGAGAAGATTCAACATAAATCTAATAAAGGGAATGTATAGGAAGAAATTCAGGCTTATTTTTGTGCCAACTCTGGTGCCTTTTGTTGTCCTCCTAAGAGAAAGCTGAGGTTCATGAGGGTTAATTTGCCTAGTACACCTAAGTAGTTGCTGAGCTAGAGTTCAAGCCCAAATCATAGCATATGGAAATCTAGAAAATGGCACTTTCAACATTTGCTATATGGCCAGGAATTTGAATCCCAATATTACATTAATTGGATGTCTATACATTTTTACCTTGAGTTCCCTGAGCCATAAATCATAATAACAGTTATACAGTTTTGGGTTTACATAACTCTTTGTTTCCTGCTGCTGCTAAGTTGCTTCAGTCGTGTCCGACTCTGTGCAACCCCAGAGGCAGCCCACCAGTCTCTCCCGTCCCTGGGATTCTCCAGGCAAGAATGCTGGAGTGGGTTGCCATTCCCTTCTCCAATGCGTGAAACTGAAAAGTGAAAGTGAAGTCGCCCAGTCGTGTCCGACTTGTAACGATCCCATGGACTGCAGCCTACCAGGCTCCTCCCTCCATGGGATTTTCCAGGCAAGAGTACTGGAGTGGGGTGCCATTGCCTTCTCCGCTTTGCTTCCTAAGAGCACCAGATTTTGTCACCTAACTATTCTTATGACATCTTGGTGAGACGGGGACATTTCAGTTCAGTTCAGTTGCTCAGTCATGTTCGACTCCTTGTGACCTCATGGACTGCAGTATGCCAGGCTTCCCTGTCCATCACAAACTTCTGAAGTGTCCTCAGACTCCATCAAGTTTGTGATGCTGTCGAGTTGGTGATGCCATCTAACCATCTCGTCCTCTGATGGGGATGTTTATTACTCTAATTTACCCAAAGGAAATTTAGATACTTAAAAAGCACTTAAGATCTTAAAATAGCAATTTAAGGAAATATTATAGGCAAAATTGATTATGGAGCTCTTGTTTTCATTCAGGGTGACCAGTTTCATACAGTATCAGTTTCTTCAAGTACATGTTTTATAAGTGATATTTAACTTCTAGTGATCACTTCTGAAATGAATAAGTGTATTTTTATGTTTATTAATAGAAACCAACTCAGAAGTCATCTTTTGAAAGAGAAGGATGGTGGAGAATAGCATTAACAGTATGTATATTTTCATCCTTTCCTATTTGAACCAGTATTTGAGTCTGACCTTTTAAATCACTAATACTTAATTTTAAGGAAACAGTGGTGGTTCAGATCTACCTGGGCTCGTTTTATATTTATAATTTTAGTATCAGCACATGACTGAGAAACTAAACTTTGAATGCAGTAAAAGCTTGGAAGTAAAACAACTATAGGAGTCTAGGTGTTTTACACTATAGGTTATCTTGATAAAGTCTGCTAAGCTTACACATTCTGGAAAGGTGTTTGACTTCAGTTTTTATCTTACTTCTTTAAAAAATAAGAGCCTATGATAGCTTGTGTTAACATGGTCAATGTGTGAAAGCAAGATGGTGATATATGAAAGAGAGATGACCAGAAGATCCTTCTCTCAAGATACCTTATTTCTGTATGGCAGAAATATTTTCTATTCACACCTTTCCATAACAGAGGGGCCCTAGGGACCAAAGCCTCTTTGGAATTGAGCTAATTTTAAAGGTATAACTGAGTCGAGTGCTCAGTGGGAAGATGGCCACAAAAGCAGTGGTGACTAAACTGGCGGGCCTGGCCATTCAGCCATACTGTGGCTGAGATTTGAAAGTCCCAAACCTCTTCTTGGACTAATTAGACCATATGTTCTGCCAGTTCATCCTCAGTCTCATGTTATTATCCTGTAGCTTCCCACTTGAGGATTAGAAAGAAACACATGGTATCTACTAAACTGAAGTAGAATAACTTCTATTTAGTCATGAAACTTATCCAGAGGGTTCTCATGAGAGACCTGACATTTATAGTCAAATAGAATCTCAAATTTAAGTATCTTTGAGGCTACTTTTTAAAAAGTTAAAGCTTTACCTATGGCCACAACCCATTTGCTATAGTTAAGCAATTGTCGTAGAAAGGAAATCATCATGATTGTCTTGAAATGTTGTTCTGTGGGGAGTGTTGATGGAATTTTATTAAAACATTTCTCTTAAGCAAAACAAAGAGAAATGCTACTTAGGAGTGACCTTTGAAAGAATGATGCTTTAGGAGGTGTTACCTGTTACATACTAACTTGAAAAATGATATCAATTCTCCACAGAACACTCCTAATCCTGGCACTTACCACTTGAAAACTTTTATTGAAGAATCCCTGTTAAATCCAGTGATAGCAACCTACAATTTTAAAAATGAAGGAAGGAAAAAACCACCTCTTTTGCAAAGAAATGATCCGGTGCTGAATGACCTTCCCCAGTACATGCCTCCTGACTTCTTGGACTTGTTAAAGAAGCAAGTGGCCACTTACTCATTTAAGGACAAACCACGGTCAAGCCCCAGCATGCTGGTTTACAGAGATCAGGTAAAGTGCTGGTAGCAGTTGGCTTTGTGTGGGAAAGCTAAAGAGGCCCAGAGGAAAATATTCTCTATACTTAGACTGTATCTTCCCCAGGAGAAACTGAAAATCTGTAGGATGCCATATTTCTTCCAGAAATCACACAAAGCATGCTTCACTTGCAAATATAACCAGCAAGATGTTTCCCTTCTCAACCTAATGTGGACATGGGAAATTTTTTTTCCCTTGCTGGGGACTCTTGGTAGGATTCCCCTGACTTGGGGTCTTATCTATGATGGGGCCATGCTTCTGGTCTCTTCAAGCGGTTGATATGGTATGTCCTCTTTTTAAAGAGAAAACTGCCTTTCAGTGAGTAGTCCTCATATTAGAGTGTGAATATGACTGTACACCATAGGAAAGCTTTTGCAAGAATTTCTTGCAGAAATGAGCATTGTGATATCAGAATGCACCACATTAAGGATACTAAGCACGGCTTCTTAGAGCCCTGGGCTAGGTTCTGTAAAGGGAAGATGTTCCTGACTTAGAAATATTTAAGTAACAATACAAGAGCAAATAGATCAAGTGCTGAGATAGATGGTGTAGCAGGAAAGGCCTAGAGAGAGCTCAGTGAATGTGGCATTGAAAGGCTAGAACGCTCCCTGGATTGAGTAGGACTGAAGTTGGACCTTGGATACTATATAACATTCCTGTGGCTCTTAATAATTTACTGTGAACTTCCACATATATTCTGTCAGTAGTTCTTCCCAGGCATTCTGAAATAGGCAAGATGGATTTTACCCCCATTTTACAGATGAGAAAACTGAGGTGAATAGGGATGAAGTAATTGGTTCCAAGGTGCATAGCTTATAAAGAAGGCAGTGCTTTTTTATGGTTGACCTAATTTTATTCTGTTATTATTTTTTATTAAAGTATCATTAGATAGCATCACCGGCTCAAGGAAATGGATTTGAGCAAGCTCCAGGAGATAGTGAAGGACAGGGAAGCCTGGCATGCTGCAGTCCATGGGATTGCAAAGTCTCAGACATGACTTAGTGACTGAACAGCAACATAGTTGGGTTACAGTGTTGTGTTAGTTTCAGGTGGACGACAGAGTGATTCAGTTATACACACATATATATCAGTTCAGTTCAGTTCAGTCACTCAGTCGTGTCTGACTCTTTGCAACCCCATGGCCTGCAGCATGCCAGGCTTCCCTGGCCATCATCAACTCCCGGAGCTTGCTCAAACTCATGTCCATCTAGCTGGTGATGCCATCCAACCATCTCATCCTCTGTCGTCCCCTTCTCCTGCCTTCAATCTTTCCCAGCATCAGGGTCTTTTCCAATGAGTCAGTTCTTCGCATCAGGTGGCCAAAGTATTGGAGTTTCAGCTTATATATATAGATATAGATATAGATAGATATATCTATTCTTTTTCAGATTCTTTTCTCTTATAGATTATTACAAAATATTGAGTATAGTTCCCTGTACCATAGGTCCTTGTTTGGTTATCTATTTTGTATATAATAGTGTGTATGTGTTAATTCCAAACCCCTAATTTACCCCTCCCTTCCTTGCTGTCCCCTTTGGTAACCATGAATTTATTTTCCGTTTCTGTTTCATAAATAAGTTTATTTGTGTAGCAAGCTGTACTTTTCACTGAGGGCTTCTGAGCCCCAATTCAGTGCTCTTTCCATCTACCTCGTGCCTCTGGCCTTGAATGAGGGGCAGAGTATCAGGGGGTGGATCCCAAAGGAGGCATTTCACAGAAGGGTGGAGTTGGGACATGGATTTTGTCATTTGGGACTTTGGGCCTTAATATCTTCTGTTTATAAAGGAGCTAATAATATGTATCAGCCTTTACAGCCTTATCAGGATAACATGATCATAACCTGAGATGATGCATTGCCTCTTGGAGGTTGAATTTAATGGAAGGGGTTGTGGTTATTAGGATGGACAAGAAATCTTCAGCAAAATGAACCCATGTTGTGTCCAGGCAGTGAACCCTCCCTGGGGCTTTGCAAATTATGGCTTTGAAACAGGACAGAATGATAAATGTTCACAGGGTAAATCTTATCCTGTTCGGTTCAGTGGATGAATACAAGCACTGAATTATACATAGACTTTTATGGCTTGGTATCAGGTAACCAGGCGACATGTGAAATTGTCTTGGCCACCTCCTATGCAAAAATCATTCTTCCTTAGCCTCCTCCACCATTTACTTCCCTTCTGCTTCCCCTCTTCTGAGTTTTTTGGGTTTCTGAGGGTAGACACAGGCCCACTGCTGAGAGAAGAAAAAATAGATGGTTGGTATTAGGCAAAATTTAATGCTTTAAAAGACCAAAAGAATTTGGCTTATCCAGAGGGATGGATAAAATGTTCTAAAAATACTTTCCTTCTTTCTTTCTTTTCTTTCTCCTTTCTCTTCCACCTTCCAGAAAGGCTTGAGCTCCAGAAACTAGAAGAATTAAATGTTTTCCTAATTTTCTATTTCAAAGGTATAATATATTCACAAGAGGAGAGATATTCAGATGTAACCCTGTTTACTCGCCAGTAAAATTCATAATTCTGATTTTTTAATGGCAGAACTCAGTAAAACAGTCGTTTGAATTCAAGGTAGATACAGTACACATTATAAGCATCATAATTCTTAATAGAATAGTCCCATTGTACCTCATTAATGCTGTTTTTTATTTGTAAGAAAGTTTTTACTATTTTTAACACCTTTATTCTGAAGCATATAATTTAACTGGAGAATCTGTATCGAAGAATCATATGTGTGTTTATATTTATATTTTAACATGTGTGTGTCTGTGCATGGTGGTTGTTTAGTTGCTCAGTCGTGACCGACTCTTGCAACACCATGGACTGTAGCCTGCCAGGCTCCTCTGTCCGTGGGATTTCCCAGGCAAGAACACTGGAGTGGCTTGCCATTTCCTTCTCCAGGGAATCTTCCCAATCCAGAGATCGAACCCACATCTCCTACATTGTAGGCAGTCTCCTGCATTACAAATAGGTTCTTTACCGCTGAGTCACTAGGGAAGCCCCACGTCTGTGTATATACCCATCTATGTCTGGCTCTTTCCAAAGAGTATTTGATATGGACCTAAAATTTTTACAATCATTTTTTTCTTATCAGAGAAATAGTATGTTTTTATTTTAGAATGTATATTCAAATATTCAAAAGTGGGACCATTTCTCTCACTATATGGTTTTATGACCTGATTTTCCCCAGTGTTGCTAACCCCTGGGTTACTTACTCTACCTTATTTGTGGATGATTTTAGCTTCTTCTGCTCCCTGTCACTCTTTCCACTACTCCTGTCATAATTTCAGTACATTCAGAGATGATGATTTTCCAACAATCTGGCTTCTCAGTTTTTTGAACTCTCCTTCACTTTAGCCACTCACTCCTTAGATTTTTTTCAACACGAATCATTTCAGCCATCCTTAATTTCAGTTGCATGCATCACACTGTGTTCACTCTCCCCAGATCTTCTGCCTTGCTCACTCTGGCATCAACCTCAACAATTTTTCTGTTCCCCACAGTCTTCAATCCATTGGTCCTGCTGTTATTGGAAAAATGGGTTTGCCTCTTGGTGGATGTTGAACCAAAAGATAAAACCAAGCCAAAGAGCAGAGAAGGAAGGACTAACTTGCTGCTGCTCTCAAGGCCTCAAATCATTGTCATCCCTTGGGTGTCCCCACCATCCACAGGCTCTGGACCAGCTTGTGCAAGTCTTTGCATGTGCGTGCAGCATGTGTTTGTCCAAGACCCTATCTGCTTACATTACCACTTTTCATTGCCTCTCAACTTGCTGATATTTCCCTTCCTTTCAAAGCTTAAGTTCCATAGTTAATCATTAGAGTTACTCCCTGCACACAGCCTCAATTCCTTGACCTTTGATGGCTCATCTTACTTGTTTGGCAAAGTCACAACCCTGGTCAGATCTCTCTGTGAACTTGGAACCTGCATTTGTGTAGCTGAATGACTAGTCTCATTTTAAATTCTTCACCACCCATGGGTACAGAATTGTTGTTGTTCAGTCCCTAATCTGTTTACTCTCCCATTCTCCTGGGGTAGGTTTCTCTCACATCTTTCCTCTTTCCAAATCCTAAACACCTCCTCCTCAATCCTCATTCTTTTTTTCTCTTCTCAGCCTTTTGGCTTGTTCAGCCCTTCCTTCCTGCCTTCTTCCATTTGGAGGCCCAGGCATGCATACCTCTTCCCCATCTGCTGTCACTCCCTGCTGATCTGATTTAGTCTCAAGGCTTTGAACACCAGCTGTTTGTGATTTCCAAATGTATATGTCCTGCCCAGACTTCTCTGTTGAACTCCAGGCTTGATTATCCAGCCGTTGTTTTGACTTCTCTGTTTTATGTCAAATTCAGGGTTTCTCACCCTTGGCTCTATTGACTTTTTGGACAGGATAATTCTTTGTGGTAGGGGGCAGTCCTATGCTTTGTAGGATGTTTAACAGCATTTCAGGATAATTAGATGCCAATTAGCAGCCCCCGCTCCCCGTTGTTCTTCTCTGGTGGCTCAGACAGTAAAGAATCTGCCTGCAATGCAGACCTGGGTTCAATCCCTGGGTTGGGAAGATCCCCTGGAGGAGGGCATGGCAACCCACTCCAGTATTCTTGCCTGGAGAATCCCCATGGATAGAGAAGCCTAGTGGGCTACAGTCCATGGGGTCGCAAAGAGTTGGAAATGATTGAGCGACTAAGCCTACCTCCCAGTTGCAACAACCAAAACTGTCTCCAGACATTGTTCAAATGTCCCCTGGAGAAGGAGGGAACTTAAAAAAACAAACAAAAAAAAAAAACCTTCTGATTGAGAACCTCTAGGTTTACTCTTTGTAATAGTGGGTGTGATCTCTGAGTGGCTCTTTTCAGGGCCAGCAGGTTGACGGTGAACTGGCTTCGTCTGTGACCTCAACTCTTGTGTCTCCCCTCATTCTGGTCCTGACCAATAGCCTCCTGGCTGTTTCTTGAATTTGCTACTCCCAATCCAACCTCATGTCTTTGCAATGAATCTTCTTTCATCTGGAATGCTCTTATCACAGGTAGCCATGTGACTTATTCCCTCTCCATCTTCAAATCTTTGTTCAAGGGTCACTTTCTCAATGAGCCTCATTTAAATTGGCCATCCGACACCCCTGACCTTTCCTGCCCTTCTCTTTTGTTTCCTTAGAACCTAGAGCCATCAGTATACTATATAATTTATTTACAGTTTGCATTTATTATTTGTTGTCTGCCTCCTATGAGAGTAAAGCTTTATGATGGCCTGAATACTTATCTGTTTTGTTCACTGTTACATTTTTGCCTCTAAAATAGTGTCTGATTGGTTAATATTTGTTGAATGCATGAATGAATTGATTGCTCGTATTTCTGAAATCTGACTGGACCTTCATCATTTTGTTTCCCTGGATGTGTGATTATCTTTGTGCATTGTTCATTGCCCCTGAAAGGTTATTTCCATGGATTCCCTAAGATGAAAGTGTTTTTCCTTCAGAGAAAGTTTGTTTTTGGTTTCTGCTAATGCTTAGGGTGGTGCCACTTGAAATACACTGCTTATATATTCTTGGATTACTCTAGTGATGGGAATTTGGACCAGAATCCATGAAAGGAACCAGCCCATGGTTACACTCTTTCAAGGATGGGTTTCTCCCTGTTCTCTCAATTCTGCTTAGCACCAAGACATCTCTTTCTGTACTCCCCTTAACACTGGGGTGAGATGGGAGGGTGGCTTTCAGGAAACTCGCTTTTAGGGCCTCCAGTTTCTGTGGGTAGGACTCCCACTAGACCACCATCATTGATGATCCAGGCTTTGGCCTCTGGATTCCTCTAGGGCTCTAAAGTTCACTCAAATCCAGGTCTGTTCCTTTGCTGAGTTTAGTCTGGACCAACTTAAATCCTCTGAGCAAAACTAGGCCATTTGTATCTCTGGTTTCTTGCTGCCTCTTGGTTTTGTTGTTACTCACTTGTGTCTGACTTTTTTGCGACCCCATGGACTATAGCCCTCCAGGCTCCTCAGTCCATGGGACTCTCCAGGCAAGAAAGCTGGAGTGGGTTGCCATGCCCTTCTTTAGGGGATCTTCCTGACCCAGGGATAGAACCTGAGTTTCTGATGTCTCCTCTCTTGGCAGGTGGATTCTTTACCACTGCACCACCTGGGAAGCCCATCTCTTGGTGTGGGGATCTTATATTCCTTATGACTTTATTATCAGTTTCATATCTCTTCAAAAGCTCTTGTTTATTTTGTGTATTTTGTCCCTCATTTCTACTAGTTGTCTGCAGTGGAAAGGTTCATCATCCAAATAACCTAACCTGCCGTTAGCAGAAACCAGAACTTTTCTTTCTTCTTCAAAATATATTTTGAATCTTTTCCATGCATCATGATGCAAAGAAATGGAAAGATAACCCATGTTCATTGTTCAGAAGATTTAATATAGTTAAAATGTCTGTACTCCCCAAATCAAGCTATAGATTTCATATAATCCCTGTCAAAACACACATGGCTTTTTTTTTTTTTAACACAACTAGAACTTAATCCTAAAATTTATATGGAACCACAAAAGACCCTGAATAGCCAAAGCAATCTTGAGGCAAAACAACAAAGCCAGAGTTACCACCCTCTCTGATATCAGACTATACTACAAAGTTACAGTGATCAAAACAGCATAGTAATGGCATAGATAAATGGGACAGAATAGAGAGCCCAGAAATAAACCCATGCCTTTATGGTTAATTAAGTTCCAACAAAGGATGCAGGAATATACAGTGGGGAAAAGACTGTCTTTTTAGTATTGATGCTGGGAAAACTGGACAACTACGTGTGAAAGAATGAAATTAGAGCATTTTCCTATGTCATCCTAATGAGTAAGGTTGGATCTTTTAATTTACTCCAATTTTCTTACCTTGTTGGAGCTGGTACAACACAACTGGATTATATATCCATGCTAATAGCTTCCTGTCTTTTTCTATGACTCCAAGCTACTGCAGGATTTCTGAGTGCCTAATCAGCATGGATTGAAACATTAATTAACTAGGATCAGCTATTTTTATGGGCATATTGTCTAGATTCTCTGAGCCTTACATTACAAGTGAGAAATGAAGAAGCATATGTAGGAATTAGAGCAAAATGTACTTACTGTATATAAATACATGAAAGCAAACATGCATTACATATATGGACAAGGGAGCCATCCAGATAGTTTGCAACATGTTCAGCAATGTACAGAGAAGCAATCTCTTAGGCAAGGCAGCTGAGTATTTAAGACTTCCTGGAAAAGTCAGTCCTTTCTCAGCTATATTAAATAGCAAAGAATGGCCAATGCCAAGTAAAGTAGGACAAATAAAGAAGCTATGGATAACCAGTATTCCTTTCTAGACTAAGCCTGAGTTTTTCCATGATTGCTTCATTGAAAAAAATCTTATGCAATTGCTGAGTATAGGTGAATAAACAGTGGCTTTAAAGTTGTTTTTTTTTCCCCTCACTTTTCAGTTCTCTTTCTTCCTTCTCCTCCTGTGTATGTGTATATAATGTGCCTGAGTGGGAGAGAGAGGGAGCAGAGAGCAAGGAGCATGAAGCATACATTCACAGTGTAAAGTAAATAGAAAGCAAACACCTGTGTCATCAAAATCAAGAAGTAGAATGCTGTGCCCCCCAAAAAAGCCCCCTGCTTAAAATATATTTCTATGCTTCCAGCATATAATAATAATAGTAATAATAATAATAATAAATACCTATGTTCCCTAGGTGTTTATTCTGTCAAGTGAACAATGAACAAGGCACAGGTGCATTAGGACATTGTGTATATTTCATCATAAAATTTGTATTTACTGTTATTATCACTGAATCCACAGAAAATGCCTCTGCAATCAAAATTCTGTATTAATATGTGAAAGATAGCTGTAGGATCAGATACAATAGGTGAACTTACATGTGGCAGATAATACCAGGATATGAACGCCTCCTTTCCAACAAGGGCGGTATTGTATTTTTAAATCTAATTTTAGGGTAGAAGAAGAGTGTCCGTTTTGAGGATTCAACTCCTCCCTGCCAACTCCTTGAACACAGGAAGTTCCCGTCTGTCTTCCCCTGGCTTCTCATTCTCTTTCTTTTTCTCCATCCCTCTCTTTACACAGCCCACTATCTGTGCTTACCAGTTCCTAACTCTCCCTTACTTCTCTTACTCTGGGCTGACATCCACAGACCCAGGGATAATGGAGCTATCCAGGTAGTTTGTAACAAGTTCCACAATGGGCACAGAGACTGTCTGTTCTACAATGTTCTTCCTTCTTAGAATCTCCGCCTTTCCTCCCTCAAGGAACTCTTATCTTCCTTAAAAGCATACTCAAATCTCACTGTCTTTACCATCTTTCCACTTTACATCTTTCCACTGTTTCCCCATTTATTTACCATCTTTAGATCACCCAATTAGATTTATTTATTTCTCCCCCCCGCACCCAGCTTTACTGAGGTATAACTGACAGATAAAATTGAACATATTTAAGGTGTACAACATGATTTGATATATGTATAAACTGTGAAATGATTGCCACAGTCAAGTTAATTAACACATCGATCACCTCACACAGTTACCATTGTGTGTGTGTGTGTGTGTGTGTGTGAGATAAGAACACTTAAGATCTACTCTCCTAGCAATTCTCAAGTGTACAATACAGTATTATTAACTATAGTCACTATGCTGTGCACTGTATCTCCAGAGCTTATTTATCTTATAATAAAGTTTGTACCTTTTGACCAACATCTCCCCATTTCCCCCATCTGTCAGCTCCTGGAACCACCATTTTACCCTCTGTTTCTATGAGTACAACCCTTTCATATTCCACATGTAAGTGTTACAAAATGGTATTCGTCTTCCTCTGTTTGGCTTATTCGACTTAGAATAATGCTCTCCAGGTTCATTCATATTGTTGCAAATGCTAGGATTTCCTTTTTTTTTAATGCCTGAACAATATAACATATATGTTAAGGGACTATATATCACATTTTCATTATCCATTCATCCATGGATGGACACCTAAACTATTTCCATAACTCGGTTGTTGTGAATAATGCTGCAGTGAATGTGCAACTGAAGATATCTCTTCCAAATATTGATTTTGTTTCCTTTGGATATATACCCAGAAGTGGGACTGCTGGATGATACGGTAGTTTTGTTTTTGATTTTTGAGGGATCTCCATACTGTTTTCCATAAAGGCCATACCATTTTATGTTTCCACCAAAGTGCACAGTTCAGTTCAGTCACTCAGTTGTTTCCGACTCTTTGCGACCCCATGAACCGCAGCACGCCAGGCTTCCCTGTCCATCACCAACTCCCGGAGTTTACCCAAACTCATGTCCATTGAGTCAGTGATGCCATCCAACCATCTCATCCTCTGTCTTCCCCTTCTCCTCTTGCTTTCAATCTTTCCCAGCATCAGGGTCTTTTCAAATGAGTCAGCTCTTCGCATCAGGTGGCCGAAGTATTGGAGTTTCAGCTTCAACATCAGTCCTTCCAGTGAATACCCAGGACTGGTCTCCTTTAGGATGGATTGGTTGGATCTTCTTGCAGTCCAAGGGACTCTCAAGAGTCTTCTCCAACACCATAGTTCAAAAGCATCAATTCTTCAGAGCTCAACTTTCTTTGTAGTCCAGTTCTCACATCCATACATGACTACTGGAAAAACCATAGCATTGACTAGACGGACCTTTGTTGACAAAGTAATGTCTCTGCTTTTTAATATGCTATCTAGGTTGGCCATAACTTTCCTTCCAAGGAGTTAGTGTCTTTTAATTTCATGACTGCAGTCACCATCTGCAGTGATTGATTTTGGAGCCCCCAAAAGTAAAGTCAGCCACTGTTTTCCACTGTTTCCCCATCTATTTACCAAAGTGCACAGAGTTCCCTTTTCTTCACATCTTCACCAACACTTGTTATCTCTTGTTTTTTTGATAATAGCCATTCTGACTGGTATGAGGTAATAACTCATTGTGGTTTTGATTTTCATTTCCCTTATGATTAGTGATTTTGAGCACCTTTTCTTGTACTTGGTCATTTGTATGTCTTCTATGGAAAAATGCCTGTTCAGGTTATTTGCCCATTTTAAAATTGGATTATTTGTCTTTTTTCTGTTGAGTTGTATGAGCTCCTTATGTATTTTGGATATTAATACTTTATGAGATAAATGGCTTGCAAATGTTTTATCCCATTACTTAGGTCACCTTTGCATTTTTTCTATTGTTTCCTTGGCTATACTTTGTTGTCCCACTTGTTTATTTTTGCCTTTTTTGTCTGTGCTTTTGGTGTCATGTCTAAAAAAATCTTTGCCAAGACTAGTGTCAAGGAGCTTTTCCCATACGTTTTCTTCTAGAGGTTTTATGGTTTCATATGTTATATTTAAGCATTCAGTAATTTTGAAGGGTCTAATTTTGTTTTTTGCACGTGGATCTCCAGTTTCCCAGATACCATTTATTGAAGAGACTGTAGCTTCCTTATTGTGTATTCTTGGTGCCCTTGTCAAAGATTAGTTGGCCATTTCTGTCTGGATTTATTTCTGGGCTCTGTATTTTGTTCCATTAGTCTATGTGTCTGTTTTTATGCTAGTATCATACTGTTTTGATTACTGTAGCTCTGCAGTATAATTTGAAGTCAGAATGTGTGATGCCTTCAGCTTTGTTCTTCTTTCTCAAGATTGCTTTGGTTATCTGGGGCCTTCTGTGGTTCTATATTGATTTTAGAGTTGTTTCTTCTATATCTTTGAAAAAATGCTGTTTTATGCTAGGGATTGCATGGAATCTGTAGATTGCTTTGGATAATTTGGATATTTTAACAATATTAATTCTTTGAATCCATAACCATGGTATATCTTTCCCTTTATTTGTGTATTCTTCGACTTCTTTCATCAGTGTCTTATACTTTCCAGTATACAGATCTTCCATCTCCTTAGTCAGATTTATTCCTAACTACATTATATTTTTGATGCTATTGTAAATGAGCTTGTTTTCTTCATTTTTTTTTAGATAGTTCATTATTAGTATATAAGCTCAACTGATTTTTGTGTTGTTTTTGTATCCTGCAGCTTTACTGATTTTGTCTTTAGTTCAGACAGTTTTTTGGTGGAGTTCTTTGTTGTCTAGTTGCTAAGTTGTATCCCACTCTTTTGTGAGTCCATGGACTGTGGCTCATCAGTCTCCTCTGTCCACGTGATTTCCCAAGCAAGAATACTGGAGTGGGTTGCCATTTCCTTCTCCAAGGGATCTTCCCAACCCAGGGCTCAAACCTGCATGTCCTGTATTGCCAGGCAGATTCTTTACCATTGAGTCATCTGCGAAGCCCGGAGTTCTTTAGAGTATTTTATATGTAAGATCATGTCATCTACAAACAGGGACAATTTTACTACTTCCTTTACAATTTGGATAACTTTTATTTCTTTTTCTTGCAGAATTACTCACTAGGAGTTCCAGTACTATGTTGAATAGGAATGGAGACATAGGCACCCCTATTCTATTCCTGGACTTAGAGGAACAGCTTTTTAGCTTTTCACCACTGAGTATGTGATGTTAGCTATGTGTCACCCAGTTGGGTTAATCTCTCTCTATCCCCCAGATGTCCAATCTTTAACTTTTACTGTTGGTTATAGTGTTTTATGTTAGAATTGTTTATGGATTATGAGAACATGATCTGTATTTCCCGCCACTCCTAGTAGTTCTTTACCAACAGAGCAGGCTCACAATTTTGTGGTCAATTGGATTTGTTGAATCAAGTACACTTAAAATGTGATTAATTGTACAACATTTTTCTACATACCACTGCAGGTGTACTGTCATTAAATTCACCATGAAAAGTGAGTATCTGTTGAGTGTTTTGAAGCTCTACCTTTGGAAATATATCTTTTCCATTCTTAAAATAGAAAATAAGTGATACAATGTTGGTATGGTCATAAAATAAATTATATGAATGATAGATAATAAAGTGAGTTTGAGACCTATGTTTATCTTTTATTGGTATCCTTGTCTGTTCTGTGTAGTCAGTTAAGCTTTCACCAGGGCAATATGAGCTACTTCCTCCACCAGTTCCCAAGCAAGCTTCCAGGTAATTAAGTACTTATTAAGTTGCTTTTACTAATTCACTCATGCCTTTCTATTTACATACTTAACAGCCAGCACTAATGACTTTTAAACCTCATTTATGCCTATTATATTCAGATTAGCATTTTAAAATATTTAATAAGAATATGTTTAAGATTCTCACATTTAAAAATATGTTTGGAAAATCATATCTTTTTTTTTTTAATATAGGAGCTTTGTATTTCGTTCTACAGTTCAAAGGTTTCCAACAGGCTGCTTCATTCCTGTAAGTATATTGATAGATCATAAACTCATGATGAATTTGATATTTAAAATATGCAGTGATTCCTTTTGAGATGTCAAGATTAACATTTCACTCATCATAGTAGAAAGGCAATGAATGATTAATGTGTGATTCAAGATATACTTAAAATATATCTGAAGATACACTGGGGATGGCAATGTAAGTAACACATTTGTAAAGTTATAGAAGAAAAGTAAAGGCTCTTTTACTTTCTTTAGCTCTTGATTCACTTGACCTTCTTATTGAGGTCATCCCTAATCACTTGTTCAGAATTCCCTATCCCCCTTTCTTGGTTTATTTTTCTTCATAGTGCTCATAACCATCTGATACACTTCATCTAAAAATTTACTTACGGTGTTTTCATCTGTCTCCTCACAGAACGTAAACTTCACAAAGGTGGGGATTTTTGTCAGTTCTTGTCTTGTATACTGAGCATCTAGGAAAATGGCTCACACAGAGTGCATAGTATTTGTTGAATTAGTTAATTATTAAAATCATCAGAGATATTCAATAGATCACTGTATTATTAACAAGAAAGAAGAGTATTCCTAGTTTCTTTCTTTTAAAAAATGTAAAAATGCTTTCCTGTTTCTAAATTTTCAAATATGTGTACATGTGTTTGAAATTAACTATTTTAGATAAGTAATCAGTAGGATGCCAAAAAATAAAAAGGGAAGAATGAGAAACTATGAAGTTATTTCAGGGTGTTTTGATGGACTGTAGTTATTTATTTGTAACTAGAAACTTAGCAGTGCAAGGGGGGAGACATACAGTGCACATCTGAAAGAGGAGCTGAGATAACTGAACTGAGCTCAAAAACAGACTCCAGAATACATAAAATCCCTATATTTGATAAAGAAGGTATGACAAATCAGTAGGAAAGAGAGATATTTTATGCTAGATGACTAATAAACTTGTAAATACGAGACTCTTCCTACCACATATAGTAAATTCCATATTGATTAAAGAATTAAATACTTTTGAACTATAAAACTAGAAGAAAATATATTAGCATATATTTAATTTTGGGCTTCCAGGTGGTACTAGTGGTAAAGAACTTGCTTGCCAATACAGGAGGCATAAGAGATGTGGGTTTGATCCCTCGGTCAGGAAGATCCTCTGGAGGAGGACATGGCAACCCACTCCAGTATTCTTACCTGGAGAATCCCATGGACAGTGGGCTACAGTCCACAGGGTCGCAAAGAGTTGGACATGACTAAAATGACTTAACATACACACACACACACACATATTTAATTTTAGGATAAGGCATATTTTCTGAGACAACAGAAATGGGTGGATTGCAAAGGAAAAGAAGCCTCAGGTTTGATTGTACAGCATTTTGAATTTTTTGTACACCAGGAAACAAACTGTAAACAAAGTTAGTAGGCAAATGCAAATTAAGAAAAGTATTTTCAACATACATGGCAGATAAATAGTTAATGGCTTATCTTAAATTCTGTTAATAATTTATAGAAAATAGAAAAGTAAAACAGATAAAGACAGTGAATAGACCATGTGTAAATAAGAAATTCAGATATCCAATAAAGGTGAAAAAATTTTGGTCTCACTAATACTTAAGTGTGGGAAACTAAAAAGCTGATTGAGGGACTTCCCTGGTGGTCTAGTGGTTAAAGAATCTTTTAAAATTGAAGTATAGCTGATTTACAGGCTTCCCTGGTAGCTCAGCTGGTAAAGAATCTGCCTGCAATGCAGGAGACCCCAGTTCGATCCCTGGGTCAGGAAGATCCCCTGGAGAAGGGAATGGGTACCCACTCCAGTATTCTTGGGCTTCCCTTGTGGCTCAACTGTAAAGAATCTGCCTGCAATGTAGGAGAGCTGGGTTCAATCCCTGGGTTGGGAAGATCTCCTGGAGAAGGGAACGGGTACCCACTCCAGTATTCTGGCCTGGAGAATTCCATGGACAAGGAGCCTGGCAGGCTACAGTCCTTGGAGTTACTAAGAGTCAGATGCAGTTTTCACTTCATTTGATTTACAATATTGTGTTAGTTTTAGGTATATAGCAAAGTGATTCCATTTTATATATGTATTTTTTCAGACTATTTTCCATTGTGGGTTATTATAAGATATTGAATATAGTCCCTGGCTATACAGTAAATCCTGTTGCTTATATGTTTTATGTGTAGTATTAGTAGTTTATATCTATTAATCCTGTATGTCTAATTTACCCTCCCCGTCTCCCCTTTTGATAACTGTCCGTTTGTTTTCTGTTTTTGTTTGTATATAGATTCACTTGTGTTACATTTTTTAGATTCTACATGTAAGAATCTAAATACATACCATATGTATGTGTCTTTCTCTAACTTACTTCACTTAATATGATAATCTCTAAGTCCATCCATGTTGCTGTGAATGGCAGTATTTCATTTTTTTATGGCTAAATAATACTCTATTGTATATCTACCATATCTACTTTATCCAGTTTCTGTTGATGGGCACTTGAGTTGTTTCCATGTTTGGCTATTGTCAATACTGCTGCTATGAAAATTGGGGGGTGTGTGTATCCTTTCAAATTAGAGTTTTCATCTTTTCCAGGTAAATGCCAAGGAATGGGGTTGCTAGATCATATGGTAACACTATTTTAGGTTTTTTTTTCTTTAAGTAAGATGTGACTTTATTGCTAAATAATTGCTCAGTGATTATCTACAGAGTACTAAAGAATGAGATATAATGAATTTGCAAATTGTTATCAAAGTATACATTAGAGTCATTGTCCCATGTTTTCCCTTTTTCAAAACATATATCCTAAAAATTTGCTGATTTACTGTTTGCTAAGCATTCTGCTAGGCATTTTTTAAAAAATTTATCTATTCTTAATTGGAGGATAGTTGCTCTACCGTATTGTGTGGGTTTCTGCCATGTATTAACATGAATCAGCCATAGATATATATATGTCCGCTCCCTCTGGAACCACTCTCCCACCTCCCACCCATCATAACCATTGCAGAGCACCTGATTTGAGCTTTCTGCATCATATAGCAAAATTTCCACTGGCTCTCTAATTTTGCATATGTAATGTATATGTTTCAGCTGCTCTCTCAATTTATCCCACCCTCTCCGTCCCCTACTGTGTCCACAAGTCTGTTCTCTATGTCTACATCTCCACTGCTGCCCTGCAGAGGAGTTCATCATTACCATCTTTCTAGATTCCATACGTATGTGTTAATTTACAATGTTTGCTTTTCTCTTTCTGACTGACTTCACTCTGTATAATAGACTCTAGGTTCATCTCCCTTGTCAGAACTGACTCAAACGTGTTCCTTTTTATGACTGAGTAATTGTATATATGTACCACAGCTTCTTTATCCATTCATCTGTCAGTGGACATCTAGGTTGCTTCCATGTCCTAGTTATTGTAAATAGTGCTGTGATGAGCTTTGGCACACATGTGTGTTTTTCAATTATGGTTTCTTGAGGGTATGTGCCCCGTAGTGGGATTGCTGGGTCATACAATAGCTGTATTCCTAGTTTTTTAAGAACTGTTCATACTATGGTCCATAGTGGCTGTATCAATTTATTTTCCCACCAACAATGCAAGAGTGTTTCCTTTTCTCCATATCCTCTCCAGTATTAATTGTTTATAGATTTTTTGATGATTGCCATCCTGACTGGTATGAGGTGATACCTCATTATAGTTTTGATTTACATTTCTCTAATAATGAGGTGGTTGGATGGCATCACCACGTCATCCACGGGATGCTGGATGACATCATCATGTCAATGGGCTTGAGTTTGAGCAAGCTTCAGGAGTTGGTGATGGACAGGGAAGCCTGGCATGCTGCAGTCTATGGGGTCGCAAAGAGTCGGACACGACTGAGCGACTGAACTGGACTGAGTAATGAGTGATGTTGAGCATCTTTTCATGTGTTTATTAGACATCTGTATGTCTTCTGTGGAGTATTTTTAGTTTTTGAAGGAACCTCCATACTGTTCTCCATAGTGCCTGTACCAATTTACATTCCCCCCAGCACTGTAGGAGGCTTCTCTTTTCTCCACACCCTCTCTAGCATTTATTATTTGTAGACTTTTTGGTGATGGTCTTTCTGACCAGTGTGAGGTGATATCTTGTCGTGCTTTTGATTTGGATTTCTCTAACTAGAGATGCTGAGCATCTTTTCACGTGCCTGTTGGCTGTCTCTCTGGAAGTTCTCTCAATTCCTGTTTTCTGTAAAGGTCCCTGTCTTCCCATCACCTGGGATCCTGGATCCGTATCTATGGCTCAATCTCTTTAGAAATGAAACCTTTCATCTCCTACAGGGATGAGGAAAGGGCAGTACCTGACTGCTGAAAGTAGGTATGTAGGGACCTAGAGAAAAGAGCTCAGTCAATCCTCCTGCACTTCACTGATGCCTAAGGCCTGAAATTCCTGAGCTTTTCTTGGATTCTGTGGGCCTCACCCTCACCTCCACCTCACTGATGCCTAAGGCCTGAAATTCCTGAGCTTTTCTTGGATTCTGTGGAGGAAAGCAGCCCACTTCTCATCCAGCAGGCCCTGAAGCACCAGGCTTCAGCTTTCTCCACCCTGTCACGTCAAGGACCATTCCTCCAAACTGCTTCACATTCTCTCAAAATACATGATCTCTGTTGGCTGTTATCTCTTCTCTTGATTGTATGTGTGTGCGTATATGTGTGTATAGAGGTGTGTGTATCTGGGTGGAAGAGGTAGTTATGCCTTTTTATTTGACAAGGGAGGAGTGATAATAAATGCATGTTCCATTCGCTTTGGCAGTAAGTGGTCAAGACTACCCTACCGTCACACACTGGGTGATATTATATTTCCTTTGAAATGCATGCTTTCAATGAATGCCATGACTTTTATAATGATTTGTTTACTATTAGTAAACAGACTCAGTTAAAATTAAATGGGTTTTAGTCCAGGCTAGGCATCCTGAAGGGTAAGCAGCCTGGTATGTGAAGTAGCACAAAGCTGTTGATTCTGACAGCTTTTGCCTTTGTTCTCATTGCTTTTTATAGAGAAGAAGGTTTTTGGAGATCCTTATTCTGCCATTTTCATTGATGTCACCTCATCCATCCCATTTTATAAATAAAAGTGATTCACAGCTTGGAACATCCTGTCCTTCACCAAAGTGAAAAGAATACTTTCATGGAAAAGGTTCCAAGATATAGAATTAGCCCAGGACCGTGATTCATGTCTGTCCTAAACATGCATTCCCAGAGCAGACTTGTGGGTTTAGTTTAGATCCACAAACTTGTAAACGTCGGGGAGCAAACTGCTTTAATCCCAATGGTGGGAGATTCTGGCACTCCGTGTGAAGAAATGATGCTTGCTAGGAGAATATCATCCCAGACGTTCTGGAAATCAATGCCTTGATCCTTAGTATTACATTAATTTACATCTCTACCAGCAGTTAAAAGAGTGTCCATTTCAGGAAGTCTGTATTAATCTTGTTTAGCATTGTTAATTTGATAGTAAAAGGATGATATTATTTTAATTTAATCCATAGGATCTGAGGCTACACATTCTAATTATTTGTTAGCTAGTTCCTTGTAGCTTTTTTTGCACACTTTTCTGGTCACATTCTTCACCTGGTTATCTAGTGGGTGGAGTTGTAACATATTTTTTTTTTAATGTTTTTTTGGTGTGGACCATTTTTGAAGTCTTTATTGAATTTGTTACAATATTGCTTCTGTTTTATGTCTCACTTTTTTTGGCATGTGGGATCCATGACCCGGGATCACACCCCTTGTACCGGAAGGCAGAGTCTTTTTTTTTAAATTTTATTTATTTATTTTTGGCTGTGCTGGGTCTTTATTGCTGTGTGTGAGCTTTCTCTAGTTGTGGGGAACAGGAGCTACTCTCTAGTTGTGGTGTGTGAGCTTCTCATCGCTGTGGCTTCTCTCGTTGGAGTGTATAGGCTATAGAGTGCAGGCTCAGTAGTTGTGTGAAAGGGATTAGTTGCCTTGTGGCACGTGGACTCTTCCTGGACCAGGGATCGAACCTGTGTCTCCTGAATTGGCAGGCAGATTCCTAATCACTGGACCACCAGGGAAGTTCCTAACATTCTTCTTTTGTTGCTTTGTATATACTCTAGAGTGAAGAAATAGTAATGCTTGTATTTGCTGAAGTTTTTCAGGAATTTTGGCTTTTACTTTTGTGTTTTCATATTTACACAAGTTTAAAATGTAAAATGTTTATATCGTCAGATCAGAGAGTTTGTAATTGCCTTCTGGAATGTAAGTTCCATGAAAGAAGGGGCTGTCTTATTCACTGATGCCCCCAGCCCCAAGTACAGTGCTTCAAAAGTGTGCTGAATGAACGAATGAAATTTTTGTATCCTTTCCTTTTCCATTTCTCCCTTAAAAATTTAAAAAATTCCCCCCAGAGATGTATTGTCACTTGTAATTCTCTTCAGTTTTGGGGGGCATTTTTTTTTAAACAAATGTATCACTCTTTTAAAATGTGTCGTGTGTAAGATCACAGTGTCACTTTGAGCCCTGTTGACTTAGGACAGGTTGCCTCACCATTGGTATACATGAAACCTACAGTCACCAGAAATCTGACCTGTAGATCATGTGCAAAACAGTATGATGAGATACAGACATTCACTGAGTCCCTTTAGACCCTTTAGAGAATAAGGCAAATTACAAAAGATGGATACTTACAAGTATATCTCCTCCTCCTTTCTTTCCATCATCTATGAAAACTAGCTCATTGAAATGTGTTAATCATTTATACCTAGAATCCCCAGGGGCAGCCTATCAAAAGAATGAAGAACCATGTGAAAATGTGGCAGATCACTACACCATTTTTTAGTTGTAAAAAGTACAGTAACTTTGAATTTTAAAATCCTCTAGGATCTTATGTGCCTGAAAGCCCCTCCATGTGGACAAGCCATTATCACTTGTTAAAACACACAGCCTTTTTGTTTATGTCGGGAATTCCGTAGATGAATTACACATTGTCCCTAAGGTGTACGTGCCTCTCAGGAGAGGTGGTTGCAAAGGGATCTGTCTTGTTGGAAGATGGTTTCTAATCTTTAGATTACCAATATAAGGTTGCATACTTATTGGCTACTTCAGTTATTGATGAAATAATAATAATAATTGATTATGGCTGGGGTGGATGCATGCATGCTCAGTCATGTCCCACTCTTTGCCACCCGGATCAGTAGAATTTTTGTGTGTGTAGAAAAGACTGAGGGGAGCGTTTGTGTGAGCATTTTGCAATAGACACCAGAAGATATGTTCTACCAAAAGTAAAAAAGGGCCCTTTTGTACTCACAGAAAAAAATTGTATTTTGAAACTTGTACCAGTCACCATTTTCCTTTTAACACCGGGATAATAATGACCAAGTCCTGCAGATCCTGAGATCCAATGCAAACACACAGTTCCCTCATAGCAAGTTTTTTTTTTTTTTTTTTTTCTGCATGGCAGGCATGTGAGAGCTTTATTTCCCCAACCAGTGATTGAACCTGTGCCCCTTGCATTGGAAACATGGACTCTTAACCATTGGAGTCTTAACCTGGAAGTCCCCAGGATTTTTTCCAAGAGTAGAAAATAAACTTCAACAAATCATAGTCATTCTTATCAAAGCAAAGAAAACAAAGTAAAACTTGCCATTTGCAGTTTCTCCTCCCCTCATCCTTCCCTTTAATTCTTGACCTGCAGAAAAATTGCATGAATTTTGTTCCCTCCTGAATGCATTTCACAATTTGGGCGTTAAGGATAGCAGATATCCTGCACAACTTCTTTGAACGTATAGGGAATACTGATGACTTTATTTAATACTCCCATTCAGGTAAGGAGGAGTAAGGAAGGTTTTATTTTTCTAAGTCTGTTTTCCCCAATATCTATGAACCATAGCATCAGTGCTTTTCTAGTCTCTTGCTGGTGGAAGTATACAGAATACAACCTCTTGCAAAGCCACCAAAGTATTGACCCACCAAAACTGTTTCTATCTGTTAGCCAATTAATTTCATTGTTTGAAAACTCTCCTAAAGTAATTATTTATTTACAATAATATTCATCTATGCAAAGAGTATCATCAAGGGATTGTTTATAATAGCAAGATGATGATAGCAACAATTTCATATCTAGGAGAAGGAAATAATTTTAAAAGAATATTACATATCTACACAGAGGAATATTTTACAGCCATTAAAATAATTACTGTTAAAATTATGAAATAGCACCAGAAATGTTTATGAACTAACTTAGCAGTCCCCAGCCTTTTTGGTACCAGGGACCAGTTTCATGGAAGGCGATTTTTCCAAGGAATGGGTAGTGAGCAGGGGAGATCCCTGATCTAATGCATAGTGAAAAAATCATGATGAAAGTCATGTAAGAAAAATTATGTTATTAAAAACAGGAAATGGAGCAAAATGCTTTCAGTGGCTATGCTGAGATGTTGTGATTAAGGGTGGGTGTTTGCTTCCTTTCTCTCTTTTGCATTGCTACTATAATTTTTTAAAATACAATTTTTAAAAGTCAGAAAAATAGTTTGAAGAAAGGAGCCATGGAAATGGTCAACATAAATATATTTCATTACTTTAATAAAGATAATGCCATTACTACTACTTAATTAGGACTCAGTCATTCATGTGATTTGGGACTTCCAACAGTGATTTGCTGAGCAGATTCTTTTCAATTATTTCTCACAGTTGCATATAAAATGAAAAAATGAGAGGCTTTTGCATCTTATCCTGGCAGTAGAAATAAAATCTTACAATGTCAAATGAAAAAAATGGGTTTCTTTTATTTGATGTCAGAAGTATTTCAAGATGTTTCTGTATGTCTTAAAACCTGACAAGCCTATAAAGAATAGGGAAAGATCAGATAAACAGGAAAGAGTCTGTCCAGACACAAATGAGCGTTTATGTGATTTATCTGTTTTAGTCACATTTGATAGAAGTTTGAAAAGGGGAGAGCAGATTCATGGCATACTCTCTGGATTAAAACTAACATTATGGGGACTTCCCTGGTGGTCCAGTGGTTAGCACTTTGCCTTCCAATACAGGGGGTGGGGGTTCAATCCCTTGTTGAGGAGCTAAAGTCCCACATGCTTCACAGCCAAAAAACTAAAACATAAAACAGAAACAATATTGTAACAGACTCAATAAAGACTTTAAAAATGGTCCACATCAAGAAATCTTAAAAAAAAAAAAAATACTAGCATTATGAAAGAACTCTGAACCATTTCAGTCATTTCTGCAATTAAGGAATTAATTCAATTAAAAACTCAGCTTAAAATCCTGTGAGGAGCAGAAAAATAATTAGTAAACATGGTCACATTGAAAAAAAGCCAAATAGATGTCTGTTTGAATGGAATCTGAAAGTTAAGATGATTAAAACAGGTCCCAGTGTCAGTCTTCTCAAAGAGTTTACTTGTAGGTAACATTTTTGGAAAAATCAGTTCAGTTCAGTTCAGTCGCTCCGTCGTGTCCAACTCTTTGCGACCCCATGAACTGCAGCATGCCAGGCCTCCCTGTTCATCACCAACTCCTGGAGTTTACCCAAACTCATGTCCATTGAGGCAGTGATGCCATCCAGCCATCTCATCATCTGTCTTCCCCTTCTCCTTCTGCCCTCAATCTTTCCCAGCATCAGCGTCATTTCAAATGAGTCACCTCTTCACATCAGGTGGCCAAAGTATTGGAGTTTCAGCTTCAACATCAGTCCTTTCAATAAACACTCAGCATTGATCTCCTTTAGGATGGAGATTTCCTTTAGGTTGGATCTCCTTGCAGTCCAAGGGACTCTCAAGAGTCTTCTCCAACACCTCAGTTCAAAAGCATCAATTCTTCACCGCTCAGACTTCTTTATGGTCCAACTCTTACATCCATACACAACTACTGGAAAAACCATAACTTTGACTATACAGACCTTTGTTGTCAGAGTAATCTCTGCTTTTTAATATGCTGTCTAGACTGGTCATAACTTTCCTTCCAAGGAGTAAGCATCTTTTAATTTCATGGCTGTAGTCACCATCTGCAGTGATTTTGCAGTCCAAAAAAATAAAGTCTGCCACTGTTTCCACTGTTTCCCCATCTGTTTGCCACAAAGTGATGGGACCAGATGCCATGATCTTAGTTTTCTGAATGTTGAGATTTAAGTCAACTTTTTCACTCTCCTCTTTCACTTTCATCAAGATGTTCTTTAGTTCTTCACTTTCTGCCATAAGGGTGGTGTCATCTGCATATCTGAGATTACTGATATTTCTCCCAGCAATCTTGATTCCAGCTTGTGCTTCAATCCAGCCCAGCATTTCTCATGATCTACTCTGCATATAAGTTAAATAAAGTGAAAGTTAAGTCACTCAATTGTGTCCGACTCTGCAACCCCATGGACTGTAGCCCACCAGGCTCCTCCATCCATGGAATTTTCTAGGCAAGGGTATTGGAGTGGGTTGCCATTTCCTTCTCCAGGGGATCAGCAAGGTGACGATATACAGCCTTGACATACTCCTTTTCCTATTTGGAGCCAGTCTGTGTTCCATGTCCAGTTCTAACTGTTGCTTTCTGACCTGCATACAGAAAAATATAACCTTTCAAATATAACTACAGATGTAATAGGGTTTTTTAAAAAGTATGGAGCTTCAGAGATACCATCAATTCTTCAAATTTATTTGTTTATTTGACTGTGCTGGGTCTTAGTTGCAGCCCGTGAGATCAGGGTTTGAACCTGGGCCCCCTACATTGGGAGTACAGAGTCCTAGCCTCTGGACCACCAGGGAAGTCCCAGTACTGTCAGTTTTTAATCTCACAAATGTGGATAACTTTTGGCCCCTGCCAAGTTTACTTCTACCCTATCCACCAGCATACTTGTCTCCTTTCTCCTCTGAACCTTTAGACGCATTCTTAGAGAATTCTAGAATTTCCTGAGTTGGATACACCCTGCCACATGCTTCCTCCTGAATCCCCATAGAGGCACTTCCAGCTCCTCTGTGCCCTCCTCCACACAGGGCTCTCCCCTCCTTGCTGGGGTACCTCTTTTCTTCTGGGCAGTGTGGTCCAGTTATCACACCATCCACCCCACCAAATTTGGGTGAGATCATTTTTGCCACCATGTCTAGTGATTTCAGTTTATGTTGTGTATTTCTTATGTTTTGCATGTGTATATATATAGACATTTGGGGCTATACATTTTATTTTATCTCTGACTTTTTCTCTTTTCAAGTATGATTTGTTGAAAATTGTTTGTGCCTAGGATCAATAGAGACAGACTATGTGCTCTTTCTAGGTTCCCTTTAGCTTTATGATTTTAAAAGGAAAATAACTTAAAGCTAAGTACTGACACCTCCCAGCACCAAGAAGCATTGGTTTAGGGTCCATTGTAATGACCTTACCTTAACTTATTATATCTGGTTGTTGTTGTTCAGTCACTAAATTGTGTCCGACCCCACGTCCCCATGGACTACAGCACACCAGGCTTCCCTGTCCTTCACTACCTCCCTGAGTTTGTTCAAACTCATGTCCAATGTGTCAGTGATGCATCCAACCGTTTCATCCTCTCTTGCCCCCTTCTCCTCCTGCCTTCAATCTGTCCCAGCATCAGGGTCTTTTCCAGTGAGTCGGCTCTTTGAATCAGGTGGCCCAAGTATTGGAGCTTCAGCATCAGTCCCTTCCAATGAATATTCAGGGTTGACTTCCTTTAGAATTGACTGGTTTGATCTCCTTGCTGCCCAAGGGACTGTCAAGAGTCTTCAGCACCCCAGTTCAAAAGCATCAATTCTTCTGCACTCACCTTATTTATGGTCCAACTCTCACATCTGTACATGACTACTGGAAAAACTATAGCTTTGACTATAGCTGACTATAGCTGACTTTGTCAGCAGTGATGTCTCTGCTTTTTAATAAGCTGAATAGGTTTGTCATCGCTTTCCTTCTAAAGAGCAAGTATCTTGTAATTTTGTGGCTACAGTCAGGACTGACCCAGACAAGGGTCAGACAAGGTCTGACAAGGTCAGACAATTTACAGACAAGGTCACACTATGAGATACTGTGAGCTCCAAATCCGCAGGTCTTAAGAATTTTGAGGGAATGTCATTCCGCATTCAGCATAATGAAACACACCTAAAACTCAGAGGATTTATAGATTTTTGGAGAGCTTAATTCAGTACACATCTTGGGATAACCTCATCTACCCTCACACAGTGTTTCAGAGGTACCTGGTACCTTTCATTTCCTGGGCAGTGTTGTATACATAAGCCAGTCCCATCCTCTCAGCCCTGGAGGGTTGGAGGTAGTGGTGGCAAGGCTTTAGCAGATGCCTACAATGGTACTGAGCATTATGGTGCATGGAATTGGAACCAAATAAGTCAAGAAGTTCAAGATCAAGGCCATAGTATGTCTTCATACCATATGTCTTCTCCTTATCCTCTTTGTTTTGAACCCACCCTACCCACCCACCCCCACCCCGCTGTTGAACTGATTCCATTTCTCCTCACATTCAGAGCCATCCTGGACCAAGCCCTCTTCTCTCCTTTCAGCTCTTCCCACTCTGCCCATCGCCCTCGGATGGGGCAGAAACAGGAACTCTGTTGAAGCTGCTTCCCATCCATTGCAGGACCCTGGCCTGATCATTACTTCTCACTTAAAACAGGATTCCTGTGGCTTCTGGAATTAGAACCTAGGTCTGTATCAACTTCCTTAATGTTCCCCACTTAAGAGATCCCATGTGACACATGGGGGGCAAATAGCATTCAGTAATTTCTTTCTGTCCCGAGTCTTAGGCCCTTTGATTCAGATGACCATGCACATGCAGGAAGGCCGCTGGATGGCATGAGCACGTATCAGGGCCTCGCCAGGCCTGGCACCTGACTCTCAAGCAGCTCACGACTTAGAAGCTTAGAAGTGAAAACCACATGAGGCTTGTGGGGAAAGGGTAGTGTTCACAGTGTTTCTTAGCCATTCCACAGATGGATGGCTGGGCTGTCAAAGGCATGGAGTCAGTGGTGACACCCTCAGCAGCATCTTTTGCCCCAGCTGCCACTACAGTTTGAGAACTTGCATTTATGATGGCCAAACCAAGGGGACTCTGTGCAAACCATTCCTGTTCAGACTCCCCTGACTTTCTATCCTGTGTGCTTATGGTGGCTCAGACTTCTCTAGTGAAGAAGCCTTGCCCTGACAGCGGTCTCTGTCCCACAGATGCATCAGGTTGAAGACACTGCTGTTTCATCTCTCTGCCATGAGTTGTAAAATGATGAGACACATCCCTTGATTATCAGACTTGTGCTTGGCTGATAATAACAGACTTCATTCATGGTGGATAATTGAGAATGGCAGCCCTAATTGTGCTGCTGTGCCACAAAAGGAAAACAGGGTTTTGAAAGCCTTGCTCTTAAACCCTGCAGAGGGGCCACATTTGGGTGCTTATGCAGCCAAATCCATTGGGCTAACCTGTGGCTCAGTCTCATATGTGTCACAAGGATCTTATGGAATACATTTCTGTTCTAATCTTTCTGCTCATTTTATCTTTTTTCCCTACCCCCTTTTTCACTTACCCAATTTCCATATTCATTTATCTATGCATTAAGAATAACTTTTTTTCTTATTTCAAGGACACTCAAGTCCATCATAGAAAAATTAGAAACAGCCAATAAGCAAAAAAAAAAAAGTCTTTTTACTCAAATGTCACTACCTGGAGAAAACTGCTGTTGGTGAACATTTCATTCCCAGTTTGTTAATGCACATTTTTTAAAGCTTGTATTGTTCACTTAACAATATTTGGGAGTATTCACTTAACAATACTTGGGAGTAGACTTTATGTCCATAGAAATTGATCAGCTTGGATGGCTGGATGGAAGAATCACAATTTATTTAACCAGGCACATGTCATTGGTCATTTCTTTCATTTCTGGTTTTTCAACTTTTAGAAACAGTGTTGTAGGGGATGTCTTTGTGACCAAACATTTGTACACATTCTCAATTATTTTCTTAGGAAGAATTCCTAAAAATGGAATTGCTAGGTCAAAATAACAAATATATATTGTCTTTAACTTTGTATTGTGAAAACTTTAAATATCATATAAACAGAACTCGCATTCAAAAATGACCAACTCTTGGCCAGTCTGCACCCCCACCTACTTTCCCTAGTTCCTGCGTTATTCAGAGACAGATCTAAAACATCATGCCAGAAGGATTTTTTTTTCTCTGTCAAATAGCACTGGTATTTGAAAATGGGAGAGGAAAAGACGTGAATTGCTAGAAAGGAAAAAAAAGGTTAACATTTTGTCTACATTATCTACTGTGGTGTTTGGGCTGTATTCATTTTCCTGCCATATCTGGGCTCAGGACTCATTATTTGTTTTCTGGATTCCTGCAACAATCAGGAGTGACCAGACTCTTATTATCTTTCTCTCCCTTTGGATAGGTATATGTGTTTTTAAGCTGTTTCAAGCTTGCCAAATTATACTTCAGAAAGGCTAATCAAATTAACAGCTCTGCCAGAGTCATGTAGGAGTATCCACACTGTGAATAAAGTTTTAGTTTCTTGGGAATTAACTGGAGGTTAGAACTTGGGGCTTTCACTGTGGTGGCGCAGGTTCAATCCCTTGTCTGGGAACCAAGATCCTGCAAGCCAAGCTGTGCATGCCCTGGGGTCCACCCCACCCCCGCAAAAGGTTTTGGCTTCTCCCTCCCTTCTTCCTTTTTTCCTTCCTTTATCTCTTTCTTTCTTTCCTGACCCCCACAAAAGCATATCTCATTGTTCTTTGAATGAGAACTTAGTTTGTTATTAATGACCGTAGAGCTCCGCCCCCCTCACCTTGCAGTTTCCTCACTACATTTCCTCTCTGTGAGTTGCCTTTTGCTGACTTTTCTATTGAGCTGTTTGTCTTTTCAAAATTGTGTTCATCTACTTATGTTAATCTCATGGCATTGTACGTAGGGCAGTGAATTGCTATGAATACTTTTTTGGGGGACTAAGAGAACATATGCTGCATTTGTGTGAAGGAATAAGTGTGTTTTATAAAACTAACAGCTCAGAGCAGTAAGTCACCCTCAGCAGAGGGACAAGAATGGAGTGAGGCCTGCTGGTGTGGGCAGGGGGCCTGGGAGAGGGAAGGGTATCCAGGCGGGGATGGGAGACTTTCACATGTCATTTCCTCTGCAGTCCTCACAGTCATCCACAAGGCAGGTAGAGCAGGAAAAGCAGGTATTATTCCCATTTCACAGTGCCTGGTGCCAGGGCACACCTTAACAAGAGCTTCCACGTCCCAATCCAGGGATTTTTCTACCATATCACAGTGAGTCATATGTCTATTCATAAAAGGCGAGTAAAGCATCAAAATATACCAGCTATCACTATTTATGAGACAAAAACAATTTTTTTTCTGCAGCGTGAAGGCCCAGGACCAGGTCATTATGACTTGAAAATACCTTCGGCAAGTTCTGTTACTTCCTGTTTTCAATCCAGAGTACCTCGATTCTTGCCTGCCTGTTCAGTAAGTGTCCTAAAAGACAGATGTGGTTGTAGGTTTTGTGGCTGATGCAGGGGGTGGGGTGGGCATTGGGAATGGGATGGGGGCAGTAGAGTTATATACAATTCTAGTGTGCGTGTGTGTGTGCTAAGTCGCTGTAATTGTGTACTACTCATTGTGACCCTACAGACTATAGTCCGCCAGGCTTGTCTGTCCATGGGATTGTCCAGGCATGACCACTAGAGTGGGTTGCCATGCCCTCCTCTGGGGGATCTTCCCAAACCAGGGATCTAACCTGCGTCTCTTATGTCTCCTGCATTGGCAGGCAGGTTCTTCACCACTGGTACCACCTGGGAAGCCCCACAATTCTAGTGTGTATACATTAAGATTGCTTGACAAGGCAGCAGAGTCTCGAGCTCACTAGATAAGCCCTCAGCCAGCTTCAGGCTCAAAGTGACTCCAGGCCCAAAGACCATGGCTGAAGTACGAGTCCAGTTGACAACAGCCAGCACAGTGATTAGCTATCACCGTTATGTCCTGGTTGCTTCGTGGGGAAACCCCTCTAACGAACAGAGGCCAGCAGTGGGCCCTTACAGAACTGCCGTACTTTGCGTATGTGCCTTCTGGGAACAGAAAGTCACAGAACAGAAGCATTATCATTGAACCAAAGGAGACCATTAAGTCCTGAGCCATCATCCTGCCCCCGAGGACTCAGGACAGACAGGGAAGAGGCTCGAGTCCATGGAGACACACAAGGAGGTAGATTCTGGGAGGGTGTGAGAGCCTCGGAGGCCTAGAGGAGACCAAGAAAGATGGCAGAAGCACAACATGGAGCTTGTGAAAGTGGCTTGAGTTGTTTGTTTAATTATTAAAGTTTTCATTCCTGTGGTCTTGTTGTTCCTCAGTCTGAAAGTCCCCCAGACTCACTGGTTTGTAGCCTGATTTGAGATGGTTAATTTGGTCTTTCTCCAGAGGAAGATTGGGGAGGCCCCACCGGAAAGACTAAAAACAGACAGATAGCTGGAGGCTAGTGGTTCCCTTCAGCAGATCCTCATACCCTAGTGGCATGATCATGATCCACACAGATTTTCGTCCGAGCTCACAGGGTTGAGCTTCTTCAGGATGTTGGAGTCATGCTAACCAAAATCCCAGGAGACTGATGGAGAAGCCGGAAGGTGGGGGTATCCCTTTACAAGTGTCCAGCGGGGGGGCTGGTATCTGGAGCTGCTGCTCCGTGGAACATCTCCCCTTGCAGGAAATTCGGAAGGAAGCCAAAAAACAGCAGTTTGCTTGGTAGCAGTGACATCAGGGCTGGAGGACAGAGTCGGATGTTCTCAAGGTCTGAGGACTGCGGCTGGCAGCTTCCTGAAGGATGGCCTTTTGGGGTGCAGGCCCCCGAAGAACCTCCTGTTCAGGCACTGGCCTTCCTGGACTCCACACACAGGCAGCTTCCTCATTAAGAGCACTAATAAGGGCTTCAGCTTCCTTTGACGTCTGGCCAGGACTCGATTAGATTCCCAAGCTGCTCCTTTGCATTTGGCCAGGGAAACATCCTGTCATTTAAAACAGCTTCTGCAGGCAGCTGATCTCATGCACCCTGGGCTGACCGCTCTGGTAATCTTGTTTGTACTCTCACTGCTTCCTGCAGAGATAACAAACTGCAGGGAAGGATGGCAGTGACAAGCTGGTGATAATAGGGACTCATAATAGTGGTGGTAGCTGGTGTGTGGAGCGGTACTTGCTGCCAGCCTGGCAGGTGCTGTCTGTCCCTGGGCCCCCCCCCCCCCCCGTGAACCTCAAAACCTCATCTGATGGGTGAGGAGTAGGAAGCATGTGTCATATTGAGCCATTCATGGTGGGACTAGGACTTGAATCCAGGCCTGTCTGACATTAAGACCCTTTCCTTAACCATACATAGAGGTACCGTTGTCTCTCTAAGATAAAATTTTGGGGTATTCAAGAATATGTGCGTGCGCCTCAGCATGGACAACACTGACATAAGAAATCAATAAGAATGACATTCATTGGCATCTTACCACGACATAAGAGGAGCTTTGTTTAAATAATTGGTTGAATAATTTTTCAAGAGTCATGTATGGGTGTGAGAGTTGGACTGTAAAGAGAGCTGAGTGCTGAAGAGTTGATGCTTTTGAACTGTGGTGTTGGAGAAGACTCTCGTGAGTCCCTTGGACAGCAAGGAGATCCAACCAGTCCATCCTAAAGGAAATCAGTCCTGAATATTCACTGGAAGGACTGATGCTGAAGTTGAAATTCCACTACTTTGGCCAAATGATACGAAGAACTGACTTATTGGAAAAGACCCAGATGCTGGGAAAGACTGAAGGCAGGAGGAGAAGGGGATGACAGAGGATGAGATGGTTGGATGGCATCACCGACTTAATGGACATGAATTTGAGCAAATTCCGGGAGTTGGTGATGGACAGGAAAGCCTGGTGTGCTGCAGCAAAGAGTCAGACATGACTGAACTGAACTGATTTTTCAAGCATTTCATCAAAATGAAAACAGGGCTTTTGAAAATTAGAACCCATCCATCCCTCGAGCCTGAGGTCCATGGGCCTTGGTAGTGCAGAATCTCACTCTGTTTATACTGGGGAAGATGATGGAGACGCAGGAGTTTGGGCTTCTGAGGTCAACTGTTCCGGTTCAGAATCCATCCTCTCCAACCCATGACCACTAGAGCGAAGTCACTGGAGGCACTGGCATTCGCAGGGACAGGGTGCTCCAAAGAAAGCGTGCCCTGAGGTGTGGGGGAAGTGTAAGCCCACCTCCCCTGGGCTGTTGCGTGCTTGTCAGCCCTTCTCGCAGCACCTCTGCCGCCTTGGGGAGGCCGGGGATAGGAGCGGGCCTCAGTCCCGAGGACAGGCTCCAGTCCTCAGATGCACAGGCCTCAGCCCAGACCAGTGCAGCCCTTGTCTCCCTCGGTGGGGGTTTGCCAGCCACGCCTGAGTCCACAGCCACGCTCAGGAGGCTCTGGGTTCTGGTGTCACCATATCATCACTTCCTGTTCTCTGTTGTGTTTTCAGAAAACTCCGGGCCCAGGAGCATATACCGCTTCAGTGCAATTCCCCAAGCAGCCCCGTACCATAGCCAAAATGGGCCGAGAACACAGTCTTTTCTTCAATAACACAATTGGCTTTTAAAATAAATAAACCGCACCTTGGCCCTAAGCAACTCTCGAGTTTTAGTAAGTTCTATTTTGTCTCCTCTTTAGGAGAGTTTGACCACAGACCACATTCGATTGCCTGGCCTGACTTCCCAGCCCACTTACCTGGAATAGTTCCAGCAAAATGTCCAGTTCTCGCTCAGAAGTCTCCCGGTTTGAACAGTAAATTATATGCCTTCTCTGTGTGCTGTCAGAGGCTGTGTCCCCAGAGGCTGTGTCCCTGGACTGCGCTCAGCACCTGGATGGGCCTTGAGGTGTCAGATGGGCTCTGTGTGGCCTTGGACTCTCTAGCTGAGTGTCCACTGCCCTGAGGTTGTCATTCCTCATGGACTCCTGGAGGCTTCAACAAAGGCCATCCTGAACTTGACGGGAACCCAATAGTTTTTTCTCTATCTCTTCTCCCTGAAAAGAACAATATTGATTCAGCCTGATGAGCACTTGTGGTTTCAAGTTAACAAAAATATTTTGACAATATGCTCCGGGCCAGGAGCTGTGCTGTGGGTGGGGAGTGGGGGTTAAGACAAAGATGAATGAAGCATGTGACTGAATTTAGGGTGGGTTAAAGGGGAGACAAGGCCAGAAACGTAGTTTGGAATAGTTCCCGGCGCAAGGAAGGCTTTGAGAACCATGCCGAGAACCTCTTCCTGGTTACCTTGTGTGTACGACTCAGGGGTGGCTGACATGTGGACGGCAGTCACACTGGGAAGACACAGCCTAGGCTCAGGAAACTGCGAGATCACTGCACCCAGTGCATGGAGGAGTGATCCTGACATCGAAGGCCACAGGCGCTCAGAGCAGAGACAGGGCAGCACTGCCCAAGTGGGGAGGGATGGCGGCATGCGGCCAGCAGCTTGGCTGGCACCCCTGGAACCAGGAGGCTGAGATGGACAGAGGGGAGAGTGAAGAAGGTCTGGGCAAGGAACCCTTTTTGAGTGAAAAGCAGGAAGAGACATTTGCTGGAGGGGAACAGAGGGAGACAGGCCCAGCTAGAGTGGAGGGTGCAGGCGGAGCAGGAGGGGGTTGGGTGAGGCCCAGACCACAGGCCCAGCAGTCAGTCCTGCTCAGGGACTCCAGCCAGGGCATGGGCTCGGGAAATGACATCAGGAGAAAGGAAGGATGGGGAGACTACAGAGTCATTCATCAGTAATAGGAAGGACTCTTTTTAACTAAAAGAAAGAAAAAGAAAACCTAATATAAACCCTTATATTTTATTATATGGAGAAAACCCCATTTCTCTAGTCTTATAAATACCATTGTAAAGTAGGCGCTGGGGACAAGGAAGGAGAGGCCTGCATCTCCCATCTGGGCTTATCCACGTTTTGCTTTTATGGAAGAAACTCCCTGCCCTGAGTTCCTTCAGAGCAGAAAATGGCCCCTTGGAGGGTGAGGCGGCCGCCTCGGGTGGCTGCTCCTGTCCCACTTTGCTCAGCAGATGGCCACAGGGCAGAGAGTTCCCAATTTTATTCTCCAAGTGGGTCAGAGGCCCCTGCAGGATCAGAAGGTGACACTGGCGGTCCTGGCGGAGGGTGTTTTCTCCAGGAGCAGTGGGCCAGGTTGTGCCTGGCGCTCAGGGCAGTGGGGGCAGGGCCCTAGAAGGAGCGAGGTGAGAGGTGACCACATCTGTTTTGGGGCTTGTGGGTGGGAGGTGAGGGGAGCCCTCACGCTGGCAGGGGCAGGAGGGAGATTGGGCTGCACGTCTGTGGGGGTATCTCCAGGCAGCCGTGTGAACCAGGGGTATGAGCAGGAGTGGTTCCTCTCCCTCAGCCTCCCGCTGTTTCTCCCTCAGGCCAGCTGCGTTGGGTCTCACACAGCTTTCTGTTCGTGTCACGCCCTAAAGAAAGTCACCAGCCCCTCCCGATTCCACTGCCAGGTTCCCAGGAGAGAGAATCTAGTTGGCCAGCTTGGGTCAGGGGTCCACCCTGGCCCCTCCAGATCTGGCCAGGAGGGCCTCGGCCTCTGGGGCAGACAGACACAGCCGCAGGGGCCCAGCTGTGTCATATGTGTAGTTGGGGTAGAGGGCAGCTCCCCCACGTTCTAGAAGAGAATGAAGACCCTTTCAGCATGAGAAGCGGGGGATGTCGGTTGCCTGGTCTGCAAGAAGGGGGTTTGGGAGGCCTGCCGGAACGTCGGCTGGAGGTGGAACGGCGAGAGAACATTCTGCAGGGCCACCCAGACACCCTTGAGTTGAGTCTGTGCACTAACATTGCCCTTGGCCCCTGTGGCTTCCGTTGTCTTTCTGGAGCCGGGGGCACTGTCCTCCCTACCAGCCTTACCCGCTGTCCGTAACACAGCCCTCTGCCTCCTCTGTGACTCAGGGGAAATGACAGAAGCTCTGCCCTAGGTACTAGCAGCAGGGCTGGCTGGCACCAGCAGTGAGGAGAGCAGTGTTCGCTTCCCTCTTTGACATCTTCCGGCGTCTTAAATAGTACTTCATACAGGTAGCGGGAGGCTTTCCCAAATAGACCGGAGGGATTCTGGGTGGCTTTTTCCTGCCACAAGCCTAAACCCGGGACGGCGTTTGAAAAGCAGGGCCTCCTCCTGTCTCTTCCAACATGGAGAGACTGAACAGACCTGGGTTGACTTTGAGCTTGAGCTCCAAGACAGGATATTAACACCTAGCAGCTACAGCCATTGTGCGCATTCAGTGACAGGTCCAAACTGAGTTAGAAAAGCCCAGAAATGGAAGGGAATGTGATGTTTATCCCACATCCCCAAGGGGCCTTCTCTCCAGGGTCTCTCTGCCCTCCTGCATGGACCACTGTGACGCTTGCTTCTCGAGGTCCCTGCCCTGGCTTCCCTGGGCATCCCTTGGTCCTCTCTCCTCCCACTCACATGCCCCAGTTGCCCTCAGAATTTGGCTTCAACCAAAGGGAATGGCTCGTCTCGGCTGCAAATATCATCTGCTGTTGCCCTGTGAAATTCCCTCTGCATTGAGTCAGAGCATGTCAAAAGTCACCACACTGATGGGGACAGCTTGTCTCCTCCCTCCTCTTCTCCTCTTTCCCCCCTCCTCATCCCCACTGCGTTTGAGGCCCACAGAGGACACCTTCCAGACCCAGAGAGCAAGGGCCACAGGTTGCTCGGGTGACCGGCCCTGGCTCCAGCACTACCGCTCACATGCTCCGTGCCACCCGCCTCAAAACAGCACGAGCTGCCTGGCCTCCACCCCCCAAGCCTGGAGTCACTTTGGAAGCCCTGTTATCTTGAAAACACATTCCACAAGTTCCAAATCAGCTGTTCTAAGCTGCATTTTAGAACCCCCTGGGGAGACTAAAACTCTCACAGCCTGGCAACTGCCAGACATCAAAACCCATTGATAGGATTCAGACCCAGTAGTTTTTGTTCCCCCTTCCCATCTCCACACCCCAGGTGATTGCGATGATTGGCCAAGATTAAGGATATCTGCTGGGACAGTGTGAAAACACCAATCACCAGGAACTCTAGGTGGGGCCACAGGTAGTCCTCCAACCCGTAAAGGTTTAAGACAGGGCCGCTGTTGCCCTAAGAAGTCACAGTTCGGCTCAGAAGAAGAGATTGGTCCGTGCTGGTGTCTGGCTGAGTCCCGAGGGAAGAGGACGGTGCTGGACCGGACTGAGTGAAGCAGGCTCCTGGAGCATTCTAGCGGAGGCTGTTCTGCATAGGAGGTGAGCAGGGCCTGAACCCAGTCACCCCTGCCAGCCGATTCTAGGCTGGGCTCCGTACAGGTCTTTGGTTTTGGCCCAAGGGCAGGGCTGCAAGCTTGCAGAACCCGCTGGGCCCAAACAGAGGGGTTTGAGCTCAGCACTGATGACCGCAGGGGCTGGGTGGGCTTGTGCGGGCCAATGCTAGAGACCCAGATCCAGGTCTGGCTCGTCTGCCATTTCCCTGGTGAAGAAGCGACTGTGGCTGGTAGGAGGAGCCATGGCTGACAGAGGCCTGGATGTTGAGGGTGGCAAGTAAGCAGCGGGGGTCCGGGACAGAAGGAGGAGGAGCCAGAGGAAGGGGAGGCCCATTGGGTGGACACGGGAAGGATGTCTCTTAGCAGGTCTTCGTGTTGCCTTCATGATGACACCCTTGGCAGTATCAGAGCTCAGAATAGGATGTCACCCTTCTGAGGAGAGATAGGGGCTCAGAGAGGCCCATCCAGCAGGGGAGGGAGATGGCAATGTGGCTGCTTTGGGTCAGAGTGTAGCTTAGTCCCTGAGAACTGTAGGCAGGAAGCTGGGCTCAGGCCCAGTGACAATACATCGCTGGTCACCAGAGTGGGCTTGGTGGGAGGCGAGGAGGCAGGGACCTGTGCCTCCCACTTAACTGAGCAGCCTGGGAGGGGGCAGGGATGCTTGGAAAGATGCCTGGCACGGTCACAGCTGTTCAGGCTTCTGATCACCAGCCCCTCCTGGGCCGGGCATGGAGGCTGGACTGCAGAGTACCCCCACGCCCAGGGAGCTTGCTAACGAAATTATGTGTGTTAGTTTCCAGTGGTTGCTGTTATGATTGCCATAGATGTTGGCGCTTAAATCAACACAGATTGATTCTCTTACTGTTCAGAAAGCCAGGGGTCCCCAAATCAGTCTCACTGAGCTAAAGTCAAGGCGGTGGTGGTGGTGGTGGTGTTCACTCAGTGGTGTCCGACTCTTTGCGACCCCATGGACTGCAGCACGCCAGGCTTCCCTGTCCATTACCATCTCCCAGAGCTTGCTCAAGCTCATGTCCATTGAGTCAGTGATGCCATCCAACCATCTCATCCTCTGTCATCCCCTTCTCCTGCCTTTAGTCTTTCCCAGCATCAGGGTCTTTTCTAATGAGTCGGCTCTTTGCATCAGATGGCCAAAGTACTAGAGCTTCAGCATCAGTCCTTCCAAAGACTATTCAGGATTGATTTCTTTTAGGATTGACTAGTTTGATTTCTTTGCAGTCCAAGGGACTCCCCAAGCGTCTCCAACACCATAGTTCAAAAGCATCAATTCTTCGGCGCCCAGCCTTCTTTATGGTCCAGCTCTCACATCCATACACAACTACTGGAAAAACCATAGCTTTGACTATACAGACCTTTGTTGGCAAAGTAATGTCTCTGCTTTTTAATACACTGACTAGGTTTGTCATAACTCTTCTTCCAAGGAGCAAGCGTTTTTTAATTTTGTGGCTGCAATCACGATCTGCAGTGATTTTGGAGCCCAAGAAAATAAAGTCTGTCACTATTGTTTTTCCATGTATTTGCCATGGAGTGATGGGACCGGATGCCATGATCTTGGTTTTTTGAATGTTGAGATTTAGGCCAGGTTTTTCACTCTCCTCTTTGCCCTTCATCAAGAGGCTCATTAGTTCCTCTTTGCTTTCTGCCATAAGGGTGGTGTCATCTGCGTATCCTTTCCTGAGGCCAGTGTTGGATTGTGGGATCATCTGGGATCATAAGAGTTGGGATCTACTGAGGAATGGGTGAATTTCCCAATGCCTAAATGGCAACCCACTCCAGTACTCTTGCCTGGAAAATCCCATGGATGGAGGAGCCTGGTAGGCTACAGTCCATGGGGTCGCAAAGATTCGGACATGACTGAGTGACTTCACTTCACTATAGTGTTAGCACACAGATGCTTACTGAATACTGTACTTTATTGAGGTACAGTTGATACAATATGATGTTTCCGGTGTATAGCATAATGACTTACCATTTTTAAAGGTTATGCTCTATTTATAATTATTATGAAATATTGGCTATAGTTCCTGTGTCATATTATATATCCTTATAGCTTATTTATTTTATACATCATTTGTTTGTGCCTCTTGATCCTCTACCCCTTCCCTCTCCTCACTGGTACCCACTAGTTTCCTCTCCATATCTGTAAGTCTGTTTCTTTTTTGCTATAGTCACGAGTTTGTGTTAGTTTTTGGATTCCACATATAAGTGATATCATATAGTATTTGTTTTTCTCTGTTTGACATATTTCACCGAGCATAATACCTTCCAGGTCCATCCATGTTGTTGTAAATGGCAAATTTTCACTCTTTTTTTTATGGCCGAATAGTATTCTATTGTGTATATGTATCACATCTTCTTTTGTTGATGGACATTTAGGTTGCTTCCATATCATAGCAATTGTTGTTGTTGTTGTTTTTAATCTATTTATTTATTTTATTTATTTGGTTGCAGCATGTGGGATCTAGTTCCCTGACCAGGGACTGAACCTGGGCCCTCTGCAATGGGAGCTCAGAATCTTAGCCACTGGACCACCAGGGAAGTCCCACATCTTAGCAATTGTAATTATGAATGTTGGAGTGCATGTATCTTTTTGAATTAATGTTTTTATATTTTTCAGTTTGGATATATATGCAGAGGAGAATTGCTGGGTCATGTGGTAGTTCTAATTTTAGCTTTTTGAGAAGTCTCCATACTGTTTTCCACAGTGGCTCTACCAATTAACATTACCACCAGCAGAGTAGGAGGGTTCTATTTTGTCCACATCCCTGCCAACATTTGTTATTTGTGTTCTTCTTGATAGTAGTCATTCTAAGAGGTGTGAGGTGATATCTCATTGTGGTTTTAATTTGCAGTTCTCTGATTAACGATATTGAGAACCTTTTCATGTGCATATTGGCCATCTGTGTATCTCCTTTGGAGAAATGTCTATTCAGGTTTTCTGCCCATTTTTTAATCAATTTTTTTTTATGTTGAGTTATATGAGCTGTTTATATATTTTGTATTATTGATATGACCAACCCCTTATTGGTCATGTCATTTGCAAATATTTTCTCTCATTCAGTAGGTTATCTTTTCATTTTGTCAATGGTTTCCTTTGCTGTACGAAAGCTTTTAATTAAGGTCCTGTTTTTAATTTTTTTTAATTTTAACTTTTTTAACACCAAAAGCATTTTGTATTGGGGTATAGTTGATTAACAATGTTGTAGTAGTTTCAGGTGAATGCTTTTATTTCTTTGTCTTAGGAGACAGACCCAAAATATATTGGTACAGTTTATGTCAAAGAGTGTTCTACCTACATTTTCTTCTGGGAGTTTTATGGTTTCTGGTATTAAATTTAGGTCTTTAATTCATTTTTGAATTCATTTTTGTAAATAATATGGGAAAAATGTTCTAATTTCATTATTTTACATGTAGCTGTCTAGTTTTCCCAGCACCACTTACTGAAGAGATGGTCTTTTCCTCATTGTATATTCTTCTTTGTCATTAATTGCCTATTAGTTTGTGGATTTATTTCTGGGCTATTTTTTAAAATATTGATTTTTATTTATTTATTTGGTTGTGTCAGATCTCAGTTGCATGGCATGTGAACTCTTAGCTGTGGCATGTGGAGTCTAACTCCCTGACTGGGGATTGGACCCTAGCCCTCTGCATTGGGAGTTTTAGCCACTGGACCACTAGGGAAGGCCCTGGGCTCTCTTTTTGTTCCACTGATCTGTGTGTCTGATTTTTGTGCTAGCATACTGTCTTGATTATTGAAACTCTGTAGCATAGTCCGAAGTCAGGGAGTATGATACCTCCAGTTTTGTCCCTCTTTCTCAAGATTGTTTTGGCTGTTAGGCGTCTTCCCTATTTCATAACGTCTTTTATATTATGGAAGTTCCTTTTATTTTGAAGTACAAAGAATTGTCTGGGGAAGGACCGTTAGCCTAAGTAACCTGAGCCATTTCTGGTGTTTGATGCTGACAAAAGTCATCTGGAATGAATTAAGTTTTTTGAAAGAGAAGGTAAAAAAATTTATTACTGATTTCAGAAATCACTCCTGGAAGGTTGACCTTAAGACTACAGGTGTTAGATGTTATAAACAAGCTCCATAGGATCACTTAAAAAGCAGTCATGTTGGACGTTCCCTGGCAGTCCAGTGATTAGGACTTGGAACTTTCACTGCCATGGGCCCAGGTTCAGTCCCTGGTTGGGGAGCTAAGATCCCACAAGCTGTGAGGATGGGCCAAAAATTTTTAAAAAGTAAAAAAAAAAAGTCACCTTTTTAAAAGTTATATTATGGGGAATGGGGTTGGGTGGGTGGACAATGCTCCTAATATTTTACTTATATTAGAAGTAAATAATGGCTTCTAATATGTGGCTCCAGGGGCCACATTATTCCAAAAATTTAAATATGCCTTATTTTATATGGAAATGAAAATGAAGCTTCTGGAAAGTTGTGTTTAATGATGCATGTATCTATAGTGTAGATGAAGATCCTAATGGTGAAGATGTATATATATATATATATATATATATATATATTTGGCAGTGCTGGGTCTTCATCATGGCACATGAGCTTTTCATTGCAGCGCATGGACTTTCTCTAGTTGCAGTGAATGGGATCTACTTTCTAGTCATGGTGTGTGGGCTTCTTATTGTGATGGCATCTTTTTGTGGAGCATGGGCTCTAGGCGTGTAGGCTTCAGTAGTTGTGTTGCAAGGGCTCAAAAGTTGCGACATGTGGGCTTAGTTGCCCCACGGCATGTGGGATCCTAATTCCCCAACCAGGCATTGAACCCCAGTCACCTGCATTGGCAGGTGGATTCTTAACCACTGGCCACCAGCGAAGTCCCTCTAAAATAATTTATAAAATGAGATTACGTATACATACAGTTTTATTAAAAGACTATAATGAATTAAGAACAACTGTAGGCCCTTGAACAGCCATGGTATACTCAGGAGGGCTGCTGGGACCTGGGGACAGGGAGCTGGGGAATACACCTATGCTGTGACCTGTACACAGTGAAGGGATCCATCTCAGGTCTCAGAGCTGACCCCTTAGGCCAGCTGGTCTTTGCTGTGGTGTCCCCACGCCTGCTCTGGTCCCCGTTTCAGCATACATGTGCCCCTCTTCTGGTTGGCAGGTGTCCCAGGAAGAATGCAGTAGACGAGGTTCTCGCATGCAGGCTGCCTGCATGTCGACGATTGCCCTGGAGCATGGGGGTATTGGGCAAGTCACCTTACCTTCTTGCACTGGCTTCCTGCGAGATGGGCTTTTGCCACACCCACCTGTCCCCCTTTGCCTCTGGTCAGAGCTCCTCTGCCTAGAGGTGGGTACCCTGGCACATGCCCCCCAAAGGCTGGTCTCCAGGTGCACACAGAGAGGAGAGTATGCCTCTCTGGGAATGGGCAGAGCCACCAGGAAGAGACACCCAAGGTCCCTCAAGTCATGAGGGGTTATTGCAAGGACCAGGGAAGGGATTCAGATGGGAATCTTGACGTCAGGCTGCAGGAGCTGGAAAGGTTGTCTGGGACAGAATCAATGAAGCTCTTGGGTTTCCATCATTTTCTGCCCCCTTGAAAAATGGGCATCCGTTTCTGTTTGGAGCTGTCTTTACAGAGATTCACCTGCTCTGCATTTTTTTATCTTCCTGACTCTTCCAACCAGCTCATGTGTGTGTGTGTGCTAAGTCACTTCAGTTGTGTCCGACTTTCTGTGACCCATGGATTTTAGCCTACTAGGATCCTCCAAGCCAGAATACTGGAGTGGGTTGCCATGCTCTCCTCCAGGGGATCTTCCGACCCAGGGATCGAATCCGTGTCTCTTTCATCTCCTGCATTGGCAGGCAGGTTCTTTACCACCAGTGCCACCTGTGAAGCCTCCAACTTTCTTTCTGACCTGCAGCTTCTACTGCTTTTCAACCTCTGCCCCAACCACGAACTGCGTTTTTTTAAAACTAATTTTATTTTGTTTTTGTATAATTTTAAAAAAATACAATTTATTATTTTTATTTTGCCACACCATGCAGCATGTGGGATTTTAGTTCCTTAACTAGGGATCAAACCCATGCCCCTGTAATGGAAGCACAGAATCTTAACCACTGGACTGCCAGGGAAGTCCCCAAACTGCTTTTCTCTGACCACATTGACAGCTCAGAGGCCAGACCCTCTGCAGCCTTCAGTACTGTCAATGTCATGAAGGGCAAAGAGAGGGAGAGGAACTGTTCCAGATGAAAGGAAACTAAAGAGATGTGACAGCTAAGTGGAGTACGGGATCTTGGGTTGGGGGAAGACAGTGCTACAAAGAACAGTGGTGACCAACTGGCATATGAATGGGAGAGGAGAGAAAATACTGTGTCAGGGTAAATCCCTTCATTTGTTACCTGTGCTGCGGTTATGTAAGACAAGAGCCTTTGTTCTTAACAAAAACACTCTGAATTATTAAGGGGTAAAGGCATGATTTATGCAACGTATTCTCAAAGGGTTCGGAAAAAAAATAAAAATACGTTTTTAAAAGAGGCCCACAATGGCTGACTTCTTGCCAAATTCCAAAGAGACAGTTAAGAGGGGAAGACAGTCAGTGAGAGTGTAAGGGAGGCGGGAGGGTCACCAGCAGTCTGGGGGCCTCTCCGCCGGGGGCCCCTGCCACTTCTTGGGCGGTGGGCTGGTGCACAGAGGAGGAACTTTGGACCAATCAGCTGGTGGGCAGGCCAGGGGGGTCACATGACCTGGTGCACAGCTCCTGTGGTCGCCTTTTCTTGTTTCTGGGTTGCCTGGCATCTTGAGAACCCTCTTGCTTTTTGGGTGCCTTTCCAGCTTCTTGAGTGATCTCTGTTTCAGAAACCTCCTCTCTGGCTGCAGAAAACAGCGAGGGCGAGGGCGGCAGGCAGCATGAGCTATTCTCCTCCGCTGGAAGTGTGGGTCTTGGGCATGGGCTGAAGCTGCCGGTGAAATGGGGTGGGTGGGGGTGGGGTTCTGGGCCCGTGTATCTGCCCCTGTGACACTTCAGCAGAGGATTCCTGGTGATACATGTTTCCATGGACCCCAGAGGGGTCATTCTGCTGCTTCGGTGACAGGCGCTGCCTGCCTCTCTCCCGTCCAGTGAGCTGGGAGCTCTATAGGCAGGGACCTTTCTCTCACTTTGGCTGTGTTCCAAGCTGTGAGCGGAGGCACCATAATCGCATCACCTTTCATGCAACAAAACCCACTTCCCTAGGTTGTTGACTACCAGAGAAGCAGTGTCAGAGAGAGTTCACGGATAAGTAAAGTGCCTTATACCAGTATAGAGCAAGGAGAATTAAGATTGTCATTGTCATCAAGAGCCAGGACAGGAGCCTCACAGTGTACCATAAAGTGACAATGATAGGGAAGGGCAAGGGTGGGTGCCAATTCTGTCATCTGTCTCCTCCAGCGGGACCTCCATCTCACCCAGGGCCCAGGAGGGCTTGAGGGAGTGATGGGCTGATGCAGGGTCTCAGACGGGATCCATTCCTGCTCACCCAGAGCTCCAGCTGCTCAAGCAGCCAGGTTTTGTGTCCTGAGGCCCATGTCCTCTGGTCACAGCTGGTTGTCATTAGAGACCCATGGAAAAATGAGTAGGACCAACGGGATCCTTGCATCCAAAAATCTGAGCTACCTACGCTGTGCAGAGAGGGGCTGCAGTCAGGGTGTGTGGATTGAATGCAGTCCTTTGGGAGCATCTCTGAGTGAGCAAAGGCAGCCAGCAGGGAGAGGAGGAGGGAGCAGGCGGGGGCAGGGAAAGTCATCATATGGTATCCAGTGGTTATCATGGCACTGTTTCAGGCTCTTTCTGTGTTTTTCTCACTTAATCATCAGGACAGTCCACAAGGCAGACACCATGCCAGGATTATTCTTTACAGATGAGGCGATAGGCAAAGAGGGTTGGTGACTTCTCAAGGGCATGGGGCGGTCAGGGGTACAGCTGGGCCTTCGAGCTCACTCTGGGTACTGACTCCATCACCAAAAACAGATGTGTAGCTGCTTTGGCCCCAGATCTGTGCCCTGCAGTCCCTGCCTTAGGGCTCCAGGGAACCCCCCTTGTCTCTTTTCTTTTGCAGTGGGCCTCTGCTTTTTTTGCAATTGAAAGCTTGATGAAAACTCCAAGGAATTTCTGGCATGGGATACTTTCCCAGTAGGACCTCCCTAACTTCCAGAACCCAAGTTGGCACCATGTGGGTTGGTCTGACCCACGTCACTGATGCTTGAGGCTCTCTGACTGTGGGTTATCATCAAAAGCTGGCAGCATGGGCTGGGGGAGATTTGTTTAACTGGATGCTTCCTAAGCAAGGCCATGAAATATTTGCACAGTGACAACATCTGAGAACTCTAGTAGTGTAGGGGGTGTGTCTATAACAATGAGCACTTTGGTACCAGAAAGAAGTCTGGGTGGTGGTGGCTGAAATTCCATTCATACTTGTGCCTGCAGATAAACACTGTTAACACTACACGGCTGTGGGCTGGAGGTTCATGCCGGTGACGGTGAGACCTTGAGTCTTGTCCCGGAATGCCAGCCCTTGTTCTGGTGTGATGGGTTGGACACAAGGCTGGCTTCTCCCTCTCCAGTGATGGCTCAAGTGTGAATGAGGGGTCTGTGGACCTGTAACTGGAGGTCAGGGAATGCCTGGCTTTCCACCACTGCCTGACTTTCCAACATTTGACCAGAAAAGCCTTCCTCAGGGCTGGGAAACCCTCCTCTCCCCACCCCTCTCCAGATTCCTACCATTCTCTTCCTGGTAGGACTAGCTTTTCTAGACCTTTCTGCCAAGCAGGCAAGTGACACCATCTGTGGCCTAGATGAAAAGGGAAAGTGTTAGCTGCTCAGTCGTGTCCAATTCTTTGTGATGCCATGGACTGTAGCCCATTAGGCTCCTCTGTCCATAGAATTCTCTGTGCAAGAATAATGGAGTGGACAGCCATTCCCTTCTCCAGGGGATCTTCCCGACCCAGGGATTGAACCCGGGTCTCCCACATTGCCGGCAGATTCTTTACTGTCTGAGCCCCACTAGGGAAGCCCCCTCTGTGGCCTATAGCAGGCTTTAGTTCTCACCCAGGGGGCCTGAGCTGGGGGTGAGGCTGTGAGACAAGTAATTTAATACTAATTGTTAAACCACTAAAGACTAAAGGTGTGTGGGTTTTTTGTTTTTTTTTTAATATTTGTTTTTATTTATTTCTTTGACTGTGTTGGGTCTTAGTTGCAGCATGTGGGATCTACTTCCCTGACCAGGGATCGAACCCCGGGCCCCTGTATTGGGAGCATGGAGCCTTAGCTACTGGACCACCAGGGAAGTCCCCTAAAGGTGTTTTCTAAAAAGTACCAGAGGGAAATCGAAGCTGGGCACCCAGCAGCTCCTGGAAGGGCCCTTCCTCACCAGAATAGCAAAACCGTGACCCGGCCACAGGGCTGAGGGTCGGGGTGGAGGAGGCCAGGGTGCTGAGTGGGCAGTCTGTCTAGGCCAGCCCCGAGAGCCAGGGGGAAGCCTTAGAGCAGTGTCTTCAAACTGGATGGGTGCAGCCTTGGGTGTCTTACCAGATAATCCCTTGGGGCGCGCTAAGAAAGCAGGGCTTCTGTGTAAATTGTCGGCACCCTTTGATGCACATTTTATAACAGGCATAGTGTATCACGTGCGGCATAACATCTATTACAGAAGAGAACCTGTCTGGACTTCTCAGAGCAGGTGGCTGGCCTGGGTGTGGGCTGGACCCTAAGCACACGCCCCTGCCTCCCCTGGGCTCTCCCTCAGGTGCTAAAGGCGCTCCTGGCCGTGCTCTCAGGGCAGTCTCTCCTGTTCAGGTGGCAAGTCCAGCCCTGGCTTCTCCCAGCCCACCTGAGGGGCAGGTGGCAGGCCAGAACAAGGCCCATTCCAGCCAGCCCTGCCGGGACCCCTCTGCCTTCTCCCACCTACTGCACCTCCTCAAGGCCCCCATCACAACCTCCTCCGTGGGCCCCTCCCTCTACCCCCCGCCTCCCCACCTGTGTGGCCCCGCCTTGGTCTCCTCTCCAGGGCTCACTCAAGGCCAGGGGTAACTGGTGGATAAATGAACATGAACACACTGCTTCACACAAACCAGCCTTCCCATCATGGGTCTCTTTATTCAAGACCTTTGAGCTGTCAGCAACTTGCCTGGCCCCCTGAGGCCTCCCATCAGAAATGCTTCAAGTTAAAATGCAGGTGTTGCTTTTGCCTTTCCCATTACCACGGACTCACTACCCACCTCTCTGGGCATTCCAATGTGAACCAAGAGCATCTGCTTTTTCTTGTTGAATTTTTTCCCAACAGAATTTCAGAATAAAAATAGATCTCTATCATATATATATATAATATATATTTATACACATACATACACACACAGAGATCCTTCACCCAGGTGGGAGAAGGATCTGGTGTCCTTACAGTGACCCCTGGCCCGGCACGGGAAGGCAAGGAGGTACAGGCTGGCCCTGATAGCACCTGGGGTGTGTGCAATGCTAAGCCCTGGCCGGGAGGTTGGGGGGGGGGGTGTCCTCCAACAGCTCCTCCCCTCCAAGGAACAGACCCAGCTCTGACAAACCCTTCCACACACCTTCAAGTGAGGAACGTACCAGATGGAGCTTTAAAAACAACTCAAGGTGCAGATAAGGGATTCCCTGATGGGCCTGTGGAGGCTGACTTCCTGGGGAGAATTCCAAGAGCATTGTGCAGCAGGGCTAGGGAAGCCAGCAGGGAAGACCCCCCACCCTCCAGCAACTCCCCCGCCCTAGGACCCCTGTAGACAAGGGTGTCACGTACACAGAGGCCAGCCTGACTGGAGAGGAGGGGCCGGCTCCTCCTGGGGTCTCTAGTCACCCTCCTTGTTTGGCCCCAGGCAGGGGAAACCAAATGGCTAGGGCAGAACTTGAGTCATCCAAGAATGGGCTGTGGTTAGTGAAAGGTGTTAAGGCCAGTCTCCACATCATAACCCCTAGAGGCATCTACATTGTACCCATTGCCCAGAAAGGTAAGGCGTGAAGGAATGAGGTGCTGATGCAAGGTATTCAGGAAGGGCTGAGTCCAGCAGCCAATGTGTGTATCTTTGGGGCTACAGCCCAGGGCCTAAGGAGGCAGCTGAGGCATGCTTCCAGAGAGGTGGGGTGGGCAGAAGTGGAAGGTTAGTTAGGGCCAGAACCCAGTGCCCCTGGCCAGACACCAGAGGCCTTAAAGGCGCTTGGCCACAGAGGGGACAAGCATAATGAGGCCCGACAGCCTCATCAGACAAAGGGCCAGGCCAGGCACTGCCACTAACTTAAACCTGGGAAAGGCCCCACAGGCCCATCCTCTTCCCACTTGCCAGCAAACCCTATAGCCATGATTGCTCTGGAGGTGACCTGAGAGTGCGGAGTGAGACCAGGGCCAGGAAGCTCCCTCAGGCACAGAGGCCTGGGGGGCAGGGATGTACAGCCGGGAGGCTCCCCCACTAGCTCTCTCAGGAAACCGGTCCAGTCACCATGCCTCTCAGTCACGTAGGTTCAAGCAGATGGTCTTCCAAGGGGCTGAGGAAGGAACCCTGAACTCTCTCGGCCCAGCCAAAGGGCAACTTGGTGGGGCTCATCTTTGGTGTTTGGGAGCAGAGAGCTGAGGATTGAGACTAAAGCTTGTGCAAAGCTGGGAAACCCAGGGTTAGGGATGTTGAAGGCAGGTACAGTACAGGGGCTTCCAGACAGGTGCAGGGGGCACGCAAGCCTCAGACCCTGACTGTACACCTAAACGATACACAGGTACCCTGGGGAGTGGCCCCCTGTTGATGCGGCCTGCCAGCTGCTTCCTTGCTTACAGACACCATGATGTCCGAGTCCCAACGAACATGGGATTTGTTTCTGATGCAAATCTGGTCCACCTTGCTCCAGAGGAGCAGCTCTCAGTCCTCACTGGTCCCGGAGGGAGAGCAGGGTCAGGTGGGGGAAGCGAGGAGAACCAGGGTTGCAGCCGGCAGACGTGTTCCCTAGAGATGTATTTCCCTGAGGCCCTGGACCTCCCCTGACCATGCTCCCTACTCCTCGCCTGCGCCTGCCTGCCGCCCCACAGGCTGCTCCCTCCGTGCCCGGGGTGGTGGGCAGTGTCAGAGCTCTCTGGGGATGATGGAGAAGGGCAGCACGGGGCTGCTGGCCTCCAGTTCGAGGGCGGTGAGAAAGCAGTCGGCAGCGGCCTCGCTCTGGCCCTGGGCTTGCAGCACCTCGCCCAGGCCTTGCCACGCCTCGTGGCAGGTGCTCTGCCTCTCCACGGCGTCCCGCAGCACCTTCTGGGCCAGGCTCTGATGGCCCAGCCGACTCAGCATGAGACCCTGGGGAGCAAGCAGAGGGTGTGGCACATGAGGCTGTGCTGGCAGAGGGGCAAGCATCCTGCCTTGTCAGGGTAAGGCGCGCAAGCGGCTCGGCCACAAGCTATAGAGAGCCCTGCATTCCAGGCTTGGGTACTATCAAGGGCCCCTGACCTATGCAGACCCTCCCTGTGTCAGCCCCAGCCCGGCCTCCCAGGCCACCCACTAGGGCAGCTCTGTCCCTCCTGGTCCCAGGGGATGGCCTTTAGGGTCAGCAGGCCTGGCTGTGAGTCTCCCCTTTAACAGCTGAGGGCTCCTGAGCAGGTCGCCCTCTTCAGTAAATGGGAAAGACCATGGTGCCCACTTCTGGGGTTGCTGTGAAGTTGACACCACAGTGTAGGCAAAGCACTTGAACAGCGCTGGCATATGTGAGCTCTCAGTCCAGGGGTCTGTTACCCTGAGACCCCAAGCCGCACCGTGGCGCTGCCTTCTCCCCAGGGACATGTGAGACCGAGGCGTGTGAGGTCCTCAAGCCTGTGGTGGATGGACGGGTCCTGTGGCTGCTACCAGGGGCCTGTCTTCGGGACCCAAGCCCGTCCCTGCCTGGCCTGGCAGGTGAGGGCCCCAGATGGCTGGGGATCAGGGACAGATGCTGGGTGAAAGGAGGGCCTCTGAGAAGGGGTCAGGGCTGCCTGGGAAGCTTGGCCCTGCTGTTTGGCTTCAAGCACCAGAGAGAGAGAGAGAGAGGAAGTGACGGGAATTGTCACAAAAGAGCTAGGAAGTGAAACTGGCACACTGTCCCCTCTATATCCACCCATACCGGGAAGGGTGTGGGAGGTGGGGGAACAGGGTGGTGAGCAGGGGGAGGCCAGGGTCCCCTTTCAACCTGCAGTCTCAGAAAGACTGCTCTGCACCACGCCACCAACCTGTGTCCCAGCCCTCACAGCTGGCACAGGGGAGCAGCGCAGGGGCCAGCCTCTCATTCAGAGTTGTGAGGCAAAGCCCGAACACTGACTTCCCGGACAACCGGGGGCCAAGGGCTGCCTTCTGTGTGCCTGGAGCCCCTTCTCGGGTGCCCGCCCACTGACGGCCATGTACATTTTTAGCTGGAACATTTTCCTCCTCGCCGCACTCCCCAGAGTTAGGCCCTCTGTTGCTATGGAGACCCACTGGGGAAGATGCACATGCCTCATTTCATAAAGTCCTCCGAGGGCTTGGAACACAACCACTTAGGCAAGAGTGAAAGATGGTGCCCAGGAAGCCCTCGGAAAAGCCTGTCAGAGGCGCTGGATGGAAGTCAGGTGTCCAGGGGGCCAGAAGGAAGGGGAGCACTTCAACCCAGGGCAGCGCTGTCCCCAGGGGACCACAGGAATGGGGGAGGACGGGGGACCCAGGCACAGGATGGAGCCTTAGCGGAGCCCTTGGATCTGGACAGATAGGAGCAGTGCTGACGCAGGGCTGCCTGAGACCAGAGAGCAGGGCTCAGCATGTCCAGCAGGGATCCAGGCCAAGCTGCTCTGACCACATGGCCTTGGGATCTGGACCCCGAGCTGTGCATGATGGAACAGGGCCCACAGGGAGGAGGGCAGGAAGGCAAGACGACAGGCCGCCAGACACCAAAATTAAGCACCAAAAATGGAAGGTTTGAGCCCTGGGAGTGCAGTGCATGGGGAGCGACAGAGGACAGATGGGGAAGGCCAGTGGGCCGCCCGGGGTGGAGGCGGGGCCGCAGTGGCGTTTACACACGTTTTTTATGTCCAGTTTCCACGGGAGATTTCTGTCTGAAAAGAGGGCTCTCTGGTGGAAAATGAGTTTGAAAACCCCTGATCTCAACAACTGTGCAGGTGTCTGGGAAGGGCTGCATGGGGTGTCGTGTCGGTTTCACTCTTCGTTCAGGAGCTTGGGGCCGGCTCCTCTGTGTAGACGGGGATGCACAGGGCTCAGAGCCGGAAGACCTGGCTGGGTTGGAATCGAGCCCTGCCCCTGCCGGGGGCTGTGACCACAGGCAAGTGGCCCATTTTCTCTGAGCCGCTGTTTCCTTGTCTGGAAACCAGCGGACAGAGCACAGTCCTACCTCGCAGGCTATTGTGAGGATTCTGCAAGAATGAATGCGAGATCATGAGTAGGCTGCATGGTGGGCCGACAGCAAATGGAAGTGTCCCCAGAATGAACAGAGGGGCCTGGGCTGGGGGGAGGCAGGGAGGGTGCAGAGAGTGGGTTTCTCTGGAGGGCCAGGCTCCCCGTGGAGGAGACTGTGGGCGCTGACTTTCGAGCCTGAAAGGAGATACTGGGTCAGGCTGGGGTGGGGTTGGATCGCCTCCCCCCACCCTGGGGTGCTGACCTGGGAGCCTGAAAGGAGACACCGGGGTCAGGCTGGGCCCCGGAGGCCCAGGGCCTGTAACAAGATCTGCTGCCACCTGCCCGAGACACCAGCCCGTCGGGTTCATGTTTGGTAGCAACTCGGCGCTGTTTGCTGCCTGACAACTGGGCGGGGCCCCGCTCCGCAAGGGTGCGAGGTCTCACCTGCTCTGCCCTGAGCCTGGCACTGTGCCCAGGGCCCGCCGTCAGTCACCCTCTCAGCACCCGCATCCCCACGTCTCCAGGGAGGTGGTGGGAACACAGATCCGGTATTTCAATTCCATCCAGACACCCCTCCTGACTCCGCCCCATCCCGCGCTGAGAGGGCAAGACCAGACCGCTGGGTGACTCTCAGCCTGACGCCTGACCTGGCAAATGCCACAGCCGTGCCCACACAGGGATTAGAACAAAGTGCAAGTTGCTGAATGTGGTGGAGCTCAGGGAGGGGCAGGGCTATGGGGCGGGGGGGTGGGGAGTGGGGGGGAGTCTCCAGAAATTCCCGAGATCATCCATTCCCTCTTCCCTCCCTCCCTGGATCTCAGGGAGGAAGGGGCCTCTGGCCACATCTCATCTACCTGCTGCTCCTCCAGGAAGTCCTCCCCAAGAATGGCACCCTCGGCTCACACCACCACCTTGACACCTTGCTCCTTACTGTGGGCTCTTGAATGCCACCCCTGACCCACCCCTCTTAGACTGAAAGAGACAGGGTCTATGACTCCTGCCTTGCCCTGTGATTTCCCACAGGACAGCAGCTCAAAAGAGTGTTGGCAGGAGGATGGTCCTGGATGCAAAAGCAGGCGCACTGGAGGCCTGTATGTGTACTCGGTGACCTGCTTAGGGCCACACAGGCTGGCGGGGTCTGGTCTCAGGAGTGCATGGCGGGCGGCTCTGAGGGGCCCCTCCCTGTTAGGAATACAGGTTCCCTGCAGAAGAACAGGGCAATGGGCGGGGTCAGGAGCTGCAGCCTGGGGTGGGGATGAGGGGGAGGGAGGGTCCTGCCAGCCTTTGTCAGAACTGCCACTGCACGCGCGTCACCCTGTTAATTCAGTGGGGGCAGGCAGCGGGAAGGTCTGGCTGTGTGGCGGGAGGTGGTCCTGGGAAGCAACCCCGGGGCTAGGCCAGCTGCAGGCCAGGCCCAGCGCTCCCTCCCCCCCTCCCCTCAAGTATTTATAGAAGTTATTTTGGGAATTTTCTTTCTGAGCTCAAGGCGCATTCCTGGGATTCTGTCACAGCCTTTCCAGCTGGGAAGCTGGGCATCAGCTGGAGGCTGCTGGAGCCTCCTGGTCCCTGGAGCCCCCTGCTTGGGGACCCTGGGGCTGCAGGGAGGAGCCCGGGGCAGGACCAGCTCTGAGGGAGCTCCAGGAAGGCTCCTGCCATCATCCCCGAGTTGAAGTGGGGGCTGACACACCCCTCAGGGAGGCACACATTCCAGCCAAGCCCAGGCCCTCTCCCGCACTCCAAATTCTTCCCAGTTTGTCAGCCTCAACCTGTCCAACCAGACTGGGAATGAGGAATCTGTCCCGGCTGAGAACCTAGCCCACACGTGGCCACATCCCGCCTGGAGCTGGGCACCTACCTCCCCGTTGTGGGGAAGGGCACGACTCCTTCTAGACCCACCTGCGGCCTGGCTGATGAGCCCCGGCCCAGAGCTCCCTAGGCTCTCACAGAAGAGGCCCCTGCTGAGAGAGGGAGCCCCCAGACTCCCTCAGAGCCCAGCTGTGTGTGTGTGGGGGGGGGGGGGCGGGGGGTCTTCGGGGCAGCAGAGGTGGCTGTGCTCTTCACGCCTGTCCCCTTGCCAGTCCCAGTTCAAGGCAGGGGGCTGCACCTCTTTGGGTTGGTTTCAGGTTCTGGGCTGGCTGGGGGCTCTGCCCACTCCGGAGCACAGCCAGGCCTGCAGGGCCAGGTCAGGAGGCCAGAGCAAGGCCTCCGGACTTTGGGTTCCAGCCGTGGACACTGTGATGGGCAGTGATGGCAACTGCTGCCCTCTGAGCAGAAGGCAGAGCTTGAGGGGCTGGCGACGGCCTGTCTTGGGGTGTGCTGGCCTTTGTACAAGGGGAGGGGGCTGAGCCCTGCTGAACCCTCCAGACGTGTAAGCCTTTCCCCTGACCACTGATTCTGGGGTTAAAGTAAGCCAACCATGCCTACCCATGGCTCTGCGCTGAGTCTGTGACACTGACAGAAGGCTTCCTGTCCACTTCCTCATCAGGGTTGGTGTGGACTTCAGAAGTCCACACATGGACCTAAGGTCTGCCTGCAAAGTCCTGGGCTGCAGGCAAGAGGACATACCTCCACCTTCATGAGCCTGGGGCAAGGGTTCAGACTGTGTGCTGGGCTGCACCGGCGTGGGCATAGGAGGGCTGGGGGAGGGGCCCTGGACACAGGAGGCCCAGGCTGAGGGGACACACCCTGCTCCTCTCATCCCCTCCTCCCTTCTCCTTCACTTCCCCATCAGGGAATGCAGACCTCAGGCAGCCCTGGGGAGGGGCCAGGAAGAGAACTCACAATAAAACTACTGCACCAGGGGGTCAGATATTCCTACTGAATTTTCCTGTCAAACAGAAGCAATATTCCTGCCCGCTGGAGCTGCGGGAAAGCTCAGATTCTGCCGATGAGGGGCTGTGTATGCAACAACTCAGCTTCTACACACACGCACACATGTGCACATACACAGCAGAGTGCAAGACTTCTGGGTCCTCCCATTCCCCAGGCTGCCCGGACGCTCTCAGCCCCTGCCACAGCTTAGGAAGCCAGCCAGGAGGGAGAAGTCTAGAGCAGGCATGGGGCCTGGAACCAGAGACCCTGCTGTGCTATGGTACTGTCCACCTCGTCCATCAACCCAGCCTAACAAGACTGTGGGTCCAAGCGCAGGGCTTCTCCAGAGCCTGGCCTTCCCAGTTCTTCCTCTCCAGCAGCCAGAGGGCACAGCCACCCCTTTAGCTACAGAGCCCCACCCGCAAGAGGGGGTCTCAAGTCCCACTTGTCTCTCAACACAGACTCTAGTCCACTGGGCCAGCTGCCTTTGCTCTCAGCCCAGGTCAGCCTGGCCTTGCCCTGTGCACACTCATCCCAGCCACAGGGCAGTTGGGGCCGACATCCGGCACCTCTATGCCTTGGCCAGAGTCACTCACTGTGCTCTGAGGGAACGGAGCAACTTGGCTACAGTGAGTGTCTGAGACTTGACTCTGGGCATCCTCTCCCCTCTGCAAACCAAGAGCATCTGAACTTGGCCTGGAGCCACACTTCAAAATGAAAAAGGTAAAGGTAAAAGCTTTCACAACAGCATAGGAAACCATAAACAAAACAAAAAGATAACCTACAGACTGGGAGAAAACATTTGCAAATGATGTAACCAACAAGGGATTAATCTCCAAAACACACAAACAGTTCCTGCAGTTCAAAAGCAAAAAGAACAGACAACCGCCAGGGCAGTGATGTCAGACAGCCTAGTCAAAGGTGGGGCTCAGGCCACCTGGCCTTCCTTGTGAATGGCACCAAAAATATACCCAATGTTGACTTGTCTTTTCATCATCTGAGCCCTAAGACTGTCCCCTGGAGGTCATATTATTATCCCCATTTGAGAGAAGCAAAAACTGAGCCCTGCCCTGCCCTACAGCAAGAAGATGTAATCTCCAAATGCCCCCACAACCCAGGGGCTGGCAGGGCTGAACCTCTCTGGTGTGGTCCTACCCTCCAGGACTGGGCTTCCCAGGTGCTCAGTGGTAAAGAATCTGCCTTCAATGCAGAGACGGAGGAGACCTGGGTTCAGTCCCTGGGTTAGGAAGATCCCCTGGAGAAGGAAATGGCAGCCCACTCCAGTATTCTGGCCGGGAAAATCCCAAGAACAGAGGAGCCTGGCAGGCTACAGTCCATGGAATCGCAAAGAGTCGGACACAACTGAGCAACCAACATTTTTTTAAGTTTGGCAAAAATGGCTTGGTTTTTCAAAAAATGAGTTTGTAGTGAGTCAAGATAGAATGTGTATACCGGGGGAGAGGGGACGACAGAGGATGAGTTGGTTGGATGGCATCACTGATTCAATGGACATGAGTTTGAGGAAGCTCTGGGAAAATGGTGAAGGACAGGGAAGCCTGGCATCCTGCGGTCCATAGGGTCACAAAGAGAGTGCACAGGCACTCACCCTCCAGGATTGGGGATGGGATCCAGGGGACTGGGAGGAGCTCTGTGCAGCCAGAGTTTATCTCTGTGACCTCAGAGAGCAGAGCCTTCTGGTTGGATTCCTGGAGCACCTGCAAAAGGCCCAACCCAGAACCTCAGGTTTGGGTGGGGCAGAGCCCTGGCCCTTGCTGAATCAGGTCCTGCCTCAGGGAATCAGAGGGATGGTGGCAGGGAGCTTCTGAGGACTTAAGTTGTGAAGTGGCACACCCCAGCCTAGAGAGAGGAAGGCAAGAAGCTCTCTGGGGTCATGGCCATGCTCTTGATCCCCAAGTCCACTTAGAGACAGCCACGCTGGGAGCCATAGGGAGAGAATGCACACATGCATGCATGCTCAGTTACATCCAACTCTTTGGCCCCGTGGATTGTAGGATCCTCTGTCCATGGGATTACCCTGGAAAGAACACTGGAGTGCGTTGCCATTTCCTTCTCCAGGGGATCTTCCCAGCTCAGGGATTGAACCTGCGGCTCCTGCACGGCAGGTGGATTCTTTACCACTGAGCCCCCTGGGAAAGTAGGGGAATAATTCCTCAGCCGCTCTCTTAGAGGACAATGGATGACAGAAACACTGTCTTCCCCATCCCTTATAGGTGGAATCTAAAAATAAATGATACAAATGAACTTACAAAACAGAAACAGACTCACAGAGTTAGAGAACTAACTTATGATTTATGATTATGGGGGCCTGGGGGAGAGGATTGGGGGAAGGGATAGTTAGGGAGTTACATTTGGATACAAATATATCCACTATATTTATAATGGATAACCAACAAGGGCCTACTGTATAGCACATGGAACTCTGCTCAATGTTCCGTGACAGCCTGGATGGAAGCGGAGTTTGGGGGAGAATGGATGCACGCGTGTGTATGGCTGAGTCCCTTCACTACCACCACCTTGTTAATGACTACATCCCAATACAAAATAAAAGGTTAAAAAGAGATAAACACTGACTTCCTGGCTTTCCAGGGGCATCTGGAGAGAGAACAGGCCAGGTCGTGAGGCCAGGACTGCTCCAGAAATCACATCTCTGGGAATTACATCACGGGAGCCAAAGCTCACACAGAGCTGTTTCCTCCTGCAGTTCTGAGGAGGAAAGGGTTCTGGGAAGATGGGGCAGCAGGAGCTGGAGCTCTGTCTCAAGAAAGAAGCATCACCAAGAACAGGGGCCTGTGAGGAGCATGGCAGCCTGGCAGGAGAGGAGCCAGGAAATCCCACTCCCCAGGAACCTGTCCCTGGTAGAGAGGAGGGTGGGGCGCCACCCACAAACACAGGCGGCAAGGAGGGAGTCCTGGCTGAAGCTTTCAAGCTGCAGCTGGAGTGAGACAGGCTGCACCGAAGCATCCGTTCTTGCGGCTCAGCCACGCGGAGGGTAGGGAGAGTGAGGCGGTGGGCGGCCGGGGCTAGTGACCCTCCTCCTACTAAGGCCAGGTGACCTCAAAGGAGCCCCCTCTTGGAAGGTGCTTAGAGACCTGATGACTCCTCAGTCACTGCTGGGCTCCGTGCCTTCCCTCAGCATCGCTGCTTCCTAGGAAGCCCCCTCTCTCGGCCACGCCTGCGGAGCCCTCTCTGAAAAAGTATCACCTGGAGGCCAAGGCCTCTGCTGCTCTTGGGAAGTACCCAGCTTCCTTTCTCAGGTTTCTTCAGAGGCGGGCAGGTACAGGTCAGGTTGCCCCTTCGTAACTATTGGGTTGGCCAAAACATTCGTTAGTCTGCATCATCTGATGCAAAAACCTGAACGAAGTTTATGGCCAATGCAACACATTCTCTTGCAGGTAAATTAAGTTCTGAGCACTCAGGCCAAGTGAGTGGGGTTTCCGGCTACCTGGAGGGGAGGTAAAGACTGAGCTGGCAGAGACTGTCAGGACCTGCTCCTGGGGTTTCACCAAGTATTTCCATTGGCAGAGAGCATGCCTTTCTCTTCCCACACCTGGTGGACTCCCAAAGCCAGCTGGCCACCCCTGAGCCTGGAGGAGGTAGCAGCCTGTGGCATCAGGGCTTGACGGCACAGATTCCTCTGGGACACTGCTGTGTGCGTGGCAGGGACTCTTCAGGGGCACAACCCTGCCAAAGAGGTCTCTCTTTCTTGCCTGATCTGGGTGGAAAAGCCTGAAATGAGCCCAGAGTGGAGCCAGAACCATGGAAACACCTCCATCACATCTCAGGCTGGGAGGGCAGCAGGACGGGGAGAGCAGAGAACACACTTCTGGGCCAAAAGCTCTTATTCTTGGAAGCCTGGAGCCCAGCTCCTGAAAGCAACAGCCACCCCCTCTGAGAGGCTTTCTCCAGCCTATCTCCAAATCTGCCCCGTGTACACAGCTCCAGAGAGGCCCCAAGGCCGGCCTCCTGGTGATGGACCATCCCGCCTTCAGAACTACAGGGCAGAGCCGCGCATCCCCACAGCACACTGAGTGTATCTCTGCCTTCCTCTCTCTAGAACTCAGAGTGTGGGACTCAGCCACTATGTCAGAGGGCTCACTGAGGGACCCAGAGCTCTTCCAGTCGGGTTATGGATGGCTGTGCTCTCAGGGGAGAGGGCTGTATCTCCTTCCTCTTGCACCGAGCAAGGGCGATGTCCTCAGAGAGCCACAGTGGCATCATAAGGCCAGGATGTCTTCCTCCCTGAGAACCCACCTTGGCAACAACTCCGGTTGCGGGGGAGTACTGGTCCCCCTACCATATTCCTTTTTTCTGGACAATTCTCCAAGGATGCATCAGATTCAGGCTGAGGCAGCTACTGTGTCTCTCTTGTTCTCTACTATTTTTAGATTTGTGAATCCTGGGGATTCGCATCAAATCTAAGGGATTTGTGAATCCTTACATAAGTGCCAAGCTGACTCAGACCAACGGGGAGTGACTCCCACTATGCAGTACCATGGTGAAAAAGATCGCAAGATCCCATCTGTGCTCAGTGGGAAACAGTGCTGTGACCGATTAGTGATGTCTGTCTTGGGTGAGGGACTAGAGAGTGTGGCGTGTGTGCTGTGTTCTGCCTTCTCTGATATTGCACTGCAGACTTTCAGAAGTGCTTTCTCATGTATCAGCTCATTTGATTATAACACCGCTGCTCTAGGAATGATGAAGCTCATTATTCATTTATAAAAGGAGACATTAGGATCGTGGAAGCCAAGTGTGTCTTTTCCTAAATCACTCAGGTGAATTAGGGCCAGAGCTAGGACTAGATCCCAGATGTTCTGAGTCTCAGGACAGTACAAGGAAGACACTGGGATCAGGGAATGCTGGAGACCAATACACCAAAGTGTTCATGTGTGTTTAGGAAAAGAGTACTTAGTAAATCTTCCCCAGGCTTGAAATTTGCTATTCTTTATGCATATGTGTGGGATGCTGGCAGGAACACAGCATGTGGAAAGGGGATAGGCTGCCTACGCTTGAGCCGATGCCCCTCTGGTTGCCTGTAACTTCACAGTGGGCAGTCCTTTCTCAGATTGCATCAAATCAGCAAGGCACCCCAGGAAGAAAAAAGGGGCCATTTCAGAAACATCTGTAGGGAGCCACTCCGGACAGCTACTCAGTTACCATGGAAACCCACCCTTGGAAACTGCCTCAATTTCAGGAAAATAGCTACAAACAATAATAAGCATAAATGAAAAATGGTACACTTGCTTCAAAATTGTACTTGTTACCGGATTTGGCCGGGTTTTTCCAGGGGGGCTGAGACAGTAGGCTCATATCTGCGACCGTAGAGGCAGGCAGCCGTCTGCCTGGCTGCAGGCCTAATGACAGAGCCTGCATCCTCTGGCTCCTTAATCAAGTTTCTGGATGTGACCTTGGGGGAGGCATCTATCAGAGAAGCTAATGTCTGGAGTGCAGGGGGAAGGACAATGTGCTTTGCAAGAAACAAACATTTGCTGAGCAGACTGGAAGGCAACACGGTACCAGGTGCAGGGAACCTGGCCTAGGCTGAGATGCTGCTACGTGGGCCTGAGCTAGGAATCCAGAGATCAGGCTGAGATGGGAATCCCTGTTTTCAAGGACTCTTGGGGTTAGCAAGGAACTTATAAAGATGACCTGGTCCAATTCCTCCTCCATGTGATATTTACATTCTCTGGGCAGCATCCTCACCACATGATTCACGAGTCTGTCCTTGGACTATGCCAAGAGTTAAACCATTTTTCCTGATGCTGAGCTGACAGCTAACTCCTTGCATCTACTCAGGAAAAAAGCAGACCCCTTGTGGCAGTGATAATTCTTCAGCCATCTGGAGCCATTCCCCTGGGGCTGCCGTGTTCTCCATGGGGCAGACATCAGTGACACCCTCACGGCTGTGCTCCTCACAGAGTTCTTAAAGCAGGGCATTTAGGTGAAACCCAGACCCCGAACGTGTTGTAACTATGGGCTCCTAAATTATACTTCAGAAATCACTGTACATGCAGGCCTGTCCACTTTTAGGTCATTACATTTATCCTGATACCTGCTCTTTGAAAGCAAGTAAGGATGGCAAGGAAAGAGTCCTCCCTAGGTTCTACTCAACCACCTGTTGGAGACATTCCCTGGACCAGAGTCCCCACTGCACAGGGCTTTGCCAACAAAGGTCAGTCTGGTCAAGGCTGTGGTTTTTCCAGTAGTCGTGTATGGATGTGAGAGTTGGACTATAAAGAAAGCTGAGCGCCAAAGAGTTGATGCTTTTGAACTGTGGTGTTGGAGAAGACCCTTGAGAGTCCCTTGGACAGCAAGGAGATCCAACCAGTCCATCCTAAAGGAGATCAGTCCTGGGTGTTCATTGGAAGGACTGATGCTGAAGCTGAAACTCCAATACTTTGGCCACCTCATGCGAAGAACTGACTCATTGGAAAAGACCCCGATGCTGGGAAAGATTGAAGGCGGGAGGAGAAGGGGATGACAGAGGATGAGATGGTTGGATGGCATCACTGACTCGATGGACACGAGTTTGAGCAAGCTCTGGGAGTTGATGAAGGACAGGGAGACCTGTTGTGCTGCAGTCCATGGGGTTGCAAAGAGTCAGACACGACTGAGCAACTGAACTGAACTGAGAAGGGGCTGACTTGCCCTTGACCACCCAGGAAAAGAACAGCAAAGCCAGGGCAAAAGAACCAACCTCCTATTCCCAACTGCCAAGCCTTCCCACAGGAGAGTCACTGAACCCCAGACACCCACACCCTGGCCTCCAAGTCCTAAGATTAGGGGCTGTTGGCCCCTCTTAGCACCCCGAGGCCATTCTCCATGTGTGCTTGAGTCGGGCCTGACACAACAGTCCACCCCAAGACACTGCCTTGAATCCCACAAGGAGGCACGGGGCTCCTCTCAAATGGAGGAAGCAGTCCCGTGATCAGGCAGGGCCTGGGGATGAAAAAAAGAAAGCATTTTGGTATCTGTATAGAGTCTGCAGGGCAGGGACTTGATGAGCACCTACAGTGAAAACCCTTGGAACTAGACGGCCTTACAGAAACACACCAAGAGGAAGTCACAAAGAATCAGCCAACCCTCCTGGATTTTTTCATCCACTCAGGCTGGGGATTGAAGGGGAGTGGCCCGCCATATGGCCTCTGCTCTCCCAACAGGGCAAGGAGGAAGCCGTCTCCCGCAGATACCAGGGCACTGCAGGCAGGGGAGGGGTGAGGTGGGAGGGGGCTCTGGGGTCATCTGAGGGGGTGCGGGGCTGACTCACCAGGCTGTGCATGATACGCACGCCGTCGGGGTTCACCGTGAGCGCCTCCTTGTACAGCTGCTTGGCCTCCTCCAACCTGCCCTTCATCTCGGCCAGCCGGCCCCGCATGTAGAGCACGGAATGTGAGGTGGGAAAGAGGCCCGCCGCCTCCTGGATGCAGAAGCCCGCTTCCTTGAGGTGCTGCTGCTCCATGAACAGCTCGGCTGTCAAACCAGAAGGGCAGGTGAGGCGGTGGGAGAAGTCAGAGACGGTGGCCCCCTCCCACATCTGACCGTCAGTCCCCAGAGTTCAGCAGCCGGTCCTGGGTGATGGAACCAGCCCCCTGAGACGCAGCACAGGATGGGCTCACTCTCGGGCATGGCCGTGGCGCCAGCCAATGGTTTCTGAGTGCTCACCCTGTGTCAGGATCATGCCACGTGCTGCACGCAGAACAACTCTGCCAACACTCACAAAACCCTACAGGACCATCACTTCTATTACCCACTTCGGGGAGGAGGAAACGGGCACAGAGAGGCTAAGGAACTCTCCGAAGGCCGCAGGGAGACAGAGTGATGGAGCCAGGGTTCACACTGGGCTGTCTGACTTCAGAGCCTGGCAGTTGGGGCATGAGTGGGGTCCCCTGCAGCTAAGTATTTGCTCGGGTCCTGTTCATCACTTGTTCATCTGTTCACCATGTGTTTGGGGACAGGGTGGGGGGCAGGTGAGGTGGCTCCCCAGGAAGGCCAACTGACTGAAGAGCTAACTCTACCTGCATCATCAGGACGAGGAGAGCCACGTGGCGCTGCCAAAGATGGGACAGGAAGGAAGTCCCGAGGGCGCCTGCGAAGGGGCAGGGCTGGGGCTCACACCGAGAAGCTAGAAAGCCACCAGCATACACTGAGAGCTGACTGTGGAGCTTGGGCCAGGCAAGCGTCTTCTCTTATTTCATCTTCATAGGTCTGGGAGGGAGGCAGGCTCTCTCCCGTGTCCCAGGCTGACAGAGGGAGGACCTCACCCCAGCCCCTTGGTACAAGGTGCAGCTCCCGACCTCCCTCCAGACTCAGGACTTTCCATCACAGAGCGGAGAACGTCTTTCAACCAACTGGCGGGGAAGATCTCCCCACAACCAGTGTGCCTTCTGGCCCCACATCAGCAGAAAACGGGGCAGTTTCTCCAATCCTGGCCCAGCCCACACAAACGCACATTTCAAACCCACGCTGTGCAGGTACACACCCGCCGCAGGTGCTGTCAGAAACACATGCCCTAGAGTTGCCTGCAGCCCACTCAGCCCGCCGCCTGTGGCAGCTTGGGCTTGGGTGCCCCCCTCGGGGGCTGGCGCCCCACACTGATGGGAGGGAGCACAGAAGGGCAAGCAGAGCCTGGCTGGTGACTCTGCCAAGAGCCATTCCCAGCAACGGCCGAGAGCTGAGGTCACACTGGTTCAGATCAGGTCTGGGGGTGCTACCAGAAAGGAAGTTACCAGAAAGAGGTGGAAAACCCAGGCCCAGGCAGCCCTCCTTCTTTTCCTAACAAGAAGCAGGAGGAGGCCTAATAACGGCCTTGACTGTGCACACAGCACAGGGGGCACCCAGCGTGAATGCAGCCTAAGATCCGCTGGATAATCAAAGCAGCTTGAACACTGCAGAAGGCTTTCTGAGCTGGGTGCTCTTTTCCTTTCCTGGAGATGAGAGTGTGGGAGAATCAGAGAATTAACTCAGAGGAGCCAGGCTCGCATGATAAGGTGGGAGAGAACAGCACTGGCTCTTGTCCTCAGAGATGGCCTGAACTGGAGCCACCTCCTGGGCTATCCACTGGCTGCCTTCATACCTGCGTCCAGCATCTGGCTGCTGGGGACCAACCATGTGCCTGGCCCTCCCACGAGAAGGAGAAAGAGAGGAGGTGGGGGAAGGGGAGCAGCTGAGCCACCAAATCACTGGAGTGACCAGGGCCATGGAGTGACAAGTGCCAGGGCTGAGTGTTTGGGACACTCAGATGGGGTCAGGCCAGCTGGGCTGGTTTGATCAGGGGAGTCTTCCTGGGGGAGGTGGCATCTGAGCTGGGGCCTGAAGGCACAGGGGCACTTGGCCTGGCAGAGAGAAGAAGGGAGGCCGTGCTTGGCTGGGTCTGGAGGGCTGGGCAGGTCTTTCCAGGGCCACGGGGGAAAAGGGAGGGAGGAAGTGTGAGTGGTGGGGGTGAGGAGGCCTGTCCCGCACCAGCCCCTGGGCTGCTTCGTTCACCACCAGGAGCTGAGCTCAGAGGCGAGCTGGGCTCTCTCCTCCCCTGGACCTTGTCCCAGCAGGCCCTCCTCGGGCCTGGCCCACCTGCCCACCTGGTCCTGGCCCAGCTCATTAAGCTGTTTACAACTTGCTGCTCTGACTCCTAAGCCTCGTCTCTGGAGGCTGGCCCCCCTTCCCTCCCTTGGGATCGCCTCACAGTGCCTGCACATCAACACATTTCAATTACGAGGATCCCCAGCACCCTCCTTCCTCGGGACCCTGGGCTTTATCCTAGTCACACAACAGAGGACAAGCCCTGAAAAATAGGTAGGGCTGCGCTGCTCTGATGGACTTCATCACCAGCCAGGCAGGAAACCACATAACACAGAACAGAGCCAGAGGTGAGGGCTCTTGGCCGCCTTACAGACGACCCCTGGCGGGCCCACTGCCAGGGTGGGTTCCCGGACCTGCACACAGACCCACAGGTCAGAGGGCTGCAAATGTACCCCTTTCTTCTAGCCTCAGCCTCCCCGGGCAGTTGTTTTACCAAACATGGTGCTCCCCAGACAGCCAGCCTCAGGCTGCAGCAGAAGCCCTATGGCACGGTGCCCGCCCACTGCCCAATCCTCTACCTCCCAGCCCTGGTCACCAGGGCCCCAAGGTGTCCACAGCCAGCCCAGTCTCCCCTGGCCAGGGCTGGAAAAGCACCCGCCATCATTGGATTTTCCATGGATTCTCATAGTCGAGGTCATCCCTCCAGCAAATGGGCCTCGCAGCCCCCTCAGAGTCAGAGGTTCCTCTCTGATCCCCTCGGTCCTTCCTCTGTCCCCCTCCCTCCCTCTCCTGGTCTCCACTTCTCTTGGCTTCCTCTCTTCCCACCCTGGCCCTGACCTCCTCTCCTGTCTGTGTGTTTCGACTTTTCTTCTTCTTCCCTCCATCTCTTTCCACCCGCCCCCCCCACCTCTGTGCTTTTCTCTCAGCAGGCTCCAAATGGAAAACATCTGTTCCCTGGAGCTTTGCAACAGTCCCTTTTATTATTTTTTTCTGAGGCATCCTGATCTAACCCTGCACCCAGAGCTGGCTCCAGTTCTCTGGGTCGTTCCTGCCAGTTCAGAGCCCTCTCTGCTGGGAGGAGGGCTTTCCTCGGCTGGTCCCGAGGAGCAGGGTGAAAGAGGGCCCAGGGCCAGGCCTGGGGCCTTGGAGGCACCTCCCCAGGTGAGATGGCTTCCTAGAGGCCCCCCCTGCACCCCATAAACCCCAGAAAGGAAGGGGGGCTACCCAGGCTAAAAGGGCAGAGGCCTTCCAGGGAGATAACGTTAGACCCTAAAAAGAATCCACCTTGCGCTCCAGTGGTGGGGGGAGGTGTCTCCAAAAGTTATCCCTTAAAGGAAATAAGCACTCCCCTATATGGGTGCCCAGAATAAAGGAGAAGGAAGGGTCGGGGAGGGCGGGGGAGGAGTGAGAGAAGACCAGCTCAAGGGAGGATGGCCATGAGAGTAACAGAGAATACAAAGGTCTGAAGGGATGTTTCGGGGTTAGCCTGGGACCCAGGGGTGTGTGACGCACTGACTCAGGCCACATGGCGTCAAGGCCCTGTGGGCCTGGGCGCCCGACTTCCTGTCCTGGGAGCTCGCCTCACGAACTCAGGAGGAGGGGTTGACTGACAAGAGAGGAGGGAAGAAGGACAAGCAGGAGCACAGGAGGAGAGGACGTGGGAAGGGGGCATATAAGGCCAGAGGGAGAAGGGCAGGGAGCTGGGAGAGAAGGGAGAGTGGAGGGAGATAAGGGAAGAAATGAGGAGGAAACAGGGAAACATCAGAGTCAACAGAGCCTGTTGGACCAAGGGTCAGATGCAGCTTCTGTCTCATCTATAAACACTGCCCTACTGCCCCACCCCAGGTCCCCGGTCTGCCTGGCCAACAGCAGGGGCAGCATCCACTTCCGAGGCCATCTAAAGAGCCAGGGCACCAGCGCCAAGATGGTGTGGATCTGCCATCTGGAAGCTGAGACTCAGGCCAATTTTCCCCCGATGCAGGGAATGCCCACAGCTGCCTGTGAGCCCTGGGACCCTCAGAGCAAGGGGACTCTTCCTGCACCCACACCCCTCTCTAGCTCTTAGCTCCCAGAGACACGAGCTGCAGTGAGAGGAAGGTGGGTCTTCCTGCCCTTCGGGAAGGCACCTCCCGACACTCAGGATCCTGGAGCATCTATGGGGCCGGGTGATTCTCCCCTTTTCACACAAATCCACTGCCAAAGAGGAGACATTTTTAAAACTCATTGAGAGAAGCAACATTTTTGAAACTCCTCTCAGGCAGAAACCCTCCGTGAAGTTTCTCATTTCAGACTGGAATGGGAAGGAGTCTTGAAGAGGGTGGGGAGTGGGGAGCGGTGGGGCAGGAGAACAGTTGGGAGACGAGGGATACATTTCCCAACCTAAGTGCGGGTTAATGATGGAACTTACTGCCAAGACAGACTGGGATGCAATTAATCTTGAACCAAACTGGGGGATTAGCTCATTCCAAAATGATAAAGGCGGGTAGTTTTCTCTTCCTGGAAATCTGGTGCAGCTGGAGGAATCATTAGGCTGGGTGGGTGGGGGTGGTCATGGGCGTTGCTGATGATGATACTTGTAGCTTGGGTCACGTGGGGCTGAGGAGGCTTAGGGTGATCTGCTCCTGGCAGTCCTTCATCCAAGGGGTGCTCAGCACATGCTTGCTGGTGATGATGATGGCCAAGGGAGGGGAAGGGGCTCATACAGTGAGGATTCTCCAGAATCCTCCCACACTCAGAATGAAAGACCTAGGATACCTTCTTGCTTCCCTTTTTGCCTGTGGCAGCTACCTACCAGTCTATCCTCCTTTCTTCTATAATGAGAGATCCCCTGATTTTTAATGGGGCAAATGTATACCCAGAATAATGGCACCTCCCTGAGTCCTTTGCAGGTGGATAGTCATGTGACTAAGTTCTGGCCAATGGATCCTGAGGGGAAGTGATGTATGCAAATTCTAGGACATGTCCTTCTAGGGACAGGGTGTCCTCTTCCCCCACCCTTCCTAGTTATGCCTTGGCATGTGAATGTGGTGGAGAGCCACCTTGGGTCACAAGGACAAGAGTGACACTGCAGGAAGAGCAAACCCAACAAAATGGAAGGAACCTGGGTCCCTGGACCAGGAGAGCAGAGCTGTCATCCTAGTCAAGGCTGCCATCTCTGAACTGTTACAGAAGGAAAGAGAAGTGTCTACCTTATAGAAGCCACCGCCATTCTGCATGGTCACACACCCCAAGCTTGTCTCCTAACGCCACACAGCCCAACCCTCACCGTGCACCACAGTTCAAGCATTCAGATTTTGTTCGCAGAGTTCTCCATGGGCCAAACGTCTAGGATAATGTCCAGAGAAGAAAGGCTAATATGCAAATTATTGAAGGATGTTGCTTATACCAAAATTCCCAAGTCTAATTACAGGCTTCAGGAAGCCCTTTAACCTTACTTGGAGTTACCAGAACATACTACCTCCCTAGCAGAAAGCAGCATTTCTCACAGATGCAAGCAGCCTTATAAAATGCAGATATGGTTGTTACCTGCTAAGATGAGTCAACAAGACAGACCATTAACACAAAAGGCCTTGGGAGTTCCAAAGCAGGTAGCATGCACCTCCCAAATCCGACCACTCATCAGTACACTGCCAATATATTCCTTGAAGCTGGTGAAACCCCGGGGGAGGGTGCAGCTTTCTACCCCAGGCCCCTGTGGGGGTGGGACCCCAGTATGCCCACCAGGAGCTGTTACAGCTCCACGTCTGAGAAGATGACAGGGCATCTTTGCCTCAGAGGAAGCCTAGCTCGTTATCCCTCTGGATTTTTCAAATTTCTTCTTCCTACTCCAGGTGCAACAAGCGACACTGGAACATAGCCCCCACATTCCTAGCATCCCAAGGGAGCCCAATATGCTAACTGGGGCAATATCTGCATTATTAACATGCTTCCCGGTCTAGTCTTTTTATGAATCCTTATCCAATTTTTTTCCCCCAGATTTAGATCCTGTGGAGGGGAGAGTGGGGGCATCCTGCATACTAATGTGTCCATATGTGGAAGCTACCAGTGGGGAACTGTAGATCCTCAATCAACAAGCACATTCTAACTCTGACTTGCAGAATCTGCAGGTCCCAGGAAGGGAGTATCTCCTTTGTCTCTTCTCTCTCTCTCCTCGGGGTTATAGACACTGCCCGGGGGCGGGGCAGGTGGGAGGCTGGGTGGGGAGGGGTGACAGGAGGGTAATGAGTACCAGGTGAGGAGCTTCATGCATGGCTCAAGGGGTCATGTTGGCCTGGTGCATTTTTAGGATTCCACTCACCCTAGCACCTTCCTTTTACTTTGGCTGCTGCTGCTACCATTTTATCTCATTCAGGCACATCCCCTGTCTTGGTTCTCTCTTGTTTCATTCTAATCCCCCTCTCACACCCACTCCAGATTTCTTGCCTGGAGAATCCTATGGACAGAGGAGCCTGACGGGTTACAGTCCATAGGGTCGCAAATTAAACTTTGCTGAGCACCTGCTATAGATGTGCTAACTGCTCGACACACACTAGCTCTCATATCAGATCAGGACAGTAAATGGGCTGTGGGACTCTGAACCTCCTGCCTCCCCAACACTAACAGACCGTCCAACTCCAGGGTGACAGTGGTGCCTACTAGCTATCAAGAGAGATCATTACTTGAATGGCGATCCTTGAGTTCCTAGCCCTCTGCTTTCAATGAATTCAACCCCCAGCTTTCTTGGGGCCAGCACACCTCACTTCTGCTCTAGCTCTCCCAAGAGTTCTCGGGGGTTTGAGTCCTAACTGGTTCTCTTCAAGACACAGCTTTCCCACCTGGGCTGCCAGGGCAGACCCGCAGGAGCCAGAGGGGGCCCGGGTGGCCTATAGGTAGGGGGTGGGAGCACTTACCAGCCTGGAGCCAGATCTGTTCCAGCGTGGTCCACAGCTGCATGGGGCCCTGCTTCAGGACCGAGCTGGGCACAGTCAGCTCCGACATGGCCTCCTCCAGCCGGGAGGCAGCAATGGATGATGCCCGCCGAGAGCCTGTAGAGCAAGATGGGAAAGGCTGAGCTGCAGGCCTGGTGACGGTGGCTGCATAGCCCTGCAGGAGCGGCAGGGCACGCCGGGTCACAGCAGGGTGGCCAGGCCCTGTAGCTGCAAAACAGTGCACAGACCCACTAGGAGGGGCCCATCTAATACCCTCACCCATGCCAAGAGAGGGGGTGGGTTTCTGAGGGGCAATGAGGCAGTAAGCCCACTTCAATCCCTAAGGAAGAACACCGTGAACGTCGGCAATGGTGGGCATTCTACCACTGCCCAGGGTCCTGAAGACAGAAATGGTCTCAATGTCCACCAGTGGGGACTGATTAAACATAAGTGAGACTATAATCATATTGGACAACGCAGTCATTAAAATAACAATGCGTAACAATGGGTACTGATGCAGAAAGATGGTGATATTATGCAGTTTGGTAAAAAAGCAGCAGACTGCAAAAGAGTAGGATCACAGTTTTACATGAAACGAAATACAGGAATGTCTCTGAAAGTCTGAAAGGCCACTTATTAAGGTTTGAGTGGTAAAATGATGGATGACTTTTCCTTTCTCCCTTTTATATTTTTACTTTCTATTTTCACAAGTGCCTATCATTTCTTTATAGAAAAGTACCTTAGAGGAGGGCATAGCAATCCACTCCACTATTCTTGCCTGGAGAATCCCAGGGACAGAGGAGCTTGATGGAATACAGTCCATAGGGTCACAGAGTCGGACACAATTGAAGCGACTTAGCACGCACACATGGTGGAATGATGGGTGAATTTTCTTTTCTCCCTTTTGTATTTTCACAAGTGCCTATTATTTCTTTATAGAAAAGTCCCATTGGAGGTTGGGCTGTGAAGGATTCTTGGGTAGCAGCTTGGGCCAGACCGTGTGACCTCTGGAGAACTTCTCCCCATGGCAGTCCTGAGTAACATGGGTCCCTGTTCAAGATATACAAGCTGTTGACATTTACGTTTATGTGCAGGTGGAATGCAAGCACTTTATTTTCCTCTCTCTCTCAGAGGCAGTAAAGGCTCCAATAAACTCAGAAGACCTTGGGGCAAACCACAGATGACTTCAGTTTATAAGGCGAGTGTTCATAGAGTCCTAATAACTTTGCCCAGAGTTCTTCCCTCTCTAATTGCAAAGGCGCTACGCTCCCCAGCACCGTTGCCTCCTTGGAGTCAGCAGCTCTACGTCCAGCCCATCGCTCCTCAGCTCAAGTCAGGTGCTAGGTGTGGCTTCAGGAATCAGCTTCATCTCTTGACAACAAAGGCGCAAGTTGGTTCACGGCCACAGAAGTGGAAAAGATGAGCAATGACACCAAATACAACTCCCTCACACTTTCATTCCCGTGACTAACTTTGCTTGTGTTTTGGAGGAAGGTATTCGCTTTAATCAGGTCCTGGGTTAAAACATGTAAGCTTGCAGATCCTAAACTGGTTTGAATTTCACAAGCCATGAATGTCAGGATGAATTTTTCCAGGAAACCACGGTCAGATTTAGGCTGAAATAGAAGCTCAGCCCTTCCTTTCTACTTGACTTGATCTGTTGAGGACATTATCGTGGCAGACCTTGGCCTTGAGCTGTTTTTTAAAAAAATTCATTTATTTGGCCGTGCAGAATCTTTGTTATGGGAACTCTTAGTTGCAGCATGTGGGATCTAGTTTCCTGACCAGGGATTGAACCCAGGCCCCCTGCATGGGGAGCGTGGAGCTTAGCCACTGGACCACCAGGGAAGTCCCCTTGGCCCTGAGCTTCAGCCTAAGGGGAGATGGTCTCTGTGCTCCACAGCTATCTCTCCACCCCAGTCTTCCCTACTCCCACACAGAGGATGGGGTCCTTCTCTTGCCTATGCCATCTGCCTACTCCCTGCCCCAGGCCCAGCAGCTATCCTGCCACTCTGGGCCCTAAAGAGGCCCGAGGGCAGTTCCTTAGCACAGGACCTTGGGCAGCAGCCAGCCAGAGGCAGGATGGATTCCACCAGGCTGGGCAGATGCTCACGCTGGGACAGGGAGCCGCGGGCTCATGTAGATAGCTGCCCACGGGGCACATTCTTACCAGAGTCTGCATCATGGGCATCGGGCAGAGTCAAGTGCATGCCACTCTGTTTCTTCAGCGTGAGGCCCTCGCCGAGGCTGCCATCCTTTTCCAGGCCCCTGGAAGGCAAGGTAGGGCCAGGCCCCAGTGAGGTGGAGGGCTGGCAAGGAGAATGAGGGGAGCCTTATGCCAGGTAGGCTCTGGGGCTGAGTTCAGACCTGAGAACAGAGCTAAAGATCACTGGGAAGGATGGAGAAGAGCATCAGGCCAGATCACAGCTCAGGCTCAGGATTCTAGAATCTGGTTCATCCCAGAGCTGACCTGACATGATAGTTCTCCTTACTGGCTCCTGCCCACTCCCTCCTTACTCCTGATCGCCTCCTGCCCGCTCCCTTCCTCGTCCACCCCACACAGGTTGTGCACCTGCAAGGCCATCAGCCTCCTCACTAGTCCCTACCGTGACCACATTTTGTTTCCAGAGCTACATGCTTACTCATGCTGTTGCCACCAAGGATGTTCCTGCTGTTCTCGAGATCCACCCCCCCCCACCCCCTTTAGAACCCTGTCCAAGGTCCCCGCCTCCCTCTAGAGGCTTCGAGCAGCTCATCTGCTCTTCGGCTACTTTCCCTCCCTGCTCTCTGTCACGGGTGGATCCCAGTGCACGTGTGTGCGTGCGCACATGCACATGCACACACACACACGCTGAAGATCAGAAACCCAGTGCATGCACATGTGCGTCTGCACACACACACACACACACACACACACACACACACACGCACACACACACGCTGAGGACCAGAAACCCTCCCATTCATCTAATCCCTCTTCTACCTTTTGTGTCTTGTCGGTGTCCAGCAGAGAGCCAGGTACAGAGCAGGCGCTGTAAACTGGCTCCCATGGAAAGCCTGTTCTTTTGTGGACCAGCTCTCCCTGCAGGCACAGAAGGCCCAGAAGCCACTCCCTGCCTCAGGGTCCCTTACCCTGGACTGCCAGAGTGGCCCTGGAGGAGCCGGAGGGGGCCCTTCGGTGGCAGATAAGCAGTCTGGCCATCTTATCACAGCTCCCCCAATTCCCCAGGTCCTTGCAGCTCCCACACAGCTAGGGAGGCTCCTCTTTTTAAAAGAGTGGGGTGTGGGGGAGCTGCCAGCTCGGAAAGGTTATGCCCATCTTCGGGCGCACACAGCCCCCGACAGCACCCTACCAAGGAGTGCTGTGGCCTTAACCTGCTGACTGCGGAGTCTCAGAGGACTGAGGCCGAAAGGGCAGGAGAGGAGGAAGCGGGCCCAGAGGCCTCCTCCCTTCAGAGTGGACCCACAAAGAACAGCAGGGCATCCTTCCGTCTTAATGCCGGTTCACACGGAGCTCGGGCCTCTGGGTGCCCAGCCATCTCTGTGGGCGTTAGAGGAAACTATCCACAGAAACACAGTGGGAAAGGCCTGGCTCCCACCCTTCATGCCCACCTCTCATTCTCGGGAGGCACACGAGTGTGAAAGAGCCAGAGACCCTGGGGGAAAGCTGGGGGCTGCCCCTCCTTAGCTGTGTGACCCTTGGCAAAGCTACTTAACCTTTCTAGATCTTACTTCTCTTTTCTTGAAATGTTATTGTGTGCAGTTAACGAGCATGAGAATGTCAACATCACAAGGCTGTTGTGAGGATGAAATGAGGATGTGGACTGGGGCCCCTCCCACGCCGGCCTAGAGTAAACGCACAGACACAGCTGCTGCTCCCAAGGGGGCTCTTCTAGGGGCTTCAGAAACGGCTCAGCTTAGGGACCTCTTGCCACCTGGTCCTAGGCCCCTACCCTGAAGAACCTGACAGCCGGACAAGAAGAGACAGTCTACGCTAAGCATTTAACAAAGACCCGGATGCAGAGTGCTGCACTGGGGCCCCGAGACCAGGCACAGGGGGCTCCCCGAGGGGCCACGTGGGCTGGTCCAGGCAGAGCAGAGCAGGGGAAGACGGCCAAGGCTCAGAGTGGGAGGCGGGGCTGGCAGGGCAGGTGGCCCGGACCTTCAGGCTGTGGATTCTGGCCTTGATCCTGGACTCCCCAGCCCAGATGTGACAAGTTTTTGCTCGGTGGCTTCAGGTTCAGAAAGAACACTCCCTATCCTTGGGAAAGTCAGGAGGGGATTGGATTTGACTCTCTGCTCCCAACAGTTTGCCTCCAACTAGCTGGCCAGGCTGAGCCCTGCTCTACCCTGAGTGGGTGGGGGTTGGGGGGGGCGTCCTTCAGAGGTGAGGGTGAAGGTGGTGGCTTGAAAAGACCCCAAGGCAAACCTGACCACCCCACCATCGAGAGCTCCTGACAGCTCTACGGCTCTGTTGTTCCTGGAGGGGAGCCACAGGCTAAGCCCTACACGTGGAGACAAGGCTGCAGCTCAGAGGGGCCCCGCCATGATCGCCTGGATGAGCAGGCAGCCAGCCATCCGGCTGAGAGGCGTGCTCTGCCAGCTCTGGGGCAGCTCTTCTCTGCAAGTGGAGCCAGGCCATGCACCTGCCTGCCTGTCACAGCTGGTGAGTGGCAGGGTGAGGGGCATCCAAAGGCGGGCCCCCCACACACCAGAGTCCGGCCCTCACTTCACAGCATCCAGTTGCCAGGTGGTTCCCCAGTTCCTTTCTGAAAAGTCCCTCACTCCAGAGCTGCCTGCTGGCAGCTTCCACCCACTGCCCTGCTCTGCCCTGGAATCTCCCAGGCCCAAAGCCTGCAAAGAGAGGGCTGACCCTACCCTGCCCAAGGATTTTTTATTCGATCAGATTATCCTTGGGCCTCCTCTGTAAATTCCAACTTTAGAGACATTGCTTTGGGGATTCTAAGAGGTTGCTAGGCTCCCAGAGTCCCAGTGAAAGTGCCCACCGTGGGGTCCCCTGAGGCAGTGGGGAGATGACACAGCCAGACAAAGGGAGTGGAGCAGAAATGAAGCCCATTTCTGCTTTGGGCTGTGCAAGCTGAGCCCAGGTGTCTTGGCAGGTGTCAGCAAAGACGTTCTGCAGATTCAGCCTGGACAAGAGTGCCCTGCTCTGGTCAAGGAGAATCTCAGAGCTGGGGGCTGGAGCAGGAGATGGGATGTGTGGAGATGGTAGGTGAGTGGGGGGCCCTTCAGGAACTCAGCTTCCTCCTCCTCCTCTCCCAGCTTACAGATGGAACCAGGAAACAGGTGACAAGCTCCACAGGCTGGAGACTCAGGTTTAAGCCCAATCACTACCACTCATAGGAGAGTGGCTCTGATACGTTACATAAGGTCTCAGGTTAAGAACCCCGGGGGTGAGGATAAACTATGACAGTGGACCAGCCCTCCCTGCAGGCACAGAAGGCCCAGAAGCCGCTCCCTGCCTCAGGGTCCCTTACCCTGGACTGCCAGAGTGGCCCTGGAGGAGCCGGAGGGGGCCCTTCAGTGGCAGTGGATAAGATAAAACCAGCTGATGGGGGAGGTGCTTAATAATGACTTCTCTTCCTTCTTACCCCCCTGAACTTTAGTTTCCTAAAGAGCTTTTTTCTGTCCTTCACTGGACTGTCAAAAGATTAAAATTAGGGCAGGCTGTAAAAGGCCCCAGGAGCAGTAGGTCCCATGCCCTCATACAGACATCCTCACCACCTCTCACCCACGAGGCATCATGGCCACTCAGCTGTGGACTGTTGCCCTGGCAACCACCACCTCCCAACTCCATCTGGAGGGACCCACCACTCACCCCAGCTGGGAGAAGCTGTACAGGGTCTGCCACAGTCGCAGCATCTGTCTGCAGGTCACCAGGGCTTCCTCTGGGCCTTTCAGGACCTGCTCCAGCTTCACCTTGGTGAACATCAGGCTGTGGGAGGGAGAACAGCAGTGAGAACACCTGAGGGGCCCCCTTCCCCTGGCTTTCCTCCCGGGGTAGAACCCCAAGGGATTCTGCCCCACCAGAGCAGCCCCCATCAGCCCACCTCCCCAGCACTCAGGAGGCAGAGTGCCCACAAGTACGGCGGCCGCAGCCGTATCCCCGGATCACGTGCTCTCTCTCTGCCTCGTTTCCCCCATCCTCTCTGCCGAAGCACAGAGTGCTCCTCTGCATTCGTCAGCATCCCTGTGGCTCTTGCTTATCCCGATCGTGTACCATCCCGCCCACCTCTCAAGCACTGTCTGCCGTGGTAGCGGTCTCCCCCCACACCCTCAGCTCTGCAGCATCCTCCTCACCGAACACATGGCTATCTTTTTACTTACATGCTCTCCAGGCCTTATATCAGAGACAGACCCAGAAGGAAACTGACTCAAGGAAACAGGCTAAGAAAGGAACGGGTGAAAAGGTCACCAAAGGGCAGGGTTCTGCTTTCCCTCCTCACCAGCATGCGACAGGTGCTTGAATGCAAACTGTATCCTGACCCTGAACACCCGAGGATGATCAGGTTTTCCTTTATCTCTACTGAATAGTTGAAAATTGCCAGTTCTCCTCATATATTCAATAGGATGAAAGTGACATGAAGTCTTATTCAGTCACTGTTTAGGAACAACAGAATCTCTTTCAACACCCCCGAACCTGAAGTCCTCTAGGGTAAGAACAGTGGAACAGTGGGGATGTGGCCCTGAGAGAGGCAGGGAAGAGAGGGTCCCACCAGAAGGCAGGTTCATAGCAGGGGTGGACGGACAGCTGCCCCGCTCTGCCCAAGACAACAGTAGATACCATCAGAGCACTGGCTCAGCATGACCAGGGTGATGCCACGTGCCGGCCCGTTAGTTGTCGGGGAGTCCAGGGTCCTGATGAGGGCCAAGGCAGTGGCTATTTACCAACATGCATGGAAATACTGCAGTCTTTTCCCCACGGGTACTGCCAGCCACACTGACGCACACCAGCTGCCTGGCAGCCTGTGGAGAACTTGGCTGAGCCACTGAGGCCCAAACAAGGCTGTGACTCCTGGTTCTCCTCGGGTGGTGAGCGCTGAGCCTCCTTCATTTAAGACACTGCTTCTGGGCAAATCCATGGTCTCAGTGCCCTGGTGGGAGCTGCTGGGGACACTGGTCCTGCCATCCCCAGCCCCTTTTTCCAGATTCTTGAAAGGTCCAACACTCCACAAGTATTAGGAGCCTCTGCTTTAGGAACATGCAGACACAATTTCTGCCTTCCAGGTGACAATTAGTGCTAAAAATGACAAACTGCTCACAGAATCCAGGGCTGGGGTTTTGGATCAGACTCAGAATAAGGAAAAGCACGGATGAAGGGGGTCTTGCTGGGGCTGGTGTTTGATGAAAAGGAACATGGGGTGAGACGTGGCTGAGAGTTGGGGGAAGGAGGAGAACTGTGGTGGGCTATGGTTAGAACAGGTGTTGGTGCAAGCGCAAGCTCTCCAGGGAGCAGGGACACCCAGAACAGCAGAATCCCCTAGGCAGGGTGACTGGGAGCTGGTTCCCTGGACAGTCCTTTGGGCAGACCAGTCCTGCAGCATTCCCCTGCTCCCAGATCTCCCCAGACCAGCCTTCTCTGCAGCATGCCCCTCTCCACCAGGGCCCGGCCCCTTCCTGCTCACTGGCTGTGTCCCTGAGAGCCGGCAAGGGTCCGTGGGGTGGATCCAACCACACCACGTGCCCGGAACAGAAGTGGCCGAAAGCTGAGCTGGTGTTACAGTGACTTCTACCAACACAGGCTCTTCTCCTCACGGCTGCTCACATTCCATTAGCATGAACGACCCAGAGTGGAATTTCTCAACCCAACCACATCCTTACTGGGCTGGGGCAAGCACTCTGACAGCCCTCCTCAGGCCGGATCCCTCAGTCCCAGATCCCTGGAGGCCCAGGTTAGCTCCCGAGACTTCCCTGGTCTCACCACCAGGACCATCTTCCTTGACAAGAAGCCCTGCGCCGACTGTCACATCGATCAGAACGCCTGTGTGTGCCCCCTTCCATCCCTGCCACTGCCCCCCGTGACCCTGGGCACCTGTGTGGTGCTCACGGGGTATTAGTGGCATCTGGACCACAGGACAGGCTTCCCGGCTCATCCATGCTTTCTTTCACGTCGTTGCCCCTGCTGGGGCTCCCCTTCCCCTGACACGTGGCCAGTTCCTAAGCAGGTGCCACCCTCTGACCTTCTGTGATTCCCCATGGGGGCCTCACCCCCAGGGGTTTTTACTATGTCGTGGGGACATGGGCATCCACACACAGCGGGCACCGCCGAACGCTCTCCACGGGGTAACAGCGGTGGGGACATGGGCATCCACACACAGTGGGCACCGCCGAATGCTCTCCACCTGGTAACAGGGATCAGCAAACCACCCCACTCCTTGCTGCTCTTCTAGGACAACCAACTACTGGTTCTCCTGGAGCACAGGCTCTCTCTCCCTCCCATCTGCCAGGATGGGTGGCCCAGTTCTTCAAGCAATGGTATAAGGAGGCTGGCAGGGCCCTAGGGTGCTACTATGGATGGTGGGGCCACAGCCTCATCAGGACTCAATGATTCCTGGGTGGAGTTGTGGGGAGGCTGCTGGCAGTGGGGCTGGGAAGAGAGAGGGGAAGCCCTGGCTGCCCACTCCCTTCAACCAGCCCAGCCCCTGGCATACCTGTTTTATACACTGAATGAGTCTAACATGTCATCTGAAGAAACTATTCTGAGACTTAAAAAACAAAACAAAACAAAACACTATTTTAATCCAAAGTTCTAGTCTTCCTGCTAGAAGTGTGATCACCCCTGCCCTTCTCTGCTTAGGACAACCTTCAGTGAGCACTTAAACCACTCTCTCTCATTTATACATGTGTACGTATGTATGTATGTGTGTGTGTGTGTGCACGCGCACACATAATGTTTTCTTTTTTTCCACCTAGGCTTATGCTTTTAACAATGAAGAAACACTCACATCAAGCATTTACAAATTCAGATACTCTAGAGAACACTCGGCAGCCAGCCCTACGTACAGATGGTAAAACTACCATCTATCTTGTCCTGGGTCTTGCTGTGCATCCCCGCCTGGGTGATGAGTGCCTGCAGGGCAAGACTCTGCCTCCTTCCACGTCAGCATCCTCCTGGCTTCCCTGGTGCCTGGCACAGAGCTGAGCGCATGGTGTCCATTTAGCTTAATACTATGAGGATGTATGTGTGTTGTTACAACCCTCCAGCCACATTCTGGGTCTCGTGGTCCACGGTAAATCGGAGCCGACTTCTGAACCGCTTCCCGCTGCTGACTCCCAGCTAGGAGGCAGGTGGGGAATCTGCTCGCGGATGCCTCAGCACTGCAGCGAGGGCTGGACTCAACGCAGCCAACAGGCAGAGTGCCAGCTGATTCCATTTTAAGCTGTCCAGAAGCAAAATGTCCCAGGGCCTGGGGAGGAATGGGGAGCTTGGGATGTGACACGAAGGCATCTGGCTCCATGGGACAGGGAGTCTTCATCCCAGAGAAGGGTCCCCCAGGCAGAACCAAAAGTACAAGAGAGGAGAGTCTCTGAGGCAGGAAGGCTGGGATACTGGAATCCAGCAGCTCTCCGATGCCCTGACATGAGCCATTCCGGGGGAACGGCTCCACTGCTGTCCTGACCCTGCCCTGTGACGTTGGCCCAGGAGTTCTCGAGAAACCCGAGCCAAAGTCCCAGCTTTGCACTGCCACCCAGCTGGCATGTCACAGGTTCCAAACCTGTGACATAGGAGTGAAGTCTCTTGTCCCGTCTGCCCCAGGGACTCCTGCAGGATGAACTGTGATGACCCAGAAGCAGCAGCTGAGAAACCCACAGCTGCACTAAGTCCTCAAGCACGGGCCTGCCCAAGGCTCTGGGAAGGGATTCCTTTATACTTGCAGGTTTGAAAGGCCCCGAAAATCAGCATTCAGGCCAGGTGCCTTCAAAGGCTCTCAGAAAGCCACAGACCTTCAGGGCTTGTTCAGCAAGGCAGGTGGGATGAAAGATGGGCATAAGAAAGGAAACGGAGGAGAGGGGATGGACAGAGCCACACCAATCCAGGCAGAGCGAAACCACCTCGGCTGTGACCCCCACCCTCCTGCAAGCCCTTTCCTGTTTTTTAAGATGTAGAATAAACAGTGAGGTCTTTTAAGGCCGAATGCTTTCACCATGCCCTCCAGGGCGTCTGAAGGCAGATGTGAAAGTGAGTGTGCTCTCTGGGGAAGGTGAAGGAGCAAGGGGCAGTGTAGACGCCGTGCCCTTTGTCCCCACCACAGGGGTGAAGCTGCTGGGCTGCAGGAGAAGAGTTCCAGGTGCTTGTACTCTGCACAGCCCAAAGGCTGAGGCATGAGTGCCCTGTTCCTAGCCAGGAGACCAGTGTAGCTGCGGCCCATCCTCTAAGCACTCACATCCTTCCTGACGGCCACCAGAGTCGTGGCAGTCCCTGCCGGCCCCCTTCCGAGTCACCTGCAGAGGTCAGCACCAGGGGTCAAAGACACTCATCGGACCTGAACAGAGCCAGTCCCTGTTGAACCATGACCAGTCTCAGCCCTGCAGAGTCAGTCTGTCCGTTTGCATCTGGGCCAGCCCTCCTCCGGTGGGGGCAGACAGAGACCAGTGAGGTCAGCATATCTGGGTGTTGCCACAGGTCACTGCCTTTGTAAGTCTTTCTGGTCGCTCTGGCCAGGGGCTGATGATGGAGGTTCCCAGGGGAAAGCATGGATGGGCCTAGCACCCGCCTCTCTTCCCAGGCCCTCTGCCTGGCCTGCACTTCTGGACCAGGATCAGCCTTCTAATTATTTGTCAAGAGGATTAAGACTTGGAGCTATTCCCCCCTGAGGCCAAGACAAATCATTTCTTTCCACTGCTATGAAGAGGAACTATCTTAGGGTGGTCCTCCTCAGAACTGGGTGAGCACGAGCCTTTCCAAAAACTTTTCTTAAAAACAAAACATTATTTTGTAAATGGGGGATATTTTTGTGACAATGGCTCTGGCTAAGCCAACAAGCACTGTCCTGGGGTCAGAGTTCATCCTGTCCATCCCCCTCACCCAGGGTCTCCAGTCATCTTCCTTTGTGTTCCCTCCCTGCTGCCCACCCCAGCACCCCACCCTCAGTGGCAGAGTGGATGCTGGCAGAGCTGAGCTGGCTGCGGGGAAGGACATGGGCTGTGTGGGCGGCAAGCACAACAGGTCCACATTTTCACTTTCATGTTCCTTGAAAGAAGTTCCCTGTAAAATGTACTCAGCATGTGCAATAATAAAGACTGGGCCATGGTAACTGTTGTGTACCTGAAGGAGCCGCCTCTGGCCCCTGACTCACTGCCCAGCAAACAGGAGGACGTCGTGCTGAAGCGTGGCCTCTGGCCTCAGACAACGTGGGTCCACTGCCAGGCCCTGCTGCTCCCGAGCAGATGCCTTGGCCTCTCTAAGCTTGACCGGCTGTTGGTAAAGCAGGGGCGGTAACAGCGCCATCACGGAGGGCTGCTGGGAGGACGACAGGCAGCAGAAACCGGGAAGGCAGCCGGCCCTGCTGCATGGCTACTCCTCAAGAGAGGTCAGCCGTCATCCCGAGACCCCTCCATCATTACTGGTCTTTCCTACCAGGCTCCGTGCTCCAGCAGGGACCACATCTTTCTCATCTTCATATGCCCAGTGCCTCACGAACGTCACTCAACAAATCATCGTTGGATAACAGAAGGAAGTTGAGTCACAAGGACTCACTGAGACCTGGAAGGCTGTAGGGTCTCCAGGACCAAGAACAGAGGCAGCCAAGTTGCAGAGCACCCTGTGGAAACCCCCTCTTCCCGGTCCTGCTGCCCACATGAGTTTCCCCGGCCCTGGCCTCTGGCTCCTGGCCCTCAGGGGAGTCCTCTGTGATGGGGGAGGGTGGTGGCAGGTATGGCGAAGGCACGAAAGAGGGTATTATCTCTTTAAAGGACAGTAATTAGTAATTCCAGCTGATGGCCGCGCTGCGTTGTTTTAATGAAGAGTTCTATTTTTATAGAAAACACATAATTGAGTGGAAAAAGCAGGCTATTCTCTGAGTCACCATGGCCACGCCTCTGGAAAGTCTTAACTCCTCAGCCAGGAGGCCAGAGCCTGCAAACAGTGTGGGCTTCGGTGGGAAGTGGGTCTCTTCCCGGAAAACGGGGCCTGAGTCTGATGACCCAAGTTCAAATCCCAGCTTCACTTCCTCTAGCCCTGTGACCCCAGAAACAGTCATTTCAGCTTCTCAGAGTTTCAGTTTCATATCTGTAAAATGGGACAGCAGTATCGCTACACCCTCGGGGCTATTAGGAGGAAGCAAGGCACACACAAGGCCTCGCCCTTCCTAAAGGGTCCATCCACATGGGCCCTTCCTCACCATTCACCCAGCCCCTGTTATGACTGCTCACTTAGGCCCTCTCTGCCTCTGTTTCTTCATCTGGAAAATCGGAGTTAACAACAGTTTCTACACCTCCCAGGTTGTGAGGAAATTGAGCGAATGCATGGGAAGTGCTCAGAGCAATGCCTGGCACACAGCCGAGCGCTGGGTGCCTGGGATTCAAGCATAGCAGGGCTGGTCAGCTAATCAGCTGGCTGGGGTTCTAGTCCCTGCTTTGCCACTCATCAGCTGTCTGACCTGGAGAGACCAGCGAACTCTCCAGTTAGGTTCTTTACCTTTAGAGTAGGAGGGTAAGTGGAGAAGGCAATGGCAACCCACTCCAGTGTTCTTGCCTGGAGAATCCCAGGGACGGGGGAGCCTGGTGGGCTGCCGTCTATGGGGTCGCACAGAGTTGGACACGACTGAAGTGACTTAGCAGCAGCAGCAGCAGCAGGAGGGTAAGACCGAAAACTAAACAAATCAAACCAAGACAATACCAAAACAGGGTGAGGGGATGCGAGAGCATTCTGAGGGCTGTAAGAAGCCAACATCCCCACGTGTTCCCTGCCTCACTCCCTTCCTTTCCTCCATCCTTCTGAAAGAAACAACTCGGACAGTCTGCCCATCAGGGGGTCTACGTATGTGCTGGATGCCCAGCTGTCGGTTCCCTACAGGAAGGAGGAGGAGACAGAAGACAGACCATCATCTGTCCTCCATCCCCAAAGGTGCTTCCACATGCTCAGGGAAGCTGAAGCAACGCATCCAAGGCAATTAGGAAAGGAAACAGCAGAGAATCAGATACTCAGTGAGTGGGTCAGCTCTGAGTGCAGGAGCTACAAGGCAAAGTGGAGCCCAAGGGGAGTCCCGGAGGGTGGGCAGAATTTGGAAGCAAGGCGAAGGAAGGAGGGCACCCCTTGGGGCTGGGCCAGCAGGGACAGCACTGAAGGCCTGGAGGTGGGGCTCCAAGGCCCCACTCCTAGCCCTGGATCGGGGCAGGGAGAAGGCGAGGAGCGGCCAGAGTGTTGGAGCCGGCCGCTCCCTCACCTCCACTGGGGCTGTAAATCATCTGGCTCTCACCCTGGCCAGGGCAATGCTGAAGGACACAGGTCTCAGAGTCCTCCAAATGCCCTGCCTCTGGGAGAGACTCCACCAGAGCAATTAACTGATTCAGCTCACACATTTGCTCTTCAGGACATTATTTTAAAGCTCTAACAGGAGACCTCCTGAAAGGGAGAGGGACACTTATGGCAACTTTTCTCAGCCCTAAAAACCATCCATTTTTCCTTGGTTCTGGCCGGTTCACACTGATCCTCTTCCTCAGGGGTCCCCAACCTCCAAGATCTAATAACTGATGTTCTGAGGTGAAGCTAATATAATAATAAAGTGCACAATAAATGTAATATGCTTGCATTAGCCTGAAATCATCCCCCCACCCCACCACAATCTGTATAAAAATTGTCTTCCACGAAACTAGTCCCTGGTGCCAAAAAGGCTGGAGACAGCCACTCTACCTCTTAATGAGTTCATTCAATATGATCTGACTTTGAAGTTTTCAAGTCCTTTAAAATCAACAGCCCTGCAAGCTTTCACCTCCAGGAGTTAGCACCTCTGTTTCAAAAGTTCTGCCCCATCTGTGGAAGAGCCGCCTACACCCATGGCACCTGAGACCTAACCTGAGTTGACTGATGGCTGACCCAGTGGGCCCTCAGGCCTGGCTTCCCTCAGCTCCGGGGGACCAGTTCCAGTTACCTTCAGGTGACTCCCCAAAGATACATTCTTGATCATGAAAGATATGAACACAAACCACAGAAGCCATTCCATAACCACTTTGGGGTGGAAGAACTTCCAGAAGGACCCTTAATTGGAACAAAAGTTGGCTCCCAGCCCAATATAAGAAACCAAGAAGCAGATACCTTGGTCTATAAGAGCTGCCAGTGAGATGATCTGGGGATCTGAAGACCACCCATTGCAGAGGGCAGCCCCACTTCATGGGTATCAATGTACCTCCTGGGTCCTCTCCCACCCATAGAAGCCGGGCCACTCCCGCTCGAAAACCAAGGGCCCAGCCACAGCACCTGCCTCCAGCAAATGTTGACAGCAGTGAGGCTCAGGAAACAAAGAGCTAAAAATCACTTTAAAACAAAATTCCTTCTGGAAAAATCTGCTTTTTCCTTCCTTTCTTCCTTCCTTCCTTCTTCCCCAAACAAAATAACCAAGGTCATTCTAGTTGGAGTGTGAGCAGAGGGCTGCAGGGAGACGGAAGACTCGGTGACTGCAGCGTCACATGCAGTGAGGTCCTAGGAGGCTCCCCAGAGCCACCAGTGCAGGGAAATGCTGAATGTCAGACTGGCTGAGCTGAAGAGGAACTGACCTTTGGGGAAGAGCAAGCCGGTGCCAGCGATCACGCCTGGCTTAACACTTCCCTCCACCACATGGCCTTGCAAGTTCACCCCAAGGCTGCTATCCTCATCGGGGCCTCTCCTGTGGCAGCCAAGAATGTTTAATGAACCTGGCGAAGTGATAAACTATGTTTGTGCTCATACCTTTGATTCCAGCCCCTCATTGGCGTGTTGGTATTTTAGGCATCCTTTTGATCCACTCCAAGTCCCTAATAAGAACCACCCAATAAACACAGTGGGTTTAAGTCAAAGACATTAACGGAAGCCCCAGGACTCTGATCCCTTCCGCTTGGTGGAATACACAACTAGAAGTTTATCACATGCAACCTGTAACAAAGGTGAGGCAGGCCAGGTAGAGATCAGAAGGGTGCCCTTGAGGCCTAGTTGGGATTCAGTCACAGTCTGGCCCCAGCTAACGCCTAGTTATCAGCTCAAATATTTTCCAAAACAGCCCAGGTTTCCTGGGGGAGATGCTGTGACTGGTTCCATTTGTTTACAAGTGGCAAGCTGAGCTCTGGCTTGTTGAGAGAGCCATATAGCTCCTGCTCTGGGGAAAGATCCCTAGGGCTCCAGACAACCCTTCCCCCAGGACCTTCCAAGGCCCCCAGGACCTGGGTTGGGCAGAAACTCTCAAGAGGGGTGATAAGAGGGGAGGGGAAGGGCAAACCGTTTGTTCCCCTCCTGCAAAGCCCAATAGCCTGAACTTTCAAAATTGGTCTGGCAGGCTGCCAGGCCTGGGGTGGGAGCAATGACTGACAGGCTGGTTATTGGAAAGCTCCCATCATTAGCCCAGGAATGTTGTTTGGTTACTATGGCGACCTTCCCTACAAGCAGCCTGACTAAAGCACAAGGAATCTGTTACCTAAAACCAGCACCCTGTGGAGCCCATGGCTTCTGGAACAAGCTTATCAGTGGCCTGTTCCCTTGACTCTCCTAGCTGGGCTTCCCAAGCCCAGGAAGGGAGAAGGAAACAGCTAAGACATGGCTGAGCTTGCTGTGGGGACCTCTTGAACTCCACGGCCTGGCCTGGCTTGTAACTTAGGTCCAAATAGGGAGCCTGCTGCCCCCTTGAGGCCCCCTGCAAGCTGGCCAGAAGCAGCACATGTGTCCAGGGCTTAGTGGAAAGCCCTCAGCATTTCAGGAAGCCGCTCGGGTGTCTGGTTCTCGTCATGCCAGGTTCACACTGTCCCTGCAGGGCCGTCAGCCGCTGCCTCATCACGTTTCTGCCTTTTTAAACTCAAGCTCCATTAACTAAAGGTCACCCCACAGCACGGAAATAAAGATCCCCTCTGCTATGCTTCTAATCCCTGAATTTGAAGTCAGCTCGACAAAGGCTGGGATTCTCTCCAGGAGTCTTGAGTCCTGGGAATGCTGACCTCCTGGTGGCTGCTAGGGAGCCGGAACACTTCTCAGCTTCCACCGACCCGCATGTGCAGGAGGCCCTCCCCTGGCCCACCACGTGCGCTGCCCACCTTGAGCCCCATGTCACAGTCTTATGCTGTGGACCATTTCCCCTTCCTCCACTGCTGCCCTTGAACCGGGTTGTAAACTGACTGTGAAATCTTCTCCTGTCTGAATCTCACAATAGGCCCTGGAAGCAGAGGGAGGCAGGAGAGATGTCAGTCTTTCAGCAGCTGAGGAGGAGGGGGCATGGGGAGGAGCAGCAAGCTGCTGCAGGGAGCACAGCTAAGTGACAGCCAGGAACCTGCTGCGGCTCCCACGTGGGGACAGGCCAAGAGGAAAGGGTCTATTCCACTCCCCAGCATCCCCCTGTGCCAGGCCTCCTCCACCCGACACGGGCCTGCCAGCCTCTCCTCCACTCTGCACAAAGGAAGAGCAAGGTCTCAGCCACTGGGACCGGCAAGGCGCTGGGTGGCAGGCAGGCCCAGACCCGGTGCCTTTGAGTGCCCACAGGACAGACCTTATTGACGATGCTGAGGTCAGGGCATCTACCCCATCATCTGGGGCAGATTTTTTGTTGGGCTGCACAGATATTTATTGGATTCGGGGTTTACTTAACTCCCGTGGCAACAGCTGGAGCCACACACAGCTTGTTCCCAATGCAGGGAGCAGCTGGGAGAGCAGGCTACAGTTTCAGCTGAAGGGCAGTGACATTCTTCAGTGATCCCTGACCGTAATGGGTGCAATGACATTTCCTGCTAGTCCATGGGTCTCATCCATGGGGAAAAGCACTGACTTACTTGCAAAGACCCACGGTCACACCCTAGGTCACTCTACAGTGCTGTGTGGTAGGTGGATATTCCACCCTCATACCCCTCCTCCCTCCCTCCTCACCTCCCTCCCTTTTTTTTTTTTTTTGGCTTAAGACAACAGAAATATACTGTCTCACAGTTCTGGAAGCCAGAAGCCCCTTGCATTTTATTCAGTTAGTTTTGCAGCCTTTTAGGGCTGGCCCAGTTCAAAGGGGAGCTCCCCATGGTCATGAATGTGAGGGGTACACAGTGGCTCAGAGATAAGAACCTTTTCTTTCCCTGGATGGGCAGGTTCATGGATGGAAGCACCATGGGGGATGGGATGCTCTGGGCCCCAAACACTCCACAGCAGGCTTCTCTGTGGTGACAGAGGAACACAAGAACCCCAACTGTGCTCTGGGAATGGGACTTTAAAACATTTTACTTCCTCGGGCTGGGACATCAGGTGTCTCCTTGTGCTTCCAGCCCCTGAGAGCGCCTGAGGCCCCTGTAGTGGCCCTGCGGTGTTTGGATAGAGGGGCTCTGCTCCCACGGCAGAGGCTGCCCCATGCGAAAGGTTCCTGCCTGCAGAAGTGGGGACCCGGCTGACACCAAGCGGCAGTCACCCGACACGCTGCCCACCAGTACAGTCTCCACCCGGGGCTCCCAGTTTTTTGGCTTCTCTTCTCCCGATGCAGGCATGCAGGCAGGTATTCTTGGGGGCCCAGAAGGCCACCCATGGGGTTCCGGGGGAAGTCACCACCCTCACAGCAAGGCCCCACCCACCCCCCACCTCTCCAAGACACTTTGAGTGACTGAAGCATTTCCCGGTGAAAGAGTCCGCCTCTGAGTGAGGTGAGAGGAAAGAAGAAGGGGGTGGTGGAAAGTACACTTGGGGGGCCAGAGGGAGACAGTTTCGCACTCGGCCCATGAGCCAGCAGCAAGTGGGAGCGGGTGGTGAGGAGGAAGAGGATGGGCGGAGGCAGGAGACACCTCCCAGGGCGTGGAACAAGACAGGCGAGGTGGGCTTCTGCCTCACACATGGTAAGTTTCAAGCCGACTTCAAAGAGTGGCGCTGGCCTCCCCACATCAGGCCAGGGAGGGGATTCTGCCAGCAGAGAGCATTCAGCCCAGGAGTTAGGAAGAGACATGTGCGGTCAGATGGCCGACACTGGCATGGGAAGCTCCTGCACTGGATCAGGGGGCCCAAGGGAGCAGTGTGTGCAGCCCCTTCTGTGGCTTCCACAGGATAGCTTTGCGCCCATCTGCTCCGTCTCCATCTATTAATACATGGAAGATTTCACTCGGATAAAGGACAATGTCTGACGCCTGGCCCAGCCTCTGGTTTCTTCTGCGACACACACGCTGAGCCAGGGGCTGGATGAGGATTCTAACCCTTTTACTGTTTTAAGCCTTCCACTGAAGCCTAACTGACAATAAAACACACAGAGGCACGCTTGTACACACACATATGCACACACACAGCTGGCAGCAGACCCATGGGTCTGACCCTGCCAGATAGTCTTGAGCTTGGGAAAAAGCCAGGTTAGCTGGTACTAGAAGAGGAAGACCTTTGTCCTTCCTCTATTTTTATAAAAGTAAAAAAAAAACTTCTAAACAGTAAGTCTTGCTGTACTGTATTTGGGATTAGGTAACTACACCTTGTCCACACACATGGTTCTATCTACGTGGTGTATGCCCTAGGCGACTTGCCTTTTAAAGTGAACTAATTTCAATTTTAATAATCTCTCAAATATAGAAGGGAGGCCAAGAGCCAGGGCTGTCTTGTGAACACAAAGGACAGGCTATGTGGAGCCGGCCTCACACCATCTCGGCTCACACCTGCCCAGGGGCAGCTGGGACCCACCAGTGGAGCTGGACTCCACTGATCCTAGTCCAGACTAGCACCCCTACCCTGCCCATAGCATCGTGACTCCTGACCCCGCCGTCCTGGCCCAGGTGGGTCCCAGCTGCCCCTGGTCAGGTGTGAGCTGAGATGGTGCAAGGCCAGCTCCATATAGCCCGCTTTTTGTGTTCACAAGACTTGGTGAGGAGGAAGTCACACCCAGCAAAGTCCATGGACAAAGCCACCGTGACATCTTCTGAAGGAGGCCCAAGGCACAGGAAAGCCTGAGCGCCCGATGCAAAGGGTCAGTCCTGCCCCTGCTGGACTAAAGGTAAACAGAGACAAGCACTCAGGCTCTCCACGTGGAGGGACTCTCCCTGGGCCCGGCCGCCTGCAGCTCCCCTCGATCACTGATCTCGGCTGTGGCACCCACCAATTTCCCTAATTCTTTGTGAAGCTGTTTTCACTGCCAGCGTGAGTCACCTCTCAGGGCACCAGGACCACGCTCCTTTCTGCTGTCTGAAGATAACAGCCTTGGCTGTTTCTAAAGGATTCTCTTTCAAACCCCAAGGTACAGCACAGTGGGAGTGGGGGTGCTCAGGGCCCTTCATTCTGGGATCATGGGATTCAGAGGAACAGGGTTTATTAGCACCCTATGTCACCTGTCCCAGGGAAGGAGGGCAGAAATCAAAAGCTGACCTCCCCCTCATTTCCTCCCACGGGGCAATGGACCCTCCTGCCTCAGCCAGCCAGTGAGGCTCTTGTTCCCCAGGGTCCTGGTTGGATGGCAGTAGGTCCCCTGTGTATAGGTGGGGGCAAGAGGGTCTAGTCCTGCCCCACCCACCCCCACTGGGGCCACGTGCAGCGTGAACCCTGCTCCCTAGAGACAGGCCTCTGGGCGATGTGACAAGCAGGAGCTGCGGAGGAGCCGAGAATAGAGGGAAAGGCCAGGACCACTCTGTGGGGATATAAATCTTCACCCCGACTGCCTGTGGCCTTCTTGGAGGTAGGGGCCAGCTCACATGGCCTCTATCAGCCCAGTCACTGTTAGAAACCATCCTTGGTTGGCTATGCCAGGGTTATGGTTAAGCAGGGCTATGATTAAGTCACACAAGTTAGTGTCCCCATGATGCTCAAATGTAGAGTTGCGGGCGGGATGAAAGCAGCTCAGGCATGTTATCTTAGAGCACAGTCTCCTTGGTGATTCACACAGCCCCCCCTGGAGCCTGCAGTTACCACCGAGAGCTTCCCCCTCCAGACACAGTGTCTCCTGGCACCAAACAGAGTGCCAGAGCCAGGCTCCGAGCCCACAGGTCCTCGGCCCGCCTTGACTCTCGGTGTGTGCACGACCAGCCTCCCAGCCCAGCAGCGTCCACGGGGAACTCACTTGAAGTTCTCAGGGTACTCCGTGATGGCCATGTTGATAACGTCCAGGGCGTGCTGGTAGTGTTTCTGGGCGGAGAAGAGGAGCGCCAGCAGATGGAGGGCGTTGGCGTCGTCCTTGCACACTTTCAGGGCCTCCTGCAGCTGCTCCATGGCGCTGGAGATCTGCCGGAGAAAACTGCCAGCTTAGCGACCTTCCCCAAGGCCCACACTGCTCCCCGGACTCGGGGGCCAGGTGCCAGCCCATGAGGCGCAGCAGACCCAAGTGAGACCCCAGGCCCTGTGGGGCAGGCAGGGGCTCTGATGAAAAAACACACGCTTGAACACCATGTAAGGGTCTAGCTGTTCCAAGTCAGTGCTGTCCCCACAGAGAAAAGAGGGGCAGGTCCACAATGGACCATGAAGGACTGGTCGGGAAGCCCCAACCAAACTGGAGGAGGGGGGATTGTGAGAAGCCACCCAGACCACTGGCTACAGATCTCTCCTCTGAACCTGTTCTCGCAGTGACTGGGGCTGACAGATACCTGTTGCCTCCTACTCAGGGGCTCACAGTGGCAAGAGCTTAGGCCTGGGGTCAGACGGGATGCGAATTCCAACTCTGCCACTTCCCAGCTGGTGCCACGGCAGGGGACTTGGCTTCTCTGAGCCGCGGTTCTTACGCTGCCAAATGAGGATAACAGTCCTACCTACAACACTGGCTGACAGGGCGAGACAACGTAGGAAAAATGTCCTGCTGGGCATGGAACACGTTTGAAAATGTGCATTTCCCTCTTCAAGCTCCCAAAGCCCAGGCAGCTAATGAACAGGTTAAGAGCCTTCCTTCCAGTCCAGAGAGACATGTTCACTCAGGCGCTCAGGCTTAGCAGTTGTCAGCTATTTGAGACAGTATCCACACCAGGGCCTCATCCTCCCAGGAACCTCAGAGTCTTTTTCCAAAAGTCTTGCTCTTGACCAAACCTCAGACCTACATCTCCAATGCCCCTGGAGGGGTCTACAGTACACAGGTCAGCTGGGGGCTCTGGTCCCTGGCATGCCTGACCCTGCCTGGTCTCCACCTGGCCTCTGCACTACTGCCAGGCCCAGAGATCTCAAATGGGGACTTCCTTCTGTGGAAAGGTCATGGAAAGTAAAGGAGGAAGCTAAGGTCAGTGTGACCGCTGGCTCAGCTTGCCCATCCCCCCCACCCCAAGGCTGCTCCAGCAGCATGATCCTGGGCTGGGTGTCCAAACCCTCAGCCCTCACTGTTTGAGCAGCCAGACATGCTTTGGGCAGGATGGCCCAGAGGGCCTCAGAGACCCAGGCAGGCAGGACTAGCTTAGAGTACATTCAGAGACCCTCAACCCCCTGAGGTTACCAAGATCTGGGGACCCCAAGGACACGGGGTACCAGGCTCCACTGGCCTGGCCTAGCCATCTCTCCCAGAGGACAGACGCCATTCATCAGAGGTGACTGAATAATTAAAGATACTAAAAAATGCATCACGGAAGGTTTATCAGGAACTGGATGGGCAAGGGAAGTACTGGTTCTCCAACTGAGGCTAAAAATAAACTGGTCTCGGATATCTTTGAGTCCACGCTCCAGGGAGCACCAGAGTGGACTGATGTTTCTGGAGACAGTGGTGGAGAGGTAGCGAGTGCCTGCTCTAGGACCTGGGAGTTGGGAAGCGGGGGCAAGTGGCATTGGGGGGCTGGAAAGACAGCTCCCTGAAGAGAAGACCAGGAGCCAGAAGTTGACACCGACCCGTAAAACCAACCACCAGGCTGGTGGACAAGGCTCCAAGTGCCCGCTACCAAATGGGACAGGGGAACAGGATACTTAGAGCCACACGGGCTGCTTTAACTAGGTCAGAGTGGGCCCTGAAGCTGAACTGTGCAGGCGCGGCCAGCTCCCAGCTCCTGAGCTCAGCAGAGCCGCAGCGCCTCAGGTGTCAGACGGGGCCAACGGCACCCTCCTGTCAGCTGCAGGGCTGGGCCGCGCCCGTGGAACACGGCAGCAATTGTCAGCCGGGCTGCCCATGGCCCAACCGCGAGCAGCCACCCCCCAGAGGGCTCTGCGGACCCCTCTCTGCAGGCTAGCGCCCAGCCCCAGTCCCGCCAGCTTGTCTGCGGTCCCTGAGTGGCCCAGTGTCCACACTCACCAGACCGAGGCCACGGAGAGGCCCTGCTTCACACAGAGCACCAGCCCGAGGGGCCCATGTGAGAGCAGAGGCTCTGAGGGGTCTGGGGGTGGGAACCTCCAGTTTTTTCTGAGAGACAACAGCTGGGTGGGTGACTGCCTGACCTCACTCAGCCCCCGCACAGACCTTTCAGCACCAACAGCTCAGCTCAGAGAAGGAAGGCAGGTTGGCCTGGAGGGTCTTGGGGATCGAGGTGGTCGGCGGAGAGGAGGTCCCAGGGGCCGAGCCTGGCGGCGGCGTCCACACAGCCAAGGAAAGCTGTGTGTCACACAAGCAGCTCCACATGACAGTCTCTCTGCTCCCCTAGGCCCCTGGGGAAAGCTCAGTGGAAGGGGAGGACACAGACGTTCACTGAGGTCTCCTGTCAACTTCTCAGGAGATGGACGTGCTGCAGAGGGAGTGAGGGCAGAGAACAAGCCCTCCCTGTGTGCCCACCAGAGGTCAGGGGCTTTACCACAGTAACTGACTTAATCCTTGCCTGGGCCCTTTGAGGCCGAGTATGAAGGCACTTACATAACAGATAAGGAATAGAGGCTCAGAGAGGTCAAGTCACTTGCAAACGGTCGCACAGCTGGTAAAAGCAGCGGGGCCAGGAGATCAGCACCCCCAGAGACCTGGGTGTTAGGAACTGTGAGGACTCACCTGGCGGACGAGGGCCAGCTGCAGGGAGACATAGAGGATGACCTGGGGGTCGCCGGGCGCCAGCTGTTGAGCTCTGTATCGGGAAGGGGAGCAGTGAATCAGCCATCAAGGGTCGACAACCAGCGTGATGAGGGCCTCCAGTATGCCAGCCCTGTGCTGGGCGCTTTTAGCAGGGCCAAATGCTGGAGATTTTGCCCAGCCCCACCTTGGAGGGTGCCCCGTGGGAGATGACGGCTGGGGTGGAAAGCCTAGGGGCAGCCCAGGCCGGGGCGGTGCATGCCAAGAGGGTTGGCTCTGGCTGAGGTGGGGGACACCTGGGAGAGCGGGACTAGCGGGTGAGGGAAGTCCTTCTCCTCCGGGCAGTTGTTGGCCTGGCTGGGGCCTGTACAGAGCCTGCAGCCTGCCCTCTCCACATGGGACAGTGAAGACCTCCGGAGGATGGAGGGGCTGGATGGCCTCTCTGGGCGGGAAGCCTTGGCAGTGAAGAGCCGGTGGGGAAAGGAAGGAACTATCCCTGATCCTGGAGCTCAGAGGGAGTTGGCCAGGATGGGACTCTCCTTCCTCCCTAGGTTTAAGAACAACCTGCCCCAGAGGGGAGTTGGATATTCCTAGGAAGCTGGCACAAGGAGTCTGGTGCAGGCCCCGACCCAGCCCCTGCCATCTGTGCTCAGAGGGAGCAGGGCTCAGAGGGAAGAGCCCTACAACAGCCAGAGGAAGGAGGGAGAGGAATGCTTAGGTAGGGCCAGGCTGTGGTAGAGAGGAACTCACAGGAGGGGCCTGGGCGAAGGGCTTCTCTGCCTCTCCCCTACCACCCCCAAACCTAACGCTCCCTCCCAGACTCTGGGCTCCCAGGAAAGCTCTCTGAGGGCTGGGGGAGGAAGCCTCACAGCTCTCAGGCTGGGGAGGGGCTGGGAGGAGGCAAATCCCCTTTCTGAGCCCCTGCTACTTGTAGATTACTGTGCAAAGTGCCTTCCTGCTTTATCTCATGTCCCCTGAACTCAGAGCTGAGCCTGGGGGCAGCTCCCCCAGTACAGAAATGCTCAACCGACCACCCAACCCCAAAGGCCTGTCCCCGATTCTTGTGTGAACTCTCGGAGCCTCAGTTTGCTGGTCAACAAAATGGAGACAGAAACCTCCGCTCTGTCACACCAGAGGGTCCCCGGAGAGAGCATGAGAAGCCACCTCACGCATTGCTACCCTCCGGCGTCCTCACCTCTCCAGCGTCTGCAGGGCTTTCCGGTGCAGTTCATCTTGCTTGGATTTCAGAGTCGCTGCAGGAGACAGGCCAGAGACAGAGCCGTGAGGGGCTGCTGGAGGGGGGCCAACCCAGCCCTGCCCCAGCCGGGGCATGAAGCTCTGCGGGGAGAGGCCCCACTGGGACCCGGCCTGGCAAATGCTCCGGACTGGTGCCCTGGTTACCGGGGGGAGGGGTGCAGGTGCCCCCCTGGCCCCAGCCTCCTGGCATGCACACTCCTTGGCGCAAGAGGTCCTTCTTACCCCTTTGCCTTCCTTGCCTCATGGGCCACCTCGATCCTTCCAAAGGCCCGAGCTTCTGGAGAAAAGTTACACCTCTGTCCTGGCATGTGCCTCCCTAGGCCTCCTTACTCATGAGGCTTCTTCTTTTCTAACCATTTTAACAAATTTCAAGTGGACGACTCAGTGGCATTAAGTACATTCACAGTGTCTTACAAGCATCACCACCATCCATCCCCAGAATATCTTATCGTCCCTAACAGTGTCTGCACCCACTGGACATGACCTCCTCTTCTGCAGGCCCACCAGAACCCTCTATTGCACTTTGACCACGAGGCTTCGTGCTTTAACCCAAACCAGACACCTCACTGGTAAATTAAATCAGCTTTAAATGCCGTAGGATAGGCATTTGAGGCCTCAGCTACACACTGAACCCCCTGAGAAGCATGAAAATGACAGTCACAGGCTCCAGCCAGACTAGGTCAGGATGCCGCTGGCAGCACCAGGCATGGATAGATGTCAGGGGTCTCAAGCTCATAGAGCAGCCCTGCTTCTAGAGAATTAAAGGCACATGGAGGGTCTTTGGACTCTGACCAAGGGACTGATGACTCCCTCACTTGACCAGTGTGTGGGGACCCCAGGGTTCCCTATCAGAGCCTCACGACACCTCGAAGTGACCACTGTCACTCAAGAACAAAGAGCTGGCACTGCACCAGGATCTTACCCTTCCTCCTCCCTTCCTTGTGCAAGTACCAGCTGTTCCTGCCTCTCGCTGTGTGGGCATCTGAAGCCCGCTTCCAGGATGCCGCTTCTGGCATTAGGGGAGTGCAGGGGGCTGATGACTATTCTGGGTTTGGCCTGGGTGGGGACCTACCACTCCCTTTCCCTCAGGCTGCAAGGATACAGAAGTAGGTGGAGCTGCTGGGGTTGGGGCAGGAATGCAGGCTCCAGGTGGCAGGAGGGGAACCTAGGCACCAAGCTCAAGTCAAGTATTCAGTAAATGCTTGCTGTATACGCAGCTCTGTGCCATGCATCGGGGGGATTTAAAAGACCCCAAAAGATGGCAGAGGTGCTGCAGGTAAAGGTGGACCAGAACGAACACACTGTGGGCTCAGGGCTGGCGGCACAAATGCCACAGGATTTCCAGGGGCAGAGATCAGATGGGGTTGGGCCTTGAAAGGAGAATCGGGTTCATGAAGAGGGCATATCTGAGGCTGGCGAAGTTGCAGCAAAAGCAGAAATGAACTGGGGGGGGTGTGTGTGTGCACACACACTCGTGCACGTCAGTGTGTGAGTGTCTGCATCTGCACATGTGTGTGTTTTTATGTACGTGTGCACACCCATCCTAGAAGAGCCAATGGAGGTGTGCTGTGGGGTGGACACTGATGGGATAAGAGGCCTGGGAGGCCATTCGGAGGCCCGAGTCACCCTGAGCAGAGGTTCCCGGGTCCCGACACTCACCGTCGGTGGCCTGCAGGCTGTAGGTGAGACCCAGTGCCAGGTAGCCCTTGGAGAGGAAGTCCCCGGCTTCTTCCCCAAGATGGATCACCATCATGGCAAAGCGCTCTGCCTCCTCCAGCTGCAAAGAAGAGGCAAAGGTCACTGGGGAGGGCAGCTATTCAGTGGCACCCAGCTTGGGACCCTCGGAACTGCAATTCCTCACACCTGACCAGAGAGGCCCAGGTGCTTTTCAGAGGGCACCCAGTCACTGAATGGAAAGATAGGTGTTTCCTCCACCTGCGACGACCTGGACCTTTTCCCCCATTCAGGGGCCTGTGTTCCAGGTTATGGGATGCTACCTTTCATAGGGAAAGTCTGCCTTGCTCCAGAGACCCCAGGTCCCCACAGCTGCTCTGAGAGCCTGGACCGTCTGTGGCAGCCTCTTTCCTCACGTGGCCCCCATGTCTGTCCCTGTCCTGCTCATCAGCAGAGACAGGGGGGCTGGGAGCAGGCGGTGGTAGAGGGGACAGGCAGGGCTCGGGGACCAGGCCCGGGGATAGCCCACCCCGCTGAGCAGGCAGGCCGCCACGCCTTCTCCGGCTGTGAGCTCGCTACCCGACACCAGGCGCTCTAACTTTTCAGGGGAAAAAGGCCTGGGGTTGTTTTTGTCCTGGGAGCAGGAGGGACTGTTCCCACTGGAAAGGGACCAACTGGCACAGGTCACGTGTACACACATCACACACCACATATGACACGGACAGAGGGGCAGACACGGCAGCCCTCACGAGCTCTCTGGGGCACCCACAGAGCAGACAGGCCAGCTGCAAGGCAGGGCACCGCTGGGGGCCTCCGGTGGGCCCACTTGCAGGCCGCCCAGAGGCCCCCTCCCTTCACCCATTCCTGGCATGTCATCATCTGCCCACAAGGCTGGTATAGCAGTGTCACCAAGAATGATTGGTACCGCCCTCAGCAAGGAGATTCATACCCACAGCCCCACTGCCTCCCAGAGGTCAGGGTCCCTTGTGGGGGGCTCCCCTCCACCACCCAGAGGGGCCCACAAAGTTAAGCCAGGTTCTGACACCCCAGCCAGTGTGCCTGTCCCTGCCCAGGTCCACCCCACTCGGCAGGAGAGGGGCAGCTCTGCGCATCTTTCCATCTCACTGCAGGCCACAGCTGGGGGCACTGGGGGGCTCTCCTTCCCTGGAGTTTTAGGGGAGCCTGAGAGATAGGCCATTAGCTGTGGAGAGGCGAGCTGGGCTGAGTCCACCTTGAGGGCACAGCCGTGGGGAGCTAGGTGCAAGAGAAGGCTGACGGAGCAGAGGACCCACGGAGCAGAGGACCCACGGATCAGAGGAGTTAAAAACTTCCGAAGTACAAGAGAGAGAGAGTGGGTGAGCTGAGCGCCCAGAGAGCGAAGGGGGGGCTGGCTCCTAGTAGCCCGGCCGCGAGCCCTGACAACGCTGATAAGGGCAGCTCTCCGTGCCCCATGTGGTCGAGCTCAAGCCACTGACCTGGGCAGCGGACTGCCTCCAGGTTGGCAGACTGGTCACTGAAAGGACACGGAAGCTGAGAGCTGGGCCTATAACACCCTCAGGCCTGAGGTCTCGGGGTTCGGGGGAGGCAGGCAGCTTAGGAAACATCACGGCTGCCTGCTGCCCAGTCTCGACTGCCGGGAGGACTGAGGGCAGTGGACGCAGAGATCTGTCTCCTGGAGCACGTGGCCCAACAGGATGCAGGAGAGCTGCGGGCCTGAAGGGAGAGCCAGGCTGAGCACGGGCAAGCCCCCCACATCCCTGGAGAAGGGAATGGCAACCCACTCCAGTCTTCTTGCCTGGAGAATCCCACGGACAGAGGAGCCTGGTGGGCTACAGTCCATGGGGTCGCAAAGAGTCAGATGACTGAGCAACTATCACTCACTCAAGCCCCCCGACACAGGCTTGGCCCCTGAGAGATATGGGACCTCAAGCAAGTCACCGCCTCTTCTTTCTGTGCCCCAACGGTCCTCATCTGCAAAATCAGGAGGTAGGACCAACCCCTCCCCAACTCTTAACCGCTGCTCCCTACAAATCTCCTCGGGGGCCCTATGCTGGGCTTGGCTAGGGAGGTGCAATGTCGCAGGCACAGGATGTTTGGATGAAACACACAAGGAATCTCTAAGAGGGAGGACCCCATGGGGCAGGGTGGCTCTTAATTAAGGCTCCATTGTGTGGTGCTGGCCTGGGGCCATGGAAAATCCAAGAGGGGGAAACAGCCTGGCTGGGGTTGTCCTAGGAGGCCTCGTGGCAGAGGGGACAGAAAGCACCAAGGGAAGGGTTAAGTGAGCAAACAGCATCTTGCCTCCTCTTAAATATGCCCAATGCTGGTGCAGTTTGTCCCCCACATTGTCCTCAGGCATCACTATGCCCCATTCAAGTGGGAGCGAGCTTTTTTATAAATCACCAAGTGAAAGTGAAAGTTGCTTAATTGTGTCCAACTCTCTGCGATCCCACAGACTATACAGTCCATGGAATTCTCCAGGCCAGAATACTGGAGTGGGTAGCCTTCCCATCTCCAGGGGATCTTCCCAACCCAGGGATCGAACCCAGGTCTCCTGCATACAAATTATAAATAGAACTCGGAAACCTCCTGCACTCCATGTATATACACTCTTTTCATGGCCATGACCTTCTCCTAGGCAAATGCCAACTTCTATCTCCTGCAACCCATGCAGAGAGGGTGCCAGGAATGAAGCTCAGCAATTACTGGCATACAGGGAAAAGTTACTCTGCAATTCATGTATATCACATTCTGGATTAACTGGGCTCACCAGCCTTTAGTTTCAAAAAGTGACAACATACATCCTTAGTTTTCCAACTTGTAGTCCACTCTGACTCCAGGTTAGTAGCCATCCTTGGCCAGTACTTGCCAGCCTTGCCCACATAGTTTAAAATGGTCTCTGAGCATAGTGTCAGCATTCATCTCAAATCAAACCCACAAGGCTTCAGTGTACCACTTTCTCACGTGGCTGACAGCACTTTTGGTCTCTACTACTTACCACAAAAGTTTTTTGCACGTGGAGTCAAAGCGATGATTATCAATGAAGAGAAATACTAGTGATTTTATTAAATATGATAACATACCGCATTAATATATTTATTCATGGGTACTTTAACTAGCCAAAGGGGAAAATGCTGTCATATTAAAAATCAACAAAGTCCCCAAATATAGATGTATTTTAAATATAAAATAAAATACATAATGCACAATTCCCCTTCATCTAAGACAGGAGTGGGAATCCTAAAACCCTTGAGAACATGGTTTTCCCACCTTTGTCTTTAACTGTGATGAAGTGAAGTGAAAGTGCAACTCGCTCAGTGGTGTCCAACTCTTTGCGACCCCATGGACTATACAGTCTGTTGAATTCTCCAAGCCAGAATACTGGAGTGGGTAGCCTTTCCCTTCTCTAGCTGATCTTCCTGGCCCAGGAATTGAACCAAGGTCTCCCTGCATTACAGGAAGATTCTTTACCAACAGGGAAACCCTTAAGTGTGATAAACCCACCCAAATCCAGAATCACTCCACGCCCCTGAGTAAGTTTTCCATGCAAAGATCAGGACAGCCTAGCAGTTAAGAACACAAGCATTAGGGCCAGGCTTCCTGAACTCAAATCCTGGCTTGACTATTTACTGTGTGACCTTAGACAAGTTGCTGCACTCTGCTGTGACCCATTTCCTTCTTCTGTAAGGTGGGGATAACAGGTTTGGGTCTCAGGATTGTGGGGAGGACTGAATGATGAAATAACGACACAACAAATGCTCAGAGCAATGCTTGAAGAAACCTAAACAACTACTATTAGCTGTGATATTAGATCTAGAATTAGCTTAATTTTCCAGTATTCTTTTAAGTCCAGAATTTTTTTAAGTGTCAGGTGCCATCTGGGTAGAGTCCGTGTCCCCTACAGCTACATGGACTCACTGACAAGTTAGGAAGTGGCATCAAAGACCTTCCTGGAACCCAGAGAGGGGACACCACGGTCTGCCTTCTGTCTCTGGCGTGACCCTTAATCACAGAAAAGGAGTGACTCTACACAAGGACAACAGGGTCTCCTTGCAGTCAGCTGGGCCAGGTCGGTCCACCTCTCTGATCCCTCCCCCACCACGGTCTGCAACACACATACCTGTAACCACCCACCTAGCCGTGTCACAGTACTCACTTCCACTGTGGGTAATACACTCAGATATTTTCTGTGCTATTCTCTGCCTGTTCCTTTTATAAAAGGGTTCTATTTCATAACCCAGTAGTAGGTCTCGATCGATGACGTGAAAAGCAAATTGCTGACGGGGCTGCCCAGAACCTGCCCATGTACAACCACCCAGCCATCTGATACCTCACCTGCTCTTCCCAATCCCCACATGCCTCCTCCTGTGGCCTCCACAGTGAACAGCTAATGGCTCTAGAGTTGCGGCCCCTGCTTCAGTAAGATCTGCTCGGGTTACAGCACTGCGCCCTCCTTGCTCATCAAAATACTTCTAGGGCGAGGGGTTTCCAAAGCTTTCACCCATTCTCCTGCACTGCTTTTATTTTTTTTTTAATTTGTTTTTGGCTGCACGGGGTCTCTGTTGCTTCAAGAAGGCTTCTCATTGCGGTGGCTTCTCTTGTGGAACACAGGCTCTAGAGCACTGTCTCAATAGCTGTGGCGCATGGGCATATCTGCTCTGTGGCACGTGGGATCTTCCCAGATCAGGGATCAAACTCCTGTCCCCTGCATTGGCAGCCGGATTCTTAACCACTAGACCACCAGGGAAGTCCTGCTGCACGGCTTTTTAACACCTCTTGTAGTTGTAACTCTGCCACGAAACCCAGGAGGAGAGTCCCCCCATCCTCCCTTGCAATTCCAGAGCAGCTGGGTGCCCACTGGAGCGTCACAGCACGGTGGCCAGCTGACAGAAGGGTTTTTCACAGCTGAGGTTCAGAGGTACAGGGCACTTAGGAGACCCATCTGAGCTCACCCTGCTAGTAAGTGGGAGAACTTTTTCTAAGTTTTCAACCCAGGTCTTCTGAGTCTATATCTAGGTCTTTCAGAGTGGCTCAATCATGCCTGCCTTCTGTGGGTCTTCACTTTTCTCCTCTGTGACCCTTTGGGGAAAAGGATGTAAGGAAGGATGCAGCATTTTGATCCTTTGCTTTCGCTGTCTGTAAGTAAGGAAAGTGTTCCTGTGCTTTTCCAAGTTCCTGCCTATCTCCAGTTCTCCTAATTCGGTCAGACTCCTGGCGTGTACACTCCGCTCCTGCTCGGGCTGCCTGGCTCATCTCGCAGGCGCCAAACTGGTTGTACCCCTTCCTCTTGCCCAGGGAACCAGAGAAAGGTCACTTCTGAGCCCGCGAAGCTCTGTTTAAACAGCACCTCCTGTTTGTCGTTCGTCGCTTCCCACAGGGCCCAGGACCTGTTGTCATCTGCTCTCCCCCCAAATACAGTTTTTCTTCCTGGAAGGAACAGGTACTCTTCCTCATCTCCACAAACTCCAGGCAGGACAGCTGGCACTGGAGTCCGTTTCTGGATTCCAAAACACTTAATCCATCTTCCTGGCCCTCCTACCCCTAAACCTCAAAAAACAAAGGCAAAAGCACAAAGGCGAGGCTGCTGGTTTGAAGGGGCCATCACAGGGATGGTTACCATTGACCAGGCACCTCGCACGTGCTGAGCAGGGACACCGCTCAGCTCTGGGGGTCACAGCCGCCCTGGAAGGGTAGATGCAACTATCTCCAGGTTACTGACAAGGCACCGGGAGGGTAAATTACCTACCCAGAGTCACACAGCTACTAAGTGGGAGGCCAGGGATTCGAACCCTATCCTCTCAGCCTCCACAGCCTGCACTCTTTCCACTACCCCATCCATCCCTTAGGGGAAGAGGCTGAGCCTTTTTAAAAAACAAGCATGGCTTGCTTTTCTGTTCCACAACCTCCTCTCCGTCCATGTGAGACATGCACACACACACCCATCCCCCAGCCGCCTAGAAAGGTTTTAATCTTTTTAATTAAATGACTCTGAACTAATTTTGTTTGCAAGGATAGGAAAAAATGTTTACAGTTCCTCTTCCTCCTGCCTCAGATAACTGGCCGGGGACCCTGACAAGACGCTGCCACGCTGAGGCAGGAGGCTGCCCCGCTGCTCTCACCAGGTCAGAGCCTGGACACGACACCCTCCTCCACTCAGAATAAATGGCGGGACCAGGGCTCTCAACCCTGAGTCATCACAGGTCCCTCTGCAGAGGCCCCTCCTCACCCACTCTCACTTGGGCAATCTTGCTCTCAGACCCAGCCCGGAGCATCCCACACTGGCCCTGGGCACAGGGACATTAGCTCCGGGCATAAGGACAGGACACGGGGATGGTAGGCGCTCCACCTCTGGGCACATAGCCACCTAGTCCGCTTGCACCCAGCACAACTCATTTTTCCAAGTCCCAGTTTCAGCCTCCCTTCCTGCAACCTGGGCCAAACTGTCCACCCCCAGATCTCCATCCCCTGCTTATGGGACTTGGGCTGAAGTGAGTCAGAAGAGACATGAAGGCAGGAGACGGAGGTGACGTCAGACGCCTTTCAGGATCTGTGCTTGCCACCAGCACCAGCGCCCCTCTGCCTGCCTGTCAGACCCATTCTTCCTGCTCATAACCTTGAGGACAGAGAGCGTGGGCCGTCCTTCCCCTGGCCTCCTAGGAGAACGGGCTGCCCCTGGCCACCCACAGCCTGCTCTCGGCCCAGCACCAAGCCAGGGAGCAGGGAGGCCCGTGAACCAAATGTAGACTTCCCACACCTGTTCCTCCCAGCCAGCTGGGGCCAAAAGTCAATCTATATTTCTGAACACCTACTGTGTGCAGGGTTCTTTGTGGGGGCAAAGGGCTGAGGATATGAGACCCAGTAAGTGAAGAAGCTTCCTGTTTAGATGGAAAGGTAAGTACTATACAAGACAGAATTCCTTGCCAAGTAGGATCCATCTAATCAGCATCCAGCATCAACTCTGGGCTGCAGTTTCAAGTAAGAGGAGAGAGTTCCTGCCTTCAAGAAACACACGCAACAGGAAATGCAATGTATCATGCTACGTGTCCAAGGCAGGTATAAATGGGGCTTTAGAGAAGGTAAGAGAACATGAGGTTCCAGAGCAAGGAAGGCTGCCAGGAGCCCACCCCAGCCCTACAGCAGGATCACGCTCTAGCCTGGACCTGATTTAAACCTTAGTTCAAGCCAGCCCCCAAACCCAAATATGTTTCTCAGCCGAGGTTAAACGGCTCACTCTCCTCCCTAATTCGGATGTCAAGTCTGAATGTTGAAGTTTCCTTTTGGGCTTTTCTATTTATGTTGTCATTGATTACTTTGCTCCCAACTCATCTGATTTCAATTTGGACTGATTGGATCCTAATTTTATTACCATGTAATCTGAATGCACATAATTACTGTCATTATACTGCTGAGGGAAACAGCTCCTCCGCGTCGGGAAGACCTAAATTTAGGGCTTCCTGGCAAGGGCGGCACTGCCTGGGTGGACCCACAGCCGCCTCAGAGCCGGCAGCTCCTGGGAGCACAGATGCCCTCCCCACCCACCCTTGGCGAGGTCGATATTTGGGCTTCGTCCTAGGGATGCACTTGAGGCCCCTCTCTGGAGCTTTGGGAACACACAGGGCTGTGAGCTAGTGATCAGCGAACCCACCCTCTACATCCTCTGGCTCACACGACCACCCGCCGCTGCTATGCTCAGCCTGGCTCCTCACTCTGCTGGCACTCACACACCACCCAGAGGGGACCCTATCCTCTAGGGTGGAGGGATGCCAACAGTCTCCCGAAAAACACTTGGGGGACAGGCAATTTTCCTCGTAACCATGAGGCTGAGGAAAGCAAGCTGTGATGAAAGGGACCACCTCTGAGCCCCATCCAAGGCCGCCTCCTCCTGGAGGCCTCCCTGACATGTCCAACCCTCTCCTGACTCTACATCATTTACACCACACGACAGTGAAACTCTTACATCACGCTGCAGCCTCCAAATGCTGAGAGCCTATTGCAGATCAGTCTTACGGGACACCATAAAGCCTGCGGCCAAAAGGCAAGCTTTCTCCTCCCAGATCTCCCACAGTCGGGTGGGGCCAAGGCAGGGCCATACTCGACGTCATACACGGGGACCCGAGGACCAGGGAACAGATGGAAAGGTCCTGCTCCCCGGCCTCCCACCCCCAATCCGAGGGAGCAGTCCCTGCAGCAGAGCCAGGATGAGGCCCACTGGGTGGCGAGGCAGGAGCCCCTCTGAGAGGGTCCTCACCATCCTTAGAGGGAAGGGTCAGAACGCAAAGTCTCCCTCCCCAGAGCTGGAGGGGTTGGAGAGGCTGTTAACTCTGCCTGAAGCACCTGCCGGAGGCACCTGGAACCTAGCCCCTGCTGCCCTGGAACAAGCTGGGCAGGCGGGGGGTCAGAGCATCAGGAAGGGGAGGGACATGTATGGGAGAAGCTCCCCCTTGGGGAGACACCGGGCCAATGGAGGAACTAGGCTCACGGAGCTTCAAGAGAGATGTAGGTGGGGCTGAAAGCCAACACGTGGGAGAGACGCTGCACTGTTCTAGTTGCTGAAGAGGGCGGAAACAGGACGGCCTGGACGTAGGAGGCTGATGTGGGCCTGTGGAAGCCAGGAACACGGGCAAAGGCACTCCCAGTGAGAGCAGACAGCTGGGCAGAGGTGCCGCTGCAAGATCCCCCAGGCCGAGAGCAGCAGTCAGGGAGCCAGGGCGAGGGGAGCAGCAGGCGAGGCCTGGCGCTCTGGGTTCCTGGGCCAGGGCTCCTTCCCCACTCCCCCTGCTGACCTCCTGGAGGGAAAGAAGCTGTGGACAGAGGGCGAACGCTGAGCTCATCTTTAGTTCAGCCACCTCAGCAGAGAGTGCTAAGCAGGCAGCTGAACACAAGGCAGGGCCTGGGTGCTGGAGTCCCGAGGGAAGGAGGTGGCTGACAGAGGGCCCACCCTCCCATCCAGCCCAGGGCTGGTTCCGACGCGGAACGGCAGGCTAGTCCAGGTAACTTCAAGGTCCTGCTCACTTCCCCTATGCTGGGCAGGTGGGTGGCACCCTGTCTTCTGACCCCACATTTGGCTCCCTGGAGACAGTCAAGGCTGAGGCACAAACCTGACACCATCCTGAGTTGGGGGATGAAGGCTGGAGTTTTCAGAAGCCATTCTCCACTCCCCCACCCCTTCCACACACAGCAAGACGCACCCACCTGCCCCCACCCTCCTGCAGGAAGCTGCCAGGACCTGGGCCCTGCCACCGGGATCACTCACCCAATGCAGGGACCCGATGCAGACCTTGGCGGCCATCAGGGGCACGGTGGGGTCCGACGGCCGCAGCTTCACACACTCCCTCAGCAGTGACACAGCGTAGGATGACTGCAGGAGAAAGGGCGACGACACAGTCACTCACAGCCCTGGGTTGCAGCAGACTGGGTGTTTCATGCCTTCAGCGGGGGCACCTCCCAAATGGCCAGCCCCTGCCCTGCACCCCTTTCCACCCAAGCCAGGAAGAGGCCCACTGGAAGGAGTCCAGGCGGCGGTGGCAGGCAAGTCCCCCCCCCCCGGTCTGTTTCCTCATCTGGAAAATGGAGGCTGTGACCTTTGCCAGAGGTGATGTAACAAGAACTAAGGAGAAAAAATAGGGAAACTTTTCAAAAGGAATTCACACGTGAACCACAGGAATTTTAAAGGTAGAAGGAAACTCTCTCAAATCTCTTGAGTTCAAAACTCTGTTTACAGTGATAAGAAGCGGACAAATTCACATGGGGACTGGCGGGAGCAAAAAGGCTGTCAGAGAAGAAGCAGGAAAGCAGCCATGGAGACGGGGTCACAGACATGCTGAGGATGGCCAAGTATGGAGGGTCCGCAAAACCCAGCCCACAGGCCAAATGTGGCCCTCTGCCTGCTTCTGCAAATAAAGTTTTATTGGAACTAGGCCACACCCATTCAGATGAGTATTGCCTACAGCTGCTCTCATGATGCAAAGGCAGAGTGGAATAGTTCCCATGAAGATTGTTTGACCTACAAAGTCAAAAATGTTTACTCTCTGACCCTTTATAGAAAGTCTGCTGACCTCTGTTCGAAGTGCTTTATAAATATGAAGTCATTTATTTTTCACAACTCTCTTAGGAGGTAGGTTGCTATTGAAACCGTGTAACTCAGATTGGGACTTGAACCTATGGTCTTTTAACTGAGATCACACACCTGGTCTCAGGACTTACTGCAGCTCAGGTTCTTGATGTCTCATCACAAAAAGAATTCAGTGACAGAAACAAAGTGATAGGTAAGAAGTGGATTTATTTAGGGAGAGACACACTTCACAGACAGAGTGTGGGTCAGAAGAGAGAGCGCCCTTGAAATATGGCACGGTTAGTTTTTAACAGGCTGGGTAACTCTATAGGCTAATGAGTGGGAGGATTATTTCAACTATTTCATCACATCCTAAAGGCTGTCCCTGCCCCCTTCCCTCCTGTTTCACTCTGTCCCTATTTACAGATGAGGAAACTGAAATGCAGAGAGGTGGTGTGTTTGAAGCCACACTGATTATAAATGGCTGAGCTGGGGTTTGAAGAGTTTGACTTTAAGCTTGTAACCACTGCCCTATCCTGCCTACCTTGGCCAGAGAGGAGGCTTCCGTCTCCCTCCTATACACACCTGGCCCAGCTTGCCACCATTAGCTGATGGCTAATCCACCAGCTTCATCCTCCCTGGCTACTCCAGAGGCCCCGTGAGGGACATGGGGACTCTGGAAGGCTCTCTGTCCACAGCACAGCATGGAGACTAGTGGACACAGACCTGGGGCCCCACTGGTCTGTGTCCACCCTCGACCCCCGCCTTTCTCTACCCGCCTTTCCTTTCCCCGAGGAGAAAGGAGAGCTTTTTTCAGCTCAGACGTGACAGACTTCCTGGGCTCTGGGCTCAGGCTTATTAGGCCAACATCAGGTGTCTCAAACTCGGGTCTGCTCCGTGTCAAGCATGGACTGGGAGTGGTGGGGTCCCTGCTGGATAGGGCAAGAGACCCAGAGAAAGGCTGGGTGGAGAGAACAAAGCCCCGTCCCACTGCTCTCTCAGGAAAGAAGAGGGTAAGAGACCAAGAGGGTGTTAGCATACGACCAGCTGGGAGGCTGGGGGCCTGCGGGGCAGGGGGGTACCCGGTGTGGGCTGGGGCGAGAGAGGCCAGCGAAGGGCTGGCAGGAGGTGCCAGGCCATCCGCCTCTCCCGAGATCCTCTCCTCTGAAGGCTGCTCCTAGCCCCTCACTGTGGCCCCCTCTGCCCCACCCCGCAGCAAGCCTTGCCCTGTCCCTGGCTGCTGACCTCAGCATCCCTGAAACACAGACTTCTCTAACCCCGACCCTCCACGTCCCACCCCACCCGGACCAGGAAACACTGCTATTTAAGGAGCCATCTGAGGACTCCTCAGTCAGAGCTGCAGGCTCTTTTTCTTTTCTTTTTTTGTCATGCTGGTTACCTAGCAACGCAGCCGCTGAGACCAAGAGAAGAAGCGACCTAAATCATGCCAGGGAACTCGTCCTCTCTTCCTGCAGGTGGAGGTGCCAGATATACTCATATCCGCCTGGCCTCACCTTCTGCACACAACCGCAGGGACAGAACCTGGATTCCCACCCTAGGCTCCTGGCAAAGGACATGGTCTGGCCATTCTTCCCAGGGCCGCCTGGGCCAACCAGGCAGGCTGAGCCGGTGTGCAGGGCTCCTGAGGGGCGGGGATGGAGAGCCTGCACCCAGAGCAATCTCCTGCTGCACTAACCCAGGTGTAGGTGTGACCCAGCCTGTGGGGCCTCACACACGAGGCACTCACTGATCACTCCAACCTCTTGCCTGTAAGCCCATTCTTGTGTCTACCTTGCTGTTCTGGGAAGGAGCCAGGCCATGGGTGACATCAGCTCCCCAGATTCTGGGATGTGCCAGGCTGCGTCTGAACCTCTCTGAGCTCTTTTCAGTAAGTGGGTTGAAGACCCCGTAATTCCCAGGTTAGTGTGACACTTTCTCCTGAAATGGGGGCCTTCCAGGAGCACCCCCAGAAATTAAAGCTAACTTCTGAGAGCAGTGCATTCTTCTGAGGAGGGGTCCTCAGCTTTCCTCAGCATCTCAAAGTGGTCCACGACCCACAGAAGGGTGGAGGCCTAGCCCTGGGCCTCTCCTCCCAGACTATACTCAGACTAGAGGCTCTTTCTATGTTTCCTCAAGGCATTAAGAAGCTCTCAGATGCCATCGTCAGCTACCTACCCAGGCTCCATACAAGCCCCAGCCCCCCTTTTTCCTCCCCTGGGCCTCAACCCATCTGTGTTCTGAGCTCCCTCTGACCCTCAACAAGACCCTACTGAACACACAGCCAGGGTACATCATGTCAAGACTTACAGGATGCTCTGTGAGGTGGCCAAGATGATGAGGGAAGGGGAAGAGGTTGGGAAGAAAAATGCTTGGCAAGGTAACAAGGGTGCAGAGAAGGCTCCTGCTTGATTCTTGGCTGTACTTCTCCAGCTCCTTCCCACCTGTCAGAAGAGGCACTTGCTCTTCCCCCTCTCCCCACCAGAACCTGGCGAGCACACCCTCCTTTCAGTGGGGGGGGTGGGGGGGGGGTGGGAGGGTGCTGGCAAGCCCAGGAGGACCCTCCTTGGAGATGACTGCAGGGCTAGAAGAGCAGGTGGCACAAACGGCTTGGGGGTGGCGGGGGAGGAATTCCCTCAGCCCCACAAATGGGCTCTGGGTGTTTATAGCTCTTAGAACAATCTGTGAGCTCAAGCCTCCTTACTTCCTGCATTCGTAGCATCCTCAGCCCCAACACCCTCAGCACCCAGCTCCGGAAAGGTTTTCCTTTCATGTCACTGCTGAGAATAGAGGCTTATGTAAGTGTGATTCTCATGGGAGGGAAAACCAGTGGGTGCAGGGACAGGGTTGGGGAGAGGGTGGTGGAGGGCAAACATAGCTCCGAAGACCTGGATAAGGTCAGCCCTGCTCCGGGCAGAACTCCTCCTGACCACCCCAGCCACGTCCACCTCGCAGAGCTCCCAACACACTTCCTTGGGAGAAGGGGGATGCTCTGCTCTGCTCTACCCTTCAACCCCGCCCTCCTAGGGAAGTTCTGGATTTGCAAGGTCCTTCCTGCTGCCACACTCCTGGATAAGAAGAGATGCAGACCCCACTGGAACACCGTTCCCCTCACTGGGAACCATGTCCATGCCTGTCTCAGGCAATCAGACCAGCCAGCTCACAGGCAGAAATGCTGCAACACCCCAGGCGTGCACATGTACTCAGAGAAAACCATGCACAGATTCACTCCTATACACCCAGCCCCGTTGAGATAAGACACCAGGTTCACACAGGGGTCTGTGGGCAACCCTTTGTGCCCCTCATGCGCTGGAGATTAACATCAGTTGCGGGACACTATTTCTGAATCATTGCCCCACCCTCTGGCAGCCTCCGGGAGGGACGAGTGGAGAGTGGCGCCCCCAGCCCCACCTGAGCGGGAGTGTGCGGCCTCCAGCATGCCCTGGGCCTTACCTTCCCACAGGCCACCATGGACAGGGCCACCTGATACCAGAGGTGAAATTCTCCAAACGCAAACTTCATGGCTCGCTCCAGGCACTGCGAAGAGGGAGCTGGTCAATATTTTCCCATCAGGGGTCCTCCCTCCCCTGGCCCACCCACACCGTTCCAGGGGAATCACTGCTCAAGCCGCTCCCACTGGAGGCGGCCAGAGCTCATACTTGGTTCCTGTCAGAGAACTCCAGGGGTAGCCTGTCTCTACCACCAGCATGCTGTGTGTCCTTGCCCAGTTTTCTCACCCTCTCTGGTCCTCGGTTCCCACCACCGTATCATGGGAACACCACATAAGGGCGACAGTGAAAAGCGAATGAAATGAGATTTGTGAAAGCGCTTTCAAAATGTAAACACCCAATAAAAATAATAGTTGACAATTCTTCTCACTATTATGCCTGGCACCGTCCTCAGCTTTCTACATGGTTGAACTCATTTACTCTTCCCAACAACTCAGTGAGGCAGCTTCTCTAATTACCCCCATTTCACAGATGAAGAAGCTGAGACTTGATTGATGTGCCAGAGTTGCAGGGCCAGTAAGCAACAAACTTACTGACTCGGAAGCCCGTGTACAGAATGATGCCCGAACGCACAGGCTTCCTTCTGCTCTTCGCTACAACCATCAGGAAAAACCATCTGCTCCCTGGCCCTCTGACCGGGGCCACCCCGAGTCAGGGGCTGTCTGTGAGACCTGACAGGAAACCACAGAGGTGGTTCCAGGTGACAGAGGCAGTGCCAGCGCATGCGGCCAGGATTCACCGTATACCCGTCAGGCGGGCAGAGAACGGAGGGGATGGCACAGGGCCACACGCAGGCTCCTGCAGAGCTCAGTGGCCTGGGTCTCCCACGCTAACTCAACACAGCCCCTCGCACCTGGGCAGAACCACCTGGCCGGGCCTCGCCCTCCTCACTGGCGAACTTAAGAGACCACTTATCTCCTGATACTAAAGACGGTATCTTCTGGAAGTGCCTCCCGCGGTGCCTTGGTGTAAGCAAGGGCTCGGCAGGTGTCACTGCCCCTCCTCTCGGGAGCCCTCCTGAACACGTGGCCAGAGAATCTGCTGCTGAGAGGGCCACCTAAACCCAGGGCCCTACAGCCACCCTTGGGCTCAGCCTGGATCTGAAAGCTCAAATCTGTGCACAGGCCATTCACCCTGGGTGGGGGGAGGGCGGGAGAGAGGGGCAGCTCTGTGCCCCTGGTCCTCACATCCTGGAGCGGGACCACCCCTTGGGTCCAGCCCATGGAGCGCTGCCCCAGTAGGGTTTGCCCAGTACAATGGGGGTGCTCATTCTAGAGGGGGTGGGAGGGGGATCCAGGCTCCCGACCACTCTCAGCTCAGAACCCCTCCAGGAGAGGCAGTCACAGAACACCAGCATCACCTCCAGGGGAAACGGAGGGGTGGATAATTATCCTCTTGGGCTTCTCTATACAACACCACGTGCTCTTTCAAAGGAAAAAACACACAAAAACATTTGAAAAAACAGATACACCCTGCCAGTGAAGGGCAGCCCCTCTCTGTGCTGGGTCTCCCAAGAACACAGCCGGACCCCTTGGTGGTGGCAGGGGAGGGACGGTGGAGGGGGCTGTACCTCGGAGAGCATGACATACTGGCCCCGCCTGCCCAGCGTGATGCTCAGCAGGTCGTAGATGGCCGCCGCGTTCTGCAGGCTCACTGCCCGGTCCTGCTCCTGCTCTGGTGCCCGGCTCAACACCACATCCCGAGTGGCCTGTGGGGAGACACGGTTTAGAAAAGAGCGAGAACAGAGAATCAACAGGTGTCTTTCTCTACAGGGCCCCTGCCTCTGAGGCCCAGTGACCTTCACCCTTTTGCTGCTGACTCAGGCCACACTCCTAGAGCCAGCCAGAGCCTTTCCCCACCACCACGAGAGCAAGCAAACCCTCCACCTGTAGCCCAGGCTGCGGTGATGGAGCAGCCCCTGATTTTCAGGGCTTTATTCTGCAAGCTGTCCAACCTACAGAAAAGTCGCAAGAACAGTAATACAGCAGCAGTAAACCCAACCTGTAACATGGACCGCAGCGGCTTTGACTCTCTAACAGTAGCAGAGGCAGCAGTAGTAGTTATGGTGGTCAGTTAACGCAACTTGGACTTTTACCCCTAAATAGGACATTCTTGCTATAAGCACAACAGAAATGCCAAATTCAGGAAATGGAACACTGTTCCCTCTATCTTCTAAGAGCCGCTCATATTCAGATCTTGCCTCCCGTCCCACCGATGCCTTCATGGAAGAGCTGTCATGCCAGGATCCAACCCAGGATCAGGCTCTGCAGGTGGGACCAGGTCTCTTGTGCCTCCTTTCACTATTAAGAGTCCCGTGGCCCTCCTCGTCTCCAGGACACTGGCCTTGTTGAGGGTACAGGCCAGCTGTCCTCTGGGACAGTCCTTGTGTGTGTGTAATCGCCCACTCACAGGACAACCTTCAGGTAACACTGGAAACTGACAAGATTGGGGGGTGGCTGTGTGGCTTGACTCACAGGCCTAGAGTTTGGGCAGAGGCCCCTCTGCGCCCTTCCCTCTGAAGGTGCCCCCAAGTTCCTCCAATAAAGACCCCATACCTCCTTCCCATCACCCCCGTGTCCGGCCCAGACCCTGTCCCTGACTTCCCACTATGGAACTCTCCTCTCCTCTATCCTTCTCAGGAACCTCCCCACAACCCAAGGTCTCTGTGCTTGGCATCTGGCACCAAGGAGTCCAGTAGCTCACAGTTGCCGGAGGCTGCTCAGGGAGGGGAGAGGCAAGAGAAAATGTGCTTTAGGAGTGGGTGAATCTGCACAATCTGAAGGGGGGGGCTCTGTAAACCCAAGCCTGAAACCCCCCCATCAGGAACTGGGGACCCACCTGTTCTGTGGCCTGTGGTCCCACCCCCTCTTGTACACTCGCATCCTGGGGACAGTGCTCAGGAGAAGCTAAACAGGGGTCATGGGGATCCTGACAGGGCGGGGGGCAGGCCGGGGATGCTCTGGGCCCCCCGTGTCTCCTCCAATCATAAATACAAACACACACACATACACACACACACTCTCTCTCTCTCTGAGGGCTGTGCCTGAGCTGAAGCAAAGCTGGGTTCTGGGCAGACGCTCCCAGCGTCCTCCCACCTCTTGCCTCCTCCCCACCCCCACGAAAGGCTGACCCTCCTTTCGTTAGTCGAGACTCACTCTCCTCTACTACCCCACAAAGGACCTCAGACCCAGGGACTTCACCTCTTTGACAGGATAAAAAAGACCTCCTGACCCTTAAAACCCAGGTCAGGTTCAAACGAGGTATTCACAGGTGGTGCTCACAACTTCCTTCCATGCAAGACTACTATCACCGCCTCCAGGGCAGGGGCTGGGGCTGCCGAGGGTGATGGCTACAGAGGCAGAAGCTCAACAGTCTTTGGATTACAGGTTCTGGACGTGTCCCACCGTGCAGGCTTGACGTGCCTTCCCACAGAGGCTTCTAGAAGCCAAAACGCCTATAAGACCCAAGGACGTGACTCACTCGTGGGGGCTTGTCAGTAAGGCAGCCCAATGGCCTTGATGGGGCTGCTCCTCCAGGCACAGCAGGCCAGGGCTGCCCACCACCCGAAGGGCATGGACTGCCCCAGGAGAGGGTGCTGGGGATGGAAGAAGATCCCCAGAAAGGCTGAGCCCCAGTGCCAGCCTGGTAAACAAGAGCCGCTCAGATGCCAAAGGGTTAAGGGAGAGGAGTGGAGAGAGGGAAAGTGCCAGAGAAATCCCCCTCCTTCCCAGTGAAATCCACCCACACAGGCACTAACAGGAAGAGAAGAGATTCTAAGGAGAGCCTTGGCAGCAGCTATTTCACCAAGGAACACAAAACCCACTCTGTGCCCAGCCATGGACCTGCCCACTCCTCCACCTCCAGCAACTCCCCAGCTCTCGGCCACCCAGGGTGGGGGCTGCCGCTATGGTGGGATGGGGCCCAGAGGCTTGGGACTGAGAGGAGGGGAGACACAGTCCCTGCCCTCAGGGAGAGGCTATGGAAAGGACGCAGCAGCAGTACCCTGTGCCCACAGCGAGAGGACTGGACCTAGAACTCTGCAGGGAGAGGGGGTCCTCATGGAAAGGGGGCAGGGCAGGTGGCCAGCAGGGGCGGCCTTCCTGCAAGAAGCATCCAGGATGGAGGACCCAGTCTACTGTAAAGGATGGTAAGCAGTGAGCTTTGGTTGGCCTGTCCCTCCAGGAGCACCCTGCCAGCCAGACCCCCACTCCAACCACCCTCCTTTCTGTGGCTGCCAAGAAGCCCTGTGCCACTGGCCAGCCTCTCTCCACTAGCTCCCAGGTCCTTCCCTGCAGCTCCCTCCCCTCACCAAGCCCCATCTATGTTCCCCTGTCCACGTGGGTGCCTTCTGGCCCCTCAAACTCAATTTGGGGATCCCTTCCTTCCGCTGCTCTCCCTGACTTGTCTTGCCAGGGGAGGTTCCCACTCCACATCCTCTCCCAACCCTAGGCACACACCCGGGCCCCACATGCCCCCCTCGCCCATTAGTTCTCGGGGCAGGAATGCATCTCGCTCATCTCTAGCTTCCCGGCCCCAGCAGAGGCCTGCACACAGCACTCTCAAGTGACATCTGAAACAGAAAGATTCTGGCCCTCACGTGGAAACTTCCTCCTGTTGCCCTAGACCTTGACCTTTAAGAGAACAGTGTCTCTGAATGTGTGTGGCTGGTAGGTGGAAGGCGTGGACTCCTAAGCTCTGGGCAAGCATTAGGTTAGAAGGACAGGAAAGGATGAGGGAACCACGGTAGCACCTCCTCTGTCTGAGGACTCCCTCCCACCCCAACAGGGAGACAGTAGGAAAGGCATCTTCTTAGGGGTCCTCAGGACTTGGCACCTGTGCCCAGAGGGAAGCGTGGGTCCCCAAAGGAAACCCAAAAGCAGAAGTTTGCAAGCGGTTGCTATGGTTTTGAGGCAGGGCTGCGGTTGAAACGCTCTCAGGTTTGCAGGGCAGCTGGGTAGCCTGTGTATGTAACCATGGCAACAGGGTGGGGTGGGGGGAGAAACAAAAGAAAAAAGGAAGCCACAGTTCGGGGGGCTGGGGGGTGGGGGGCGGGGCGTGCTGGTGACAGGGTAAGAATTCACGTGCAGCTCAGGGGCCAGAGCAAGCCTCCGGGCACAGGGCCTTGACCTTCCGGGATCTTGAAGTCCCCACCCAGGGTGCCCGAGCTACCCTACTCCCTCCTCCTCCGCTGAGCTCACTCCTACAGGCCACAACTCTGCTCCCAGCTCCATCAGCTGCCTGCCTCACCCTCGGCCCCCTCACATACTTCCCTTCCACCATTTAAATGTCCTCACAAGAACATCCTCCACGTCAGATGCAGTGACAGTCATGAACTGTATGGAAACTAAATGTTCTTCTCATCACCCGACTCCTTACTAGTCTGGGATAATGACAGGCTATTCTCCTCTGTTTTCTCCTGCAAAACCTTCAGTCTCCTCCACTTTGGGGGGTGCCCTGCTCTTGTTTAATTCATGCACTTAATCCCAAGCAGGGTTCATCACCTGTCCCAGCTCCCGGCCTTGGATCTTCTGCTCTGCTGTCCTTCCAAGGGGTAGTCTCCCCAGACCAAGCAGGTCAGAAGAGGAAAAGTCAAAGAAACGTGCTCTCCCCCACCCCTCCATCATCCAGTGTGACCTACCGTGGCCTTTGGACATGTACCCATGAAGCAAACATCACGCCTTAAGAAAACGCCCACAAGGGCATGTCTTCTGCCCCAGATGAACCAGCAGCGTGACACCTAAGGCAGAATGGTTCTTGCTCAAACAGCAAACCCTCGTGTGGGTGCCAATGCATTTTAGGAGCTGAATTATCGCTGCCATGATCTCGTACTAACCCCATGGAGGGGTGGGATGAAAGTGCTGGTGTTCGCTTTACAGACGGGAACTTGCGCGAGGAACTTTGCCAACTCGTGCGAGGTCTCCAGGAGTTAAGGCTGAACCTCCAATGGCCAGTCCAGGACAAGCTTCTACTGCCCTAAGTACCTGCAGCTTCTCGGCCAGCCCTGGTCCCCAACCTCTGTTGGCTGCAGGGCCATAGACAGCCCCGAGCACAGACAGCCCTGACAGCCCCATTTCTCCTCTGATCCTGGACACAAGCAGGGTAAAAGGAAAGGGAACTAACTTGTGGAGTACTTTGTAAGTATTATCACATAATGCTGACCAATGACCATCCCCTATTCTACTGTCCTTTTATACCGGTGAGAAAACTGAGGCTCAGAGGGACCGAGGAGGATACTCAAGGCATACAGATAGGGGGTTTCGGACCTAGATTAGAACCTAGACATTCTGACTGTATCCCAACTCTTCCCCTGCCTCCAGGTGTCTCAGGAAGTATCCGCCAGCCCAGCCCACACCCTCAGAGGCCCCGGGGTGGCTCTGCTTGGAAAGCACCAAAGCAAAACATGAGGCTGGGCTTCTCAATCAGGTCTCAGGGGCTGCCTCTCAGCAGAGAACAAGCTCCCTGGACCACGTCAGCCCTGTTCTCAGGGACAGCCTCTTGACTAGCCAAGGACCCCACCTCGAGGCCTGCTGTTCAGCCCCCACACCCATCAGCCTAGAAAGGAGTCTCCCAGTGGCATTTGTGCCTGTCCCTCCCTGGAGGACGCGGTCATGTTCTGCCCGGGCTGGGCTCCCCACCAGCAGACATCATTACCACTGGCTCTCGAGTCGCCAGCCCACAGAACCGAGAAATAACACGTTCTGTGCCACGTCTCATCTACACAGCGATCCTGGCCAGGCCCCTCTCAGCCCGCATGCTCCTGTGGCAGAAACTTTCCTGCCAGAGAGGGTGCGAGGCTCTCCCACCTCAGCTGCCTTGAGCATTCTGAGCTGGCAGTGGTAACAGGCCCTTTCCCCTCACAGCCTGCAGCACACAGGGTCTCATGTCCGAGCAAGGCAGGTGCCCGAAGCTGGAACAATCTGTGCTCATCTGCAGAGTTCCAAATGGAATCAAGTCCGGGAAGCACTTTTTAAAACAACAACAACAAAATGGTATCCTCAAACCGGTTTATCATCCAACCAGACCTGAACCTAAATGTTTTCTAAAATTGCTGAGTCAGAACCAGGTATCTGTCAGGATAAAACGAAAACATGTTGACCACCCACAATGTACCAGGCACCCTGGTGTTCATTTTGTACTTCATCCACCCAATGGAGAAAGAGACCTTATTAGTCCTATTTTACAGATGAGAAAACAAGAGAATCAAGGAGGTAAGAAACCTGTCCAGGCTACAAAGGCTGTGAGTGGCCAATTCAAGATTCAAATGGCTGGCTGCCTGCCATTGGGCATGGATGGCAGTTAGCCTCAGTCAGGATCCCAGGCCCCAGGGACTTACCCACCCACCCACCCTCTCTCAACGCCTTTCTGTTCCATCTGTTCCCAGGAGCCTGACACCAGCAGCTACTTCTCCCCTGGCTGAATGAAACAGGGGCTTGAGGATTTCAGTTTGCTACAACACATTTTCATGCCTGAGATCAAGATTTTAGAAATGACAGAGTCCTATCCCCTCTGGTTACCCAGTGAGAAAATCAGGCTGATTTTGACACATGGGTTTTTCAAAAACCAGAATATGCATTTGAGGTTCAGCAGACTGAGCTAATTCCTTCTGATTGGGGGGACCAGGCCCTCCTCCGAGCCCCTAGATGCATTTTCCACTAGGTAGGAGGACATCTGGGACAAGGGCTGTGATTTAACTTGTCATCATTCTGTCTCCAGTGCTGAGCATGCCTGCCACATCATCGCTGCTCAGACAAGACTGGATGGATGGAGAGTGAGTAAGTGGATGGATGGGTAGGTGGGTGGGCATTTTTAAATGCCCTTCTGGCCCCCCAAATTGAAATCTGAGTACAAAATACAAGTCTCCTTTAGCCAGTTGTAACTCATGTCCTATGCATTTCTATGATAGCATTTGTAAGGTTTCTGTTTATCTCTTGCAAGACAAGGGCTCCCCTATTCATTCTGATCGCACTCAGCCTGCCACAAAAACCATACCTACATTACCAGCCCTGCACTCAGAGAGAATACTCCTCTGAGTTCCAGACCACAAAATAGGGACTGAGGAAATCTGCAAACACCCTTTCCTGGAGCAGCTGTGCCGGGGACCTGGAGGTGGAGTGCTGTGATGACTCTAGAGCCAGTTGTGCTGGAATAACTGTTGCTGTAGCGTAGTGAATCCCGTAGGGATTGGGATAACCCAAGGAGCAGGCACGGAAGCCATCTGCTTCTAGAAGTTTCTCCCAATCACTTCCAGCCAAACCCAGCCAGGATTAAAGGGAGATGAGGAAAACCCTGCTGGTACATGGAGGCCAGGCTGAGCCTCAGGTGGTCAGTTGAGGGGTCTGAGCAGGAGCCTGGCAGAGGTGCCCACACCTGATGGAGAATGTGACCTGTGGGGAAGGAGGGGGTACATCTAGGGCAGGTGAGAAGTCAGGGGCGGTCTGGACACTCTGAGAAACCACTCGGAGCCACCGTGGCCAGGTCCTGATCCCCAGGTGGGAAACCCTCAGATGAGACATCAAAGCTATTTCCATCACCAACACCCTCCTCCAGGTGTCTGAAGCTTCTAGATGTGTGACAGGCTGGGTGTGAGGAGGAGGAAACCAACCAGCCTCGAAGAGGGCCTCCTCCCAGCCACAGTGCACTCAGCGTCTGAGCACGTCCTCTGCTGCGCATGCCTCAGGGAATTCCCACCACATCCCCACCAAGTCGCCCGTGCAGGCCAGTCAGCCACATACCCTCCCTCAAAAGGGAGAGAGCTGCTGGGAGGGAAACCACCTCGGCTCCAAGTGTGGGTCACGTTTTAATAAAACGCCGTTCTCTACTTGGAGTGGTTGGGGGGAATCGCTTTAAAGGAAACGCATCCAGATTCTGGTTCTGGGCACCCAGATCAAGCAACGGCCATAGGAAATCCTCTGTGGAGACAGAGTCCAGCCTCTATCCCTGCCAGGGAGATAAACGCTGACCATTCTCACACAGACAGCCAAGGCCCTGTTTACAAAGCCCCCCCAAGCCCTGTCTCACTTGATTTTCAAAGTTATCCCCCTGGCTCTTTTACAGAGGAGAAAACCAAGTCTGTGAATCAGAGATGTGATCTGAATCATGGCTGCGAGGTTTATTAGTATGTGACCTTGACCAAAGCTGTGGTTTTTCCAGTAGTCATGTATGGATGTGAGAGCTGGACCAGAGAGCTGGTCTGAGAGCACTCAGAAGACTGAGTGCCAAAGAATTAATGCGTTCAAATTGTGGTGCTAGAGAAGACTCTTGAGAGTCCTTTGAGTGCAAGGAGATCAAACTAGTCAATCCTAAAGGACATCAACCCTGAATATTCACTGGAAGGACTCATGCTGAAGCTGAAGCTTTGATACTTTGGCCACCTGATGTGAAGAACTGACTCACTGGAAAAGACCCTGATGCTGGGAAAGACGAAGGCAAAGGAGAAGTGGATGGCAGAAGATGAGATGGTTCAATAGCATCACTGACCCAGTGGACATGAATTTGAGCAAACTCTGGGAGATAGTGAAGGACAGAGGAGCCTGGTGTGCTATACTCCATGGGGTCCCAAAGAATCGGACATGACTTAACATGACTTAACAACAAATGACCTTGACCAAGACACATACTTGTCCTGGACCTTATTTTTCATATCTGTAAGATGGGAACATAGTAATCTTAGATTGAACAATATGAAACTTACTTTTCACATGGCTCAACACCGTGCCTACTAGAAGAGGTGATCAGCTTGGAAACCAGCAGAGAAAGGACCCAAGAAATGTTCCCAGTTTCACCTTTTGATGTCCCAACTGCAGACAACACTGTAACCCTCAGCCCAGGAAGGCAAAAGTAACAGCCTGTGTTTCCCTAAGCAGGTCACTTGCCTGCAGTCTTATCCAATGGTGTAGGTGCTGAGACGGCCGAGGTGTGTGTAGGGGCAGGGAGGGGATGCTGGTTTATGGCTGAGGGTCCATAATTATAAACTGGGGTTCAGTCTGTGAGAAGTGCACTGTTCTCCCATGAGAACCAGATCTGGCCTTGGTACCCCTATGCCCACATCGGGCTAACCAGCTAGATGTCCCCCCTCTAGCATGCACCCTGCAAACCTTTCAGGACCACATCCTGGCCAGTTGGCTCTTGGGATCCAAGTAGCTACACTCCTTCCTAAGCACTCTTGGATCCAAATGGATCCCACCTGGCTAGGGAAGGATACACTCTCTCTCCCCTAATCCAGTGTCACCCCCCCCTACCCTTCCCATCCACTTGCAGGAGGGACCTGCTCAGCTAGAGGTAACCCACTGACCAGAGTTCTCTAAATAAACCCTGGCATCACACAGGCCCAGGTGTCCAAGGAGACATTTGTTTCTGGCTGTTTAGGAACCTGGTTTCTTAAACTCCACTTTCAGTCACTGCTCTCAGATGCATTATTTTCAGAAACCTAGTTCTCAACCCAGGGGTCCCCAGCTCATAAGCTCTGAGGGGCCCCTCAATCAGAGGACACCTGACTTGGCTGCTCCATTCCCACCCCTCCTCCAGTCCCCCTGGGCCACATCCTTCATCTCACCACCTCCTGGATGACCCAACACATCTCTCCCCTCCGAGCCTCCATGGCACAGGCATGCGTGTGTGTATACGCACATGTGTGCATGTGTGTCTGCCTGGGGCAGGACAAGCAGTCTTATGAAAAAATCCAGAGAGTGTTTCACTCCATACCCCCTCCGCCTTATTTCTGCACAATACTCAGGCACCGAAACCCTGGATAGCTGAAGAGTTATTTGTTTACCGCCCACCTCCCTCACTAGAATGTAAGCTCCACGAGGGCAGGCAGTTTTCTCCATTCTGTCTGCTGCTGTTTTTCTGGCATCCAGAACAGGGCCTGGCACAAAGTAGATGATACTCTGAATTAAGAGTGGCGTGGGGAATTTAGAAAGATGGTAACGATAACCCTATATGCAAAACAGAAAAAGAGACACAGAAGTACAGAACAGACTTTTGAACTCTGTGGGAGAAGGTGAGGGTGGGATGTTTTGAAAGAACAGCATGTGTATTATCTATGGCGAACAGATCACCAGCCCAGGTGGGATGCATGAGTCAAGTGCTCGAGCCTGGTGGGCTGGGAAGACCCAGA